>NC_134111.1:100618125-102047500 GCF_040939455.1 Microcebus murinus
TTTTTGAGACAGAGTCTCACTTTGTTGCCCAGGCTAGAGTGAGTGCCGTGGCGTCAGCCTAGCTCACAGCAACCTCAAACTCCTGGGCTCAAGCAATCCTACTACCTCAGCCTGAGTAGCTGGGACTACAGGCACACACCACCATGCCCAGCTAATTTTTCTATATATTTTTAGTTGTCCAGGTAATTTCTTTCTCTCTCTCTCTCTCTCTCTTTTTTTTTTTAGTAGAGACGAGCTCTCGCTCTTGCTCAGGCTGGTCTCAAACTCCTGAGCTCAAACGATCTGCCCGCATCGGCCTCCCAGAGTGCTAGGATTACAGGCATGAGCCACCATCCCCAGCCGACAAAAAACTTTTTTAAATTAGCTGGGCATGTTGGTGCACACCTGTAGTCCCCCAGCTACTCTGGAGGCTGAGGGAGGAGGATCACTTAAGCTCATGAGTTTGAGGCTGCAGGGAACTATGTTCACACCACTGCACTCCAGCCTGGGTAACAGAACAAGACTCTGTCTCTAAAATATATATATATATACATATATATATATCTTTTTTTTTTTTTTTTGAGACAGAGTCTCACTTTGTTGCCCAGGCTAGAGTGAGTGCCGTGGCGTCAGCCTAGCTCACAGCAACCTCAAACTCCTGGGCTCAAGCAATCCTGCTGCCTCAGCCTCCCGAGTAGCTGGGACTACAGGCATGCGCCACCATGCCCGGCTAATTTTTTTTTTTATATATATATCAGTTGGCCAATTAATTTCTTTCTATTTATAGTAGAGACGGGGTCTTGCTCTTGCTCAGGCTGGTTTCGAACTCCTGACCTCGAGCAATCCGCCCGCCTCGGCCTCCCAGAGTGCTAGGATTACAGGCTTGAGCCACTGCGCCCGGCCTATATACATATATATATATCTTTAAAGAGATACACAGTGTTGGCCTGGGAGAATGCCCAGTAATCAGACTGAAAATCAGTGTGGAATAGTATGGCCTCATTTGGGTAAAATGGTAAGAAATCTGGAAGGATGTTCACCAAAATATTCATAGTGGATATTTATGGGTACACAGTTTTGTGGCTTTATAATGTTATACTTTTTATATATTAAATCTCCTTTATTTAAATTTTTAAATTTTCAATAATTATGGATATATAATAGTTGTGTACATTTATGGGGTAAATGTGATATTTTGTTACAAGCACACAATGTATAATGATCAAATCACGATAATTGAGCTGTCATCTCAAACATTTATCTTTTCTTCGTGTTAAGAATGTTCCAATTCCACTCTTTTAGTTATTTGCAATATATAATAATAAACCTTTTTATTTTTATAGTAGGCATTTAAAAATAGTAAAAATGTATGCCAGGTGCGGTGGCTCACACCTGTAATCCCAGCACTTTTGGAGGCCAAGGTGGGAGGATCACTTGAGGTCAGGAGTTTGAGACCAGCCTTGGCAAAAGCGAGACCCTGTCTCTACTAAAACTAGAAAGAAATTAGCAAGACAACTAAAAACAGAAAAAATTAGCTGGGTGTGGTGGTGCATGCCTGTAGTTCCAGCTACTTGGGAGGCTATGGTAGGAGGATCGCTTGAGCCCGGGAGTTTGAGGTTGCTGTGAACTAGGTTGACACCATGGCACTGTAGCCTAGGCAACAGAGCAAGACTCTGTCTCAAAATAAAATGAAATAAAATAAAAATAGTAAAATATGGTCTTACTCTGTAGCCGTGCCCCCCCCCCCAAATGGTCCAAGAGTGGGGACTTCTTGATCTTTGAACCTTTGAAATTGCAAGCAAAATTTTTATGTGCGGGTATCTCTCCAGGAAGAGTGCACATAGCACCCACAGCCTGACCCCAAATGGCTGAGAACCTCGATGGTAATGCCATTTCGGTTTTGGGGAAAATATCTCAAGACCATCAGGTTTCTTCCCTGGCCAAGATGCCACCCCACAAGGGAGGGAATTTCATGTTTTGGGTGATTTTTGTGACTTGTATTGGAAAGCCTCAAGACGTGTCAGTGTGGCACCTGGTATTATAATAACTTTGGTGACGACATCTGGTTTATAAGGCTTGGAGTGTTCGCTGAGCTCTTTCAGTCTCGTTCTCAGCGGCGTCTCAGCCGCGGCCCTTGGGAGCTGGGAGTAGAGGACTGTCCCTGCTTCCTGGTGTTTAACCTGGTCCTTACAGAAACTGTAGGGCGCTGGCATCCTGGTTTCTGATGGTGAGACCTTTAGTCAAGTACTGGTCTTCTGTCCAGGACAGATGCTCTTCCTGGGGTCTGCAGCTGAATTCGCAGCCACAGGCCCCTTCTCCAGCTGTGACAAACTGGGCTTGCCTCTCCCTGCCCACAGATCAGCACCAGAATCTCCCATCTCTTCTTTTCCTGAATCTGCAGACGTGGAGATAGGCAATCCCAGTGTTGGGCATAACTCTTAGGATTCCTCATGCCAGAACCAAGGACCTGAAGGGCTTGCCTGAAGTCAGGCCTAGCTCAGGGCACTGGCTCCTTCCAACCCCGCACTCTTGGGCTGTAGACTGTAGAAGCTTTAGCCTTGGTGAAGCTTTGGAGAAAGTGTTGGTGAAAGAGCTCTGTGACAATGTTGTGACCTCTGGGGACAGGAGGTGAGAGAGTGTTTTGTGGGCCATGCGATCACCAACTGAACTAAGACACAGCCCCCTCAGCCCCGCCGTACTCAGGGGCCACCCAAAGGCGCTCTGCTCTGAATCCACAGTGCTTGGGTAGCTCTTGATTAGCTGCTGCTTTGGCCATTTCCCACACATGGCGGACGTCAGAGGCCTGGAGATCTCCAAAGGGTCCCGTGGTGCGCTCGCAGTCCCTACAGAGCTGCAGGGACATTTGTGTTCAAGCCTCCTCCCATCCCAAGCCTGCAGCGGTCCCGTCTCTAGAGGTTGCACCAGGTGTACAGATGTGTTGCCTTTCAGACTTCACAGGCCAGCCTCCCGTGTGGCTCTGTCCCTCTGCTGGTTCCCGCCCATGCCGGAAGCCGCTCGTGGGCCCATGCGTGTTGGCGCAGCGAGGGGAACATGGGTGGACAGCCAGGCTCGCTCTGCCACACGGTGCTGGGTCACCTGGGCAGGTTCTTCCACTTCTGAGCCTCAGTTTCTGTGTCTTTGAGATAGGGGGACTGCAGTGAGAACGAAGCCTCCTTCTGTGCCTTTTAGAAGCCAGAAAGAGAGCCCTCGCCAGAAACCGAATCTGCTGGGACCTTGGTCAAGGACTTCCAGCCTCCAGAACTGTGAGAAAATACGTTTCGGTCGTTTAATCCACCCGACCCGTGGGATTTATTTGTTGGAGTGGCCAAGCACGCAGCCGGTACGGTGGGTCCGGTTGCCTGCCTGCCTGATCCAGCTGATTGGGCCATGCGTGGATCCCTGGGCTAGGCCAACCCCAGTCTCTCTCTCCTGGGATTTTGAAATTGGGGCCGGAGTGTGCAAATTGGCTCTGCAGCTGCCTGTGCCTGGGAGAGGAACGCCACGTGAAATGGCCATTGTCTGCCCTTGGACCAGTCTCGAGGGACGGAGGGATCGTGGCCTCCAGCCCCTAGAGCTTTGCCATTCCCAGTCCCACTCCTCCTCCAGGCCACTGCGTCTTGCCCTTGGGTTTCTGAGACGTCCATTTCCTATGATGAATACCTCCTTTTTTTGCTTAAGCCAACAAGTTTATTTTTGTCACTTGTAATCTAAGAGTTCTAGCTAATATGGGGAAGTGTTTGCATCACCACGCAGAGTCCTGAAGTTAAAAATTGCCTGAATGTACCGGAAGCGCCCGTAGCTCTGTGGGGAAGAGCTTCGTAGCTTTGCTGGGTCTCCCTCTGTCTCTTTGTTCCCTGCCTCTCCTCCCCCTCCCCCACTTGGGCGTCATAGTCACAGCTAGGACATTTTCCAACTCTTGTACAACATACCCGTCTTTGTGGACTATAAATAGGAAGACAAACAAGGCTGGGCAGTTGGAGAAATTGTCATTCAGGGGCGCTTGGTGATTGTCATGAAATTAAACAGGGATGCCCGGCATGCCTCACGCAAGGCTGAACATTTTCGGGTTGAGCTGGACTTTTTTTTTCTTCTTTAACTGGCTGGGGTAGGGGTCCCTAAGTAATGACTAGGCCACCTACCACCAGTCATCCACTGAGCTGGCAGGGTGAGTGTGCGTGGCCAGGGTTTGCCCCAGTCCTGAGGGTTCAGGGGACACGGCTCTGGGGAAGGGGCCCGTGAAGACTGTGTGAACTTAACGTTTCCAGTGCACAAAGCCCTCCTGTGCACAGAAGCGCGGCCACCTCCGTGCTAGATGAGAACACAGGGTCTGGGGATAGAGTCCCTGAGGTCACTTGCATTGGTGTGGGCTTGGGGTGGTGGCCCCTCCTTTGCGAGCTGCCTCCCTGAGCCCCCGAGAACAGCTGGCACAGAGGAGCTACCTGCTCTGTCTTTGCCTCGTGAGGCAATGAGGTGGGCCTGTGTGCAGTGCTGGGCAGGGTACCAAGGACGGGCGTTTCCCACCACGTGGCTCACATTTGCAGCACCGATGTCTCTTGGAGAGAGCTCCACCTCTACCGCCTGCCCCCCATGTCCCTGGGCCTCCTTCAATAGGCTTGTTTTCTTTTCAGCCAGAATTTTGGCTCTGAGGATCTGCTGCAAACGGAGTCTTTGCTGGCCTCTAGTGAGGGAGTTTGAAGCCGCAGGTGGATGGACTTGGCTGACCACATCACCCTCGGGTGAAGCCGCAAGTCCTCGGGCCTCTTGCTTCATCCCTTGATTTGTATTTGACAGTATCCACAGTGGAGTTAGGACCCCTGAAGTGAGCACTATGTATGACGAAGGCTTTTAGCGGGCGTTTTGGGTCGTGGTAGTGGGTCACGCCCTCACTGGGGCAGCATCCCCTCCGGGACCAAGAGGGGCAGACACTCAAGTTCGGAAAGCCTGTCGCGGTTGTTTACCTTTCTCTCTACTCTGGGTAATGTTCTTTTGTGGAAGGCATTTTTAAGGGAAGGTGGTCATGAGAAAAGACCCAGAAACCTGAATTTCCCCTGTGGGTGCACATGCTTCAGGTGGCGCCCGGAGAAGCCCTCTTTGGATGATGACTTGGAATACAGCAGATCATATTCTTTCCAAACAGAAAAATAACTCATGGAGGCTGGATAGCAGTTGTTTGACAAGTAAATTCATAAAAATTACTTAAAGAAGAGAACTTTACAAAATTACCTTCAGGGAGAAGGGCAGGAAGATGGGGACCTGCCATTTAAGTTTGGCCCATTTATTATTATTGAGGCATTTAGTCTGTGGAGGCCTTAGCACACGTTGCCCTCAAAGATTAATCCATTCAGGTCACATTTTACATCTGGAGGGAGAGGATAGATTATTCAGTAAATGCTGTGAGGATTACTCACTAGCTATGTGGAAGAAAATAAGATTAATGATTAACCTCAAATGACAGATCTGAATACATTTCAGAGATTAAATATTTACATGTTTAAAAAAACAAGAAGCCATAAAGTTAGTAGACAAAAACATAGGCGATTGTTTTTGCAACCTTGGTGGTGAGAAAGGTTTTTCTGTGCATAAAGCTAGTGAGAGAAAAGAAAAGGTTGATAGAGTTTATGTCGAATTTTTTTTTTTTTTTTTTTTTGAGACAGAGTCTCACTTTGTTGCCCAGGCTAGAGTGAGTGCCGTGGCGTCAGCCTAGCTCACAGCAACCTCAAACTCCTGGGCTCGAGTGATCCTTCTGCCTCAGCCTCCCGAGTAGCTGGGACTACAGGCATGCGCCACTATGCCCGGCTAATTTTATATATATATATCAGTTGGCCAATTAATTTCTTTCTATTAATAGTAGAGACGGGGTCTCGCTCTTGCTCAGGCTGGTTTTGAACTCCTGACCTTGAGCAATCCGCCCGCCTCAGCCTCCCAGAGTGCTAGGATTACAGGCGTGAGCCACCCACCGTGCCCGGCTTATGTCGAATTTTTGAGGCTGGCTATGGTGGCTCACACCTGTAATCCTAGCACTTTGGGAAGCGGGGATGGGAGGATTGCTTGAGGCCAGGAGTTCAAGACCAGCCTGGGCAACATAGTGAAAACCTATCTCTACAAAAAATAGGAAAAAAAAAATGAGCTGGACTTGGTGGCAGGCACCTGTAGTCCCAGCTACTCAGGAGGCTGAGGCAGGAGGGTCACTTGAACCCAGGAGTTTGAGGCTGCAGTGAGCTATGATGACACCATTGCACTCCAGCCTTGGCAACAGAGAGAGACTCCATAGCTAGGGAAAAGTTTATATACAGTTTTTGAAAGTCAACAATTACCATAAACAGAGTTAAAAGGCAAGTGACAGAGCTCAAGTATTTTAAATATATAATACCAGGTTCTATGAAGATCTCTTAGCAAATGGTAAGAAAAGTAAACAGTTTTATGCAAAGACGGGACACAAGAAAATTTAAGTGGTTAAAAAACATTGAAAATATTAAATTATTTAGTTTTTAAAAAACAGCACATACAAGTCCATTTGATTTTTTTTTTTTTTTTTGAGACAGTCTCACTCTGTCACTCTGACTAGAGTGCAGTGGCGTTCTTGTAGCTCACTCTAACCTCCAACTCCTGGGCTCAAGCGATTCCTCTGCCTCAGCCTCCCTGGTAGCCAGGACTATAGGCTTGTGCCACCATTCCCGGCTAAATTTTCTAATTTTTGTAGAGAGGGGGTCTCGCTCTTGCTTAGGCTGGTCTCAAACTCCTGATCTCAAGCAATCCTCCCGCCTCTGCCCGAGTGGTGGGATTACAGGCATGAGCCACCACACCTGCCCCTATTTGATTTTTCTTTTATGGTTGTAAACTAGGGCATTGCCAATATTTTGCTGAAATTGTTGTGTGAATGTTTCTGAATGATAAATTCCCAGCAGTGGAATTAATGGTTAGAAGGGCAAAACACATTTTATTTTTGGTAAATACTTCCAAAATACCCGTCAGGAAGTTTGAATCAGTTTACACTCCCATCAAATAAACATGAGGGTGCCCATTTCCCTATATCCTCGTGGAAAATGGGTGTCTTTTCATTTTGACAATCTCATAAAGAAAGAAACTAATTCGTCACACACACACATACACAGTCTTTTTAAATGCCTGGCAAAATAACTCCAGCTTGGCCCAGAGGGGATTGCTGTGTGTCTCTCTCAGGGAGGTAGACTCTGGCTCTCTGCTTTCTTTCCCCTCTAGTTCCTACTCATTTTCCACAAGGCCGCAGCTGGGGAACTGCAGGAGGACAGTGGCCTGATGGCGCTGGCAAAGCTCTCCGAGATCGATGTTGCCCTGGAGGGTGTTAAAGGTGCCAAGGACTTCTTTGAAGCCAAGGTAGGTGACCCGTCCCTTCCGTGCAGAGCAACCACTCCCTCCCTCCCCCTGCCGGACAGAGCTCCCTTGTCCGCTGCCTGCCTCATTAGCTCACGCAGGACACGTGGGACTGTGCAGGTTCTGTCTGTCCATCGAGTACCGGGATGATGGACGTGAGTCTGCGTGCCATCTGAAAACGAAACACAAAACAGAAAAACACAAAACGGCAAATGCATTCGATCCTGGTTTCAGGTTCAAGCAGTTTGCTGCTACAGTGCTCCTAGATGGACTCTTGGTCCTCCTTCGAAAGCTGCAGCCACCTTTGCACCTGTGTTGAAAGCAGGTGGTTAATGGGGCCAGAGGAGGGGGACATGGTGGCGTGCCCTGAATGGGTGTTTGCTCTTTGAGAGAGAGGGGTTGGGAGTTGGGCGCTTCCGCTCACTCCTGCACCCATGCTGTGGTTGCCGGACATCGATGTGCCTCCCCACAGTTAGGTGCTGTCATTGCCTCTCTGCAGAGCACACCTGCAGAAACAGAGACCAAGAGAGTCCTCCAGATCCCCTGCCCACCAGAGCTGTGTGGTTCAGCGGGTAAGGGCGCGAGCTCTGGAGCCAGGCCCCTGAGTCCAGGTCCTGCCTCCTCCACTGGCTTATTTCCTGACCTAACATTGACTCTGCCCGTCTCCAGCAGAGTTGGGCATCACCTTAAGCTCTGAGACGCAACTCCTGTGCAAGTGAAGAGGGCAAAACTGTTGCCCTCCCAGGGCACACGCCCCGTCCAGTGAGGACAGCAGACTGCACCGACGGGGAGGAGAGAGGAGGGAAGGGTTAATTTTGCTGGGATGGGTCCTCTCCCTTTGCTGGTTGAGCCTGTATTTGCATTTCTCTTGGGATGCCTTGGGAAAGGTCCTAGGGGTGAGAACCCAGAGTTGGCAGGACGCTGTTTTCGGTTCACTGCTGCGGCGCAGTGTGATAAGTGCTCTCGCAGAGGTGCTCTCGTCTGAGTCTCTGGGGACGTCTTATCGGGACATTCAAGACCTGTTATGATCTGGCTCTGATCCCCGCTCCAGCCTCATGCCCCCCTTCAAATGCTGCCACTCCTTTTCACAGCGGGACCTCAGCACCTGCTGTTCCCTCTGCCTGAGCGCCCCGCCCAAGCGCCTCTGCCTAGAAAACTCTTCTCCTTCATCCAGAGCTGCCTCCTCTGGGCTGCTTTCCTGACTGTCCAGGCAGGAAAGTCTGCCTCTTCCACTGCCTCTGTTGCATGTGGCAGTGGCATTACAATTTATCTGTTCAAGGCACTCTTGGACACTTTTGGTAAGCATATAAATAAATTGAGCCAACTTTTTGTAGAGCAGTTTGGGACTGTTAACATTTTATATTCTTCACTGCCGGGATTCTGCCTGTGGGATTTTATCCTTCGGAGGCGCTGGTGCCTCCCCACATGCAGATGCACGGGCGTAGATTGTGAATGCACGCAGGTGTGTGCACCAGGATTCTCAAACAGCGTTGTTGGCAAGAGAGAAAAACTGGAAACGACCAAAAACTCCCATCATCGGGCACGTGAGCCCACGTGGTGCATCCACGCATTTGCACACTCCACGGCTCTCAAAGAATGAGATGCAGCTGCGTGCTACGTGTGGACAGACACCCCAAAATAAATTAAGCAACACAGTATCTTTGCACCCTAATTTTGTTAAATATTAAATACTACCTGATGCTTATATGCCACAGCATTAGTAATAGTTACGTCTGAGGGACTTACTCTATATTCCTGTAATGTCTCATAACGAGAGCGCATTACTTGCATAGCCAGAGAAAAGATGAGACGGATAACAATACGAGTTTTGTTCAGCTCGTTATGTTTCTGTCTGCCTCCTTCCCAGACTCAAAGGCAGAGTAGGTGTGTTGTCTTTGTAATTACAGCACCAGGCGCGTAATGACCCTCCATAAACGCAGGCGTGAATGACAAACGAGAGCATCATCACCGGAATTTGGGAGAGGGCCAGGCAGGAGCTGACGTGTGTGACAGATGTTGGAGATGAATGGGGGCTCACCTGTAATCAAGCAAGGGACGCCGGCCCTGTCGTGGGAACGGCGAGAAACGGGGCGGCCCTGAAGCTCGGAGGGTGTGGAACGCTTGGAAGCTGGGAGGGGGGTGTCTCCATTTGGTGAGGACACAGGACCTGGGAGGGAGCCGGCTGGTGACGTGGCTGGCAGGGGAGGCCACAGTGCGAATGTGGAGACCAGGGAATTGGGCCAGCACTTCTCACCCTTTGGCAGGCCGTGGCACATGCTGTAGGTGACTCTGAGGAAGGATGACCCCTGCACAAGTTGGACACAATCAGACAGGGAGCTCTGGCCTCCCCAGGGCTGAGGGGAGCCCCTCTCTGGACTCCTGGTTGAGAAGATCAGGCCTTCCCCAGCCTGCTGAGTGCCAGAGCCACCCGCAGACCAGCTTCCCAGCCCCACCCAGATCCACCTGGGGTGTCTCCAAGGCGGGGTGCTGGAACCACGTAGTCAGTGGAGCTGTGCAGGTGGCTCTAATTTGCAGCTGCAGGCACTGGGGAGCCATTGGAGGTGTTTGAGCAGGGCCTTCCATGATGGGGTGGGCACTGTGAGCATGGACTTGCCTGGGGGCAGCTTCCACAGATGTCTGGAGAGCAATCATAGGTCCAACGAGGGCAGTGACAATGGCTAGGGAGCAGATGGGAATGACCCGAAAATGCTTTAGAACTCAGAGTGGTCATGACCACTCAGGTGAAGGTGGGAGGTACAATGCCGTGAAGAGCTGTGAGGAGAGGAATTGATGGTTTTTTTAGTCAAGACCAGAGCTGGGCCAGGCACAGTGTCTCACGCCTCCCTGCCTTTGGGAGGCCGAGGGAGGAGGATGGCTTGAGGCCAGGAGGTGGATGGAGACCAGCTTGGGCAACATAGCGAGACGCTGTTCCTACAAAAAATAGAAAAATTAGGTGTGGTGGCACATGCTGTACTCCTAGCTTCTTGGGAGGCTAAGGGCAGGAGGATTGCTTGAGCCAGGAGTCTGGGGTTGCAGTGAACTGTGATGATGCCACTGCACTCTGTCCCAGGCAACAGAGTGAGACCCTGTCTCAAAAATAAATAAATAAAAAGTAATTAATTAAATGACCTTATTTTTGTGGCTTAAAAAGCCAAATGAGTAAACAAAACCATAAAAGTATTAGAAGAAAATGCAGGAAAATGGGTTTAAAACATTGAAGGGTATAGAAGAACTTTTTTTTTTGAGACAGAGTCTCACTCTGCTGCCCGGGCCAGAGTGCCGTGGCGTCAGCCTAGCTCACAGCAACCTCAAACTCCTGGGCTCGAGCGATCCTCCTGCTTCAGCCTCCCAAGTAGCTGGGACTACAGGCATGCGCCACCATGCCCGGCTAATTATTTTTTCTATTTTTAGTTGTTTGGCTAATTTCTTTCTATTTATAGTAGAAACAGGCTCTTGCTCTTGTTCAGGCTGGTCTTGAACTCCTGAGCTCAAGCAATCCTCCTGCCTTGGCCTCCCAGAGTGCTAGGATTACAGGCATGAGCCACCGTGCCCAGCCGAAGAACTTAAACATGACATAAAATGCAAAAGCCAGAAAGGAAATGGTTGATAAATTTGATTATATCAAAATGTAAATATTTGTGTGGGCCAAGAGACTTTATCATTTTTATTTTATTTTTTTTTAGCTTAAACAGCAGAAATTTATTGTCTCACAGTTTCAAAGACTAAAAGTCCAAGATTAAGGCATTGGCAGGGTTGGGGCCTTCTGAGGGTTGAGTCTGTTCCATCCATCCTCAGCAGAGGGTGAATCTGTTCCATGCCTTTCTCCTAGATTCTGGTAGTTTGCTGCAAGCTTTGATATTATTTGGCTTGTAAATATATCACCTTGATCTCTGCCTTCATGTTCACATGGTATTCTTCTGTATGCATGTCTGTCTATAATTATTTTTAACAGTCCTAAACTAGGGACAGACTAAAATGTGTTAAAGTTAAAAGACAAGCAAAAGACTGAGAGAAAGTGGCTTAAAAACATATAACAAAGGACTAATACCTACATTACATGAAGAACTGAAAATTTAAATAAAACCCAAACAGCTGAATAGAAAAATGGGCAAAGGATACAAATGGGCAATTCACCAAAGAGGAAATAAAAGATGGCTTTTTTTTTTTTTTTTTTTGCCTATCAGATTGGCAGAAAGGAAAAACGTTAATGATAAGCATTGGCAAGGCTGTGAGGAAATGAGTCTGTCTGATCCGTGATGGTGGAGGTGCAAACTGGAGCAGCTGCTTTGTATAGCAATTTAATAGTCTTTGTTAAAATAATCTACACACTCAGTGTGTTGTCCAGAAATTTTACCAAATTGGTAAGACACACAGAGAGTCAGTTCTAGAATAGAGAATTTTTAGATGGGTTTATCTGATGTAATATTGAAGACAAATTGTTAATTGAAAAAAACCCAAACAGCACCAAATCCCATTCACAATACCAACAAAATCTTGTACTATTTAGAGGTACATACAGGATGACTGATTAGTGGGGACCATAACAGCAGCACTGCGTGGAGACTGAGGCAGTCAGGGAAGGCTGCAAATTGCAAAGGTGAACCTTTGCCACGGGCAGACGGATGCCGTCTCAGTCAGAATCCCAGCAGGGAATTCATTTTGGTTTGTCTTTTCCCCTGGAACTAAACAATATCAGTGTGAACTTAAAGGATGTACAAGTGGATAGGAAACAGGGATACTAAGCAGTGTCCTGGGAAGGAAGTCAGAAGCACATGTAACACATATGAGAACGTGACCTTCTGAAGACCAGAGGGAAGGGGGCGGGCTGGGTGTCTCTGTCACCAGGTCTGTTTGCTGGGCTGCTGGCTCAGGTGTCAGCATCTCCACGTTTCTTTCCCCTCCCTTACGCCGTGGGTCTGCTTTCACTGTTTCTCTGCAGGCCCAGGCCCTGTCATCTGCCAGTAAGTTTGAAGCCGAGTTAAAAGCTGAGCAAGAGGAGCGGAAGCGGGAGGAGGAGGAGAGGAAGCTCCGCCAGGCGGCCTTCAAGGAACTCAAGGCTACTTTCAGTGCATAGTCCGGCGACCTTGCCCTCCGTCCACAGCTGTGCCTTACGGATGCCCGGGTAGAGATGGCCAGGCACGTTCTCCACCCCTGCCGGCCCCCCCTCCCTGAGCCAGCATCCACACGCACCCCCAGTGCCAGCCCCATGCCAGCCCTCATTGCTCCCAGTGTCCATCCCCTCCAAGAGGGTCTGGGGTGGGCCAGGTGCCCACCCGCCTCCCTCTCCTGCCTCCCTCCTCTGCCCTTCTCTGTAGCCAGAACGTGCTTCTCCTGTCTCTTTACCATTCCACATCAAGAGCAGTCTGCGGTGTGGGTCTGTGCAGACTGGCGGTCTTTTGTGCGGCCCACCTTCTTGGGGGATTCTCTGCAGCCTCCTCCTTGTTTCCCGCCCAGCTCCCCTATTCTCCTCCTTGGTCAGACCTGCCAGTTGCTTTTGCATCTTCTGTCCTTGGGTGATGGTGGGTTTTGAGGGAGGCCAACATGGCCCACTGCCTGCCCCCCCTCCAACGGGGGAATTGCACTCAGCTGAGGTGACACAGCATAGAGACAGGACAGAGGTCCTGCCCCTGTCTCCTGGCCCCTTAGTGTCCCCCGGGCCTGCCTGCTCCACCCCATGCCACTCCTGTCTTCCCATTCCAGCCTTTTCCCCACTCTTAAATACTGTGCTACTTCCCTGTAAGAATGAAAGCATAATTAGAATACTAATGCGTAGAAGGATCCCTGTTCACTCCAACTTTATGCAAATTGTATTACAGCAGACCCCTGACATTCCCACGTGACAAACCCAGGGCCTTTCAAACTCCCAAAAGTCATGACCTTCCTCCTCATTAACCATTTTCCAACATCTGCTCCAAGGCATTGAGGTGAAAAATGTTTCTTCCCAGTTCAGATTTTCGTATCTTAAGAGCTCTTGGGATTGCTCACAGATCCCAGGGTTGGTTGTATTTTTAAAAGAATATTTCCTACTGTCATATTTATTACTTATCTTTTGTACCTGCTGTCTTTACAACAAAGAAAACACCTGCCTTTTTACCTTACAGCTGTTTCTTTTTAAATAAACTGTGCAAACGAACTTGGCCATCCCATCAATGTGCTTCTAGTTTCTTTTTTTTTTCTCTTTCTTTCTTTTCTTTTCTTTCTTTTTTTTTTTTTTTTGAGACGGGGTCTTGCTCTGTCTCACTGGCTGGAGTGCAGCAGCGTCATCGTAGCTCACTGCAGCTTTGACCTCCTGGGCTCAGGTGATCCTCCTGCCTCCAGAGTAGCTGGAAATACAGGTGCGCACCACTGCACCCAGCGCCTCTAAGCTTCCTTGAATTGGCGGAGAGAAGTGTGTCTCATTAGGGGCGAAGCAAGGGCTTCTGCTGGAGGCTGAGTGCCTGAATCCAGTTAGAAATGGAAACAAGAGGATGTGTTTTCACTCTGTAGCACTCAGCTGAGCTTGTCAGTTGCTTTCCCTGTCACATCTGTGAGGATGCTTTCAGCTCCAGGTGAAACTGTAGCTCACTTTGGTTTGCTTCTCCGCCCCTGTGAAACTCTGAGCAGAGCCAATGCCCTTCCTCCCATGTATACCTAGGCCCTAGATTCTAGGGTATTTGGGAGACCCATGGAAGGACCCCTGTCCTAAGAAATACCTTTTCCTCCCCAGGGAGGACCTTTCTCTTTCTGCACAAACCCAAGACCTATGTTTCACAGGCACCATGTTTCTAGCCCACCAGAGGGGCAGGGCGTGAAAAAGGAGTGGCGATATTGTTACCAAACAATCCAGCAATCGTGCTCCTTCGCATTTCTCCTAATGAGATGAGAGCTGTGTCCACACAAAAGCTTCAGACGCAGGCCGGGCGCTGTGGCTCACGCCTGTAATCCTAGCTCTTGGGAGGCCGAGGCGGGCGGATTGCTCAAGGTCAGGAGTTCAAAACCAGCCTGAGCAAGAGCGAGACCCCGTCTCTACTATAAATAGAAAGAAATTAATTGGCCAACTGATATATATATATAAAAAAAAATTAGCCGGGCATGGTGGCGCATGCCTGTAGTCCCAGCTACCCGGGAGGCTGAGGCAGAAGGATCACTCGAGCCCAGGAGTTTGAGGTTGCTGTGAGCTAGGCTGACGCCACGGCACTCACTCTAGCCTGGGCAACAAAGTGAGACTCCGTCTCAAAAAAAAAAAAAAAAAAAAAAAAAAAAAAACCTTCAGACGCATCTTCATGGTGGCTTTACTCATAACTGCAAAAACTTGGAAACAATCAAGGTGTTCTTCAGTAGGTAAGTGGATAAACAAACTGGTACATCCACACAGTGGAATTTTTTTTTTTTTTTTTTTTTTTTTTTTGAGACAGAGTCTCACTCTGTTGTCCAGGCTAGAGTGCTATGGTGTCAGCCTAGCTCACAGCAACCTCAAACTCCTGGGCTCAAGCAATCCTCCTGCTTCAGCTTCCTAGGTTGCTGGGACTACAGGCATGCGCCACCACGCCCAGCTGATTTTTTTCCCCTATATTTAGTTGTTTGGCTAATTTCTTTCCATTTTTAGTAGAGACAGGGTCTTGCTCTTGCTCAGACTGGTCTCGGACTCCTGAGCTCAAGCAATCCTCCTTCCTGGGCCTCCCAGAGTGCTAGGATTACAGGCGTGAGCCACCACGCCTGGCCCACACAGAGGAATATTATTCAGTGATGAGAAGATGTATTCAGGGATAGAAAGAAATGAGCTATCAAGTCAGGAAAAGGCACGGAGGAAACTTAAATGCATATTGCTAAGTGAAAGAAGACAGTCTGGAAAGGCTACATACTCTTTGATGCCAATATCCTGGAAAAGGTAAAACTATGAAGACAGGAAAAGGACTTGTGGTTGTCAGTAGGGAGGGAGGGAGGGATGGATGGATGGAACATAGGGGATTTTATGGGCAGTGAAACCTGTTCTCTGTGATACAGTCATGGTGGATACACGTCATTACACATTTGTCAAAATGCAGAGGATGTGCAACACAAAGAATGGGCCCTAATGCAAACTGTGGACGTTAATGATGTATCAGTGTGGGCTTGTCAGATGTAACAAATGTACCACATTGACAGAAGATAGTAACGAGCAGCTGGAGTGGCTGGTCTTGGGGAGGAAAGTCTATTATTGCTTTAACCCTTTGCACTCGCTTGCATTTTTCTCATTATCCACTCGACATTATCCACACTCGACATCCGAGTGCAAAGGGTTAAAAAGAGAGAAGGAAAGAATGGAGACAGCAGCGTACTTACCTGAAGCATCCGTCTGCCTCTCTGGGCGAGCAGGCCTGTGAGAGCTAAAACTCTTGATTGCAAGTGATGGCAGGTGCAACACGAAAGGACTTACGACAGAAAGGACACATTGGGCTGTGTAACTACAAAGACCAAGGATAGGATGTCTTGGCTCCCTGTTGGTCCCCAAGTCCTGCAAAGGCTGCTCCCTCCAGTCTCTCCCCTGTGATTCCTGCTCTCTGCCTCCAGGGTCGCTGCCACAGCCCATGCCTTCATTGGTTCTGGCCCAGGTCTCTGCAGTGGTCTCCTAACCGGTTTCTCTGCCTTCATTTTGCCCTGATTGCTCACCTGGCAGCTAGAATAATCTTTGCAAAATGCAAACCTGTTCCTAGCATCTCCCCCTTGATTTTCAATTCCTTACTTTCAGGACCTGGGCCCTACTTATAAAGCTCCTGCCCCGTCTCCCCGCCCCCCCCCCTCCAACCTTCCAAACTGCGCAGTCCAGGCCTACGCAGTGCCTGATGGTTCCTGGGAAGGGCCACAACTCCAGGCTTTTGCACATGCTCGCCTTGGCCTGGCACGCCCTCTCTCCTTCCACGGGCCAACTACTCACTGTCGATGACTCAGCTCAGAGATTATCTTCAGGAAGCTTCCTGATGCTCCCAAGCAGGTGAGGTGTGTCTTCTCAGGGTTCCCATTTCACCCGGGGTTGTTCTCCAGCGTAATCCTTATGGCATTGCACAGGAGCCCTCTTCTTCCCCGCCTCCTCGTTTGGACCACGAACTCTTTGAAAGGCAGCACCCCTGCCTGCCCACTGCCACAGGGGCCGCGCATGCTGCCCGGCATGGAACAGGCAGCCCATGCATGTTGTTTTCACAAGGACGGGCCACGTTTGTTGGAGCAGACAGAGACAGGCAAGGCGAGATCACTACCCCCGATGTCGGGGGCCTTCCGAGCACCTTAACGTGGCAGCCTGGCCTGAGTGGCTGGCTCTAGTGGGGACAGCAAAGGTTGTGGGAGTACCTTTCTCACCAGAGGAGTGATGAGTCCTCTCCGAGGCCGCCCTTTGAGCAATAGGGAAAACCATCCAACCAACCAGTCTTGCCTCTGCCCTGGAGGCTGTGATATAACGGGATTTGGAATCTGACACTAGGCAAGTAACTTGACTTCACCGAGCCTCAGTTTCCTCACCTATAAAATGGGGCTTGTGATTATCTGCCTGGCAGATTCCATGCCTGGCGTATAACTTGTGCTCAGGATGCACTGTCCGTGTCTCTCCTCTCCCCTCCACTGCTGCACCTCTGTCTCCTGCTGAGCCCTGGGTCTCTATATTTAGGTCTGAGGGATCCCAGGGCAGCTCAGAAATGCTCAGTCCTGGCTGCTATCTTGGCCTCAAGGGCAGGTGCCGCTTGCCCAGCTTCTTGGTTCTTTGGAGGCCGCTTTCCCAGCCAGCCCAAGGAAACTTCTGCAAGTCCGCCTGCTCACCTGCCACGATCCCCTACAGCTGGCAATTGCTGAGCTGTCTGGGCCTGATCATGTGACCTGACACCTGTGGCCTTGTCTCTGCTCTGGTTTCTCCTTGCTGACCCCACCTGTCCACCAGGCCAGATTCTAGCACATCCCTGCCCACTCAGCCTGACGATACAAAAATGATGCCGTCCTTTGGGTCCTGCGGTAGCTGTGGGGGCCTAGGGGTCCCATTTAGGATTCTACAACTTAGGGAAGTGCTCAGGATGGGATCACATTGGGGTCAGTTTCCTTGCTACCCCCAACTTCCTTCTGTGACCAGGCATATTTGGCATTCTGTGTAATTGGTGGGTGTGTACATTGCTGTTGCCTTTTTGAAGGGTAATTTGGTAGACTATGAAACTTAAACATTGTATCTCTATTAGTTATTATGTTTATGTTAACAAATCACCCCATAATTTAGTGGCCTAAAACAATGACTAATATTTATTATCTCACACAGTCTCTGAGGGTCAGGAATTGAGAAGTTTAGTTAGGTGGTTCTGGCTCGGGGTCTCTCATGAGGCTGCAGTCAAAATGCCGTCCTCTGAATGCTAGACTGGGGCTGGAGGATCCACTTCCAAGGTGACTCACTCATGTGATTTGCAAATGGGTGCTGGCTGTTGGCTGGTGGCCTCAGGGGCCCACCCTGTAGACCTCTCCACAGGGCGGCTTGAATGTCCTCACAACATGGCAGCTGGCTTCCTCCAGAGCCAGTGATACAAGAGAGAGTGAAGGGCAAGCCACAATGTCCATTAAGACCTAGCCTCGGAAATCACACTCTGTCATTTCCTGAATGCCCTACTGTTCACACAGAGTCGGCCCTATTGGCGAGAATCATCAGGGAGCCACCTCGGAGGGTGCCTGCCTACCACAGAATCAGTCAGAGTTCCTCACTGCAGGTGGCAGGAGCTAAGCCAGACAGATTCCAGCAGGAAAAGACACGGAGGAGCTCCCAGATGACTAGCAGGGCTGGAGGCCAGGCTGAGGAAATGGCAGGAGGCCAGGCGGCTGGACAGCAGCCAGCAGCGCAGCATGGGAACCAGCCAGCGATGGTGCCGCTGCCCTGGCCCACCGGGACACTGTTGTCCCGCTGCTCCAGGTCGTTTACTCCAGTTCAGAGTCTGAGGCTGAGCCCCGTCACATGCCCATGTGTGGGGGGCCGGGTGGGAGGAGTATCTGGACTTTCTGTCTTCCGTAGAGGGAGGCGGGTTCTGCCTGCCACCAAGACTGTCATTCTCCCTGGACATAGGGAAGTATTTCACATGCAGAGCAGTTATGAAAGAACGGCAGGTGAAATAGTCATGAGCTTTGACCCTGGAATTTGTCCTATAGGTAAAAATAAAAACAAACAAGGAAATATCTAAGGGAATACTCATCACAGTGTTTGTGATAGTAAAAATATTGGAAACAATCTGATGTCTATCAGCAGGGGACTGGTTAAGTATATTGGGTTCATCCACGTAGGTGAGCACTGCTAGGCAGCCATTGAAAAAAGGCTGCCTGTGGAGGCCTCCAAGACATTTTGTTTCTTGGAAAAAGGCCGGGAGCAGAGCGGCATGCATAGTAATGCCCAAGAGTTCTATTTTGTTTGTTTTTATTTTTGTTTTTGTTTTTTTTGAGACAGAGTCTCGCTTTGTTGCCCAGGCTAGAGTGAGTGCTGTGGTGTCAGCCTAGCTCACAGCAACCTCAAACTCCTGGGCTCAAGCGATCCTCCTGCCTCAGCCTCCTGAGTAGCTGGGACTATAGGCATGCTCCATCACGCCCGGCTAATTTTTTCTATATATATTAGTTGGGCAATTAATTTCTTTCTATTTATAGTAGAGACGGGGTCTCGCTTTTGCTCAGGCTGGTTTCGAACTCCTGACCTCGAGCAATCCGCCTACCTCGGCCTCCCAGAGTGCTAGGATTACAGACGTGAGCCACTGCACCCAGCCCTATTTTGTTTGTTTTTAGATGGGAGATATAAAGCCACATCTCTGTCCAAGTAGCCTGTAAGTTACGTGTCATCAGCAATCAGGTGGATTTGAGGGCATCCGTTGTGCCCTCAGCATTTAGCAGTGCTGGGAATGAAAGAACGCATGACATTTGTTCATGCATGCAGCATTTTGGGTAAAGCCACATGAGAAACATAGGGGAGGAGAACCTGAGCATCCTAGGTTGGTCTGGGGGGTGGAATTTAAAATTTTTCCTTGATTTTTCTTTTTTTTTAAATTTTTGTTTTGACGAATCCTAACCACTAGACCACCAGGGACTTGATATGTTTTTGAACTCTAAAAATGTTTAAACCATAAACATGGTTTGTTCTCCTCCAATGGCTACTACTACACTGCCACCACCACTATGGGCACTGAAAAGGAGGGGGAGTCTCTGACCACAAAGAAAACAAGAAGAGCAGTTCAACATGCACGTGGGAATCCTCCGGGACAGCGGCAATATGAAACCCTAATGATGCAGAAGATTCAGGAGAAAATAAATAACATTCTGGGATGTATCATGAGGCATTAGGTGAAAAGATACATTTATTTTATTTTAAGAATTTTTTATGTTTTAATTGTCTTGTACATTCAGAGGTTTTACATGAGAAAATAATTAAAAATATGCAAATAGTTTTACAATAAAAATGTTTTTCAAACATAAAAATGGATTTGTTTCCAGAGTTATCATTTGCACAATCTTTCTTTCTTTTTGAGACAGTCTCACTTTGTTGTCCAGGCTAGAGTGAGTGCCATGGCGTCAGCCTAGCTCACAGCAACCTCAATCTCCTGGGCTCAAGAGATCCTGCTGCCTCAGCCTCCCGAGTAGCTGGGACTACAGGCATATACCACCATGCCCAGCTAATGTTTTCTATATATATATTAGTTGGCCAATTAATTTCTTTCTATTTATAGTAGAGATGGGGTCTCACTCTTGCTCAGGCTAGTTTCAAACTCCTGACCTCAAGCAATCCTCCTACCTCGGCCTCCCAGAGTGCTAGGATTACAGGCGTGAGCCACGGCACCTGGCCGCACAATCTTTCTTTATGTTTTCTCAGTCCTCTGGTACGGTATCTTCAGCTGCTCTCTCACATGTGTTTTCTCTTAAGTTTTCAGTAGCATTTCCAACCCTCCTCCTTAGGGTCTTGATCTGAGGATCTTGATCTTGATTCCAGCCTTCCTTTTAATCCACTTTCAAATTCCTGCATCCCCTCTTCCTCATCACCCTCTCTTTCCTAACCCTCGGTTCTCCCTGCTCTGTGGACGTTTCCAGGCACCAAATCTATGGCCATTTTGCCAGCCCCATTATCCTTGACACCTCTGCAGATTGGACACGGCCAGGTGGTCTTGTCCTCCATCTGCTTTCTAGCCTGATCCTGTCTATATCTTCTTTATATCCACCAGTAAGAAGCTTTTTCTCCCAAGAGCCCATGTGGGCTTCATACTTTTCTGTGCAGTTGCTGATTCCCCAGGATTTCAAATACCTCTTCTCTATGGATGACCCTCAGATCTGTAGCTCTGAGCCCCTCTAATCTCCTTCATTAAATTGCCTCTTCAACCTTCTAGATGATTGTATTAGTTTGCAAGCACAGTAGCATGCCGGTAGTCCCAGCCACTTGGAAGGCTGAGATAGGAGGATCCCTTGAGCCCAGGAGTTCAAGGCCAGCCTGGGCAACATAGTGAGACCTTCCTCTGAAAAATAAAAACAATTTTGTAGTAACATGGATGGAACTGGAGGCCATTGTCTTAGGTAAAACAACTCAGAAAGACAAATACCATATGTTTTCACTTATACATGGAAACTAAATAATGCGTACACATGGAAGCAGAGTTTAGAACAAGGACTGTGGAGCTTGGGAGGGGTGGATGGTGGGAGGCTGCGTTGTGGGCACCATGTGCATTTCTCCAATGACGGCTGCACGGAAGGCCCTGACCACATCACAGTGCAATATGTCAATGGAGCAGAATAGCACTGTACCCCATAACTATGCACAAATAAAAGATTCAAAAACAAAACCAAAACAAACAACCCCTTTGTTCTGATTGTTAGTTTGCTTAGGCTGCTGTAACAAAGGACAGTGGCTTAAACAGAAATTTATTGCCTTACAGTTCTGGACGTTAGAAGTCCAAGATCAAGGCGTTGGCAGGATTGGTTCTTCCCTAGGCTGTGAGGGAGAATCCATTCCATGCCTCTACTTGGCCGCGGGGGGTTGCCGGCAACCTTTGGCATTGCTCGGCTTGTAGAAGCATCTTCCTGATCTCTGCCTTCATCTTCATGTTCTTGCTGTGAGTGTGTCTGTGTCCACATCTCTCCTTTTCATGAGGACGCAAATCATATTAGTTTATTGGATTAGGGCCCACCCTAATGACTTCATTTTATCTTGGTTACCTCTCTAAAGACCCATCTCCACATAAGGCAATATTTTGACTGCTTAACATTAGGATGCCAACATATCTTTTTGGGGGATACGATTCAATCTATAACAAATGTTACAGTCACTGTTGCTGTGAACAGATTAGCCCCAAATTTAGGGGCTTAAAACAACCATTTTATTATGCTCTTGGATTTGGAGGATCAGGAGTTCAGACAAGGCACAGTGAAGATGCTTGTCTCTGCTTCGTGGTGTCTTGGGCTCTGACACTTGCAGATGACTAGACCGCTTAGGGCTGGAGACATCTGGTGGCATTCTTTTACTCAGATGTCTGGTTGTTGGTGCTGGCTATCAGCTGGGACTTCAGTTGGGGCTGTTGACAGGGCAATGATATGGGCTTCTCTTTGTGTTTTCAGCTTCAGGCAGTCTTAGGGTATTTGGACTTAGTAAGTGCCCGCTTTTGCTTCAAAAGAGACTACTTCAGCAAGCAAGGTGGCAGCTGTAGCACCTCTTATGATCTAGCATTGGAAGTCATATCATTTTACTTCTACTGATTTCTATTGGTTATAAGGGCCCAAGGGAAGGGGAATTAGACTCTACCTCTAGAAAGGGTGGTTAAGGTTCTAGAAGAGTATGTCAAATGGAAGACATTGTTTTGGCCGTCTTTGGAAAAATACAATTTATCACAGATGATGAACCTGTGTTCGTTACAAATTAAACTTGTTTGGGATTAAATTCCTTACTCTTCCCCACCTCCAAATGATTTGTTCTTCTACCAAGAAGACAATAAACCTGAAACTTTATTATGCCTGACTAGAGCTTGTATTAGTCTACTACTATACTTTAAAAACCAGTATTTAGTGAAACATTGGGAAGGCAGACTAAAAGGAGAAAAGGAAAGCACCCTTCCTAAGGAGTAGATAATTGAGAATCTATCTTATTGGTATTAATATTTACTGAACATTTACTGTGTGCCAGGGCAATGCCAGCTGCTGAGGATGCAAAGTTGAATAATGCAGCAGGTACAATGGTTAAAACTTAGAAATTTTGTCAATTTTGGTCATTATCATCATCATCCCTTAGATTTGGTTCCTTCTCTCTGGAAGCTTAACATTTAGGGCTAAAAATATGGCCAAGACACTCTGAAAACAGATGGCCAGTTCCTGATAATATTAAACCAACACCATTTAACCACCAATCCATTCCTAGGTTTTGGTTCTTTTTTTTTTTTTTAGATTATTATTTTTTTTTTTTTTTCGTGGAGATGGGGTCTTGCTATGTTGCTCAGACTGGTCTTGAATTCCTGGACTCAAGTAATTCATCCCACCTTGGTCTCCCTAAGTGCTGGGATTACAGGTGTGAACCACTGTGCCCAGCCCCGTTCCTAGGTATTTACCCAAGTGAAATAAAAACCTATGTGCACACTAGTATGTGAATATTTATAGAGGCCTCGCTAATAGTCCTCCAAACTGGAAACAACCCAAATGTCCCTAAACTGGGGAATGGATAAACAAATAGTGGTGCATATATATAATGAAATACTAGAAGAAAGTACTAAAACATACAATAATATGGATGAATCTCATGCAGGGTAAGTGAAAGAAGCCAGTCTCAAAAGGCTACACACTAGCTGTTCTACTTCTATGACTTTATAAGGCACACTTTAAGGACAGAAAACAGACCAGTGGTTGCAGGAGCTGGAAGTGGGGGTAAGGGGTGACTACTAAGGACCATTGGGGGAACTTTTGTGGTAACAGGACTATTCTGTGTCTCGATTTTAGTGGTAGTTACACACACCTGGATGCATTTGTCAAGGGTTGCAGAATTGTACACCAAAAATTCTAAATTTTACTGTGTATAAATTATAAGTTAATTAAAAAAATATGTATAGGCAACGTACAGGTGGCATAGTGTCAGAAATCTGGCAATGGCAAGCTGGTCAGGGATGTGGATTCTGCAATCAGATAGCCTGAGCTTGGAAGTCCTGGCTGATATTTGGAGAAGGTAGGCACTTCTGTCAGATGCCTGCTTGGCTTTCTTAGTGCTCCATAGTGCTGTTACCACGATGGCATGAGAGAGTGTAAGCAAAGCAGTTAATGAGGTGGTTGGCACATAATAGTCATTAGTATTACTTTTTTCTCTTAAATTAACCGTTCAAGGGATAAATTCTTTGGTCTAATGGAGGTGATTAAAGCAATCTTCACAGAGGCAGTGACATGAGGATTAGGCTTTTAAAGATGAGCAGAAGTTATGCAAATTGGGGAGAAGTAGGGTAACTATTGGGAATGGCATTGTAACAAGAGGGAACAGCATGCACAGAAGTGAAAACAGAATGTCATGTTTGAGAACCTTCAAACATGGGCATATCTGGAGCACTACGTTTGGGGGAAGGGCAAGGAGAGGGGGACAATGTGGATGATAAGGAGTAGAGTTCTGCAGAATAGCACTGTGAAGGGCCCCTTTGACATTCTGCATTTCAAACAAGGCTGCAGGTGTTGCCAGGGCAGGGCCACTTTAAGGAGCAAGGGTATAAAGGTCAAGGGAAGAAAGTGTTTCACAAAGAAGGAAGTGGTCAATCGCATTGCCGGCAGGGAAGTACTAAATTAAGATGAGGACTGAAGAACTCCAATTATCAACCTGTAGTTTGAGGTGTCCTTAGGGCAAGCAATATAGGTGGATAGGTAAGGACAGAAGCCACATTAGCCTGGTTGATGATTGCACATCCGGTGTGGGAGTTGAGAAAATGCCTATAAACAACTCTTTTGTGAGGTTTGGCTAGAAAGAGAACAATGCCGAACTGAAGAGGGTGGAGGGGGAATTGGAGTGCTTAACATTAATTTTCAAATGAGAGGCACTTGAGTATCTTTTTAAGCTGATGGGAAGGATCCTGCAAGAAGGGAGCAGTGAGAGGCACAAGAAAGAAAGGGGTGACCTGAGGGTAGAGTTGCCATATTTAGCAAATAAAAAAACCGGACGCCTAGTTACATTTGAATTTCAAAAACAACGAAATATTTTTTAGCGTAAGCATGTCCCAAATATTGCTGGGCGTCCTGTTTTGTATCGGGCAACCCTGAAATAGGAGAGTGGTAGGGAAAAGGGTTATGGCCCGGATGTACCAGGACAGAGTCGGGGCTCTAAAGTCCTGCCCAGCTGTCACGTTCCAAGTCCCAGTTCTACTGGAACTGTTAACAAGTAGAGAAACTGCTTTGAATTTCAGCTACTGTCGCTTCCCCGCTGGCTTTCCCTCTAGGATGGCAAATGGGCAGGAAAATGGGGGACTAACAGCTGTGGAAAAGTTCTAGTTCGAAAAATCGGCAGAGACTTTTGAACTGCCAACGGGCTCTGGATTGGGCGGCGAGTCACAGGAAGCTGGCCCAGGAACAACTCTGGACACCAACTCTACTCAACTCAAGGGCAGGCACTGAGCTGCAGCCGAGACCCCTTGGGCGCCTGCGCGGGGCCGCCGCCCCGCCCCCTTTCAGCCTTTCATCCGGGTCTCGGGCAGGGGCGTGTCCGGGCAGAGGGGCGGGCGGCAGCGAAAAGGATGGATGTCGTGGGAGAGTGGAGAACGGGGAGGGGAGAGAGGCAGGGGCGGGGCCGAAGCGGTGGGCGTGGCGGAGCGCACGCGGTCACGTGACGTGCGTGGCGACGTGTCGGCCATCTTGTGTTGTTGGGGCTGAGGACTGACTTGGGTTCTGAGAGACTCCCTGTCCCGGACCGCAGGTAACCACCTACTCTGTCTCGCTCCCCTGCCCGGCTCCGCTCCGCGCCCGGGCTCTACCGGCGCGCCCCGAGCCGCCTGGGCCTCTGGCCCGCGCTCGCGTCCCTGCCTCTCCAGCCCGGCCCGGCCGCATGGACACCCACAGGCCGCCCCAGCAGCGGCCGCAGCCGGCTTGGGCCGTCAAGCTAGGGGACCGGTCAGGTGCAGGGCCGGAGGGAGCCTCCTCCCGGGCGAGGGGCCTTGCAGGCCCTGGCACGTCTCGGCCGCGAGGAGCTGGGGAGCTCCTCCGCCGGAGCCCCTGTGGCATTGCTGGGGGAGCCGAGCAAAGGAGGAGTGTGGTGGGGTGGGCAGTGTCAGGCCGGCTTTCTCAGAGCTGGAGGGCTCGCCTTCCTCTACCTGCTTCTCCAGGGCCTGCCACCCGCTCAGCCTCCGGGTACCCCAGGTAACAGCTGCTGCGGCCAGACAGCTGCTCCTGCCGGCCCTCCTGTTCACACCTGGCCTTTGAGAGGTGCGCTGTTGCCTTCTCCACGGAGAATCTGGACGGGGGAGACTCCTTTAGTGGCGAGATGACTGGGTCTGGACCAGGCCTTGAGGCAAGCTGGAGGAGCCACCATGATTAGAACCTGGGACTGAAGCTGGGAAAGTAGAACCCGTGGCAGCCTTGGGGACCCGAACGTTCACATCAGATTGAAATAAGCATTAGCCTTAAGTGTCAGCAGTTTCCACGAAGCACTTTGAATACTTCAGTTTTATGGCTGAAACGTAATCAAGCGAGCAGGGAAGGGAAGTATGAAAGAAGGAGGTTGTATGACTGTGTTTGGGAAGCAATATGTTGTCTTGCAGTTACCTAGTAGTGTTTTCCATTCCCATTTTCCTGAAAGTCAAAGCACTTAAACACACTCTATAGGAAAGGTCTCTCTCTATAGGAAAGGTAAGTATTCCAATTTAACTTGCAAGAAATTGAGAAAGGGGTTAAAACCTCTGAACAACTTCTTACTCAGTGCTGTGTACCTTGGATCATAGGCAGTTTTGACTCCCAGTGCTGTGTTCAGGGAAGATTTACTTTCCTTGCCTGGTATTTCCTTTTTAGAATCTAATGACTTACTAGATTAGAATTTTTTTTTCAGTCATTCTTTCTGACCATTTATCTTTCATCCTTCTAATATTTGCATTTATGCCCCCCTTACAGAGTTTGGCCATTTTGCTTAGAACACAAATGCTTTCTCTCATTCATTGATGCTTTGTGTTTTACTAGTTAGTGTAGCAGCTTTTGCTCAAACTGGAATATGTACTTTTACATCAGATGTTGACATCAGAAGAGTACACTAGAAAAAAATTCAGAAGTGGCATGTATCTTGAAAAATGTCACATATTTCTTTTGACATTTAACTCTGAGAAATACACTGGTGATGGTAGTGATTCACAAGGAAGGCAAGGCTTCACACCTTTTTGAAGTTAATAAAGCATTTAAAAATTTTTAGGCTGGGTAGAGAGAAGAGACCATGTGCTTCCATTCATTCATTCATTCATTCATTTGACAAATACTGTACTGAGCACTTACTATACTCGAGTGCTGGGAGCAAAACAGACCAAAGATACTTGTCTCCGTGGAGCTCATTTCTAGACAGATACATACTTAGGTAAAATACATACTGTAGTGGTAACTGATGTGGGGGAAAAAATGAGATAGGATGATAGGGAGGGGTTAATTTTAAGTTCCCTGAGAAGGCCTCATGGAAAAGCTAACTTTGGAGCAAAGATCTGAGGGAGGTCAAGGTGCTATTCCTTTAGCTAAATGGGGGAATAGTGCTCTGGGCTGGGAATCAGACCCTGACACGAAAACGGAGGTGGGAGTGGCACTGGCTAGGCTGGGAAAAGTGTGGAGGCTGTCCTAGGCAGAGGCAAGGGAGGCTGGTGGGAAATGTGTACCTACCTGTTTGGTGCTATGATGAGATGGATTATTCACTGTCCTGTAGTCTTTTTCCTTATCTCTTGTGACTCTTAGGAAGGGAAATCAGATTCTGGAGATTAGAGCCACATCTCTAACCCCATTCTCTTACATGACAACCTCCCCACCATTTGGAAAATTTAGGAAGCCCATATATTTTAGGAAATTGTAATGAATTATCTTTCTTAAGGGTAAAAGTTCTAAAATGAGATTGATGATAAACTGCTTGAAAGCATTTTTCAAAAAGAATTGCTTTCTAAGAAGGGGGTGCTTTGGAAATTTTTAGATATTTGAAAATGTAGGGAAATGCGAAATTTCTTTTAAAGTTTAGGTACAGATGATTAAGGAATTTAATCAGGAAGAAGGGTGGAAGCAGTGTATTAAACTCAAGTTACCTTAATCTGGTTAGTAAAGAATGTCTCTTACTTCTGTGCTGTCCAGTGTAGTTTTAAGTGCCTCAGAGACTCTTCCACTAATTCTTGCTTATATCCTTCATAGCATTTTATGAGTAGAACTTTTCATGCTGTGTTTTTTATTCTCCCACTTTTACTTTTCAGACTGTTTCTCTTATTAATCTGATACTTTATAGACTTTTTTCCTTTGGAAAAGAAAATTTCTGATTCCCTTCCAGTTTACCTCCATATTCTATCTCTCTTTTTTAAATTTTTTTGAGACAGAGTCTCATTCTGTTGTTGCCCTGGGTAGAGTGATGTGGCTTCAGCCTAGGTCACAGCAACCTCAAACTCCTGGGCTCAAGCAATCCTGCCTTAGCCTCCCGAGTAGCTGGGACTACAGGCATGTGCTGCCATACCCTGCTAATTTTTTCTGTATATTTTTAGTTGGCCAGTTTCTTTCTATTTTTTAGTAGAGACAGGATCTTGCTCTTGCTCAGGCCAGTCTTGAACTTCTGACCTTGAGTGATCCTCCCTCCTTGGCCTCCCAGAGTGCTGGGATTAAAGGCGTGAGCCACCGTGCTGGCCCGGCTGTACCTCCATATTCTTATTACTGAGCTTTCATCAGTGTCTTCTTTCATTTTAGATCACCTGAGGAATTGAATATTTTGGTTTTGAAATGCTTTTGCTGGTGAGTTGCATGTATGAAAATTCTTTGTAGTAGGCTTGCCTCAAAATCTTGAGATGATAGGAATTACAAGGTCAGAGTGTGAATGGAGCTCCTTGGCTAAAAGGGAACATAGATAGTGATGTTAGTGATGAGGTAGTGTTTTAATTAATTGCCTTATCCTCTTGTTCTTTTGTTGAACTTTTGAAATGACATTTTCAAATTATGTTTTTGATGTCATATCAGTTCATTTGTTCTCATGACTCGGCATTTTAATACTCCATATGTCTATTCTCTTTTTCTTGACCTTCACACTGGAAGATGACACTATTTGATTACTCTCTGGAGAACCTTTTTGGGTGAAAAGATCACTACTGCCCCTTTACCCTTGCCCTTCTAAAGGATCTTTGATTTGAGCCATTTTCAAAGATTAACTTTGTAGTTCTCTGTTAGCCCCTGCTGATTAAATTTTCTGTACTGTTTTATTCTATTTCTTATAGATTATAGTGGGACCAGTCTCATTAGGTTGAATCTACAGCGTATGTTGGTGTTAATCCAGGTATTTTAGAGGCAAGTTAAATGTCCATTTTCTTTCAACAATTTGAATTGCCTTATTCTTTAGTCATTGTGATAAAAGTCTGAACCCAAGCTTCCCCACACCCCTTGATCATCCTCACTAGGGTTTTGTGGTGATAAAGTTCTAGGGCTTCTATTCATCTTTAATGCCCTGAAGAATTACATCTCTAAAAATATAAGGAGATTTTTATTTTGTGAATAAGCTTATGGTTAGAATCCTAATGTTTCTTAACCAAATTGTTTTTTTCATTTTGGTCATGCTCTCAGATGAATGAGAAATATATTTAATTATGTAAGAATGTAAAATGATACCTTTATTGAATTGCCCATAATTTTGTGTGAGTTTGAGGGAGAAGAAGGGAGAGATTTGAAAAACAAAAGAATATGCATTTCAGTGACTTCATTTTATAAAAGTATTTTCAAAGTGTTACATATGTCCCTATTCAAGTAATTAAGTAAGGAACATAATTTTGTATTTTCTTGTTAACAACAGGGTTTCATTAACTTGAGCTTAATTTATACTTCTAATAGGAGACTGGAGCTTGTTCTCTTGAGTTAGGCCCATAGAACAGTTTATTAATTGCTTCTACCCCCTTTTTCTTCTGCCCTTAAAAAAATGTAGAGTGCAGGGGGTAAAGTTGGATGACCTTTGGATATTATATCATGGTTACTTTTTTTGCAAAATTAAAGTTGGAGGTGGTTTTCCCGTATTGCTTTCTTGCTGTTAATAAAATTGTCAACTTTAATTTTTAATTATTATTCTTTGACTCATTAGTAGCAGCATTTGAAGCATCATTTGATCTTAGCCAGGAAACTAGTTGATGCAATTGTACTTCAATGCATTCTTTGTCATTTGAAATATCACCATCTTGTGGATTTTTAAGATACTGTCTCATTAGAGCATTAAAAGCTGATTGTTTGCCCATGTCTATTGATATGGAAAATCTATAGAAGAAAAAAATAAAAAAGAAAAAAACTGATTGTGATTCTGCAACTGAAAGCACACCTGGAGCTTTGCTCCTTGGACATTTTGGCAGTGGTCATATTTCTGGGGGCTCAGTGATTATTTGCATAGGATGCATATTACTGTGATCCTGGGTGTTGTTTTTCTGTCAGATAGGTTTTAAAAGTAAGTACAAAATCCCTATAGTGTGGTTTTGGATGACACCCCCAAGTGATCACTTCCCTGAAACCCTATAGTAGTGTACATTTGTCATCTTCATCAGAATCACTTGGGACTTTTGTTAAAAATTATATATTTTTTAGGCTCACTGTAGAGCTACTGAGACTCTGTAGATATTAGGGAATCTAGTTTATAAACACATTAGATAATTCTGATATTTTAACCAGGTTTTGAAGCTATTTCCTGTAAAATATATTCATGATGAAAAATTTTGCTTTTAAGATTTCCTAAGAGATTGTTATGTGATTTACATTAATACTTTTATTGCCTACAGTGTTAAAAGGACCTGAACAAAGTCTGCTCAAACCTCTTGCTGTGAAGTAGCAGAACTTTTGAACAGGTAAGTGCAGAAGAGAGGCACAGAGCCTGAGGGCTTATGCAAATAGGTGATTTTTGCTTTTAGGTGTCAGTTATTTGTGCCCTGTTATTTCTCCTAAGCTTATGGATAGTTAGTAGAAACTTCTGATGCCTCTCAGGTCCTTTATGAACCATAAGAATAACTTACCTTTTCTGTATTGACCCTGGTGTGAATTTATGTCTTACATTGTGATTTTTTTTGTTGGCAAGAAACAGGAGAGGAGTGCTTTGGGAGCAGGGGTGCTTAGGTAAAGAAACCAAGAGCAATTGATTTCATGAGGGATGTGAACCAGAAACTGGGAAGCATTCAAGAGCCTTTTTCTCCCAGGTGGCCAAATAGTATCCTTGCTTGTGTCTTTTTGTTCTGCTTTAGTTGCGTTGTATTTCTACAGTATGGCCCTTTTCTGCTTTAACAAACACAAACACATGGAAGAAAGTGGCCGTTTCATTCCTGGAGCCATGTGTGAACTCAAGCTCTAGTGCCTCTAGCCAAGTGATTACTAATGTAGTGTTCAAATTTCAAATTCCTGGGAGGGAAAATTTGATTGGTTGAACATGATTCAGTTCTCTATTACTGGTCTAGTTAGTTATGGTCACAGTGTTGGGGTCTAGAAGTGCAAACATAGTTAGCTGAAAGGTCCCACTTTTAAAGGTGGCAGCAGGTTTCAGAGAAGGTAGAATGGTGTCTAGAATAGTCTAGGCCGACTCCTACAGAAGCTTTTAGACATTTTTTCTTTTTTAGCATTCTAGAGAAGTTTCCTGGATTGGGCATGGTGGCTTATTCCTGTATATCCTGCCACTTTGGGAGGCTGAGGTGGGAAGACTGCTTGAAGCTAGGAGTTTGAGACCAGCATGGAAAACATAGCAAGATCCTGTCTGTAAAAAAAAAAAAGAAAGAAAAAATTAGAAAAATTTCTTTTTATAGCTCTGCAGTTTTCAGTTTATGTGTCCCAAAGAGTTAACATACATGTATATCTTTTGGTGAATGAGGCCAACAGGTCTCACCAAGTACCCTTGTTAGAACTTCTGTTGCAGATTTATTTATTTTATTTTTTTTAAAGCCAGTCAAATTTAGCATTGTTGCAGTTTTTTAACAAAAGTTCTTGATTTGGTGGGTTCAGAGGAGTGTCTGGGTTAAAGATTTAGCAAATGAACATAGCAAATTTGAAGCTTAATTTATGGAAAAATTCATCGGTTATTTATTTTCCATTGATTTTTATAAATTTTAATTTCTGGGTACTTTTTATAGTATTAAACTACATTTGAGTATTAGGAAGCTGTATAGAATTTGAAGAGTCTGACTTCTTAGATTCTATATTAACATTATTAGGGTAGTAATGTGGACTTTCACTGTTGGGAAAAAAATCAGTGAGACAGTTTAAATGTTTGAAATAGGCTGGGCACTGTGGCTAACGCTGTAATACCAGAGCTTTGGGAGGCCAAGGTGAGAGGATTGCTTGAGGCCAGTAGTTCAACACTAGCCTGGGCAACATAGTGAAACTCCATCTCTACAAAAATTTAAAAATTAGCTGGACATGGTGGTGAGCGCCTGTGGTCCCAGCTACTCAGGAGGCTGAGTTGGGAAAATCGTTTGAGCCCGGGAGTTTGAGGTTACAGTGAGCTGTGATTCTGCCACTGTACTCCAGCTCCAGCCTAGGTGATAGAGTGAGACCCTATCTCTTAAAAACCAAAACCAAAAAACCCCCCAAACCTGAAAACTTTTGAAATAATATGTTTTTATATTCTAGAATTATTAGATAAGAGTGAAGCAAACATTCATGAAACATTTTAAAATCCTGTTTGTTTTTGTTTGTAGCTTACATATACTTGCTGACATCTAATTTCTTAAATAATTTTTTATTACTTAAATTTGATATATTAATATATCTGGATTTTTATGTAGTGCCTAGGCATTACTAATTTTATGCAATGCCTAGGCATTAGACTGGTATATCTAATGACACGCTACAGATTTGACTTCCTATGATACTTTTTTTCAGCAAAGAGGTTTTTTTTAGAAGATTACAACTGAATTCATTTTTAAGGTAGAAGAGTTCTTTCTTATATTGTATATTTTCTTGAATCTGGATATTGAGGTAAGACATACTCAGGACTTTGTGAGATTTTTTGTTAATTTATTTTATTTTATTTATTTTTTTTGAGACAAAGTCTCACTTTTTTGCTCAGGCTAGAGTGAGTGCCGTGGCGTCAGCCTAGCTCACAGCAACCTCAAACTCCTGGGCTCAAGCAATCCTGCTGCCTCAGCCTCCCGAGTACCTGGGACTACAGGCATGCACCACCATGCCCGGCTAATTTTTTCTATATATATTAGTTGGCCAATTGATTTCTTTCTATTTATAGTATAAATGGGGTCTCACTCTTGCTCAGGCTGGTTTCAAACTCCTGACTTTGAGCAATCCACCTGCCTCGGCCTCCCAGAGTACTAGGATTACAGGCGTGAGCCACCATACCCGGCACTGGACTTTGTGAGGTTTAAAAAGATTTCCATTAATGTATGTAAAACTTTCACAGGCTCTGGGGATCCCTCTCTGGAAAACAGTGGCTTGTGGTGAGATTATCAAATGACATGGCAGTGTTTATGGCATTGTAATTTTTTCTAGAATAATTCTCATTTGCTAATTTTATTCTTATCCTTACACTAAACGGGGAAAAAAGAGAAATGTTTATGTCTTGTTCAGAAGAAGGAGGGAGAATAATGTTAATAGCAATATATTTTATTCTTATAGTGATATTGTGGCCAGTATTTTCTTTGGAAACAAAGCTCCTTTTATTTAAGTTGTCCTGGGCCGGAAGGAAATCTTGGAAGCTTTGGTCTCTTTAGTGTTAGTGCTTTGGTTGCAGAAACTAAAAGGGAATTGGCAAAAGTACTGTCTTGGTACTTTGTCATTGGTGATCATGGGTCAGGCCTTGAAGAGATGGCCATATCCAGAGGCTCTCGTGATCACTTCCGTGGGAATTGATGTGATGTTGCCAAGACCATGGCCAAGTGTCCTCAGTGGAACTGCTGTGCAGCCATCCTGCAAGATCAGTGGGTCAGAGAGCCTTACTTTGTGTTCTGGAATCTGACACTCTTCTTTAGGCTTTTCTACGACTTCCACTATTGTTAACTTTCCAATAGTGTATTACAAGAACACACACTCTTCTCTAATTGAGGGTTGACTATATTGCTTAATTGGGGAATGCAGAGCAGAGTTTTGGGACACTGGAACAGAATGGGAGATGGAGAAAAGGAAGGAAAGATGACTTTCTACAAAATGAATTTCTCTGAAAATTGCAAGGAAATGGAAAATAAAGGAAACCAAGCAGTATTGGCACTATATCAATATGTAGAGAATATCTTGTGGGCTTTTAAGCAGAGAGATATGGGTTTAATTTTTTTACTACCTGTGACTTTAGACAAGTTAACCTCTTGGAGCCTTACCTTCTTTACCTGTAAAGTATATCCCCTATTTCTTGTGGGAATGAAAAATCTAAATACAATGTCTGGCATGAATGAATGGTAGCTTTTATTGTTTATTACAGTGTACATAGGTAAATTTTGTTTACAAATTTCACCTTTTTAAGTTTTGAATAGATATGTCAGTAGGTTCTGTTTGTAGGTCTTTTATCTTTAATACATATTTTTTTAACCCAACAAATATCTGAATGCTTGCTACTTGTGCCAGGTGCTGGAATAGCACTAGTAGTGAGCAAAACACACACTGTTCTATCTTTATGGGGCTTACAGCATAGTTGGAGAAGCAATCACACACTCATATAAACTCCAAATTGTGAAAAATCTTTCTGTCTTTGGAAAAGATACAGTTTTAAAACCCTAGACACTTTATGAATAAGTGTCATATTTTAGATCTCGGTGTTCTTGTCAGTGATGTCCTTTGATATGCTTTTCAAGGTATGTATGTTTATTTTAAGTTTATGTGTTTATTATCATTTTTTTCCTCTTTCTCTGAGACAGGGTTTCGCTCTGTGCTCAGCTACAGTGCTGTGGTGTCAGCTTAGCTCACAGCAACCTCAAACTCCTGGACTTAGACAATCCTCCTGCCTCAGCCTCCCGAGTAGCTGGGACTACATGTGTGACCACACCTGGCTAATTTTTTCTATTTTTAGTTGTCTGCTAATTTATTTTTATTTTATTTTTTATAGAGACAGGGTCTCACTCTTGTTGAGGCTGGTCACAAACTCCTGAGCTCAAATGATCCTCCTTCCTTGGCCTCCCAGAGTGTTAGGAGTGCAGACATGAGCCACCATGCCTGGCAGCTTTTGGTTTTTTAATTGTATCTATCTATATTTAACATATTGAGATATTCTAAAAATATTAATTCATTTAAAAATAAACTCATTGCATGTTAACATAAATATATTTTTGATGGAAAATATCTATTTTCTAAAACACTTCTAAAAAATTAGGTGAGAAGAGTGGCATTATTTTTACCTTTTTGCAGATTGCTTTTATGTATTGCTTTCTGGAGATTGCAATTCTGCAGATTGCTTTCTGGAAGGCAACTGGATTCTTTTTTTTTTTTTCCCTAAGCCCACCCACCTCACGACTGGATTCATATCTGCTTCACAGATTCATATCTGCTCATATCTGCTTCCACATTCAGTCTGTTGCTGTTTATTACTTCGGTTGAAGTATATGAAAGAATTTCATCCTCATAAATATATGTATGTAATTGGAAAAGGAAGGATATTTTAATAGCTTTTTCAGATAATTACAGATATTCTTATTTGATATTACACTAAAATTTGACAAGTAATTTTTTAAAGGTTAGTTGCAATGTGAGACTTGAATTATATCAGTGAATATTTTTTGCTTGTAACATTAAAATCCATTGGTCTATCTTGCATATGGAATATTTTACATTATACAGTACCAAAAGATCTTTCACATTAATTTCAACACCCATCAGAAAATCTTTGAGTATTGGAAAACTTTCCAACTTGTGGTGAATAGAAGTTTTAAAAAATTCTAATTTTTGCTTGAAGCTCAAATTTATTTTATTTTTTTTCTTTTCTTCAAGAGAGCATAGAGGATACAGAGTCTTGCTTTGTTGCCCAGGCTAGAGTGAGTGCCGTGGCGTCAGCCTAGCTCACAGCAACCTCAAACTCCTGGGCTCAGGTGATCCTTCTGCCTCAGCCTCCTGAGTAGCTATGTGCCACCATGCCGGCTAACTTTTTCTATATATTTTTAGTAGGCCAATTAATTTCTTTCTATTTTTAGTAGAGATGGGATCTCACTCTTGCTCAGGCTGTTTTTTTTTTTTTTATTTCGGCATATTATGGGGGTACAGATTTTAAGGTTTCAATAAATGCCCATTTCCCCCCCTCAGGCTGGTTTTGAACTCCTAACCTTGAGCGATGAGCCCGCCTCGGCCTCCCAGAGTGCTAGGATTACAGGTGTGAGCCACTGCGCCGGGCCTCAATAGTTTTTCTTGATGTGATAGTCTCACTGTGTTTACTTTGAAAAAGTATCTGCTAAATACTCAAGTCTGGACATCCATATTTGTGTTCAGCTGTTATTTCAAGTCCAAATAATATTCTGTGAAAAAAGGAGCTAGTTGACTTTACAACCAAAAACAGTCACGTAAGTGTCTATCTTTATGACTTTGGTATGCAGAAGTGCTTTATGCTTATTTCCCATTTCATCACATAGAGTATTAAAAAGATGTATACATAGGGATCAAGATTAAAATAGTTAATAGTTTTTACTGCCTTGTCATGAGCAATCTTAAGTAAAAATTTTCTCTTTTTCCTCTTTCCTATGACTACCTGGCACATGGCAGTGAAGAATACAATCATTACTAATATAGTTTGGTGCCATTAACTTGAATGATGCAATGGTGCCAGCAGTTTATCCATCATTACACTATCAGTGCAAGTGCTAACACAGTGAAAAATGAAAATAACTTGAGGATTATTAGGAAAATATATTTTTTTTATTTTACATTTTTATTTATTTATTTTTATTTCGGCATATTATGGTGGTACAGATTTTAAGGCTTCAATAAATGCCCATTTCCCCCCCCCCACAAGTCTGAGTCTCCAGCATGACCATCCCCCAGATGGTGCATATCTCACTCATTATATATGTATATACCCGCCCCCCTCCCCCCTGCCCAATACCCCATCACTGCAGCACCCATGTGACCACTTAGGTGCTGTTCAGTTAATACCAATTTGCTGGTGAGTATATGTGGTGCTTGCCTTTCCATTCTTGGGAAACATCACTTAATAGTATGGGTTCCAGCTCTAACCAGGAAAATATAAGATGCTCTATATCACCATTGTTTCTTAGAGCTGAATAGTACTCCATGGTATACATACATATACCACATTTTATTAATCCATTCTTGGATTGATGGGCATTTGGGCTGTTTCCACAGCCTTGCAATTATGAATTGTGCTGCTATAAACATTCGAGTGCAGGTGTCTTTTTTGCAGAGTGTCATTGGATCTTTTGGGTAGATGCCCAGCAATGGGATTGCTGGATCAAATGGTAGATTAACCTGTATCGCTCCAAGGTATCTCCATATTGCTTTCCACAGAGGTTGAACTAATTTGCAGTCCCACCAGCAGTGTAGGAGTATAGAATTTTTTTATTTCCATCTTGATTTCTTCATTTATGAAGTAATCATTTAGTAGGAGGTTGTTTAATTTCCACGTTTTTGTGTAGAAATGTGAGTTTCTGTTAGGGTTGATTTCTACTTTTATTCCACTGTGATCTGAGAAGGTACATGGTATGATTTCTATTTTTTTAAATTTCTTGAGATTTACTTTGTGTCCTAGGATATGGTCAATCTTAGAGAATGTCCCGTGAGCTGATGAGAAGAATGTATATTCAGTGGATTTTGGGTAGAATGTCCTGTAGATGTCAGTCAGACCCAGTTGTTCCAAGGTTTTGTTTAAGTCCATTATTTCTTTATTAATTTTCTGTTTGGAGGATCTGTCTTGTGCCGTCAGTGGGGTGTTGAAATCTCCGGTGATTATGGAGTTGCTATTAATCCATTTGCTTAGCTCCAGTAAGGTTTGCTTTATGAAACTGGGTGCACCTAAGTTGGGTGCATATATATTTAAAATTGTTATCTCTTCTTGTTGAAGTGTGCCCTTCACCATTATATAATGACCCTCTTTGTCTTTCACTACTTTTGTTGGTTTAAAAACTAAATCGTCTGAAATTAGAACTGCCACGCCAGCCTTCTGGCTTCCACTTGCCTAGAATACTGATCTCTACCCTTTTACTTTTAGTCTATATGCATCCTTGCAGGTTAGATGTGTTTCCTGAAGACAGCATATACTTGGCCTGTATTTTCTTATCCATTCAGCCAGCCTATGTCTCTTGAGTGGACAGTTTAAGCCATTCACATTTATTGAGAGAACTGATAGGTAAGGTAGATTACTGTTCAATCTATTGGGTTGGATGTTGTTGCTTTGATTTCTCTCTTGAGCCATTGTATTATCTGGCCTTTAATCTTTGGGTTTTGGTTGTTTTTATATTTGTGAGTTTTTATTATGGTGTTCCGTGCGTAACACTGTTTTGAGTACTTCTTGTAGGGCTGGTCTTGGTGAATTCTCTGAGACTTTGCTTGTCTGAGAATGTCTTTATTTCTCCTTCATATATGAAGCTTAGTTTTGCAGGGAATAAGATTCTAGGATGGGCATTGTTTTGTTTCAGAAGAGTGAGAATGGGGCCCCAGTCTCTCCTTGCTTGTAAAGTCTCATTAGAGAAGTCTAGTGTTATTCGAATTGACTTTCCCTTGTATGTCACTTGCTTCTTTTGTCTTACAGCTCTTAGAAGGGCCTCTTTAGTTGATACTTTGGTCAGTCTGATGACTGCATGTCGTGACGTCTTCCTGTTTGCATTGAATCTCCCAGGGGTCCTCTGAGCTTCTTGAACTTGTATATCAAGATTTTGAGCAAGGCCTGGGAAATTTTCCTCTATTATATCTTGAAACAGCTTGTCCAACCCTTGGGTGTTGTCCTCTTCCCCTTCTGGTAACCCTCACATTAGGTTTCTTCACATAATCCCACATCTCTTGCAGGCTTTGCTCTTTTCTCTTGTTTCTCTGCTCTATGTCTGTGATGGTTTTATTTAGTTGGAGGATGTTATCTTCAATCTCTGAGATTCTTTCTTCTGTTTGATCTACCCTGTTCTTGAGACTTTCCACTGTATTTTGTAGTTCCCTGAATTGATTCTTCATTCCCAGGAGTTTGGTTAAACTTTTCTTCATTGTGTCTATTTCTTTAGTGAACGTTTGTTCTAGGTCCTGGAGGCTTTTTGTGGTTTCTTTGTGTTGGTTATTGAGTTGTTGTTGCAGCTCGGTGAGTGTTCTTATGATCCACATACGAAATTCCTCTTCTGTCATTTTGGTTGCCTGATTTGGGTTGGTGTCCGTTTCTAGGGGGCTGGTGTTCCTCTTTGGGGGTGTGTTTTCCATTTGGTTCTTCATATTTCCTGAGTTCCTTTGCTGATTTCTTCCCATGTCGATCAGTTGTTGTTTCTTTCCTTTAGGTTTTTGTTTGGGTATTCACAAGCCCTGTTTAGTTTCTGAGCTGTTAGATGGCGTCTGTGGGTGAGATTCGACCACTCCCTGTATAAAATGAGTCAGTGGGTGCCGTGAAAAGGCTGTGCAGGATGCCGTCCCTGTCAGTAGGTGGCGCTTGCTTGGAGGAACAGGCCATGCTGTTGTTTTTGTGTCCTGTTATCAGCTCTTGTTCTGGGCGGAGCTGGGTTGGGTAAGCCTGCCCTCAGGCACCACCAATGCCATTAGCAGGGGTCAAAGTTCTGTTCTCTGCTTCCAGGAAAAGCTGTCAGGGCGGGGCTGGAATGGTCCCACTCAGCCAGAAAGTCTGCTTGTGGGGGTGGGGCTGTCTGAGACCCGCAGTCTGGAGCAGGCCTCGCTTCTTTCCACCCTCCCCAACTCCGCAGCTACTCCTGGGCCTCTGCCAGCAGGCCAGACCACATGCCACCAGGCCTCCCCGGACTGTGATGCCAGTGGGGAGGTTCCCTGGGCAGAAACACTGCCTGGGTTGGCCGCACGGCCTCCCTTTGGGGGGACGGTTGCCCTCTAGGATGCTGATCTGCCCCTGGAGGCACACACACCTCAGCAGGCTGTTCACAAATATCCCTTCTGTGCCCCGGGCAATGCGAGACCTTGGTGCACCGGATATGGTCTGCAGGTCCGACCTCTGGGTCCCAGAGTTCAAACTGTATCCCCACCAGGGAGAGGAGTTCTGGTCCCAATTCACCCACAGGGAGCCCAAGCTGGGTCTGTGTCTCTCAGCCTCTGAGTTGGCACTGTTCTCCTGGGAACACCATGCCAGCAGCACCTGGGAGGGCTGGCGGGTAGGGAGCTCACAGTCTGAGTTCCCCTGAGTCAGCTGTAGGGTCCCAAAAGGGAAGGTCCCGTTCCCTGGAGGTGCCTCCGGCTGGTGGCTGTATTGTCTCTCTGGGCAGCCGCGGGTAGGGTCGGCGGAGGGGAGAAGGAGGCAATATGGCGCCTGCCGCGAGGCTCGGGTCTGTGCACACGGAGGTGCCCCGAGGGATTTGGGAGTCTGGTGCCGCGTCTGTTACAGGCTCACCACTAGCTGGCGGCGGCCATCTCTGGGCTGGTGTCCACAGGTCTCTCCACCCGCTGGGGAGCCTACCAGCAGTCTCACATGCAGGGGAGGGGAAAGGTGATTTATCCACCTACCCTTCCTGCTGGTCTCCGGGCTGCTCCGGCGGTCTCAGCTTCCAGTTCTGCTCCACAGCCTCCTCCCGTGGAGTCTCCCGGGGTCTCAGGTACCTCTCCTTCCAGCCCTCGTCTGCTGTATGCTCGCCTTCTTACTTCTTTTTTCTAATTTCTGCTAGAATCTGTCTTTTCTGCAGAGACACTCTTTCTGGCGGTGTTTCTCGTCCACCATCTTGAGCCTCCTCCAGGAAAATAGTTTTGACATCGCAGTTGCCCTGATAGAATTTGGAGGTCCACAGAGTGTACTTTTGTAAACTGCTGCTTTGAGAAGTGCAACAGTTTTCATTGTGACATTGATTTGTTTGTTTGCTTTGACCAGTCACAGGAAGTAGAAGACATTTTTTAAAAATGATTTTTAAAAAAAATTGTTTGAAATTGGAATAAACGTATCATTGAGGGTTTTTAGATATTATTTAGGGTTTTTAGTGCTGGGTAGATAACGAATTTGTTCACAAGTTTTGACTAGTTATAATTCCTTTGAAAATGGTCTACGTTAGCACTGTCCAACATAATTTTCTCCTATGAAGGAAATGCTCTATAAACTTTCATTGTCCTGCTAGATACCATGGCTCACATCTGTAATCCCAGCACTTTGAGAGCCTGAGTGAGACAGGAGGATTGCTTGATCCCAGGAGTTTGAGACCAGCCTGGGCAGTATAGCAAGACCTCGTCTATACAAAAAATAAAAACAAATTAGGCAGACATGGTGGTGCATGCCCATATTCCCAGCTACTGGGGAGGCTGAGGAAGAAAGATCCCAGGAGTTCAAGGTTTTAGTGAGCTATGATCATGCTTCTGTCTTCCAGCCTGGCCAAGAGAGGGATACCTCATCTCCAAAAAAAGAAAAAAGCTTCTACCATCCAAAATTGTACCCACTCTAGCCACTTGTGTCCTTTGAGCACTTAAGATGTGGCTAGTGTGACTGAGGAACTGTGTTATTTTTTTTTTCTTTTGATATATGTATTTTTTTTAATGTGGAAAACCTTAACTTTTACAACTCAATTTCCATTTTTTAATATTAGGTTTTTTTTTTAAGAACAGTTTTAAGATTTACAGAAAATTGAGGAGATAGTACAATGTTTCCCTTTTTATAAACATCTTATGTCACCATCATGCATTGTTACAATTATTGAATCAGTATTGATACATTGTTATGAACTAAAATCCATCATTTATTCACATTTCCTTAGTTTTACCTAATGTCTTTTTCTGTTCCAGATTCCTATCCAGGATACCATACTACGTAGTCATGTATCCATAAGCTTCTTCTTGGCTGTGACAGTTTCTCTGATTTTCCTTGTTTTTGATGACTTTGCAAGTTTGAGGAGTACTAGTCAAGAATTTTGTAGAATGCCTTTCTATTAGAATTTCTTTGATATTTTTTTCATGATTAGACTGGGGTAATGGGTTTTTTGGGAGGAAGATCACAGAGGTAAAGTGCCATTTTCATGACATCATATTAAGAGTACATACCATCAATGTGATTTATCATCATTGATGTTGACCTTGATACCTTGTCAGCTTTGACCGCTGTGAAGTTACTCCCCCCACCATGAGCAACTGAATTTAAAATTTTTAGTTAATCTTAATTAGTTTAACTTTATAAATCCACATATGGCTAATGGATACTGCGGTGGACAGCATAGTTCTAGACAGAGTTTCTCAGTTTTAAGGTCTATGTAAAACTTTATTTAATATCTATTTTTATAGATTTAAAAGACAATTTAACATAAAAAGTATAAAATCTTGGTCTTGGAATGCATTGCCTTTGAGACGGGCAATCTACTTATTTTTAATAAGCTTAGTCTTTTTAAAAAATCTACTTTCTGGGGTATAACTTTTATTTATTTTTTACCATATGCAAATATGAGGTATAGTTTACCGCTAAGAAAAAACCTTCATTTTAAGTACACTCATATTAAGTGTACATTTATTTATTTATTTTTATTTATTTATTTTTGAGACAGTCTTGCTTTGTTGCCCAGGCTAGAGTGAGTGCTGTGGCATCAGCCTAGCTCACAGCAACCTCAAACTCCTGGGCTCAAGCAATCCTCCTGCCTCAGCCTCCCAAGTAGCTGGGACTACAGGATGTGCCATCATGCCCGGCTAATTTTTTCTATATATATATATTAGTTAGCCAACCCGCCTCGGCCTCCCAAAGTGCTAGAATTACAGGTGTGAGCCACCACGCCCGGCCTTAAGTGTACATTTAAATAAGTTTTGAAAAATGTGTATACTTTTGTAACCATCACTACAATTAAGATACATGACATTTTCATCATCCCTAGAAGCTTCCCTCCAGCTTTTTTTTTTTTCTTTTTCTTTTTTTGAGATAGGATCTCTCACTATTTTGCCCAGGCTGGAGTGCAGTGGCATGATTATAGCTAATTGCAACCTTGAACTCCTGGGCTTAAGTGATCCTCCCACCTTAGCCTCCAGAGTAGCAAGGACTGTAGGCACCCACCACCACACCTGGCTAATTTCTTTTTTTTTCAATACCATCATTATTCATGAAGATCATCTTTTTTCTATATTTTGTAGAGATAGAGTCTCACAGTGTTGCACAGGCTGGTCTCGAACTCCTGGCCTCAAGTGATCCTCCTCTTTTGGCCTCCCAAGGTGTTGGGATTACAGGTGTGAGCCATTGTGCCTGGCCTCTTCCAGCTTTTTTTGTAGTCATTTTCCCTCTCCACTGCTGTTCCATTATCTGTGGATTAGTTTTGCCTCTTCTAGAATTTGATGTAAATGGAATCATTCTTGGGTCTGACTTCTTTTGCTTAGCATAATATCTGTGATTCATCTGTGTTGCTGCATGTATCAGTAGATTGTTTAAATGCCAAGAATATTCCAAGAATGACTATTACAGTATTTGTTTATAACATTTATCTGTGGATTAATATTTGGATTGTTCTCAGTTTGGATTATTAGGAATAAATCTGACCTTAGTTTCATGGCATTGTAGGGATTCAGAATTGTACTGGGTTGCAGTGTTTATCACAACACTGTAAATTAGGAATTTAAATTCCTATTAGGAAAAGGTGAAAAGCCTGGAGAGCATCTATAATTTTTTTTAAGATATTAAGGTTTTGTGTATAATATATGAGCCAGGTAGATATAAACAATTCCTTGGGCTTTTGTTGACTTTGTGGGAGGGGATAAAGTTCTTTGTTAGTTCCTAAGGTTAAATGCTTAATAATAAAGTGAAAATAAACAGATCATATTTTAAAAATTACTCAAAAATATTTGCATGTTTAGTAATGAAGGGATCTAGTATTGTCAGATGGGATGGGTGCAGAAGGAAAAAGTGTTTTCTGCCATAACAGATGATTTTGACCCATCCAGTCTTCCCAAGCTCCTGGTTTCTTGATTTTTACTCCTTTGCTTTCATTTTTATTCCTACTGTGCCTGCTTTTTGATATTACCAACATCTAAATTTGTCAATTCTCTTTTGTTTTTACTTCCTTCTCCATAGTGCCTAAAACACACTTTTGCCAGCACCCTCCACTTTGCATTCTTATTCTTCCCTTGACAGTGCTAACAAAACCCTAACCCTGGTTCAGTTCTGTTTTTGGCTCTCTCTGCCCTGTACCCAGGCTGCTAAGAGAAAGAAGCTCACAACCATAGAGATTGGTTTCCTCTCTGTCTTGACTGGGACTTCAGAGCTACTGCAGCTAAATGCAGTAAGGTATTCTGGATTGGATCCTGGAAAAGAACAAGCACATTGTTGGCAAAACTGGCAAAATCCAAAGAAACTCTGAAATTTAGTTAATAGTGATGTACCAATGGTGGTTTCTTAGTTTTGACAAAGTACTGTAGTAATGCATTAATGCGTTGTTAACATCAGGGGAAGCTGAGCGAAATTTCTGTATTATCTTCGTAACTCTTTTTTTTTTTTTTGAGACAGAGTCTTGCTTTGTTGCCTAGGCTAGAGTGAGTGCCGTGGCGTCAGCCTAGCTCACAGCAACCTCAAACTCCTGGGCTTAAGCGGTCCTTCTGTCTCAGCCTCCCAAGTAGCTGGGACTACAGGCATGAGCCACCATGCCCGGCTAATTTTTTCTATATATATATATTAGTTGGCCAATTAGTTTCTTTCTATTTATAGTAGAGACGGGGTCTTGCTCTTGCTCAGGCTGGTTTCGAACTCCCGACCTTGAGCAATCTGCCCGCCTCGGCCTCCCAGAGAGCTAGGATTACAGGCGTGAGCCACCGCGCCCGGCCTATCTTCGTAACTCTTTTATAAATCTAAAATTATTCCTAAATAAAGTTTATTAAAAAAAATACTATTGGCTGGATGCAGTGGGCTCATGCCTGTAATCCTAGCACTTTGGGAGCCTGAGGTGAGAAGATCATTTGAGGTCAGGAGTTCGAGACCAGCCTGAGCAACATAGCGGGAGTCCCCTCTCTACAAAAAATAAAAATATTAGCCAGGCATGGTGGCGTGTGCCTGTAGTCCTAGCTACTTGGGAGACTGAGACAGGAGGTTCACTTCAGCCCAGGAGTTTGAGGCTATGGTGAGCTTTGATGACTCTGCTGCACTCTAGCCTGGGCAACAGAGCAGCACCCTGTCTTGAAAAAAATATACACATAACCAAAACTATTGTACCACAGCAGCCATCAGTTTCTTTATTCTCTTCAAACCGTACCCTATCATCTTCTCTGTAATTTGCCTACTTCTCTGAGAAAATTGAGGCCATGAAATATGAATGCCCCTCAATTTCCTACCATTTCTCTCTACCCCTCGCAAAAACAGACAAAACAAAAAAATATACAAATAACCTCAGAGGCATCGTAAGTCATTTGGATCTACTTTTCTTTTTCCTTTCCTTTTTTTCCCCTAGATACATTCTGCACAGATGGATCTACTTCCCTTTTGTCACAAGTGGATAGGAATAAAGTTTTTCTTCCTATTTGTTCTTTGAAACCCCATCTCTCCTGCCTTCTCAGAGACTTCATTTACGTCATATTTTTGCTGAATTGTTTGTTCACCTTTTGACTCTAGTACTTTTCCATTGGGATATTTTCTTCTCTCTCTCTCTCTCTCTCTCTCTCCGTCTTTCTTTTTCTTTTCTGCCATTTTGCTCTTTTACTGGCAGGGATATTTTCATCTAAAACAAAAAATTGAAATTTCTTTCCACTGTGCTTCATTTCTCTTCACCTTTTCACAGCTGAATAGTTGACTGCATGGTGATCCTCCCTTCCTCATCTCCCAGTCACTCCTCACACTACTGAAACCTGGTTTTGTCCCCCTACCACATTCCTATAACTGCATTCTTCAAGGTTATCAGTGACTTCACTGTTGAGGGCAATGAAGAATTTTCAGTCTTTCTCTGTTTTGACTTTCGAAACTTTTGAATACTTCCAAAAAAAATTGTACCGGTACTGTCTTTATTGTATGCACAATTTAGAAAGTTATTAGGAAAAGAATTACCTGTAATTCCACTACTCAGAAGTAAATATTAATATTTTGGGGTCTATCCACATATATACACCCATGTATTTTAAAATGTGTTGAATATAATCATATTCTCTGTCACTGGCCTTGAACACTTAATATATTGTTGTTGTCTTTTCACATCAGTAAGTATAGTTGCATTATCACCTCTCCCTTCCCTGCTGTTTTTTAGATCTAATTCATTCTCCTCCAGGTATCCCCAATGATCCCTCTGAAGTACAAATTTCATCCTGAACTCTTGGCTACCCAGATCTTTTCATAACCTTTCATTGCCCCGTTGGGATATAAAATACAAAGACTTTTGTGATACAGCCACTAATTACTCTGTTAATCTTCACTTTAGTTTTTAGCCTTATTGAACAAATTGATAATCTCCCCAAATAACCCAGCTCTTTCTCCTTTAGCATTCCCACCATCTCCCTCTTTCCCCTCTAACTCTTAAAGACTTTGCTTTGGGGTACCCTCATTAACTTTTCAAATCTTTGTCTCCTTATCCTGTCTCTACTCCTGAATTCAGTCTTTTGGATATTTTCTTAGGCACCTTGCACTTATTTTGTGCAAAATCATACTCACTGTCCTTCCTTTAAAATCGTTTTTTTTTTCTATTTTCTGCTTCCTTTGCACTTTATAATATGGATTTGAAATGTATCCCACCGTCAATATTGAATCTTACAGATTCCCATCCATTTCTGCATCCTCTGTTTCAGATTTTCTCTTCTAGAGGGAGCAGCGCTTTTTTCTTTTTCTTTTTTGAGACAGGATCTTGCTCTGTTGCCTGGGCTACAGTACAGTGGCGTCATCATAGCTCATTGCAACCTCAAACTCCTGGGCTCAAGCAATCCTTCTGCCTTAGACTCCCAAAGTGCTAGGATTATAGGTGTGAGCCACCAAGCCCAACTACAGTGCTTTTTGTACTTTGGGAAATATTTTATGGAGTAAGTGTTTAAATGGATCCTTGGTTTTGTACAGGTCATTCTGAGGGAGAGAGGGCAGGCTTCTCGGGGAAGGGAATGGCATGAGCAGAACTAAACAAGAAGGAAAATGCAGTGGACTGTAGAAAGTTCTTATTTGGCTTTGAGTTGGGATATAGCACAATAGAGGATTGAATCAGGGAGGAATGGGTTGCCAGATTGGTAGGAACTGGAATACTAGGAGTTTTGGCCATATACAGAAGGGTTAATGGAGTGTCTTTAATGAGGGATGTAGGCCATGACCGGAATGGTTCTTTGGGCTGAGTCAGGGAAGCAAATTAGAAATTTTACTGTAATAATCCATACATGCATAGAGTTTAGAATATAATAAAAGAAAAATGCAAGAGAATCTTGAAGGAAGAGTTGGCCAAATTTGAGACAAAATGCTTGAATATGAATGATAGAAGAGTTTCAGATGACTCTGGGCTTTGAGGTCCTGTTGACAGTAAACTGTGGAAGCAATGGCACCCTGGTCTGTTGATGATGAGATAGATATCTAGGAAGGGCAGGCAGTTGGAAGTGCCATATTGGTCGTGGGAGAAAAAAATTAAATTTGTAGTTAATGGCAGGGGTGGGCCCTCTCTCCTCCCCCCTCCCCCCTGGGGGGCATTTAGAAATTTGGGAGAGAATTTTTTGTTGCTGTTGTTATAATGACAACCTTACTCCCTGCATGCCTTCTTTGTCACTCCATGATTTAGTTGAAAGAGTTCTATCTACAAGGTTGGTAGAAAAATTCGAGACAATATCTGGACAGAATTTATAGTTAAATAAACTATAGATACTCAGAGGCAAGTTAGAAGAGAAAATTTTGGGGAATGCTGACTTGAGGGGATAAAGATAGAAAGAAAATACCAGAATGGTGCTAGTCATGGAGGTGAAAAGAGATAATAGTTTCAAGAAAGGACAATTTAGAGAGGCAGAATAGCATGGTGGAGCACAGCATCCAGAATGTGGTTCAAATCCTGAATTGCTTTGTAAATTCAGAGCTGTTTTCCAAAGGTCACAAGTCTACTAGGAGTCTGAGTTGGTAACATTTGGCTAGATGGAGTTTAAAATGATGGTGAAGCCTATGCTAATTTCAGTGTCTCACTACATCCTTGGAAAAGACTATTCAGAAATAATGCACAGTTTCTGTTCCATGTAAATTATAATTCAGAAGCATAGTATAAGACAGTCCCTCCAGTACACATATAAATACACTAAACCTGGGCTTATTTAGGTTGATTTGGAAGGAGCAGCCTGGCGTGGGGAACTAAGAATTAAGAGAGTACAATATTTTAATTGCTTAAGTTAGATTTCTTCAGCAGTTATACCTCTTAGATTTCCTGCTTTAATTCATAAAGGATAATTAGCAGAACACTCTTCTGAGTCATGTAGGTCTCCCCTTTTTTTTTTTTTTTGAGACAGAGTCTCACTCTGTTGCCCAGGCTAGAGTGAGTGCTGTGGCATCAGCCTAGCTCACAGCAACCTCAAACTCCTGGGCTCAAGCAATCCTCTTGCCTCAGCCTCCCAAGTCGCTGGGACTACAGGCATGCGCCACCATGCCCGGCTAATTTTTTTTTTCTATATATATTAGTTGGCCAATTAGTTTCTTTCTATTTATAGTAGAGACGGATCTCGCTCTTGCTCAGGCTGGTTTCGAACTCCTGACCTCGAGCAATCCTCCCACCTCCGCCTCCCAGAGTGCTAGGATTACAGGCGTGAGCCACCACGCCCGGCCATGTAGGTCTCTTTACTTGATACTAAATTGCTTGGGTTATGATTCTTAGGTTCTTAAGAGTTCTTCAGAAATCTTTACATTAGGAAATAATTTCTTAGTGGAAAACATGTTGTAAATGGTAGTTGGGTTCCCAGTTCAAGGTATTAAAAGAATTTCTGGGCTTTTATTGTTTGTGCATTATGGTAGTTTTGCATAAAGATTTATAGGTGGGATGATAAAGTTGTCTGGAACAAGATTTCCTTGCTTTTTGTTTCTGGGATGCTGGCTGAATTCAGAGCTTGTCTTGTAATTCAAGACCGTTGCCTGCAGTTGGTTAGATTATGTACTATACAACTCTACGGGCTCCATTGGTATCATTTGTATTACTAGTGCCCTTGGCGTTTTATACTTTCCACAACCTATGTGGCCATATATGATGGGCTTCTAGTAAGTTAAAGGGAAAAATATTAAATCACTAACAGTGATTTTAGTATTTTCTCAAATGCCAAATAGTTTGATTTTTAATTGAGATTCACATGCTTTATAAATTCAGTCTGGTTTAAATCCTGACTTGCTTTATAAATGCAGAGCCATTATCCAGTGGTCTCAAGTTTCCTAGGGGTTTGAGTTTAAAACATTTGGTGTCATTAAAATGACGGTAAAAACAGTCCTCCAGAAATTTTATATTACAAAAAAACTTTGTGTAGTCTCTCCAGCTCTATTTGTTAGCCAAGTAGGTTCCCATACTTTCAAAAACACACTGAATTTCTTTATGCTAAATAAAGTCTCAGGGCTGATTTGTAAGCAGTATACTTGTCTTAATTTAACAGCAGGCACCTTGCCTGGGTTCTTATCATTGCTACCTTGACAAAGTCATTTTAGTTGGGATGTGCTATGATTTTAATGGACGCTAACATGCATCATTTGCAACATTCCTCATTTTCGGTATTACTAAGAAAGAAATCATCCTGCCAGGTAAACTCTGTCACAGTTTTCTTATTACTTAAAATTATTTTATATTTTTTAACAAGAGCTTTTAAAAACTTAATTTAGCAAATCTAGTAGATTTTTATTATACAGTATATAATTTTAATGCATGAATTAAAGAGAAAATAGAAATGAAATAAATTGGTTAAGATAGTACTGAGATTTCTAGGCATTCAAAGTCTGACTCTTCTAAGTCACTTTTCATCTTGGTGTTATAGAAGTCTCCTTCCTTCCTTCTACCTCTTCCCTAGTATTAGTGATGGAGCAATAAGGGAGTGCTCCATTCTTTTCCTTCTTTCTTTTTCTTTCTTTTTGTTTTTTTGAGACAGAGTCTTGCTCTGTTGCCTGGGCTAGAGTGCCATAGCATCAGCCTAGCTCACAGCAACCTCAAACTCCTGGGCTTAAGCAATCCTCCTGCCTCAGCCTCCGGAGTAGCTGGGACTACTGGCATATGCCACCATGCCTGGCTAATTTTTTCTATTTTTAGTTGTCTGGCTAATTTCTTTCTTTCTTTTTTTTTTTTAGTAGAGATGGTGTCTCGCTCTTGCTCAGGCTAGTCTGGAACTCCTGACCTCAAGCGATCCTCCCACCTTGGCCTCCTAGAGTGCTAGGATTACGGGGCTTGAGCCACCACACCCGGCCTCCATTATTTTCTTATCAGTTTAAAATTTAGTGATTTGGTCCTTGTGAAGATCTTAAAAGCAACCAGTATAAGCTGTTTAATTTTTAACCCCTTTGAAACATTTCAGGGCTGTTGCATTTGGTCACATAGGTTATGTAGTGTCATGTATCAGCAGCAAACAATAACAAGCTTCATTGGCTTGTTTTTTTTCTTTCTTTCTTTTCTGTCTTATAATGTACTTGGAATCATTCCTCCAATGATGAATAGTAACTTCACTAATATCCTATTAATGTATTTGTTTTCTTTCTGTTATACGATAAATTTTGTTTTGACGCAGAATCATATTGTAATCATTTTGAAGACATTTAAAGCAGCAGTTAAAACTAAAAGTCAGCCCTTGTGCAGACAACTGTGACATAACTGCCACGCATCCAATAGCAGTTATAACATGATATTGATTTAAGATGCATTCTGATTTCAAAGAAATTTTAAAAAATGTGCCTTCTGTTATTGAATCATCAGTTGCTTAAGAGGTGAGGAGGGCACTAAGTTTATCGCAGCTTGAGTCTAGTGTGTACCCCCCTTGTCTGGTCAGGGAGCAGGGACTCTCCCCTGGAGTCCACTTAGTTGACATAGGGCCAGAAATACCTTTCAGAAGGAGGTCATATAAAGGAGTAGCTGATTATGGTGGTTAACACACTTTTACTTTGCTGTTTCTAAGCTTTAAACTAATTTCTAGTTTATTACTTTTTAGATCATTTAAACAGAGGCAATAGTCAGGATGATGTAATGTATCTTAGAGATATTCTATAGTAGTGTACAGTTGTCCCTCAGAATCTGTTGGGGAATGGTTCTGGGACCTCCCTCAGATACTGAAGTCTTTGGATGCTCCAGTCCCTGATAAAAAATAGCATAGTATTTGCATATAACCTATGCACATCCTCCTGTGTACTTTAAATTATCTCTAGATTATTTATAGTAGTTAATATAATGTAAATGCTCTGTAAATAGTTCCTATACTGTATTCTTTAGGGAATAATGACAAGGAAAAAAAGTCCATACATGTTAGATACAGGCATAATTTTTTTTCTTTGTATATTTTTGATCTGTAGTCAGTTGAATCCATAGATGTGGAAGGCTAACTGTATTTACAACATTTATGGTATCTTCATTTTTTAAATTAAATTAAATTTTGTTTCTAAGTATTATGGGGGTACAAACATTTTGGTTAGATAAACTGCTTTTGTATTGTTTGACTCAAAGTTATAAGTGCGTCTCTCACCCAGATAGTGTGCCTTGTACCTATTAGATGTGAACTTACTCATTCCCCCTCCCCCTGCCACCTGTTGGATTTCTGAGGAGTTTTATTTCCATATATACAAGAGTGTTGTTCAGTGAGTTCTAATTTAATGGTGAGTACATGTGGTGTTTGTTTTTCCATTCTTGTGATATACTTCACTTAGAAGAATGGTCTCCAGTTCCATACTGTTTAATACAAGAGGTATTAGTTCACAATTTTTTTTATGGCTGAGTAATACTCCATGGTATACATATACCACATTTTATTGATCCACTTATGTATTGATGGGCACTTAGTTTGTTTCCATATCTTTGCAATTGTCGAATTGTGCTGCTGTAAACATTTGGATCCAGGTGTCTTTTTTATAAAATGTCCTTTTTCCCTTTGGGTAAATAAATACCCAGTAGTGGGATTGCTGGATCAAGTGGTAGGTCTACTTTTAGTTCTTTGAGGTATCTCCACACTTGTTTCCAGAGATGTGTACTAGTTTGCAGTCCCACCATTGTATGTGTTCCTATCTCTTTGTATCCTTGCCAGCATTTGTTGTTTTGGGATTTTTTTTTTTTTTTTTTTTTTTTTTTTGAGACAGAGTCTTGGTCTGTTGCCCTGGCTAGAGTGCTGTGGCGTCAGCCTAGCTCACAGTAACCTCAAATTCCTGGGCTCAAGCAGTCCTTCTCTCTCAGCCTGCCAGGTAGCTGGGACTACAGGTATGTGCCACCATGCCCGGTTAATTTTTTCTATTTTTGATAGAGATGGGGTCTTGCTCTTGCTCAGGCTGGTCTCGAACTCCTGAGCTCAAGCAATCCTCCTGCCGCGGCCTTCCAGAATGCTAGGATTATAGGTGTGAGCCCCACGCCTGGCCTGTTTTGGGATTTTTTGATCTTCCTTTTTGTTTTTTGCGACAGGGTCTTGCTCAGTCACCTAGACTAGGATGTAGTAGCATCATCATAGCTCATTGCAACCTCAAACTCCTGGGCTGAAAGTATCCTCCTGCCTCAGTCTTCTGAGTAGCTGGGACTATTGGCGCAGGCCACCACATCCAGGCTAATATTTTTATTTTTTGTAGAGATGAGTGTTTCACTCTGTTGCTCAGTCTGGTCTTGAACTCCTGGCCTCAAGCAATCCTCCTACTTCAGCCTCCCAAAATGCTAGTATTACAGGCAGGAGCCACCACATCTGTTCTATTTTCTAAGCACTCATATCTTTTTTTTTTTTTTTAATTTCAGAATATTACAGGGTACAAATGTTTAGGTTACATATATTGCCTTTACCCCGCCTGAGTCAGAGCTATGAGCCTGTCCATACCCCAAATGGTTCCCACTGTACCCATTTGGTGTGAGTATAGCTATGCCCTCTCCCCTCCTCCTACCTGCCCAACACCTGAAGAAAGTTACTACTATATGTGCATGCAAGTGTTAATCAGTTAATACCAACTTGATGTTGAATACATGTGGAGCTTATTTTTTCATTCTTGTGATAATTTCACTTAGTAGAAAGGGCTTCAGCTCTATCCAGTATAATAGAAGAGGTGCTGTATCACCATTGTTTTTTGTGGCTGATCACATCTTAAATTGCTTTTGAAATTTCACTTATGAAATTTATTAGCTCATGATTTTAACTTGACAATCCAGGATAATTTTTTGAAGAATCAGTACTGTATAAAGTGTTAGCAGAAGGTGAGAAGACTTGTGGCAGAAGCTGTAAGATAGTTAAGGAGGGACCTTATTTTAAGGTGGTGGGGGAGCCATGTAAGAGTAGTAGAAACTAAACTGTAAATATATTACCTTTCATTCATTCCTCATTGCTCCAGGGCTAAAGAAGAATATCCTTAATTTGGTCCTCAGTGCCCTGCATGTTTTGCTCTCACTTGTCTCATCAGCTTTACCTTTTGCTATGCCTCCTTTCCCCAGGTAAACATAAATATATGAGGACTTGGAATGTTAGGGTTGATTTATTCACCTAACTTCACTTTGCCTGTTGCAATATTGTTATAAATAGGAATTCAACAATCTCATTCTTATGACTCCAGTTGAGAGGAGCATGAGTAAAACACAGTCAGTAGCTATACTTTCTGAACTGGAATTCAGCATTTAATCTTGACTAATTGTATGGAGATATTTTCCTCTTTCACAGGTTTCTCCACGTATAAAAACCTATTATAAAAATACCGAAAAGAATGGCAGCGGAAACTCAGACGCTGAACTTTGGGCCTGAATGGTGAGTTTTCAAAATCTCATCCTTTTCAGTATTGGATGACTAATACAGTAAAGTATTTTACAGATCCTGGGTGATTTATAAATGTGCATGTTTTTGAGACTTTTTTCTTGATGTGCCTAGCTGAAAACAATGTGGTAGCCCAGGAGTAAATTATATTTGGCAAATGACTGCATTCTGTACTTTATTAAAAATTTTTTCTGATTGTGTAAGGATACTGGAATTAAAACTCCCCATAGTTCACTACCCTTGAAAATTTGCTTTTTTTTTTGAGCCTTTGTCTGGGTGCCTATACAATTTTATGTAAGTATAATTGTAACATTTATGTCTGTATATTTTCTGCTACTGTGTTGTTTTGTAATTCCTATTCATAGACTCATTTGAAGAAGAATTTTTATTGAAATATTTGAATTAGGCTGGTTGTGGTGGCTCAAGCCTGTAATCCTAGCACTTTGGGAGGCCGAGGTGGGCAGATCGTTTGAGCTCAGGAGTTCGAGACCAGCCTGAGCAAGAGCGAGACCCCATCTTTACTAAAAAAAAAATAGAAAGAAACTAGCTGGACAACTAAAAATACATAGAAAAAATTAGCTGGGCATGGTGGTATATGCCTGTAGTCCCAGCTACTCAGGAGGCTGAGGCAGTAGGATTGCTGGAGCCCAGGAGTTTAAGGTTGCTGTGAGCTAGGCTGAAGCCACGGCACTCTAGCCCAGGCAACAGACCGAGACTCTGTCTCAAAAAAAGAAAAAAAAGAAATATTTGAATTTTATTTTATTGATGGGCTAGGCAGGTGGTCCAGAATTATATAGGTTGTTAGTAGTAGCCCATCTAGGATTGAGTTAGTTAGCATTGGCTATAGTAACAATTAATTGACCTTGAGTCTCTTACAAATATGTTTACACCCTGAATATGGAATTCTTGTGGAATTTTGGGATTCATCACATTGTAGTGTAATTCCCTCCCTTTCTTCCTTTTCCCTGAAGTTGGTGATTGAATATCCTCTCTTCGTTGGCATTAATAATAATAATTACTTTTTCCATTGAAATCTTGAACAACCCCTTTGGTAATGTCAGAGGCTGTATCTAAGTAGATAAGGTGGATTCTTGTCTCAGACATTTTGGTTGTTTGGGTGGTAGTTTAAAAGATGATGAAGACTTCATATAGTATAAGTTCCTATTCAAAGATTCTTATTAACTTACCATATTATAAACATTTCTTTTTATATGTAATTACTGAATTTTCTTATCCTTCATAGTCAGGTTTTAGAGACTGAGGATAAACCAGTATTTGAAGTTCTAAGAACTGGTATAATGCCTGTACTCTGAGAGTTTATTTCAAGAATGTTGACTTAAATAATGCTGTACTTGTTTTAGTTATTATTTTAGATTTTATTTTATTTTATGTTATTTTTGAGACAGAGCCTCACTTTTTTGCCTGGGCTAGAGTGCTATAGCATCAGCCTAGCTCACAGCAACCTCAGACTCCTGGTCTCAAACGATCCTCCTGCCTCAGCCTCCTGGGTAGCTGGGACTACAGGCACGCGCCTGTTTTTTGATTGTTTGGCTAATTTCTTTCTATTTATAGTAGAGATGGGGTCTCACTCTTGCTCAGGCTGGTCTTGAACTCCTGAGCTCAAGGAATCCTCCCGCCTTGGTCTCCTAGAGTGCTGGGATTATAGGTGTGAGCCACTGTGCCTGGCCTTAGATTTAAAAAAATGAGTTTTTAGCTGGTCACAGTGGCTCATGAGTGTAATCCCAGCACTTTGGGAGGCTGAGGCGGGAGGATTGCTTAAGGCCGGCAGTTCGAGATCAGTCTAAGCAACATAGCTAGACCCTGTCCTATAAAAAATTAAAGAAATCAGCCAGGTGTGGTGGCATACACCTGTAGTTCCAGCTACTCGGAGGCTGAGGCGGGAGAATTGCTTGAGGCCAGGAGTTTGAGTCTGTAGTGAACTCTGATGATCCCACTGCACTTTAGCCTGGGCAACAGAGTGAGATCTTGTGTCCAAAAAAAAAAAAAAGATTTTTAAAATTATCAAATCAGTATATGTTTCTAGAAAAATAAGAAAGTACAAATATGCTAGAAGAAGATATAATCACCATAATTTCACCATCCATGGTAACCACTGTAAATGTTTTGGTGTATCTTTCCAGGTGGTTTTATGTATGCTTATTTGTGTATATTTCCGTTTATTTTCTGAAAAATTGGATCACACTGTACATTCAATTTTGTAATCTGCTTTTAAAAAATAATGAAATCAAAAACAACTTTTTTATGAGTAAATATTTTCTATCTATTAAATGGTTGCATTGTATGGATTTACCATCATTTATTTAAGTAATCTTCTAGATGTAGCTTATAGAAGTTCTCAGTTTTCTGTTTTTTTTTTTTTTTTTTTTTTTTTTTGAGACAGAATCTCACTTTGTTGCCCTAGGTAGAATGCTGTGGTGTCAGCCTCACTCATTGCAACCTCAATCTCCTGGGCTCAGTGGATCCTCTTGCCTAAGCCTCCCTGGTAGATGGGGCTAAAGGTGCATGTCATCACACCTAGCTAATTTTTCTATTTTTATTAGAGATAGGTTCTCACTCTTGCTCAGGCTGGTCTTGAACTCCTGAGCTCAAGCAGTCCTCCCGCCTTGGCCTCCCACCGCCTTGGCCTCCCAGAGTGCTAGGATTACAGGTGTGATCTACCACATCTGGCCCTCAGTTTTTCATTATTATAAAAATATTTTTAGTGAACATTCTTTTAGGTAAATCATTATTTATATCTTATTAACTTCTTTTACTAGGTGGATTTAAATTTATATAGCTCACTTTGTAGACCCACTTTGTAAATACTTTGTGTACAGCTCTTCTGCCTGTATCTAGAGTTTGTAACTGCTTCTTTTTTTATTTGCATGCACTTATTTCTCTTTCTTTATAAAAACATGATTAAAATCATCAGCTAATTTAAGTTTTTTTTTTTCAGCATCCTTTTGTTAATAGATAACAAAAAAATCGCCAGGAATTTAGCAATAACATAAGGAAAAAAAAACTGGTGATATTCTAGAGTCAATACACATTTAGCTTGGTGTTTTACATGCATCATGCATGGATTGACAAACTATCGCATGTGGGACTGTAAAGTTTTTGTAAGTAAAGTTTTATTGAAAGACAGCCAGACACATTTGTTTTCTCATTACCTGTCTGCCTGCTTATTATAGTGGCAGGTTACATCAGAGGCTGTCTCATTTCCAGAGCCCAAATACTTACTCTCTGGCCCTTTACAGGAAAGGTTTACTGGCTCCAGCTTTACACCATGAATTCCCAAACAAAATCATCTCATTGTGTTATTGACTCAGTCTGTCAATGGCGTCTTACACATTCTTCTTTCTGTTGATCCTTTGGTGTTTTGTTTGATGATATTTTTTGATCAACCCAGTGTTTCATACAAAATTTTAATTGAGGTAACTCTAGCAGAGGGTGGTCACCAGTCCCTTCCTTAGGTAGCTTTAACTAATTGTTAGCTCTATTACCCTGTAGACATTAGAGCTTTGGAGCATTCCCTTAGTCTTCTCAAATGCTGATAAATTGAGGAATGGAGGTCTAACTAGGCACACTGCCTTATTTATACTATCTATCACAATCCCTTGTAGCAAAGGGAGTATGTGAGGCCCTTAAGTAACCCAGGTAATCCTGAATGAGAAAGGTTGAATGAAACTGCTGCCATGTTTTTCTTTTTTCTTTTTTTTTTTTTTTTGAGACAGAGTCTTGCTTTGTTGCCCAGGCTAGAGTGAGTGCCGTGGCGTCAGCCTAGCTCACAGCAACCTCAAACTCCTGGGCTCGAGCGATCCTTCTGTCTCAGCCTCCCGAGTAGCTGGGACTACAGGCATGCGCCACCATGCCCGGCTAATTTTTATATATATATATCAGTTGGCCAATTAGTTTCTTTCTATTTATAGTAGAGACGGGGTCTCGCTCTTGCTCAGGCTGGTTTTGAACTCCTGACCTTGAGCAATCCGCCCGCCTCGGCCTCCCAGAGAGCTAGGATTACAGGCGTGAGCCACCGCGCCCGGCCTGCTGCCATGTTTTTCTGCATGTAATATTACATTGATTGTGAAACTTGAGATAGGGAGTTGTATGCAAAGTTCTTGAGAATTAAGATTTGGAGTGGTAACATTGAATCAGTGTGTAACTCTAAACCAGATACTTAGTGACATTCTGTTTACTAAGGTCATCATTTTTATAATGAATGGTATAAAAGATAATGTTCAATAAGAGACACATATAATATAGAGATTTATTTGTATCTGGTGGCATGTGTAAAGACGGGAGAGCTTGAAATCTGTGTTATGGACAGACCATGAGGGGCTATAAGCTTAAATTTTTGAATCAGTAGGTCTTAGACTATTTTTATATTTAGAATAAAGAAGTGTATTACAAATTCACCAAAGCAGTTTAAAAGGGTGTGATACAGTTAATGTAGAAGTAAATCATTTTTAGGTTAATTAATCATCTTCCAGTCTCCCAAGTGGGCTAAGACTTCTATTTACTTGCCGCCAACTCTTTTGTAAAGTGAAGTGCGAAGTGTGAATTAAGCCTTGCAGTAATTTCTTATAAAAATCTAATAATAGATTTTAAAAGCTGTTTTATAATTAATAATATAGGTTGCCCTCTGCTAAAGTAACCTTAATTCAAATTTTGGATAAGACACTGGGGCTGAACAAACAAAACACTATCAAACAGAATTTCAGAGTACCAATATAAAGGCCTTTCCTGATCCCCCACTCCTTCCTCCCTCTCTTCTTTGCTTAATTTTCCTTCATGGTCTGTATCAAAATGTAACATGCCAAATATTTTATGTACTACTTCTTTTTTTTTAGAGACAGAGTCTCACTCTGTTGCCCTGGGGTAAAGTGCAGTGGTGTCATTATAGGTCACTGCAACCTCAAACTCTAAGGCTTAAGTGATCCTCCTGCCTCAGTCTCCCTAGTAGCTGGGACTATAGGTATGCACAACACCTGGCTAGTTTTTCTATTTTTAGTGGAGACAGAGTCTCACTTTTGCTCAGGCTGGTCTGTCTCTCTCTCTCTCTCTCTGTCTCTGTCTCTGTCTCTGTCTCTGTCTCTCTCTCTTTTTTTTTTTTTTTTTTTTTTTTTGAGATACAGTCTCACTCTGTTGCCCGGGCTAGAGTGCTGTGGCATCAGCCTAGCTCACAGCAACCTCAAACTCCTGAGCGCTCAAGCGATCCTCCTGTCTTGGCCTCCTGGAATGCTAGGTTTACAGGTGTGAGCCACCTCGCGTGGTCTAAACAGTTTTATTTCTATCACTGATCATTTTCCTTGGATTAATTTCTTGGAAGTGGAATTATTAAATCAAAAGTTTTATTTTAATGCTTTGGATGATATATGGACAGATTGAACCACCAGCAGGATTTTATGAATTTAATTCTCATCTTCTGTATGTTTACTTCACCCTTGACAAAACAATGCATGCTATCTTGATAAAAAGTTGTTTCATGCTAAATCCCTTAGATTCATATCTTTTACAGATTTTTTGTGGTTAGTCCCAACAACAAAATAAACACTCTGATTCCAGAAAATTTGGAGGAAACAATAGTACAAAAGAAAAAGAAAAGATCTAAGTTACTCTTAATTTTACAGCCCCAAAAACCTTTGCAAATGTTTTGGTTTGTATTCTCTTATTCTTTTTACTTTGCAAATGTATACTTCAAGACATTCAAGACATTTTAATCTTTTTTTTTCTTTTTTGTTAAATTACTTCTGAGAACAAGACATTTCACAAACTAATTATACTTGTTTTATTTGTGGATTTAAAAATATTTGAGGATCAAAAAAATCTCAGATAAGTCTAGATAAGGACTTCATAATAGGGAGAATAATTGTAGCCAGTTAGCTGGCTTTATGGGAAAGGAGCCAAAGAAGCTCCTTTGGGGTTTCTTTTATTGCATCTCCATGGTCTTAAGGAAGTTTTTCCAGGTTTTTGCTTGCAAAAAAGAGGGAGATACTTCTGTTTTCCCCAGAGCGCTTTGTTTATACAGTAGTTATGACTTTGTGGTGTATCTCTGTATATATTGATACATGTTTGCCTTATTACTCAGGAAAGAACTAATTCTGTGAAGAAAGGCACTGTAATTTTCAGTTTTGGGTAATCCCATTATTTACGTTAGTGCATTCTGGACATTGGCACTTAATAAATTTTTGTTGAATGAAGGCGTTCAGGTCTTAAGGGGAAAAGAAGGGAATGCAAACCTGAGATTGCTAGTTTACTATCCAAAAATATTTATGAAATTATGGGAAAAATGAGAGAAGTTCTGGAGGATGGAATATGTTAATATTCCCAGTTTTCCAAAAGGGTAAAAGCTGTCTAATGGGAACTGAAAGGATAGTAAATTAGATATTAGCCAGGAGTGTATTTAGAAGAGAATATTAACATTTCTTCAGAAAACATTTACTAAGTACCTGCCATGTTCTAATTTGTGGATTAGATGCTTAAGGCAATGAGTATAAAAAGACCTGGTATTTATTTTTAAATTTAGTATGGAATCTAACAGTAACTATAATGTCATAATGCTGTAAAGGAATTATAATGGGAGTGCAGGATATTCAGGTGCCTATTTGATTTTTCATTTGGCTGCCTTATAAGCATCTTATACTCCACACTTTTCCAAAACTTATCTCATGAGTTAGTTTGCTCTTTTATATTTCTTCTTCGTTGTCATCATCTTTATTTTTTTTTTTTTAATAGACAGGGTCTTGCTTTGTTGTCCAGGGTGGAGTGCAGTAGTGCATTCATAGCTCACTGTAACTCCTGGGTTCAAAGGATCCTCCAGCTTCAGCCTCTTGAGTAGCTGGAACTACAGAGGAATGCCACCATGCTTGGCTAATTTTTTATAATTCTAATAGAGACAGGGTCTTGCTCTTGCTCAGGCTGGTCTCAAACTCCTGAGCTCAAGCAATCCTCCCATCTTTCTTTGTACTTGCCTAGTCTTTGCACATGTAACCTTATCCTGACTATTTATCAATTCCCTGTTTGTTTCTAGCTTTGGTGCATTCTGTATGTGTCGTGGAACAGTGTAAACATATTTGCAGGTCTATACATTTTATAGATATAAAATAAAGTTATGTTTACTATAAGCTGTTTTTTTTTGTATACCATACTTTATTAAATATTTTACCTATTACCAAATTGCCAAATAGATATGAAACAATTAGGTGTTACCAAATCATTCTTTGAAGTGGTTTTTCCAGTATATTAATATAGTGTCACAAACACTGAGAGTTCCCTTTCTTTTACATGCTTACCAACACCTGGTATTATTAGACTGACTAATTTTCATGATTATAATGGGTGTAAGGTGGTATCTCACTTTTGTTTTAATCATGTGTGACTTTTATAATTTGGAAAAATGTATCCCCCTCCCCATCCACCAAGCTTCTCAGGGACATACCATAATACCTTTTTTTTTTTTTTTTTTTTTGAGACAGAGTGTCACTTTGTCGCCCAGGCTTGAGTGAGTGCTGTGGCATCAGCCTAGCTCACAGCAACCTCCAACTCCTGGGTCCAAGCAATCCTTCTGCCTCAGCCTCCTGAGTAGCTGGGACTACAGGCATGCGCCACCATGCCCGGCTAATTTTTTCTATATATATTAGTTGGCCAATTAATTTCTTTCTATTTCTAGTAGAGATGGGGTCTCGCTCTTGCTCAGGCTTGTTTCGAACCCCTGACCTCGAGCAATCCGCCTGCCTCGGCCTCCCAGAGTGCTAGGATTACAGGCGTGAGCCACCGCACCCGGCCCCATAATACCTTTTAAGTAAGGAATTGCCACATGTTTTTGCCCAATGAACTGCTTTCTTGGTGTGCTGTGACAAAGATATTAAAGCTAATGTCTTTGATACCTTGAGATAATGGGATTTCTTTCTGCTTTTCTAAAGAAGTAAAATGAAAATGAAAATTTTTTACAATGTATTATATAAAATAAAAAGTCCACAGTGCCAGAATATTTGGCACTTCATTTTATATTCTCTCTCTTTCCCTGTTCTAGGCTCCGAGCTCTGTCCAGTGGTGGGAGTATTACTTCCCCGCCTCTTTCTCCAGCATTGCCGAAGTATAAATTAGCAGATTATCGTTATGGCAGAGAAGAAATGTTAGCACTTTTCCTTAAAGACAACAAGGTAAGAAAATAGGAAAAGAGTTTAAAATTATGAATGAGACTCTGGGGTGTGTACAGCGATGTGGTGATATGTGGAAAATAATATTATTCCAGTAATATGTTGACCCATGCTTTTTCTCTCCACCTTAGCATTTTCCTGCTTTGAAACCTTTAGTAGTTAACAGAGGAACTTTTTTAAAGAACACTCTATTTTTATAGAATATCTAAACTTTTTTTTGAGACAAGAGTCTCACTCTCTTGCCCAGGCTAGAGTGCTGTGGTGTCAGCCTAGCTCACAGCAACCTCAAACTCCTGGGCTCCAGCAATCCTCGTGCCTCAGCCTCCCAGGGAACTGGGACTACAGGCATGCACCACCATGCCCGGCTAATTTTTTCAGTTTTTAGTAGAGACGGGGTCTTGCTTTTGCTCAGGCTGGTCTTGAACTCCTGAGCTCAAGCAATCCTCCTACCTTGGCCTCCCAGAGTAATAGGATTATAGGCGTGAGCCACGGCGCCTGGCCCAAGATCTAAACTTTTATTACAGGAGTAGGCAGCTTCATGGAAACAGGAAAACCTAGTCAGCACTTGCTGCCTTCTCAGGCTAATTTCTTCTTCACCACCATTTCACATCTATTTTTATCCCAGTTTAATGGCTGGGAAATTAAGAATTTCTCCCTTTTTGTTTATTCCACCTCTTATCATACTTTCCAGTTAGAAGTAAGGAGTGAGAGGAAGAGCACCTTCTCCTGTTCTTTCCCTTTTTAAGTTAAATATAAAATGTTTAGTGGAGAGAGAATCATAAAATATAACACCATGTTTGTGTCACAGATAAACGATCAAAACAGAGACAGTATAAAGTAGATATTTATTATCTGTCTAGCGAGAAATAATATTTTGTAGTTTTTCGATATATTTTTAATTTTTTAATTGATTAAGAGTATCAAATTTAAAGCTGTCTGTTAAGGACAAATAATATAAGTGTTTTTAAAACTCTTCTTACCATCTTCTGCTTGTGTTAAATGTGGGGATTCTTACTCCTCTACTTTTTGCTCTGAAATACCAGAGTTAGTGCCAAATCCAAAAGCAAAGATCTTTGTAAGAGGACAGGGAGGGTGACTGGAGTTTTTAATATTTGAGTCTCTCAAAATAGGTAAGTACTACTGTGGTCAATTATAGCTGAATAAGCTTTAATCTGTATTTATAACAATCAGCAATAGATAAACAGCAGAAGAGTGTTTTTTCTTGGTTTTATCTTCTTGTAATTGGAAGAACAGCATTAATCTCGTAGTCATGTGTTTGGTCGTACAGATACCGTCAGACCTCCTGGATAAAGAATTTCTGCCTATCCTCCAGGAGGAGCCCCTGCCGCCATTGGCCCTTGTACCCTTTACAGAAGAAGAACAGGTTTGTGCCTAGGTCTGAACCCTACCAAACCCTTGTTGCTCCCCAATAAAGCATGAAAATAGGAAGCTGTTACTTAGGCCCTAAGGATTATCCTACGTCCTCATAGATCTGCTTCTTTCTTACTATTTCTTGGTATGCAAATGCTTTTTCATGGACTAGATTTTGCTTTAGTATCTGAAGCAGTTGAGTATAATGTAGAGATAAGGAAATGTTTAAGGACAATGGGAAACATTCTTTAAAACATGCTGGAGTAGACAGGAAGAGTTATTTTTTGGGGTAGTAAGGGGGAAGATCATCTTTGTAGAAAAACATGGTTTTTCAGAAATAATTGCCAACCTGAACTCTAACCAGTTGATTTTTACCACTAAAGGAAAATGTAGGTCTTCAGCTCAAAATATACTTAAAATTCTCTGTCACCAATTTTTTTGTGTATAATGTTGTGAGAAAGTAAACTTCTGGTCTGGAAAGTAGCAAATTTTGTGTTGTCCCTATTTATAGTTTATTACATCCTGTGCAAACATAAAAGAGTTTCTGATTTCAAGGAACTTACATGATTATAGTAAAATAAAATGCAGAGATAAGAGTTTTGTTGGAATGCTGGAATGTCACATTATATGGAGAATCAACATACTTTTTTTTTGTTTTTAAACAGCTTTATTGGTTAGCCAAGCATGATGTCACAAGCCTGTAGTCCTAGAAACTTGGGAGGCTGAGGCAGGAGGATTGCTTGAGCCTGGCAGTCGGAGGTTTGCACCACTGCACTTTATCCTGGGTGACAGAGCAAGGCTGTCTCTTAATAAAACCAAACAAATAAAAAAACCCCAGTTTTATGGAGACATAATTCACCCATGAAATACACTCTTTTTAAGGTGTATAGTACAGTGGTTTGTAGTATATTAACTGAGTTCTACAACCATCATCTATGTCTAATTCCAGAACATATTCATCATTACTTTTTTATGCCAACTATGGGTGTTTTCTCTATACTCTGGCAATGGTTTGTGTGGGGAAGCCACAAATAATTTTCTATTAGAATTATTATAAGATCTAAAATTATAAGATCTAAGAAAGTTGTGATATTAATCTTTGGTAATTTTCACCATATTTTCATAATTTGGTTTTGCTTGTGGCTTCTTCTAAATTAGGCTAGTTCCATCTTTATTCATGAACCCCAATATCTTCTAGGGTCATTCTGCTAATGACCCTAGAAGACCCTTTTCATTGACCAAAAGGTATTTATTATTATAAATAGTACATGGCTATACTCAGAGAATAGTGTGTGTGACAAAAAAAAAAAAAAAAAAAAAAAGGAGAAAGATAATTAAAATAAAAAAAGAAAAAAAAACGGTACATGGGAAAGAACGAGTCTGTCTCTAGTGATTGCTGAAAAGTTCCTACTGAGTATCAAATTAATTTATGAATATACTTTAGTTTAACTTTTTAAAAAAAATATTTTTACTATGACGTATTTAAAATACACAAATATTGAGAACATTTTACAAATACCAGTATATCTACTATTCAGATATATCAAATGTTAAACTTAAGGTATATCTGTATGTCTTTTTTATTTGTTTTGAGAAATCAGATTTCTCATATAGTTCAGACTGTGTACCCCTCCCTTCCTTTTTAGAGATTCTATGAATTGTTTTATTTTTCTTTATGTTTTTATATTTTTCTTGCACATTTAAATATTCTGTATCATAAAATAGTTTCAGTTTATAGGGTTATAAATTTTATATTGAAGATAGCATACCTTAGTTCTTATTCTGTAGCTTACTTTTTTTCCCTTGTAACATTGATTTTTAGATTTATCTATGATGATACATGTAGGTCTTGTTTGTTTGCTCTGTATGAGAAAATCCGCAATTTTCCAAGTCTTGTTGGATATTTAATTTAGGTTGTGGCCGGGTGTGGTGGCTCACGCTTGTAATCCTAGCTCTCTGGGAGGCCGAGGCGGGCGGATTGCTCAAGGTCAGGAGTTCGAAACCAGCCTGAGCAAGAGCGAGACCCCGTCTCTACTATAAATAGAAAGAAATTAATTGGCCAACTAATATATATAGAAAAAATTAGCCGGGCATGGTGGCGCATGCCTGTAGTCCCAGCTACTTGGGAGGCTGAGGCAGAAGGATTGCTTGAGCCAGGAGTTTGAGGTTGCTGTGAGCTAGGCCGACGCCATGGTACTCACTCTAGCCTAGGCAACAAAGTGAGACTCTGTCTCAAAAAAAAAAAAAAAAAAAAAATTTAGGTTGTTTTCAATTTTTGTTACTACAAATTATGCTGTAGTGAGCATTCTTACAATGTGTGTTATAAAAGTGGAATCATTGGGTTTTGGTTTTTTGCATTTTTAAAACTTTATTGGGTATTGCCAAATTACTTTCTCTTGTGGTTTAGAATAATTTGCTCTCCCACAAGCAGTGTATCAGAGATCACATTTCTATAACTTTTCCTGCTTTTGATTTTTGAATTTTTTTCGAACTGGTGGTTGTGTGCCATGGTAATCCTGCTCAGTAAAATAATTAGGAAAAAAGAAAAAAAAAAAAACTCTGATGGTTGTGATAGTTGTTTTTAATTTGCATTTCCCTAGTTACTAGTGAGGTTGAAAATCTTCATACGCCTATGGACCATTATTGATTTTTGATTTGCCTGTGTCTTTTGTCCATTGTTTTGGTGGGTTGTCTTATTGATTTTACAATTTTCATATACATTCCTTAAAAGCAATAAAATGCTAATTTTATTATTGCAAAAGTTACTCATATTCATTGCCAAAAATACAGAAAATTATGAAGAAAAAGCTCACTTAAAAACTTAACCATGTAGCTGACGTGGTGGCTCACGCCTGTAATCCTAGCACTCTGGGAGGCCAAGGTGGGCAGATTGCTCAAGGTCAGGAGTTCAAAAGCAGCCTGAGCAAGAGCGAGACCCTGTATCTACTAAAAATAGAAAGAAATTAATTGGCCAACTAATATATATAGAAAAAATTAGCCGGGCATGGTGGCACATGCCTGTAGTCCCAGCTACTTGGGAGGCTGAGGCAGTAGGATTGCTTGAGTCCAGGAGTTGGAGGTTGCTGTGAGCTAGGCTGACGCCATGGCACTCACTCTAGCCTGGGCAACAAAGTGAGACTCTGTCTCAAAAAAAGAACAAAAAACAAAACTTACCATGTAGAGAAAATTACTTGTTAACTTTAATCTTTTTTATTGTAGCCTGTTTTCTTTGTATATCTTTAATTGTCAAAATATGTCAATACATACTGAATCTAATAGCTTGTTTTAAGAATTATATGCCATGACCAAGTGGGATTTATCCCTGGAATGCAAGGGTAGTTCAAAATACGAAGATCTGTGTAATAAACCATATTAGTAGAATGAAGGAAAAAATCCTCCACCTGATCATGTAATTAATACAGAAAAAGCATTTGATAAAAATTTTTTTTTTGAGACAGAGTCTCACTTCTGTTTCCCGGGCTAGAGTGCCGTGGCATCAGCTTAGCTCACAGCAACCTCAAACTCCTGGGCTCAAGCGATCCTCCTGCCTCAACCTCCCGAGTAGCTGGGACTACAGGCATGCGCCACCATGCTCAGCTAATTTTTTTTTATATGTATATATATATTTGGCTAGCCGATTAATTTCTTTCTATTTATAGTAGGGTCTTTTTGTATATATATACATATATATATATATTTGGTTAGCCAATTAATTTCTTTCTATTTATAGTAGAGTCTTGCTCTTGCTCAGGCTGGTCTCGAACTCCTAACCTTGAGCAGTCCCCCCGCCTCGGCCTCTCAGAGTACTAGGATTACAGGCATGAGCCACTGCACCCGACCAGCAGTTGACAAAATTGAACACTCTTTCATGATTAAAAAAAAGCACTCAGCATACTAGATAGGAATAGAAGGGAGCTTCATTAATGGATTGAGGGCATTTTTGAAAAACACATAGCTCACATCATACTCAGTGATACAATCTGAAAGCTTTCCCCTAATATCATGAATAAGAAGGATGCCTGCTCACCATCACTATCCAACATTGTATTGGAAGTTCTAGCTAGAGCCTTCAGGTGACAGAAAGAAAGAAAAGCCATAGAAATAAAAGCCATCCAAATTGGAAGGGAAGAAGTAAAACTATCTCTATTTGCAAATGACGTGATCTTATATATAGAAAAATCCTAAGGAATCCACAAAAAAACTATTAACTAATAAATTCAGCATGGTTGTAAGTTACAAGATCAATGTGCAAAAATCAGTTGTGTTTCTATACACTAGTCAGGAACAAAGAAGATTAAGAAAATTCCATTTACAATAGCATCAAAATGAATAAAATACTTAAGAGTTAGTTTAACAAAAGAGCTATAAGAGTTTTAGACTTAAAACTATAAGACACTGCTGAAAGGAATTTAAAAATACCTAAATAAATGGAAAGGTATTCATTTTCATGATTGGAAGACTTGATATTGTTAAGATGCAGTACTCCCCAAAGCAATCTACAGTCAGTACGAGCATTATTGAAATCCCAGTGGCCTTTTGGGAATACCTTGACAAGTTGATCCTAAAATTCATGTGGAACTGCAAGGGAACAAGAATAGTCAAAACAATTTTGAAAAGAAAGGACAAAATTAGAGGACTCACATTTCCTTGTTTAATAACTTTTTACAGAGCTACAATAATCCAAACAGTATGGGTTCAGGGTAGACATATAGATTAATGGAATATCATTGAATGTTCACAAATAAACCTCAGTTGTTCATCCTGGGAGATTGTTTTCAAGAAGGTGTGAATGAGGATATCTCTTTTGTTTTACTGTTGCCATAACTGCAGTATTTTACCATTGTTTTGCTATGTTTACTATTTTTCTTTTTTTAAATTTTATTTATATATTTTTGAATATGTAATAAATGGTTTAAAAAATAAAAATGTAGCCGGGCGCGGTGGCTCACGCCTGTAATCCTAGCTCTCTGGGAGGCTGAGGCGGGCGGATTGCTCGAGGTCAGGAGTTCGAAACCAGCCTGAGCAATAGCGAGACCCCGTCTCTATTATAAATACAAAGAAATTAATTGGCCAACTAATATATATAGAAAAAATTAGCCGAGCATGGTGGCGCATGCCTGTAGTTCCAGCTACTTGGGGAGGCTGAGGCAGGAGGATCGCTTGAGCCCAGGAGTTTGAGGTTGCTGTGAGCTAGGCTGATGCCATGGCACTCACTCTGGCCTGGGCAACAAAGCGAGACTCTGTCTCAAAAAAAAAAAAAAAAAAAAAAATGTACAGAACAGCATGTGAAAGAAAAATCTTTCATCCTTTACCCTAGCCCCTACCCCCTTTCCCAAAGGGAGCCAATGTTAGTAATTTCTTGTGTATTATTCCAAGTAAATCTATGTTTCCCCCTTTTATGTAAGTGGTGGTATACGCTAAACATTGTTCTGTACTTCCAATATTGAGAAAAAATTCCTTGCAAGTTTGGAAAAAAATTCTTCCATTGTTTTAGTTTGCATTTCTTTGCTCAGAAAAGTAAACAGTTTTTCTGATGTTTATTCATCATTTATATTTCTGCTAATTTTTTCTTGTCTTTGCCAGTATTTCTTTTGGGATATTAACTTTTTTCTTGTTGATTTATATTGTTTATATGAGCTTGTTATATTTTAAGGTCATTAGCCATAGTTGTGCCTGGTAAGTTTTTAAATCACATTTATGATTTTAAACATAGAAGCTATTTTTATTAGCACACTATACCAATTTTATTCTTTTGTGGTATTTCTTCTAATTTTCTAGCTGTTTATATATAATTTAAATTTTTCTTAGTTTTTCTTAAGTGATTTCCTATATTTCTTAGAAATATGCACCAGAAAAGGGAGGATGACTAGTTACTAAAACATGGTAGACCTTTAAGCAACAAAATCAGTAATTGAATCATCCAGAAATATCTCATAACATTTTAAGGAAATTAGTATGTAGTAAGTAGCTACACAAATCATTTGAAAAATCAAAAATTATTCAACAAATGCTGCTTGAAATCTGTTGGTTAACAATACTTAACCAGTGACAATTGGTTATCAATTTAGAGAAGAATAAAATTAGGTATGCACTAACCCACACACTAAAAATAGTTCTAGAATGACTAAAGGAGTAGGTCTTAATTTTGTTTTCATAATGAAAATATTTATCTTAAGGTCTGCATTCTACAATCACAGGTGCTTAATGCTAGGATTAGAAAGTTTTCACTGTAGCCACAGAAGATCATCAAGTCCATTTTGAAGGCATTTAAAATGCCTCATTTGGGATTTCCTGATAACTTATTTGGTAGCTTTTGTCATTTATGAAATATGTTGGAATAGGATAGTGCTTAAAGCTGGCAAAAGATTCATCAAATGTATTCATCAAATTGTATTCATCAAATGTATTCATCAAATTGATGTCCTTTGGTCAGGTACCCATTCAAAGATTGTTTAGGGCCAGGCGTGATGGCTCATGCCTGTAATCCTAGCACTCTGGGAGGCCAAGGGGGGAAGATTGCTTGAGGTCAGGAGTTCCAGACTAGCCTGAGCAAGAGCAAGACCCCGTCTCTACTAGAAATAAAAGAAAAAAAAAGAAAAAAAGAAATTAGCCAGATAACTAAAAATAGAAAAAATTAGCTGGGCATAGTGGCGCATGCCTATAGTCCCAGCTACTGGGAGGCTGAGGCCAAGAGTTTGCGGTTGCTGTGAGCTAGGCTGATGCCACAGCACTCTAGCTAGGGCAACAGAGTGAGACACTGTCTCAAAAAAAAAAGGAGAGATTGTTTGGATTTTCCTAGAGTTTTATAAACTTTTTCTTTCAGCACCCCTGTAAATACTTTTGAGAACTTAAAGCAAGCTTCTTATCTTGCTGAATATCTTGTTTCCTGAAGTTACCTGATTTAGGTATTTTATTTTTAAAGTATACTCACACACTCATTCTCCCCATATGTACGTATGTATGTATGTATGTTTAAAATATAACCAGGAAAAAAAGGTTTCTTAGAATAAAATCAATGCCCAAAAATGTAGTTGTTCTATTGGCGTGGCATTTCACTTGAATATTTATCTCAGTTTGAGAAGCATGATTCTATGCATTGCATATATAATTTAGGTAGCTGCTATTAGATGAGAGTATTTTATTTGACATCAAAGAAAATTACTTGATTAATGCATTCTTGAATAGATAATGCATATATATATATATACAAAAATTGAAAAAACACATATAACAGAAAGTAAGTCTGTCACCCAGACTCTGCTACCAATTTTCCTCAGGGCTAACCACTGTTTCCATTTTCTTGTGTTCCCTTCCAGGGTTGCTTAAGGTGTCTGCAACTATTTGTATATTTCTTTAAATACCCACTTCACACATACACAGAGATGGTAGTATGCTATCTGTGTACACAATTCTACACTTTAATGTTTTTCCTTAAGTGTCTATCTAGGAGGCAAATAGCTAATACTTATTTAGCTTTTAATTAATATGTGTCAGGTACTATTCTAAGCACTTGAAATTTAATGTGTCGAGTGCTTCCATGAGGTAGATAAAAATATCCTTGTCCATGTTATATAGATGAGGAAACTGAGGCCAGAGAAGTTGAGTAAAGGAGCCAGAAGTCAGTCGTAGGCAGTGTGGCCTGTCCATGCCCCTAACTACAACTATGTTCTGTGTCCCTGTACATTAGATTGACCATAGGAAATTGCAGTTTTTGTGAATCAGAAATAGTTGAATATTGACAGTTTCATATGGTTCAACCTAAGCCATAGAGTTGCCTCGTTTCTTTGAATCAGCTATATGGAATTTCATGTATATATGACCAGAATTTTTAAATTAGCTCGTATCAGTTGAGATCTAGTTTCCATATTTTGCATTTAGAAACAGTACTGCAGTTAAAATTCTGCTTCTGGATACATACAGCATTTAGTTTGTTTGCTTGCCTAATATTTTCTCACCAAACCTAGCATAGTTTAAGGCACTGGTTGTCAATTTTGTGGATCTGAAATGTAAATTAGAAATTGTGAGCTAAAATCAAGTTTTGGATCATCTCCTGTGTTGTGTGGTTATGGTTTCCTATTGCTAGTAGTGATTAGATGCCATTTTACAGATGTAGTGGGAGGTGGGAAGAAAGAACATGTAGTTTTATCTGTTTTATCCATTTTTTCTTTCTTTTCTTTTCTCTTTTTTTCTTTCTATTTTCTTTTTTTTTTTTGGCAGAGAAACTTTTCCATGTCTGTAAATAGTGCCGCAGTCCTGCGATTGACAGGACGAGGAGGAGGAGGAACAGTGGTGGGGGCTCCTAGAGGTCGAAGTTCTTCAAGAGGGCGAGGTGAGCTTTCATGTGAACAAAGTAATAAAGGAGGAGGAAGAGGATAGGGAAATCACTTTTTAAATACTTTAATGCCTGGTTTAAAAAAAAAAAGCTGTTCTTTGACTTTAACTGTATATTAAATGTCCTGAACATTTGTTTCCTGAACCATTTCTCAAGGTATCTCCTCTACAACCCCTGTTTTGGAGCAGAGGAGTGCAATTCTAACTATAGAGGTTTGAGCATGAAGGAGTCTAGACAGTCCCAGTTAACTTTGGCAGATCTTTGTTATCCATGTTTCTCGTCCCCAGGGAGCCTTATGCTCTGGGAGCCAGAGCTTCCTGAAGTGTCTTGACTGGTGGAGCATCACTGAAGTCCCTGCAGGCTTCTGGGACACAAAGTTTTTGTACAAGGGCCATGCGCCAAGAGTGTCCCTAGCCAGAGAGGGGCTTTAGCAAAAACTGTCTCATCAATACTAGCACCTTTTAAAGGGGGTAGAACAAAAAATATTAAACAGTTTTCATTTGTTTAACCTATAGTTTTATAGATTTATATCTGATTTTAGAAAAATAGTTTATTTACTTGTTTCTTTCATATCTGCTCCCTATTGGGTTTTTTTATTTTCTGCTATAAAAGGGCATTCTTAATGTTTGCAATGTAAATATTTACTTGTGCATTTAACTCTAAGCTGGTTAAATCATAGTCTAAACATACCCTATAATTTTCTGTAAGAGATACTTTGGAAATGGAAGAGTTGGATGTTTGCAATGACAGAGACCATTGACTCCACATATATCACCAGGATTGACACGATCATGAGTGTAGAGTATCTAAATTCTTTTTAAGGTTGTGCCTTATGAATAGAGTAATTTATGTACAGTGTTTATAGAGAATGCATTCAGTTGTGCATTTTTGGTAAGAGGTTTCTTTAGGTAGTCCATTTAGAATGTGGGAATGCTGGTATGAATAATGAAGAGTCTAACTGAAACTATAACTTTTTATGCTAGGTACCTAGCAATGTTTTTTCCTTTTCAATCTTTCCATCTCTAGAACAGCGGGTTTTTTTTCTTCTTTTTTTTTGAGGCGGAGTCTCACTCTGTTGCCCGAGCTAGAGTGCTGTGCTGTCAGCCTAGCTCACAGGCAACCTCAAACTCCTGGGCTCAGGCAATCCTCCTGCCTCAGCCTCCCGAATAGCTGGGACTACAGACATGCGCCACCATGCCCGGCCAATTTTTTTCCTATATATTTTTAGTTGGTCAATTAATTTCTTTCCATTTTCAGTAGAGACTGGGTCTCACCCTTGCTCAGGCTGGTGTCGAACTCCTGACCTTGAACTATCTACCTGCCTCGGCCTCCCAGAGAGCTAGGATTACAGGTGTGAGCCACTGGGCCCAGCTTAGAACAGTGGTTTTTTTTTTTTTTTTTTTTTTTTTTTTTTTGAGACAGAGTCTTGCTTTCTTGCCTAGGCTAGAGTGAGTGCCGTGGCGTCAGCCTAGCTCACAGCAACCTCAAACTCCTGGGCTCAAGCGATCCTCCTGCCTCAGCCTCCCGAGTAGCTGGGACTACAGGCACGAGCCACCATGCCCGGCTGATTTTTTATATTATATATATTAGTTGGCCAATTAATTTCTTTCTATTTTTATGGTAGAGACAGGGTCTCGCTCAGGCTGGTTTTGAACTCCTGACCTTGAGCAATCCGCCCGCCTCGGCCTCCCAGAGTGCTAGGATTACAGGCGTGAGCCACCGCGCCCGGCCAGAACAGTGGTTTTTAACCTGAGGTATTGTTAGATTCCTCTGTAAAACTTATAAGAAATACCTCTAACACAATTTTGGGTGGTAAGATCGAGTCATGTGTGTGCTTCAAAAGCTCCGCAGATAATTCAGATTTGCACACCCAGTTAGATTCCGTTGGTCCAGAATTTGTCTCAGATCCATGTGTGTTGGTGGTATGATGGTGTTTTACAGATGGGACTGACCACTCATGACTCTGGCCTGCTACTTGGGCATTTTCTGTGTTTTTCTGTTACGTGTTGGCAACGAGGAGAGGTTGTACTCAGGCAGTTTTGCCTGCAGTGCTTTTTAGGGCAAGTCAGAGATCTTTTTAATAAAGAAATGTGAGCCACCATTTGTGTGCTGCAAATACAAACCAATCTCTAAATGGGCCCTTAAAAAAAAATTACTTATCGAGGTCAGATGCAGTGGCTAGCACCTATAATTCCAACACTTACGAAGGCCACGGTGAGAGGATCAGTTGAGCCCAGGAGTTGGAGATAAGCCTGAGCAACATAAGACCCTATCCCTACAAAAGATAAAAAGTTCAGCCAGATGCAGTGGTGTGTGTCTGTAGTTCCAGTTACTTGGGAGGCTAAGGCAGGAGGATTGTTTGAACCCAGGAATTTGAGACTACAGTGAGCTATGATTGTACTCTAGCCTAGGTGACAGAGTGATACCTGTAATCCTATCATGTTGGGAGGCAGGAGGATTGCTTGAGGCAAGGAGTTGGAGATCAGCCTGAGCAAAGAGCAAGACCCTGTCCTCCCCCCCCCCCCATTCCATAGAATAGAGCCCTTACATTCAGAATTTGAACAGGGCACATGTATAAGATGATGCTGTGACATATAAGTAGTGACTCGATTAACATATTAATGTGGCAGAATGGCATGAAACTAGTTGAATGAATGCATTGACTTTGTGAAAAACACTTCCGTTCTCACAGCTACCTGTGTTTCTTGTAAATGGTCTCAATAGTTCGTTTTATAAAACAAGGCATAGTTACTATGGTTTTGTATTTTTTTACTTATTAATTTCAACATGTTGGTTAAATAATGATAATTGTGGCTTTTCTTGACATGGGCAGAGCTAACATTAGATAATTATCCTGGCTTTTTCTAGTTTGAAGAAACTTTGATGTGAAAATCTACTGATATCCAGACTACTAAATATCCTGAACTAGTAATATTTAAACAAATAAATAAATGGATGGCAGAAACAGCATAAAGTTGTCATCTTCCTATTATATTTGATTAGAATGTTTAAAAATAAAGCAGATCCATACACCTGTCAGCTGCTGCTTCATCATTAAAAGGAAGTATATTTTCATTTCCAAAAAGGGTAGGGTACAATCTCTGACATTAGGATAGTCTTTTAAATTTAGCTTTATGAAAGGTTCATTATTTTGTATTTACTTATTCCTGTATGGGAACCACATTTATAGAAGATTTAAATTTTATAAGCTGGAAAGTTTTAAAACCTGATTCTTTTAATGTGCTCCATTATAAAGCTTTAGTCTCATGAGCAGGACCAAGGCCAGTCCTAGTCATGGCAGAAAACATTTTTTATGTGCTTGCTTTTTTTTTTTTTTTTTTTTTTTTTTTGGTAACATGAGGCTACTTTTTATATTCATTTTTTTCTGTAATAAAACATTTTCTTTATGGTGATACAAGCATAATAGCTATCCTGAGAAAATTGTTCTCTAAAGGGAAAGGGGGCCGGGCATGGTGGCTCATGCCTGTAGTCCTAGCTCTCTGGGAGTCCGAAGCGTGCAGATTGTTCGAATTCAGGAGTTCGAAACCAGCCTGAGCAAGAGTGAGACCCCGCCTCTACTATAAATAGAAAGAAATTAATTGGCCAACTAACATATATAGAAAAAATTAGCCGGGCATGGTGGCGCATGCCTGTAGTCCCAGCTACTCGGGAGGCTGAGGCAGGAGCATTGCCTGAGCCCAGGAGTTTGAGGTTGCTGTGAGCTAGGCTGACGCCATGGTACTCACTCTAGCCTGGGCAACAAATCAAGACTCTGTCTCAAGAAAAATAAATAAATAAAAAAATAAAGGGAAAGGGGATCTTTTTCTCCCACCCTAAAATCATCATTGTAAGGGAACATCCTAGTGTTACATGATAGTTTGTATCAGATTCTTTTAGAACCTTAAATAAAATGTATACATTTCCTGAAGGGAAAGCCTTGGTGTTACATGACAATTTGTATTAGATTATTTTAGAATCTTAAATAAAAGGTATATATTTCTTGAAGGGGAGAGGCACTTAAACTGTAAGTTGACTTTAAGTTGACTTAAAGTGAAGTTAACACAACTGGAAGATAACTTTAAGATGATTGTAGTTCAACAGTGGTCTTCATTTCCATTTTACAAATGAAGAAATAGATACTTAGACTAATCAAGAGGGTATTCACCACTGGAAGCAAGAGGATGCTGTGTAATCACTAAGGAGCTGAGGCACTTGGATCTCCTAAAATCCCAGATTACGCCAGTGGTGATCAGTGGAAAACCAAAGAGGATGAGAAATACGACAAGCCCACTGGAGCTCTGAATGAGGGGGATAGTGCCTTGCTGAAAACTTACGGTCAGAGCACTTATTCTAGGCAGATCCAGCAGGTCGAGGATGACATTCAACAACTTCTCAAGAAAATCAGTGAGCTCACTGGTATTAAAGAGTCTGACACTGGCCTGGCCCCACCGTTACTCTGGAATTTGGCCACAGATGAGCAAACACTCCAGAGTGAAAAGCCTTTACAGGTTGCAAGGTGTACAAAGATAATCAATGCTGATTCAGAGGACCCAAAATATGTTATCAATGTGAAGCAGTTTGCCAAGTTTGTGGTGGACCTCAGTGATCAGGTGGAACCTGCCGACATTGAAGAAGGGATGAGAGTTGGTATGGACAGAAATATCAAATTCGCGCCACCTAAGCAGTTATCTGATACAGATGGAGGAAAAACCTGATATCACATACAGTGATATTCATGGCTATAAGGAATAAATCGAGAAATTGTGAGAAGTAGTTGAAACCCAACTTCTTCATCCAGAAAGGTTTGTTAACCTTGGTAGTGAGCTTCCCAAGAGTGTGCTGCTCTTTGGTCCACTGAGTACAGACAAGACACTCTGTGCTCGAGCAGTTGCTAATAGGACTGATGCTTGTTTCATTCCAGTTATTGGATCTGAACTTGTATAGAAATAACGTCAGTGAGCTCTTTGAAATGGCCAGAACAAAAATCCCTATGTTACCTTCTTTGATGAAATTGATGCTGTTGGAGGGCCTAAGTTTGATGATGGTGCTGGAGGTAACAGTGAAGTGCAGAGAACAATGTTGGAACTGATCAATCAGCTGGATGGTTTTGATCCTCCAGGCAATATTAAAGTGCCGATGGCAACTGACAGACCTGATTCTTTGGATCCAGCACTGATGAGGCCAGGGAGATTGGATAGAAAGATTGAATTTAAGCTTACCTGATCTAGAGGGTCAGACTCACATCTTTAAGATTCATGCTGTTTAGTGAGTGTTGAAAGAGATTTCAGATTTGAATTGTTAGCATGACTATGTCCAGGTAACAGTGGTTCTGAGATTAGAAGCATCTGCACAGAAGCTGGTATGTTTGCAATCACAGCATGGCAAAAATTGCGACTGAGAAGGATCCGTTTGAAGCTGTAAATAAACTCATTAAATCTTATACCAAATTCAGTGCTACTCCTGGCTACATGATATACAACTGAGCCCTGAAATCTTTCAAATGAAAACACTTCTTTTGATTGGAATCCTAACCTTACATTATATAGACTTGTTAATAATCACTTCACATACACATAAAAGGCTTCAAAATTGTAAAAAAAAAATAGGTATACATTGTTCCCGAGATAACCCAAAATGTGATTCAGTGCATTAATTTGGTATTTCATAATATGGTCATATAAAATTACAACTGTGTTCTGAGTTAGTTCTTGATAAATTATAACCAAGAAGGGGAAATACTGAGGCCGGGCATGGTGGCTCACGCCTGTAACCCTAGCACTCTGGGAGGCCAAGGCAGGCAGATCCTTTAAGCTCAGGAGTTTGAGACCAGCCTGAGCAAGAGCGAGACCCCATCTCTACTATAAATAGAAAGAAATTAATTGGCCAACTAATATATATAGAAAAAATTAGCCGGGCATGGTGACGCATGCATGTGGTTCCAGCAACTCAGGAGTCTGAGACAGTAGGATTGCTGGAGCCAAGGAGTTTGAGGTTGCTGTGTGCTAAACTGACACTATAGTACTCTAGTCCGGGCAACAGAGTGAGACTCTGTCTCAAAAAAAAAAAAAAAAAAAAATAGTAGTAGAAATACTGCATGGATATTTGAAATAATTATGTAACTCATTTATGTTTAGTTTTAGCATGTGTTTATGCTTTTATTCAGTATCCATCCTTATTTCATTGTCCTGTGGGTCATTTTACATCATAGGAGAAATTGAGCTAGGGACAATGGCTAAGATTTCACCTAGTTTAAGTACATCCTCAGACCACATGCACTCACCAGCAAATTGGTATTAACGGATCAACACCTAAGTGGACATATAGGAGTAACATTTATCTGGTGTTGGGAGGGGCGGGAGGGGATGGGTATATACAACCACAACAAATAAGATGTGCAACATTTGGGGGATGGACACGCTTGAAGCTCTTACTCGAGGGGGGAGAGGGGCATGGGCAATATATGTAACCTTAACACTTGCACCCCCATAATACGCTAAAATAAAAAAAAAATACATCCTCAGACCTCCCCCCTCCAACTAGATTTCATCTAGTTTTAAATACGTTCTCCAGACTTCCCCTCTCACCCATATGTTGCATGCAAATGGTGCTCATTTGTTAGAAAAACTGAACAGAAAATATAAACCTCAAAGTACATACTGTTTTCTGTCTCCAGACCAAGCAGTTGGATGTATTAATACATCCTTCCTGACCCTAACTGCAGCTGCATCATTTATATAAATGAAATCTTTATATACATTGTTTTGTGGTATGCTTTTGTCATTCATCAGAATAATGTGAATTTCTGTTATCAGTACTTTATTTTTTGTGGCTCTATAGTGTTCGGTATTTTATCAAATTCTTTTAGCTGATCCTCTGTTGATTAGATTGTTTCTATTTTTTAAAATTGCTGTAAACATCTTCATGTATGTATTTGCATATTTGTACAAGTATTTCTGTTAAGATAAATTCTAACTAGTGTTGTTGAATCAAATATTAAAAGATCTAGCCAAATTGCCTTAAATAAAGGGTAATTTACAGTTAGCCACCAGACCCTCTAAATTCCTATATCCATACTCCCTTACCAACTCTGTGGTTTGAATTTATTCCTGATACTTTTCTTACCTCGAGATTTGAGTAGAGAGTAAAGGGCACCTTTGGTTTTGGTTTCTGTGTAATATCCTGTAAGAAGTTCATGAATTTGATAGTTTTTGAGTTGACCCTGTTATAATTTTTGTGGAATTCGATAAATTATTTTAACTTTTGTATTTGGCTTTTTACTTTAGCTCCTCTTTTCACAAACTCTTCCAAATCAAGGTTTCTTCAAATTTTCTTGGAAATAATCCAATAAATGATTTAATTTACATTAATGCTTTATTGAACTAATTAGAATTTCACTATTGGCCTTAATATAGAGCTTAATGTTGACAATTTTCTTGTTCAGGACCGGGGCTAGTACTATTACATTATTTTTTTAACATATCTTTCAGTTTTCTGTGGTTTAGCTGCTTCAGTGCTATTGTTGGTCTCACAGGTAAAGATCCATCAGGCCTTGCTAAATAATTTAAATGTAGATGTCCTGCTTTGTGTAGAGGTAGAAATTTAGAGATAAATCTATGGTGTTGAATGTGTGCCAGATGTTGACATCTGACTGTCATTTTTTCCTGTTTTCTTATTTTCAGGCAGAGGCAGAGGTGAATGTGGTTTCTACCAAAGAAGTTTTGATGAAGTAGAGGGTGTATTTGGTCGAGGAGGTGGCAGGGAAATGCATAGGTCGCAGAGCTGGGAGGAAAGGTAATTAAAGGATCCAGATTTTGGCATAAAGATTTCTTGGTATATAAAACATTTATATTTTGCTTTCTGTAAGAGAAGTTTCTTTGTATAGTTACAGAGCTTCATTTTTTTAAAAAATGCTGTTAATTATTGAATGTCAAGTTGTAAGAAATTTTAAAATGATCCTTATCTAATGAAAGAAACATACCAGATAAATAAGTTAATATATTAGTGCCAACATAGTTAATTTGCTTTGCTACTTGATTAGCATTTAGTAGGTTGCATTGCCATTCTGTTGTTTGTAGGTATTAATAAAAGCATATTCTTTCTGTATCATTTGTGACTTTATATGAAGTCATTCAGAATGAGTGAGGGCACTTCTACATTTCACAAAAATGTATATACAAGGTTGCTCACTACGATGATATTTTTAATATAAAATAATTGGAAACAACCCAAACAGATTGATATTTCCCTTATATAATTATATATCCACACAGTAGAATACTTTATAATATTATATAACCATTAAAGTTAAAGGTGGTTTTGAAAATATTTAATAATGTGGGAAAACACATTCTAAAACAGTATATAAAACTATCTAATTAGAATATTCTGGGTCAGTGGAAACCTAGCTTTTGGTGGGTAAGGTGGTAGGTGTTTTAATTTTCATCTTTGTGCTTTTCTGTATTATACAGATATTAGGCAATAGCCATGTATTTATTTGTTTTATAATTTGAAAAAAGAAATGCTGTTAAAAATGGGAAAGTGAGTGTCATGGATGAGAAATTTATATATTACTCTCAAGCTTTGTTTGAAACTATCTTTTCTAGGGGTGACAGACGTTTTGAAAAACCAGGACGAAAAGATATAGGTAAGGTTCTTAATGATATAAATATTTCCTGGACCTTCATGATATTAGTTCTTAACAAAGCTCACACAAAAGGATAAATTTATTAAAAATTGACTTAGTTACCTGCACCTCTCCAGTAGATGGGGTTGTAGCATTGCTTGCATTTAGAATCCCATGGTTATATTTGAGGTCTCCATTGTACGAAACCAGAGACGATGAATACAACCATTAGGATTTACTTGAGTTAACTTTTTAGTCTGTGTCTTCTCTGCAAGGCATGTATTCTTTTTTTTTGAGACAGAGTCTCGCTTTGTTGCTGAGGCTAGGGTGAGTGCCATGGCGTCAGCCTAGCTCACAGCAACCTCAAACTCCTGAGCTCAAGCAATCCTACTGCCTCAGCCTCCCAAGTAGCTGGGACTACAGGCATGTGCCACCATGCCCGGCTAATTTTTTCTGTATATATTAGTTGGCCAATTAATTTCTATTTATAGTAGAAACGGGGTCTCGCTCTTGCTCAGGCTGGTCTTGAATTCCTGACCTCGAGCAATCCGCCTGCCTAGGCCTCCCAGAGTGCTAGGATTACAGGTGTGAGCCACCGCGCCCAGCCTAAGGCATGTATTCTTTATTAAGGCCAATTTGTGAATTGAAACTTCAAGTTAGGAAAGAATCTAACTAACTCCTTTTTCAGTATGGATAGCATCTCACAGATGAGAAAAAATAGGAAACATGCTAGAATCTTTGCTTTTGTATCAGAGGAAAGGCTAAAACTACAAATGTTCTTTCTTTAGTCATCTATTTGGCTTTTTTTTGTTAATTTTTTTTTTGAGACAGAGTCTCACTCTGTTGCCCAGGCTAGAGTGCCATGGCATCAGCCTAGCTCATGGCAACTTCAAACTCCCGGGCTGAAGCAATCCTCCTGCCTCAGCCTCCTGAATAGCTGGGACTACAGGCACGTGCCACCATGCCTGGCTAATTTTTCTATATATTTTTTGCTGTCCAAATAATTTCTTTCTATTTTTATTAGAGACAGGGTCTTGCTCTTGCTCAGGCTGGTCTTGAACTCCTGAGCTCAAATGATCCACCCACCTTTGCTCCCAGAGTGCTAGGATTATAGATGTGAGCCACTATGCCCAAAGTATTTGGCCTTTTTCAGTATAGTCTTTTTTGTTTTCTTGTTTTGTAATGAGAGCAATCAAATTATATAGTTAAGGTATCCACTGAAGAGAAATGTAATAAGGAAACAGATTCCAGTGTTTATGCTGGATTAATCATAGTTTATATAAAAGAATGTATAATTGATTTTTTTTTTGAGACAGAATCTCACTCTGTTGCCCGGGCTACAGTGTCGTGCTCACAGCAACCTCAGACTCTTGGGCTCAAGCAATCCTTCCACCTCAGCCTCCCAAGTATGTGGGAAGGAATGCATAATGTTAAAATGAGCTTTCTGACTGATTTAAGGTACTGTCTTACAAACTGCCAGTAGGTGTTAACATCTGAGAGGAAAAATGCCAGTTCACAGTACCACTGGAGTCATAACATTACCAAGTTCCAAATTCCTATAAGTACCAAAAAAATTCTCTAGAGCATGATTGTATCTAATAGTGGTAAACGTTTCTCGTAAACATATGTTGAATATGTAAATACTATTCACAGACTGATTTGCAGATTGTTTTAAAAACTACGTAGTTATGTGATCAGCTTTGCGTCAGTGTTTCCATATAAAACTCAAGCACATCAATGATTAAAATTCCTCAATCAGTAACATGGCATTGGGATTATTCAATTGCATTTATGCTAATGAAAACCATTCATTATGTGTAGCACGAAGAAATTGGGACAGACTGGGTAGATAATTATTGTTAGCCCTACCCATATTGTAGACTGTTGGATGAGTATCATCACAGGGAACCTGTCAGGACCTCTGGTCCCATGCTTGTCTGATTTCATACTTCTGCCAGTGAATATGGAGAGGTGATGAGTAATTTAAAGAGTAAAGGATTTGGAGTCAGAAGATCATAGGTATTCTAAGCTATCAGATATATATATATTTTTTTTATCAGATATTTATTAGTCTCAGAATGAAGTGATAGTGCCTTACATAATTTTTAGGCTTCCAGTAGTTTCCCCTTGTTTGTGGGGGATTTGTTTCAAGACCCCCAGTGGATGCCTGAAACTGTAGATAGTACTGAACCCTTTATATACTGTGTTTATTTCTATATATGCATACCTATGATAAAATTTAATTGATAAATTAGGCACAGTAAGAGATTAACAGTAATAACTAAAGTAGAATAATTATAACACTACTGTAATAAAAATTATGTGAATGTGGTATTTCTTTCAAAACACTTTAATATTTTTGGGCCACTGTTGACTGTGGGTAACTGAAACCATGGAAAGTAAAACTGTGGATAAGGGTGGACTACGGAAAATTAGAGTATATGAACTTATATTCATTCACCAAATATTGAATTCCTACTTAATATGCTAGTTCTTGTACTGGGTGTTAAATATGTCTTTTCTTTGGAGAACACTGTGGGTGCACTCATCAGATTTTCAAATCATTCAGTGTTGAGAGGGGTAGCTATGGAGTGGAACAATTAGGACTTGCGATCAGAATCAGAGTGGAGCAAGAGACCACATCTAATCAAATGGAAGTTTAACAGCAGAAAATGGAAAGTCTTAACATAAGTGAATTATAGAATTTAAAATGCAGAGTAGCTGTGTGTAACAGCAGCCTACTGGGGAAAGGCACAGCTCTTCCAGGCGACTCTCTGCTTCATGTTGTTCAGCAGTGAGCTGACGTCCACACAGCTTGTGGGCAGTATTTACTAAAACTAGTGTCCTCAGTGAGTCAGGTGATAGAGAGGTCCATTGTCTTTTATGTTGTCACAGGACAACCTACACATTGTGTTCAGTTCTGGGGCCACACCTTGAAAGTGTCCATACATTAGAGTAGGGGAGCCGGGGCATTTGAAGCCTTGTGATGGGGACTGTGTGAAGGAAATGAAGCTGTTTAGATAAAGACAAGACTGGACAGGACGGAGTGGAGAGGAGGGTCATTGTCTACCAATACTTTCTTAATGATCATGTGAAAGAGGAATTAGACTTGATCTTTATGAGTCTAAAGGGCAGAAAGGGACCGAATGATGGAGGGTTCAAGGAGGCAGGTATTTGACATAATCTTAAAAAGAGCTAATAATTAGGGTAGTCTGAAAATGTCTTGGGTTGCCTTGGGAAAGTAGTGAGTTCCCTGATTGAGAATAGGTTGATTTTAATTACTGACACATATTCACACTTTGTTGATTTGGAATACATGAGTAGTATAAAGTTGTTTTTCATCATTATTTGTGTCACTTTTTAACTTACATTAATCCAATGAGGGTAATTTTACTAGCCACTCTCTATTAAGAGTAAAAGTTCTTTTCTTTGCACTCCATATGTATATCTTTGAAAAGACAAGTTCCATAAAACAAAATTGACATGAAGTGTCTCAGAATATTTAGGATACTAACTACCACTTAGTATCGGTACTAACTCCTAGTATACTAAAATATTCTGGCAATTTCCACACACATATATATTATAATATATCATGGTGACTTTTACTGAATGCTTTTTATAAAGATGCTTATTATTTCAGAGTAACTGTGCTAAGGATTCTGAGCTTTCTCTTTTTGCACATAATTTGTTGAAAATCATGTAGATTAAAAAAATTGTTCATAAGTATATCTTACATTCTCCAAGAGTAGCAATACTAAATTGGTTTGTTGGGACATACTGATATATTGATCAATTGTGAGATGTCTTATGACATCAAATTAAGATAATTCAAGTAGCGAAGGTTCCAAAATGATTTGTTCTTTTTTAGAGATAGTGCTTCTCATGTATTTGCTTCTTATATGAAGAGAAATGGGTAGAATATAGACATCTGGGTAAAAATCATCCATAATCCTGGTGAACACCCATGAGAGAATGTAGAGGTAGAAAAAAGGCCAGTGATATTAGAATTCCTATTTGAATAGGAATTGATTACTGCATAGGAAAGATCAGTTCTGGTGATAATCTTGTACTATGATTCTTTGAGGATGAAATTAAAGGATCATCAAAAAATTAAAGGATCATTAAAGGATACCAGTAGACTCAGCCCAGTGTGATACTAATTAGTGCATTTTGGTGTGAAGTACTCGGAAATAGACATAACAATTTTTGGTTATAGACTACTTCTGGCAGTTTGTAATATGAGCTTGTACATACATAAAACCGGGCCCTTAAGATTTTTGGTACCTATTTGTCTCCAGTTTGTTGGAACTGTCATGCTATCTTTATCGATTAGTTCCAAAGTGATCTTCCTAATCATGTGTCTTAGGAAGACATGGTCACTCCATGACCAGACTCCCTGGTGGTCTTGGTTAGCAAGCTGCACATCCAGAAAGGTAGTCCTCCCAATAATTTCCTCCCTCTTTCTCTTTCCATTATACTCCATTTTCCTGAGAGGTTAATGGTCTCTCTGCAGAGAAGTTAATCCTTAACCTAGATACTGTGATTCTTTGAAATAAGTGAATGAATCATGACCACTGCTTCCAGGAGCTTTCTATCCCCTAGACAAAAGTTTTTTTTTTTTTTTTTTATCACATTTCTTTGTTGTCAATTTATAAAATATTTATTAAATGCAGTAGTTTACCAACAGTTTTTCTTGGATGTGCATAGGGAAAGTCATAATTAGTTTCCAAATGTCAAATTTATGTATAAACAGTAAATATGACTCATCTGACTTGAATGGAGCCTTAGAGCCTTAGATCCCTTAATCAGGTCTTATTCAGTCACTGTGTCACCTTGGGCAGCTTCATTTAGTAGTTGAAATTGTGATCTCTGTAATTGATGTAGTGCTCTTAGGAAAAAACATACCATGTAAGTCTTCAGTACCACTTTATTTTCACAGCTTAGGTGAATCTTATTAATTTATTATAGAAATAAGAATTCCCACTGCCTTTATGTTTTGCAGTAGTCTTGGGTTGGGGAAAAAAAATCTGTTGGTCTGGCCACTACTTAAGAATGAATGCCTAAGATTTTCAAACAGCAAAAGTTAACACTTATTAAGTTTCTGTGTTCTTGATATTCTTCTGCTATTATCAGTCTTAGATGACTCCAAAGTTCTTTGTTTTCTTTTCCTTTTGGTCAAATAGTAGAAAAATGTGACTTGCTGCTGTGCCCTGCTCTTCACAACTGCTTGCTTTTACTCAGCTAGTATTTATTTCAAGAGATGATTCCTGCCTAGGCCATCACCAGTGGGAAAGGTTAATCTTTCACTTTTCCCACAAAAACCTGAATAAGGGAAATTTCAGAAAAGAAGAGCAGCCACAAATCTGTTTGAAATCTGATAGGGTGACTTTTTGGTTATTGTATTGTTTGAGGACAGTTTGTTTTTTCTCTTCTTTTAATTAAAGTGAAAATTATGTAAAGGATTGTCTTAAACTGAATGTAAGGAAAAGGGTTCATTTTAGCATATATAAAATAGAAAATGAAGCAGAAAAAACATAATTTTTATGGAGTATTAGATTCCGAAAGAAATAACAGTTCATCTAGTCCAGCCTCCTACTGGTGAATAAACACTTTTTGTGTTTATAGAAAAAGCTATTTGAAGTTGGAAACAGGAATTTGGGTTTGAAAATACTTTGTTGCCTAATTATTTTTTGCTTTATCTTTTGGAGATTTTTTTTCTGGTTGCATTATATCTAACTAAACTTTTATACCTATGTTTGCATTTGTGAATTATTTAGAGCTATGGTGATTTTTAATACCATCAAATGGATCTTAGGTAGGAAGGGGATGTTTTTACTTAGGTTACTAGAAGCCATTCAGATGAATAGGTGATTAAAGTTTTTAAAGCACTATTTGATTATTACGCAGAGTTGTTTTGAAGTAGATATAATTTTGTATCTCCTTGCCAAAAATACTACCCTGCAGGTTCCTTTTGGACTGGAGCTCATCTTAACTTTCTTTGTTCACCTTCTGCCACAAATATATAAACACATACATGTGTTTGGATGTCTTGTTCAAATGCTTTTAGGGTTATGTATAAATCTATACTTTGTTGTTTTTCTTGTGAAATTTTGTTCTTAGCTGTTAAAAATTAAGGAGGTAATACTTACCCTAGTTTTGTAGTATAAAGAACCAAAGGAATGATCTTTGCTGTCTTGAAAAAAATAACAGTTTTTAAAGAATGCTCACTATTTATTGTGAAATCATCATTCTACCCAGGGAGCTGGGTTTGAAACTACACTCTTGCTTCAATTTGCAGATGAAAATGAGAGTTTATGGTTGATTTTCTTACAGTTCAGCTGTGTTAAACTTCACAGTCCATTTTACCTTCAGAGCTGGTATCGTACCACGTTTATAAATTCACCAGCAACTTTTCTGTATAAGAATCTGTCAAGTTGAGTCACACTGATTTCTGCAGATAACATAGATACAAACTTTGTAAGGTAGAGTGTTACGTTTCCAGAATGGGTATTGTTAGCACAGCCATTTTTGTGGGCATAGGCATGATTACCATGACGTAATCAGAGAGCTGTAATCAGCATTGAAAAAAAGAAAACATAAGATACAGTGAAGGAAGAGTAGCTGCATGACTGGCTAGGTATATTTAATACATTAAAACATATGGTGCCACAGATAAGTCTTATTCTGTCAGTCCTGTTTCAGAGATCTGAAAATTGTCAATGCTTTGTCCATTGATGCGAATATCCAGGTCAGTCCTGTTTGGGTTCTTAGAGACCAGAGGAGTTGGAAGTTCAGGGACAGTCTTGTCAAAATTCTCCATCTTGATTTGATATTCACCTTTGGAACCTCGGGTCAACAGAGATGCAAAACAGTGATGTAACATGATCTCAGAGGGTAGGTAGGATGTCCTCCTTTGGCATATTTCTCCAGTGCCCTCCTGCATTGCTGAAAGGAATACAACTAATTCAAAGTGGGAAGGGTTTTCATGCTGGAGCAGAGTAGCCAGAGGACTTGATGGTATAATGGAGTGATAGTAGGTTAGTGGAAAGATGAAGAATGGACATTCCTCAGAACTGATGCCATCAAGGTGGAAGTCCACAGTGGTCTGGTAGAGTTCGCCATTCTCTCTTTCCTGATAGAGTACAGCTGAGACCCGGACACTGGTTAGAGGGCTAGGTCGAGTGTTGGCCACTTGGAAGATAAGATTAGGTTTGCCATCTCTGTGAGATACTACTGCTAAGTCAGTAAAACGAATTGAGAAAGCTCGATTTTTTGGCCGGGCGATCTTCGCCACAAAGGCACCTAAATCAGAAACCATTGAATTTTTTTTTAGAATGATGACTTTAAATATCAATACCTTTTCTGAATGAGAAGAGTATATCAAATAATTACATACATTTCTTGGTACCATACCTTCTAATGAGTCAGGAATTGAACTCATTGTTAATTTGAGTAGTTTCATTTGCCTGAAGAATTTTTTGAAATATACATACATTTCTATTTAAAAACCATGATTTCAAAATGGATAAGCAAAAATTGATTTTGTTACATAGAAATATAAAACTTTATCCTTTAGTTTCTTACAAAGTCAAAGAATTTGTCATTTCCTATATTCCTGCCCCCACTTAAAATGTAATAGAAAATAAATACAGTTTGGTTACAACCAGATTACTCCACCTTGAAGTAGAGACTAGATTCAGAGTAGAATGATTTGCATTGGGGAGGGGACCAGTAGAATAAGTGATACATTGAAGAATTTTTTTAACTTTGAAACTTATGCAAACCTTTTTTTGAGGGAAGATTCTGGCTATAGGGTGATTTTAGTGTACTTTTCAAGTATATTCTCTTTGTACCCCAAGGTATATAGATAAGGATTTCTTAACCAATTTTGTGCCACAGGTCCTTTTGGCAGGCTGAGAAGGCCTATGAAATACTTATCAGAATTACGTTTTAAGTGCTTAAAAATAAAATACATTCAAAAGGAACCAAATATATTGAAATTCAGTTGAATGTTTAAAAAATTATAGTACTATATATGGTTTGTTAATGTGTTAAATAACAATCTAGTGGTAGGTTTAAGACTGATTTTGAAGTATTGTAGTTTGATATGAGAATATCTGTGATTTCTGTTTATGTCAGAGTTACTGGTACTGTTGATACTATTGATTTTTGTTGTCTATATTAATAATAGAAATAAATGTCAAGTTTCATTTAGAGGTTGGTGCAAAAAGATGTAAGCTTTTCCCATCTAAGTTTACAAAACTTTTAAATTTTATAAAAAGACTGAGCCAGTGTAAGAATTTTTGTAGAAGTTAAGTGATACATTGCAGATTATAGAGCCTGGTTGGTAACACACTGGGACTTCATTACAGATCACCCTTCATGTGGTTCAGTGCTTACTTTCTCAGGTCATTGTTGGATAGTAAGTTAAAGCCAGGTTTCCTTTTGTTTCTTTTTAAATTGTATATGGCAGGTAGAAAGGACATTAGCCCTTCCTTATTAGAAGAGTCTTATGTATTATCAGATTTATAAGCACATTTTCATAATCTTTACAGACATTTTCCCAGTGCATTTTGCCAAAGATGTGTATACGTAACTTGTTCTCTAACATATAATGCTGACTGATGTTCAGTGAGTTCAGAGCAGCATAATGTTGAGTAAATGTTCAAAAGATGGACTCAAGAGAAAATTCTAGCCCCGTAAAGAAGGAGGGGAAGAAAATCAAATTCCTCTTTTAGGTAAAATGACTGTCAAAATATGTATTGAACATATTTATTTACTTACTTAACAAAATGGTTAGCTTCAATAAAAACTCCTTTTAAATCTTTTGGTAAATTTTTTTTTCATAGGATGTTCCTGCAATTTAGTGTCATAGTGATCGTTTTTTCTTAAGTAGATAAAATTTAAGTATTGATCAGGTTCCTTATCCATTTCTCCTATTGTTTGACCCTAGACAGTTTTTTTTCTATCTTAGGCCTCACCTGCTATTAATACAAATAAATTTTTTTCCTTTATTTTTTTTATTCAAAATATGGGAGTACAAGTGTTTTTGGTTACATGGATTGTTTATGTTATGCTTGAGTCAGGGTTATAAGTGTGGCCATCACCCAGATAGTGTTCATTGTACCCCTTAGACAAATAAATTATTCTATAACAGAATTACTTATAACTGACTATACCCTTTCTAAAACACTTGCAGTTTTTTTAAGAACAAAGACAATTTACCTGTGATAAAAGCCTCAAGCATGAGGCCTAGGAGCATTTGTATGGCAAGTAAGGCGATTGCACTTGGACAGTCACCACTGGGGAACATGGTACCATAACCAATTGTGAGTTGTGTCTCCAGGGAGAAGGAGAATGCAGCTGTAAAACTGGTGATGTACTTGACACAGATAGTGTGGTTTTCAGGTGGGGCATCATGATCTAGTTCCAGATCACCATTCATCTCAGCTAGAACATACCAGAGCACTGCAAAGACAAGCCAGTGGACAACAAAAGAAGCAGAAAAGACCAACATCATCCAGCGCCAGCGCATGTCCATTAGGATTCCCCAGGCATCTCGAAGATAGGCAAGACCTCTTTGAGCACCATCCATTTGAAGTGTGCTGTGGCCATCCTTTGTTACCATCCTCCGGTATCTTTGACTTAGGAGAGGAGCAATAACCTTGCAATTACTGCTGTCCATCTCAGGGTGTAATTCTCTGAAATCAAGAGTAAATTAATAAGCCCTTTACTGTTTTAGAGTTAATATTCATGAATTCTTAGACCTCATGCAGTTTCTGCTTTCTTGGAAATGCTTCTTTGACTACAACTCAGGCAGGCTTTCACAGCTTTCTCTCGTCTCTCTTTTCATAAGGGGGCATTTATTGACTAATTGATTCATTTGCTAGCTAATCTTGTGTTACCTTAGAATATCTCTTCCTGTTGTTTCCTTGAAGGACTGGTATAATATTGTTCGTGACATTTTAACATTTTCCAAGTGTATTTTAGAATTCCTGTGGGTGGGAGTTATGAGTTGTGCCTGTTTAACACCCTTGTATTCTCCTTGCGCAAGTGCAGCCACCAAGTATTCATTGATTTGACTAAATGTTATGTGTAAACAACAGCTTTTCATAATTAGGAAGAAGTTTATATGTATGTGTAAGTATTCTTCTGTGTGAATAAATATAAATCATTTGAAGTTTATTATTGAACTTATTATCTGTCTGCAAATCTTTTAAAGCCAGATGTAGTACTAGAACAAGACTTAAATTTGTGATATGCTTTTAGAGATCCACAATTCTAATGTATGCTTTATAATTAACCTCTTCAGAGTTTTATGCCTGGGCTTTATTTTTGTCACTTCGGTCATATTTATGTATTCTTTTTGCTCTGGCTGATGGATTGCTGTCTCTTTGAATATTCAGATTTTTGAGTAGAGAGAGAATTGTTTTCTTGGCAAAATAGGAAATTTCAAGTACACATTTCTAGATAAGATCAGCTTTGAAAGTAAACCAGAAGAAAAAGCTTCAAGAGTTTATTGAACTAAAATAATCATTAAAGGATTTTTAAGAGGTAGTATAATTAGATTTTTGCTATAAGTCATTTGTATCAGTGTTTATGCTTTTGCCTATGTGATGAGTAGAAATCTAATGTGTGCCTTACTCGTGACAATCCTTGCATATCATAAAGGTGTCTTAAGATTTTTATGTAGAGGCTTCCAGAAACAGAACAGGAAATGTGACTTTTCTTCCCTGAGAGCTCCTCTCTTCTTTGCCATAGTCCAGCACTATGAGCTTATATGTGCTGCTGAAGCGAGCACCCAACACTGTGAATTTATGTTTCATTCTTCTGCTTTCTTTCTTCAGAAGTAGGTGCCCTTGAGAGTGCTGCATATGTACTCCCTTCCTGCCTTTTGAATGCTGCTTATGAAGGAGACTGAAGACATGTAGAGCTAGGTGGTTGCTTGGGTTTACTCGTTCCTATGTCTAGGGACTTTGGGACTTGGGAGGCTGCCTCTCTATGTTGTTGGACTTGGACATTGGCCAGCTGGGTATATACAACTTTCCCTGTTTGTTCTGAGGCTAATCTAACATTTATTGGTGGTAATTAGAAACATTCTCATGTATTTTCTTCAGATTTGAGCTACTGATGGAATGTTGAGATGGTTGTCCAATTTATTTAGATGGCCATTTCAATTTCATATTATATATAGACTTCAAAAAATCTTAGAGATTAATGTTTTGTAACTTATTACCCAAACAAATTGTCATGATCATTTTATTTTGTGTCTTTTTTTTCTTGGCATAGCTATTTAAGGACCTTTATTTTATTAGATTCTTTAAATGTTTTAGGAGACCTGCTCTCTGCCCTTTTGGAAATAATAACAGTAAAATCTTTGTGGACACTGTGCTAGGTACTTTCATATTGTATCGTCTAATTCTTTGGTATCTCAGCAAGATAGACATTATTGTCCTCATTTTTCAGATGAGATTGCTGGTCCTCAGATAAAAGAAATTTGCATAAGGCAAACGGGGGCTTTTGGTAATTTGAATCATTATTGAAGTCTGGTTAACTTCAAAGCCAGTTTATTTTTTATTAAAAAAATCTGTCTATTCAGAGTTTAATGAAATAAAAATCCTTCCTAAGATAATTGATATTACATCCTCCAGATAGTCTTTGACAGCCAGATTGTTAGTACCTTTAGTAGATGCTCTTGCCCTTGGAATTGTCTCAAGTATTTGTCTTAAACCATTGTTAATGTTATACATGATTCTACAGCAGTAGTGATTAATTATATTAACTAATACATATTATTTAGTATATGCCAGGAATAATACCAGATAACTTCCTAGGTATTAACTCACATGAAGTCAACAGTGCCTGGCACAGAGTGAGCTCTCAGTAAGTATTAGTTGCTTTATTGTAATGTTTCTTTCATAGTAATAAGTACCATTATCATTCCCATTTTACAGATAATGAAATGGTACAGGTGAGGTAGTAAGTGGTAGATATGAATCCCATGCAGTCCGAGTCCAGAGTCAGTGCTATACTGATTCAGAACAGACATTTGACCCTGGCTAGCCTCTGTGAATAACACTGTTCCATTTGACTAGTTTTGTTCAAGATCCATTCCAAAATATTTGTTCTTCAGGAATGCTTATTAGGTTCAGACCTATGATTTGTAGGTTAGAAATAGATTTTCAGTTAAGGAAGACTTCTTTTAAGATTTGAAGATTAGTACAATGAGAATTATTAGATAGTCTAGTTGTATCTGCACACCATTAAAATTTAAACAATATAGAGAGAAGAGTTCTTACATAGCATTGCCAAATTTATCTTTTGCCAAATGAGAAGATAATTTAAAAAATATAATATTGTCAGCATAATTTTATAAAAGAAAAGATTTTGACACTTGAGGAGGTAGGCTATAATAATGAAAGGATAGTTGGCTGCTTTCAAAAAAAGTGTGTTAACAATTCCATTGTTTTTCATTGTTTGTTGCCTCTTGACTACACGAAAGATGCCTCTCATGCCCCTCATGGGCTTGGACACTGATGCTTGTTTCACTTGTGGAACCTCTGTCCTGGTGAATACTGCAAAGTGCTTGGTGTTTCATTAAAAGCTCCAGGAAGAAAAAGCTCCCCGATTCTTGATTTTCAATCTACCTCATTTATGAAAGTTCTAAAATGTATTTATTGCCTAGTGATATAGTCTTTCTATATAGACTATAGCTAATGTTAATTATTTTCATTTGGGCTTTTTCAGGATTGTTACTTGTTACTTAAAACTTTTGTAGCACTCTTACTCTAGGTTTTTTTACAATTTCATTTTTTCTCTTGCAGCTACGTACATGCAAAAAACTATGAACGGGGAAGTCAGAAGGCTAATATCAAAACAGTGAAGCAGTATCTTTTTTTTTAACCTAAGACTTTGCTGAATCTGCTTTGGACTGTGTTGGCAAGTGGAGTAGTTTAGGGAAGTGAGATTTTGTTTCCCACTTGACTGGTTACCCTGAATAACTGTTCTTTGGACCCATGTAGTCTGATTTAGTACAGAGAGCACAGAATGGGGGGATGTGGCCATCAGGCTCTGGCTCTGCTGATTACGTGTCAGCTGTGTCATTGTAGGTAAGCCCCTGGTCTCCTTGGCCAGGCATCCTTAGATTAAAACAAAGAAAGGAGAAAAAGAGGAAATAATGATTCCTTAAAGCTCAATAAATGTGTAAATTTATTTCTAATTCCTACAGCTGACATAGGTTTCCTGTATGATTTCTTTCTTTTTTATCTATTAGCTAAAGGTTATATGTCTGCTTGTATGATTTTTAAAAATTATATTGTTGCCTGATATTTGTAGGATTTTCTTCCTATCAAATTTAAAAGTGTCTGATGGGCAGACATTATGTTTATACTATCATCTTTTTAAGTAATCTTCATGTCCCTACGGGCACATGAGTGCTTTTTGTCTGGGTGTGTATTTATATGATTCTCATCAACTGATTCCAACAGAAAGTAGAATGGAAGATTGGGAAGGTTTGCTTGTATCTGTGTGTGGGCTATAAAATACTTGTCCATTTATAAACTGTTGGAAAAATACTACTTATTATAAAAATGATAGGTAAGCAGCTCCATTGGTTGTCAAAATAATGAATTCATTCTACTTATTAGTTTGTGGCACTTAATACAATTATGTCTCTTCTGTTGCCATGATGTAAAGTAGTAGCCGGGCTATAACTACAAATGTTCAGTGAATACACTGTTACTGTGTTATCACGTCTGGTGTAAATACTTTAAGACTGTATTGAAGGTCTTATAATCATCTCTCCTGCCCTCCATAATTAGGGCAAACAGTATGAGTTCTAACCCTATTATATAAGCTCAGAGATTCTTTTATATTTTAGTTTCATATTTGCAGAAACACCTTCTAATTTCATTAATAATCCCACGCCTAAGAAAATTTTAAAATTAGGATACTACATTTTTTTTCATGGATTAAGAAAATAAAAACAAAGTGATTTATTCTTTTGACATTTGTTTTTGTATGCTCATTTTAGGTTTTTAAAAATCCCCTCCAAAAGAAAATGATACAATCTTCTAAAAACCCACAGAATTTTTTCTAGAGCTTTACTCCTCTACTCATTTATATATTATAATAAAGAATTAGTATACATTTAATTAATCAATTAAGGAAATTTCCAGTAATGCTTTTAGTAGGGCTATTATTCCATTTTTAAAATTTAAGGAAAAAGAATACAGAACCTTAATTTATGACCCTATAGATAATGTCTTTGTTTTAAAAATCTATTGAAAGTAATCTAGCTCTGTCCCTATTTGCCATTCAGTTTCTTTCCCTGTTCCCCTTAAGGAAAGAAAGAAGAATGAATATTATTTCATGTACTCACCAGTTCTTTTGCTGGGTCAGCCTATATGCCAAGGCAGATCTTAAGGAAATTTGCAGCGTCTGTCTTTTTGATCAGATAATTTTAATCTACAAGTCTGGTTTATAGGTTCTCTTCTTGGACTGGCTTTAGGGCTTACATTCCTCTGTTTATAATGTCGTGGGGGCTGGTTTCAGCTGAAGTTGATGTGATTGGTCACTTAGTCTGCAGGGGGGCCAATTAGCTCTGATCATGTGGAAAAGAATGCTGGTTTGTTAGGAGGTCTTTCTTTACCCAACACAAACCTTAACAACTCTGGAGAAAGCCTCCAGAACTGACTTGGAGAAGGGGTGCATTTTTTCCCTCTAATCAGGACCGGTCTTTAGTAAGTTTGCATAATCTTACTTAAGAGTTTATTTGAAAGTTCAAAGGGATAAAATTCCCTGCAAGATTTCCTTTTTGTCGTCTTTCCTTATATAGCATGTTGAAGTATGAGGTATTTCCTTTACTAATCTTTTTTTCCACCATTTCTTTGGGGAAGATTTATTTGGATAAGGACTTTTAGGCATAAATTAATGAATTGTTTTCCTAGTTTTCTTTTCATATCTCATCAGAGTGGCTACCATTAACTCCAGAACTAGTAATATATAGGTAGTTTAGTTACCTGAAGTCTTTTTTTGGCAAGGAAACAGAATTTTTAAAAAGAGACTATGTATAAATAATAGGAATAAAAGTAATTGTTCATGACCTTGTACTTATCTTTAAAAAACACACCAGTGTGAAAAAACTGAAGAATTTTATTAAGGCTTGCTTTAGTCATGTTTAGGGATGTTTCCCTGGTAAATATAGTGAAATACAGTAAAACATAGTGTTCAAGGTACAGAAAATTTAACTCAACACTGAAATAGTGTTTAGTTAGAAAATGTCTGTGATCCAGCTTGTAGCAACTTCAAAATGAGCTGTTCCGTATGGCTTTGTGTAATGCCTTAGTGAGCAGTGCTTTTCTCTTCCTCTGTTAGCTGCTGATTTTAAAACTTTGACCAAATGTCACATGTAAGAGGATCTGAGTAACAAAGACGGTGATTGTTCAAAGTAAAATCATGGAAGGCCTGCTGGGAAAATTATTAATGTAGACCAATATAATGCTACTTAGAAAGTGAAATCCGCCTTTGTAGAATCCTGTCCCTCCCCCGACATTTTAAAAAATATATTAATTCCTTCTTTGTTTTATTAATACCAAACATTTCAATACAAGTTCAGACACAGCATTGGAAAATTTGACCTTCAGAACTAGGGAAGGTAAAAGTATAAAGGACTTGTGGTGTGATATTCATTACCTTCATGTACTGATTGGAATTATACTACTAGATATCAATTCTCAGCCAGCTGATTGGGGGAAAAAAACCAAACCAAAACAACAAAAAAGCTAGAGCAAGTATAGTGTAACACTCACTGCCTTCCAGAAAGCAAAATCACTTGAGTGTATCTGCCATGTGTCCTAACTGGACATAGTAGGCAAGATAGTAAAAGATTTTACTAAATTTAGAAACCTCTTTCCATAATATACTTCCTTTCAGAATATATTGAGGCAAAAATGATAATGGCAGAATGATCCTCAATTACAAATGTGTTAAGTGAAGAAGTTTTCTCATTTTTGGATTTCTACAATTTCAAAATCAGCTATGGTCTTCTACAGTGATTCCTAGTAGCTCACTGAATATTGTAAACCAGCTCTGGAGTGCCCACTCAGGACAGAGCACTTTCATTACAGTAGCCTGAACATTTAAATTCATTTCTGATTGAGGTTAACTGGTGTACGGGAGAGAGAAGATTTTCTCTTTACCCTCTAAAGGTTTGATTGAGTTTGTAAAATAAACTGACAGTAGACAGATTTAACAGGAGAAAAACTGTTTTAATTATGTGCCTGCATACTGGCATGTTTCAAAATACAAGAATCAAAGAAGGTCCAGATGATTAAAGTTCTTATAGCATTAGAATTGGGGCTTCTGGGGGAAGTGTTGATAAGCTATGGGAGGGTGAGGGGAGAAAATGTATGAGGAACAAAGGTTGTCTTGTTATGTAAAGGAACTCTCTCAGGTAATGAAAGTTAACTCTCTGAGAAAGTGTCTGAAGAATTGGTACCTCTGACAAAATGTCTATGTGGGTGAGGTATCTTATCTATCTCCTATGATAAGGTAATCTTCCTTGGTTGATCATATTCTAGGGAGGGGACAAATAAATTCCTTTTTGATAAGGGGACTTCAGAGAAGGCCCCTCTCTGTAATTGCTGTTTCCTATGTTATCTCAGTTTGAAGTAATCACCATACCAAAAGCAGCATACATTTTGGGGTGGTATTTCCTGGACTTCTTCGCTGGGATGACATTGATGTTGGCACAGATGATATGCCAACTTCATCGTAAAACTCACAGGCCCTCACATCCAAGCAGAATTTGTGATTTAGAATTTTAGATTTTTCATAGTAAAGTAATTGGAGACAGCTCTTAAATATCTCTTTAGTGAATGAACATAAATGCTAGATACTTGTTCACTGATTGACTTAGTTTTTTTTTTTTTTTTTTTTTGAGACAGAGTCTCACTTTGTTGCCCAAGCTAGAGTGAGTGCCGTGGCGTCAGCCTAGCTCACAGCAACCTCAATCTCCTGGGCTCAGCAATCCTTCTGCCTCAGCCTCCCGAGTAGCTAGGACTACAGGCATGTGCCACCATGCCCGGCTAATTTTTTGTATATATATTTTTAGTTGGCCAATTAATTTCTTTCTATTTTTGAGACAGGGTCTTGCTCAGGCTGGTGTCGAACTCCTGACCTTGAGCAATCCGCCCGCCTCGGCCTACCAAAGTGCTAGGATTACAGGCGTGAGCCACCGCGCCCAGCCTTGACTTAGTTTTTATTCAACATTATGATGTTTAAGCAAGGTGCAAATACTAGGTAATTTATTCTTTATTAAATCCAATTCTCTGGCCCTAAAGGTATTTGATTTTCTTCCTGACTGAAGTAATATAGCACATACTCCATAAATGTACCACATTGTGCTTGAAAAAAATAAAACCTTTAGTTGTAGTGCAATTTCCTGCCTATGTACATAGGTAATTTCACAGGTTTCAAACTTTGGCTGTGGTCTCCATGTTCTTGCTTACATAGTGTACTTATTTAGCTTTCTTTAGAAGATGCCTAGTCTCTATCTAGTCTGTGTGTTAAAGCCCACCTACTGATTGTCTTCCCCGAGATTTCAGGCAGCCTCTGGGTGTGTGCCAGCTGAGCATGTGGGCGGTAGGATTATGGAATATATTCAAAGGGCATGAGGAGCTTTTTCAAAGAGATTCTGATGTGCTGCAGCCCTCCAATTTCTCTCTAGGCAGGAATGCCTGTTTTTTCCGGACCCATGTTAACCAGTTGAGCAGTTGTTATCCTTCAGGGGTAAGGCTGGGAGAAAAATTGCAAATTTCTGGGTATAGAATTTAAATTTCTCTATCCTAGGCACCCTGAATTTTGTTTACACGTAATTGTGGGGTAGAGGGGTATCAACACTTAAGTGGGATTCTCTTTCACTGTTTTCTTTGGTGCTAGAAGATATTTTTAGTGTTGTCAGAGAATATATATCTGAATAGAGGAATACAAAGTTGCTCCTTAAAAAAACTTGCACATAAACAAGCTTCAAAGTCTGTCCCATAATTCCACTTTTTGCTTTTGGAGATTGGGCACTTGTAAGCTCCAAGTCTCACAGCTGTAGATTTTGTTGGCTGAGTGCCTCTTTGCTCCATCTGAAGTTTTCCATAAACACCATTTTTGGCTGTGAGTCAAACATGCACACAGGTGCCCTTTTACTGCTCTTTCTCCTTAGGAAGTCCACTCAGTTAGACCAGGCAAAAACCAACACTGCATTTTAATTTAATTTATTTTTTAGAGGACTCCTACTTAGACTTAAGGTACTAAGACAGAAACAAGTATTTACTGCCATTGGGGAAATTATATATGTAGTCCATATGTACTTAGCACTTTTTACACATCTTACATTACTGCTGGTGTTAAGAACATAAACTGTATTATATAGGTTGTATAGTTTCCTGATAAAATAGTCATGTTTGCTATATTGAATAGAAAAAAATACATTTCAGATTTGTGTTTCTTTGCCTTTTAAAGGTCATAAATGCCTTTAAGACACTGATGAAAAGCCTTAGAGCTTTTCCCAGAAAAAAGAAAAAAGCATGCTAGCACAAAATGTGCTTCCAATTCAAGGATTCACAGTCCTGAGCTCATTCATTGGTTATAGATTAGGAATAATTTGGTTCAGGCATGAATTTGTAAATTATTCAGTTAGATTCACTTTTAAGTCATCTTGTTTATAAAATAGTCTATTAATACTTTATAAAGAAGTCAATTAAAATATAGTATTTGGTTACTCAACATTGTGCTTTTACACAATGTTACAGAAGGAGGAAGATTTTGATTTTGAATGCTGAGAAGGGCCATGTGGCGTGTCCTTCACTCATTTTAGCCGTGGTCAGTATGGAATGCTGGAATTTTTAGACATGAAAGGAACTTTAGATACCATCTTCAAAATTGCCCATGAATGACTTTAATATTATTTATTTTAAATTATATCAGGACTACACACACTATATATATATATATTTTGCATATACATATATATAGTTTTTTGAGACAGGGTCTCACTTTCTTGCCCAGATTGGAGTGCAGTGTCATTATCATAGCTCACTGCAGCCTTAAACTCCTGGGCTCAAGAGATCCTCCCACCTAAGCCTCCAGAGTAGCTGGGACTACAGGTGTATACCATACCCTGCTAGTTTTTAAATTTTTTGTAGAGATGATGGCTTGCTATGTTGCTCAGGCTAGTTATAAACCTCTGACTTGAAGTGATCCTCCTGCCTTGGCCTCCCAAAGTACTAGGATTACAGGGGTAAGCCACTAAACCCAGCTACACAAATATATATATTTTAAAATTCCAATTTGAAGTTCCAATTTGAAATTCTCCTTGACATTCACACCTACCCACCCCCATTTAGACAAATCTATATTCAGTTAGGTTACAAATGATTTATTTTAATATTTTAGAGCAATTTTGTCTAGAGTGAAATTTTTATATTAAGGAAGTTGATTTTACCATTTTTTCAGGGGTATACATTTTGAGATCATTTCTGTGAACAAAGAAACTGAACAAATACAGTTGTCTTCTCCCTTTTTAGAGATGTTGACAGACTCTGTATCAAAGATGGACCATGCATGGTGTGTCTATTGCCCCTTTACTTGTTGGACTTTGGTCCCTAATCTTCCTCTTCTTATTTCAGTTTTTCTAGACTATCTGGCTGTTCTCAGTGGGTCTAATTTGTGAGTAAACCACTAAGAATGATACAGTAGAAGTAAACTGTGGATTAGGAGTTTGGATGCTGCTTAGGTTCTGATTGGTTATGACTCAGTTATGTGACCTTGAACCCCCTTAGAGGTATCTCTTTTCTCATGGTAGCAGTGGAAATGATGATATTTGACTTATCTGTTGTGGTTATGATAAGGATCAGATGAGATATATTAGTACATTTTGTTAACTGTGATGAATCAGGCTTTGTGGACCTGGAGGTCATAAGCTGTGTCTAAGTTTTTCTTTGTTTTTAATCCTGTGCCTCTAATTGTATTTGTCTGAAGAGGAGGCAGCAATGTTAATGTTTGCTGGAGGTTTGCGTAAAAACAATCAAGCAAATGAATGGTAAAGTGGTACCATTTCTTTAAGAAAATACTTGGTAGTACTTACAAAAGTTGAATATACTATGACCCATCAGTTTCACTCCTAGGTATATACCCAACAGAAATGCAAACATATCCCCACCAAAATTCATAAGAATGTTCATAGAAGCACAATTCATAATAACAAAAAACTAGAAACAACCTAACTGTCCGTCAGCAGTAGAGTAAGAATAATATATTGTGGGCTGTTGATACAGTAAGATCCTGTACAGCAATGCAAAAGAACTAAACTATTATTCTCTGTAACAAAGTGAATGACTCTCCCATAATGTTCAGCAAAAGAATCCACATATAAATGAATATTCATTCTATTTATATAAAAAAGTTAAAAAGCAGGCCAAACTAATTAATATTTGGGGCTAGGAATCAGGACAGTGCTCATCTTGGGAAGGGCCAGTTGGAAGGGCACATGAAGATTTTTGAGAGCTCCATGTATGTGTGTGTGTGTTATACTTCAATAAAGTTTTCTTAAGGGGAAAGGAGATGAGTGAAGTGTATTTAAAAGTTCTTGACTCTTTCACCATTCTCTTACGAAAATGACAGTGGCCCCTAGATGCAGAACTCCGTCAACTTTGCCCTTGCCTCTAGGGTGTGCTTGGCTTGTCAAAATTATACTCTGGCTTGGTTTGCCAGAGAAGTCATAATCTAAATCTATTGCAGTTATTATATAATATTTGATATATCAAAAAGCATATTGCAGCTTTTAGAAATTATTTTGTGGAAACAATCAATAACTGTTTTAGTGAAAACTCTAAACTCCACACCATAACAGTCATCAACACAGAAGAAAAAATCTGTGACCAAATGTGGGGTTTTCCCACAACATACACGAAGCAGGAGACACCAGCTGGGTGTCCTCTAATTCAATTCTGGCACCGTCTACCGAGAGATAGCGTCAAATTCCACACAGTGAGGGCTCAGTCCCCAAAACTGTTCCCCACCCTTCCCCCTTAAGATTCCAGTTACAAGTTCAGGCCTTCAGCACTTCCGGCTGACCAGCTTCAAATTGAAAGTTCCCACAACCCCCTTTTGGGTTTGATTAATTTGCTGGAGCAGCTCATAGAACTCAGGGAAACACATTTACTGGTTTATTATAAAGGATATTACAAAGGATACAGATGAAGAGATGCATATAGGATTAGGTATGGGGGAGGAAGCATGGGGCTTCTATGCCTTCCCCAGGTGTACTACACTCCAGGAATCTCTGTCCTTTGGGCCTTTTATAGAGACTTCATTGATTGTGCATGATTGAAGCATGGACAACCATGTTGAATGTGATTGGTCAAAAAAGGTGTGATCCAAACCCAGCAAGGCCAGTCTGTGAAGATTCTTTTTCCTCTCCCTGCAGTATTCCTTCCTCCAGAGTATGGGGCAGGACCCCCTCTTGAATGGGGGTCTTATGACCCACAATCAGAGTCCTGCCTTGGGTAGGTGAAAGGAGGACAGGATTGCTTCTGAGGCCTAAAGCACCCCAATATTGTAACAAAAGACTGTATAAATGGTTATGAGCCAGGAACTGTGGATGAAAACCTATATGTGTGTGTGTGTGTGTGTGTTTATTTATATATATAAAACCATAATATCACAGTAATAAAATTTGAACCCCTTTGCTAGAGATTTTTTAAAACTAGAATGGTTTTGAACATAGCATTCATATAAATTCAGGCTGTTTTACCTCAACCTCCTCCTACCCCCATGAGTAATTGGGTCTTCATTAGTCAAGGTGTATGGATTGAAATTGGAGCCAGAATTTAAAACCATGTCTAATGACTCCAAGATCATCATTCTTCCTTTGATGCTTTCTCTTTAGAATTTCTGTCTCAAATACTTCTTGGAACAAGGAATGCATAAATGGTCATTCAAACTTTACAAGTTGAGGTTTTCCCAACAGTTTGAAAGTACAAGATGGTTTTAAATTTGTTTCTCTTTTGTAAGTATAGCTACATTTTTCATGAAGTCATATAATGTGCACATTGCTTTGTAAAATGGATTGTCTCCTCTTATGCTAAGACAGACCTGGGAGGTCATCTAACCCAAGGACAGACATGGTATATATCTGTACTTGAATCATAAAACTTGGCACTCCCTGTGTTATAAAAATTTGTTGAATGATCAGAGGGTTAACATTTGAATCCTAGCTGTGCCATTTAATAGCGTTTTGGGGCTTTAGACAATTTTCTTAGGTTACCCTTTTGAGGCTTAATATTCTCAGCTATAAATGGGAAAAAAAAAACTTCTAATACTGAGGATTGTTATGAAGATTAAATCAGATAAATATTTCATTATCTATGACTGTGTAATGAATTACCCCAAAACTTAGTGGCTGGGTACAGCATACATTTAGTCATCTCACTTTCTGTGGGCCAGGAATCTGGGAGCAGCTTAGCTTTGCTGGGAGGTTCTGGCCTGGGTCTCTCATAAGACAGAACTCAAAGTGTCAGCCTGCCCTGCAGTCATTTCAAGGTTCAACAGGGGTTGGATCTGCTTCTAAACTCACTCATGATTCTGGTGGCAAGCCTCAGTTCTTTGCCGTGTGAGCTTCTCCACAAAGGCTGTCTTACCACATAGCAGCTGGCTATCTTCAGTGAAAGCATCCAGGACGGAAGCTTTTGTATTCCGAAATCACTTCGCACTCTGAAATATACCAGCCTTCCTCATCGCCTCAAAATCTTTCATAGAATCATAATTTCTATAGAAATCTGCATATGCCTTCTTTCTTGGTTTAGCCACACCTAACTTATACAAAGCTTCAGCTGCCAGGGACACAATGAATGCTGTGACAACGTGTAACCGCAGATACTTGGACAGGAAGCCACGCATCCGAGGTTTTGTCAAAGCACAGGAGCCATGGTAGTTACTGTCCTTGATTGATATGCCGACCTGAACATGTCCTTCCTAGCTGGTGGAGAAATGAACTGCTTCACACCCCAAGATATTTTATCCTTTTAATAGAGTGATACCCGGTAACAAACTAACAACCATATGGGCAGACAGGATGTTGAATCTTAGTAAGTATAAAATGGAATATAAGAGGATGACCAGAAATCAGAATCTCCTCATTTTCAGATGCCATTGTTTAGTTTTTATTTTTTTGAGACAGAGTCTCACTCTGTTGCCTGGGTTAGAGTGCTGTGGCATCAGTCTAGCTTATAGCAACCTCAAACTCCTGCGTGCAGGCGATCCTCCTGCCTCAGCCTCCTAAGTAGCTGGGACTGCAGGCATGGCTGGCTAATTTTTTCTATTTTTTAGTAGGGACGGGGTCTCGCTCTTGCTCAGGCTGGTCTCAAACTCCTGAGCTCAAACGATCCTCCCACCTTGGCCTTCCAGAGTTCTAGGACCATTGTTCAGTTTTTATTTCTCCATTTTTAATATGGTGTAATGAAAAGGACTGATTTTGTCATTGAGAGAATATGTAGTAAATTGAGAATATCAGTGTATTTTGTTCTGCTTTTTCAACTACTGTTAATGTGAGATTTAGTAAATGTTATGAATTATATGTTAGCACATATGGAATGGTGACTAAAGAATTTGTACAATTTAGAATTATCTTGTCCTTTTAAAGTACCAATTTAGTTTACTTGGTATAGCAGGCTCTCTTTTATCATTATTGTAACTCTGGAGACATTAAATTAGACATAGCTTTGGATTCTGTCCAGAAGCAATTTGTTGTATGCCTAGATTACACTCAGTACTAGAGTAAATGAAAAATTATAATATATAGTCTTTTGAATTTACAATCTGTTTTAGAATAAAAGAGAGGTTGCAATGTACGGCTCACCTATTTAGGCAGAATCACTAATGTTGGGTCTGTGAAAATAAAGTATGTCATATAATAAAATAATATTGTATAACTTAAAAAAATATGTGCTGGTGAGGAAGGATTGGCAAGATACATTGTAATGTGAAAAGGGCAAGGATACAAAGCAAACATGTATAACATTCTAAGGGTGGCGTTTGTGTGTGTGGATGAGGGAGCTATACATACAAAAGTATACCTATGGATGGTTTTGGAAGGTGTTATAAGAAACTCTTGATGATGGTTACTTCTGGGGAGTGAGACTCTGAGGATCTTGTGTAGGAGGAAGATTGATTCACTTTTTGTTGCATGCCTGTTTTTTTTGAATGCACATATTTTTTTTGTTTAAAAAACATTCAGCTTTAAGAAATTTGTCTAATAATATCTGTATATATTAATATTTACGGTTACTTTATTGATACTTCCTAAACATTAATATGGACACATTTGCAGCATGATTTGAGCTGTCCAATTTGTTTTCAAAATCTCTACTAAGCTCATGTTTACTTACCATGTTTACTTATTTCCTTTACAGGGAGACCAAATTTTGAGGAAGGTGGACCAGCATCAGTAGGGAGAAAGCATGAGTTTATACGGTCAGAAAGTGAAAATTGGCGTATCTTTAGAGAGGAACAAAATGGAGAAGATGAAGATGGAGGCTGGCGACTAGCTGGATCAAGAAGGGATGGAGAGAGGTGGCGGCCTCACAGTCCTGGTAAGAAGTCTATTTAGTGAAGGTACAAAAGGACAAAAGTAAAGGATAGTTTGATGAAAATAGGGATTAAGTGGAAAAGATAAACTGGTTAAAAAAAAAAGACAAGTCATATTATTTATGCTGTCACACTCAGTCTTATTACTATAAAAGATTTTCAGCATAGAAATTTACCAACATATCTATTCAGTAGATTGAAATCACTTTTCTTTCTTTGTTTTTTTTTGGGGGGAGGGGCAGATTAATGTAGTCGGAAGCACATGCCCTCAACTGCAAAAATGAGAAAAGGTTTCATTCAGTTTTTCCTAAATCTTAGAATCTTTTTTAAAGCATTCTTTAAAACTTATAAATGTATAATTACACACTTTAAATATGTGCCCCATCCCTGAAAATTAATGTTTTTCCTGTATAAGATAGGATTTAATCTTTCATTTTTCCCCCTCTTGAAAATGTGATTTAACTTTATTTAAAGAATAAACTTTAAACCTAGGTCAAAATCATAATCACAAGTTCATTCTTTTGTCTCTAACATTAGAAAAAGGAGAGAGAATAGTAGTGATTAGTGGTTTTTAAAGTTCTTTTGTTTGTCTCTTAAGAATGCTTTAAACTGTTCTTCTCAGACATTAGATATGGTGGTAATTGAAGACAGTGGTGCTTTGTATTGAAGTTCATCCCAGCTATGGTGCTGATTCCATGTCTCATGATAATCAGATGCAACTACAGTTTGAGCCATGGGGTCACATAGACTGAAGCAAACAGTGTGAACATGCCTGACGAACTTGATGTGCATAACAATATTTCATCTACCATGTACAAGGAAGTGTACTACCTTTAATAGAGGAAATTATAATGTTACTGTTTTCACTTTTTAAAATCAAGTTATTAGCAAAACCACTACCCTAGACCTGAGTAGACAATATAACAAGCATTCAGAGTATTTTATGGAATTGGAGGTAGGTAGGTAGAAACATAGTAAAGTTAATCTTTGGGTAGAGTTACGATGCTTTTATACTAACTCTTCGTGACTGCCTCTTAGGTGAGTTTTCTGTCTGTAGTGGGCATTGTTTACATCACAGGATTGAGATAGTTCTCATCAGTCTGTCTCTTGGGCAACCAAATGGTATAGTTCTCTTCAAGGCATCACAGCATTTTGTGCTGAGCTTGCCTATCAGCAGAAGGGTTTGTAGACTATGTTCCCAACAAGCATACAGTGAAGAATGGATAGGATCTGGGCTGAGCAAGAAGAGAAATTGCAGCTGGTCAAAACCAAACAAGGTGAATATTTTGGAAGATGAACAGTGTTTTCTGAGCCCAAAAGTCTGATACTGATTTTATTAAAGGGAACTAAACAAAGTACCCACCGCTTAGCAACTTAGAATTTGGTTAGATATTGTATTTTTCTAAATCTTTTCTAAATCTTTCTTCCCTCTACCTAATATTTGACTTTCATGTGAGTTTTGTCATCAACTTGTAAATCTTCCAAAATTTTATCTATATAAATATATATATAGATTTTATATCTATGTGTATGTGTATATACATATTTTTCTTTTCAGTCAGACCTATGACTGAAATCCACATATTTTTAAAATACTGTTGGGGGCAAATAAAGATATATGGCTCTGAAAAAATACTGTAAATGCATTTTTTTAAAAAGAATACCATCTACTTCCCCCCCCCTTTTAAAAATTTTAATAGATTTAGGGGGTACAAGTTGAATTCCATTACATATATATATTGTATAGTGATGAACCATCTATTTTTTTAACACAACACATTCAGAGTTTAGTCTGATTATAGCAGTTGTTATAAGTTAACTCTTAACATTTCTTAGGATTTCAGTTTCTTAGGATTTCAGTAAAATTTTAAGACTAATTATTTTGACTGATTTTATCTTTATGAAAATAGTATTCAACTTTAACTGAGCTGTAAGGTCTATAAAGTAGTGGTCGGCCTTAATAAACTATAGATCTGCCTTACTGGATACATTTAGTTTCATGAATAAAATTTTATTGAGCTGTGTGTGATGGTGCAGCTGTAATCCCAGCTACTCTAGAGGCTTAGGTAGGAGGATCGCTAGAGCCCAGGAATTCAGGGCCAGCCTGGGCAGCATGGTGAGACCCCATCTAAAAAAAACCACACACACACACACAATTTTTTTTTTTTATTAGCAGTAAGGCAGCAACAAACTGTATTATAGTTTTATTAAAGTAGGGCTTCCAGCTGGATATGTGTAGAGATTAGGACATTAAGGACGGTGAAACATCTACTCTCAAGAGCTGAACTTAGGAAACTCAGTAAGAGGGAAACATGATCAGGTGCCAGGAAGGATAGATTGCTATCACAGTGTATGTTTAGATTGTTCAGAAATGATAGTAGTATCTGGAATTTAACATTTGATCACGAAGACTTCTTTTGAGTAATGGCTCGAAGTATACATTTAAGCAATCTGAGTATAAAACTTCTGAGTTTCATAGGAAGTAATAAGTAGTCTTTGTTGTTATAAGTTGGGATGGGAGTATGTGAATAATGTATTCTTCTTTTTTTTTTTTGAAAGAGTCTCACTCTGCTGCCCAGGCTAAAGTGCCATGTCATCAGCCTAGCTCACAGCAACCTCAAACTCTTGGGTTCAAGCAATCCTTCTACCTCAGCCTCCCGAGTAGCTAGGACTAAAGGCATGTGCCACCATGCCCGGCTAATTTTTTTCTATATATGTTTTTAGTTGGGCAATTAATTTCTATTTTTAGTAGAGACGGGGTCTCACTCTTGCTCAGGTTGGTTTTGAACTCCTGACCTAGAGCGATCGCCCACCTCAGCCTTCCAGAGTGCTAGGATTACAGGCGTGAGCCACCATGCCTAGCCTGAATAATGTATTCTTATCTTTTTGTGAGTGGCTTATAAGATGCTACCTATATTTGGCATCTTAACATTTTTGCCCTTTATATTTAGTTTGATTTTTAGGTTTCTAGTTTTAGCAAATTGGGCCCCAATAGTAAGACATTTAGCTTTGTGTATCTTCCACAAAGAAAGCAACCAGGGATAGAAAATTCTAATAGATTAAAGCCTGCCTTTCTTTTTAAGATGTTTTAAAACTAAGATTTGTTAGATTTAATACCTTTTCTTTTTTAGAAAAATACCTTAAGTAGGATCTTTTATTCTTAAGGCAGTCTTTTTTTCTGTGGAAAGTAGATGCAGTAAATAGTATGCTAGGGTGGATTTAGGAATGTTCCTTGGGGTGTTATACGGAAATAAAAACTCCCTGGGGAGAATTAAGAGATGAGAAAAAAGGGAAAGGACAGTAAGCATATTATTTTATGAAATGCCCAATTTCCTTAAGTACTAAGTTTGACAGTTGATATCTCTGACATTTTACTTTGACACTTCTTGTTTTATTTTTACTGTGAAGGTACATCCTCAGTCTTGCAAACACATGTTTTGGCCTGTGATTATCTGTCAAAGTTTTTTTTTTGTTTTGTTTGAGACAGAGTCTCACTCTGTGGCACTAGCCTAGCTCACAGCAACCTCAAACTCCTGAGCTCAAGCAATCCTTCCTCAGCCTCCTGAGTAGCTGGGACTACAGGAATGCGCCACCATGCCTGGCTAATTTTTTCTGTATATTTTTAGTTGGCCAACTAGTTTCTTTTTATTTTTAGTAGAGACGGGGTCACACTCTTGTTCAGGCTGGTCCCAAACTCCTGTGCTCAAATGATCCGCCCGCCTCGGCCTCCCAGAGTGCTAGGATTACAGGCATGAACCACCGCGACCAGCCGAAAAAGAGATTGCTGAAACAGTCCAAAATTGAAAGTTCAAGAAAGCTAATGGTGTCAGTTTGGTGGTCCAGCACCAGTATTATCCACTACAGCTTCATGAACCTGGTCAATCGATTGCAGTGGATGTCTACTGTAACCAATTGGATGAAATGATGAGGATGCTTGCGATTAAGCAGCAAGATTGGTTTATAGAGACAGGCCAATCCTCTTGCAAGACAGCTCTGGGTCACGTATCACACAAATAACAGAGGCTGGGCTTGGAAACTGTCATCTTGCACCAACTGACTAGTACTTCTTCTAGGAAAATTTCTTGCAAGGAAAAATATTCAATTCTCAACAAGCTGTGGAAAACATTTTCCCTGGTTTTATCACCACTCAGCTCTCCAGGCTTCTTTGCTGCTGGCATAAACAAGCTACCATTAAGATGGCAAAACTGTCAATAGTTCAGGCACATACTTTGATTAATTGTACTGCTTATTTGAGATATAATCTATATTTTTGATTCAGAATTAGACATTTCATATTTAATGATCTAATAGAATAGGTAGCAGAGGATGTGGAATTGGATTCTAGTTCTACTTTGTTGTTGTGCAGGTTGTTTCTGCTGTCAGAGTTTTACTTCTTAAACTATAAAATTAGGATAGTGGGCTGTCAACACTATAATTCAGTGATTTTTTGTTGGAAATTAGAATTACAAATTAGAATTTGGCAGTAGCAGGTAGGCATGATGACCTTGATATTATGAATTGACATAGGGAGCTGGCTTTATTCATAGAGGATATTTTCATGGGAAGAAAGGAAATCCTTTGTGACTTGCCAAAGGGAAAGCATAAACTTCAGTATGAACAGATATCTAGCACTGTATTTCCAGCCTAGGAGTAGGCCATAGGAGTGGCTAATCAGCATTTTAGTCAGATACCTAAAGCTTATTAAAAGTTTATACTTCGAATAGTGTCTTTTAAACATGCTTTGTTTCAGATTTATCTTTATTAAACTTTAGAGTGTGTTGCATAGTTCAATACTTAAAATAAGTATTGTTGTCACTTAATGATGGTATATATACTCTCTGAGTGCTGAACTTCATTTAATTTGCCTAATTTTCTCTTTAGTAGGTTGATCCATTTGAATTCGCTGTCAGTGGTAGTTTTCTCCGTTATTTCCTATCCCTGATTTTCTTTTTCATATACTGCCCTAAAACTTTTCTAAGCTTTGTGTCCGCCTCCTCATCCCAGATGGCCCTCGTTCTACAGGCTGGCGGGAACACATGGAACGACGTCGGAGGTTTGAGTTTGATTTTCGAGATCGGGATGATGAACGGGGTTACCGAAGGGTGCGCTCTGGCAGCGGGAGCATAGACGATGACAGGGATAGCTTGCCTGAATGGTGCTTAGAGGATGCTGAAGAAGAAATGGGCACATTTGACTCATCTGGAGCATTCCTCTCTCTAAAAGTAAGAAATTTGTTTTAAATATCACATCAGGCACTGACCTCACACCAAAGCCAAATATGGTTTTGACCTTTTGTTTTATGTTCTTGCTACAGAAAGTACAGAAAGAACCTATTCCAGAAGAACAGGAGATGGACTTTCGACCTGTGGAGGAAGGGGAGGAGTGCTCTGACTCTGAGGGTAGCCATAATGAAGAGGCCAAAGAACCTGATAAGACAAATAAGAAAGAAGGAGAGAAAACAGACAGAGTAGGGCTTGGTAAGGCCTCTTTTTGCCTTTTACTCTCCCCCCCCCCACTAAACCAAAACTGTCTTAAGTTCATTTACGATTTTTTCATGTTCCAGAAGCTAGTGAGGAAACACCCCAAATCCCATCCTCATCTGCTAGACCAGGTTCTCCCTCAGACCATCAGTCTCAGGAAGCACCACAGTTTGAGAGGAAAGATGAACCTAAAACTGAGCAGACGGAGAAAGCTGAAGAGGAGACTCGGACGGAAAATAGTCTCCCAGCCAAAGTGCCCAGCAGAGGTGATGGTATGTATTTGTCAAAGTGTACAAGGTGTAAAATAGGATTCTGCTGAGCCCAGTGACCACTGATATGATAGACTTCTGGTTATACCTCCTAGAACTGCTTAGAATGGGTGAATTATTGGAACATATGATTTTACCAGTAAACACTATCAAACAATGCTTTCTACATATATGTATCCATTTCAGAATTCACCAAAACAGAATCTACAGGTATGGGTCTCAGGATTCTCACTTCCTAGAGAAGCCACTCTGTCATCACTCTAGCAAACTGGGGGCTGGATCTTCTGCATTAGTTTGATTCCCATATCAGACAGTCCTTTCATGTAATGGTTCTTTGTGAACCCTACTTAAATTGCCAGATAAACACACCAAAATGTCATTGTTCCAAAAGAGGACAAAAAGAGAACATGGATGAATCTATGGCTGTCCATCACTTTTGCTAGGGAATAAGCTTAAAATATGTCTCTTCCAGTGTTACTGGATTGGTTTAAATTGCTCATACACCGTATAAGGTGATATTAATGTTCATTTTCATGTTTTTTCTTGTACATATTTTAAAAATGACATTGTAATGCCTGATGTTGAAAGTTTAGTTGTCTGATTCATTCACTATAAAAATTTATACCTTTAACATTGCATATGAAGACCTGCATGATCTGTCATCTGCCTGTCTCCAGGCAGTTTTAGCACTAGCATCTTTATCTCCCTCACACTCACCAGCCTCAAAGCCTTTTAGATCCTGAAATGTGTCCTGTTTTCTTGCATTGATGCCTTAGCACATGCTTTTCTCTATGCCTGAAACACTCTTCCACCCAAAGCCCCCAAGGTAAGATAGGCATCTTTTCTTGTTTCTTAAATAACCAACACTATTCCGAACATAGCACTACAATATTATAAAGAGCTGTTTATCTTTTTTCTTAATTGGCTAATATTTTGGCGGATTGAACCAGTAATTTCTTTCTAGTATTTTATGTCTAAAAGCTGAATGAATTCATGAATTCAGCAAGTATTTGAATCTCTATATATCAGGCATGATAGGACTTGTACATCTTGAGACCTATTTGATTTGTAGTAGTTGTTGTCCAGTTATTATGTGCCTCAGAATTACTTGTTTTACATTCTTTTGAATGTACATACCTGAGGCCTTATTCTAGGAGATGTTAGGATTGAATTTAGAGATGCGTATTTTGAGAAGACTTCATAGATATGCATTAAAGATCAAAACCCCAGATTATTATAGCATATAGGGGAGATAAAGCATGCATATATCTATAATCCAGGGTGCAAAAAGTAATGATATGAATTCACTGTTGGCAGACTTTTAGAATACTTCAGGAGGGAGGTGGTGTTTGAATAACACATCTTGGAATAATAAATAGAAATATTGGAGGTAGGCATAGCTGTATGAATTAGGAGAGGGCATTCCAATATTAGGGAGCAATGAAAGCTAAAGTGAGGAAGTGGGTCTGATTCAGTCATGGGCAAGAATCAGGTCCTGTTTATATTTAGATGAAGTATAGGGTGTGAAAAGGGGGATGGTGGGAAACACAGTTTGAACATGAGTTGTAGTTTGTCTTCTTGTGCCAGATGGGCTACACTGTGACCCATTAGACTCCTGAGCCGTCACTATAGGGTAGGTAGGCAGTGCACCTGTAAAAGAAGGTAGCAGGCAGTAGGTGAGATTTCAAAGTAGAAATTGGCAGGGCATAGTAATTGAGTGGATATTAGGGTAAAAATGAGAGAAGAGTGAAAGATAACAGAGATGACATTCACAGGAAAAGAAAGTGGAAGTTGAGGAGCAGTGTATTTGAGAGGAGAGAGAATAAATTCAGTTTTTAACATTAATTTTGAGGTGTTGATGAGAAACTTAAGGTAGAGCTGGCCAGAGAGCAATTGTTAATGAGGGACTATAGCTAGATAGGCATAGTTTAGGACCAGAGAGAGAATGCACATTTAAAAGACTTCATATGTTTGTTAGGGGTGAGAGAAAAAGTGAACTGAGAACAGAATCTTGGGTAATTCCTATTTTTAGAGCATAGATAGAGAAAGAAGAACTGGAGAAAAGTCTTCAGAGATGAAAGTGGAGCCAGGAGAGTAGAATACAGGGAAACTAAGGAAGGAAACTCTTTCAGTTTAGAATTGGGTTGATAATGTCAGATGTTACTAAGAGCTTGGATGACAAAGATTAGGAAAAGTCATTGGATTAGGTAACTTTGTGTCGCTGCTCATCTTTGAGAGAGGAACTTTACTGGAGAGGTGGGAGTAGAAATCATATTGTAGTAGGTGTGGGTGGTGGTGAAGTGGATACAGTATGTAGATGTATAGACTGTCCTTTAAAAAGGTTTGGCAAAGAAAGAGTGAGGGGAACAGGAATTTGGAGAAGCTATCTGTAATTGAACAAACAAGGTTTCAAAGGGGAAACTGCAATTGTATCTAATTACTTCCATTCCCCTTTCCTTCTTAAGAGTCTTCATACTGAGAGGTTAGAAATAGGAACCAAGACAGAATTTCTTTTACAACTTTTATTCTTACTGAGAAGAACATCCTGCACTGTACAGGTAGACTCCTAAATGTGTCATATATTAAATTATATTAAGTGCAACTTCAAATAGGTACTTATTTAAGATAATTTCAGATATTTTAAATAAAAGTTTTGGTAAGGTATGACATGTGTTTGAGAAGATTTGGGATGCTTTCATAACTATCTTTTACAATTTGGAGACATGCTATAAGGAAAGGATTAGACTGATTCTGTTTGTTTCCAAGAGGTTGACCTATAACTGCTGGGTAGATGCTCTAGTGACACAGGTAGGCACTGTAGAAGGACCTTTTAGGTACATTTTAACCCTTATCTTTTGTCATTCTGTGGAGATAATTCTGTCATTCTAGGGAGAAATACTACCATTCTCCTTAGAAGTAGCTTCAGTGTTCATGGCAGGGTTCACATTTCTGTTGGATCCATTTAGCAGGCTGTCCCACTTACTCTTGTAAAGTTAGCCTTCATAAGAGTCTCTATATTTTAAAGAATTTTCATGCATCTAAATTTTTTTTCCTCTAGAAATGGTTCCCGATGTCCAACAGCCCCTGTCACAGATTCCTTCAGATACAGCCTCTCCTCTCCTCATACTTCCACCTCCTGTTCCCAATCCTAGTCCTACCCTCCGGTCAGTTGAAACACCAGTCATAGGTGCTCCTGGTATGGGCGGTGTTTCCACAGAGCCAGATGATGAAGAGGGTCTCAAACATTTGGAGCAGGTAAAAATCCTGTAATTCTTTTTGTCTCCTCTCAAGCTGCCTTAAAAATTAGCAGGTGTTACATGAATATTCCAGTATAGAACTTATGCGCTTTAGATTTTAAGTACTGGAAAAATTGGACATTAGTCTTTATTTGTATGGGTAATTGTCTTTCAAATCCTTTCATGCTTATAAGTTTCTGCTATGTAGTAGTCATTATGTCAGGTTATTTTTTGCTCTTGGCTTGCCCTTAGCTGTTTACTTTTCTTTTTTCTTTTTGAACATTAATGGAATGCCAGAAATGGTGAATACAAGCAGCTGTGGATGGTCCCGGTGTCTTCTGTATTTTTTTGCCTCAAGTGTAACAGGGAAAATAGTTAAACTCTCAGGGTATTTACATCTTATTCATGTCTCTAGATTTCCCTAAGATTGTGTATACCATGCTTCCTTTTCTACAAAATAACTTCTCTTTCCTTTGGAGTGGAATAGTTAGTGGTAGGAAATGCTGAAGAATGGAAGAAGGGGCCTAGTGTTTAGTAAAACTTGTGAAAGATTTTATTTGTAATTGTATTAATTGAACCTTTTGTTCTGTTAACATCCCTCTTTTTGCAGATTTAGTTTATCCAGTTTTAGAATTGAGCAACAGCTTGTTAGTTTAAAAAGTATGCTTAGTGGGGCCAGGTGGTACACACCTGTAGTCCCAGCTACTCAGGATGTTGAGGCGCTGAGGCAAGAAGATCAAGTTCTGTGTGGGCAACATAATGAGACCCTGTCTGTTAAAAAAAGAAAAAAGTACTCCTGTTAGTGTGTTGACTAGAATCCTGGACTTTGATCCATACTCCTTCATGTTTTAATCTCTGTTTGCTTAATGATTTTGAGACCTTTAGCAAGACTTCACATCTCCAAGCCCTAGTTTCCCCTTTCTGTAAAATGGGGATAGTACCTGTTTCATGGCACTGTTGGGAGAATTAGAATTACCTGCTATGTTCCATGCTTAGTGTCTTTTATGGATCAAGTAGTTAACAAAAGGTAGACATTACTATGTATACAAGTATTAATTTAGTATCATTTGTTTCCTTAATCTGTTTTTTTTTCTTCTATTATTAGCAAGCTGAGAAGATGGTGGCTTATCTCCAAGACAGTGCACTAGATGATGAGAGATTGGCATCAAAACTGCAAGAGCACAGAGCTAAAGGTGTGTCAATTCCATTGATGCATGAAGCAATGCAGAAGTGGTATTACAAAGATCCTCAGGGAGAAATTCAAGGTAGGTTGCTCCTTCCTACTTTATGTACTAAAGTGTCTGCCATTACCTCCAGAATCTCTAAGAGGGAAATTTGTTTAAAGTTAATTTGAATAATAATAAAGAATGACTTCTTTCTCTATTCAGGCTTTCTTCATAATTATGAAGAAATACACACACACACACACACACACACACGTCTAGTATCTTTATCTGAAATGCTTGAGACCCAAAGTGTTTTGGATTTTGGAATGTTTGCATTATATATTATTGGTTAAGCATTCCTAATCCGAAAATCCAAACTCTGAAATGCTTCCATGGACATTACTTTGAGCGTCATGTTGACACTCAAAATGTTTCAGATTTTGGATTTTTTAATTAGGGATAGTCAACCTGCATGTGAAAATAATTTGAATACATGGCAGCATGTGATGACCAATATGGCAGGGATATAAACAAAATACTTAAGACTCTCTTAGCTGTGGCATCCCAGCTGGGTAACTAGGCAGGTAAGTTACTCATCTCCGTGCTTTAGTCTCCCTGACCATGAAAAAGGTAATAACAATAATGTTGGTGGACCTTGAGTGTTTTTATATAGTGAACTTGATATAAATGGTAGAGAACTACTCAAAATATCTGAGAAAAGCTAGTACTGTATTACAAATGAATCCCTTAAAAGATTTGTATGGTTCATAAGTTAGATTAGATGGGGAGAGAATGCTGTAAAGGATATTCGTTGATTCTTCATTTCTGCTTTAGAAATTTTTGCTTATAACCTGACATTGGTTGTTGACTGTATTTAGGATCATTTTCATGATAGGATTTTACTGAGTATACCTGTGAGCTCCCTCCCAGTCCCCTTGTCCTATCTTATTCTCCTTCACAGCATTGATTGCTTCCTGGCATTGTGTATATTTGTTCATTGTTTACACCCCAGTTAGATTGTAAGATATATGAGAACAGGGCTTTGTATGTATGTGTAAATAAATAAACAAAAGTATTTTGTCATAACTACCTTCATATACAATTGCAAGAAATAATACAGAGAGATTCCATGTGCCCTTTACCTAGTTTCCCCCAATGGTAACCTCTTGCAAAACTATAGTACAATAACATAGCCAGGATATTGACATTGCTACTGTCAAGATTCAAAACATTTCCATCTAGACAGAGATCCTTTGTGTTACCCTTTTATAGCTACATGCATTTCCCTTCTACCCATACCCCCTGGCAACAGCTAATCTGTTCTCTATCTCTGTATTTTGTCATTTCAAGAATGTTACATAAATGGAATCATACCTTTGGGAGTTGGCTCTTTTCACTCAGCATAATTCTCTGGAGATTCATCCAGGTTGTTAAATATATCAATAGTTTGTTTCTTTTTATTACTGAATAGTTAGTATTACATGATATAAATGTATCAAAGTTTGTTTTAACCATTCACCCTTTGAAGGATTTGTGATTTGTTCCAGTTTGGGGCTATAATGAATAAAGCTACTATAAACACTCATGGATAGGGTTTTTGTTTTTTTTTTTTTTTTTTGAGACAGAGTCTCACTTTGTTGCCCGGGCTAGAGTGAGTGCCGTGGCGTCAGCCTAGCTCACAGCAACCTCAAACTCCTGGGCTCGAGTGATCCTTCTGCCTCAGCCTCCCGGGTAGCTGGGACTACAGGCATGCGCCACCATGCCCGGCTAATTTTTTATATATATATCAGTTGGCCAATTAATTTCTTTCTATTTATAGTAGAGACGGGGTCTCGCTCTTGCTCAGGCTGGTTTTGAACTCCTGACCTTGAGCAATCCGCCCGCCTCGGCCTCCCAAGAGCTAGGATTACAGGCGTGAGCCACAGCGCCCGGCCTCATGGATAGGTTTTTATGTGAACATAAAAGTCTTCATTCCTCTGGGCAAAATGATGCCCAGTAGTATAATTGATGAGTTGTATGGTGGTTCCAGTTTAGTTTTTCTTTCTCCCTTCCCCTTCCCCTATTTATTTATTTCCCTTTATACATTCTGCACAGATGCACATTTAGTTTAGCAATAGAGTTTAGTTTAGCAATAGAGTCTCACTCTATTGCCTGGTCTAGAGTGCCGTGGTATCAGCCTAGCTCACAGCAACCTCAACCTCTGGGCTCAAACAATCCTCCTACCTCAGCCTCCCCGGTAGCTGGGACTACAGGCATGCACCACCATGCTTGGCTAATTTTTTCTATATATTTTTAGTTGATCAATTAATTCATTTCTATTTTTAGTAGAGATGGGTTCTCGCTCTTGCTCAGGCTGGTCTTGAACTCCTGACCTGGAGCAATTCGCCCACCTCGGCTTCCCAGAGTGCTAGGATTACAGGCATGAGCCACCGTGCCTGGCCAATTGATGTTTGGATATTGAACTACTTGATCATGGTGTATAATATTTATAGGCTAATTGATGTTTGGATTTTTTTTTTTTTTGAGACAGAGTCTCGCTTTCTTGCCTAGGCTAGAGTGAGTGCCGTGGCGTCAGCCTAGCTCACAGCAACCTCAGACTCCTGGCCTCAAGCGATCCTCCTGCCTCAGCCTCCCGAGTAGCTGGGACTACAGGCACGAGCCACCATGCCCGGCTGATTTTTTTTTTATATTATATATATTAGTTGGCCAATTAATTTCTTTCTATTTTTATGGTAGAGATGGGGTCTCGCTCAGGCTGGTTTTGAACTCCTGACCTTGAGCAATCCGCCCGCCTCGGCCTCCCAGAGTGCTAGGATTACAGGCGTGAGCCACCGTACCCGGCTGATGTTTGGATATTGAACCACTTGATCATGGTGTATAATATTTGTAGATAATGTTGAATCTTCTTTGCTAATATTTTAGTAAAGTTTTTTTATGTCTGTATTCATGAGGGATATTGTTTTAGAGTTTTTCGGTACTTTCATTGTTTAGTTTTCTTTTTCTTTTTCTTTCTTTTTTTTTTTTTTTGAGACAAAGAGTCTTGCTTTGTTGCCCAGGCTAGAGTGAGTGCCGTGGCGTCAGCCTAGCTTACGGCAACCTCAAACTCCTGGGCTCAAGCAATCCTACTGCCTCAGCCTCCCTAGTAGCTGGGACTACAGGCATGCGCCACCATGCTCGGCTAATTTTTTCTATATATATTAGTTGGCCAATTAATTTCTTTCTATTTATAGTAGAGACAGGGTCTCGCTCTTGCTCAGGCTGGTTTTGAACTTCTGACCTCGAGCAATCCGCCCGCCTCGGCCTCCCAGAGTGCTAGGATTACAGGCGTGAGCCAGCAGGCCCGGCCATTGTCTAGTTTTCATATCAAGGTAATATTAGCTTCATAAAATGAACTGGGAAATATACCTTTCCCCCTCTTTTCTGAAAGAGATTATTTAGAATTGGTGTTAATGCTTCTTTAAATGTTTGGTAGAATTCATTGGTGAATTCTACTGGAGCCTTCTTTTTTGGGAATTTTAAAACTACAATTCAATTTCCTTAATAGTTACAGAGCTATTAAAATTATCTATTTAATGTCAATGAGTTATAGTATGTGTTTTTTGACGAACTGGTCCATTTTGTCTAAGATATCAAATTTATGTGTATAGTGTTGTTTGTAGTATTCCCTTATCCTTTTTCATGTCTGCAGGCTCTGAAGAGATACCCCTTTCTTTTTGGCTATTGGTAATTTGTATATTTCTCTTTTTTTCTTTGTCAGTCTTACTGGAGATTTGTCAGTTTTGCTGAACTTTTCAAAGACACATTTCTTTAATTCCTTGATTTTTTTTCTCTGTTTTTGTTTTCAATTTCATTGATTTTCTTTTTTTTTTTGCTCTTTATTACTTCTTTCCTTCTGCTTGTTTAGGATTTATATTATTCTTTTTCTAGGTTCTTATACCTTAGATTATTGTTCTGGGACTTTTCCTCTTTTCTAATGTTGTAAGCATTTAATCACTGTAAATTTCTCTCTGAGCATTTCTTTAACTGTGTCCCACAAAATTTGGTATGTGTATTTTCATTTATTTCTCTGTAATTTAATTTCCCTTGAGATTTCCTCTTTTATCCATGATTATTTTGAAGTGTTTATTTTAGTTTCCAAGTGTTTAGAAATTTTCATTTTATTTTATTGATTTTTAGCTTGAGTCTGTTGTGATCAGTGAACATAGTATATATTATTTCAGTTTGTAAAAACATTTTTTTTTTTTTTTTGAGACAGAATCTTGCTCTGTTGCCCTGGCTAGAATGAAGTGGCCTCGTCATAGCTCACAGCAACCTCAAACTCCTGGCCTCAAGCAATCCTCCTTCCTCAGCCTGCTGAGCAGCTGGGACTGTACTATAGGCATGCGCCATGATGCCTGGCTAATTTTTTCTATTTTTATTAGGGCGTCTCCCTCTTGTTCAGATGGTCTTGAACTCTTGTGCTCAAGCAGTCCTCCTACCTCAGCCTCCCAGAGTGCTAGGATTATAGGTACCAGCCAACATGCCCTGCCTAAAATGTTCTGATGTTTGTTTTATGGCCCAGACTATGGTCAATTATTGCTGTATATTCTCTGGATACTTCAAAAGAATGTGTATTTTGCTGTTGTTGGAGTGTTCTATACATATCATTTCTGTTGGTTAATGGTGTTGTTCAGTTCTTCTATACTCTCCAATTTTCTGTCTAATTGTTCTATTGTTAAGAGAGAGGTGTTGAATTATTCAACTTGGGGTTTCTCTGTTTCTTTTTTCAGTTCTATCAGATCCTGCTTCATATATTTTATAGCTTTGTCTTTTGATATATATGCATTTATAATTGCTGTGTCATCTTGGTGAATTTAGCCTTTACTATTACATATCTCTTCCTGTCTCATAATTTTTTTTGCTCTGAAATCTACTTTATCAAATACTAACATAGCTTACTTTTCATTAATGTTTGCATGATATAGCTTTTTCTATCCTTTTATTTTCACTCTGTCTACTTTGTTATTATATTTGGAGTAACTTTCTTGTAGTCCACTATGTAGTCCACATAATTGGGTCATGTTTCTGATAGATAGCTTTTTCGTCTTCAAATCTGAGATATAATGAGAGGTAAAAAGAAAACTCAGGAAAATCACCATCATGTCCTTCTCAAGCCCTTAGGCCCCTAATCTTCTCTCTACCTTTCAACATGTTCTTTTGTTTGTTTTATATGTAATGTTCAGCTTTTTTTGTTTTAAGGCAGAGTCTTGCCTGTCACCCAGGCTAGAGTGCAGTGACATCATCATAGCTCACTACAACCTCAAACTCCTGGGCTCAAGTGATCCCCCTTCCTCAGCCTCCTGGAGTTGTTCAGGGTTTTTAGTTGTTACTTAGTAGGAGAAGTAGGGAAAAGTACATCTACTCTATCTTCCTGAATTGAAAGCTCCTGATTTTGTTTTGTTTATCGCCTGTTCCTACTGCCTAGATCATATATCAGTGTTCAGTAAATATTTATTGAATGAATTAATGGTTTATTGATAAGAGTGTATTTGTTCTTTAATTTTATAAATAAAATATTCACTTATTTCTTACTGTAAAACATTTAGATAGTGTTAGTTTTTTTCTCCCTACCAAGGCTAGATTTAGTCTTACCTGGGCAAATAAATTATAATTTTTCTTATTTTAACTGATTATTGTTTATATTTTTCCCCACCTTCACTAATCAGTGGCAGAAAATGAAAATTGGAGAATGTGTTTATCTGTGTACATTTTTTATGCCTAAATGATACTAAGTCTAGCAAATACTTAACTCTTTTTAGTTCTATCATGCTTTTCTGACAAATGAATTATTATAGAGATCGAGTGAGATAAAGACAGTTATATTCCTTATAATAAAGCACCACTGAGAATTTGGTGTATATATATATACACAGGGTATATTTCAAAATTGTTTTTAAGTTAGAAGCCTGTTTACCCCCTTGGAGGTGAGTTAAATTAAGGTAATGTAACAAATTTTGACATTCGTCATCTAGATAAGGATCAGATACAGGAAATATTTTTTTCCTCTTTGAGCCAGAAAAAATTCTTATTGCCCTTCTGTTTAATTGGTGCTATTTAGGTCCTTTCAATAATCAGGAGATGGCGGAATGGTTTCAGGCCGGGTATTTTACTATGTCTTTATTGGTGAAGAGGGCATGTGATGAAAGCTTCCAACCTCTTGGAGATATCATGAAAATGTGGGGAAGGGTTCCCTTCTCTCCGGGTCCAGCTCCCCCTCCTCATATGGTAAGTACCTTACACCTCACTCAGAATGCATATTAGTCACATTAGCACTTCTCTTTGAACATACAACCCAAATGTTGCATCTAATAAGGAAAGAATTATAATTTTTTGAAAATAATTGACATGGTAATAGGAAGTCTGAATGGAAGACTGAATACCTAGCTATAATGACCTTTTCAAAACTCAAAAACTGTGTCCTCTTCACGCACACCCCAGAGATACAGAATCCTTCAGTAGCTTTCTAGCAGTTGTAGAAGACCAACATCTTATCCTACCGTAGCCACCTAGCAGGTCCTACAATGTCTGGCTCCTTGCCTGTCTTACTTAGCTCATCGCAGAGCTTTTACCTTTATGTGCTGTGTGCTTCAACACAGTTGACCTCTTTGAGTTCCTTGTTGTCTCTAGTTTGAATGCACGTTCTCTTCCCTTCTGCTTCATTTGCCTGTTGCTTTCTGACCCATAAAGTTTCTAAATTTGAGGTTTACCTTAAAACAACTGTCACCAGTGCATCAGAATATTTTGATTTATAAATATTTATAAAAAATTACACCGATATTTTAATTAAAAAATGGAGCCATAATCCTAGTGATTTTCCTAAGGCACTGGCACTGAACACCTTTGGCAGGGACATCCTTCTTCCTCTAGCTGCTGCTCCTGTGCGTCTCCCAGTAGAGTTCCCTTTGGAGGTCTTGGATCTGTACCTTGCTTTTCCTGCTCCAGGTTGGAGTGTCTGGTGGCCGACTATAGGTAAAAGTGACTGTAGTCAAAAACTTTTAGCGTGAACACTGTTTCTATAGTAATATTTACCATTGACTTATTCATCAATAAGTCAAAATATGGACTATATATGGAAAGCCAGTGCCAGGCCTTGTGGTATGTTCTTAATGTGATGAAGACAAGTAAGATAGAGCCTCTGTAGTCAAGGCAGTTTATAGGTGAGGACAGTGGTTTTCTTTTCACTTTTGTTTCTTTTAAATGTTCATCTTGACCCAGTAATTGATTTCACAATCCACTGATGGGTTGAGACCTTTAGTTTGGAGAGCGGTGTCTAGAATGGTAGATTCCTCAGTGAGAAGAATTATTTCTGACATTATGCTAGTTTTAAATCCCAAGAAAAATTATGCTGTTTGTTATAATATATAAATTTAACTTACATACCAAATTTGAACCTTATTTCTCCTCTCTGAAATTGAATTGAGTTTTTTTTTTTTTTGAGATGAGTTTTCATCTTGCATATGTCGGGAGCTAAAAGCTCATCAAGTGGATTTTTATAAGCTTGTTGTAGTCCATTCCCCAATTTCCAGGGGCTGAGCCTCAATTATACCTGCTTAAGGGGAAAACCTGTGGAAAACCCTGCTTCCTGTCAGATGTTGTCTTTGCCCTGAATAGAACTGATAAGAAGAGAGCTTACCTTGATGAGTATAAACCTTGAAATCTAGGTTTTCATATACAAATTTTATATTAATCTAGAATAACTTCTGTCTAATATTTAATGAGAAAAATATCCCTGAATTTCAGATGATTCCCACCCTAAGAAATTGTACATCAAATGTTTATTTCAGACTACAGTGTATAATAAAGCTATAAACTACTTACGATTTGTCTGAGTTTAGTTTGTGTCATCTTTATGCTTCTACTTCTGTTATCTTATACTTGACATTTTTTCCTTTTTTCCTAATTTTAACCTTTCAAAATTTAAATTCCAGGCCGGGTGCAGTGGCTTATTCCTGTAATCCTAGCACTCTGGGAGGCGTGCAGATTGCCCGAGGTCAGGCGTTCGAAACCAGCCTGAGCAAGAGCGAGACCCTGTCTCTACTATAAATAGAAAGAAATTAATTGGCCAACTAATATATATATAAAAAAATTAGCTGGGCATGGTGGTGCATGCCTGTAGTCCCAGCTACTCAGGAGGCTGAGGCAGAAGGATTGCTTGAGCCCAGGAGTTTGAGGTTGCTGTGAGCTAGGCTGACCCCACGACACTCACTCTAGCCTGGGCAACAAGGTGGGACTCTGTCTCAAAAAAAAAAAGAAAAAATTTAAATTCCAGCCTAAAATATTAGGGTTTTACTGCAGCTTATTTTTTTCTAATTCATGATGTATTAAGAGCAGTAGAATTAATTTTGGGGTACAGAGTTATAGTTTTCAAAATTCTTTTCATGTTCTTAATATTTTTAAGATATACACTGGCTTGGTGTATTCCTTATATGTCATAAAATTTCTACCATAACATTTCCTGTAACCTTTAGATAACTTCTTTCTATATTGTCTGCTTTCTCTAATTTCTTATATGATATATAAATTTATAAATCAAGCCGGGCGCGGTGGCTCACGCCTGTAATCCTAGCTCTCTGGGAGGCTGAGGCGGGTGGATTGCTCGAGGTCGGGAGTTCGAAACCAGCCTGAGCAAGAGCGAGACCCCGTCTCTACTATAAATAGAAAGAAATTAATTGGCCAACTAATATATATAAAAAAAAAAATTAGCCGGGCATGGTGGCTCATGCCTGTAGTCCCAGCTACTTGGGAGGCTGAGACAGAAGGATCGCTTGAGCCCAGGAGTTTGAGGTTGCTGTGAGCTAGGCTGACGCCATGGCACTCACTCTAGCCTAGGCAACAAAGCGAGACTCTGCCTCAAAAAAAAAAAAAAAAAAAAAATTTATAAATCACTTTTAAGACTGAGAGAATTATGCAGTTTTTCAGTTACAGTAACAACTCTGGTATATAGTTCAGCATTCAGCTTTAAAGGCAGGCATGGAGAATGGCAGCTAAAATCAGGACCCTTTCTCACCTTAGGGAATCTTTTATAATGTTGGCAGTACCTTATTCCACTAGATGGCATTGTTTAGTTTTGTTTTTTTTTTTTTTTTTTTTTTTTTTGAGACAGTCTCACTTTCTTGCCCAGGCTAGAGTGAGTGCCATGCATCAGCCTTGTTCACAGCAACCTCAATCGCCTTGGGCTCAGTGATCCTACTGCCTCAGCCTCCCAAGTAGCTGGGACTACAGGTGTGCACCACCATGCCCAGCTAATTTTTTGTATATATATTTTTAGTTGGTCAATTAATTTCTTTCTATTTTTGGTAGAGACGGGGTCTCACTCAGGCTGGTTTCGAACGCCTGACCTCGAGCAATCCTCCCGCCTTGGCCTCCCAAACATTGTTTAGTTTTTAAACATGCCTGAGTTTTTAGTTAAGGGCTTGGGTGAAAGGATGGAGTGGGAGGTAAAAGTCCTGGATTCATTTTGCTTTCAGATATCTGTACTATGGGGCTTTTTAGGTTCTTTGCAATTTATTTAATGGTATTTTTAACCCCTTCCTCTTCACTCCCAGGGAGAGTTGGACCAGGAACGACTGACCAGGCAGCAGGAACTCACGGCCTTATACCAGATGCAGCACCTCCAGTACCAGCAGTTCTTAATACAGTAAGAGTAACGCAGTAGGATGTATTGCAGCACCAGAAGGGGCTTCAGATAGAATCTGCTCCCAAGTGTCACCTTTCACAGAAGAGAGAGCTGAAGGGTTATGTGACACTTCAATTGCCCAGCTAGTGGCATGTTCTCACTACGCATTCTAATTTTAGTCTTATCATTTTAAATACCAGAAGTTTGCAGAAGAAGATACATAACTATAATTTTGCAAGCTCTTTACTAACAAGCATTTTAAAAAGCGCCTCCTGTGTAATCATAGATGAGAAGTTGGGAAGAAGTTCAAGTTTATACTGCTAGGAGTGGTGTAGAATGATGGCAGAATCACTTGGATTGTGTGTCTCTTTTGTAGAAGTAGTAAGATTTGCTGTCCTCAGGGGCAGAAGGTAGCAAGTTTAGCCTTTGGGCCAAATTTGATTTTATAAGCAAAGTGTTACTGGAACAGACATGCCCATTTGTTTGTATGTCGTATATAGATGCTTTTGCTTTACAATGAATGGCAGAATTGAGTGGTTGCGACACAGACTATATGGCCTGCAAAGATGGAAATATTTATTCTCTGGCCCTTTTCAGAAAAGGTTTGCCTACCCCTGATCTAGTGAAGAAAAATTACTTGAATTTTTCTAAGTTGAAGTATGTAAATTTGAGAAGTGTTATAGAAGTGATTTATTAATATCTTTTTGCAGAGGAGACTTCATGTTAGTTTAATTTGTTTTATTTTTTATGTGTTTTCTGAAAAAGGTTATTATCATTTTGAGGAAACTTGACAGTTTTTTTGATATTTTGTGATTTTTTTTGCATGTTATTCACTCAGAAACATGTCATCTGTGAGTTCAGTTATTTCTAGAATCAATTGTAGAATTTTCTCTTTGTCTCTTATGAAGAATTGTAAAATATGTTTCATAGCTATTTCTAATTTTGGGGGTGGATTATGGGTGGTGGTAGATTGAACTTTGTCTTTCAATGTCTCAGTCAAGTAAACTAAATGTGGATAGATGTGTTACAGTTGTTTTGTTTTTTGTTTTGTTTTACTTTTTGAAGACAACAGTATGCACAGGTTTTGGCTCAACAACAGAAAGCAGCCCTGTCTTCCCAGCAGCAGCAACAATTGGCACTTCTCCTCCAGCAGTTCCAGACTCTGAAAATGAGGTTGGTGGTCATTCCATTATGTGTCATTGTGTGTATGTGTGTGTGTGTTGTGGAAAAAAGAGAAGAAAGGAAGTTCGGGCATAATGTGTGAATTCTGGTATAGAATACCCACAGACACATTCGTATGTGTTGTATATAAAAACAATATAGTTTTTTAAAAAATAATAATTTATCTGGAGGTAAGCCCCTATTTGGTTTTTTTATTCATAGAGGATAAATTTTGATTAATAACCAAAAAATGAGAAGATTTTAGAAGAAGTGTATGTAGTCTTATAGAAACAAACAAAAAAAATTATAGTCTGAGATTTTAATTTTACTTTATGATATCTCAATAAAGATATTAATAACAGTACAGAGGGTTATAATTTTCTGGAATCCAAAAGCCATTAATTTCAGATTATCATTCAGGGTAATATTCATCTTATGTACTGAAAAGGTATCAGGTACTGTTGGCCAGGTGCAGTGGCTCATGCCTGTGATTCCAGCACTTTAGGTGGGTAGGAGATCAAGATCAGCCTGGGCAACACAGTGAGACCCTGTCACTACCAAAAATTAAAAAAAAATTAGCCAGACATGACAGTATGTGTCTATAGTCCTGGCTACTTGGGAGGCTCAAGGCAGGTGGATCACTTGAGCCAAGGAATTTGTGAGCTATGATTGCACCACTGTGCCTCCAGTCTGGGCAACAGAGCAAGAACCTATCTCTTTAAAAATAAACAAAAAGAAAAACAAAAAAACCTTATTATGCAACTTAACGAAACCATTCACATTTGTTTTGAGCCTTAACTCATCCTGTGAGGTAGACAGGTTAGGTGATAGGATCTCCATTTCATAGGTAGGCAAACTGCGACTCTGAGATGCTAAAGGACTTGATTAATGTAACACACAATAGACTTCAGAGACAAAACTAAAATACAGATTTTTTTTTCCTTATACTGCAAAGGCTTTATTTATTACTTTTAAATGTTATTTATTTTTTACAGACAGAGTTTCACTCTGTTGCCTAGGCTATGGTACGGGGTCATGATCATAGTGTACTGCAGCTTCAAATTCCTCAGCTCAAGCAATCCTCCTGTCTCACCCTCCTCAGTAGCTGCAACTACAGGCATGCCCCACCACACTGGCTAATTTTTGTTTTTTTAATATTTTTTTTGTAGAGAAGGTGTCTTGCTATGTTGCCTAGGCTGGAGGCACAGTGGTGCAGTCATAGCTCACAAATTCCTTGGCTCAAGCGATTCTCCTGCCTTGAGCCTGATCTCAAGTTATCCTCCTGCCTCAGTCTCCCAAAATGCTGGGATTACAGGTTTGAGCCACTGCACCTAGCAAGCTTTTTTTTTTTTTAATTCCTTGAGACAGGGTCTCACTCTACCGCTTGAGTGTAGTGGCAGCATCATAGCTCACTGCCACCTCTAACTCATGGGCTCAATTGATCATCCTGCCTTAGCCTTCTGTGTACCTGAGACTATAGTGGTAAACATCACACCTGGCTGATTTTTACATTTTTTTGTAGAGATAGCATCTTACTATTGTCTAGGCTGGTCTCAAACTCCTGGGCTCAAGTGATCCTCCTGCCTCAGCCTCCCAAAGTGCTAGGATTATGGGTGTGAGCCACCGTGCCCTGCCCCAGCCGGCTTTTTAATTATAGTATGCTGCCTCTGTGACTTTTACTGAGGTGATCTGGGTTTTATAAGACAGTAGATACATTCATCATGTAGAAATCAGTAACTGCTAATACCATGGAGCATTCCAAAAATGTGATCATTGTGCATCTATCTTTGTTCCTCTCTCAGCTGCTTTGGTAGTGTTAGGTTTTAGTATAACAGGGAAAGAGTTTTCTGGCTAAATAACTTGAAAAACACTATAGATATTCTAGAAATACCTTTTTGTCTTAATTTGGCAAATGACAAGGACAAGTTAATTTTTTTTGTCTCCCTTTTACAGAATGTCTGAACATAACATCATTCCCTCAGTAACTAGGTCCGTGTCGGTGCCAGATACTGGCTCTATCTGGGAGCTTCAGCCAACAGCCTCACAGCCTACAGGTAAAAACTTACATTGACCTGTGGTAACACTCCAAGTATTTAGAGTCTCATAATAATTTTATAACTCAGTTTTTTAAAAATGCATTAGGTTTTTTGGTCCATTTTGTATTGGATATTATAAAAAGTTCCATTTTAAAAAAACAGATCCTAGCAAAAGATCGAAGGTATTGTTGAAAATACAATATTAAGGATTTTTTAGAAATTATTTAGTATATACATTTCTTCAATTTGAGTCAGCATCTTTTTTATGTTGCTGTTATATAACCAGTGTAGAAAGGTCTTTTAAATTGTTTTTGATCTTTTCAACCAAAGGGGGAAAAAAGTATAAGTAAAAACATAAGTAATGGTGATCTATCCTTTTGGATTAAGGATTGCTATACACATTAACACTGTTGGTACCCAGAAAGTTTGGGAAGAGAAAAAGTCTGCTATAAAGTGATCACTTTTCTCTCATTCTGATCTTTTTGTATCAAATTAGAAATTTTAAAATTGGGATTTTTTTTTTAAAGTCTTGATAGTGGTAGAGCGCTCGTTTCTTAAGATCTGATACTTGCAGAGGCAGATAGTTTGAACCATGGATAGTTCTTACAAGACAATATAGTTGATGTTGAAACTCTCATGAACCATAGGCATTGGTGGAGTTCTCTTGGAGCTGTTGAGCCATCTAGGCCATGGTTCTCTTGTTAACATTGACCCTGGGGCTTATGGCAGGAGAAGGATTGATTATTCTCTCTCATCAACTTTCCATGCTGTGTGCCTTATTTTTCTTGGTAGCCATTTATAGTTAGGATGTTAAAAATACAGGTTGAGCATCCCTAATTTGAAAGACTGAAATCCGAAATGCTCCAAAATCCCAAACTTTTTGAGTACTGACATGATTTCACAGTGGAAAATTCCACACATACTTAATACAAACATTTTTTTCATGCACAAAATTATTACAAGTATTGTGTAAAATTACATTCAGGCTATGTCCATAAGGTGTATTTGAAGCATAAGTGAATTTTGTGTTTAAACTTGGGTCCCATCCCTAAGATACCTCATTATGTATATATAAGCAAATATTTCAAAATTGGAAAAAATCTAAAATCTGAAACACTTTGGTCCTAAGCATTTGGGATAATGAATACTCTACCTGTATTCTCCAATTTGGGGGAAACTTTAAGTACTATATTAAATAATTTCTCTCTGGGTTCGTATGCAGTCAAGGTCCTTTACAAATAGCTCATTGGTTTTATATAGACAATGTTCTATAGATGGGAATGTAGAAAATAGAATGCTGAAAAATGATGTCAGCAAACCACACTGGCAACAGGAAAATGGACTCAGAAACCATTATTTATTTGTTTACTTCTACATGTGATCTTGTGCTGCCTTTCAGGTCAGAAGGATCAAGTGTGACTTGTGATACCTGCCCGGCCTTTCCAGAGGCCTTCACAGCTCCAGCTATATCACTTGCATGTGTGCTGTCTCTCGCCATTTATTTTTATTGTTTTTAGAACCAAGAGATAAAAGCAAGATCTCTCTCTCTTTATTGAGAGGAAATTTGCATAATACAAAATTAACCATTTTAAAGTGAGCAATTCAGTGGCATTTAATACATTCACAATATTGTGCAACCACCTAGTTCTCTATAGTTGGTGTGCTGGAAATCTGTGGGTTTTGGGATCTAATACACTGGAATTTAAATCCTAGTGTGGCCACATGCTTGCCATGTACCCATGAGAATGTTACAAACTACTTCTGACCCTTAGTTTGTTCATCCTTTTAAGATGGGCGTACGAACAGATGCCTTATAGGGCTTTGTGAATGTGAAGTTAGTTCCCCAATAGATGCTTCATACTTGCCTTTTTTCTATATGTATTGAAGGATGTTCATAGAAACTAGAGCCCTTTGGCAATTTAGCCTACTTAGAAGCAAAACAGATGTGTGTGATGGCTCTCATTCAGGCACAGAGAAGTAGATTTTTTTCATTATGCTAATGGATATGTCACCATGTGTGTAAACTCTGACCTCCCCCATTTTTTCCCTTGTTGTTTTGCAGTTTGGGAAGGTGGTAGTGTTTGGGATCTTCCTTTGGACACCACGACACCAGGCCCTGCCCTAGAACAGCTTCAGCAGCTAGAGAAGGCCAAAGCTGCCAAGGTCTGAAATTCATTCTTCAATGGCAGTGCATGCCTCTGGCTATAAGACACAAGCATTTCTGTTCATTCAGCTCTCTGTCTAGTAGCTGTATTTTTTTTCCTTTTAGCTTATTGGCATTTGGCTGATATAAGTACTTTCATATTCTATCGTTACTGTGCCTTCTTCTCCCCCCAAAGACCTTAAAGCAGAATTAAAATTAATGAGTGATTAATTGGTTATTTGGCACATTAATGATCAGGGCCATATGTATATTTTGGTTGTGTTATTCATGGTATGAATATTTGTTATAAATACCAAGACTGTGAGAAGATATCCACTATGTTGTTCATTAGACTACTAATCTGTGGTTCGAGTTCCCACATTGAATCTTTGTAGTGGTATTTATATTTCTAAATATCCCCAGACACATAGCTGAAAAGCTCAATGTTAACATTAGGTCCTGTTTTCCCTTCACATTTTTTAGAGGAGCTAAGGAACCTTGAATTTTGGCTTCAGTGCTTGCCAGAAGAGGATGTCTATGTTAATACCTAGTGTCATTATAATGATTTCTGGGTTCTCATGCCTCCCAAGAGAGTCTTGTTACTATTTTATGCTTAATGATCCTTATTGTCTGAGGTAGTGACAGTCTCCTTGGAGTGCTTAGGATGTGAAAAGGTTCATGGTTAGGGTCTGTCTCCATAACTGAATGAGAGACCATAGTTCATGCAATTCTTGAGTATCTTCTAGTTCTCCAGTGCTTTGTGCTGGGAACACACAGATAAAGTAAGATAGAGTCTTTCAAGGGGTTTATAGTCTTGTGGGGGGGAGGGCAGGGAGACATAGCCAAATAACATTTAGAATTACAGGGTGATCAAGAGTATACAGGCCACCTACCCAATTGGAGAGGTGAGGATCAGGAATTGGAAGGCACTTTTGATGGATAGTAATATCTGAGTTCATTTTTGCTTAAAGGATAATGCTGTTTAGCCCAGTTGAAGGGTTTTGTGCTGATGAAATACAAGGAAGTGAAAATTAAGTTGCACTTGAAGGAAATAGCACCAGTAAAGGCTCAGAAGTGCATGAGAACATGCTGGATTCAGGTATCAGCTAAGTAATTTGGTCTAGCTTGGAGCCATTGGTACATCTGAGGAATAAAAGACGAGAGAGGAGACTAAAAAAGACAAGACAGGCCAGTCATGAGGATCCTTGCACACACTGTGTTGAAGAGTTAGAATTTATTTTCACAGTAAAGAGTGCTGTTGAATGTAAGCCTAAGAGTGAGTTTTGTGTGTGTGTGATTAGATGGTGAGCTGAGAAACATGGGCAAAACTGGATGGTGGGAAACTGGATAAGAGACTCAGGAATATTGGTGAGAAAAGTGAAGGGCTGATCTGTAGTTGTGGCAGTGGAACTAGAGACTAACTCCTGGATTTGACTAATGTTTGGGAACTATAAATGATGATAATTGCTATATGATTGATCTCCAAGTTGTAAAATGTTTGTATAATTTTTCACACTGACAACTTTACTTCATTGCTGTTGAAACCTTGTGGCCACACTGTTACATGTTCAATCAGAAAATTCTTTGTAGGGATGAGTAAAGAAATACCATCCCCAGAGAGTTCTGATGTTCTCTCCTCCTATTGGCCTTTTCTGTTCCACATCTAGGAGATGTGGTACAATGGTAGTGTGGTATGGGAAGGCAGGGAAAAGTGGGAGAAAAGTGTAGCTGAGAAGAGCATAAAACTCTACTGATAACTGTGACATCTCAGAGTTTTGAGTTCTTACAGGGTTTCATCACTTAGTTGCAATATGAGTAACCGAGTGAATGGTAGTTTCTGCATATTTTAGCATCTCCTAATGATATTGGTCAGTGCTTTTGCAGTGTTCCTGTGCTTGGTTTCAAGTTTCTAAGAATATTCTCGTATAATCATAGATAGAGCAGGAGAGAAGAGAAGCAGAAATGAGGGCAAAGAGGGAAGAGGAGGAGCGAAAGAGGCAAGAAGAACTCCGAAGACAACAGGAGGAAATTCTTCGGAGACAGCAGGAGGAAGAAAGGAAAAGGCGGGAGGAAGAAGAGCTTGCCCGAAGGAAACAGGTGTATATCTCTTAGAACTCTGACCATAAGATTAGTGCTTGATGAGGGCCTTCAGGTTATTCTGCTCCCTTCTATCATTCACAGGTACTCCCGAGGTCCACAGGGGGTTAATAGCAGGATTGGCATTTCACATGCTTTTCGCATGCTTACTGACCAGTCAAATGTACTTTTTAAATGTATGCTTATCTTTGACCAACACCTCTGCCTTCTCTTTATTCTTTCCCTTAATGAACCTCTCCTACTATTTTAGTGACTAGTGTTTCTAAATAGGGAGGAGCAGAACCCTATACATATAACTATATATGCTTTTTAAAGAGGTGTGTATCATTTGAACTTAGTATTTTATAACCTTCCTTTTGATAGTAATGAATTGTGTCATCTTACCATGTCAAATATACATCTATAAATCTATATCATCTTATTTGCTGGCTATATGAAATTTCATTTTATAGGTAAATTATAATAATTTAGCCTATTCTCTATCATTGGACCATGAGGGTTATTCCCAGTATCTTAGTGTTACATGAGAGTGTTTGAATGAAAATCCTTGTAATTAGTCTTTTCTTTTCTTTTTCTTTTTTTTTTTTTTTGAGACAGAGTCTCACTTTGTTGCCCAGGCTAGAGTGAGTGCCATGGTGTCAGCCTAGCTCACAGCAACCTCAAACTCCTGGGCTCAAGCAATCCTACTGCCTCAGCCTCCCGAGTAGCTGGGACTATAGGCATGTGCCACCATGCCCGGCTAATTCTTTTTCTATATATATTAGCTGGCCAATTAATTTCTTTCTATTTATAGTAGAGATGGGGTCTCGCTCTTGCTCGGGCTGGTTTCGAACTCCTGACCTCGAGCAGTCTGCCCGCCTCGGCCTCCCAGAGTGCTAGGATTACAGGCGTGAGCCACCGCGCCCGGCCATAGTCTTTTCTTAAGTATTTATAACCAGGGAAGTTAAACATTTTTCAGGTTTTTTGGCCATTTGTAATTCTTCTTTGGGAATCACTGTTCATGTGTTTAGATCATTTTTTTCTATTGAGATTTTCATAGACTCCATTTGAAAGAATACACTCTCTAATAGCCCCTAAGGTCCACCCTTTACCACACATTTCCTACTTCTTGGCCCCAAGAGGTGCTCTGTGAAAAACAAAAGGGTCCATGCTGAGATGAGCTTAGAGCTATTATTTCTTAGAGTCACACTACATGTGAGCAAATAAAAGCTCTAAGGAGTATTGCCGTAAAGCAATCTGTTTAATTCTGTGTTGCTCAGTGTTCCCTAAATGATTTGGTAATGGGGCCCTTTTCTGTGTACTGCTTAATAATATCAGTGGGAACTTTTGTTCTTCAGAACATGTTCTGGGGCACACAAACAACTTTACTTAGTACTTCTGACTGAGAGAACTTATTTTTGCCTCACTGTGAGGTGAGGTGGCTATGTTGATTTGACCTTTCTATGCCTTAGATTCCCAGTTGATTAAAAAAATAGGGACTAAAGGTACCAATGGAGAAACCAAAGTTTCTAAAGTAGCTCTTTCTAGGGTTAATCCATAAATGATGTAGCTAATACAGAAACCAGGATGGTCTTCACAACTTACTAATATTTTCAATACAATTTTCTTTTTATTCTTTTTTTTTTTTTTTTTTGAGACAGAGTTTTGCTTTGTTGCCCAGGCTAGAGTGAGTGCCGTGGCGTCAGCCTAGCTCACAGCAACCTCAAACTCCTGGGCTCAAGCAATCCTACTGCCTCAGCCTCCCGAGTAGCTGGGACTACAGGCATGTGCCACCATGCCCGGCTAATTTTTTGTATATATATTAGTTGGCCAATTAATTTGTTTCTATTTATAGTAGAGACAGGGTCTTGCTCAGGCTGGTTTCGAACTCCTGACCTCGAGCAATCCACCCGCCTCAGCCTCCCAGAGTGCTAGGATTACAGGCGTGAGCCACCTCGCCCGGCCATTCTTTTTATTCTTAATGTACTCACTTCCCTAACTCACGTATATACTTTTTACTCCAGGTCTTAGTTATATACTTCTTATATTTACCATTAAGTGAGTCTTAGGAGTATATAACCTATTCCTTTTCAAATTTGACATAATATTAGTATAATATATTGATTGATAGACCCAGAGTTTCACACATACCCTCCCTTTTATTTCTTTAGGAAGAGGCTCTGCGACGCCAGAGGGAGCAAGAAATTGCGTTAAGGCGACAGCGAGAAGAGGAAGAAAGACAGCAGCAAGAAGAAGCTCTTAGAAGACTGGAGGAAAGGAGAAGAGAAGAGGAAGAAAGGCGGAAGCAGGAAGAATTGTTACGCAAACAGGTGACTAGATGGTTTACTCTTCTAATTGCTCCTTGGAAGCTAGTATTATAATTAGTGATTTAAAAAATATTAGTACAGGCCGGGCGCGGTGGCTCACGCCTGTAATCCTAGCACTCTGGGAGGCCGAGGCGGGTGGATTGCTCAAGGTCAGGAGTTCGAAACCACCCTGAGCAAGAGCGAGACCCCGTCTCTACTATAAATAGAAACAAATTAATTGGCCAACTAATATATATACAAAAAATTAGCCGGGCATGGTGGCACATGCCTGTAGTCCCAGCTACTCGGGAGGCTGAGGCAGGAGGATTGCTTGAGCCCAGGAGTTTGAGGTTGCTGTGAGCTAGGCTGACGCCACGGCACTCACTCTAGCCTGGGCAACAGAGTGAGACGCTGTCTCAAAAAAAAAAAAAAAAAAAAAAATTAGTACATTAAGAGAGCCTGTCTAAAACCTTTTTGGGTTGCTGAAAATTACCAAAAGAAACATAACCGGCTCTTAGTACCTCTGTCTAAATTTCTCTAAATGGAAACCTGTTTTCTAGGAGGAAAAATAAAATTTATCTTATTTTTCTGCTTTTGACTCAGCTATTTAGTGAAAAAAGTTGAAAAATGTGAGTTTTTATAAAAGAAACAGAATAGTATAACAAATTCCAATAAATTACTCAGCTTCCAAATTACTACTGGACCAGGCACAGTGGCTTACACCTGTAATCCTAGTACTTCAGGAGGCCAAGGCAAGAGGCTAAGAGTTGCCAGCCCAGGCAACACAGTGAGGCCTCTATCTCTACAAAAAAAATTTTTTTAATTAGCCAGGCATGCTGGCATGTGCTATAGTCCCCGCTTCTCAGGAGGCTGAGCCTGGAGGACTACTTGAACCTGGAAGTTGCAGGTTGTGGTGAGCTGTTATGATGGTGCTGCACTCTAATCTGGGTGACAGAGCAAGACCCTGTGTTCTCAGTGAAAAAAAACCCCAAAACACCCTAATGTAATTGATCTTTGTGTATGGTGTGAGATGACAGTCTGATTTCATTCTTCCGCATATGGATATCCTGTTTTCCCATCACCATTTATTGAAGAGATTGTCCTTTCCCCATTGTGTGTTTTTGGCATCTTTGTCAAAAATCAATTGACTGTAAATGTGTGGATTTATCTTGGTCTTTCTATTCTCTTTTCACTTTCTTGACAATGTTCTTTGAAACACCTATGTTTTAAATTTTGACAGTATCCAATTTATTTCTATGAATTTTATACTGTAACTCTTCCTTTTAGGTGTGGATTCTTTGTATTTTAATACATGTTCTTGGTTAGATAAATATTTTGCATGTATATTCCCCGAGGCTATAGCTTGTTTGTTTTTTTGGTGGTATCTTTTGATAAGCAGAGATTTTTTTTTTTTATTTCAGCATATTATGGAGGTACAAATGTTTAGGTTAATATGTTGCCTTGACCTCACCCCCACCCCCCTCAGAGCTTCAAGTGTGTCCATCCCCCAGATGGTGCGCAACGCACTCATTATGTGTATATATACTTCTGCCCACCTCCCCCTCCCATCTGCCTGACACCTGATAAATGTTATTCCTATATGTGCACTTAGGTGTTGATCAGTGAAACCAGTTTGCTAGTGAGTACGTGTCGTGCTTATTTTTCCATTCTTGGGATACTTCACTTAGTAGAATGGGTTCCAGCTCTATCTAGGAAAATACAAGAGGAGCTATATCACAATTGTTTCTTATAGCTGAATAGTACTCCTGAGATTTTTAGTTTTGATGAAATCCAATCAGGTTTTTCTTTTATTAAAAGTGTTTGTTTCCTCTCTCTAAGAAATCTTTGCACATCTACAGATCATAAAAATATCTCCTGTATTTTTTTGAAAGTTTATAGTTTTAGTTTTACAAGTAAGTTTATTTTTTGTGTATGTTATGAGATACGTGTTGTTCCAGCACCAGTTTTTGCAGTCTTTCCTTTCTTCATTGAATTTGTTTGGTGCTTTTGTAATAATCTGTTATATAAATATAGTTCTTTTTCTGGACCTTTCTCTTCTGTTCCCTTAGTTAGTTTGCCTGTCCTTAAACAAGAATGCACTGACTTGATTATTATAGTTTTATAGCCAGTCTTGAAGTCTGTCAGTATATCTTCCAGCTTTGTTCTTTTATTCAAGACTGATAACTATCTTAGATCTTTTGCCTTTCCATTAAAATTTAGAATTGGCCGGGTGCGGTAGCTGACATCTACAATACTGGCTGCTTTGGGAGGCTGAGGCTGGGGGATTGCTTAACCCCAGGAGTTGAGGCCACAGTGAGCTATGATTACACCACTGTATTCCAGTCTGGGTGGCAGAGTAACACCCTGTCTTTTAAAAAAAACTTTTGTTTTTGGAAGAATTATCTTCTTAGTTTTTTTTGAGACAGAGTCTCGCTTTGTTGCCCAGGCTAGAGTGAGTACCGTAGCGTCAGCCTAGCTCACAGCAACCTCAAACTCCTGGGCTTAAGCAATCCTACTGCCTCAGCCTCCCGAGTAGCTGGGACTACAAGCATGCACCACCATACCCGGCTAATTTTTTTCTATATATATTAGTTGGCCAATTAATTTCTTTCTATTTATAGTAGAGATGAGGTCTCGCTCTTGCTCAGGCTGGTTTTGAACTCCTGACCTCAAGCAATCCGCCCGCCTTGGCCTCCCAGAGTGCTAGGATTACAGGCATGAGCCACCACGCCCGGCCTCTTTCCATTTATTTTATCTTTCCATTTGAATTTGTATTATCTTTCCATTTATTTATGTTTTCCTCACCTTTTCTTAGTACGATTCTGTTTTTATTGTGTAGAAGTGATGCACTTTTATTAAATTTATTGAGTATTTTACTTTTTATGCTGTTGTAAATAGAATTAAAAAATTTTTCCAGTTGCTCCTAGTGGGTTTTCATATATTGATCTTACATCCTGAGACCTCGTGAAACTTGTTGTTTCTAGTGGTATTTTTATTGATTTCTTAGGACTTTCTATGGATTCTCATTGATGAATAGGAGCAGTTGTAATTCTTCCTTTCCAGTCTTGGATAGAATTGGTTAAAATAGACAATGGACAACCTAGTTCCCAATTTTAGGGAGAAAATATTCAGTATCTCACCACTAAATATGTTGAAAGTTTTTTATAGGTATCCATTACCCAACTGAGGAAGTTACTGTCTATTCCTGGTTTGCTGAAAGTTTTTCCATGAGTAGATAGTGAAGTTGTAAAATGCTATATCTGTATTTACTGTTGATCATTTAGTTTTCTTATTTATTCTGTTTATATGGTGAATTATATTAACTGAGTTTTGAATTTTAACCCAACTTTGTGTTCCTGGATTAACATGCTACTTGATGATATATTAACCTAATTTGTTACTATTTTGTTAAGAATACTTGTATATATGTTTTTGAGGGATATTGGTCTATAGTTTTCTTCTAATGTGTCACGTTTTGGTGTTAGGTTTATGATGGCTTCTTAAGACAAGTTTCAAAGTGATAATTCTTTTACTATTTTATGAAAATATTCAGGTAAGATTGGTATTATTTCTTCATTGAATACAGGCGTACCTAGTTTTATTATGCTTCGCTTTTGGGTGTGGCAGATGTTTCATTTTTTACAAATTGATGGTTTGTGGCAACCCTGTATCAAGCAAGTCTGTTGGTCAACAGCATGTGCTCAATTTGTGTCTCTGTGTCAGATTTTGGTAATACTCATAATATATTTTAATCCTTATTATATCTGTTATGATAATCTCTGATCAGTGATCTTTGATGTCACTAGGGTAATTGTTTTGTAGTGCCGTGAACTGTGCCACTATAACCAGTGAACTTAATCCATACAGGTCATGTGTGTTCTTATTGCTCTACTGACCCATCTCTCTCTCTCCTGAGGCCTCCCTATTCCCTGAGACACAGCAATATTGAAATTAGGCCAATTAATAGCCCAACAATGGCCTCTAAGTATTCAAATGAAAGGAAGAGTCACATGTTTCTAACTTTAAATTAAAAGCTTGAAATGATTAAGCTTAGTGAGGAAGACATGTCAAAAGCTGAGATAGGCTGAAAGCTAGGTTTCTTGTGCCAAACATTTAGCCAAGTTGCGAATGCAAAGGAAAAGGTCATTAAGGAAATTAAAAGTGGTCTTCTAATGCACACCTGAATTATAAGAAAGTGGAGTCAGCTGGGTGCCGTGGCTCACATCTGTAATCCTAGCACTTTGGGAGGCCAAGGCCAGGAGGATTACTTGAGGCCAGGAATTTGAGACCAGCCTGAGCAACAACAAGACCTTGTCTTCTGTAAAATATAGAAAAATTAGCCGGACATGGTTGTGCATACCTGTATTCCCAGCTACTCAGGAGGCTGAGACAAGAGGATTGTTTGAGCCCAGGAGTTTGAGGTTGCAGTGAGCCTTCATGACACCAAAACAGTCCATCCTGAGCAATAGATCCAGCAAGATAGAAGTGGTCTGGATAGAAGATTAAACCAGCCATAACATTCCCTTAAGCTAAAGCCTAATCCAGAGCAAGTCCCTAATTCTGTTCAATTCTGTGAAGGCTGAGAGAGGTGAGGAAGCTGCAGAGGAAAAGTTGGAAGCTAGCAGAGGTTCATTCATGAGGTTTAAGAAGCCATTTCCGTAACATAAAAATGCAAGGTGAAGCAGCAAGTGCTGTTATGGAAGCTGCAGCATGTTATCCAGGAATTCTAGCTGACATGATGAAGGTGGCTACACTAAACAACATTTTCAATGTAGATGAAACAGTCTTTTATTAGAAGAAGATGCCATCTAGGACTGTTGTAGCTAGAGAGATGTCAATGCCTGGCTTCAAAGCTTCAAAGCTTCAAAGCACAGGTTGACTCTCTTGTGAGGGGCTAAACCAGCTGGTGACTTTCAGTTGAAACCAGTGAAGCCAGTGCTCATTTATCATTCTTAAAATCCTAGGGCCCTTAAGAACTGTGGTAAATCTACTCTGTGCTCTATTGGAGCAACAAAGCCCGGATGACAGTACATCTGTTTACAGTGTGATTTACTGAATATTTTAAGCCTACTGTTGAGACCTACTTCTCAGAAAAAAAAAAAAAATTCTTTCAAAATATTACTGCTACTTGACAATGCACCTAGTTATCCAAGCTCTGATGGAGATGTACAAGGAGATTAATGTTGTTTTCATGCCTGCCAACACAACATCCATTCTGTAGCCAACGGATCAAGGAGTAATTTCAACTTTTTTTGTTGAGACAGGATCTCACTCTGTCCCCCTGGCTAGCGTGCAGTGATGTCATCATAGCTCACTGCAACCTCAAACTCCTGGACTTAAACAATCATCCTGTCTCAGCTTTCCGAAGTGCTGAGATTACAGGTGTGAGCCACCGTGTATTTTTTTTTTTTTTTTTTTTTGAGACAGAGTCTCGCTTTGTTGTCCAGGCTAGAGTGAGTGCCGTGGCGTCAGCCTAGCTCACAGCAACCTCACACTCCTGGGCTCGAGCAATCCTTCTGCCTCAGCCCCCTGAGTAGCTGGGACTACAGGCATGCGCCACCATGCCCGGCTAATTTTTTATATACATATCAGTTGGCCAATTAATTTCTTTCTATTTATAGTAGAGACGGGGTCTCGCTCTTGCTCAGGCTGGTTTTGAACTCCTGACCTTGAGCAATCCGCCCACCTCGGCCTCCCAGAGACCTAGGATTACAGGCGTGAGCCACCGCGCCCGGCCCGTGTATTTTTTAATGAAGATACATACATTGTTTTTTAAAGACATAATGCTATTGTGTACATAATAGACCATAGTCATAACTTTTATATTGTCTTGAGAAATTTAAAAAAAAAATCATGTGACTTGCTTTATTACAATTGCTTGCTTTATTGCAGTGGTCTGAACCTGTACCCACAGTATCTCCATGCCTGTATTTGATAGAATTCATCATTGAAAGCATCTGGTCCTAGAATTTTCTTTGTGGAAAGGTTTTTTATTAAGTTCACTTTCTTTGTGTTATATGACTACTCAGATTTTTTGTTTTGTCTGTTGTGTCATCAGTGTTTCTAATCTTTTTTTTTTTTTTAACAAAGTTGGTTATTTTAGAAGTTTCTTTTTAGAAGCAGTCATGCCTTTGGCCTAACTACCTAGTTATAATGGAAACTTAAAAACAAATCTGGCATTTTAAACCTCTGTTGTCTGCAAGGAAGAAGCCTGAAAAGAGTGGCTCTTGGATAGGTAGGAATAGTAGCTGCCACATGTGGACTAGAAGCAGATAGAGAGATAAAGACAAGGTATAGTTGGGCATAATCAAAAGGCAGAGGTGAAGTTGACCTCCTAAAGATCAGAGAAGTTCTCCTAGAGAAGCTGACATCTGACCTGTGTTTTGGAGAATGAAGGGGGGAATGTGTCTTCTGGATAAGACAGAACACTGAGGCACAGCAGCACATGCTGCAGAGGTGAAGGGAATTTCTTAACAGTGAAACAAGAATTCTGGAGGGCACCATGGAATCGTTTGGAGGGAAGGAAGCAGAAGGTAAATGAGCTTAGATGAGGGAAATGGTAGTAGATGGTGGAGCCTTGGTCTAGTAGAGGTGTTCCCAAGGACCTGTGGGGCTGTGGCTGCAATGGGCAAGAACCAGGGATGGAATTAAGTGATCTTGTCAAGTTGCTTTGGTTCCAGAACTGGCTGACGTTTTTGTGGTTATCAGTATTGTAGGTAGCTCTTAGCACTCAGCACCCTGAGAAGCTTGTCTGGGTTTTTGCCACAAATGTTCAAAGTGACAGTCCTGTAATTAATTAAAATTGCATCCTAGGGTGTGGTGGCATGTGCCAGTAGTCCAAACTACTTGGACTTGAGCCCGGGAGTTCAGGGCTTGTGTGCTATGATTGTGCCTATTAACAGCCACTGTGTTCCAGCTTGGGCAACATAGTGAGACCGCATCTCTTTAAAGAAAAAAAAATTATGTCCTGTAAACATGCCAGGCCTTTGTGGCTATTATAATTATATTTTAAAAGAAAACTTACTTTTACTTTTTATTATCATACACAGAGTTTCCACTTTCTCTGTCATTTCTATAGACATTTGGCAGAAGCCTTCAAAGGTGATTCAGATTTTTCCCCCTTCAATTAATAAAAATTTTCTCCACTTAATTTTTACTTCTGAAAAGGAAGAGGAGGCTGCAAAATGGGCCCGGGAAGAAGAAGAAGCCCAGCGTCGATTAGAGGAGAACCGACTGCGAATGGAAGAGGAGGCAGCCAGACTTAGGCACGAGGAGGAGGAACGGAAGAGGAAGGAGCTGGAGCTCCAGCGGCAGAAGGAGTTAATGCGCCAGAGGCAGCAGCAGCAAGAGGCTCTGCGGAGGTTGCAGCAGCAACAGCAGCAGCAGCAGCTGGCACAGATGAAGGTAAAGCTACTTGCTAACATCAACCATAGGAGCTACTTGCTAACATTTTTTAGTTAAGTAGATGCTGGCAATACCAGTAGCCGTTAAACTGTTTTCTTTATTGTTAAATATTACTACTTTGGTTTTTTGATCATCAGTAAAATATATGATGCACATACTTTGTGTTAGATATTTAAACAAGAGAGGAGTAAACAGAAGAGGATAGGATGTGAGCTGCAATGCTAGCAAAACAAGTAAATCTATTTGATTCATAAATTTAATGTGGCTCAATAAACGTCAGAGTGCCTGCTCCGTACCAGTTCAGCACTGCCGAGACAAATGAGACAAGGCAGTTGCCAGCAGAGAGCTCACAGATAAACATTTGGTTGTGTAAATGGGAACTAGAATACAGGGCTTGAAATACAGTTGGCTGTGGGGGGTTGTTGAAAGTTATAGTAGGAGGTGATGTGTGCAAAGAGTTGTTTTAGGAGAATTCAAAACGTTATTTGAAATAAGGAGAAAATGAAAACTGGGAGCCTGGTAAACAGGGTATGATAGTGGCGGTGAGCATAAATAGGAAGGGCCAGTAGGAGAAAACTAGTCTGCTAGCAGTTAGCAAGACTGAGCAACTGTCTGAAGGTGCGGGGCAAAGGCAGAAGCTGGGGTGACAATTATGGAATAAGCTTCAGCAACTGGGAAAAGAGTATTTATGTTGATTAAATTGGAATAATTAGGAAGGGAGAGCAGATTTGTGGCAGGTTTCATGCCGATCTGTAGTCAGCAATAAGGTTTAGTGTCCTCTGACTTCAGAGAATTCACGGGATACAGACATATAAACAGGAAATTAGAATACAGTGTGGTGAGTGTAGTGACAGCTGTAGGTGGCATTAAGGCAGCAGTTTTCAGAATGTGGTTACCTGGGAACTTGTTAGACATGCAAATTCTTGGGTCCCACCCAAGACCTACTGAATGAAAATCTCTAGGGGTGGGAGCCTAGCAGTCTTGTGTCTGCAAAAGCCTTCCAGGGGACTCTGATACTGTCTAAAATATAAGAACCACCATCCATCTGGGGTGTTTGGAAAGGCTTCTTGAGAAAAGATAGCTTCCAAACTGAGTCTTTAGAGATGGAAATTTTTTTAAAAAAAGTTAGATAGGCAATTTGGGGAATAGGGGGTTATGAGAGAGTCATCACTGGGTAAGTATGAAGTTAAGAAACACTATGGTATGTTTGGGGGGAGAATTTTTTTTAATATAGGATCTCGCTGTTGCCCAGGCTGGAATGCAGTGGCATCATCATAGCTCACTGCAATCTCCAGCTCCTGGGCTCAAGTGATGTTCCTGCCTCAGCCTCCCTAGTAGCTGGGACTATAGATGTATCACCACACCTGGCTAATTTTTTAATGTTTTGTAGAGAAAGGGTCTTGCTGTGTTGCTCAAACTGGTCTTGAACTGGCCTCAAGTGATCTTCCCACCTCGGCCTCCCAACATGCTAGGATTATAGGTATAAGCCACTGTGCCCAGCCTGTTTGGGGGAAATTTAAAAAGCACATTACTATTGCTGGAATGTGAGGAATGAGATTAGTATGGGCAAGGTCCATATCACCATGGGCTATATATACCCTATTAAAAAATTAGGACTGAAAGGTGTACAAAACAGATAACAGCCTCTTAAGTACTTTTAACTAGGGAATAACAGTGTCAGATTTTTAGGAGAACTAAATGGAGGATGGAGTTGAAGGGAATAAAACTGGAGGTTAGCAGATCAGTTGAGAGGGCTGGCGAAGTCACTCAGGAAAGAGGGAGGAAGGCTTGATCTAGGCCTACTTGTGAGGTTTGAAAGGAGGGGCCAAGTTACCACTAATTATTGAGTGATTACTTTATGTCAGGCTCTGTACTGACAGCTGTCCATATATTGTATCATTTAATCTTCATAAAGCTTTTAAATAAAACTTAGGTGCCTTTTACCAAAGAGGAGAGATGCTAAGAATCTGAGCCACTTGCTGTCTTACCTGTTTTCTGCTGCTGTAACAGAATGCCTGAGACTGAGTCAGCAATGGAAGTTTATTTGGCTTGTAGTTCTGGAGACTGGGAAGTCCAAGAGTGTGACACCCACATCTAATGAGGGCCTTTGTGCAGCATCACCCCTGGTGGAAGGAGGGGAGAAGGAGGGTCAAGAGAGCTCACAAGACAGAGAAAGGATGGGGACCAACCTTCACCCTCTTATCAGGATCTCAGTCCCCAGATAACTAACTCATTCCTGTGATAACATTAATCTATTCATGGGGGCGTTCCCTTACTTCTTAAAGGTCCCATTACCCCTTAAAGGTCCCATCTCTTAATACTGTCACAGAGGCAATTAAATTTCAACGTGAGTTTTGGAGGGGACATTCAAACCATAGCACTTGCTTTGGGCTCAGCTCAGAGTTGGTCACAGAACCATGTGTTAGAGCTCATGTGTCTTTGGTTCCAAAGTCCTGAAAAGACTGTCAAAAAACCTTCTTAAGAGGTCATATCACAGGATGTGGTGACTGATCCAAGCAAATTCAGGCTGTTTTGAAGAGATAATTCCTGAAGCCTATGTATGAGATTTGTTCTGACCCTGGAGGACTCCTCCCAGCTGTCTCTTTCCTTAGTTCTCTTAGAAGTAAGGCCTATAGTTATAAGCTATATCTCCTATGAATCTTTCATTCTCTCAGTTGCCTTTTACCCGATCCTCTACTGTTTTTGAAAGTGCTCTTAGGCTTGAACTCCTTATTCTCCACTGGCTGTTACTAATGAAGTCAGTTCCTTTGGGCAGAGATACCTGGAGCTCTCCACTTTACTGTTTCTCCTACCTCCACCCTTAGGGTAAAGTCTCTGAGTCAGCTCTGGAGCTGGGAACAGTGGTGACTCTCTAGCTCAAGGGTGGGCAGAACAGTAGCCTTGTCTTCTTGGCTTTCCTCTCCTGGTGGCATGAATCGATCCTCTGCCTCACAAGCTGGGGCAAAGATGATTAGGGCCACAGTGTTCCGAGTGGTGCCATGCTCATTGTAGAGTTTCCATCCTACAAATGGGACTAGACACAGGATGAGAGCCTCTACCTGCAGCTGCACTTGCCTGGAACTTAACCTTTGCAGCAGGTAGCAGGGACCAGGATGAGAAACATTGATGATGTGCTTTTTCCAGGAAGAAAGTTCCCTGACTGGTGGCTGAGGGGAGGGGAATCCTGTTTCTTGTCTATACCAACCTTGAGTGCATTTTCTGTCTTGCTGAGCTAGTAGTAGGGAGGAAGAGACTGGGCCTTGGTTAAAGTATCACTGACCCTTCCTTTTCTTACTGAGTTTTAGCAGATTTTCTTGAATAGATGTTTCTTCGTTTGCTATATGCCCTTAGGAGCATTTCTGAAGACTTTAAATGATTGTCTTTTAAAATAATTTTCACCAGTTTTGCTGGGGAGCAGGTCCACAGAGCTCTTCATACTGTCATACTGACAGTGGAACATAATTTTTTTAAAAGGAAAAACAGTGTTGAAAAGAAAGGTAGCAGTATCAGGGCAGAAAAAGAAGAGTACTTTTTTTAAAAATCAATAAAGGATAGTTGGCATTCAGGGGTCACAGAATGTGCCGGATTCCCTACTATTTGCTTCTAATTTGGGAGAGGGTTGTTCTGGACATTATGATTGACACACTGTAGTTCTGAGTGGGCAGTATAGGATTAAATCTCATGAGGCAGTGTTGAAGAAGCCATAGGATATCATTCCTATGCACGAAGAAGACTTAAGGAAAACAATAGGTATCGGCACACTCTGTTATGTGAAGAAGACTTAGGTTTGGTCGGCAAGGACCCCAGAAACCCATGAAATATAGAATATATATTTTGTGTGTATATATGCTAATAGAGTATATGTATAATGTGTATATGTGTCTATATGCATATATGTACACACACATATATAGGTATATATATAGAGAGAGAGGGAGGGAGGAAAGGAGAGAGAATGAATATAGTTTGGCATAGCAATGGAAAGAATCTCAGAGGTGCCTGAGGGAAACTTCTGGAGTCTATATATTTTCCTGGTGTTCACTGAGGTTCTGCTGAAGAGGGCTGGGGATTGTTTCCTGGTGACAATGAAATACACATCCACTGGGATTTTAGACAACATCAGTGGTTACTGGCTGCATCAGAATTATAGAAATATGCCTCACCTTTGACTCTTCTGATTTATTAGGTGTGGAGGAGCCAGGGCATCTACATTTTTATAGGTCTCCCTAGGTGAAGCTACCAGGTTTGAGATCTACTGCCTTCCTGAGAAAGGGTTGGCTTTTGTTCAATTTTGCCTACCTAGCTCTCCCTCCCTCCCACGCTACCCTTTTCTCTGTTAGCATCCCTCTGTCCCCCTCCCCCACCCAGCACAGGTGCACTTTCAGAGAAATGCCCTACTGCCTGTCATACTGGACAAAAAATGTTAAGGATCAATTATGTTTAGTAATATTGAGGTCATTCATTTGCAGAGCTATTTGGCAATATCAATGACAATTTAAACTGTTTATATTTTTTATCCTATCACTTCTTTTCTAGAGATTTTTGTTGTAGATCCATTCTTTTTGGGGACTGTTTACTCATGTATTATCTTCATTAAACATATTTTAAAAATCTGGTTAAGTTTGTTTTTTTTTTTTTGTTGTTGTTGTATGTATTTGGGTCATTAGATGCCTCAGAATTGAAATGTATCCTTTTCTGGTGAAAAAGAGCAGGAGATTCTCTTAGAATAACCATGCTTTGAGAACATTATTTAGGACCCAGATATTTATACTCTATTTTAGTCAGTATTTTCAGGGATGGGAAAAATAGAAATTAAACATATCATGCGCATTACTGGAAGCTATAGCCTGGTTAACTAACAGGGGCTCCAATTCATAAAAGACTGATCGAGAGCTATGCTGGCATCTCCCATTAGCTGCCTCCTTCAGCACAGAAATCTTGTCCTTAATCCTTTGACTGGATGGTAGCATGTTATGTCCTTTCTTGCCTTCTTGGATTAAAAATCCTCAAGCCAATTTAGTGATTCTTTTGTTTACTCCTTTCTCTTTATGGCTGTTTATTGTTGTATATGTCAGTGCCAGATGTAACAAATGATAGATCAAATATATGTGTATATTTTAAGTTGTTTTATTAATAAAATAAACTTAGATATGGAGCAGCAACAGAAAGTTAAGCAAAAGAAGCAAACCAACTAAGAGACTATTATGTAAAAGGAATGAAGAAGGAAATTTGAATTAAATGTTGTAAATGGGCCGGGCGTGGTGGCTCATGCCTGTAATCCTAGCACTCTGGGAGGCCGAGGTGGGTGGCTTGCTCAAGGTCAGGAGTTTGAAACCAACCTGAGCAAAAGCGAGACTCTGTCTCTACTAAAAATAGAAAGAAATTAATTGGCCAACTAAAAATATATAGAAAAAAATTAGCATGGTGGCGCATGTTTGTATTCCCAGCTACTTGGGAGGCTGAGGCAGGAGGATCGATCACCTGTGCCTAGGAGTTTGAGGTTGCTGTGAGCTAGGCTGATGCCATGGCACTCTACCTGGGCAACAGAGTGCTACTCTGTCTCAAAAAAAACCCAAAAAACTAAAAAACTTAAATTTATAAAAAATTAAAAAAAGAAATAAAAAATGTTATAAATGGAGTTGAGGGAAAGTTGTCTATACCTAATGCATTATTGCCTGTTTTTTTCCTGTCCACATTTCCTCATGAACTCTCCTACTTTCCGTTTTTTTGTTAGCTTCCCTCTTCTTCAACGTGGGGCCAACAGTCTAATACGACAGCATGTCAGTCCCAGGCCACGCTGTCATTGGCGGAAATCCAAAAACTAGAAGAAGAACGGGAACGGCAGCTTCGAGAAGAGGTGAATTTTTGAAGTAAAAGTGGTCCAGTCGAACAGTGTTCTAGAATATTTACTGTGAACTATGGGTTAGTGGTTACTGAAGACAGTTACTGTTAGAATTGCTGTGTCTGAATTGGATGATCATTACTAAACTCTTTTAGCCTATAATTTGGTCACTTTAGCAAAGATGAATGGTCTAGTAGGAATAACATTAAGTTTATATAATATAAATGTTCAGTATTCTCAAACATTTTACTGGTCAAGCTTTGGAGAATAGCTCATAAATAAAAGTACATGGGTTGTTCAAAATTGTGAATGAGTTTTGCTCAAATATCTTTTTGTAAACTTGACATTTAGAATGCAGGATACTTATCTCTCTAAAGGGTATTAGGTCCCCTAGAGCCTAGAAAAACTTAGAATATGGTAGAACTAAAGTACCTATGCACTGTAAGTCTATATCCTGTAGTTCATCATTAGTGTAAGAAGAAGGAAAAGGTGGAGGGGTGGAGGAGGGAAAAAATAACACAGCTTTTGACAGAGAGGAGAAAATAATTCATGGTTTGGTTCAGCATACATTATATGCCTCATTCATTCATTCGTTCAACATGTACTTACTGAGTATTCTGCTCAGTTACATTCTGGGGTTACAGCTCAGAAAGACAAAATTTTCTGCATTCATGAAGTTTACCCTCCATTTAAGGAGAGGTGGCATATTAAAGGATGATAAGTGCCACAGAGGAAAAAAAAACATGGGGAACAGGGTTAGGGAGGGTGTTGGGAGTTGGGAATGGTGTTGGTGATAGTATGATTGATTGTTTAGTTTTAGGTAGTATGGTCTGGGCAGGCCTTTCTGAAAAGGTGGCATAATATAACAAAGCCTTGAAGAACATGATCTATGTGGGTATGATGATTTGGGGCAGAGCAATCAATTTGTTACAGCAGCAGTATCCAACCTTTTCGACACTAGGGACCAGTTTCATGGAAGACAATATTTCCATGGACGGGTGGGTGGGTATAGAGCTCAGGCAGTGATACACTACTAGTATCAGGCCTAGGGGTTGGGGACTGCAGTGTTAGAGAATATAATGTCATTTTTGTATCTGGGTCATGTGATTCACAAAATGGGAAAGCCATGGACACACAGAGAAATGGGAGTTGTCTATACATATTTACCATATAGTGTGCTTGTTGTCATCCAATGGTTAAAATCTTTGTTCACCTTGAAAATTAACTTATTTTTTGCCTTCGTTTTAAAAAAAGATCTCTACTGAATGAAAAAATAATAGTGGTAATGACTAGGAATCACAAGTCTTGTTAATCTTTTTGTCTACCAAAAGTTAATATTGTATTTATTTTCTTTGAACTTTTAAGTTTTTTGGTCTTCAAAAGGCATAAAATGCCACTTAGTACATATTTCTCACATAGAGAAACCTAAGATAATTTTATTCCATTTTTATTCTTGGAAGCATCCCTTTCTGGGTCCCTGTAACCTGTTCCAATCTGGATACTCTTGGGTTGCTTCATAGCTGTTGTGTTTTTCTTGACTTCTGGCACTGCATATTTCCCTCAGACTGCTTTTGATTTTCTTATGTTTTCTCTTCTGTTTTCCATCTCTGTCTTTTTATCTTTTTGATGGGGGCATTTCCTCAATTTTTCAGTCCTTCTATTGAGCTTCTAAAAATATTATTATTATTATTATTATTATTATTATTATTATAGACAGGGTCACCCAGGTTGGAGTGCAGTGATGCAATCATAGTGCACTGCATCTTCAAACTCCTGGTCTCAAGTGATCCATCGGTCTCCGAAAGTGCTATGATTACAGGGGGTGAGCCATTATGCCTAGCTACATTTTTATTTGCAGCAAAAGAATGGACCCTGTCAAGTTAATTTTATGTAGCTACTATGTATTTGCATTGCATTTAGTATGGACATTTATAACTATTATCTAAAAACAAGAGTCCTGAGCTAGCTTCTGTTTTTATGCAACAGCAAAGGCGCCAGCAGAGGGAATTGATGAAAGCTCTCCAGCAGCAGCAACAGCAGCAACAGCAGAAACTCTCAGGTTGGGGGAATGTCAGCAAACCTGCAGGTACTACGAAATCTCTTCTGGAGATCCAGCAGGAAGAGGCCAGGCAAATGCAAAAGCAGCAGCAACAGCAACAGCAGCAGCAGCAGCAACAGCACCAGCAGCCAAACAGAGCTCGTAATAATACGGTGTGGTCATTTTCCTAAGCTGTTGCTGTATGGGCTGGTGTATATTATCTTCTCTGACTATAGTGGACTTTTTATCTTTTTAATATTATTAACCATAATAATTTTTCTCTTTTTCTTTAACAGCATTCCAACCTGCACACCAGCATTGGGAATTCTGTTTGGGGCTCTATAAATACTGGTCCCCCTAACCAGTGGGCATCTGACCTAGTCAGTAGTATTTGGAGTAATGCTGACACTAAAAACTCCAACATGGGATTCTGGGATGATGCAGTGAAAGAGGTGGGACCTAGGAATTCAACAAATAAAAATAAAAACAACACCAGTCTCAGGTAGGGCTCAAAATGATCAGACCTGTTCACCTTGCTTGGTTGGTAGGTGGGGTGGGGGAAATGGGATGTTGGGTGGACAGGGGAAGGTAATTATATAGTTTTTACTAATTCTTTTAATCTGTGTTTAAGCACATACAGTCATAATTATGGTGATTGCTTTCTTCCCCATAGAAACACATTTGTATTATTTCTAGGGGCTCCTTCTGCTGAGCACTTAATCCATTGCCTGTCACATGGTAACCACTTAATAAATATTAGTAATAGTATATTTTTGTTGTTGATGAACAATTCTCTAAGGTATTCTCCAGATATCTTAGCATTTTTCTAAATTTATATTTTTAAGTCATTTATACTGTAATGAATATTAAAAATATCTCTGTAATGACCTTAAAATAATTTATTTTTATAAGTTAGTTACATTTCATCTTCATCTTTCTTCAGTATACAGTGTTGTTGAATGAGCATGGGTTTTAGTTTTAAATACATGAACTCAAATCCCAGCACTACCACTTATTAGCTGTGTGACCTTGGGCAAGAGGGAACCTCTTTGAGCCTCAGTTCCCTCATCAGTAAAATGAAGATAATAGCAACTTCATGGGTGTAGTTGCAAAGATTAAATGAATACACATGAAGTAGTAAAGTGCCTGGCACATGGTAACTACATAATAAATGGTAGTGTTGTCAGATTGTTTCTTCTTGATTGAGACCCTAATATGTTATGAATAGGACAATAAATACCTGTTAGATTATTGAGCATCTTTGCCAGGCACTGTGTTCTAGGTGTTTGCATATAATATCTTTATTACTTATGATAACTCAAAGAAGTTTTAGTACCATTTTGCAGATGAGGAAACTGAGGCTTAGTAAAATTAAACAACTAAGGACACATAGAAGAATTCCATCATTTTTTTCTAAATAGAAGCCCTATATTCACAAACCGGGATACATTAGCTGATACTAGATTTTATGCGGGTATCCAATCCAAATATTTGAATTTATTTTTCTTTTTTGGAGCCAGGCATTGAATTACCAGACAGACCTCCAATTTTGACAAGACACTATCTATTTTTGGTGTTATAGTATAATCATATAGTAACAGTTTCTAGGAATATAATACCACCCTATTGTTTTGCTTTAGTAAATCTGTAGGTGTGTCTAACCGGCAGAATAAGAAAGTAGAAGAAGAAGAAAAGTTGCTGAAGCTCTTTCAGGGAGTAAATAAAGCCCAAGATGGATTTACCCAGTGGTGTGAACAGATGCTTCATGCCCTTAATACGGCAAATAACTTGGATGGTAAGAATTGGGGAGGGAAACCCAGCATGTGGAATGACAGAGCAGGACCTACAAAGAAGTTGGTGAATTAGAACAATGGGACAGAACTCAGGAGATGAAATCTAAGGTCAAGTTCTGCATCTGCCGTGAGAACCTGGCTCTTTAATGGCATAACTTGTGAGAAATCCTAAGCTCAAATAATACTAAGCTCAAATAGAGTATTAGTGGTTGCCAAAAAGTAAATGCCATCTCAGTCTGCCTTAAATAATATACAGGACAGAGTAGGTCATGGTTCCATACTGCTTATTTTATGAGTGATATTGCCAGCTATAACAAGTACAAAAGAAGGTAACTGTCATGCTGGGGACGAAGGTTAACCTGAGCAAGAGACAATTGAGGGATGTCTCCCTTTTAGGGAAGGGAGTAGGAATTGTGATAGAGCAAGTAGAATTATTTTGTGTGAGATAAGACTAGTACCAATGTTTGGAAGTAAAAAGATTTCAGTGCAATTTGAAGAAAAACTTGCTTGTAGTTAGCTGTTTACAAAGAGAACTACCTGCCTTAGATGGAAGTGAGCCCCCCCACCCCCACACTCCTTAGTGTTTGAACAGAGACTTGTTAACATGTTGCAGAAGGGACTCTCATACCTGATAGACTAAATTGAATTAGTCCACCCCTGATATCTTTTTTTTTTTTTTTTTTGAGACAGAGTCTGGCTTTGTTGCCCAGGCTAGAGTGAGTGCCGTGGCATCAGCCTCGCTCACAGCAACCTCAGACTTCTGGGCTCAAGTGATCCTCCTGCCTCAGCCTCCCAAGTAGCTGAGACTACAGGCATGTGCCACCATGCCTGGCTAATTTTTTCTATATGTATTAGTCGGCCAATTAATTTCTTTCTATTTATAGTAGACGGGGTCTCGCTCTTGCTTAGGCTGGTTTCGAACTCCTGACCTCGAGTGATCCGCCCGCCTCGGCCTCCCAGAGTGCTAGGATTACAGGCGTGAGCCACCTCGCCCGGCCCCCTGATATCTTGTCTAAAACCAAGAATCTCTTAAAAACAGAGCATTAAAGGAATTAACCACTTCGGTACCAGCGTCGACTATAGTCCATAGCCACAGATGAACGCGCACAGCAACTTTAGCTGACAGCCATGATATGAAGGTGCACAGCCGAGCGTCGACTTTAGCCGACAGCCGTGATATGACTTTTCTAATTTTTCATTTATCAAAATACAGTTGTGAACATTTAAAAATAACGTAATGAAAACATATATGTCTATGTTACCTATGCTGATTTATATTACAAGTAAAGCTGCCTGTAAAGTAAAACAAGCTTTCGGTGCTTTAAAGCTTTCCTCATCACACAAGAGCAAAATGGACTCGTCATCAATGCACAGCATGAACTATCGTGTGGACTATGAGTGCCGGCTGTGGTCAAGGTTTCGCAGCTGGTGAGCGCGGTCCCGAAGTGGTTAAAGAGTTCCTTTGCAGCATTGTAATAGCTAATGGTCTGAAAGTCTACAGAGCAAACAGTTGTGATTAATAGTAACGGCTACCATCCATTAAGCACCTACCATGTGCTAGGTACTCTCTTAGGGTTAACATATGTTATCCTTGCTATTTAATTTTTGCAATTATTTTTAAAGACACCTTTATAAGGTTGGTAATATTATCCCCATTTTATAAATTAGGAAACAGAGGCTCAGAATGGTTAAATAACTCATCAAGGTCACACAGTCAGCAAATTTCAGAGACAGGTTTTAAACCCATGTTTGTCTAACTCTCATACTTGTGCTTTTTCTCCTATGCCATACTGCTTGCATTTTCCATTTGATTTCTCTCTAAACATGTAATATCTCAGTGGATTGAAAGTTCCAGGAGGATATAGCTATATCTTTAGTTTCTGTTGGCACACATCATAGCCCAGCACACATCATAGCACTTAATAAATACTGATTGACTTTAACGAAAGAAAGAATGAATCCCTAAATTACTTTAGACTTAGGCATGTAACTTTTTCAATCAACATAACGTTTAGTTTCAGCTAATATAACATTTAGTGAAATTAAACAAGTGTGAGGTGTCTTTGATGCTGTGCTATTTCAGATAATTTTGAGCATTATGATGGTAGTGTTTTTTCATTTCGGCAGGGTAGATTAAAGAGTATTTAATGCAGGTCATTGCGTACTCTTCAAGTTTCTGTCATTAATGTCTGTAATAGGTGTGATGATATATTGAAAACTGAAACTGATTTTTTATGTTGTGTTTTCATCATTTCATTGTTATTTTTTGTCTTCTTTCCTTCCATTTTGTAGTTCCCACATTTGTTTCTTTCCTAAAAGAAGTAGAATCTCCTTATGAGGTCCATGATTATATCAGGGCCTATTTAGGAGATACTTCTGAGGCCAAGGAGTTTGCCAAGCAGTTCCTTGAGCGCCGTGCCAAACAGAAAGCCAACCAGCAGCGCCAGCAGCAGCAGCAGCAGCAGCAGCAGCAGCAGCAGCAGCAGCAGCAACAGGTATAAAGTAGTGTAACATATGCAGTAGCTCTGTGAGTATTAATGTCTTAAAGTGGTGAGTAACTAGAGAAATGAAAATTAAAACATATTGTACATCCAGTGACCAAAGCTTTTTAAAATGTGTAAATTTCATATTTTCAAGGTACATGTCCAGAGACTTTTGTGAATTTCCCAAATAGCAAATATAACCATTCTCTATTAGTTGTGCCAGTCTCATTTTTCTTGATTCATTTATATGTCTTAATTAGATTGCTAATTCCAACATATCAGAAACCCATAAATTTGGTTTTAAAAAGTTAAAACTTACAAATGTTAAATCTTCCAATATTCAGGATCCATCGTACTCAGTACTGACAATACTACAGCATACCCGACATTTCATATGTTGTTGATGGGGATGTAAATGGTACAGTAGTGATTCTCATTATTCACAGCAGTTATGTTTTATAAGGTCCCTGTGAACACTGAAATAGTGAATACTGAACCATTGTTCCAAGGAGGATATACGGAGTTAGGTTCCTGTGCACCTCTGGTCACAACATTTTCGTTAACTGATCAGTAATCTTGTACGTATTTTAAAGGCACTTAATTTAATATATATTGATTCATTAATATTGAACTCACAGCCATTGGCACTATAACTCATGCCCAAACAAAGTTATCTAACACATATGTTTTCTCCCATAGCTTTCTTGTGCTTAGGAACACCAGACAGCTCTTTAGCACTGCACTTGGGTGCCACTTTAAACAGTGAAATCACCAAAAACTTGGAAAATATGGCACTAAATAGACCGGAAAAAGGACACTTGTTTTCAGTTTTGAGATAATGTAACAAGAAGGCAGTGTTTCCTTATTCTACCTCCTCTGGGAATATTTGTCTTGAACATCTCAAATTTTTCATTCTCTGTGCATGTGCATGTCCAGAATGACCATAAAAGCACTGCTAATATTGATTATGGGGTTATGAATAAATTTTAACTAGTAGTTGAATTCACAGATAAGGAATCTGAGAGAATCAGTTACGCGAGTTTTCTGAAAGATGAATTGGTCGGGCTCATGAAGAGGCTTAAAATATTAAGGCAAAGCCAGCCATAGTGGTTTATGCCTTTAATCCCAGCACTTTGCAAGGTTGAAGCAGTAGGATTGCTTGAGGCAACATAGTAAGACCCCATCTCTAAAACAAAAAAATTAGCCGGACATGGTGGCACTCATCTATAGTCTCAGTTACTCAGGAGGTTGAGGCAAGTGGATCACTTGAGCCCAGGAGTTTGAGTCTGCAGTGAGTTATGATCTTGCCACTGCACTCCAGCCTGGGTGACAGAGCAAGACCTGTCTCAAAAGAAAAAATAATTTTTTCAAAATTCTTCAAAAAAGAAAAAAATTCATACTCTTTAATCCCATAATTCTTATACTAGAGATAATATTTGTTATAGGTCACTTCTGGGGATGTGGACAATACAGTGAAGTAAAGGATATTTTAACTAGGTTAAACTAATAACCTAAATTTAACTAGGTACTGCTAAATTCAAGAAAATACTGTTGGAAAAGAAGGAAAAAAATCTAACTGGGTAGATGGGCTGAGAGGGATAAATTGAAGGATAGTGAAAAGACAACACTAGGAAAAATATTTTAAGGACTCAAAGGGGAAGGCATCATATAGCAAGCAATACAGAAGGCTCTTTGTGAAATGGCCTCCTCTGTGGGCTAAAACAGGAAGGTGGAAGCCCAGCAAGCATGTGCACACATGCATGCATGCATTTGTGCACACACATACAGATATACATGACAGGCTTGTTCGTCCACAGTGCTTTCTCCACTCCTTCCCCACTACCACCACCTGTGCCTTCAACTAGCTTGTTAAAATGGATCCCAATTTAAAATGAGTCGCTCTAACAAGAGCAAAAAGTGAATGTGAAGGACCAGTAGATTATTTCATAGTCTAACCAGTTGGTAGAAAATGTATGGATGATATTTTGGGGCCAGATCCCTTCTGGGATTGCTAATAGGAATAACGTACATGACTTTAACCTTGTTTGGTAATATGCTGCCAGCTGGTCTGCAGCTGTCCTCTCGGCCTTGGGGCCCAGAAAACAAAGAAACCTGCTCTGCGCAGGTGAGAGGTGTACATTGCCAGAGTACAGAGGTCTGTTCATGGCTGTGTACAAGTGTCACAGACTCTGTAGATACTAGAGAAGTTCTAATAGCTGTACTGTCACAGCAGGGTGGAAACCTGGAGTTAGCAGGAACAGCTTTGTGGAGGCACCAAGCTTAAATGGAATGTTTGAATCTAAATGAAGGAAAATGGTGGCGCAGTGACCTGCTCTTGGTTTTATTATTATCCGCACTCATGGTAGGCAAATCAGCCATTTTCTTAGGGTGAGCCAAGTCTGCATCTTCTGTGTAATCTATTATGCTGTCTTGTTTCACAGGACTCTGTGTGGGGGATGAACCACAGTACACTCCATTCAGTATTTCAGACCAATCAAAGCAACAACCAACAATCCAATTTTGAGGCTGTACAAAGTGGCAAGAAGAAGAAAAAACAGAAGATGGTCCGAGCAGATCCCAGTTTGTTAGGTGAGCACAGGCCTGAAGTCTCAGCCGAGGGTTAGAGGAGTGCAGATGATAGTAATTGTCTGATGTGAGTTTCCATGGTGCATTGTTTTTCAAGAAGGAAAATATTTCTTATACAAAATTAAATTTTAATTGGGTCAAAATAAGTAGCCAGTATTTACTGGGCATCTCAGTGCAGGAGCTGTGCCTCATATGCTGTTGGAGGTAAGAAAAGTAACAACTTAAGGTGTACGGTGCTTTAAACTTTAAAGCATTGTTTCGTATTTATTATAATATGAATTTCTCTGGAGGGCCTTTAGTAATTTAGTTAGAAAATAATGCTAATGGAGAATGGTGAAAGTAGTTTTAAAAACTTAAATGCAGATTTATGTTAGAAGCAGACCATAAATTTGATCAGGTGTTCAAAGAAGAGAACCAGTATGTGTTGATAATCATTCTGTGTATTGTATAATTCTCAGAATTACTTTGAGGTGATGCCCCAGTTTTACCAGTGAATAGACCAAGACTCAGAGAGGACTTAGAACTGCACAACTGTCAGCAGTGGAGCTGAGATTGCAGAACAGTCTTGTTTTCTTTCCACTCTTATGTGTTACCCATGGCTATTCTTGTCTAGCATTAAGGACCATATAAGGAAGCTTCCTGGAAAAGGTGACATCTGAACTGTTCTTTGAAAGTCTGGCAGGAAGGATGGGGAATGTTGTTTCAGGAATAACAAACAGTGTAGGCTGCCTATGTTTCTTTCTTAAGTTGACCTAACAACATCACAGACCCTGATGAAACCAAAATTATACTCTATTTGTGAATGTAAAATTAGCTGTGACAAAATGGTGCTGTCTATAATAGAATGAGTATATAGGCAGAGATGGCAGTTTTGTGATATTGGCCTGGTTAGGAGGGGAGACTAGTTGAAAGATACCAGTGGCTTGGAATAGGGTTTTTGCAGTAGGGTTGGAGAGGAGTTAGAGGGATTTTAGAAACTTGGGGGACAGAATCAACTGGACAAGCAGAGTGGAAAGGCCTTGGGCTTGGGGAGCAGGATGGAAGGCATTGCCATTTGCTGTGAAATGATGAACACTGGAAAATGGAGCAGGCTGAGGGGGGAGCAAGATGATATTTGAGTGTTGGGCAGGTTGAGTTTGAAATGTCTGTGGGACATCATGAAGACCCTAAAGGCCAGCACTGCAGGAGGCAGATGATAACTGACCCCACTGTGCCTGTGGTAGATCCTCAGGGCCCTGGCGAACCATGTGATAGTAACAAAAACCTAACTCTGAGAACTGCGTTTTGGAATTGGTGCCTGAAAACTAAGTTTGGAAACTTAGGAATCTGGTGAAATTCTGTTTTCCTCTGCTTGTCTCGAAAGTTAACATTAAAGGTGGATGGAACAGTCTGAAATTGTATCCAGTTTGGGCAGAAATAAGTGAAGAGATGTAAAAGCATTCCTTAAATTCTAACTGGGTTCTAGCTAAGAAGCCCTTGCTATTTAGCTTTGGGACTTGCGGGTAAGTTGTCAGGGAAAAGTTTCCTTTGAAAATGAAGTCAAGCTGTTTGGTCTTAAATATTCCTTCAGATCTCATCTTCTGTTACAGATCTAAGAAAGGAAGGGACTTAAAAGAAAATCTCCCTACAAGGGAGTGAGAAATCATCCTGTGAGTAGTGTTTAAGGAATTCATATATCTTGAAGGGAAAGCAAAGAAACAAACAAATGTAAGGGAAGTAAAACTATTTAGCAGAGTATTGAGGAAACTCATTGGCGTGGGCTCTTACATAAAATATTTTATGAAAATTACTATTCAACTAAACTCCCTCTGGAAACTCCTCTAATAATTGCTGATTTTTGTCCCATACGTACTCATTTCCATTTATTTTTTAATTTATATATTCTCTATAGATTTACATATAGAGAAAAATTAATAACCATCAGTCACAAGTTTCTCTTGCATAAAATGGGAAAACAGGTTCTAATTTGATCTTAAAAGTATTCATTGAAAAAAGTCACTGATGAAAAGAGAACCTTGCTTCTAAAACAAACCAGCAGAGGGAGCCCCAGCCTCATTTTGATTATGAATGTCCTCCAGTATATCTGGTTGTCCTCTTAAGTTTTTAGAGCTTCCAGATGGCCATTGAGAACTAGCTACCTCACTTGAAGATGATAAATATACACACCAAATACAGTTTCTCCCCAGTCAGACTTTCCTTAAAAGAACAATCTCTCAAACCTTAACTCATGTGAGAGTTTATTCTCAACCTAACAGAATGTGGTCTTTAAAGCCAGGCATAGTTGAGTTGAATCCTCATTTGTGTTGCTTTGGGTTTTATGGTATCCCAGAGCTGTTCTTCTTGTCAAGTGAGACAATGAATGCATACCTTACTGGTTTTTTACTGACAGTTAAATGAGACCATGTTGCTAAAAGCCTAGCCCGATAATATATTATAGCATTGAACAGTCAATTTTTGCTATAGACTTCTCCCTTCTTGTCTTTGCATGATTAAAATTAGTTTTTAAAATTACATTTCCACTTCTATTGCATGTAGCTCATCATTGTTTTATTTATCACATTTTATCTGTTCTTGAGATATATGTGAAGTCAAAGAAAAAACTGTTTCAGAATAGAGTAATAGTTCATTTCATAGACTGGCCTCTAGGTTCTTATGCTTACCTAATTAAACCATTACTTTAAAAATATAGACAGAAAGCCTTTCATACTTTTCAAGGGAAAAAAGTCTTGTGGGTTATGGGAGCACAGTCGTGATGAGGTAGAACTCAGGAAGGGGTTTAGAATCCTAGCCCCTGCTTGTGTTAAGCCTTGGAAAGCAGCTTTTCCCACAGATTCCTTGGTTAATAAATAGGCATGTTTATTTTTTCAAATTATGTTTTTGAGTCAATTAAGCTATTTTTATTATGTAAGTCATTTTTGTTTATTATTGGTACATTTAAAATGTGTAATTGTTTGAAACCTGACCATAGAAGAACAACAATAAAAAAGAGTGCAGGAAACCCAACTAATATTAGCAGAACTGCTTTTAGAATGGGGCACATTGCCTGTTTACTTTTTGGTATTCAGATAGCAGCTAAAACAGTTTGGGATTTCATTCAGGGTAGATGAACTGGGAAGCTTTTTAGGAGTCACTCAGTCCAAAGAGGACTTTTTCATCGTAATTTTTATCAACCTCTGATTATTGAGTTTTTGAAAAAATTACACGTGATCATTGGCATTAGGTTTTCAAATGTCAGTAGTGTTTGTGAGTACTGCTTGTCACCTTCAATGGGTGTACTAGTACTGCTTTTTCTAAACCTTACTCCATTTGGTTAATCGAATATTGCTCACTGAAATCCTTTACTTCACAGGTACACTTACAGTAGATTGAGTTGAATAAAGTACTTTAATCTTTTTGTTCTGTCTACTGTGGGAAAGCAGGAACAATGTGAGGGTGCTAACTATCTTACAGTGGGTCTTCCTTGAAGCATCCTACCCATGAAAGCAAAAGCTCCTGGCTAGAACTTTCACGAAGGTTTTTTTTTTGTTGGTTGGTTTTTTGAGACAGAGTTACTTATTCTGTTGCCCAGGCTGCAGTGCTGCTATAGTGTCAGCCTAGCTCACAGCAACCTGATACTCCTGGGCTCAAGTGATCTTCCTGCCTCAGCCTCCTGAGTAGCTGGGACTATAGGTGTGCCCCACCACACCCGGCTAATTTTTTTCTATTTTTAGTAGAGATGGGGTCTCGCTCTTATTCATGCCGGTTTCAAACTCCTGAGTTCAAGTAGTCCTTCCGCCTTGGCTTCCCAAAGTGCTAGGATTATAGACATGAGTCACCATGCCAGGCCTCACAGAGTTTTTGGCCAGTGGAAAAAATATTTCTATTAAAGTGAGTCTGGGGTTGAAGGAGTATTAATCCCACTCAGATTTCAAAGTCATGTAGTCAGGTAGTTACAAAGTTCTTAGTGGGTATTTCCTTCTCTTCCCCCAACTCCCATTTCTGTTAAGGTAGACCTCCTGAATGAACTCCACCCTCCTGCCCCCTGCCCCAGGCCAGCCTGGCCTGTCTTTAATAGACACTCCACTTTCTTCTCAGATTCTCTGAGGTAGTGAATTGTAGTTCTGTTTATTGTGATACTATTTTGTTTTATTTTTTTCCCCAAATTGTATCAGAACCCTGAAAAATAAAACAAAGAATCTCTCTTTCGAAGAACAAAGAGCTACTGGTCTTTTATCTTTCTTCTGTCTCCCTTTAGCACCCCTATGGTATGCTCAAAAGCAAGAGACTTATATTATATTCCAGCCCACTGCCTAGAATTTGAGCTACTTGGTTGTCTGGGTGTGGTCACTCATAGCCAATTTTTTTCCTGCAGGATTTTCAGTCAATGCATCATCGGAGCGACTCAATATGGGTGAAATCGAGACTTTGGATGACTACTGAGCACCTGCCAGTGGACTGGCCTTCCCTCTCCTATTTGCCAACTATGGAGTCTCCACCTTTGGACACGACACTTATTCACCATTTACTCTTTATGACTCTGCAACAAATCACAGAATCGATCATCTCAGGCTCTTTCATCCAGCCCTTTGTGTCCAAGATTCTTTAAACTGTTTTTGTTGGTGAACATCTCAGACTGTAGATAAGTGGACTGGACCCTGTGTCTTGGGGGTGGCAGTTGGGATTACTCCCCAACAAGGCTGATTTTGGGCAGCACATGTTCACTGTGCCGTGATTTCATCTACTGTCTCCCAGAAAGTGTGTTGGAATCTGCCAATAGCAGCTTGCTTTCTCTTGTCACTCTTTTTCCTTCTAGTTTGTTTTTCTCTTCTTTTTTTCCCCACTCCATAAGAGCAAGAGGTCTAATTGGTGCAATCATGAAGAGAGTTCATGGTTAACAGATGTTGGCCAGCAATAAAATGCCCCATGAACTGTGACTCAAGTGTCCAACAGAGACAGTTAGAGCTCTACCAGTCTGAAAGTTGCATTGCCACTGCTAACTTTGGGATTGCATCAAAGAGGCCCTGAGCAGGGTGGAATTTAGATTGGATTGGTTTGATATTGCACATCCCTTGCCTGTTCTTTCTGAGCATCCTTTCGAAGAAAGGTTTCATGTTTTTCTTCATTAGATAGTGACTTCCAAGCAAGCTGACTTCTCCCCTGGCATACTCCAACCTGATTGGACAAAGGAAAACCCTATGGCCTGGGAGAGGGACTTATTCTTAATTTTTCTTTCTTACAAAAACTGATTTTTCCCATAAATATTTTTACTTCAGAGGACTAGGACCAGTTTGTTTTGGGCCCTTCTGCTGAAAATTTGCCTCGTTTAAGAGGCAGCTAGGATATTTACCATATGTATGAATTTGTATAATTTCATTTTGGATAGGGATAAACTTTTGCTTCCGATAAAAGCCCGGAATTTCATCTGGTTCCTCAGAGCATTGTGTGTGTGTCTTGCTGTGGCCCAGAAAAGGTTTTGTTTAAAGATTCTGGGGTGGCAAGTTGCTTGCCTTTTCGAAAAGAGAATATACAAAACCTGACCATCTTTAGGACCTTCTTCCATGGAAACCACTGTACAGGAGGATGCTGTGGGCTGGAGGGGATGGGCGAGAACGGGAGCGAGAAGCCTGGTCTGGCTTCTGGTCGTAGCCTCCTGATACCTTTCACTTCAAGTAGAAATGTACTCAAGTCCTATTTATAAATAAATAAATACTCTTCCTATCTCCACCAAACCCTTACAGAACATCACCTGGAAGTGCTACTCACACTTGGGTTGGAGCTGTTGGCCAGCTGTGCTGTATGAGAGGTGCTGGGGTTTGGGTGGCTCCTGGGTAAAGCACCTTTGCTTTCTGTCATCGTTGCCTGCAGAAGGATGGAGTTGCTCTGAGAGCATTTTGGTTTTGGAGGATTATATTTGGCTTCTATTTTTATTATTTTGGGTCACCATTCTCCCTATTCCTTCTTGCCTCCCTCCCTCCTAAACATGTATAATAACTATACAGAAACTACTACAAACTTGTATATAGTTTTTGGATCAAATAGCATGAGGAGATAGGGAACCATTAAAAATTGGGACTCTTACTCTCCTTTGCTTTGTAAATTCAAAAGTGGGGGGTGGGGAAGAGGGATAGTTAAAATGTTTACAAAACTTTAAGCTCCCTCGGAACTTTTGCCAGTGTGGAGGAAAATAAAAAAAAAAAACAAAAAACTTAAAACCTGGTTGTATTCTATCTGAGTGTACCTCTTGTACTCGCCTTTGTCAAGGCTGAGTTTTGCACTAAACTTGTTCCTCTTGGCACTATGGAAAAGCTCCAAGCACCCGAGACATGGAGGCAGCCATGGCTTTCTCTGCCAGACTGGAACACTGGCAGGTACTGTATTTGAGAATGTACAGGTCAAGGCAAACATTGGTAAGTTTAACCAAATGTCTTTCCTCCTGTGACTATCTATTTCTGCCGACTAGTGGATCAGCTTCTGCCCTCTTGCCACAGGCACACCCCTCTGAATGTGTCCCTCCAGTGTCTGCCCAAATCATCTAAACTAGACTTCATTGTGTGTGTGTTCAGGAAAAATAAAAACAAATTTAAAAAAAAATTGGGAGTGGAGGGGGCAGATTAGGGGATACAAAGTCATTTTAGTCTTGGAACATTCCGTTTGCTTGCTTGGAATAGACTTGCTTCTATCTGAGGAATTTCCCACTTAGCAAGAAACCACTCTTCCTTGGTAATGTTTGTGTCTGTCTCTCTCAATTCTGCTGCTTTCTTTGACTTTCTCATTTGCTCTTTCACTTACAGCCACTGTTTTCTTATCCCTGTTTATAAACTTATTTTCAAATTCTCTTAACTCCTCTTATGTTCTGAAGTATTTGTTTTGTACACTGCTTTCAGTTTTGTAAATTCAGAGATTTAAAAAATGTCCCCAGATAAGACAGTTTGATTATGGAGACTTCCCTAGAGATAGTTGGTTACTTGTTGCAGTATAAAAAATTATCGCCAGATTGGTTTACAACAACTGCTTCATTTTGTTGGTCATTTTCTGGGTCAGGAATTTGAGAAGGGCTCAGCTAGGTGGTTCTTTTCTTGGGGTCTCCTGTGGTTGTGGTTAGATGTCTTCTGCAGCTGCATTCTTATGAAGGCTTGCTTAATTAGGTGGGTTGCCCAAGATTACTCACTTGTGTGAAAGCAGTGTTGGCTGGGAACTCAGCTGGGTTGATGGCTGGTGGATCTATATGTCCTCCCTATATTCCTCCAGAATTGCAGCATCAGAGTAGTTGGAGTGCATATGTGGTGGTTGGCTTCCCCCAGAGAACCAGGCAGAAGATGTTGCCTTAGCTCTTCTGGCGTCCTCTAAGCTCAGGAGTCACATAGGGTCTTTTGTGGCACCGTATTCCATCAAAGTAGTCAGAAATTATGATATTGTAAAAATACATATTTTGTCTTCTATCCCATTGCCTGGCATAAAATTCCCCAAATCCTTAAACTCCAAATTTAAGGATTGGAGTGAATTCTTTTTGTATGAGTTGACTGGCAGGCCCTTGGTAGCTTCAAGATCTAGCTGGTCCCTAAAAAGAGCAAGACAGGGTTAGAGGGTTGGAAATTTCAGCCCCTCCTTCAACCTCTGGGGCAGGGAGAAGACTGAAGGTTAAGTTGATAACCAGTGGCCAGTGGTTTAATCACGTCTACATAAGGAAGCCTCCATAAAAACTCAAGAGGACAGGATTCAGGGAGCTCAGTATGTGGAGGTTCCTGAGGGTGGCACACCAGCTAAGGCGTGGAAGCTCTGTGCCCCTCCCCCATGCCTCCACACATCTTTTACCTGTATCCTTTGTAATAAACTGGTAAACATGAGCATGTCCCTGAGTTCTGTGAGCTGCTCTAGCAAGCTGAATTCCGAGAGTGGTCCTGGGAACCTCAACTTGAAGCCTGTCACAAGTTCTGGAGGCCTTGCGAGTGGTGTCTGAAATGGGGGTGCAGTCTTGTGGGACTGAGCCCTCAATCTGTGGGATCTGACACAGATATCTATCTCCAGGTAGATGGTGTCAGAATTGAATTGGAGGACACCCAGCCAGTGTCCGCTACAGAATTGATTGCTTGCTTGTTAGTGGGGGAAAGCCCCACACGTTTGGTCTCAGAAGTCTTCTGTGTTGACTATATTGGTGTGAAAGCAGAGGGAAGACTTGGTTTGAGTTGTCCCTAAACACAAGCCCACTCACATTCAAGGCAAGGGAGCATGGTCCTCTCCTGTGATCAAAGGAGGGACAAGGTCACATGTAGCAGAGCATGTAGGATGGGAGCTATTTGTAGTCATTTGGGGGAAATAATCTGCATAAAATAAAATGAGTTTATGCATATACATCAAAGACTTTATTTTCATTGGCTCTAAGTTGATTTTTTTTCTTTTGAGACAGGGTCTCACTGAGTTTTTCAGGCTGTTCTCAAACTCTTGGGCTCAAGCAGTTCTCCCACCTCTGCCTCCTCAGTAGCTGGGTTTACAGGCATGAGCCATTGAGCCTGGCTTGTTTTTTGGTTTTTAATTTCAGAATAGACAATGGTGTTTCTGGCTTCATTTTAAATAACTTTTTTTAGGGAAACCATTTTACTTTTGTATACATATAAAAATGCATATATATATATACACACACACATACGCACACACACACGCACACACACACACACACACATTAGATGCATATATATAGTACCCTATTTTAAAATTGACCTGGTGACAAAATTGATAATTTTATACAAAATGCCCCTTTCTACATTATTAATAAAAGTAAAAAGTATGTGTGTGGCTGTAATTAAGCAGAAATGGTTGTGTTTTTTTTTTTTTTAGACAGAGTCTCACTCTGTTGCCCGGGCTAGAGTGCCATGGCATCAGCCTGGCTCACAGCAACCTCAAACTCCTGGCTGGGTTCAAGTGATCCTCCTGCCTCAGCCTCCTGAGTAGCTGGGACTACAGGCATGCGCCACCATATATTTTAGTTGTCCAGCTAATTCCTTTCTATTTTTTTTAGTAGAGATGGGGTCTCGCTCTTGCTCAGGCTGATCTCGAACGCCTGAGCTCAAACGATCTGCCCGCCTCAGCCTCTCAGCGTGTTAGGATTATAGGTGTGAGCCACCACACCTGGCCAGAAATGGTCTTTTGAAATGAACATTTCTATACTGTGCTTCCAAATGTGAAGTAGAGCTTTATCAAGAGAGCAACAGGCATGTACATTTTAAAGAGTAAGGTGCACCCAAAGCGTATTCCAAATGGAAATTGGCCTTATAGTTGATGGGTTCCTTAGAACAACAGCAACAAAAACCCAACTCTGGAGAGTGGCTTGGTCCTGGTTGAGTTCAGTCAATTCCTGGTGAGGAAGCTGTAGTACCTCCTAGGACCTTGGAGAGAGTGGGAACCTTGAAACAGCCGGATGTGTGATATTCATTTTATAGATGTTGTTAGGTCCCCTGAGAACAGTGGACCTATGTAGCCGTTGGTAGTGCTAGTTCTGAACTGGGAGCCGAAAGCCTTCAGAGGGAGGGTTTCCCTCCAGAAATTAATGGGACTGTTTGCAGCTGAAGTGACAACTATAGCTAAGGTTTGCCATGTGGCAGAAACAACACATAGATGCTGGGAAAGAAGAGAAGTGGGCTCTTCCTAATAGCTGCTCTGGAACCCGGAAGCTGTCCTTGTACCCCATCTTATCACTGGCATAGTGATGATGTCATGGGAGTGGAATTCACAATCACCTCGACACCCAGTTCTATCCAAGTGATCCTAAGAAGCAGAGATACTATTTCTTAAGGGTTGTTTACTTGTTGCCCCCAAATGTAGACATGGTAGATTAGTTCCTTGGCAGCAAATTGCTTTTTCCTTTGAATTCCTCCTTTAGCATGAGAAATGTTCAGTAGGTTAGTATTAGGTTTGGTTGCATGTAACAGAAGACACAAAGTAACAATGACTAAGATAGTTATTTCTCAAGTGAAATTGGAGGTCAGCAATCCAACGTGCCCCATGGTGGCTCAGGGACCTGGGCATATTAAATCAAGGTAACCACCTTCTTAGACGTCTTAAAATGAGTGCAAAGAAGTAACCCTCAGGGAGCAATGTGGTGTGGGTTCCAGGAGGCTGCATGCTAGTGCCAGCATCCTTATTAACCAGCCCTTCCTGTCCTGTCTCTGAGTGTCAGTTTCCTTGCCTGTCAGATGAGGGGTTGGCCCAGATTATCTGAGGAACTTAGAATAAAAATGAATCTCCAAGCTCCATGTCCCAGGGCAGGCGTCCTCAAACTACAGCCCACGGGCCATATGCGGGCCGCCTAGCACATTTATCCAGCCCTCGGGGTGTTTTTGCCACCACTGCCTGTCCTGCTACCGGGCCCACAGTGCACACTCTCCAATGGTCTGAGGGACAGTGACCTGGCCCCCTGTTTAAAAAGTTTGAGGACCCCTGTCCCAGGGTTTCTAATGTGGGTGAGGCTCCATTGGAAATTATTTTTAAGATCTCTAAGTGATTCTATTCTGCAGAGACCCTCTGTCTGGCGGTATTTCTCGTCCACCATCTTGATTGAGTCCCTCTAAGTGATTCTAAATGGATGGCCTGAGTGCACACCTAGCAGCCTGGCTGATCTAGGATGTTTCCTTCAGCTCTAACCTCCTAGTGTGTGTGTGCGTCACGTGTGCAGCAGTGACTGCTGCCACTTGGCACCTTGGCCATGCATGACAAGTGACCTTTGCAGTGTTACTGAAGGAGAGTCCAGGTTGAAATGCAAGCATGGTGAGGCTTGTATAGGGGGACAGAATCACCTACCTGGATTTTCTGACTTTTGAAACATGAAATGGAGCCTTAAACAGGTCAGGGCCCCATCATGAGACAGAAATCACCTTACATAATCAAAAGAAATGAAAAAAGAAAAAGGAGGAAGAAAATCTGTTGGAAGCGTTGAGGGCAGAATGGAAGGTAAGGTTACTGAAAGATTAATAAGGTAGGGGAACTGCTAACACTTGAGTCCACTGGTCCCATCCATCAGTCTTTATGCCCATTTCTAGGTGCTGCTACTAGTTCACTTACAGTCTCACCTCTCTTTGATTTCCTAAAAATAAATTATATATAAATCAATAGGGGAAAGTAGAGAAAACTTATCTACAAATATGTATGTGTTTACAAGAAGGAATAAAATATACATAGCTGCTACAGGTCTTGTTTCTGTACCTGGTCCCGAGGCTGTGAGTGAGATTGGTTTAACATCTTATTCCAAATTCATTAGCCCTCTGCCAGCCCCTCATCTGCTGGTTGACCTGAACCTTCATCCCTGAGGGTTCTGAATCTTTAGCAGTCCTGAGATCGTTCGGTTGCTCTCATCTTCAGTAAGTTTTTTCCAAAGGTCAGTTTTTATCTTTTAGGAAAAATTCAAACATGTAGAGATTAGTGTAACAAACTCATACCTAATATAACCCAGCTTCCACAACTGTTGACATTTTGCCCATGTTGTTGTATTTAGCCCACCTTTTTTCTGTTAGAATATTTTATTTATTTATGAATGAATAAATGACAGAGTCTCACTCTGTTGCCCAGGCTACAGTGCCGTAGTGTTAGCCTAGCTCACGGCAGCCTCAAACTCTTGGGCTTAAGCAATCCTTCTGCCTCAGCCTCCTGAGTAGCTGGGACTACAGGCATGCACCACCATGCCTGGCTAATTTTTTTCTATATATTTTTAGTTGGCCAATTAATTTCTTTCTATTTTTAGTAGAGACAGAGTCTCGCTTTTGCTCAGGCTTTTCTTGAACTGACCTCGAGCAATCCTCCCGCCTTGGCCTCCCAGAGTGCTAGGATTACAGGCGTGAGCCACCACACCCAGCCTAGAATATTTTAAAACAAATTCTAGATATGTCACTCCTAAGTATCTCAACGTGCATGGTAACAGAAGGATACCTTAAAAACACCCCACAATTCCTTATCACATTAACAACACACAGTCTGTGGATGACTTTCTCAGATCGTCTCAAAAGTGTCTTTTTACAAAGTTTGAATCAAAATCAAAATGATGTTTATTGCATCTAATTGATGTATTTAAGTCACTTTTAGTCTTAACAGTTCCCTATCAAGGAAAAAAAAAGGTTGAAAAACTGGATTATTTATTCATAGAACATTCCATATTCCAGAATTTAGCGGAGAGTTTCCTTATGTGAATTTCTTCATATCCCCTGCATTTTTCTATAAATTACTAGTCAGATCTAGAGAATTTACTTAAATAAAGGGTCTCCCTGCCGCACCCCCTGCAAGAATATTGGTGGCCTGGTGTCCTTCCTGCTGTGTCATAGTCACATGGTACGCAGTGTTATCTGGTTGTCCCATTTTTACTTATGTCAGAGTTTAGTTCTGTTGCTATCAGGTTGATTATCCATTTTAGAAGTCCTATTGCTCTTATATGCGGCAGTTTTAACATTCCCTGATGATCATTGCCTGGATCTGTTATTCAATTAGTCATTGAAAAATTGTGATTTTTTTTTTGATAGGGAGGGGGGCTTTTTATTTTGAATTTATTTCAAACTTAAAAGTTGCAACAGTAAGTACAAAGGACTTCCATGTAACCTTCACCCAAGGTCTGTAATTGTTACCATTTTACCATATCCATTTTCTCTCAACTATACTCTCAAGATAAACATTTTTTATGAGCCATTTGAGAATAATAAGTCGTACACATTATGTCCCTTATTCTTAAAACACTTCAGGGTGTGTTTCTTTAAAACAAGGACATTCTCTTACATAACCACAGTACAGTTATCAAAATTAGGAAATCAATACAATACTCTTAATATCCATGCTTCATATTTTACCAGTTGTTCCACTAATATCTTTTATAAGGAAAAACAGAAAGGTGTAGGATATCATCCATGATAACTTTTTGCATTTAATTGTCATGTTTTTTGAGTCTCTGGAACAATTCCTCAGTCTGCCTTAATCTTAAACCCTGATGTTTTTAAGCGCAGAAGACAATTATTTATCAGAATGCCCTCAACTTGGATTTGTCTGATGGTTTCTCATGATTTGATTGTGATTATGTGATTTTATCAGGAATACTACAGAAGTGATGTTCTCAGTTCAGCATATCAGGAGACACATGATGTCAGTTTGAACCATTACTGGTGATGTTAACTTTAATTAGTTGGTTTAGATGGCGTCTGCCAGGTTTCCCACTGTCCAGTGATGATTTTTCTCTTTATGGGAGACACTTTGAGACTATGTAAATATCCATTTCCTCATCAAACCTATTAGTTTCATCATCCATTGATGATTTTTTTTTTTTTTTTTTTTTTTTTTTTTTTGAGATAGGGTTTGGCTCAGTTGCTCAGGCTAGAGCTTGCTATATTGGTGTCAATATGGCTCACTGCATCCTCCAACTCCTGGGCTCAAGTGATCCTCCTGCCTCAGCCTCCTGAGTAGCTGGGACTACAGGTGCACACCACCATGTCTGGTTAATTTTTTTAGTTTGTTTATTTTATGTAGCAATGGAGCCTCCCGATTGCCCAGGCTGGTCTCAAACTCTTGGCTCAAGCGATCCTCTGGCCTTGGCCTCTGAAAGTGCTAGGATTATGGCATCAGCCACCATGCCCAGCCTTCATTGATGGTTCTTACTTGAACAGTTATTACTAAGGTGTTTGCCAAGCATTCTTTTTATGCTTATTAGTCAACATTCTGCTATAAGGAAGATAGCAGAATGTTTATACATACATATGTGCATACCCACGATATATCAGCCATAATCTGATACTATTTTTCTTATACAAATTGTCCATTCAGAGCTGGTTTCTGTGTTCTTTTGCCATATCTCCATCATTCTTTTTTTACTTTGGCCTGAGATATTCCAGGCTCATCATCTACTTTTCCTTTCTCAGTTATGGAATTAACCATTTTCCCAAGGAGCCCTGGTTCCTTTTAGTGGGGAATGGTGTCTAGAAATCATAATCTGGGTATTGGGTGTGCTCATAGCTACTGGACTGTCATTGCTTCTAGATTGTGTTCACAGATAGGGAGTTTATGCATATATATGTACAGATAACATATATTTTTATATCTACATATTCGTATGTACCACAAGTTGTTTACAACATCACAGGATCCATTCTAATCTTTCTCCTTTCCATGTTTGTAGTTCCCTTGTCTAATAGTGAGAAACCTGGCTCCCCTTATCCTCAATATTCCCTTATTTGCTCAATCCTAGGATACCATCCATGGCAGTGTTTGCACCCGCCTTGCCTCCAGCAGTTCAGTGCTGCCACTTGGCCTCTGCTGCTTCAGAATCACACTGAAATCAGTGATCCCATCATCAGCCCTGGCCTACAGAGAACAGGCACCATGTGTATTTTTAAAGATGCTGCTCTTCTCCTAACCAAGCATTTCTCAATGCCTCAGTGAAGAGAGTATACTTAGGGATCTACCAAGAACTTTTGGGATTGGTGAATCACCTAAGATAAATCCACCGCAACATTCCCTTCTTCCCAAGCCTTTGGCTTCCCTCCTTTTCGTTAAGTCAGGCTTCTCAATCTCAATGCATCTAGGTTGCTATTGAGCCTAGGCTTTGGTCACCCACCCAACCAAACTGTTAGAGCAACTCCTAGATGCTTGAGCTGAAATGTTGAATGCAGAATCTCCGCTAAGCACACCCCTATCAATGTGGCCTGATCGAGTGTCATATTCACATCCTGTCCATTTAATCTCACACCTTAGAATTCATTCCTACACCAGGTTGTTATTAATACAAATTGGCATTATCTTATATCTTTATCGTTAGTTACTAATTTCTTGCTAGCATAAATTAATAATAGTGTTAGTTTGTACTTACTTCCTCCTAAGTCAGACTTTGTGTTTGTTCTCCCTGGAAATGCTGATATCTTGCTGTGGCTATGGACATGAGACAGAGAGAGGTTGTCACGGTGGGTCTTGAGAACAGGCAGTCTCTTGCAAGGGAACCTAACAGGTGAGGTTGTTATTCAGACAAGAACAGAAAAGAAGTGCCTGCTGCTTCTGCAAGGGAAGCCTGAGGATTTGTGGGTGGAAGATTCTCAGATTTGTTTGATCTGTTCAAATATCCCCATTCCAAATCTCAAGATCTCACTCCTTCCCAATCAGTGCCTTAAATCTCACCTACAAAGAATAGGCAAGGCCAAGAATTCAACTTAACCTTGGAATTCTGCAACATGCACAGTTAAATTTTAGTACTGATTTGTAGCCAATTATGCTCTGTTGCTGTAAGAAAAGATACTTTTAAAAGACTGCTATAGAAATGCTCTAGCTCTCTGATCATGCCCTAGCCTTAGAATTTAAGCCCTGAGCTTGTCATTTTCTTTTTTTCCCCACAACTATCATTGTGTAATTGTCATTTTCTTTCTGTGAGCACCTAATACAGTAAAAATTAGCCAGTTCGCTATACTTTTGATCATAATCACCACCAAAAACGTCAAATGCAGCATCCACTTGGTCCTTTAAACCTTGTCTTCAATAGATACTTCATGCTAACCAACCACAAGTCTCAGTGTATGGCATGCCGTATATATTGCCAGCAACTCATTTTCCACTGGCAGTGTTCATTCAAGCTCAGAGTGGTGAACCAAGCCAGAAACAGATCCCTGAGGGTCTGTTTTCTGGGACCATTCCAGGAAGCAATACTGTACTGGTCAGAGTCTGACCAAGAAATAGAGACCACTCAAGGTATTTCAAACAGATTTAAGACAGGAATTTGTTACAATGATGTTTACAGGACTGAAGATGCAAAAGAAAGAAGGAAAGTTTGTTCAAAAATTAGTGGCTTGAGGAAAAAAAAAAAAATTAGTGGCTAACTAGGAAATGGACACCATGCTGGGCTGAGGAGCAGAAATTACTGCTCCAGAACACCATCCACTAAGGCTCCTGGACTCAGCTCAGTGGCTTGAGGGGGATCCGGGAGCCTATACTTCCAGCCCCCTGTGGCTGCCCCTGCAGCGGCCACCACCTGACCGTTTGTCACTGACATTAGTTTAGCCAGTGCTGCTGCTGCCACCGGAGACATTGTTAGAAATCTGAAGTGGAGTCACCCCTGCTCCCCTCCCCCTGGCAGGAAGTCGGCCAGCAAGGAAATGTCAGGAGTGTGATGGGATCTGACCCTCCGAGACGTCACATTACATCTCAGGGCTCAGAAAGGAGAGGATGGCGGGGCTGAGAGCAAACCAACGAGAGACTGAACAAGTAAGAAAATACTCAGTGTTAAATCTATTTCAGAAGCCCCAACTAACTGGATTCAAATGTTAAGTTCTTGCTGCAGTCTAGGCATGGTGCTAGGTTCTGGGAGTGCATTGGTGAACTGCCTTAGAACTTACAGTCGCAGGGTGGAGACAGACAAAAAACAAAAAAACAAAACACTTCATCTGAAGGCACCATTACATATATCTGACAAAGGATTTTTTAATCTTTTTTATTTTTGAGACAGAGTCTCACTTTGTTGCCCAGGCTAGAGTGAGTGCCGTGGCGTCAGCCTAGCTCACAGCAACCTCAAACTCCTGGGCTCAAGCAATCCTCCTGCCTCAGCCTCCTGAGTAGCTGGGACTATAGGCATGCGCCACCATGCCCAGCTAATTTTTTCTATACATATTAGTTGGTCAATTAATTTCTTTCTATTTATATTAGGGAAGGGGTCTCGCTCTTGCTCAGGCTGGTTTCGAACTCTTGACCTTGAGCTATCCGCCCGCCTCAGCCTCCCAGAGTGCTAGGATTACGGGCGTGAGCCACCGCCATGACAAAGGATTTTTATTGGTGATAATTAAAAACAACTCCTAAAAATAAAAAGATAAACCACCCTAATATATAGGCCAAAAAATCAAGCAGACCCTTCACAAAAGTGCATATTCCTGTGGTCAAAAAATATGGAAAGGTGTTCTGTTTTATCAGGAGAAATGCAAATTAAAACCACAATAAGACTTCAGCACATACCAACTAATATATATACAAAAAATTAGCCGGGCATGGTGGCGCATGCCTGTAGTCCCAGCTACTCGGGAGGCTGAGGCAGCAGGATTGCTTGAGCCCAGGAGTTTGAGGCTGCTGTGAGCTAGGCTGATGCCACGGCACTCACTGTAGCCTGGGCAGCAACGCAAGACTCTGTCTCAAAAAAAAAAAAGAGGGGACATGAATGACATGACCTTTCTGGAAAGACTGGCGCTGCTAGACGTTTTGGACCTAAACTGTTTTAAAAGTGCTTCTTTAACAAGCACCAACCACTGAGCTCCTGGCCAGGCACGGAGAACCCAAACGTGGGCAAAGCCCAGCCCAGGACCAGCGCTGACTGCCTGGGACCGAGTCTCCCGGACTCATGCGCGTGCCAGACCCAGGCACTGACATGCAGACCCCCGGCCCATCCGAGACCCCCCGAGACAGAGTGGCCGGAGGCATCTGCATTTCTCAGTTCCCTGGGTGATTTCCTCACAAGGCAGTTTGAAAACCTCTCACTTTCAGTGGTCTGGGGTGTATGTGTATGTGTGTGTGTGTGTGTATGTGTGTGAGTGAGAGAGAGAGAGTGAGTGCGATTTCCTCTTTCCCTCTCGAGGGTGGGGCTGCTCCCAAGTTCAGGAAAGCAGGTCTGTGCTGTAAGCCTCTGCTGTGTGTGTGTGTGTGTGTGTGTAGCGTGTGTTTGCGCGTGCGTGGGGGGGGGGGGCACGGTGTCCCAGGAGGACAGAGTTTGCATTGATGAAAACCCTTCCCAGACCTTTGATGCCTCTCTCCCGCTGCCCTGAAGTTAGCCACTCAGTCCTCTGTGCGTCCCGCCAGCCGGCTGCGCTCACTCCCGGCCAGGATGGCATCCTGTCTGGCCCTGCACATGGCGCTGCTGCTCATCTCCGGGGTCCTGGCCCCTGCGGTGCTCACAGGTAAGGGGCATGGGGCCTTGGCTCTGCTGCCACCAGCCTCCCAGGGCCAGAAACTACCGTGGGGCCGGATTCTCCAATGCCCACTGTGGCAGAAGCCCTTGCAGGAGGCGGGATGGCTGTTTGGGGTGATGCTGCGAAGAGTCTCCGCGAGACCGGCTGGCAGCAGCTGTGCAGGATGGATGTCTCAGGGAACCGTTAGCCAGAGGGGCGATCGCATCTGAAGTAGGAGGATGACTTAGGGAACAAGACAGGGACGTCTAGCTGGCAGGGGACGTGGGAATACGCTAACACTCTAAAACCCGAAGGCTCCCAGGTCTGGGGGGCAGGAGGGACACTAGGCACAGGGCCCAGGACCCTGTGTGGAAGAGCACGGAGCTGGTTACTTTTCAAAGCCTCCCTACTGGTTTTCTGCAATGTCCTTGGAGAATGAAGACCCAGGTACTGTCCCCATCTCAGGAAAAATTTCAGAGAGAGAGCACAGGTCCCCAAATCTCTCCTCGAAACAGTGCAGGCGCTGTACTTAGCTCTGGACGGAGGTTAAAATGGCCAGGTCTGGGGGCCCTGGGCTGGGAGGGACTGGCCCGGGCTAGCTTGGAAGCCAGAGAGAGAAAAGGCACAGATGGGGCACAGGTGGTCTTTGCTCCTGGAGGACAGCACTCTCCGTGGCCAGGAGTGAGGCAAAGCGCAGCCTGCCCGTGTCCCAGGAGGGACAGGGGCCCAGGCCCCGGCAGCCTGGGCCTTGGGGAGTGTCTGTGGGTGTGCGAGGGACGGAAGTGGACCTCAGCCTTGAGAGTGTGGCCTGGGGAGAGCTTCTGAGAGATGTGAGGCCTGGTGGTCCCCCCTCCCAGGTTGGGACCCCCAGCCACACAGAGCAGGAAGGCATAGGTGCTGGTGAGGAGCCCTGGGCCTGTGGGCCCCTCCCTAGATGGCCCAGGAAGAAGCTTGTGGCTTGGGTTTGCTTCTGGCTGGGTCCCCACCTGGCTGGCTTTTTTTGTTTCGTTTAGTAGAGCTAGGGTCTCGCTACATTGCCCAGGCTGGTCTCGAACTCGTGGCCTCAAGCCATTTCCTGGCTTGGCCTCCCAAAGTGCTGGGATTGCAGGCGTGAGCCACTGTGCTGGGCTCTGGCTGTTTCTTAACCTCTCTGTGCCTTCTCTCATCTGTCAGATGGCAACGCCCGCCATGCTCTGCCCTCCTCGCAGGGGCCTGGGGCCTGAGTGCAGACAAGCAGAGCTTTCAGGACGGGCCAGGCATCCGGTCAGCACGCGGCAAACGTTAGGGGAGCGTATCTTTAGTAGCGCAGCTCTCCACTGAGGCAGGGTGGACTCTGGGGCAACTGCCTCCTCCTGCAGGCTGGGAAGGTGCCCGGCCCTCCTTCTGGCGGGAGGTGCCCCAGGAACTGGGGTAGTGATCTAAAGTGGAAGAAGGTGTCTTCCACCGCCTGGGTCTTGGGGCTGTGATCCTCGCAGCCGCCTCCACCCCAGCAAAACTGCCAGGGCGTCCCACTGAGTGGAGGCCAAGGCACTGGCTCCTGTCCTGGGACCTGCGGCTGCCTGGTGGCTCCTGCCAGGTTTCTGTTCCTGAGTAGCCAACTCGCCCAGCCCAGGCCACTGGCCAGGGGCCCTGGGTCAGACTGTACGTACACAACGCGGATGGGTGGGCTTTGCCGCCACAGGGTGCTTTAGGGACAGCCAGGACCTCACCTGGCCTCACCTCCTCTCTTCCCGCCACAGGTCCTACCAAGAGCAGGCAGGCATGGCGCCAGAGCACGCCAACCCCACCCGCAGTCCCTGGGGTTCTGGTTGTTGTTGTTCTTGCTGTTCTGGGGGCGAGGGTGTTTGGGAGGCTCTCGGGACCCCGCCCCCAGGCTAGGACTCTGAGCGAGTGTGCAAGGCCCTCTGCTCGTGGAGAGGACACAGGACAGGAGTGGCCCGTGGGCTGAGGCCCAGGCCTGGCCGCTGTCCTCCCCACTGGGTGCCTGTGGCCGCAGCTACAGAGGGGGGCAGGCCAGGTTGAGCGGGCGGGAGGCCAGGGCAGGGATGAAAAGGCCCTTCACGGCCGCACAAAGGCCGTCTGTGAGCGAGGGCGCCTGCCTCGGGCCCTGTGGTCAGACTGAGCGTTGAACAAACTTATTTACCAAAAGGCAAGGCGGCTAGGGGCAGTGGGGACAGGGGAGAGCCCGAGGTGCCCAGGCCCCACTTCCCTTGGTGGCCTCAGAGCGCGTAGTTGCACCACGTCACTCACCTGGTCCATGGAGTCAGGTCTCTGCACGGCCAAGGCCGATGGAACCTCCTCAGGGGCCTCTGTGGCCTACCCTTCTCCACCCTCACTTTCTGTCACCCCTGCCTGTCACTGCTCACCTGACCTGCCCACGGTTCTGTCCTCTGTGCCTTCACCCCTCCCGGGCTGGGGCCTCCTGCAGAGGTTGGCTGACAGCTGCTTCTGTTCCTGGCCTCCCAGGAGGATGGACCTGGGGGGAGGATGGGTCGCTGCCCTAAGCCTTGTCTCGCCTTCTTATTACAGCACGCGCAGAGATGCAGGTGGGGTAAGAACCGGCCTCGGCCCTGCCCAGCAGCTGCGCCTCCTTGGCTGGGGGGCTGGTGGCTATGTTCAGGCTGTGGTTCTGCTCGTGTGTCTGCCACTGGGGCACCAGCCTGGGTGTGCAGGGAGCTGGCTGGCCCCGGGAGCCTGGCTGCAGATGAGCCCTGGACCAGCCTTTGAGGGTCTCCTGTGACTGGCCAGCGGCAGCAGACACCGAGCACACAGAGCAGCTTGCTGTGTCCAGACATGTCCCCCAGGGCAGAGGCAGCAGCTGGAGTTGGTGATGATGGCAGTTACCTTTCTGTGCCAGATGCCTGGGAGGCAGGCTCTGAACCCTGCTCCACGGGTCAAGAAGGTGGAGTCCAGGGGGGTGAGGTCAGTCTGCTGGGGTCCCAGAGTGTGATAGAACTAGGACAGGACCCAGCCCTCCCGGTTTGAAAGTCACTGGGTCTAGCCCCTCAACCTCCAGGACTGGCTGGGCAGAAGGGGGCAGGAGGGGGTGGCGGTCAGGGCTGCGCTGAGGAGCAGCAGGGAGAGGCGGGGGCTGGGGTGGGGCTCCCACCTGCCTGCTCAGGGGGCCCTCTCCCCTCACTGGGGGGGGGTGCTTGCCAGGCTCGGCTGGCTCTGGGGAGTGAGCCCTGCTCTCTCAGGGGCCTGTCACTCCCCCTCCTGAGCTCAGGGCTGAGTCCCACAGACGCCACCCAGGTTGGGTGGGCCTGGTACCCAGGAGCCATGTGGCGGCCTCCCTGGCCGGATGCCGGCAGTGGTAGGACAGGGAGGTGCCTGCCTGTCAGTCCGTCTTGGGTATGCGGTGAGCAAGCAGGGCGGCGGTTTGTCCATTTCTCCGGGAGACAAGCGGCCTGTGAGCCCCAGAGCTCGGGGCTGCAAAATAGTGGGCACACTCAGGCCTTTTCTCTGCCCAGCCTCCAGGAGGCTGCAGACCCCTTTTCCCCTGGCCGTGACATGGGAGGCCTGGCTGGGTCACTTTTCCCTCCTGAAGGGTGGTCTTTGAGGTTGACGGGAGGCTGGCATGGCAGCCTCCCCTCACTTGGCACCAATGGGTCTTCCACCCCTGAGGGCCTCCTTGCCAGGGGTCTTGCTTTATTTATTTATTTATTATTTAGGGACAAAGTCTCACTCTGTCCGCCGGGCTGGAGTGCAGTGGTATAAATAGTATAAATAGCTCACTGTAACCTCCAACTCCTGGGCTCAAGCGATCCTCCCACCTCAGCCTCCCGAGTAGCTGGGACTACAGGTCCTGCCATGACACCAGCCAATTTTTAAATTTTTTTGTAGAGACGATCTCTGTTGCCCAGGTTGGTCTCAAACTCCTGGCCTCAAGCGAGTCTTCCTTACTGTGATCACAGGCGTGAGCCACTGCACCTAGTCTCCAGTGGTCTTTTCCGAAAAGGGGTCCAGGCTTAGGCAATCCCTGGGGAAGGTGACTGTGGTCCCTGCCTGCAAGCTGAGCCTGAGAACTGACCTGTCCAGGCCTGGAAGAGGCTGCAGGGGCAGGGCCTGGGGACCAGGTAAAATTTTATTGTGAAAAGATTTTAAATTCACAGAAAAGTTGCAAAAATAATCGAATGAACTCCAGGAGACCCTTCACCTAGATTTCCTAATTACCAGCATTCTGAGTTAACAGAACCGAAACTTCCCTGGACGTGCCTTGGGAGGCACACTGGCACCGTCCAGGGGCTCGGACCCCACCAGCACTTCCCACCGTGGCCCACCTTAGCTTCACCTGAGCCTTGATTTTCTTGGCTCTGAAACGGGGATAAAAACAGTTTCCACACCAGAGTAGCCGGAGGCCACTGAGGGTGTGTTGTGACACCCCCTAAGCCTATTCTAAGGACCTGACTGAGGATGCGTGTCCCTGGATCACAGCGTGGCCTGACCCTGCTAAGTCGTCAGTCAGGCTGGAGAGGCCCAGAGCTTTACTGGGTTTCTGGGGCCTCCTGTCTGGTCATCTGGGAAGGACAGATGGGCCTGGGGGTGGTGGTGCTGTTAGTGGAGGCCAGGCCGTGTGGGGTGGGGTGCACAACTGTCCCTGGCTGGCTGGTGGGGGCAGAGGGCAGGGCTGCCACGCAGACCTCTCATCCTGCACTTCCTGCTTTCTGGGGTCCCTGGGTACCCTAAACCTTGCTAACTCCCACGTGGCCCAAAAAGGGCTCTTGCAGGAAAGGCTGCACAGGGCCTCAGCCTCCCTTACTGACCACAGACCCCCCTCCCCACCTTCGGCCCTGTCCTTCAGGAGGCAGCCATGTGCTGGCCCTATGTCCTGTGGGCTGCGCACTTGGTGGGGATGGCCCCAGGAGAAGCAGGGCTGCCTGTGCCCCTGGGCCCTGCTCCTCTCCTTTCCACTCAGCGTCCCCAGCCTCTTCCCCAGGGTGAAGGCTGACCTGTGTCCGCCCTGCGGTGGCAGGGGTCCCTCACAAATGTCACCTAGCTCAGGCCCACTCAGCCCCGCAGTTCAGATGGGGAGGCCGAGCCCCTGCTGAAGGGCTTGGGGCTTGGGGCCAAGTCCCCTGCCTCTGCGGCCAGCCCGGGGCTCCCGCAGCCTTTCTCAGAGGCCTGTTGGTCCCTTTACCCGCCTGCCCCCTCCGTGAAGCTGTGCTCGCATGGGCTGGGGCAGCCTGGCCAGTAGGGGGTCTGGGCAACAGCCCATTGGTGTCCTCCCGCCAAGTTAGATGACCTGGGGGGAATGACTTCCCGTGCCCTGTCGCCTGGGCCCCACCGCCTGTCCTTGGCTTTGCAGCCGAGGGCCCGCAGGAGCCCGTGCCCACGCTGTGGAACGAGCCCGCCGAGCTGCCGTCGGGAGAAGGCCCCTTGGAGAGCACCAGCCCGGGCCGGGAGCCCGCGGACACCGGCCCCCCGGCCTCCACGGCCGCGCCAGGCCCCGAGGACAGCACGGCGCGGGAGCGGCTGGACCAGGGCGGCGGTACGCGGCGGGCGGCGGGCGGCGGGCGGCGGGCGGCGGCGGGCGGGCGGGAGGGCGGCGGGCGGCCCCGGCTGACTCGTCTCGTCTTCCGTCCTCCGCAGGCTCGCTGGGGCCCGGCGCCATCGCGGCCATCGTGATCGCCGCCCTCCTGGCCACGTGCGTGGTGCTGGCGCTCGTGGTCGTCGCGCTGAGAAAGTTCTCTGCCTCCTGAAGCGAATAAAGGGGCCGCGCCCGGCCGCGGCGCGACTCAGCTGCACTTCCCGCGTGCGTGTGTCCGCGCGTGCGTGCGTCCGCGCGAGCGGGAGCGCGCCGTGCCAGGCGTGCCGGAGCCCGCGCGCGGGGGATGTGCGCGTGAGTGCGCGTCCGGTGCGCCACGGCCCGGGCTCCCGCGGGAGCGCGCGCTGGGCTGCCGGGGGCGGAGACGTGCGCGGCGCGCGCTCTTAGCAGGCCACGGCCGCGCGGCCCCTCCCGCGCCTCGCCTGCCCCGCCCCCTCCCGCTCTGAGGGGCGGCCGCGGGCGGGGAGGTGGAGGAGGGCGGGTCCTCGGGGCTCCCAACCCGAGGCCGGGTTATCTGGGCCGGGGCGTCTTCTGACTGAGGGGGCCGCCCCGGCCCGCCTGCGAGCTCAGAACCAGGCCTGCAGCGCCAGGGCCCCGGGACCTCTGACCCCGGCGCGGGACGGCGAGGGTGACGCCGCGCTCTGTCCCCGCGCGGACGCCCCTTGCTGAGGGAAAGAACCAAACTCCTTTCTGAGCTCAGCTCACCTCACGGGGGTTGTGGGGGCCGCCCCGTCCACACCCCACCCCGGAAGCGTAACTTTGATAATTTGAGGTTAAAAGTCGTGACTGCCCTGCCTCGGGTGAGCGGGAAGCCGGAACTCCGGCCCCGTCCCACCCCGGGCCTGTGGAGCTGAGGCCGGGAGGAGGCCCTGTTAGGAATCCCGCAACCCCCCAGTCCCGGAGGTGAGGGTTTAATCCCCTGAAGACCCCTGTGAGCAGGGAACGCGGGCGGGGAAGCAGTTCCTCCTCCTCTGCTTTTTTAAGCCAGAGTTCTGTGCCCTCTCCTCTCCCCCAGCTCCCTGAGACACCTTTTCCCGCCATGACCAGTCTCCTCCAGTCTCCTCGCACGTGGGTGGGGGGCTCTGCCAACAGCTTTCCACTCCAAGCCCCCAAACACGTCACGGGTTGAGAGGTTGTGCTTATAAAGGAGTGTTATAAAACTGACCACTTTTCATAAACCGCTTATTTCTTTGCATATTAACCCTGAGTAGCCAAAGCCTTCCAAAGAGCAGGTGCCCCCACTCAGTAGGCTGGTTCCCACCGTAGGGAGCAAGGGCCAGGCCAGTGGCCACCCCAACTCCTTGTCGCAAGTCCCCATCCCACAGGGATTAGAAATGCCCCCCCCCCGCCTCCCCCACTCCTGGGGGACTCAGGTGCAGGTGCTCCCCCCAGGTCGCAGCACAGAGGCCCCAAGGGCATGAGCCCCTCACTGGGACCAGGCGCCGCCCTCCACAGCTGAACCATCATGGCAGGTGTCCCCGTCCTTCCAGGGACTCATGGAAGCCCAAAGGGTCTGCGGTCTCAAGAACACCAGGAGCCGTGCTGTGGCCCCATGGGAAGATGCTACCAAGTCCCACCGGATCTCAAGCAAGGCCTGTTCTGGTGTGGGGGGAAGGGTGTCCTGGCAGAGAGCGTCCCAGGCACAGGGTGCCCTCAACACTCTGGGACAGCACCAGGGTGGAGCTGGCTGTGAGGGCCACCTGGGCCCGGGAGGAGCTGCAGCCTCTGGGTAACAGTCTACTACCAGAGGTGGGAAGAAATGCCCAAGGCCAGGATCCCAGCCCCATGCCTGCAGTCAGGTCCCCTGTGGGACCACCGCCCACTGACCCCTCAGTGCCTGTGTGGTCTTCCAAATCTGTGGTCACTTCCTCTGCAGCAGGAGGGCATCCCCAACTCCCTCAAACAGCCCCTTCTGTTTCTGGAGTCCTTCCACAGGTGGAGGCCGGAGTCTACTCCCATTGTGAGACCCAACCCTGCGCCCCATCCTTTGGGACATGCCTTCTGCACTGGCCTTGACTCCCTGCCCAGAACTAAACACCTCCTTCCTGTGTGCACCAGGGCAATAAAGAGTAGACCTTCATCTCCTTTATTTTATACATGATGCTTCTTTTAATGCAGCCAATGCAGTGATATTTGCTCTTCTCATAACCATAACCAATGTAAGATGCAGTGACCAATTCATTCCTTAAAACACCTAGGCTCCTTCAGGGGCCAGAAGACATGAGTTACATCCAGCCCAAGGGGAGCCAGAGGTGGCGTGGGCCCTCAGCCAAGCTCTGGGGGCCTGCCGTGGGGCAGGGCCCAGCCGTGCAGCCAGAGGCCGGCCAAGGCATGGGAGGGGTGGACACAGGCGGCTGGGCTCTCAGTGCTGTGGATCGGAGACCAAGGGCCGCTCGTCAAGCTCTTTGAGGAGAGGGCGGCCCTCTGCGTGCCTGGTGGATGCTGACGGCTTCCAAGGTAGAGAAGGACACGTGCAGGGGATCAGGACAATCCTGTCTGCCTGCCCCCGCCAGGGACACCTTGGGTCTGGGGCCTCTCCCAGTCCCTGGAAAGGCCCTGGAGCCTGCCCACCCCCTTCCACCCCTCTAAGAGACAAGAGAGAGGTGGTGTAACACTGCTTAGAATACACTTTCTGCTCGTGCGCACGCACATCAGGAGACGTGGGCAGCCTTCGTCCAGTTTGCGAGTGAGGGGCCAAGACACACGAGCACTCACCGCGTGGGCAGGAGGAGGGCTGGCCCCCGAGGCACATCCCACTGCCTGGGGAGGCGCTGACCTGTCCTTCCCCAGAGCCCTCCACCGGCCGTCGGGGTCGCTTGCCAGGCCCCACCCCCGCCTGCCCACAGCCCCCTGCCAGGTGGCGGCCCTGGCGGGGGTCATTGCCGGTTTCGGCTGCCCAGCTTCCTGCGGTCCTTGTTCTGGCTGCGCTGAGGGTCATCCATCTTGTGGACACGGAAACATTCCTTGAGATTCTGGGACCGGATCTTGGGGTTCAAGATCTCCTCAGTCATGGAGCTGGGGAACCAGCCTCTCTCCTGGTCGTGCAGACGCTCACCGAAGATCCACCCTGCGCAGGGAGGGGACAGGGGTCAGAGCTCCTGCAGAGGCCATCTGGGCCAGGGACGGGCCCCCTCCTGTATGGGGACACTCAGGGCTCCAGGCAGCTTCTCCCAAAGGTGCAGCTGCTCCGCACACCCTGCGGAGACGCTCTGGCTCTGCGCTAACCTCAGAAACCATTCCCCGTCCTCGGCAGCTCCAGGCTGCCCCAAAGGAGCCCAGGGGACACCAAGGGCCACCCTGTGAAGGTAGAGGCATTCAAGGGGCCAGGCAGGGGTGGCGGCTGACCATGGTTACCCGGCCCGGACTGCACCGTCACCCCCTTGTTGGGAGCTCCTCCCAGAGTCTCAGCCTCCTGTGGTCAGCTGAACTGGCCGACACCAGGAGCCACCAAGTACCTTGGCTCTCTCTTCCCTCCCCCAGAGGTCACCACGTCTTTGCTCAGGGCCTGGGGTCTGCGAGGGGGAAATAGGGGCACTGCGAAAAGTCCTCCCTCCGGTTCTGAGGGGAGGCGGCCAAGGCGCCGGGCACAGCATCCCAGGTGGGCGGCAGAGACGTGGCCGGGCGCTGGGCTCTACCTGCCCATCAGCCAGCTGTGGCGTCTGCCTCTCCACATAGGGCTGAGACCCCCCTCATCCTCGTCCCTCAGGCTGGGCAAGGCTCAGAGCAGGGTCCCCTGGGGGGCCATGGGGGCAGCGGTCGCCAAGCCTCACCGTCCTCGGTCTTGTCCAGGATGTTGAGGATGTCGGCGAGGTCCAGCGTGAGCTCGTCCGGCTGCTGGGCCACGTAGGGGTGCACACACTGGACCTGGGGGCAGTCTGACGGGCAGAGGTGGGGCATGTCCTCACCGCCACATCACCCGCCCTGCCCGCACCCAGGCAGGCCCCTAGGGGCGGCGCGGCCAGCTCGGGGCTGGGCCCTGCCTAAAATAGGAAAATGGACTCCCACAGCTACTGAAAAAGTTCATTCGAGGGAGAGGAGGGTTTGTTTCTAAAGAAAACATTAAAATAGTTCTGGGGGAAAAACCGCACAGATAAAGGCATTAGCGGGCTGTGCGGTGGCTCTTAGTTTAGACTGCAGAAGGAACTTCTTGTACCTGGGGCGTGGCCCTGGGAGCGGCTTTGGGGCGGTCAGGACAAGGTGAGCAGATCAGGGTTGGCAGCTTCTCTGTAAGGGCTTGTGCTCTTTTGCATTTTATAAGCTTTTCGGACAACTGGGAACCCCAAGAGAACAGTGGAGTCTGGGCCCCCGTACCTCCTGGTGTCCATGTGGTACCTGCCTCTCAGTACTTGGGGGTTTCCTCATTGGCCACCCAACGCCCACAGAGTTTGGGCCACGCCACTGCTGTTGGCTGGTGCTAAGCCCAGCTCCTTGGAGGCCCACGTGGGCCTCTCGGACCACAGTTTGGGAGAGTTCGCAGAGCACCTGAGGCTGGGGCTGAGCCCACCAGGCAGGACCGCGCCAGAGTGCCAAGGGTGCCCCGTCCCACTCGGTGACTTACCCAGCAGCCGGGACGTGAACGAAACGAACTTGGTTCTCCTGTTGGGGGCCAGTGACGTCATCCAGCGCTTCATCTCACTCCTGGCACAGGGAAGAGGACAGTGCCCCAACTGCAAAGCAACAGCACCCCCCAAGCCGTGGCCCCAGGCTTCCCAGCTGGTAGCCACTCAGCACCGTCCAGAGCATGGCTCGAGGCTACGCCAGGGACAGCTCAGCGGAGCCACAGACAGTGGCCATCCCGGGGCTCGGCGCACACAGCAATAGCAGAGAGGCATGGGGAGCACTCCTGTGCAGAGCTTAGAGAAGGCAGTGAGGGACCCTCTGCCAGGTCCCACGAGGCAACTCGAGGAAGCGCATTCTGTGGTCAGTTCCACTGAAGCCACAGCTTCTCAGCCCCACACCAGCCTGGGCGCGCGAGGGAGGGGGGCGGCCCGGCTCGCAGGACATGAGGGAGCTCTAGGCTCGTGGCTCACAAAGCATCGCTCCCACGTTTATCTGCTCACCCCTCTCAATGGCCCCGGGGCTGTGTGGGGAGGTGAAGGCACAGGCTTGCTGTGCCGCCAGGGAGGGGACACACGTGCACACGCACGTGCACACGCACCCAGCAGGACGTGGCCACCCCAGGGCCCCACACCCTCACCCCAGGGTCTTGGGGCAAGGTGGGCGCGGTGCGGGGTGCGTGCTGAGCCTCACAGGCAAGACTGCACGGAAAGGTGTCTCGGAGCTGCCACGAGGGTCACCAGGCACTCACTGAGAGGACGCTTTCAGCATGTAGGTGGCCTCCCGGTCGTCCGCGTTCTCGAGCAGCCGCAGGATGAACACGTTGGCCAGCGTCTGGCCCTGGTCCTCCAGCTCCTCCACGCGGAGCAGGCCCCTTGGGGCCGAGTCAAACACCTGGTACTTGTCTCTGTGACCAGGGAAGGCAGGGCAGGCCCTCAGCCCCAAGGAGCCCTGCGGGGGTCCTGTGGGAAGCCCCCAGGCCGGCGAGTAGCCCATCCCCACGGCTCTGCCACCGTTCACCCCTTCTGGAAGCTCCACCCTAACCTGTCTCGCTCACCCCAGAAGAGTGACCCACCCCAGGTTGACATAAGAGGTTGGCCCTGACACCACGCAGCCACTCTGCTGAGCACTGGCTACGTGTCAGACGCTGAGCTTGGCCCTCCATAGCCCTAGGAGTAAGCTCCCACCTTACAGGAGGGGAAACTGAGGCCAAAGGCCCAAAGCTGGACAGCAACAGAGGAGACCTTTCAACTTGACCCCAAAGCCCAAGCTCTGTCCCGCCTCCGCCGTGCCCCCAGGCCACAGTCAGACCCAACCTCCATCACGCGCACCTGCCCAGCAGAGCGCCTGGCGACTCCCCGACTCACCCGGGGATCTGCCGGCAGATGACCAGCAGGTCGTTGAAGAGGAAGAGGTAAATCTCTCGGAAGAGCTTCTTGGTCCGCAGGGTGCGTGAGGTCTTGGGGCCCGACATCTGCTGCAGCTCGCCCTGCTTCAGCAGCCAGCGGGAGTGGGAGATGATGGGCACCGACTGCGGGGAGGAGGGCGTCAGGCCCTGTGCCCGCCACGCTCCCTGCGCCCCGCACCGGTGCTGGCAACGCTGGCTCCTCGTGTTTCCTGCTGCTGTCCCGGGGCCGGACTCGGGGATGTGGGACATGGCCGTGCAGCGCGTGAGTCTGGACATGAATGTGCCTCCCTGTGCGTGTGCATGCCGTGCACGTGCTTCTGTGTATGCGGACTCGTGTCCGTGTGCACATGCGTATTGTGCCGTGTGTGTACCCACACGCCAGCTTCTAAGTGTATGTGCGCGTGTTCACGTGTGTCTGCTTACACTCGTGAGTGTGTGTGCCGGACCTGCCCTGTGTAGACTGCATGTGTGTGCTGTGAGTGTGGTGGTTGGTGTCTGTCATCGTGGCCCCCACCAGGCTCACCTGCTTGACGCGGAATCAGGGAAGGGGCCAAGTTCACAGGGGAGAGGAAGAATCGGGACTCTGGGGCTGGGAGGCCAGGCCTGCAGCTGGTCCTGACTACCTGGCTCAGGGGCAGGCGCCTGTCACCTGCTGGTCAGCTCGGCAGGTGCAGGGGCGGGAAACCACCTATGCATCCTCGAGCAGGGCTGAGCTCCAAAACCCAGCCTGACCTCGGAGACCTTGGGTGGCACTGTGTGCTGATGTGCCCAAGTCACCAGGAACGCAGGCTCAGGGCCCCAGGGGCTCACCAATGTCTGCAGTTTTATGTAAAGCGTGGGGAAGAAGGTTTGTAAATTCCAAGTCCTCCCAATTTGAGAATCCCTGGGATAGTCCCTGCCACACACTTTACGTAAGGTGACTGCTCAAGGTCACACAGCTGGCGGGTGGGAACAGGATGCACACCCGGGCTGGCCACTCCGGGTCCCTGCGTGAGAGCCCTGCACACTGGCCTCTTGGCAGGTAAGTCGAGGCCACTGTGACGGAGCCTGGAGGTAGGCAGTTCCACCTCAGCTGGGGAGGTCAGCGGTGGGGGGGACCTGAGCGTGGCTAGTGACCAGTGCTCCCAGCCAGCCATTCTCTGTGGTGGGGGCAGGACCGGGGCTCGGGTGCAGGCTGGCACTGAGCTCTCGGCTCACCTTGATCTTAAACTCCATCTTCTTCTGAATGCTGATCATCTGCTCCGTGCGGCTCATTTTCCTGACGCCCTCGTTGCATGCCTTCACCACCTGGGACGGAAGGAGGGCACATCAGGCCACCCGCCAGCCGTCCCCGGCCACTGCCTTGGCCTGAGTGATGGCTGTGAGCAGGCACTGAGCCCGGAGCTGAGACTGACCAGCCAGTCTGCAACGGGCTGGAGCTCCTTTCTCTAGCACCTTCTGGAACGAAGGCGAGCAGGAAACCCGTTAGTGGAGAAAGTGCGCGCCTCGTCCTTACTGGGAAGCAAACTCCAGAAAACGCAGAGGTGTGGCCTCCTTTCTCACCTGCCAGAAGGGGACAGGCGGACCCACAGGCTCCAGGCTGGCCTCATGCACCCATGGGGGTGCAGACTGTCCCACCCTCCCGGGAGGCAGCCCACGCGCCAAGACACCTAATAACGCTGCAGTTGCCGGGGCTTCTGGGGACACAAGTCCGCGCAGGCTCGCAGGGCCTAGCAGAGCCTGGCACGGCACTGGCACTCAGGGAAGGTGGATGCGTGCATGGCACCCACGGAAGTGTGCACTCAGACGGTCCCCGCAGTGCTTTCTAGAATGAGAACCGCTGTTGTCAACCCAAATGGCCGACTGGAATTGATGAAAATGACTAGAATGTATCCCTATCACTGAGTGCTGTGGAACCATTACAAATGCTATAACTCTACATGTACTGACACGGAGAGCAAAGCTGGCTTTTAAACCACAGTCCCTTTTTGCAAAGAATGCAGCTGTGTGTGGCATGTCTGCATGAACTATGTGTGCCATGCATGTATGTAAGCATGCTATGTGTATGCATGTGTATGGTGTGTGCCATGTATGTACACATGTGCTGTGTGTATGCATGGGTGCTGTGTATGCAGTGTGTGCCACATGTATGCATGTGCTCTGCATGTGTGTTCTATGTACACATGTGCTGTGTGCCATATGTGTATGCATGCATGGTGTGTGTGCATGTGTGCTATGTGTGTGCCATGAATGTATGCACATGTGCTCTCTGTGTGCATGCCACATGTATATGTGTGTGTGCTATATGTATGTGTACCATGCGTGTATGCACGTGTGCTCTGTGTGTGCGTGTGTGCAGGCACCTGTTTGGAAGGGTGTGCTGTAGCATGCCGGCAGCGCAGTATGTTTAGCCAGGGATCTTTAGTATCTTCTTTTTACTTATGAGCATTTTCTGAGTTTTCTTGGTTTGAGCATAATTACTTTATAGATTAGAGAAAAAATAAACCTTTATTTAGCAAAGTAAACTATGAGAAGCAGAGTATACCTTTCCTTAACAGGAAACTGGAGATGAGAGCAGAAAAGAACTTGAAAAATAGAAATGCACCCCTGGCCTGGCTGACCACAGGGAGCCCCCAGGGCACGTGGGCCCCTCACTGGCCCTGGTGGCCACCGGACCGGCCTCCTGTGTGTGGCCCAATGTGGCTGCCGCCCAGTGGGGGCTGGGATGAACTCACAGGGATCAGGAAAAAGGGAAGCTCTGCTTCCCGGGTGGGCAGGCCCGGAAGATGCTCCCGGCTCACGGGTCGCTGACTGTCACTGGCCGCCTGCTGGAGGGCCAGGCGCGGGGTCTGTCCTCCCCAGCGCTCAAAGGGTGTAACTCCCAGGAGGATTCTGGTGGCCACCGGTCTGGGCGAGGCACACGAGGAGAGGCCCAAGGTGGGAAAGGGCTGCGCTAAGGTAAGAAGTCCTCGTGGCTTGATGTGGCTGAGAAACACCACCGGGTGCCCATCGAGGGCAGTTTCCTTTTACTTAGCTTCGGCCCTGGGTGGCAAAGAAGTGGAGCGGACTTCCCGCAGCGCGCCGTCCACCGTTACGCGGCCACTGGCACGATGGAGTTGCCCCGGCACAGCCGCCCACCGGCTCTCAGCCCCAGCTGACGCCAGGCGCCAGGCACCCCAGACAGCTCTCCAGGGGCCCGCGAGGACGCGAATGACCCCTCCACACAGCCCCTGGTCTGCTCGAAGCCTGGGAGAAACTGTCTCTCTCTGAGGATCAGGAGACGGTCCCTCCACTCTTGGGCAGGGAAAGCCAGGGCTCTTGGGCGGCGTCCGTGAATCCTCTCACCGATACACCCCAGAGACGTGCGAAGACAAGCATGGGGTCTGTGTGGACCCCGACACCTGCAACGAGCGGCACCCCGAAGCCAGGGCCGTGGGTGGGTGAAGTGTCCCGAGGGCCACGCCGCTGCCCCACCATCCACGCCGGCACGTTCACAGACAGGGAGAGGAAGGAGGGGTGGAGAACGCTCTGCTCAAGCCACATCTGATGTATTTCTTAGCCCCAGTGACTCTTCTGGATTGCAAAAGCAATTCTTAAACCGAATTTGCATTTTCTAACGACGCACGAACAAACGGGCAGCAGGACCGGAAGGTGGGCGAGGCGAGGAACAGAAAGGGCAGGCAGACTCACCATCTCCAGCTCCCGGTGGGCATCCAAGGCAGTGCACTCGCGCTCCGACCGCTCTTCCACCCGCTTCAGGATGTTCTACGCGAGGAGAGGCTGCATTAGCGCCCCTCGTTTCCGACCTCTCCTCCCTCCTTGCTGCAGCGGATCTAACAGCCTCCTGCTGCACGACGCTCGGGACACGCACTCACAGAGTGCCACCTGCCAGCCAGCCACGCTGGGTGTCCTGACCCAAAGCCTTGCCGGGCTGTAAGGTGCTAACCACGGCCTGCGGCCTGCGTCTGCCATGAGGATGAACCATTCTCTGTTCCCTCTGGAGCCAGAGCCCCAGGCCTCAGGGTACACCAAAGATCAAAGCAAAAGAGGAAGCGGTGTAGGGTCCCACAGGGAGGGACTGCCATGCCCCAAGGGGAACTAAACGCTTATGGGTGGTGGTGGGGGGGCTTGTGGGGGGGGGACAGGGGATGCCTCCATTGCCCTCTGGGATTGGTATTTGAAGCCAAGTCACAATGGCCCTGAGGTTTTGTTGACTTTGGTCTTATGATGGAAGTGTCTTTTCTCCAATTGTTCAATTTTCTTCAATTAACAAGACATTATGCCCATATCACTTGCGCCTATAAATTATAATATTGGCACTGCTCTCTACACCGTAGGTGGTTTCTGCCTAGCAGTCCTCACCATGCCCATATTTTCTGACCAACTTTTGTCCTGTAAGGAGGTTTGGGTGCAGCTGAGCACCAGCTACCTGTCCCCCCAGCTGCTCGGGCAGTGGGCTATACCAGATGTCCCCAGCTGCATGTCGAGGGGCCTCACCTTGCCCCACCTCTGCGCAGCAGCCAAGCCAGAGACCTGCAAGTCTCAGTCACCTCCCTGTTCCTTTCCTGCCGCATGTGGCTGGTCACTAACCGGCGCCTGCTCCAGATCTATCTCCCGTTGAACGGGACAGTCCGGCCTCTGTCTTATCTTGCTGGACCAAAAGCTCCATCTGCCCAGGTCACACTGGTGGCCTCAAATGGAGATGGCGGGTTCTTCAGCCTGGCGTGGTGCCCCCAGGGCCCTGCAGTTCTACCTGGATGTCGCGGCACCACCCTCCTCCGAGCCCTGCCCCGAGGCCCCCCATTCCACTGTTTTCCTGGTAACAGGGTTGCTGCAGTTTCTAACCTCAGTTTGGCTGGTTTTCACTTTACAAAAGTTTTTTACACTCCCATGTGTGCTCTTTTCTTGTAAAATTTCTTTAAAATATCTCTCTCTGCATAATTAGGAAATGTTACTGTCTTCTGCTTCAGCTTTTCCAGGTTAAAAAAATCTTTGCACGGAACCCCTAGCTCACGGTGTCTTGCAATTGGGCAGGCCGGCGCGTGTTTCCATGTGTCCTGCTTCCCACGCGGGGCCGCTTCCCGCACCTGTCCCTTTGGTGTGAGCGCCCGGCCCTTCCCTGGCTTGGGCCACCCCTCTTTATTACTGCCTTTCTGGAGCTGCTGACCCCTGGTGCTTGGCCTCCCACCTGTCTGACCTCTGACCTCCAGGTCACCATCTCAGTCTGACCCTGCACCATCCACTTCATCTGCTTGGTTGCCAGTGGCTTCCTCTCCCCAGGACGAGAGCAGACACGTCCCCAGCACATGTCAGGGGCGTGGTCTGTGTCCTGTCTCCGTGAGCCTGGCCAGAGCCCCCTTCCCAGGAGGTCCTGGCCTCGCCAGGCTCCACCAACCCTCGATTTCCTCCTCTCTCTTGTCCTCCCTCCCTGGGCCTGGCTTGGTCTCGGCCCCCCTTTCTCCCTCCTTGGTGGTCCCTTCTATTAAACATCATCCAGATACCACGGCTCCTGCCCTGACTCCTCCCTTTAACGCTGACCTTGGACATTCAGCTGCTCGAAGCCACCTCAAGCTCAGCTCCTTCTGCGCTGAGCCCCGCGCTCCCGCCTGGCCTTCCCCACCTTGCCAGTGCTGCACACCCCGAGCTGCCCAGGCTGAAAGCTGAGGGGTCACCCTTGGTTCTTCTCTCTCCGCAAGTCCCTGATTTCAGTTCCTTGAGTTCCTTCCAGGTCTCCACTCCCCCACCCCGCCCCTCCGGCCAAGGTTAACCCTTCTGCTGCCCTCACCCTCCACAGCAGCCCCAGGGAGCTCTTACAAAGTCGGTCTGATCAGGTGGCTCCTGTCACACTGAGGACAGAACCCTCTGTCCCACCTGCCCCCCAGGCCCCGGGTCTGCCTCTGTCCACAGCTCTGCAGTCACTCCCGTCATGTTCCCCGAGCTCACTCCAGCCTTTCTGTCCACAAACCTGGCTGCCCCAGGGCCTCTGTACAAGCAGCTCCCTCCAAGTAGAATGCTCTGTCCTCCAGGTCATCACCTAGCTAGCTCCTCCCTGTCAGCCAAGTCTCAGCTTAAATGTCACTTGTCTTTCTTGACAGCCCCCCTCCCCCGCAACTGGCAGTGGCCAGGCAGTCCTGGCTATTGTATCCCCACATTTCATTGTCTCATGGCCACGCCCACCTCCTGGCTCTGTGTGTGTGTGTGTGTGTGTGTGTGTGTGTCTCATCCTCATCTCTCCCTTCCAGAATGTGGCTCCCTGGGGGCAGGGGCTGAGCTCCCCCTGCCCAGGAATGTGGTTGGCACAGAGTAGGAGCTTCACTGGCATGTGCTGAGCAGGCGGACTTGCCAGCAGAGCCCGGAGTGACCACAGGAGCGAGCTGAAGCGAGGGTGGTGGTGAGGACCAGGCGTACCTGCACCAGCAGCTTGAGGCGCGTGATCCTCTGGAAGGGCAGGATGAGGAAGGAGGAGAAGGGCAGCCCCTTGCACTTGGGGTCGAGCTCCAGCTGCGTGATCAGCTCCCGAAAGGCCGCCTTCTCCTGGCTGGGGACACAGACACAGGAGTGGGTCCCTGGGCTCGAAGGAGGCACGAGTTGGAGGCATGTGCACCCCACTGACGGCCTCCCAGGAACCAGATGGCCCACAGGCATGGAAAACAGGCCCATTTCTTTCTTTCTTTAAATGGAAAATAAATTGTTCATGTACAAATCAAGTAACAACAGTGGCTTCCCATACCCGGCCACGAAGACTTAGCAAGACGCACTGTGTGGGGGAGGGCAAGTGCCGTGTGGCCAAGGCTGTGAACCAGGTGCACAGTTACATGGTTTTGCCCAGCAGGGCACTGTGGCAAGGTAGACCCACGTGGCCACAGGGACAGCAGCAGGCTAGAGACGACTGCAGGAGAGCCCGTGCGTTTCCGGCAGGTGGGCTTGGCGCCGGCAAAGAAGGCACACTCTGCCTGTCACTGTCACTCTGCACTTGTGTGGCACAAGGAAGGGCACTGCCATGTGTAGACAGATTCCTGCGCACTTCCAGATTCTGCTGTGCACTTGTCCTCTCAATGTTTGTCCTCAAACTAGCATGCCGGGCACCTCGAATTCCAGTTGTTTTACACCTACTGCTAAAATACCCAAACGTCAAATACTCAGACTTGACCATGTTCACGAGTGACTGTGTGGTTTGACAGAAAAGCCAGGGGAGTGCGGTCCGGGAGTCCTTGATACCCCTGGGTGGAGCGAGGACGCCTCCCCGGCTAACCCAGTGGCAGGGGCCTGGTGTATCAGTGCGAGGAATTCAAGAGCAGGTTGACTGAACAATTATCTTGTCAACTGAAACCCCAGAGAAAGTTTGTAAAATGGGCAGATTAGCAGTAAATTCAGGGGCACTGCTGGATAAGCACCAAGGAGACCCCTTCCCGCCCATCCCTGCCCTCGCCGCCAGCTCAAACCCACTCCCCTGCCGTCCCGGGCCTTGAACCGGCCGGCCGGCCTCACGCTGTCCTCTCTACCCCACGGAGCTCTGCCCGGCTGCTCGGGTGCTGGGGCGGACCCTCTGGGGTCGGGCGGGGTCAACGGGGTCAAGTGACACCCAAACGCCCTGGGACATGCTGGTGTGGCTACTATCACCAGCCGGGCCAACCTTTGTGGCCCACTTGGACCTTGGGAAGCAGACGCGGAAGACAGAGGTGCCCAGCCTGCAAGAGGAGTCTGGGCCGCTGCCAGCCCGGGGGAGCCCGCCGCCCCGCGCCCCGCCCCCGAGTCCACGCCAGGCACACGCACAGCAGCTGCTTGCACGTCCTCTCCTGGTAGGTCTGGTTGCTGACGTAGGTGATGTAGACGGAGAAGTGGTTGGCCGCGTAATGGTACACGATGTCACACACGTCGGAGATGACGACGTTCTCCTCCATCCGGTGCTCCAGCTCCAAGAGAAACCTGCAGGAGGCAGCGGCTTGGGACGAGGGTGCCTGGGTGGCAGAGAGTCAGGGACAGTCCCACCCAGGGCGGCGTGCCACGCCGGGGCTTCACGGCCAAGCACGGGGGCGGTCCCAGCGCACCCCCTCAGCCCTGAGCTGTGAAACTCCCAGCCTGCCGCGGAGGGTGGGCGGATCTTTCATCCTGCAATGCGACTGGGGCTGGCTTCTTCTTCGAAAGATTCGGGGAATAGATGGCATTCCTCCGCCACGGCGGCTCAGCCACCCTCCACACAGGGCCCACCTCTAACCGCTACCCAAGCCAGCGCAAACGCAACCACCCAGGGGAGAAGAGAAAGCAGGACGGCAGCAGGACCACGCTCTGCAGTGGCCGCGGCGGGTCTGGGGCGCTGCGTGCACCGAGCCCGGCTTACACGGACGTCCTGGCCTGCCCGACTTAGACTCGCCTGACCGCGGGTTTCGTGCATAAAAGAGCCAGACTCAAGGTCACCCCAGCCTGGCTGAGGGCTCTCCAGCACACGGCTGCCTGTGGGACACTCAGAGCTCACATGCTGAGGGGAGGCACCCAGGGGACCAGGCCGGCCGCCCTGCTGGGACCGGGTAGTGGTGATCTTGGGTTTGCGTTTGTATTTATTTATATTTTATTATGGAAAATTCCGAACACGCGGAAGTACAGAAGCCGGCGTCGTGAGCACTTGTCAGTGGCCTTGGCTGTGCCCCAGGCGAGGAGAAGGGCCCCGGGGAGGTGGCTGTCCCCAGCGTCCTCACCGCTCGCTGACGGCCAGGACGTCCAGCACGTTGGAGAAGAGGATGTGAGCCTCGGACGGGTGCAGGATCTTCTTCAGCCGCTCGTTCTCCATGAAGTGGGACACCAGCAGGTTCAGGCTCTTGTAGTAGGAGGCCTCGGAGGTGACCAGCTCGAACATGGCCTGCAGCAGGGAGACCCAGGTTACCGCCGGCGCCGCCCGTGAAGGCGCGGGCCTCGCGCTAAGACGGAGGGGACCGGAGACGCTCGCGGAGTTTGAGGGGGAAACCGCCTGCTGCTGAGGCCGGCGCTGCCCGGCCAGGGGTGCAGCTGCCCCCACGCGGCAGTGGGACGGCGGGGAGGCCACTCTGCCCTTGGGGTACGCCAGCCCCTGGCGAGAGGGCACAGCGCCTGCTCCCTGCGGAGGAGCGGGGAGCCACAGGCCACCGGAGACGGCCGGGTCCGGAAGACGGACAAGGGAGCCGGGCAGCTGCCGGGGTGATTCAGGCCCATGTCCCCAGGAGTGGGATGGCGTGAGAGTCGGCAGGGAAGGGGAATCCATATCCCCACGCCCAGAAAAACGTCTGGAAGGAAAAGGCCACGGTGTCAACCACGGGCATCACAGGAGAGGACTCCAGGGTGGTTTTACTCTTTTCTTTTTATCCTTTTTTTTTTTTTTTTTTTTGAGACAGAGTCTCACTCTGTTGCCTGGGCTAAAGTGCCGTAGCGTCAGCCTAGCTCACAGCAACCTCAAACTCCTGGGCTCAAGCGATCCTCCTGCCTCAGCCTCCCGAGTAGCTGGGACTACAGGCATGTGCCACCATGCCCAGGTAATTTTTTATATGTATATATATATATACACACACACACACACACATATATATATATATATATATATATATTAGTTGGCCAATTAATTTCTTTCTATTTTTATAATAGAGACGGGGTCTTGCTCAGGCTGGTTTTGAACTCTTGACCTTGAGCAATCCACCCGCCTCGGCCTCCCAGAGTGCTAGGATTACAAGTGTGAGCCACCGCGCCCGGCCAATTTTTTTTTTTTTTTTTTTTGAGACAGAGTCTCACTCTGTGACCCAGGCTAGAGTGCAGTGGGGTCATCATAGCTCACAGCAACCTCACATTCCTGGGCTCAAGCGATCCTCCTGCCTCAGCCTCCTCACTAGCTGGGACTACAGGCATGCGCCACCACCACACCTGGCTAATCTTTTCTAATTTTAGTAGATATGGGGTCTTGCTCTTGCTAACGCTGGTCTCGAACTCCTGACCTCTAGTGATCCTCTCTCCTTGGCCTCCCAGAGTGCTGGGACTACAGGCGTGAACCACTGCACCCAGCCTGTTTTTACCTTTTAAATTGTCTGAAAATTTCAAAACAAGCATATATCTTTACTTCTGTGGTCTGATTCTATAATGTAATCAATAAAGCAATTTTCATTTTGGAAAAGAAGGAAATCCGTAATCTCATAAACTTTCTGGAGGCTGCTTTATTCTACACCATGCCTATGACCCGATGACTGAGCCTATGCACACAGCAAAACTACGGGAGGCTCCGTTCTCTCAAGTGTCATCTGCAAATAGAAGCGGTGCATCCTGGCTCCCCTCCCTCCCTTGTTTACCAATAAGCCCCCAAACTGTCCCCGCCTTCCTCTCCCCCATCAGCCTCTGACATTCTGTGACCGAGGCCTGGTTCAGGCCCCACAGTGCCTTCTAGTGCCCACATGCTCACCCCCTCGGACCTGTGATTGTCACCTTATTCGGAGGTGAGGTTGTCCTGGACTTAGGCTGGGCCCTGAACCCACTGACAGGTGTCTTCATAACAGGGCAGCAGAAGGAGCTTTGACGCACAGAGGAGGAGGCGGAGGCGGAGGCGGAGGCTGGAGTGCTGCAGCCACCAGTGCCAGCAGCGGACAGGGCAAGAGGGATTCTCCCCCAGCGCCCTGGAGGGCACAGCCCTGCCATTTTTTTTTTTTCCTTTTTAAACAGACAAGGTCTCGGCATGTTGCCCAGGCTGGTCTCAAACTCCTGGCCTCAAGATACCCTCCCGCCTCAGCCTCCCAAAGTGCTGGGATTCCAGGCGTGAGCCACCGTGCATGCCTGGCCCTGCCGACACCTTCTGGCTCACAGCTGCGGAAGGACCACCTCTGTCACTCTACAGCCCCCAGGTGCTGGGAGGCCAACAGGGCGGAGGGAGGAGGGACAGAACCCCAGAGTGGTGAGGACCTCAGGGGCTCTGGTCCCCCCTGGGTCCCACCTGCCCCGCATCTCACTCCCTTTGGGGCCCCCTCCCCCCTCCCCACTGGTCAGCGCCCCCAGTCCAGGGTTCGAGGCCCTGGCAGTGGAAGCTCGAGCTCCAGGGCTGGGGAGCGTTTGTTCCCAGAGCGCGGCGGGCCCTGGGGCGGTGGGGACGCGCACGCTGTCTCATTTCATCCTCCCGGGCCCCGGGAGGATGAAGGAGGCCCCCGTTTCACTGAAAGGAAACAGAGACAGAGAGGTGAAGTTATGCCGCAAGGTCACGCAGCTGGAGGGCGGAAGGGCAGAGGTTCTGCCACCCCCAGGTAGAGCAGGGTTAACCAAGCGCTTGCTGGCCACGGGCCTGCTGGGAGCCTCCCTGCTGCTTCCCTGCGAAGCTCTGCCCCGAGGCCAACCTGGCAAAGCACGTGGACACAGGGAACGTACCTGTAAGTTGGGGACGCCGTATAGCACAATCCCCTCCAGCAACAGGGAGCGAGTTCACGCTGACAGCGCTCCAGGGCCACCTGCCAATCACAGGCCCTGGCCACCTCCGCAGTGAGGCCACCCAGCCCCCAGTGTCTGCTCCTGACGGTGAGATGCTGAACGGGCCTGTGGCCTCCCTGTAACTGTCCCCACGTCACCTGCTGAGTCTGCCTAAAAGTAAGCAGCTACACAAAGCACAGGGCGCTGGCCTCACCAGCAGAGCTGCAGCCCCGGCACGGACGGTGACCCAAGCCCGGCGTGGCGAGAGTCAAGCTACGCTGAGCGACAAGTTTCCCGAAAGCTTCTCTGTTACAGATGCTGTGAAGAGCTCATTTTTCTGCTGCTAAATTTAATTTTTTTTTTAACAAAATGTCAAGTGGTTGCAGCTCCCAAGTTCCAGGCAAACACAGCCAACACCACTGGCACGGATGAGTGACACAGACGCCGAGGGGGAAAGCCACCGTGCCCCAAACACAGCATCCCCGAGACTGGCACGCCTGCTAAACCACGCCTCCCCGGAGGACGCCTGTTGGAGACCCCTGGGATGACGTCTGCACGTGTCCCCGTGGCTCCCCGGCTGCTGGCCTCTTCGTCCTGATGTCGGAAGGACAGGCCAGGGCGGCTGGCAGAGGTGGACCAGGCTGGAATCACACTGAGGGACGCGGCTGAGCCCCACTCACACGCTCACCCCTCTCTCGCCATTTACAGGCCGTTAGTCATCTGTGGGTTCTGGTTTTCCAGGGCGTTTGCCCTTGTTTGACATGTCAGACTGTCTGCTGCATGCATGTGGCTTCTTCCCCCCTAATCCTCAGGTCTGTGCACACAGCGGCCGAGGGACCCAGGTGCTGCTCACTCTTCCATCCACTCCCTCATGCGTCCATGCGCTCCACAAAGGCTTACTGAGCCCTGCCGAGTGCCGGGCACTGGGCTAGGCACTGAGTGCTCAGCGGGGAGCTCGGCCAAGTCCCTGCTGCCGCCACGGCACTTATGTCCCCGGGGAGTCGAGAGACAGTGACACAGGTCAGATCAGGTGGCAAGTGATAAGGAGCAGCGGCTGGGATGGGGTGTGTGCACCTGTGAGAGTGTGTGGATGGGTGTGTGCAAGTGAGTGTGTGTGTGGACGGGTGTGTGCAAGTGAGTGTGTGTGTATGGATGTGTGCATGTGAGTGTGTGTGTGGACGGGTGTGTGCATGTGAGTGTGTGTGTATGGATGTGTGCATGTGAGTGTGTGTGTGGACGGGTGTGTGCAAGTGAGTGTGTGTGGATGGTATGTGCATGTGAGTGTGTGTGTGGACGGGTGTGTGCAAGTGAGTGTGTGTGTGGACGGGTGTGTGCAAGTGTGTGTGTGTATGGATGTGTGCATGTGAGTGTGTGTGTATGGATGTGTGCATGTGAGTGTGTGTGGATGGGTATGTGCATGTGAGTGTGTGTGGATGGGTATGTGCATGTGAGTGTGTGTGGACGGGTGTGTGCATGTGTGTGTGGACGGGTGTGTGCATGTGTGTGTGGACGGGTGTGTGCATGTGAGTGTGTGTGTGGATGGTATGTGCATGTGAGTGTGTGTGTGGATGGGTGTGTGCATGTGAGTGTGTGTGGATGGGTATGTGCATGTGAGTGTGTGTGGACGGGTGTGTGCATGTGTGTGTGGACGGGTGTGTGCATGTGAGTGTGTGTGGATGGGTGTGTGCATGTGAGTGTGTGGATGGGTGTGTGCAAGTGAGTGTGTGTGGACGGGTATGTGCATGTGAGTGTGGGGTGAGCGTGTGCCTCCACTACAGAGAATTCCTCCTTTATGGAACCGGCCACTGACCTGCCTACAGCCCCTGCTCCGTGGCGGGCTGGTCTGGCCCCACCTGCCTCTGCGGCGGCTGCTTCCCGAGCCCTCGCCACCGTGGGCGCAGGCAGGGCTGATACCTGTAGGGACACTCATTGAGACTGACCCAAATTGCATGAAACACCGCGGGTCTCCGAATGGCACGCTCAGCTCTTGACTAGTCTGCTGTCAATAATCACATTGCACTTCTGGCTTTTCCCACTTCCGCTGCTACTCTGCCCATTCCTGCCCTGGGTTCCTCGTGAAGAGCAAACTCCCGTTAACCTGCACGTTGCCTGCGTGGCCCCGTGGAGGTGGCTTTGCAACTGGTAAGGGCTGCGGTGTCCACTATGGGCAGCGGAGCGGTAGATGGGCTAAGGCCTTGGGCTTGGGAGTTAGCCAGAACCTCTGCCCTCCGCGAGAATTCCTAATCCTGCTAAGCCTCAGTTTCCATACATGGAACCGGCCACTGACCCGCCTGCAGCCCCTGCTCTGTGGCGGGGGCTGCCAGGAAGTGAGGTTCATGATGGGAAGTGCTCAGCCTGGGGTCTGGCCTTCTCAAAGCACCTGACGGATGTTCTGGGGTCCCGGCTGATCCAACATCTGGGTGCTGCCTTCGCTAATGGTGGTCAGAGGGGCCAAGGAGGGCCTGTCTCAGGAAGTGACACTGGGGCTGAGTCCCAAAGCACAACGAGAGAGCCCAATCCCAGGAATGCCAACGCCGGAGCAGAGGGGACGGCGCCAGAGGGGGTGGGAGACAGGACGGCAGTGGGGAGGCAGGGGAGGCTGGGGGCTCCTAGGCACGTGCCAGGAGCCACCACTGCAGGTCGGGTGGGACCGCCAGGCTCCGGTTCTCAGTCTCAAGCCCTCCCCGACCGCCAGGTGGGGACGGACGGGGATGGGCCAGAGTGGCAGCCTGGGCTTCTGTGCGACAGAAGCCACGCCCGCCTCCCAGCAGGGCCCAGCCTGCCAAGCTCAGGAAGCCCCGGCTCCCATTTTTCCTGTAAATGTAGATTTTTCTCTGACTGACATCATGGAGCATCTCAGGTGACTGGGGTCAGCCTCGGTCAGGGGGTGTCTCCCCAACCCGCCAATGACAAGGACCCCCAAGACTGGAGACCCCAGGCCAGCACCGAGCCGCTGAGTGGAGAGCACCCCACAGAAGCACTCAACGCTAAGCTGCCCCGGGGATTGGGGGGCAGGGGCCAGGGCCTGAGGCCAGGCGAGCAGGGCACTAGGGCTGCTGTGCGTTGGTGACGTCACACGGCCTCAGGACTGGCCAGGTGTCCAGAATTAGGGCCACCCAGACCACCCTGTTCAAGCAACACATTTGAAAAAACAAAGGAGACCCCTGCCCCATCAGCAAGGGGACAGGAAAGAGGAAGTGGGGACACCAAGAAAGTCTGGAGGAACCAACCACTTCCATCAAGGAAGGCCAAGCAGCCTGCCTCTAACTCACAAAGACTGCACTTTATTTTATTAAAAAAAAAATTTTTTTTATAGACAAGGTCTTACTGTGTCACCCAGGCTAGAGTCCAGTGGCTCTATCATAGCTCACTGCAGCCTTGAACTCCTGGGCTCAAGTGACCCTCCTGCCTCAGCCTCCTGAGTAGCTGAAACTACAGGCATGCACCACCACACCTGGCTAAGTTTTTTATTTGATTGTTTATGTAGAGATGGGGTCTCACTATGTTGCCCAGGCTGGTCTTGAACTCCTGGCCTCAAGGACTCCTCCTGCCTCAGCCTCCCAAAGCCCTGAGATTATAGGGATGAGCCATATATCTGGCCGGAACACTGCACTTTAAAAAGTCAGTTTACTGGCCTCTGAGCATCTGACTTAAGACAAATCAGCATGTCTTGCAGCTATTGCCAAACACAGTCCTCGCCGTCTGGTCAGCCAAGCTCCCCTTACCTGTCCCCCAATCCTGCACCTACATTCCCATTGGTATCACTCCTAGTTCTCCAGCAAAGCTCAGGCTGGACAATTGCTCTGGCTGGCCCTGCACCCACCTTGTCTTACAACCCAGGGCTCTATGGAGCGCCCCCGTCGTGCACGCAGCCCCGATCTGGACTGGCTTTTTGGCTTCCCCTGTCCTCCCTGCTAACGAGCCCCCACTGTCTTTGATGCCGTTGCGTCTGAGTCACCAGGCTGGTCGCTGTGGGGGTCAGGGCCAAAGGCCAGCAGACCATGGGCGCAAGCCCGGTTTACTGGCTGCCTGCTCCCTTCCTTACAGCCAGGAACAAAAGCACCCCCCATACCCCCCGGGGTCCCGGCAGCCCCTTCACATCTGCCCGAGGGCCAGGCCCTCCCAGATGGATGGACTGTGCGAGGGGGCCTGGTCTGAGCTCCCGTCCAAACCCCCGACGGGTGAACAGAATGGATCTTCTCAAGCAGCCTGCATGTCCCCACTGGTTACAGACCAACTGTGTCCCCCAATATTCACACGTTGAAGCTCTCACTCCTAACATGACTGTGTGGAGACGGGGCCTGTAAGGCGCTACGGAAGGTTAGGCGAGGCACGAGAGTGATGCGATAGGGCCAGAGTCCGTCTAAGGGGAAGAGACACCAGGAGCGAGTGCAGGGGAGCAAGACGCCCCTGGTCTCCCACCCAGCTCCCAGGACTCTGTCCCTCCTCCCTCTTGGGGTGGGACACGCAGTCCCTCTGGAAGGGGCTGAATCAAAGAACCAGTAAAAGTTAGCCAGGCAAAAAGGAGAAAAAAGTCAGCGTTTCTCAGCATGTCCCTTACTGGTTCATTAAAATGCAGATTCCCAGGCCCCTCCCTCAACCCACCCATAACCTGTCTTTTAACAAGGTGCCCTGGTGACTCTGAGGCACGCCAGAGTCCGGGGACCCCTGGTGTCCAGGAGTGGGGGCTCCAGCCCCAGAGCCTCTGTGAGAACCTCTCTTTTTGCACCTGTCCCCCTGAGTCCTAAGCATTAGGGATGTCAGAGGAGTCAGAGAAAGGGGTGGCGCAGGCCACCTGCTCTCTGCGCCCGGCCCCTCAGAGCCGCCACCCGAGCGGATCCGCATCCTCGCTCTGCAAAACGCTGCTTTCCCGGGATGGCCCGAGCCGTCACACAGTGGCCTGGTTCCTGTGGCTGGTGCTGTCATTTATACACCACAGGCATCCGGGCTCACAGAAGTGACTTTAAAAGGGCTTCTAGTAAAGAGGAAACCCCTAAAGGCCTATCTTTCTTCTGCGAACAATGACGATGAAGTCCGACTGCAGAGCCCGAGCCCTGACCTGCCGTGGCGCGGTCTTTAGTGACTCAGGAGACGCTGGCGGGGCGCCAAATTGCTGGGATTATAGATAGGCATCAGCCACTGAGCCCGGTTTCAAAATTTAAAAAACATCTAACCTTTAACCCAATTCCACATAGCAATTCCCATGGCATTCCGCTGTGCAGATGTCTAATCTTTCATCATTATAAATAATGCTGCAATGAACATCCTTCATACCCCATATTTCTAATTGCACATGTCCATCAGTGGGGGACTGGTTAATAAATGATAGAACATCTTAACAGTGGAGCCCCATAAACCTGCAGAAAATGAGGCTGTTCTATTGGGATTGACATGGAAAGATACAATAAATATTTTACTAAGTGAAAAAAAAAGGTGCAGAACAACATGCACAGTAGTTTGCCATCTGTGTGACATGCCTGTACATGTGAGTACACACACACACACAGACTGCGTGCTAGCCCTAAATACATGTCCAAGGAGGGAACCGGGTGGCTTGGGGACAGGGGTGGGAGAGAGACCTCCTTTCACCGCTAGTCCTTTGACTCCTTCTGAACTTTACATCAGGCGCATGTATTATTAAGCCAAAAGATTACTTTCAAAAATAACTACTGACTTTGCCACTTCATTAAAATAGTTACTGGTGTTTGCTTTCTAAATCAGATAGGCCAGGAGGTACCTGCTGTTGCAGGTGAGGGCCACCGTGGAGCTCAAAGCATGCCCCTGCTGACCTGGGACTCTTTTGCTGAACTGTTAAGGTTTGTCTTAAAAAGACAAATGTGTGGTTCAGTGAGGGTTAGAAAATAAAATAAATCACATAAACAGTAACTAAAATAAATAAATTAAATCACAACTTAATTTTTTGCATAGAGGTCCATCATAGTAAAAACCCTAGGTAATTTCCTTCTAAAGTGGACAGTTTTCTTTGGGGAAAGAAAAAAGTAAGTATGTTTAAGTTCTAAGTCGTAAAAATAGGTTGAGAAGCAACAAAAATACAATCCTGATGTCAGCGACTGCGCAGTCTCGGACCGCGAGTTACAGCACATCTGCGTGCGGCCACCCCTGGGTCCCTCCCTTCTCATCTCTCAGCAGGACGAAGCCGCCAGTCCTGTCTGGGCACGCTGGGGCCCTGCTGCCGTCCTAAGCACCAGCCTGGGCAGGCCGCCCATGAGAGTGTGAGTGTGTGCGTGTGCGTGTGCGTGTGTGTGTGTGTGTCCCCGTTCCCCCGCAGAACACTTGCGGTATCACTCCCTGCTCACTCTTCAAGCTCTACTCACCTGGCCCACCAGGACCAGGGACTCTGGCGAGTCCATCTCTCTCTATCCCCTTTGCGGGGGCAGGATCCAGCACATGCCAGGGCCACGACCCAGGTCACCGAAGGAGTGGCTGCTCCAGGCACCTCCAGTTTCTCCTTTATTTTTCCCCGACAGCAGGGCCCAGGCAAGTGCAGCGCTGGGCGGCGGACACTCTGTTGGGGCGGTGATGTTCCCCTGCCCCTCCCCCTTCAGCATAATTCTCTGTTCTGCCACTTCCAGAAAAGTCTGCCGCCTTCCCCATTGGGACACTCTACCCTTCCTACCCTTGCCTCCTTCCTAACCTCTTAATTTGAATCTAATTGTCTTCTCAAACTGTTGGGTCCTCAAACAGTAACTCAAAGACCATCCCAAAGGAAGGGTGGGAACCAAGAGCTCTAGAACAAGTTAAGAAACCAAACTGAGAAAATCCTGTTCAACAACACTCTCCAATTTTGGTGACCTAATTTTTCCTTAAAATTTTTTTTACTTAAAAATGAGGAAAATGTGCTACAGTAATTTGTTCTTAAATCCTGGTTCTTCCACGACTGATTAAGACTTAGGCCTTCCAAAAGGCCATCACTGTGGGGTGTTTTCCTTGTGTGAACAGTAATTCATCTCGACCTGCTGCTTTTGTAGCTAAAGAAGAAGAGATGTTCTGACAACAGATTGAGCTGGCAGTACAAGTTGCCTGTCTTGCTTTGATAAATATATTTTTAAAAAGATCTAATACAGAAGTCACTGATTCGGAACACACAATCTGAAGATCTCAGTTTTATGTCCGTTATCAGATATTAACAAAATAGAAGCACATTAAGCTCTTTAAAATAAATATGAAAAGTCAGACTATAAAAAACGCAGAGCAAGACACGCTGGACGCTGTGTGCCAACATTATTCACTGCTGGATGTAACTAGGGTGCATGTCGGTGAGGGATTTATTTTTAAGTATCTATATCTGATCCATTGAGATAGCAAAAATGTGTAAAGAAAGTAAAAATCTTCTATGCCCATTCTACTACAGATGTAATATTCTATTTTGCTTTTAAAAGCCTTTATATATCATGAATATTCACCTTATTTCATTCTTTGAAAGCACGTTTTTTGATGTTTATATCTTTGTATCTATATCTGCATGCTATCCTACTAAACAATTCCCCTACCATTGGGCATTTAAGTTTTCTTCCCTGCATTTTTCTCCTAATTTCTGCTGGGATGAACATCCTAATTAATAAACACTTGTGTACATGTCTGATTATTTTGCAAGATAAATTTCTAGAAACAGAAGTTCTAGAAAGTGTACAAATATATTCTTACTAGTTTTGATACAAATACACTCTTCCTATCAGCTGTATTTGAGAGTGCTCATGTAAGAATTCCCCCAACACTAGGCTTTAAACACATATATTCAGAAGTCTCTGTCATTTTGAAAAGCAGATGACAGTACCTCAATGTTGCTCTAGTTTGTATGTCTTTGATTACTAGTGAGTTTGATTTTTGTTTTCCCTTTTTTCATCAACTCATTGGCCATTTGTACTTTTTCTATGTGAACTGCTTCGCCCAATTTTCTTTGGGTGTTCATCTTTTTCTTCCTGATAGAGCCTTATGATTGACTGAAGTCTGGGTTTTGCTCACGTGTATGAAAACACCTACTTTTTTGCACATTTATCTTATAATCAGCCACCTCATTAGAATCGGTACTTTTGTTTGACTCCCTCAGGTTTTTTAAGCAGGCGACCATCACTGGAAGATGATGGTATGACTTCCCTTCTCTAAGGCTTCCTCTCTTCCTCCTTTCCTCATCTCATTGCCCCCGGAAGCTCTAGCAACATCGAACAGCGTTAGCAAGCATCGTATCTTGCCTTTACCACCACAAACCATTCTTCACTAAGTGTGATTTTGGTTCTAGATTTGAGATATTCTTTATAAATCTCAAAAGTGTCCTTCTGAGTTTTGTTATATTTAGATGGCAATAGATGTGCTATTTCCTCTTTCATCCTCTTTGAAGATCAGTGTATTTTTCTCCTCTGGCCTGTCAATGTGATAAATTTTGGTCCCGAACATCCAAATATTACACCACCTTTGCATTAATTCATACTTGCTCAATTGTATGTTATTCATTTAATCTACCATAAGATTTGATTTGCTTATGTTCTATGTAATTTTTTTACTTTAATTCACAGTGACTGGGTAGTACTTATTTTGTTAGGTTGAAAATAATGAAATTGAAGACATTCAACCCTTTTGATGTTTTACTTTTTAAATTATTGTACAGTAAAAAAGACTTGCGGGGTGTATAGGTTTATGAATTATAACATATGTGTAGACTCATGTAACCCACATTACAACCAGATACTCCAAGTTCCATCACTTCACCGGACGCCCTGTGCTGTCCCGTTCTCATCACGATCTCCCCCAACCCCTAGCCCCTGGCAACCACTGATCTGTTTTCCAACACTAGTTTGGTCCTTTTCAGAATGTCATATAAACGGAAGTGCATGTAACCTTGCTGGTTTCCTTCACTCAGCAAAATGTCTTTAAGATTCATCCAAGTTGTTGCACGTAGCAGTAGTCTGTTCCTTTTCATTGCTTAGTATGCCATTGTATGTATGTGCCGGTTTGGCCTCCAGGGGACATTCGGCTAGGTCTAGAGACAATTTTCGTTGCCACGACTTGGGGTGGGGATGCAACTGGCATCTCGTGGGTAGCAGGCAGGAATGCTGCTAGACCTCTGTGATGCACAGGATAGCAGTCCCCGCAACAAATTAGCAACTCCAATGTCAACAGTGCCGCAGTGCTGCTGTAGGTAAACCCCTGGGAGCGGGGTTGCTGGGTCGTGTGGTAAGTGATGTTTAACTTCATAAGAAACCGCCAACCCTTCAGCGTGGCCGCACTATTTTGCAACCCCACCAGCCACGTATGAGAGTTCCAGTTGCCATGCCTCACAGGAGCACTTGGTGTTGCCAGTATTTTTAAGATCTTGTAAAGCAAGTATGTAGTACTTACTTGTCTCCTGTACTTCTTTGATGAAGTATATATTTAAATCTTTTGCCCATTTTTAAATGGGACTGTTATTTTCTTACGGTTGCGTTTCAAGTTCTTTGTGTATTCTAAGTGCAAGTCTTTTGTCAAATAAGTGATTTGTAAGTATTTCCGCCCCATCTGTAGCTTCTCTTTTTCTTTCATTCTCTTAACAGTGTCTTTTTCAGGGCAAAAGTTTTTAACTTGGATCAAGTCCGATTTATCAATATTTTTCTTTTATGCATGATTGCTTTTGGTGTCACATTTGAGAATTCTTTGCCTAACCTCAGGTTATAAAGATTTTCTCCTATGTTTTTTTCTAAAAGCTTTAAAATTTTGCATTTTATATTTAGATCCATGATCCACTTTTTTTTTCTTTTTTTTTGAGACAGAGTCTCACTTTGTTGCCCAGGCTAGAGTGAGTGCCATGGCATCAGCCTAGCTCACAACAACCTCAAACTCCTGGGCTCCAGCAATCCTCCTGCCTCAGCCTCTTGAGTAGCTGGGACTACAGGCATGCGCCACCATGCCCCGCTAATTGTTTCTATATATATTAGCTGGCCAATTAATTTCTTTCTATTTATAGTAGAGAAGGGCTCTCGCTCTTGCTCAGGCTGGTTTTGAACTCCTGACCTCGAGCAATCCGCCCGCCTCGGCCTCCCAGAGTGCTGGGATTATAGGCGTGAGCCACCGCGCCCGGCCCCCATGATCCACTTTGAATTAATTTTTGTATAAAGTATGAAGTTTAGGTTTTTCAACATCAATGTTCAATATTTGTTGAAAAGACTATCCTTTGCCCATTAATTCCTTCGCCCCTTTGTCAAAAACCAACTGGCTATATTTGTGTGGGTCTATTTCTGGACTTTCTAATCTGTTCCGCTGATCTATGTGTCTCTCCTTTCATGGTTACCCTGCTGTTTTGATTAATGTAAAATTTTTAGTAAGTCCTAAAATCAGATAGTACCACTCCCCCAACTTTCTTCTTTTTGAAAATTGTTTAGGCTATTCTAATGATCTTGCCTTTTCATGGGAACTTTAGGATAATTTCATCTACAATCACAATAAATTCTGGAATGTTGGATTGGAGTTTAATTAAATGTACAGATCAACAACCGGGAAAGAGTATCTTTACTACATTGAAGCTTCCAATCCATGAACATTTTTTGTCTCTTGATGTATTCAGGTTTTCTTTGATTCCTTTCATCAGTGCTTTGTAGTTTTCAGCACAGAGATCCTGTGCATGTTTGGTTAGATTTAGACCTAAGTATTTCATTTTGGGGGAAGCTACTGAAAATGGTATGGTTCTTTTAATTTTGGTTTCTAATAGTTCATTGCTAGAATGTAGAAATATGATCAATATTTGTGTGTTGATCTTGTATCCTACAACCTTGCAAAATTACTATTAGTTCTAAGAGGTTTTTCTGGTGGATTCCTTGGGATTTTCCATGTAGACAATTATGTCATCTGTAAATAGGGGCAGTTACAAACTGTATGCCTTTGTTTCTTTTTCTTGCCTTATTGCACTGGGTAGGATTTCCAGTATGATGCTGAATAAGAGTGGTGTGAACAGATATCCTTCCCTTGTTTTTAATATTGGGGGAAATCTGCTGGTTGCAGGTGTGGTAGATATCCCTTATGAAGTTAAGGAATTTACCTTCTATTCCTAGTTTGCTGAAGGTTTTAATAATGACTGAATATTGAATTTGGTCAAATGCTTTTTCTGAATCAATTGTTGTAGTAATCATATAGTTACTTCTTCTTTAGGCTATTAACATGGTGGGTTACACAGATTGATTTTCAAATATTTTACTAACCTTGCATTGCCAGGATGAATCCACTTAGTCATGGTATATTACTCTTTTTATATACTTTTTAATTGCTAGTATTTTATTGAGAATTTAAAATATATATATTTGTGAGGAATATTGGTCCATAGTTTTCTATTCTTATTGGCTTTCTCTAAGTTTTGTATCAAGTGATGCTGGCCTTATAAAAATTTGGAAAGCGGCCGGGCGCGGTGGCTCACGCCTGTAATCCTAGCTCTCTGGGAGGCCGAGGCGGGCGGATTGCTCAAGGTCAGGAGTTCAAAACCAGCCTGAGCAAGAGCGAGACCCCGTCTCTACTATAAATAGAAAGAAACTAATTGGCCAACTGATATATATAAAAAAAAAAATTAGCCGGGCATGGTGGCGCATGCCTGTAGTCCCAGCTACTTGGGAGGCTGAGACAGAAGGATCGCTCGAGCCCAGGAGTTTGAGGTTGCTGTGAGCTAGGCTGACGCCACGGCACTCACTCTAGCCTGGGTAACAAAGCGAGACTCTGTCTCAAAAAAAAAAAAAAAAATAAAAATAAAAATAAAAATAAAAATTTGGAAAGCATTTCTCCTTCTATTTCCTGGAAAAGAATGGGCAGAATTAATACTTTGTCTACTTGAAATGGTTGGTAGAATTCACCAGTGGAAACTTATATAGGCCTGGAGATTACATGTTGTTGTTTTTATTAGTTTATTTATTTATTTATTTATTTTAGAGACAGAGTCTTGCTATTTGGCCCAGGTGGACTTTGAATTCCTAGGCTCAAGCAATCCTCCGGCCTCAGCCTCCCAAGTAGCTATATTTTTTGAAAGATTTTAAGTAAGAATTCAATTTCTTCAATAGTTACAGGACTATTCTGGTTATCTATTGTATTTTATTTTGGATGAGTTTTGGTACTTGTCAGTTTGAGGAATTGGTCTCTTTCATTTAAGTTGTCAGGTCGATAAGAGTAGAGTTGTGCATAGCACTCCCTTATTATTCTTTTTAATGCCTGTGGGGCCTATCACATCTCCTCTTTCATTGCTAACACTGGCAATTTACATCTTCTCTCTTTTTCATCAATCTTGGTAGAGACTTATTAATTTTATTAATCTTTTCAAAGAAATAGCTTTTGGTTTCATTGATTTTCTCCATTATTTTTTGATGTTCAGTTTTGTTGATTCTTACTCTTGTATTATTTCTTTCTTTCTGCTCGCTTTGGTCTTGCCCTTTCCCCTGCCTAGTGTCCTAATATGAATGCTTAGATTATTCACTTGAGACCTATCTTCTTTCCTAACTAAGCGCAATGCTATCAATTTCCTTCTAAACACGGCTCTGCTGCATTCTGCCAATTTTGGTATATTGCAGACACATACTCAGTCATTTAAAAATATTTATAATTGTCTTGAGACTTTCTCTTTGACCAAGGAATTATTTAGAAGTGTGCTAATTTCCAAGTGTTTTGAGATTTTATCTTTCTTATTGATTTCTAGTTTAATTCCATTAGGTTCAGAGAACATACTTCGTATGACTTCAATTCTTTTATACTTGTTAAGGTGTGTTATGGTCTATCTTAGTGATGGTTCTATGCGCACTTGAAAAAAAAAAACTGTATTCTGCTACTGTTGGGCAGAGTGTTCTATGAATATTTATTAGTTCCATTTGGTTGATGGTGGTCAATTCTTCTACATATTTATTGATTTTATGTCTTTCAGTTCTATTGATTACTGAGAGACGAGTGTTCTTGACTATGTATGTGTGTGTACATACACACCCCCCCTTTTGTACTTCTACTATAATTGTGGATTAAAAAACCTTTGCATGTGTTATGTGCTCTAATTATCAGATTTGATTATCAGTATTTCTCTTTTCCATGCTTTAGACCATGGATCAGCAAACTACAGCCTCTGGCTGGCCACCTGTATTTGTAAACAAAGTTTTACTGGAACACATTCCTCTACATATTGTCTATAGTTGATATCACACTGCAGTGGCAGAAGTGAGTGGCTTTGGCAGAGACAGTATGGCCTACAAAACCTAAAATATTTACTATTTGGTCCTTTCAGAGAAAGTTTGATGATCTCTGCTCTAGACTTGCACCAACTAATAAATACAGCATGTGGCTAAACAGATGCTAGTTTAAATCGAGTAGAATTAAACGCTTAGTTCCTTAGTTACACTAACCGTGTTTCAAATGCTCAGGAGCCAGGTATGGGCTGTGACTATTGGAGATGCAGACATAGAACACCCATCGTCACAGCAAGTGCTGCTGGCCAGCGCTGCCGTGGACTAGTCTATGGAACGCGGGACTCCTCCCGGCTTTGAACATTAGCCATCTGCGTGCACCTTCTCTCTTGTAGGTGAGTTTTTTGGTTACTGGTATGTTTGTGTTTTTAAAATCTTAAAAATTTAAAAAATTTTTATTTTTGAGTCAATTTTTGGTAGCTTGTATTTTCCTAGAAAATCACTCATCTCATCAAAACTTTTGGACAATATCTTCTTGGGTCTCTAATGGATCTGTTCTCCTTAGGAGTGTGTTTGTGGTATGTTTTCTAACCATTTCTTTCTAATGTCTAAAGCTGACATTTTAGAAGTTCATTTAATCTTGCATTTATCCTTTTCCTTTCTTTGAATTCACCGTGCATTTTACACATACGGCACATCTCGATTTGGACTCACGTGAAATGTTCGACGGCCACGGTGGCTACCAGAGTGGGCAGCTCACCTTTAGAGAGAATGACGCCCAGCAAAAATATTTTCCACCAGCCTGAGTTTGTGTTTCCAATCCCCTGTGTTCCCGCCATGCCCCGCTCCTATGGAACAGGAGTGGCAGTGTCTGCCCTCGTTTCTGGCAGATTCTGCACTGTCTGCCGTCCTGTTCGTGGCGGGTCCCAACTGTTACCTTCTCATTGTAAAGTGTGCCTCTTGGGTACGGCCTTTCTAATCAGAAGACACGACATCCACAAGATGAGGTTTAAATAAATAAAAATACTGACAGATTTTCTACAAAAATGAAAAAAGATTTTTAGGTGAAAAAAGATGCCACAAACAGACAGGGCAAGTGAGTTCTTGATCAATGTCAGCCTCTTGCCAGGCAGTGTCTCCAGCTCTTTATCCGTGTTGTTAATATTTATCTAATCTGCACAAGCCTGAGAGGTAGGTACTATGAATATACCCATTTTACAGATAAGGCAACTGAGGCACAGAGGCATTAAGTAACTTGCCCAAGGTCACGCAGCTAAGAAGTAGCAGAACTGAGAATCAAACCCACGCAGTTGGGTACTGGTGACTATGTATATAACCGCCAGACCCTATTGCCTCCCCTACACTAGACTGCAGGAAAAAACATTTGAACATATTAAAAAATAATTAATCTCCAGAATGTATACAAAACTGCTATAAATCAAGGTAATATAAACAAGCCCATAGAAAAAGGGCAAAGGATAAGAACAGGCAATTGATAGACAAAGAAATGGAAACGACCAGTGAACATATGCAAAGATGCTCAAGTTCACAAGTCGCCAAGGACAGGCAGGATGACACAAGATACAATTCTCCCTCTAACAGACTGGAGAGAAAATGAAGAAGTTTAACAACAGGCGAGGGAGGGTGTGTGAAAATGGCCTCTCTCGCGCTGCTGGTGGCCGTGTAAACGTGCACTGCCTTTACGGTGGCGACCTGGCAGTGCCCACCACCGTGCACAACCCGCTTCACTTCTGACCAGCGGTTCCCTTTCTAGACGTCCGTCCCACAGCCCAAGTCTCACAGGAGCACAAAGACTATGCACACGAGCTCTCCTGAACCCTGTCCTCGAGCGACTGCTGAGCTCGCCTGCACTCTCTCTACCCTCTGTCTACCACCTGCACTCTCTCTACCCTCTGTCTACCACCTGCACTCTCTCTACCCTCTGTCTACCACCTGCACTCTCTCTACCCTCTGTCTACCACCTGCACTCTCTCTACCCTCTGTCTACCACCTGCACTCTCTCTACCCTCTGTCTACCACCTGCACTCTCTCTACCCTCTGTCTACCACCTGCACTCTCTCTACCCTCTGTCTACCACCTGCACTCTCTCTACCCTCTGTCTACACTGGATGCGCGGGGCGAAGCCCAAGCCCGGGGCAGCCACCCGCACGCCGCTCTCCCCACCCGGGGAGTGTGCACTTCCTGCCGCTCACCTTCCTCCTTAAACTTACTCAAGCCACTTGCACCTGTGATGTGATCACATCATTTAATGATAAAAACCAATGAATTTTCAGCACAAAGGGAATTGTTTTTAAGACAATCAAGCTGAAAAAGTCTGAAAAGTCCAGGAAAGGCAAGATGCTAAAAACTATAACCCAAACCAAACTGCGGCTGAATACGGTGCAGCTAAAGCAAGCGTCTAAGCCCCAAATCCACGGCGCGGCTTGGCCGTGCTCTGTCAGGAGGGACAAGCAGAGGAAACAGGTCGCCTGCCGGAAACGACGGTCCCAGAAATGGCCGAGACACATTTATGCTGCCTGTGGTTTTTTAAACATTGAAAGTGTATTGAGTTACTTATTTAAAGACATTTAAAAATAAAGTGGTACCTTTACTGATGGATAAGATATCTTTAACAATGTAAAATGACTCTTTGTTCACTTTTGTGATTTTTTTTTTTTACACCAAATCTACTCTGTCTGAGAAGATTGGTTTAGTTTTCTAATCAATTGGAGATTTTTTTTTTGATATAGGGTCTCAATTGGAGATTTTTTTTTTTTTTTATATAGGGTCTTGCTCTGTTGCCCAGGCTGGGGTGCAGTGGCATCATCATAGCTCACAGCAACCTCCAACACCTGGGCTCAGGCGAGCCTCCCGCCTCAGCCTCCTGAGTAGGTGGGACTACAGGCACGCACCACCATGGCTGGCTAATTCTTTTAAATTTTTCGTAAAGATGGGGTCTCCCTATGTTGCCTAGACTGGTCTTAAACTCCTGGGCTCAAGTGATCCTCCTGCCTCAGCCTCCCGGATTGCTGGGATTATAGATGTGAGCCACTGAACCTGGCAGGATCTCTGTCTTCTAATGGAGGAGTTTAAGCAATTTACATTTATTTTTATAAATGATATGTTTGCTAAACTCTGCCACCTTATCCTATGCTATTTGTTTTTTGTACTTTTTTTTTACTGTTTGTTCTCCTTTTATTACATGGGCCCTTTTCTTCACTGCTTTTAGCTTCACTTATACTGTAAAAGTTTATGTTTTTAAGTTCTACTAGGATTTATCTGTAGGTTCTATGTTAGAAATTTGACTAAAAAAAAAAAAAAAAAAAACAACTCCCAATGCAGTCATTTGCAAGGTACGGCTCACAGGTTGAGAGCAATGTCAAAGCTCAGACATGATCCTGATTCTACTGGGCAGGACACCCACGTAAGCCCTCGGTGGCCCTTCAAAAGTCAAGTTTTATGAGCCTTGCCCAGCAGCAAATCCATCGTAAAACCAAAGTCTGAGTAACACGATACCAGTCAAGAACTGTTCTCAGTCTTGGTCACTAAACGTGTATGTATAGTCTACTGTTTTGTCTTTTAAATACGCAAGAGCAAACGTTCTGTGCCATCTAGCACAGGGGTGACAGGAGTTAAGGACGGTCAGCACCTTTGCAGCAACAGCTGCAGCAGGAACAAGCGCAGGGTGGGCGCGAAGGAGGGGGGGAGTGTGCTGGGGGTGCGGTGTGGGGGGGAGGGGGAGAACATGAGAGCAGGGGCACGATGGCATCTGGGTGGACCAAGCGCTGGCAGAAACCAAAACTCTTCATTTTTTTTCTTCTGCACTACTTTTTAAATTTCACAATTAATGCACACTCACATACTCACACTTTCTCCCAACCATTCTGTCTTCACTGCTCATCATACTCCTGTCTCAATAGACCACGAATTTCCCCCCAAATAATCCCTGCTCAACCAAAACGAACAGATTTCTTAGCTATTCATTTCTGTTTCTGTTCATTTTATACTTGATCATTTCTCCCTGCTAGTGACAAACCGATAGGCGACTCAGACGATCTTGCCTGGTCTAACTGGTGGTCAGCGAAGTCTGCCTGGACCGTCAAATGCAGGGGTGAGAAGCACAAGTTCAGGATTTCCGCACCATTTCAGGAGGGTGGGCAAGCTGAGAGATTTCTTTTAGGGCCCCCACTCACCCAAAGTTAGTTCAAATGGCCCCAAATAAAGTTGTAGGGTCAGACCACAGTGCAAAGAAATACGGCAGATTTCTGCCAACCACAGATACCTGGAATTACTCCACAGTCACTGTGAGGTCAGCATCACCCAGCGCTTTAGCGGTCGGTCCCATGGGACGGGAAAGCCCAGCAATAATAATTACATAAGGCTGTAAAGCATGCAAACTTGCTACCTACTGAAACAGCAACGCTTTGAACACTCAGTGTTGGGGTTGAGCTGTCCTAGAAGGTAACCGGGTATTTTTTTGTTGCCTGTAAAATAATGTTTTGGTTTTTTTCCTACACATTCTAGAAATAATTCTGGTGAACCAGCTGGGGAACCGCACCCCCCAGGGGAAGGCAGACACCTGCGAATCCCCAAGCCGCCGCCCTGGGCCCCGCGTTACCTCCTGCAGTCGGATCTCCTCGGGCTGCAGGATCTCCAGCACCCCGCTGCTCTGGATCTCGGGCAGGTCCTGCCAGAGGTTAAACCTCGAGTGGGGGTTACTGAGCAGGCAGATCTGAGGCAGAGCCTTCCTCTCAGGTGGGCTTGCCAGCTCCTCCTCTTCCTCCTCCTCCTCCTCCTCTGGAGTGTCCTCGCCGGCCGGGTCGGCATTGGCTTGTATCTCCGCGTCCTGTTGCCTCCTGGTTTCGATTTCCTGGAGAGTCGATTTATCGCGGTATTCCTGATACAGGAGCCCTGGAACGCATGGAGTCGGGACAGAGGAAAAAGATGTTAGATGGCAATCATGAGGTCACGACGTCGAGGCTGCACGTTCTCATCCAGAGTGATCGCTCTGCCGGGAACACGCAGAGAAAGCCAGCCCTGCACACGCTCGGCCATGGCATAAACTGCTGTCGTCTTCGTTCTTGGGAAAGATCAGCATGTGTAAGTTTTTTTCCAGCAAATAAAGAAATGCCCAAACAAATTCAAAATCCAATCACGCAAATAGATGCCTCTCCCACACATATCTGGCAAACAACAAGGACCTAGAACTTGATGTCTTCACAGCCAAATTGATAGGAATGTCCCAGCTACGTTTCAATATCCCAACAGGGTACTTTCCATAGCCTTAAATGCTTCAATATTAAAGCTCAAGTATATTCATTTGTGAAAAGGGAGCAGTTGTAAATTCTTATGTTGAAGGGGGTAAAAAAAAAAAACAGTATTCCATCAACCTTATGATTTAAAAGGGAAATATTCCCTTTTTTTTTTTTTTGCTTTCATAGTTTCAAATTTGCTTCCCTGACAAATTGTGCTTGAAATAAATGCATTTTAGTCTCACAGGAGATCTGGCGGCTCAGCTGAGTCAGTGCAAACGTGGCGTCCCCATTGGATGTCCTGGCCTGGGGCACGGGGCTCTCTCTCCACACAGGAAGCAGTGTGTTGGGGGGCGCTGTGGCTGGGCGGGGATGGGGGGTCCGGCCTGCTGGGAGGCTGGGAGGAAAGGGTCCCACCTGAGAGTCTTGTGTGCTGTGCCACAGAGGCAAGGGTCTACCCCGAGGACAAGGGGGTGGCCCCAGGAGACCTCAGAGCCAGTGCTCTGGTTGCATCTTAGTACCACGGACGGGAGAGACGGGCTGCAGCAACCCCCCAGGAGAGCGAGGGAGGGGGCTGCACCTGCCCCATGTGGGGGTGGAGGGGGTGGGGCCAAGGGCCAGATTCAGCGGACAGTTACAAGGCAGAGGACAGGCCCTGGGTCATGAGTGACACCCCCATAAACAGCTCGGGCGCAGAGTCGAGGAGCGTGGGGTGGTGGAGGGCTCGGGACGTGGCCCGGCACCAGGACATACCGGTCTGGTCCTCAGGAGAGCAGCGGGGCCCCTTGATGTGTCTGTCTAGGAAACCAAGATGCCTGTCCCAGGAAAGCTCCCATACGGATAAATGGACCACTCAATGAGCACTCGCTTTTGTTTATTTTTATTTTCCTTTTTTATCTACCTAAGATAATACTTCAAGCGCTTGCTCTTACAATGCAGTACAAACATTAGCTACTAGTCCTTTATCTAACTGTTAGACATATCTAAACAGTAGAAAAAGGAAAAATAGAAAAACAGACTACCTTTGAAATCCTGAATGTGGCTGGATAAATTGTATTTCAAGAACAGGAATCTAATAAGTCCACCCTGTGGATTGAATTAGTTGGCGTCTGATGCTCCATAACTCTAAATTATAAAGCCTTTATGCTAAGGTAAACATAGCACTAACTCCAAAAACTTAAGATCCTGTGTTTTTCTAATGATGCAATCTAGCTGAATATGACATTAATTTGACAAAGGAATAAAAAGAAAATCAAACGCTATGCAACCCAGATTGAAGATCTATGAAGGCAGGTCTAACATCAACTAAGTCAGCTCGATAATGGGCGTACTATCCGGCGACGGCTGCCAACATTAGGCTGATTAGCATGCTGAGAGTCTGATGCTGTTGGCAGAGGTTTAGAGAAACCAGCTTCCCCTGGTTGACTTGGATTCACTTTCCAATGTCTCCCTCATAGTAGGTACTCAAATATTTGTTGCATACTTTTTTTTTTTTTTGAGACAGAGTCTCACTCTGTTGCCTGGGCTAGAGTGAGTGCCGTGGCGTCAGCCTAGCTCACAGCAACCTCAAACTCCTGGGCTCAAGGGATTCTATTGCCTCAGCCTCCCAAATAGCTGGGACTACAGGCATGCGCCACCATGCCCGGCTAATTTTTTCTAAATATTTTTAGTTGGGCAATTAATTTCTTTGTATTTTTAGTAGAGACGGGGTCTCGTTCTTGTTCAGGCTCGTCTTGAACTCCTGAGCTCAAACGATCCTCTTGCCTCAGCCTCCCAGAGTGCTAAAATTACAGGCATGAGCCACCGCGCCCGGCCTGTTGCATAACTTTTAAAAACACGGTTTCCAAGCTTCACAGAAGCGTCTAATTTGGCATGTTTTTGAAGGCTCAGTAATATGTCTTATGTGCGCCACAGTCGGCAAATCATGGGTACACGGACATCTTACCTTGAACATCTCACTGCGGTGCCTACGCTGGAAAGAGACAAAAATACCTGCAATGCGGGGAGCTGGATTGAAAGTAAGATTTCCGAAATCACACCGTGGCAGACATCGCCGTTGGCTGCTGTCCCCTGTCCCCTCACACCCCTTCTTCCCGTTGGCAGGGGAGGGGTTTCGCTGTGCGCTGACCCATTCTGCGGTGGCTCGGGAAGCGAGTGGCGGCTGACTGGTGGAAAGCTACCAGGACAGCTCTACCCCGCTTGCTGGTGGGGGTTCAGACGTGGCCTGCGGCTCAACCTGGCTGCTGTGGTCTTCATGTTGGTGTCCCCCCTCCCCCAGCCGTTGGTATCTCGCAACCCAATACCTAACAGTGATAGTAGGAAGAGGTGGGGCCTCTTGGAAAGTGACTGAGGCTTGAGGGCTCTGCTCTCAGGCTGGGATTCCTGCCCTTATAAAAGAGGTGGAGGGCAGCTGCCTTGCCCTCTCTGCCAGGTGAGGACACACCCAGAAGGCACCATCTTTGGAGCAGAGAGGGGCAACCCTAACCAGATGCTGAATCTGCTGGCACTGTGATCTTGGACTTCCCAGCCTCCAGAACTGTGAGCAATAATTTTTTTGTTGTTTATAAATTACCCAGTCTAAGGTATTTTGTTACAGCAGCAGGAACAGATTAAGACACTGGCCAAGGAGAGTAAGGGGACATCTTCTAAGGGCTGCTCAAAAAGATGTCCCTACCCAATAGACACTTGAAGACAAACTGCCCCTCCTGCTTTTACACATGGCTGCTTGAGGATGTGATGCCTGGAGCTCTGGCAACCGTCTTTTAACACGAGGTGCAAATGGAGGAGGGGAAGTAGGTGGTGCAGCTGGGGGATTCTTTGCCTGAATGAACCAACTCTGGACCCTTTAACTGAGATGGAAGACTGCATTGCTTAAGATCACTTCTTGCTAGACAGTCTTTGGCTTGTAGCCAGAGACTCTCAATATAAGTAATTGCAGAATTTCCTTACAACTTTCTACTTTTTTTTCTGAGGTATTCAGAATATGAATTTAGACACCAATTTTTCCTGGAGCTCCTGTGGTTACAAAGAGTTATCTGACACACTGTGTAACAATTTCCCATCGCCTTTCATTTTTATTTGCCTTAAATTCAGATTACAATACAAATAGGGTTGCTGTGCCTGAGAAACTGTCTATCATCTAAGTGTCTGTACTCGATGTACTGTTAACCTATCATGTTTTCCTACTTTATATTTTGTGCATTCAGTAAGCCCAACTTTACGAGGACACTCACAGTGCCTGCGAAGGCCTGCGCCGTGTCGCACCCGGGCGGAACCGGAGGCTCGGTGCCCACCTCTCGGATCACAGCGACCTACGCCAGGCTGGTCGGGCTGCCCAGAAGGAGGGGAAGCCCCCAGCTCCTCTGGCCAAAGACCCCCCGGGGTCCTTCAACATCTGTCTTGCAGAAAAGAATCTTTTTCTTTGAATCTCAAATAGAAGCTTCTAAAGGGCAAGGGGTTCGGTTATTATTTAGGGAGCAGCGTCTGTGTGCCAAGCATCGTGTTGGGCGCTGGCCACAACAGCAGCACACAAACACACGCTCACACACACACAGGCGAAGGCAGTCACAGGGTCTCGGAGCCCAGGATCTACTAGCGCCCAGGGCCACAGCCAACTGTAACGACAGCCGCACACCGCACCACGCACACTACTGACATCATTCTGTCTGGCTTTGGCGGGAGCTACTCCACAATCCCACGCACTGGTCTATAAAATGCCCACAAGTTCTTCCCGCTTTCTCTTCCCCTTAAGGAGACTGTGTCTTTAGGAACCTGCTGTTCTTTCCCGATACCTGGCAACGAATTACTGGACTCACGGAGCTGAAAGCTGCTAGGCTGTTGCAGGGATCTGCTCAGCACAGACCTCAAGTCTCTTACTACAGACGAGGTGCAGGTGCTGTTCAGCACATTCAGCACATCTGTTGAGCACCTACTACAGGTCAGGCCCAGGAGCCTGGAAAAGACATTCGCTGTGACACCAGCAGATATCGGCAGAGGCGGCGGGGACACACTCAAACGTCAGAGTCTCTATTGCTGACCGGAGGAAGAAACTCAGGCCCTGCATGAGCAGGTGCTGGAACTCGGGGCCCAGACTGCCGGCTTCAAGCTTACGCCACTGGCCCGACAGGTCCAGCTGTGTTCTAGAAAGACATCTCCAGGCACCCACAGTGCAGACGGGAGGAGGCACGAATGTCCTCCCCTCATGACACTGATCCTAGCCAAAGGGGAGCCCTTTCAAGAGGATGGAAGCAAAGTTCCCAGCGCATGCAAAGGCAGACGCGGCTCTCCTCACTGGGAAGGGCCATGTGGCAGAGAACCGGGAGAAAGGGGTTTTCCGGAGCCTTTGTTTAAAACCAGGATTTCCCAACTGGCATCAGTTTCAGATCAGCCCCTCTGCACTCCCCAGCAAACAAAGGGAAAAGCCACCACCACCAGGCAGCCTGACATGTGGGGGGCCCCACTGGGAACAGAATTCCTGGAGTCAGCGGGCTTAACAGCATGTGGTGTGTGCTCCACCCCCTCAGCTCCGCAAGGGCTCCGCTCCTCTCGCTCCTCTCGGTTCAGTTTAGAAAGATCCCCGCCTGGGAAGAGTGGGCCGCCCGCAGGTCTCCCAAGCACCCGGCCTCCTGTGGCGGGGGAAGCTCCACTTCCCCCCTGGAGACACTTCACGACTGTCCAAACCTTTGGGATTGGAGGACAATAATTATATACTTAGGGAAGCAATTTTCCAAACCTAGAATTTTTATTTAATGAACAGACTGTCGGCTGCTGTGATAACAAAGACTAAAAAGATTTTCTAAGCAGCAGGTAGCACTTTCAGAATAAGGGAACCCATATCACCCGTTCCCTGGTGCCCCAGGTGATGACATGAGAACTAGCTTGATGTCACTAGCAATTTTTTTTTAATGCACATGTTGGAGTTCTTGGGACGTGGTTCAATCCACTTTCTGTATTCACAGTGCTTCAGCTGCAGCTGTGTAGGAGCTGGACACACAGGCCCAGCCTCAGTTTCCCCTCCCTGCCATACTCCTAGAGAGGCTTCCCTTCCTATTCCAGGGGCTTCTCTAGAGGTGCTACTTGCCCTCCACTTTGCCTTTCCTTCCCCTGAGCAAGGAGGCCCCCCTGCCTCCTCTCCCCAAATCTCCTCTTCCCCGATGCCCCTCTCCCGCTCCTGCTCTGGCTCTCAGCAGCCAGCGTGGCTAACAGGTTTCCGCAGGCCCTTCCCTGGTGGGACTAATGGAGTCCCCTCCTGCACAGCCCTGCAGCTCGGCTCCACCCCTTTCTGGCAGAAGTGACAGGGGGACAAAGAGCCTTCCCCCAGAAAAGGGCTGGGCAGGGAGACCTCTCCACAGAGTGGGGCAGAAAGCCGTTTGCTAAAGCCGGGTCGTGCGGCACGCTGTGGACGTGGCAGCTTTGCCCCTGGAACCATTTAGAACCCAATGTGTCAAAACGCTCCTTGCCCCCATCAGACGCCTCCCTTCGCGCGCAACACCGCGGCACCCCGCGAGCGGAGGGACCCCGAGTCCTCCAGGAACGCGTTTCCCAACCGAAGCCCCGGCGCCACCGGGACACCCACCTATTTGTTCAATGAGGTTTCTCCAGGAGTCGGCGGGGATGGGATGGATCATCTGCAGGGCCTCGGTGAGCGTGGTGGGGCTGTCGGCCAGGGCCGGGCACTCCTCGGGCGTGGTCCCATTTCCCGGGGTGGAGGACGACAGGCTGCCAGAGAGGGAGGAGGGCGAGGGGCGGGTTATTTTTAAGCAACGACACACGTTGGCCGGCTGGCGAGGGGCGTCCGCGCAAGCGGCTGCTGGCCCGCGGGACCCTGCCCCGACCCAAGGCCGCAGCCGCCGCCCCTCCCGGCCGGGAGGGGCCCCACAGGTCCTTTTTGTCACCGCACCAGGGCGCGACGGGGTGATTCATGCCCACACCAACCCGCCCAAACCTTCATGTTTTCGGAGCTCGCAGACAGGCGTCGGAAACTTGGCGCGCCCTGCCCGCTGCGCGGCGCCTACCCGCTGGCCCGACGGGCCCCACGGTCTGTGTCCCTCGCCGTCGCACAGCCCCCGTCCCCCTTCGAGCCCCGATCCTGCGTCCCAGGGCCACGCGGCGCGGAAAGGGGGCGCCGAGCTGGACGCGCGCGCCCAGGGTGCCCAGGCGAGGGGCGAGAGGCGAGCCCGGGCAGGGGCCCAGGTGCCGGCGGACCAGGCCGGGACTCACCACCCACGGGGCGGGGTGCGGCCCGACGGGGTCCAGGGCTGGAAGTGGGGGGCAGCGGGAGCCCGCGGGCCGGGGACTGGGGTTAGGCCGCACAGGTCGGTGCCCGCGCCCGGGGCGCAAGCTGGGAAGGAGGCACGCGGGGACGGCCGCCCGTCCTCACCTGCCGGGCAGGTGTCCCGCCGCCGAGTCGCGCGCGTCGCTCTCCGAGGTGGAACTGTCGTGGTCCACAGCGCAGGCGGCGCTGAAGGCTGCGGCCAACAGCTCCATGGGGTTGGCGGCGGGACGGGCGCAGGGGCCGGGTCGGGGGCCGTGCTGGGGGCCCGGAGCTGGCCCGGGGCGACGAGCGGGCTCCGGAGCCGGGAAGCAGCGCGAGCGGCTCAAGCCGGAGCTGCCGCGGCCGCCGCTGCCGAGCGCTCCCGCGGGCGGGCGCGCGCCCGGAGGCTCCCGGGGTTGCTACGGCAACGCGGGAGGCGGGAGGGGCGCAGCGGCGGGGGCGAGGCCGGGCGGCGGCGGGGCGGGGGCGCCGGGCTGGGCGCGACCGGGGCCCGTGGGCGCCGACTGCGGGCCGGGACCTCCCGCCGGGTGCGCCTTCCTCCCGCAGCCGCTGCGCCCAGGCCAGGGGAGCGGCCGGGCAGAGTGGGGACCGCGAGCCGCGCCTTGGGCTGCCCGTCCCTCCTCGCGGTGGGGCCTGCTGTCCCGACTCCGCGGGGCGCGCCGGGCAGGCGCGGGCGAGGTGGCCCTCCGCCTTGCCCACGCTGGGCACTCTCCGCCGTCCCCCGCAGGGATGCGGCTCCGCGACCCGCTTCTGCAGCCGAGCCGGGCCTCCCCGCCGGAGGTGCCTCCGACACTCGAGGCAGACTGAGGTCTCAGAGGCTCCCCGCGCGCCAGCTGCCGACCCTCCGGTGGGGAGGGACCGGCACGGAGGCCCCGCCCGGCAGGTCTGGCCGCGGGACGAGCCTCCCTCAGCTACGCGAGACCCGGGCGGCCCGGGGTGGGTTTGGGGGCTCCAGAGGAGGAGAAACAAAGTCCCCGAAAACTCCGCCGGGCAGCTAGTTCTGTTTGATCAATCCCGGACGCGAAAGAGAGCAAAAGGGTAACTCTGGGAGTTGAGAAGGAGGCAGATGTCCTGCTTGGCGAGGTCCTAAAGGTGGGCTGAGGCAAGCCGCCCCTCTGGTCAGCGATGACGCTGTCCGCTCAGGTGTGACATGGACACCTAGAGGGATTCTGTCCTGCGAGACGGCTGGCACACTGCCCGGTGTCCGGAGGTCAGCCCGCTCCCCTAAATGGGCGCTCGGGCGCCAGCGCCAGCGTCTGCAGCCAGGGCCGGTTCCTGTGTTTATGGTCCCCGGACACCTGAACGGTGCCGGCAGGTACAGAGCAGGTTACTTACTCTGCACTGTCTACCCACCGGACATTTGCTTAAATTCACAAATTCCTCGGGGTTTTTTTCTTTTTATCTATGCAAATACTGGTGGCACAAGGGATGCAGTTACTCATTAGTTGCTTGGCTTTAATCAATGCGTAGCCAGCCTTGATTAGGGCAGCTGTGGTCAAGGAAGGGTTGGGGAGGAGGGCTAGGTGGCTTTGTGCCTGGAAGGGAATTCTGCTTCCCAGAGTTCTGAGGGATCGCCCCCAGGGTGCCGGCACATTCCATCTAGCTCCAGCTCCGACTCCAGAAGAGGGTGCTCAGGTTGACTGAAATCAGTCCCTAAAGCTTTCACGTAGCCCTGGCTCCCCTGTAGGGGCCAGAATGGACAGGTCTGGTCTGCCCGTAAGGCCTCAGGGCAGACCTTGCCCTTCAGGCCTCAGAACACTGGAGACAACCACCTGGTCTTCCCTTTCCTTGCCCTTCAGGCCTCAGAACACTGGAGACAACCACCTGGTCTTCCCTTTCCCAAGCCAAACGCCTCCCTTCCTTGACGCTCTCACATGGACCCATGTACCTGCGGGCAGCCCCTCCTGCCCTCTGGGTTTTCATCTGCGCACTGGCCGTGTCCAGCCGGGCTTAGTCTGCTGTTCAGGCTGCTACGGAAATACCAGAGACTGGGCAGCGTATAAGCAACGGAAATTTATTTCTCACAGTCCTGGAGGCTGGAAGTGTGAGGCCAGCGTGGTCTGGTTCTGGGGTGGGCCCTCTGCCAGGTTGCAGACTGCTGACTTCTTGTCGTAGCCTCACAGGATGGAAAGAGAGTGAGAGATCTGGGGGAGCGGGGTCTGTTTTATAAGGGCACTAATCCCATTTAGAAGGGCTCCAGCCTCAGGACCTAACCGCCTCTCAAAAGCCCCACCTCCTAATACCATCACCTTGAGGGTTAGGATTTCAACATATGAATGGGGGGGGGACATAAACAGTCTATCCCTGCCCCCCAATTCATGTCCTTCTTACATGCAAACGGCAGTCATTCACCCCGACAACCCAAAAGTCTTAACTTGTTCCAGCATCACTCTAAAGTCTGAAGTCCTAAGTCTCATCTGAGTCAGATATGAGGGAGACCCAAGGTATGACTTTTCCTGAGGCAAAACTGTCTAACTGTGACCCTGTGAAACCAAGCAAGTTCTGTGCTTTCAAAATACAGCGGTGGGACAGGCAGAGGATAGACATCCCCGTTCCAAAAGGGGGAAATAGGACAAAAGGAAGAGGTGACAGGTTCCAAGTAAGTCCAAAACCTAGCAAGGCAAAGTGCAGGAGATCTCAAGTCTTGAGAATAGCCCTCTCTTGGCTTGAGGCTCTGCCTTCCAGGCCCACCGGAGGGGTGTCCCACCTCCAGGGCCCACTGAGGCAGTGCTATCACCCCCACAGCTTGGTGGGGCTCTGTCTACTCTGTGGCTTTCTCTGTATGGTGGCCCCACACATGCCACGGTTCTCTGTGGTGGCCCATATTGTGGTTCTCTGTCAGGGTGGGGTCAAGTCCCTTGACATCAAGTGCAGCCAGCCCTGTCCCCAGCCTGGGCACTCGGGCTGTGGTGGGACTGGCAGTCCTGGATTGCCTTTTGGGTCATTATTCCCTCGTCTTGAAGATAGCGTGTGTTCACAGCCAGATAGTTCTATGGTCCAGCCTGGACCTCACTCGCCCTTAGAGCTCACATAACGCCTAATGGGAGCTGTCACTTCACACTCTGCTGCACCAAAGAGAAAGGTTCATTAAAAAAAAAAAATCAGAAAATATTAAAGTGAAATTATATATATTAGGACGAGTATGATAAAACCTTCCAATCGAAAAATAAGCTAAAAATATCTTCCTAATTATAAAGTCAGTTTAGAAAGTCACTGAGTTCTGAGGCAATAACCTTAAGTTAAATTCCACATGTTCTATTTTCTATCATAGTTAGTGTTAGGCAGGCTGTTATTAAAATTTCTTCTTAACTGATACTTGGCTCTGAATCATTCACAAAATAAAGTATTGATAAATATTCCAGGTTTTTATACCTGATTAGCACATAGTGGTTGCCCTATAAATATTTGTGAATAAATTGATGGTATGTTTCGTAAAAAAAAAAATTTAGTTATTTTAGGTATTTTATCTAAGGATTATTTATTTCCTCCTTTGGGTTATACACATTAAATATTGGAAGCGAAGTGGATTCGAAGTCCTTGTTCATGTTTATAAAATTTTTCTTGATCTTGAGGGAGAAATTCTGGAAGTGGAAGGAAGCTTAGAGATGATCTGGCTATTTTATAGACAAAATAAGACCAGAGTGTTAAATAAAAAGCCCGAGATCACGCAGCTGGCTAGTGGCAGATTCAGAAGTATATGGTACTAACTTTTATGGAATAAGGTACTGCAAGTTTCTAGTCACTTACTCAATTTTCAGGGTCACATGGCATGTCATCAGACTATCAAATGTTTGTTTGTTAAATCTAGTAGGAAAATGCCTGAACTAACTTTCTCTATTTCTCTCTCTCTTTCTTTCTCTTTTTCTCTCTTTCTTTCTTCTTTCTTTGGTAATGAGAAGACATTCCTCAAATATATATTAGAAACTTACAGAAATAGGAGCTTGATAGCTTTTCATTAACTGTGTCTTTGATATCCATAAATACAGTCACTTATTTTTGTCACTCTCAAAAGCCTTTTTTACTTGCTTTGAAAATCAGCAAATTTAGTCCACTTAGGCAGAACCAGCAGTCAGTTCATAGAAGGCTACACCTTTTAGAGCGAAGTGGACCCCAAATCTAGGGGAAAATTAGGAAAAGGACAAGCTGTATGCTCAGGAAGGGACCACCTTTCTCACCGCACCTCCAAGAAACCCAAAAGCCCGTACTCCATGGGTGGAAAGATTTTGCCACAAGGAGACTTTCCAAAAATAAATTGTTCTGTTGTGTGGCTGGAATTGTTTTACTGCTGAGGTAGAGGTGGAGATTTTTCCTTTCTTTTCATCATGGAGATAATTTGTGAATATGGGATGGTAACATGTTAAGGAGGTAAAAACAAACTCAGTCCAGCCTTGTGTAGTAAGGCATTAATCTGACCCAAAGAGAGGTCTGGTTTTTCCGTGGGCTCCTGGGAGGTGATCGCTAAGCTGTTGGAATGTCACGTCTGAACAAGCGTCTTTCCTTACCTGCCAGTGTTGGGCCGACCACATAGGGTGGGGCCTTGGCTCTCGTGGGGGCTTTGGTTCAACCTCCAGAGGGGCTGAAGACCGAGGTCAGCCATCTGGACAAGAGCCCAGTGTATGGGACTAAGCCCCAACAAAATCTCCGGACACCACGGCTCAGGTGAGCTTGCCATGCACATTGTCACACATCACTGCGGGGAAGGTTAGCTCTCTGTGACTCCTGCGGAAACCACTGGAAGCTCCGTGTGTGAGACTTTTCGGGACTCTGCCCCAAGCACCTTCGCCCTTGGCTGATTAAAATCTGTATCCTTTCCCCGCAATAAACTGTAACTGTGAGTTTAACCCCTTTCAGTGAACTCCTTGAGTCCTTCTAGCAAATTATTGAAACTGAGGGTGTACTTGGGGACCCCCAAGCCCTGCAGTTGGGGTCAGAGGTGAGGGTGGTCTTGTGGACTGTCCCCTGACTTTGCAAGTCTCTAATCTGGTTTGGAGGCAAGTGACCACTTGTCTAACAGCCTTTCCCTGACCTCCTTTCTTCCCCCGACCTCCTTTCTTCCCCCTCCATCTGCCCTGAACACAGGCCACCATGTTAATCTTGCTCAAAGATATCGGGTCCCACACATCCGTTGTCTTCGGTGACTTCCCAGTACCTTGCTAGTAACTCTTTGCTCACAGGAGTCCAGGCTGGGGCTGCCCAGATGAATGCTGGGGCCAGAGCCCGGCCCTCTGCTCTGTCAGCACCGCTGCGTTCTCACCTGCTTCTCCTCCCAGTGGACCGGAACTTTCCAGGGGCAGCTGTGACGATGCCTTGATCTCTGCATCCGGCACCTCCGGGAGCATTGGGAGGGAGTGGGTGTATGAGTCAGCAGAGGGAGGTGGGTGGGCTTTGTGCCGCCGTGCCCTTGCTTTGAGTCTTTCCTCCCCCGCAGTTAGCGAGCGGAGCGTTGGCACCCTCTTGGCATTACATCTTGCACCTCTTTGGCCAATGACGTTTCTTCAACCCACCTCTGTGGGAACCAGCAGGCGATGCCTTCTGGGATTGGTGCCTCGAGCTTGGGGGAGGTAGCTGTGATTCTGTCTTGGTGAATCCAAAAAACCATCAAAACCGGATTCGGTGTTTTGACGAAGTGAGGAGGGTTTCGCTTTTGTTTTTGTTCTTCCTTGCTGTGGTTGCTATGGTGGACCATTGTGCTTTTGGTGAAATAGGGAAAAGGCCAGAGGGATGAGGAGATGTGTACAAACTCTCATCTGGTTTAAGGAGACACGGCAGCGCTGGAAGGGTTTCAGTAACGATGGGAAGCAGGCCCGCAATCTCAGGCTTAATTGCTGAGGACGGGGTAGTGCTGTGCTGATTGCATTTTCTGAATCAAAAATAGACGGCCAAGAATTTCGCTCCTCTTCCAGGAGTGAGAGGCAGTCTGGAGGGGGATGCTCGGCTAGTGAAATGCTGGAGTTTCCAAAGCATTTCCATGGTTCCTGTGTCCTTAGGAGTGTCTTTAAAAAGGCTGGGACAAATGGTGGCCGTATCTTCAACCATGAGATGCAGACTATTGTATAGCCTTGGCAGGAGTGGATTTCCCAAAACAGGCTCCCCGGATAACCCATGCATTCTCTAAGATGCCATAATGCTATGTGTTTGTCTGAAACCATGGGAAGTGAGAGAGGGCCTGAGATATGAGTTTCTCTGGAACATTCCTAACCAAGGAGCTTGGGAGATGTGGGGTCTGGAGTTTTGGCTGTGGGTGACGTCATGGGCTTCTAACCAATAGGAGCGTCCTGAAGCAAGGCGTAAATACTGTGATTTCTAAGATACGTTGAGGATGAAACTTGGAGTAATTAAGATTACATAGTGCCATCTCTTTCCATTCAAATTTATTCATTTTAAACCACCTTATAAACTATATAGTTAGATCTAATATAGTCCTTTCTTAGTGAGAGAGCGCTTTGTAAACTATGCAAATAGAAAGTGGGCCGGGTGCAGTGGCTCACGCCTGTAATCCTAGCACTCTGGGAGGCTAGGAGTTTAAGAACAGCCTGGGGAACATAGCAAGACCCTGTCTCTTCAAAAATAGAAAAATTAGTTGGGTGTGGTGGCACACACCTGTAGTCCCAGCTACTCGGGAGGCTGAGGCAGGGGATCACTTGAGCCCAGGAGTTTGAGGTTGCTGTGAGCTAGGCTGACATCATTACACTCTAGCGTGGGAGACAGAGCAAGACCCCGTCTTCCCCAACCCCCCCCAAATAAAAGAGAAAAGAAAGTGATATTATTATTATTTAAGTAGTCTACATTTAGTGATAAAAATACATTCACTATAGTAATGGAAAACGTATTGCCTAACCATCAACCAGCAAAACTGTTAAGGTATAAAACAAAAAAGAAAAAGGTCCATCCATAAACAAAGTGGACTTGAAGGAAAGGCATACAGTTAAGAACAGTAAAAATTAGAAATTGTTCAGACATTGTTCCTCTGAAATTACAAATAACTGGATTTTAGAGAAACAGTTTCTTTAACAAGAAGCGAGTATGCAATATGGTGACTTTTCATTTCCTGTAGAAACATTAACAACCACCTCAATCTTAACATCCTGTAGGAAGAATGCTCTCTGTTGCGTCACCTGGACTAATTGTTCAAGGACTTAGGGCCCTTGTGAAAATATCAGTATGTTTTTGGTAGAGATGGGTCACTCTGGGGGAAACGTTAGGGACACAGGTGCACTGTGCCACCACCACGCTCACTGCCGGGTCCTCCACTGTAATGTAGACAAAACACATTTTCTTCCCAGGAATTCAAAGCTTTTCACCACTATTGAGTCTGATAAGGACACTGGTGACACCAGTGCACAAATTAGCACGAACTGATTGAATGTCATCATAAAGAAAAAAAGCAGGCTATTTCAGGAGTACATCAGAAACACAACAGTCAAAGAGTTTTGAAAACGAGAAGCTCGTGGCTGCCAAGGCATGGGCGCTGTCATTCGCCTCTGCAGGTGGGAGGGTGAGTGGCTATGGCCATTCCAGAGGGCAGGCTGATAATGCTTATCACAAACCTGCAAACCATACCCCTTGGCAAAGAGACTCTACTTCTAGGAAAATGTATCCTAATGAACTACGGAGAGTCTGTGCAAAAAAAAGGGAGCTGCAAGGATCCTTTTTATAGTGTTATTTATGACAGGGGAATATTTAATGTCCAATAATAGAAGATTAACTGTTTAAATTATGGCATATCTCTCAAATGAAATGCTGTATCATTAACATTTATTTTAGAGGAATATTTAATAATCTGGAAAGACATCCACAGTATTTTAAATAAAAAGCAGATTGCAAAACTGGGCGGTAGTATGGTCTTATTTTGTTTATAAATAGACTTTTATATATGGAATTTTAAGCCCGCATGTATACTTTTAAAAGGACTAGAAGAACGATCACCGAAAATATGTCACAGTACTTTGTAGCCGGTTAGTTGGATTCTGAGGAAATTTTCCTCCTTTTACTCATACATGTTTAAAATTTTTTTCTACAATAAATGTGTCGCTTATGTAATAAGGGAAAAATAGTTACTTTAAAAAACAACATCAATCCCTTAACGTGCGTAAATTTAGAGCATGTGTTTAAGCATTCACATAACCAGAGGGGATCCTTGTCAACTTGGCAGGGTGGGGGGCAGGCTGTTTTGTGTTCTCTAGGTTTACTTGGGGGAAACACCTTAATCCATTCCATAAATCTATCTCTGGAGAAGCTCCTCAATTTCCAAAGAGTCACAGATTCAAATTTCAGAGTAAATTACTTCCTGGCATCATTAAAACCAAAGCACTCACCTGATATTCTCATCTGCCTGGTCATAAAAATAGTCCCTTTTCCAGAAATTCCCCTTTTTCCCTTTCATAGACCCACACGTGTAAGTCTTAACCAGAGGGCTGCTTCCTTCTCCGCTGAAGCCCTGGCCCCATGACAGGAGCCGTCGAAGAAGTCACTGCCTCCAGCACTGCCTACCGCCAGCAGCCCTTCCCTGCCCTCCTGCGTGGCCACAGCCCACTTGTACTGGCTCAGGTGCCACCTCCTCCGTGAAGCCCCCATCCCATCCCATCCCATAGCTGGCTATGTTTGCTCGCTCTTACATCTCCTAGAGCGCTTCGCCTGGGCTTCTCTTGAAGCTCCGACCACTTTACTGGAAAGTTAATTCTCCGTCTGCTGGACTGTGCGCAGAGACAGGAGGGGCCGACGGCTCCTGGGCCTCGCTGCGCGGGGCAAGCACCCGCACTGAGGCGATGTGCTTATATCTGCTGAAGGAGGCAGCCCTGGAGGAAGCTTGAAAGCACATAGACGGTCTCTCGGAATTCTCCCCGTGCCTGCCGGTAAATCACAGCCCCAGAAACATCTTACGGCCCCTTTTCCACTCACCCATTAACATAAATCTTTTCTCCTTGCTACCTACCCCCTTAAAAGGTGAACACCCTTTAGCTAAAGAACCATCATTATCTGGGAGGGGGGGTTGGGGGTGGGTATCAGTTTACCAACAAAGAAGTGAAATGTCATTTATTTTTTAACCTACTTAATGTTCACCCCTCCCCCGAACTGACCAGTCGCTGCTGCTTTTCCTAATTTCAAAGCTGTGTCTCATTTTTTCCATGCAGTGAAGATTGCACATTAAATTATTGCTGCTTCTAAAATGTGGCTCAGCCCTTGGAGGAGCTTTTATTTGTCACAGAGTCAGCGGGATCTCCAGGCCTGTTTCTCTGTTTAGCTTAGGCTAAAAAGATGGTCTTTAACAGATTCCTCCTTCCTTCCTTTCGTGTGGGGATCTTGGAGGAGGGTCTTCGGCTTACCGGAAATACATGCTTCTATTTGAAATTAGCATTTATTCTTAAAAAAGAAAGAGGCTCTAACCTGTCACCAGCTGAGTGTTTTCTGTAAGAAGTGACGGATTCTTACCAGGAGAAAAGAGCCGTCTCCACAGTCATGACTCAGAGAAATGACAGAACAGAAGGAAAATATTCCTTCCCGTTGAAAACACCTTAGAACACACACCCTGTCCCTTCCCTCAAATGAGGGCCTCAGTCTCAGCACTTCACGCGCCATGAACATCCATCGATCGTGTATTTGTCTCAAAGATGGAGTGCTCTAAATTTTCGGGGTTGAAATCCATTGTGATTGCCGGAGGACAAATCAGGGGAAACAGGCTCCGGCATGCCCCCCTGATCGGAGAAGGAAATCGACTCTAGGCTCGTATGGAAGGGAAATTGACAATAAGTAATAGAACCCTGCACCCATTTGCCCTTTGATCCAGCAGTTCCACTTCCGAGAATCCACCCTGAAGACACACCCCCTCAAATATGAAGCAAGGTTTGCACAAGGTTATTCATTGTGAAATTTGTTTTGAGAGCAAAATATTGGAAACAACCTAAGCACCCGTGCCAGGGAGAGTGTTTGAGTAAACTATGACGTAGTCACGCAATGGAGCGCTATGCAGTTGTCGCAATGAGAATGGGGAAGGTGTCTCTGAACTTAAATGAAGCGATTCCCAGTGTCAAGTGGAAGAAGCCAGGGATGAAAGAGCCTCTGTACTGGGCCACCATGAGCTCATGATAGAAGGGGAAGATAAACAATTGTACACACACTTTTTTTTTTCTCCAAGAAAAGGAAAGGAAAAAAGAGAAACTAACAAAAACAGTTACTTTCAAAGTTGGGGTAGAGGGTAATAGTGTATCTTTTTTATATAGTTTTGGCTTTTTTTTTTTTTACATGGTTTTACATGTAAAATCATGTAAAGGTTTTACACATTCAAATAACAAAAGAAAATCTATAAATATGAAAAAAAATCAAACTCTAGAATTTGAAATAAACTGAAATAAATGAACCTAGGTGATTATCAAGTTGGTAATATAACCAGACAGAAAAAAAGTAATTCAAGTAATTTTTGAACATAGGAGTCTATCTTTATACCCTTACCGAGATCTGTTCTAGGACTAAAAAAAAGCAAAGAAATATTAAACTTTGCCGAGTGACATTTCGGGTTGAACTGTATTCCCTGAAAAGATACTCCGAAGTCCTAACCCCTGGTGCCTGTGACTGGATTTGGAAACAGGCCTGTGCAGATGTGATCAGGTTAGGATGACGTCATGCTGGATTCGGGTGGGCCCTACCCCGATGACTGGTGTCTTTATACACAGAGGGAAATTTGGACACAGAGACACACACAGAAAGGGGAACGCTGTGTGGAGATGCTGGCAGAGGTCGGAATGAGGCATCTACTGGCTAAGGAACGCCAAGGGCTGCCAGCCACCCCCAGGAGCTGGGGGAGCCTGAACAGATCCTGCCCCACAGCTCTCAGAGGGAGCGCGGCCCCGCAAACGTCCTGCTTTTGCACTTCTGGTCTCCAGAACTGTGAGAGAACACGGGTCTGTTGTTTCAAAGCCACCCCGTTAGTAGTACTTTGTTCTAGTGGTCCTAAGAGATGCTGTAGTGATGGTACAGGTAGAGTCGTTTTGAAATTCTTCTGTGTGCGCTTGTGGAATGGGGCAATAGTCTACGACGTGCTGACGTTGAGAACCAGGTCCTCACTATGTTAGGAAACTTGAGATGTAAACATGGAAGGAAGAGAGTAAGAAGGAGCACTGGGTACGGGCTTGCAGCTGGAGATGGTCATGTGAACACACACACACACACACACATGTGCACACACACGTAAGTTCCTGGCTCTGCCCGCTGAAGATCGCTAGAAGCAATGACCTACCAGTGCCCACATCTCGGTTTCCAAATACCATTCTCCACTAAAAGGAGCTAAAAGGGCTCCTTTGGAAAAATGGCTGATTCCACATCTGGGATATAGAAAGTATAAGAAAATATGCATAGTACCTTACTATGTCCAAAAGCAAGGAAGTGCTCAAAGACAGCAGGGGACACGTCAAGGGACATCATAGCCAGCTTGGAGGGGCTCCCACAGGCCAAATTTGCGACAGTTTGAGCCTCAGAAAGCATATGACAATATTGGATTAAACATTGAAAGCATATTCAACATTGAATTAGAAAACAACAATGATACTTAGTGATATTCAAAAACAAAATAAAACAAACCAAAAAAAAAAAAAAAAAGAAAGGGCAGGGTCTTCTTCACATAAGAAAATCATCTAATCAGCTAATATAAGTAGAAGGAATATTAGAAGATCCCCATTTTGCAATTCCCAATGTAACAGTTGATTCAGGAAGGCTCATTAATGCATGTTAAAAGCCAGTAGGTGAAAGGTTAGTTAAAAAAAGAGGATATTTACATGGTCTCAAACTATCACTCTACGGATAACTCATTCGTTGCAAAAGGAAAAAGTGTACCTTTACTTTGGAGCAATCTGGCAGCTTCCAAATTAACCAAATGATCAAATTTAGCCTCAGAAATAGCGGGCTAAGCTGATGTGAGTGAACCCCGCTGGGATGCAGTTTGAAGTAGCAGCACCTGGACACTGTCCTGCGGAAAATGTTTAACCTGAATCAATCAGGTGTCCAGACCAGAATCCCAGTGTAAAGGAAATACAAGGAGTGAAGGAACAAGTGAAAGAGTACAGGAGGAAGCAGGTGGACGGATCCACAGCGGGGCCCCTTTCGATGATAATACACCTGGATTTTCAAGTCCTAGAACTAAAGCGGGGGATACTGCTTTAGATTACAGAAGGCTAAAGGGATCAAACCAATAAATGCAGTGACTGAAACTTGATCAGATCTTGAAAACTTTTTTTTTATTTTATTATTTATGGTTTGTTTTTTTTTTTTGAGACAGAGTCTCACTCTGTTGCCTGGACGAGAGTGCCGTGGCATTAGCCTAGCTCACAGCAACCTCAAACTCCTGGGCTTGGGCTCAAGCAATTCCTCCTGCCTCAGCCTCCCAAGTAGCTGGGACTACAGGCATGCGCCACCATGCCCGGCTAATTTTTTCTATATATATATTTTAGTTGTCCAGCTAATTTCTTTCTATTTTTAGTAGAGGCAGGGGTCTCATCTTGCTCAGGCTGGTCTCGAACTCCTGAGCTCAAATGATCTCCCCACCTCAGCCTCCAAGAGTGTTGGGATTACAGGCGTGAGCCACTGTGCCTGGCCAAAACTTTTTTTAATGAATACATATTTTTGCATATTTATGGGGTTCCTGTGATATTTGGTTATATGGATAGAATGGGTAATGACAAAGTTAGGGTGTTTAGGATTTGATTAGATCTTGATTCACAAATCCCAACCCCCAAAGACATTCTGAGGGCAACTGAGGCACATTGAAGTGTAGCTTGGATATTGAATATATAGGGGAATGATTGTTAATTTTCTTAGGTGTGACAATGGCACTGTGATTATGTCCTTGTTCTTAGAAGCCATGTGGTGAGCAGTTAGGGGTGAAGAATGATGATGTCTCCAATTTACTTTCATACAGTTTAGAGGAAATCAAGGAGGGAGGAAGAGAAAGAAAAGAGAGAGAATACAAATATGCAAACGGTTAATGATTGTTTGAATCTAGATTGAGAGTATATGGGAGTTCGTTGTACTAGTCTTTCGATTTTTCTGTACGTTTAAAATTTTTCTTTATAAAAAGTTGGGGGAAGGGGAAAAAAGTATTTAGAGCAATAACACACGTGATCTAAAGCAATGTGTTAACAATCGAGTTTACCGTATGAACGTGCGGTACGAAATCTGAGGGTGGGAGGGTGCAGAGGCCGAGGGAAGGAGGAGACCTTGCCAGTCACGCTGCCCGGCTTGGGAGCTCGGCAGAGCCAGGACCTGCTGGCCTGTGAGCTGGCAAAGGCAGAGCGCCCGGTCCCTTTTGTTCCCTGCTGCACCCCAGTCCCAAGAACAAAGCCCGGTTCACGGTAGGTGCCCCATTAGCATCCGTCATCTGACTCGTGAACTGGAAACAGCCCAGTGATAAACAACCCTGTCTGATTTCTGAGTATTTTCCCACAAACTCTTGGTCAAAGATGAGGAGCGTTTTTAATGCTTTTCATATATATTATGAAATCACAACAGATTATACTCAAACCACTATCTTTGTCTCCACTTTTTCTGGTACTCAGCATTAGAATTTTTCTAAAAAGTGCCAATTTGATAGATGAAAAACGTCTTGTTTTATTTTGCATTTCTTTCTTGACCTGTGATGACTAGTTTGTGTCCTTTTTATATTCTTCTTTTGTGAATAATCTTTTCATGTCTTTTGCTAGTTCTAACTTTAGGATGTTCATGTTTTTCTGGCTGATTTGTGAATGCAGTGTGCCGTGGTGTTTGGATGAGTATTTTTTTTAAGGTGGTCCACTGAGTAGGAAAGAAACTTATTTCTAAAGGAGGTGTGGATCCAAATGCCACTAAGGGCTGATAGGTGCGAGGGTGGCACTGGGGCCACCTCTGCAGCTCCCGCAACTCCCCCTGAGCTCGGGGCAGGGTGTGGACAACTCTCCTCCATCCCCTCGGCCTGGGAGACAAGGACCCGGGCAGACAGGAACCTCACAGGGTCTTATGGTCCAGCCCCTGCCCCCAGCCAGGCACGATGGGCGTATTCTGGTTTTACAGAGAAGACAACCAAGAAACAAGACCTCCTCTTGGCCATGGGACACCGCCATCCCAGGCCATGGGACATCCATGGGACATGCCATGGGCACTGCCATCCCAGGCCATGGGACATGCCATGGGCACCGCCATCCCAGGCCCACGTGGGCAGGGTGGGGCTGGGTGAGGCTCTTCAGGTCTGAACAGTGGCTGTGACCTCAGGTCACTTCCAGGAGGTCCCCTTGCCCCTGCTGTCCCCTGTCTGAGACAGTTTGATCTGAAACTGCCACCATCAAAACCAGACTTGCCTGGCTTCTCAGTTCAGTCTCTTTCTCACTAACATGTGATTGACTTCACCACATGCTTCAGAGAAAGCATGGAAGGAGGAAGCACTGACAAATTTATATTAACTGCCAACTGCTGAGAAATTAATTTATTCAATGAGTGACTGCTGAGCACCCACTATCTACAAAGCCCGGATAGACGACTGGGCGTCAATGCTGCCGTGGCGGCCACCGCGGGCCTGGCGATTGACTGACTTCAAGTGATTGAACAGAGACGCCCCAAAGCGCCGAATAATGAAACGCTGATAATTTTATACTGACACGTTCTGAACAGACTGTACCTTTGAGAGCACATCATTTCATCTTTATGTTCTCCGAAGAATTTATTTTATTGTCTTTCACATTGTAGAGGCCCAGTAAATAATTTTCGAAAAATTAAACTTTTAAAGTTGTAGGCTTATTTTTTGTTGTTGTTGTTTTTGTTATTATTTTGGGGTTTTTTTGTTGTTGTTGTTTAAAAGTTGTCTTAATTAATTATGAGAAGGGAAATCCTTAAAGGGAATTTCCTTAAGGGTCTGTTAAGTTTCAGGGGGAATTTCAGTGAGACAGGACATCTTTATTTTTTTCTCCAAGGCGGCTGGGTTTACACACGGGGAGCCTCAGGTCAGGTTCCCTGGAGATGGGAGTGCCGTCGCTGGGGCAGAGCTCCCAGGAGAAGCTAGCGCGTGAGCCGGGGACCGGGACAGGCCATGTACGGTCCCAAGTCCCGGCCCCAGCTGCTCTCCAGGGAGCGTGAATGACCCTCCGAGTGGCCCCGTAGGCTTCCAGGAAGCTGACATTCTATGCTTCGGGGACAGTCAGCCGTTGCCGAGGGCTGTGTAGGGCGTGTGTGTTGGGGGGTGGGTAAACTCCCAGCGAGGGAGCAGGAGAAAGGCAGGCGGGGTCACAGGGACGCAATGCCCAGCATTTGCCCGGCGTGGGACGTGCGTGAGTAGAATTACCTTCTAGTCCCAGTTCACGGGCGCTCCTGGAGTATCCGTTATCTGCCGCCCCGTAACAAGTGGCCCCAAGGCTTTGCCGCTTACAGCAACCCCCTCTCCCAGCCAGCTGACCTGGATCAAGAGGCCGCGTCTCCCCTGAGGTTGTCGCCCAGCTGCTGGCCAGGCCGCAGCCTCCACTTCCAAGCCCACGCGTGTACCTGCTGGCAGGCAGCCAAGGCGCCTCACCGCGTGGGCCTTTCTGTGGGCTGCCGGGTGCCCCCACGACACGGAGGAGTGTGCAAGCTGGCCCCGCCCCAGGAGGGACCGCTAAGTCCCGCCCACACCGGGCTGTGGGCCACTGGGGCCCTCTTCAGTGGCTGCCACATATTCCTACAGCTTTTTGCCTGAAAAGTTATGAAGACCTCCAGTGCCAATGTCCTTTTAGTGAGTGTGGCACTCGGCAGAGCAGACTCCAAAGTGGGACCTCTCCGCCAGATCTGTTGTCCCTGTAGCCTCGCCGGCGGGCTGTGAGCTGCCCCGAGGCGCGTAGCTCTCCCCGCGTGCATGGGCCCTGGCTCTCCCTGAGGTCCTCCCGGCACTGCAGAGTGAATCCCTGTGCCTGATGCTCGGCCTTGAGCCCCAGTCCAGCCACCCCATTTCTTCTGCTCACACGCGGATTCTCAGCTCTCTTTCCAGTCCAAGGCACCACGGCCACCTCTCTGCAGACATGTGACTTTGCAACCTGGGACGACCTGGATCCCGGCATAGTAATTAAACGTGGCCAAAATAGAGCATGCTATTATTCCACGCCTCGGAGGCAAGGTCTTAATTTGGAGGTTTTCTAGCTGCATGACTGGCAGCGTCAGGATATAGGGGCCGACAGCTCCAGTTGCCCGTGTCAGAGAGAGAATGGGACGCAGGGAGGTGTCACCCGTCCTTTTAGGGCTCCTGAGCTTGGCTGCACTTGGGAACCACCAGGGTGTGAGGGCCACGTTGCTCACCGTTTTGCAGCCCTCTCCCCGCCGGCCCTGTGTGTGCAATGGAAATTCCAGTGCGTTGTTCAGGGGCGAAACAAGTAATTTCTCCCACGGGTGCTGCTGGTGCTCAGTGCCGTAGTGAGTGTCACGGGGAATTGTGAGTGGCAGTTCTTTATGGCATCTCTGCACATAAGCCGGGAGCATGGTATCAAAATGCAGCTCCGTGGAGACTTTTCTGCCAGAGTTAAAGGGAAGGTACAAAGTGATCAAGTCCAAGCACACAGCCCCGGGAGGGCCTGGTGCAGGCTGGGGCTAAAACTCAGATTATCAAAGGATGAATGGGCTGCGAGGACTTCAGGCTGCCCTGGCCGGGCTGTCAGAGACAGGGTGGGGTTTGGGCCTCAGGCGAAGACCCGGACCGTGTGCACTCCGCACAGGGATTAAGGCAGATCTTTGAAAGTAAGGCCAGAGTAGTGAGAACTGGAGATATGCATACAAATGCCAAGGACGAGGCATCAGAATCATGTTACTGTAAGATTTGTAGTGAAAATTCACGCTGTTCAAACTCCAGCAGACACTTATGGAGCACCTGCTAAGTGGTGGGAACGATTTTTAAATGATTTCATGCATTCTTTTATTGATTCGTCACAGCAACTCTGTGGAGTAGGATAACACATATCAAGTTCAGAGGGTTTTTGGATCAATGGCATTCACTTCATTTTCCTGAGCTTTGCTTTCTCCACTGGTAGACTTTAGTCCCAGGATTTTTGGAAGATGATTTATAAGAGCAGCTAGTTCCTTTTAACAGAGATAGCGATTGCTCTCACAGTGATTACCGTGTTTTTCTAATCTTAGATCAGTTAACTTTACAGAGCAATTTCTGCACAGAAACGCTATTATTTACCAAGCAACATTTTGGGGGAGGGGTTCCATTTTCTGACTCTTCCATCTTCTTGCTGGAAAGTCTTAGAAACATGGTCAATGGCCTTGATCAGTCTGCCTTCGAAGAGTGATTAGTGCACTGCCTCTTGATATTGTCCCAACAGTTTTGAGACAGTACTCCTATGTAACCAACAGGCTCAAAAAACAAAAAATAAATGTGGTCGACATCTATCCTTTTTTTAAAAAAAAAAAAGTGTGAGATATATCACTAATGACATTGACATACATCCCTTTACGAAAATCAGGACACTGGACTGAAATCGTCTGTGTCCCCGCCACCTGCGTAGGGGTGCTCTCCCAGGGCCAGGATCCGCTCCCGAAAAGCAGTCCTGAGTTCGCTGCAGCACATGCACAGTTTTGTCTGTGGAGCTCAACTGAGATGACTGAGGCTCCGAAACGCTTCCAAGCAGGAATGCATGGGGACCACACAACTGGCCCAACAGTGGATTCCTGGAACATTGGCTTTGGGGCTTTGGGGCCTCCTGGGAAGCTGCCAGGGGAAGTGGTGGCTGAATGTCTCCCTGAGCCACCAAATAAGGAATTTTCTGATAGAAATCTGCACTAAAAACTGTGGAGGTGCTCAGTAAATATTTGTTAAGTGAATAAAGCACATAAATGAATTGACACCTCAAGTTTGCAGGGTGAAGCAGCTGCCAAAAATAATGATTTTTGCTTTATAGCAGCTAACTACAAAACTATGCTTTCTTCCTATTGATAAATGGGTAACAGAACAGATCATCTTCTGTGGCAACTGCTCATTTATGGTCAGGGATTGCAGGCTAAGGCAGTTCGGGCTGTGCACTGCCCAACTCCAGGGGTACCTTTTACATAGATGACAGTGTGGATGGAACCTTCTAGAGTTGGGCCCTGGAATCACACTCAACTTTAAAGGGAGGTACCTCGTTCTGTACTCTCTGACAGTGGAGGCATGCATCTAGGTTGTTCATTCATTCATTCACTGTCCTAGCCCTGGGGATATGATGAAGAATAAGACACCAGTCCAGCACTGGAGTTACTTATTGTCTAATAGAAAAGATGAGTAAGTCACCAGAACATTATGTATCAATATATATGATCGAGATATTACCGGTTGCTGTGGGAGCTTAAGAGAGGGTTTTCTAAAGTAGTCTGAGGCAGGAAGCATGAAGGAGGGGTGGTGGGTCAGGGAAGTCCTCGTGGAAGAAGCTAAGTGGGCACTGAAGGGTGAAGAGGAGCTATCCAGGCAGCAGTGGGGGTGGGGAGCAGCATGTGCAAAGGCCCTGTGGAAAGAGCACTTTCAAATCAAGACATGATAATATACGGTAACACGGTCAGGCACCACTCATTGCTCTCAGCACTTTACAGATTATTAACTTACTTTTTCTTCCTAATGCCCCACGTGTTGAGTATTATCAATATCCCCAACTTAGAGATGAGGAAACTGAGGCAAAGAAGGCCTAATATCTTGCCTAAGGTCAAGCCTGGGAGTCTATATCCAGAGCCTGAAGTCTTTTTTCCCCTCCATATGTTAATTTTGTTGTACATTTTAAAAGACTCTCAAAAGCTACAAGTTGCTAGCACAGAACAAAGAACTGTTTTTTACTTTTCCTGAGCCACTGGGGGGGGGTGTCAATTGCTGACCCTATGTCCCAGCATCCCCAAATACGTTAGTGTGTATTTTCTACAACCCAGGACTAGCTCCTATATAGCCCAAATATAACCATCAAAATCAGGAAGTTATCTTTTATACTTTATCGCCAATTAATCTCGGGTTCTGTTCAGGTGGTCTGCTGTGACGTCCCTTAGGGTACCTGCTCTCGGTCCCGGTTGTCCAGCCTCTTCGTCTTCCTTTAACCCGGAGCATTTTCTCCGTCTCCGCTTGGTTTTTGTCCCCTTGACACTTGCAAAGATTCCAGACCCATTCGTTTGCAGGATGTTTCTTGATTTGGGCTTTTCTGGCGTTTTCTATGATTAGGTTTAGCTTTTGCACCTTGGGCTGACTATCCTGTTTAGTTTGGCATGCTTCTGAGTTGCACAAAAATGAAACAATACCGTACTTATTCTCCTGCGATCTCCCCCAGGCGGGGCTGCAGCGCATCCTGTGCTCGCCTGCGCCGGGCCCGGCGGACGCAGCTCTTCCCCTTGGAAGCAACGGAGCCTGGGGCGGGCAAGGATTTATCTCCCTAGGGACACGTGCCGCCGTGAACAGCATGTGCAGTCCGCTGTGAACCTGTCTCTTGCCTCTACAAGGACTTGCTCCCAGGGGACCTGGCTGGGCCCCAGTAAGGTCGCGGAAGGTCGGGTGTTGAAGGCGAGAGAAACGGGTTTATGGGTCCGCTCGCTCCACTTCCACATCCTCCCCCAGAGCCAGCCCATTAGGAAAATATTTGAAATTAAGAATTCAAAAGAATCAGAAAAAGAAACAACCAATACAAGACTGCGACCAATAGAAGAAACAGAGCAATCAACATTATGCATAAAGGACTGATAGAACACATCAAATGGTCACTTAAGAACCAAAATGAGGTTTACTGAAAAGTCACAGTTATTAACGGCCGAGTAAACAAGATAAGAGGGCCCGGGAAGGATTACAGCGATGAAGAAATAGGAAATACATCGAGAAGTGAAAACAAAACAAACCTCAGGAAGCTCAGGAATTTAAATAGTAAGATAATACGAAATAAAGGGGGAAAAGGATTTGGCCTTAAGGATTAAGGCCAAACTGCTGGGTTTTGTTTTTTTTTTATAGTGATGACTACTATAGACCTAAAACACAAAAGGAGAATCTTTAGAAGGTGACAAAAATAGATATTAAGAAGGAAGGTAAAAGGACGAAGCAAGGAAGTTTGGAAATTAAAAGAATATAAATAAAATAATCTAGAATAGCCAGAATGAGGCAGATAGACCTCAATGGGCAGTTTAACAAGTGAGAAGATGTCAAGGGTTTAAAACAGGAGTCCTCAAACTTTTTAAACAGGGGGCCAGCTCACTGTCCCTTGGACCGTTGGAGAGTGTGGCGTACATTTATGGCCCGGGACGAGTTGGCTGCTAAGCAGGACAGGCAGCGGCGGCAAAACCTCCCAGCGGGCTGCATGTGGCCCATGGGCCGCAGTTTGAACACGCCTAGTTTAAAACACTGAAGACGCAATTACAAGTAGAGCAAATCCACGCCACAAGCGAGGCCCCACAGCCTGCGGTGGCCGCAGTGTTGTTTGACATGTCACAGCCAGCAAATCCCAGAGACTGGCCACCCGACGCCATCAGATCTGCGTCCCTTGATGTTCCTGAGCCTGTCTGGTCACCTCCGGCTGTGGCCCCGGCGGGGAGGGAGGGCTGCGGATGGCTCCACCTGCAGCCAGGCCTGTGGGGACGTGGGGGACATGCCCCCTCGCCCTCCCAAAGGGGAAGCGTTTAGCACCGCTGAAAATAACACGGCGCTGTCAAAAGTCTATGAAATTAGCTGCGTAAGCTGTGAAGCAGAAGTCACAGCTATATTTGTTCTGAGACAGTGTAAAAATAGGAACAATTTGAGAGATAGAAAATCCAAACCCTTTCTTCAGTCCCTGTGTCCGAGTGGCCTGAGATCCTCTGAATGCTCTAATGTCCTTTGTCTGTTACGGTCTGCAGAGCTGGGCGGGCAATGCCAGGTCGAGGGACGCCAAAGAGGAAATTGGTTTACGGTGCTCAATTTGTGACTTTCTTGCTGAGAGCACCTGGTCTCCTACGGTACTAGGGGAGGCGGGAAAACAGATTATCCCCAAGAGGCAGCGGGGCAGGCAAACCCCTCCGAGTTAGAGATGCTGTGATCCCGCCAGAGCTGCCCAAGGGAGCAGGTACCTGTCGTGGTGGCACTGCGACCTGGCTTTGCAAGAGCCTTGGTCCCCACAGGCTGGGCCTCTGCAGGTGTGTCTCAGACATGGCCTGGAGACGTGCTCAGGAGGGAACAAGACTTGGCAGGGTTCTGCCTTTGAGGGGTGCGCAGTCAATGCCCCCTGGGCCCCCACGGTCAGTGGTGCGGGCTGATTGTGCCTGCATTCTGGAAAAGGAGATGCGAGCCAGGTGGTAAGGCTGAAGGGTCTCCATACTTAAGCCCCTGTCTTTCTATTTCTTAAAAAACAAGCTCTAAAAAAAAATAATAATAAAAACGGAAGTTTTTATTGGCTCTAATCAAGCCTGTAGGTCTAAGCACCATGGAAAATTTCAAACCCATACTGCAGTAGACAGAGGAGTATAACGAACTTCCCAAATACTCGCCACCCGGCTCCCGCAGTTCTCAACTCCCGGCCCGCTTCCTCCCGCCCACTCCTTCCCAGGCCTGGGCTATTTTGAAACACATCCCAGACATCATATCATTTCATCCAAAATGTTTCAGAATGTATCTCCAAAAGATATGGAGAGTTATATATAGTTAAAAATATAGCTACAACACCATTAGCATGCCTAAAGAAATTAACGATAGTGATAATCGCTTAACACCATCGCATACCGGATGGGTGTCCAAACTTCCCTGATTGTCTTTTAAACGCCACTGGCCACAGTATGTCTATTTGAAAAAGGATTCAGATGAGGTCTACCCATGGCAATTGGTTGATATTTCTCTAGTCTCCTAATTGCTTGCTCCCTTCCTTGCAGCTTGGTTGTTGAGAAATTGGGGCATCGTCCTGTTTGGATCTTGCTGATTGCACCCTTAGTGCTGTTGAACCCGTTCTTCTCGATCCTGCGTCTCCTGTAAATCGGTGGTTAGACCGACAGGCTTGATGAGAGCCGGGCTGCATTTCTCTAGCTCCTAGTTGCCCCAAATAACTGACTAATGACAAAAGCCGGAAACAGCTTTCTTGAATAAAAGGGGCAGCCCCCAACTCGCCGTGACTCAATGTCTGTCCTTGAGCTCACGGATGTGCTGTAAGACTCTCGTAGCAACAACCCAAACTGGCACTGACGAACATCTGACAAGCTGCCCCCAGGTCACTGTGCATTATCATAGAAACAGACAGTTTCCGGCACTCCAGTGGGTCCTAGCCCAGCACCACTGTGCCACGCAGGAGTCTTTGGTGGCAATGAAAGATTTCATGGCGTAGACCATTTTTGAGGTGGATCCGGGAATAACAGTCACAATATTTAATACGCAGGACGGTATGGCACCAACCAGCTAGCGCAGAGCTGTGAGCGCTTAGTGTGGCTGCCCCTGGCTGCCCCTGCACCGGCCCTGGCCGGGCTCTTAAGACAGGCAGAGCATTCTCGGAGTAATGAGCTACGCAAATTCCCTCAGGGCATTACCAGGAAAAGGTGAAGCTCAGTGTTCTATGTTTTAAAAAGGCCGATGCTTGTTTAGTTCATGCACAAAAACTGCTCCATATGAAATTTTATGATGCAGCTTAATTTTATACAGTAAATAGAAAATTATACAGGCACATTAAAGTTTTATTCTTTTTTCATGTATTTATCAATTTGGTACTTTCGTGGCATCAATGATTTCTGGGACTAGAACCCTGCTCCATGACATTGCACTTATACAAATGAAGACTCAATTTATAATGACTGGACTTGATAGGGTCCCTAAGGGACCAATTCAGTAATGGCCTGTGGCTGAGGAGACGCCCTGTACCTCTGGGCTTTGTCCCCTCTGGGCAGATTAACAGGAGACCCGCCTTCCCACAGCCAAGACACCCCTGGCCACCCCGCATTCAGGCAGCCTGGGGAGCAGGGACCCAGGGTGGAGCCGGAACCTCTGGCTCCGGGGTCTGGCGTTCCCACCAGCTATGCAACGGTAGGCGAGGCACCACATTTTGTTGGGTCCGGAATTTCTGATCTGTGAAGTGGATAACGATCAGAGATCTTGACGAGATACTGCGAATAAAGGTGCATGACAACTCTAAGTTCCCTTCCCGCACCCCTCTTTCCAGAACATTGTTCTGCAGTAATCGTGGGTCCTCCTGCTGCATGGCTCTGCAGCTCCGTCACTCCCACCCTCACCGTTTACAAAAGAGGACTTTCAGAGCAACCTTGGGTGAGCTGGGGACAATTCTAGAATCTCTGGGGACAGGCACTGGCTGCTAAGAAGAACATCACACTCCCGACAACTGCGGGCCTAGGTCCTGGGCCCATTCGAGCCTCTGAAGACCCCAATTCCTTGATTTATTACCTTGAGCCCCTGCTGTTCTTATCTCCATTCTCGCCTCTCACCTTGCCCACGTCCTCTCGGGCACTCTTGTGCGTGAGACCCAGACTCCAGCTACACAGATGTGACAGCTGCCTGGCTCTCCTGCACGGAGCTGGACGTTGTCCAGGCCCGGCCCCTTCCCGAGGAGTGGGAACGGTCCCACTGATCCTGCCTCTTGCTCTTTTAGCCCATTGCCTCGGAGACCCACGCCCAAGGACGGCCAGCCAGGTTCTTTCCCTTGGAAATGCTTTTTCTCTAAGAGACCCAGTCCGCGTTGGCTGTGCAGAGCCAGGCTGCCAGGTCATTCTGGCTGTGGCTGCCACATGGGTCGTGTGCAGGCAGAAAGGCAGAGAAGCAGGGCGAGAGCGCTTCCACACAGAGAATCGGGAGTGGCCCCTCGGCCCAGAGAACAGGATGAAGAGGCTCCGGTCTGCACACGCCTGTGAAGATGGACTTTATCTCTTATCCTTGGAGTCTTTGGGATTCCATCCTTACAATATCCCTCTTCCACCTGAGCAAATTTGAGCAGGTGTCTGATCTCTGCAACCAAAGCAGCCTCGACCGGGGAACAAGGCTGGGATGTCCACTCTCACCGCTTATATTCAACACTGCAACGGAGTCCTCACCCATGCAATACGGCAAGAAAAGCAAATAAAAGGCATACAGATTGCCAAGGAAGAGACAGACTGTCTTGATTCAAAGATGGGAGGATTGGCTGGGCTCGGTGGCTCACACCTGTAATCCTAGCACTCTGGGAGACCCGGGGGGGGGGGTGGATTGCTCAAGGTCAGGAGTTCGAAACCATCCTGAGCAAGACCCCGTCTCAACTAACAATAGAAAGAAATTAATTGACCAACTAAAAAATATATATACAAAAAATTAGCCGGGCATGTAGTCTTAGCTATTCAGGAGGCTGAGGCAGTAGGATCACTTGAGTCCAGGAGTTTGAGGTTGCTGTGAGCTAGGCTGATGCCACGGCACTCACTCTAGCCTGGGCAACAAAGTAAGACTCTGTCTCAAAAAAAAAAAAAAAAAAACCAACAAAGATGGGAGTATTGTGTGCATAGAAAATCCAAAGGAATATACACACAAACAGCTAGAAAAAAAATAAGTGAATTTATTAAGATCACAGGATACTAGGCGAACATGTGAAACTAATTATATTTCTAGGTACTACTAAAAACAATTGAAAAATGAAATTACAAAATGCTGGCATTTAAAATAGGATCAAAAAGCATAAAATACCTAGGAACAAATTTAATTAAAACCTGTATAAAATCTTTATAGTAAAAACCATAAATCATTGCTGGATTAATATAAAAATACCTAAATAAGTGGAAAGTTAGGACATAGTTTGAACAATTTAAGTTGCCAACATTCAGATGTCAGTGATCCCTCCAATTTTTTAAAACTGACAAATAAAAATTGTATATATTTATCACATACAACATGTTGTTTTGAAATATGTAGACGTTGTGGAATGGCTAAATCAAGGCAATTAAACATATGCATTGAGCCCCCAAAATTTATCTGTAGAGACAACGTAATTTCAACCAAAACCCTAGCAGATATTTTTTTGGTAGAAATTGACAAAGTGATTCCAAAATCTACATATTATAGAAATGCAGAAACTCAAAATAGCTAAGACTATCTTAAAAAAGAACAAAGTAGGAGGGTTTACACTACCAGATTTTAAGACTTAGCATAAAGCAACAGCATTTAAGACACTGTGGTACTGGCAGGAGGAGAGACAATGAGATCAATGAAACAGAACAACAGTCCAGAAATAGACCCACATGTCTGCAGTCATTGGGTTTTTGAAGAAAGCAGCAAGGCAGTTCATGAAGGGAGCAGGAGACCTTTTTAATGAACAGTGCTAGAATAACTAGAAATCCACACAGACCTTAGACCTAAATGTGAAAGCTAAAACTATCAAACTTCTTCTATAAGAAAATATATCAGGATATTTTCAGGACTTTGAAGTAGTCACACATTTCTTAGGATAGAAAAGGACCGACAATAAAAAATTGGTAAATTAGTCTTCACCAAAATTAAAAATTGCAGCTCATTAAAAGACAGGACACTTAAAAGATGAGTAAGTTACTGGTAGAAAACTGGTAGAAAATATCTACAATGCACATATCTGACCAAGGACTTATATGTAAGATGAATAAAGAACTCCTACAAATTTAAAAGTAAAGAAATAAATGATGGGCAACCCGCTTGAACAGACACTACACAAAATAAGACATATGAATGGCCAAGAAACGTGAACAATTGTTTAACATCATTAGTCATTGGGGAAATGCTAATTAAAACCACAGTGAGAAACCACAGTATATTCGAATGGATCCATTTTACAAGGACTGACAATTCCAAGTGTCAGTGAGGATCTGGAGCAACGGGGACTTTGGTACCTTGCTGGTGGGAACACAACGTAGCACAACCATTTAGAGAAATTATTGGGTTGTTTCTAATAAAGTTAAATGGACACCTCTCCTAAGACCCAGCAAGTCCACTCCTGGGTACGTACTCCAGAGAAATGAGCAGCTACATCCAGCAAAAGACTTGTCTAAGAATGTTCATAGCAATTTTATTCATAGTGGTTGAACACTGGAACAATCCAAATATCCATCAGTAGAAGGATGGATACGCCAATTACGGGAACACGCCTCCGCGGTAAAAAAGAAACGCCTGATGCACACGCATTGCTGACTCTCGAAAGCGCTGTGTTGAGCAAAGCGAGGCAGACAACATCGACTGCACACTGTGCGCCCCCCTTCGCGTGAAGTTCAGCAACCAGCAAAACGAATCCAACGACGCTACAAGTCAGGAGACGGTTACGTGTGAGGGTCAGGTAGTAACTGGGAACAGGAGCCAGAGGGGCTTCCCGGGGCAGAGACCACGTGCCGCATCTCGGTGGGCTTGGTGGCCCCGTGGGTGTAGAGATGTACAAATTCACCAAGCTACAGACCCAGGTCTGTGCGCCTTATTGTAATGCAAGCTGGCCGTCAGCAAAGTGCTGCTAAAGTTGCCTTTATAAAGACACTAGCTATAGTGGCGATAACAAAAAAAACACCAGGGAGTTAGAATATTTGGGCCTCTTCACAGGATAAACACTTTACTCCCTCTTCAAGTGTTAGTGCTGTGTAGGGTTTTTTGTTGTTGTTTTGTTGGCATTTTTTCTCTGCTAAATTTAGGACCATGAAACCTGCCTTTATGTGCACAAATCAAGCAAGGAGACAGAGAATTATTTTCCTGGCTCAGAACAAAAGACATTTGGAATAGGAATCTATGGGAACTGAGCACGAGGTGTTCAGAATCAGCCATGCCTCTTAACATGGGGGCCCAGTCTGAAAAAGCAGGGGCACCGCGGTGCGGGTGAGAGTAGGGGTGCAGGGAGGCAGGTAGCGGATCTGACCCTCTGGGGCAGCAAGGCCAGGAGGAGGAGGGTGAACAGAAAGAGGACGGCGAGTATCCCGATGGCTCACGTCAGGCACTGATGGAGCGGCTTGCTGGCAGTGTAACGTTGCCTGCCCGGGAGAAATGCGTATTTTGGCCTTTTGTTTTTGAGACACAGTCTCACTCTGTTGCCCGGGCTAGAGTGCCGTGGCGTCAGCCTAGCTCACAGCAACCTCAAACTCCTGGGCTCAAGAGATCCTGCTGCCTCAGCCTCCCGAGTAGCTGGGACTACAGGCATGTGCCACTATGCCCGGCTAATTTTTTCTATATATTTTTAGTTGGCCAATTAATTTCTTTCCATTATTTTAGTAGAGACGGGGTCTCGCTGTTGCTCAGGCTGGTTTCGAACTCCTGACCTTGAGTGATTCGCCTGCCTCAGCCTCCCAGAGTGGGCTTTTACCTTTAAAAGCCATAAATAACTCAAAGCGCCTGGAACCTGACAGCCCACCGGGAGAAAACAGTCCCAGAGCAGGCATGTCACGACGTCCCTTGCCATAGGAGTCCGGCTCAGAAATGTGAAAGAGACAAACGGCACAGGGGAGCTCTCAGTCCCTTCTTTGGAGGCAGTTGAGATTGATGGGACCTCTGACCTGCACTCACTGGAGCCACAGGACAGAAGGAAGCACGGGTGGCGGGCGGGCTGGGGTGCAAACAGGAGGGGCTTGCTGCTCCCGCCCGGCTCCCTGCTGAGCCCGCGTGCAGGTGACGCTGCCCGCCCGGGCCCGCGTGGAGCCTCAGGCAGGGCGCTGTAGGCTGCAGCCGCCGGTCTCTCTCGCTGGGCGTCACCACGCGCAGCCCGAAGCGATCTCCAGCCTGCCATCCCTCCTGTCTCTCGGCCCAGACCTGCCGCAGTCAATTCTGTGGTGTGTGCAAAGCTCTCAGGCCGGTCACTTGGTGCTGAGGTACCCTGGCCCTTCCAAGAGCAGGACGCCCTCTTGGAAGGAGTCCTCTTCAAAGCAGTGGTAGCTGGCTTCCTTCCTGCCTTGCCTGTGGCAGAAACGTCCCCCCGTTCCCTACTGGACCCTCACCTGCCTCTGCAACAGGCTGCTTCAGCCAGCGCAGCTCCAGGTGTTTCCAGGGCCAGTCAGGTCCCTATCCCCCTTCCCCAGATTTCAGAGATTTCCAAGTCGATCTCTCGAAGCGCCCCCCACCCCCTGGTTTGGCTTAAGATGCGGGGAGCAGCCCCCTGGGGAAGCGTGGGAAATTCACGGCACCCGGACATTTCCCTCCGGACAAAACCTGGCCGCCGGTCCCCTCACTCGCCCACTGTTATTCGTTGTTAAACTATGGAAGCTTGATGTTCCAACTGGCGAGGGACCCTGTCCTGCGTCCCGCCCCCGCTCCCGGCCCTTCTCTGCCCCGCTGAGACTCTTGCTCCAGGCGTGGGTGACGGCTGTCAATTATCTTCACCATCGCTCCTGTTGAAACTCCACGCGGGGGAGACGAGGGTGGCCTCACTGTCGGTTGCAGTATTGCTCTTGGCTCTTGGGGCTTACGCCAGATCAGAGACAGCAGGAAACAGATGCCCTTAATATCTAACTACATGTGAATAAATTGGTCCGTGTGTGTATGTGCACATGCATGTGTGTGTGTGTGTGTGTGTGTGTGTGCGCGCGTGTATGTGATCAAGGCCCAATGGACAAAGCAACTTCAGGAAGCAAAGTGTCGCCTCCTCGTCGCGTTACGGGATTCCGGATCCGTTGCCGGGTCTGTGCTTCCCATGTGGGGATAGGATTTCCCCGTCACTCCCAGGGATTTGCAGACATCGTGCGGCTGCTATAGGGAACTTGACTTAAATGATGAGGGCTAGGCGCCAGGATTGTGGCAAGACAGCAAAGGTTCGAGACTGCCTTGGCCCACAGCCTGCTGCTGCCTCCCTGCATCCATTCTCACCTTCTTCCTTCCCGACGGAATCAACCTACAGAAACAGCCCTGGCTTTAAAAACACCTTCATTTCCCAGCTTCCCTCGCAGGTGGCCACGGGACCCAGCGTGGGACAAGAGATAAAAGCCACAGTGGTTGGGTGGGCTTCAGGGTGGCTTCAGGGCTGGTGCGCCCTTCCCTGCCAGCCTCTCTCCTTCCGTCCACCTGACGGTGGCTGTGATGGCTGGAGCTCTGGCAGCTGTCTTGGCAGACGGCGGAGCAGAAAGCTAGAAGGAGCCCGGGGCCCTGAAGGCAGGAGGAGCTGCCGTCATAACCTCTTTCTCCTGAGAACCAGCAGACCTCTGTCTTGCTACGCGTTTTGTTGTCATTGTTAAAGCAGCTAAATTCAGTAGACACCGATACGATCCCCACACGATCCGACTATAGGAGCAGGATTAATAAATCACAACCAGTCATACTACAGAATGTTTTATAGTAACACCCCGTTTCACCAAGAGGAGGTATGATAAAACATATAGAAAAAAAGACCTAAAACGCATTTACAAAATATTAAAACCTCTCTGGGTGGCGGCAATCCAGAGATTTTTCTCTTCTATTTTTCAATGTATGTAATATCTAAAACTTTCTAGTTTTGTCACAGAAGAGTAACAATAAGGGTTTAATAAGGTTTTGGTTTTTTTTTAAAGGAAATTGTGAAGTCTTTTTTTTTTAACACAAGCAACCAAACATTACTATATTTTAAAAAAATGACGCCCCGGTAGCCCCATCAAGCCCTGGCGGCAAAGGTCCCTGCCACGCCCTGCACGGCCGGCCGGCGCTGGGTCTGCTGTCTCTTACCTGGTTTCCGCGGCTCCCGGGCCCACCTGCCTCGACACTCTCCAGGGAGGCATTCTGCTCTGGGGGAAATTCAAGGTCAGGGGCTCATTTACAGGTTTTCCATGTTCCTGTGAATCTGTGACATTTAAGAAACGCAGCAAGTTAGAAAACACGCATCTCCCCTTTTCAGGCAGTTCTCTGCAGGCCTAGGCCAGAGGCAGACGCCACCCTGGAAGGGGAAGGAGGTGGGGCGAGGAGGCTGATCCTCCTCCCACCCCTGAAGGGGGACCCGCCATACCTTGGGCTGCGTTTGTGACATGGGATGCCATTGCTACGAAAATTATAATCGTGACATAAGAAGCTTCATGTGCACGTACGTACACGTGCCCATGCACGCACACACACACACATGCATATGTAGCTAGTGCACAAGGGAACACTGGAAATAAGATCCCAAACTTGGAGACAAACCTGGCTAACGTCTTCGAGAGCAATAAAGCCCTAACCACGGGTGCTATTGTTTCTACTGGACAAAAACCATTTGCAACTTGTTGATCTTTTAACATCTAACTTTAAAATGTCCGAGTAAGTCCTAATCAGTATTAAATAATAAGTCAAGTCACCTTCCCCTAGAAGGTCAGCTCACCCGTGGGAGGGCTTGTTAGGGAATGCTCTAGCGGGATCTTGATAGAGCACCCCTGTAGCAGACGGAACGGAGAAGGTCCCACAGCGTGCAGACCCCATCACTCAGCGTGACCCCAGAGCACGAGCGTTTGGTTGCTAGGGAACGGACCTAGACGCTGATGACACGCGGCCCAGCTCCGTGCACCCCTCCCCCTCGGGGTGGAGCAGAGCATTTTCTCCTTGGACCTGGGGTCGGGAAGCACTGGGTCATCTGGGGCATCAACTCCAGGGAGGGAGTCGCTTTAGAAATAAGACTTCGAGTCTCGTGGAAATATTTAGGGCTGGACATAGAGGGCACGGGGGGGTGGGGGGGGGCACGGCAGGAAGAGAAGAGACCCCAGTTCCGCCTGCACTGGCGTCAGCATCCTCGCTCTGCGTGGGGAGCCACAGGGCCCAGGCTCTTTCCCCATCGACCCTGCTTCCCTCTCCAGCCGCATCTCGGACACGGCCCCCCACCCACCTCTCCCTGCACCCCAGGAAGACCGCGCTGACCCCACCCTGGCAGCTGCATCTGCTCTCTGTCTGCTCGCGGCGCCCCACCCCTGCCCTGCCCAGTAGGGTGGCTACTGGCCACGGGGGGCTGTCACGCACTTGGATTGTGCCAGGCGTGGCTGAGGGAGGGAAGTTTTCACCGTACTTAACTCAATTTATATTTAAAAGTAAAAACGCATACTCGATTCGGTTGTTGGGAAACTTTTTAAGGATATTTGGAACAATTTTCGTATGTAAATCTACTTTTCTGACTGTACATTTTATGCAGTCTAAATCCAGATCAAGTATTTCCAATGAAAATTTGGCATGCAAACGGAGAGGGGCTGCACGTATGAAATACTCAACAGATTTCAAAGACTTAGTGCAAAAAAGAAAAAGAATGTAAAATGTCTCATTGATAATTTTTATACTGATCATTAACTATAGGATAAAATGATAATTTTTGCATCTATTGGGTTAAACAAAATGCACTGTTAAAATTAATTTCACCCATTTCTTTGCACTGTTTCATGTGGGCACTGGAAAACTTAAAATGGCACGCGTGGCCTGCAGTGAATTTCCGTGGGACGGCACTGCTCTAACCCGCTTCTCCATCCACATAGGCTTTGGAGCTAGAAGGATCTGAATCCCAGTTCAAGCGATCCCACTCATTAGCTGTGTGATCTTGGGTAAGTGATGCAATCTCTCTGGGCCTCCGTTGTTGTTGTTTTTTAATCTGTAAAATGGGTATGGTGAGAATACCCTTCACGTGCCTGCCTGGCACAGCCACCGGGTAATGACATGTGCTCAACCACGTTGGCTTTGTTCTCTCCCTGGCCGAGTCCTTGCCTGTCCTTCAAGACTCATGTAAAATGTCATCTTCTTGGGGAGTCTTTCTAACCCCAGCAGAAGGGTCCAGTTCTTTGCCTTTACCTGTCTTGTAGACTTTGACACGCGGCTTGCGGTACAATGACATCATTACAGTATTGCGGTTCCTCTAGGGCAGAGACTCCGGCTTTCTTTGTGTGTGAGCGTGTGTTTTAAAGGTATCACTTGGGGAAATTTTCAGACAGACAGTCAGAGAAGTTGAGAGGGTGCTATCAAGTGCCAGCCACTCAGCTTCCGCGACCGCGGCGGCGTTTCGAGCACTGTATTTCTCTTGCTTAACTCGGTGCTCGAGACGTGGCTCTGTTGGTGTCCGTGGGAGGTGGTGACAACCACAGACTCGACGCCCATGGGCGGGGCAGTCGCTTCCCATCCCCTTCTGTCTGCGCGGGCCCTGTGCGCTGCCCCGGCCAACAGAGCGTGCACAAGTGAACTCGCAAGGGCTGAGCCCAGGCCTCGAGCGGCGGCGTCTGCCCTTGCTGTCCGGGAACCGCTGCCGTGTGCGCGAGCCCCGGCCCCCGCTGGAGGATGGGACGCCGCGTGGAGCGGAGGCAGGAAGCAGCCACCGAGGCCTCCCTTGGGCCACCGGGTCCTAACCGCCGGAGAGGTGAGCGAGGCTGTCCTCCCCCTTCCAACCCCAGAGGAGCCACCGGTTGACTACAGAGGCCAGACAGAGGAGCCACCCAGCCAACCCTCAGCATCACGAGAAATAACAGATATGGTGGCTTTAAGTCTCCATGTTTTGAGGGTAGTTTACTGACAATAGAGTTTAATGAATTTTTTTTTTTTTTTTTTTTGAGACAGAGTCTCACTCTGTTGCCTGGGCTAAAGTGCCGTAGCGTCAGCTTAGCTCACAGCAACCTCAAACTCCTGGCTCAAGCGATCCTTCTGCCTCAGCCTCCCGAGTAGCTGGGACTACAGGCATGCGCCACCATGCCCGGCTAATTTTTGCTATATATTTTTAGTTGTGCAGCTAATTTCTATTTTTAGTAGATATGGGGTCTCGTTCTTGCTCGGGCTGGTTTCCAACTCCTGACCTTGAGTGATCCTCCCGCCTCGGCCACCCAGAGTGCTGGAATTACAGGCGTGAGCCACCGCGCCCGGCCTAATGAATATTTTTGAATGAATTCACGAAGTCCCTGGATCTAAAACAGGTGTTGTCATCTCAGCGCACTCAGGGTAGCACACTGTCCGGTGGCGGTGGCCGTGTCCCCAGGGCTGGGAAAACTGGCACACCCTCTGCGGCCCCCGCACACTGTGCAGCAGCCATGGGGCAAGTCACAGGGACAGGGGTCTCTAGCGCCAACCCCTCCCGTTATGGAGGTTTCTGAACCTTATTCTGCTCAACTAATATATCTTGGGCAGGTAAAATAAATGCTCGAGGCACTGGTCTAAAAGATTAAGGGGCCCTGCCACAAAGACATTCCCAAGGTTTGTTTTTTTGTTTTTTTTTTTGTTTTTTTTTTTTGAGACAGAGTCTCGCTTTGTTGCCCAGGCTAGAGTGAGTGCCGTGGCGTCAGCCTAGCTCACAGCAACCTCACACTCCTGGGCTCAAGCAATCCTGCTGCCTCAGCCTCCCGGGTAGCTGGGACTACAGGCATGTGCCACCATGCCCGGCTAATTTTTTATATATATATCAGTTGGCCAATTAATTTCTTTCTATTTATAGTAGAGACGGGGTCTCGCTCTTGCTCAGGCTGGTTTTGAACTCCTGACCTTGAGCAATCCGCCCGCCTCGGCCTCCCAAGAGCTAGGATTACAGGCGTGAGCCACAGCGCCCAGCCAATTCCCAAGGTTTGAATCCCGGTTGTTTTCAAGGCGGCAGGGACTCTGGCCGTCTCAGAGACAGCGGAGAGCAGGGCAGAACCGCAGCTTGGGAATCTCATGTTCCCGCGGGACCCCACCTGTGGGTGGCTCCCAGCTCCCTCCTGGGAGGTGCAGTGGTTGAGTTCTAGAACGAGGATCTCTTTTAGGTAGAAGCCAGTCTAACTGTGTAATAGGGTCAACACTTTCAAACAAGCCAGGCGCAGCGGCTCACGCCTGTAATCCCAGTACTCTGGGAGGCTGAGGCGGGAGGATCACTTGAGCTTAGGAGTTCGAGACCAGCCTGAACAAGAGCAAGACCCCGTCTCTACTAAAAATATAAAAATTAGCCGGGCGTGGTGGCACGTGCCTGTAGTCCCAGCTACTCGAGAGGCGGAGGCAGGAGGATTGCTTGAGCCCAGGAGTTTGAGGTTGCTGTGAGCTAGGCTGATGCCACGCCACTCTACAGGGTGACAGAGTCAGACTCTGTTTCAAATAAAAAAAAAAATGCTTTCAAATGCATCATCATATTGGGGGAATTTGAATTCTTTAGGTAATAGTTTCAAAATGTGCTACCTTATTGCCCCTGCCGCTGATCGTTGTCAGTGCTGCTTACTCTCATTTGATGGGGACTTTCAGCACCGATCACGCTGGCTGGATGTCAGAGAACAGCTGTGACACTCACCTGCCAGGCAGCTGGCATCCTGGACAGGGGTGTCTCTGCCCTTGGCCTTGCTCCTGTGTCTCACGGCACGGTTGAAGGTGGAGTTCCTCTGAATCCGGATGCTGGAATGGGGTTCTCCCTCCTGGGGCTCCTGGTCAGCGTAGGAAGTCTCCTCTCTTTCCAAGAGTGACTCAGGCCTCACCTTGGCTGATTCATCGTCAGTTTTCCATGAACCACTCACTGATGTCCTCCGGGTCTTTTCCAGGTCTTCAGATTCCTTGGTCTCCATGGAAATAGATCCAACTGTTTCTCAGCAGAGCGACTGGAGGTCAACAACGTCCCCGAACTTCACCGGTTCTGAGAGCTTTAGAATAGAAAAAGAGAACGATTTTCAGTTAGAATCATCAGGCTGAATGTCCTATTCAGAGCGTGGGACTCTGCTCGCATTTGGATCTGATGGGATTTGGAATAATCTGCACACGCTGGCCTCCCCGTCTTTGTCAGTGAAAATGACAGCGCTAATCACTGCAATTGGGATGCATTCATGCATCATTGTGTAATTGAGGTTTGTTTACACTATTCAGAGGATGCACTTTTGAGGGGAAATGTCTCAAGTGGCTTGTGTAACTACTTCCAAGTAAACATTTCTTGAATAATTCAAAAGGAAAAGAGCAGCAAAAACAGAGCGAGGACGCCAGGCCAGCAACGCGACAGACGGTGAGTGCCTAGACCCCGAACGGGAGCCCCCCGGGAGCTGAGACAGGCCTGTGGGCCGGTGCTGGGCCTCACAGGGCTAAGTTTGGAGATGGGCAGACTGGAACCTGTGAGGACAAGCTCGCCGTCACCTGGGGGCCAAGTGTGGTTGGCGCACTAGTGGCCTCTCCGATAGAACGCGGTGTGGCCACGGTGGGATGACGAGGCCCTGCAGCCCGTGACATCCCGCATGGGCTGGAGTAACAGAACGGTCACCTCCCTCTGGGTGGCCATACGCCGCAGCGTCTGAACCGGGACTGTTTTCACAGGACAACAGGGGACGACAGGAGCAGCACAGGACTGTGCAGGCAAACGCCATGGCCTTCCCAGCGCAGCCCTCCGCCCAGGCCGGGCTCAGGGCGAGCCACCGCGTGGGCCCGAGTGGGCCGAGGCTGGTGGGACGGGGGCTGGCAGGAGACAAGCTGGGATTCTGTGCAGTGCCAGCCCAGCTGAGGGTCTGGGACCCGAGCTCCCGGGGACTCCATGGAGGCTTCGGGGTGCACAGGCTGTGTGCGAGCACATAGGGTTTTCTGGGTTGCAGGCCCAGAGCTTCTGTCCCAGGGTCAAAGGCGTCAGAGACTCACGAAAGCTTAAGGGCCACCTCTCTGCCGTGTCTCCTGTAAAGCGGGGAGAACAGAACGGAGGGCTGCACCGTGGTGGCTTTGGGAGGAGTGGCCAGGTGCCCAGCGGCGATGCCCCTGCCAGCCAGGGAAGTGGGAGGGACCACCTGGGTACGAGCACACTGGTGTCGGGACGTTGGGCTGGGGGAGTGTCCGAAAGAAAAACCTGTGGTCAGAAACCCCCGACGGACGCTGGCCCGGCCCCTCCTGCTCTGACGAGCGGATCTCCGGCCGCGTGGCCTCTGGCACTCGAGGTTGCTATTGTTACCATCGTCATCGCCGTTATTGTTTCAGGCTGCATCTCAAAAACTTGAGGTATGATTTACAAACAGAATTTTCCCTTTTTTATGAGTTTTGACAAACGCAGGCAGTTCGTGTAACCACCTTGACCTCCAAGATACAGAGCAGTTCCGTCACCCAAAGTCCCCAGCCGCCCCAGGCCCTGGAGACCGTGGCTGGCCTGGTGTCCCTGCGTGTCGTTAGCCTGCCCCTGCCTGGCGCGGGCGTGGAGCTACGGGCAGGTGGCTGTGGTGTCCGGTCCGGCTTCTTCCACCTGGCGTGCTGCGTTCGAGACCTCGAGGTGCCGTGGACGCAGGGACAGCCGCACGACGCCGGGGCACCCCGGCCGGGAGTCGGGGGCCTGGGCTCCAGTCTGCGTTTTCTGAGCTGCCCACTTACCATTGGGCACGTCTGGGCCTCAGTTTCCCACCAAGGAAACACAAGGGCGGTGAGCACTCTGGGCAGCTCCTTCTAGCCCGCTGACTCTGTGATCCAGGGAGGCCCAGGGCCCTCCGAGGAGGCTTGTGGTGTGACCATAGCAGGGGCTGTTCTCCAGCCATCCCGTGTCCTTGACTGAGGAGGCTCCGCAAGCCGGAGGAAACGTATTCCAAGATCTCACCATCGCTAAGACTAGCCCTCCCCCCATGGAGAACTTGCAAAGCTCTAATTCCGCCTCAGTTATTGGCTATTTCAGGCAAATGTGTTCTAAGTCTGGAATGCTTCATAATCGCTTTGATTCATCTATGTCCATTAACTGCAGGAAAGCCCCCCCCAACTTCTAATCCTTCCCTCAAATTCCTCAGTAGCCTTAAGCCCCGGTTCTGTCTATTCCAGAGGTGACTTCAGGGTGGAGGTGCTTGGGGACAGCTGTGGGGCTGGAAGGCAGGGAGGGCTGATGTTGGCACCACACTTGCATAGCGTTCATTCATTCATTCATTCACTCAGCAAACACTCACTGAGCACCGGCCGGCGTCTCCCGTCTGTCCCGGCTCCCTGTTACTGAGCTTCTCCAGGGCGGGCGAGGTTTAGTCTGTTTGGATCAGTGCCGTCCCCGACGCCGGGCACAGCAGCACTCTGTGAACATCTGCTGTTCACAACCGTGGCAGAGTGGCCTTAACGAAGCTCACAGCCTCGAGTGAGTTCAATACGATCATTGTCCCCATTTTATAGGTGAAGAAGCCGCAGCTCCCAGAGCTTTGGTGATTTGCCCGCAATCACACGGCTGGTAAATGGTGTGGCGAGGGTCACTCGACGTCTCTCTGACTTGTTTGCTGGGGGGACTGAGACCCGTGTGACGTGGTCAAAAGATGCGGTCATAAATACTGGCTAAGCCAGGCCTGGGCGACCCAGAGGCAGGAGCGGGCTCTATGCTGTCTCTCCGTGCCAGTTCTGTGGCTCTGGGTGCAGCAGCCAAGAGGGACGGTCAAACCTCCCAGCATTGGGCTGAGGGCGGCGGGGTGCTCTGGGGGGCGGTCCTCCCTGCGTGAGTCAGTGGCCTGGGAGGTCAGGCCACTGGGGAAGGTGGGGGGCCGGGAGAGCTGGCTGCAGGCCCTGCTGCCGGGGCGGGGAGGAAGGCGTGCCTGGATCATAGACCGACATTCCAGTGCAGACATCACCCAGGGCTCTTGTTAAAATGCAGGCTCTGACTCAGGAGGTCCTGGGTGGGGCCCGAGGCCGCATTTCTGACGAGCTTCCAGGGGACACCCGTGCTGCCAGTCCCTGGAGCGCCCACAAGCGGGGCCGGGAAGAGCAGGGCCAGGAGGAGCAGGGCCACAGCGCTGCAGCAGGTGGGGGGGAGAGGTCACGGGGTGGGGCAGGTGTATGTGGCCCAGCCGGTGCCACCCCTGCTCTGGCCAGGGAGTGTCTGCCCCGCTGGGCTGGGCAAGGGGCAAGAGGGCTGGAGCAGGTCCTGTACCTACTGTCCCCTTATGCCACTCATGAGGGAAGTGAGGGTGAAGGTGGAAACCAGAGGAAGGGGGCTCTCTCCCTGGGTGGAGGGCCTTCGGCAAACGCACACGAGGCACCTGCTCTGAGCAGGCCCCTCTGCGTGCCAGGGACAGCCCAGTGAGACGGGCCCGGCCTTCCTGAAGCTCTTGGGGGCCTCGGGAAGGAGAAAAGGACTGCAGAGCAGAGAGCAGTGGGGAGACCTTTGCCCGGAAGGTTCTGGTGAGGAACACGTCGTGGGGAGGCCGCAGCTCTGGGACCAGGGTAGGCAGAGCTTCCCTTGAGCTCAGTCCCTGGAGCTGGGGCCTGAAGCTATGGCTTCAGCCCAGTCGGGAGCCTGGGCTCCAGGCCAGGGGCTGCCCAGGCGACACTGAGTCCTCACCAGTCTCTTCAGGGAGGGACGGGGACAGCTGGGGAGACTGAGGCATGCTAGTGGCGCAGGGGGGGCATGTGGCCGGGAAGGGCGGCCTGACAGGGCAGGAGAGCCAAGGTGCGTGAGCTGTGACAAGAGGGTTTGAGTGCGCAGCCCCGGGGCAGGCGTCTCCCAGGGAAGATGGAGCTGCTGAGGCAAGAGGCCCCTGAGCAGCCGAGCCCAGGCCACCGGCATCATTTCCACGTCATGCCTTGAACTGGTCCCTCAGCCTGTTCCCAGGTGAAAGGCACGGTTGCCTTGGGCTGTTGGCAACAGAGGCTGTTCCCTTCCGGTGTCAAAGTGGGCAAAGCTGGACGGGAGGGAGGGTTGTGGACAGGGGAGGGAGGAGCAGAGGAAGCTTCTGGTTTGGCAGAAAAGCCCCCGCAAGGAAGGGAGGTGCCCGGGAGCCGCTCTGCGTCTGAGGGTGGCCGCCACTGAGAATCGCCAAGGGAGCCCTGGAGCTGCAGAAAAGCTGGGGAAGCAGAGGACAGCTGTCACCCCAGCCCTGCAGGTGGCTACTCCCCGGGAGCCTTTTGTTGTTCTGGGCATGAACACGGGTGAGGAGGGGAGTGAGATACCCAAACAGAGGGGGGAAAGATCATGGGGGAATTTAAAGTAGAAACCCAGAAATTGGGGAGCGAGGGCGGGCGGGGTGGGAAGAGAAGGGGCAGGAGGGGACGGGGAGTCAGGCCTGGTTGGCTGGCGCTTGGCATGGGGCAGTGGGCAGGGCCGCCCCTCTATGTTGTGGCCACTGGAAGAGGCAGAGGGGGACACCCGGCTGTGAGGGAGGAGGGGTCGATGCAGAAAGTGGCAGTGTGGTGCCTGGAGGACAGGGGAGACTCTCGTTCCCATGGAAATACCTGGAGCAGGTAGGGGCGGGGTGGGGGTGGAGTGGGCGGGGGGGGGGGTTACAGGTTGCAGGTGGTCAGCGAGGCCTCTTGGAGATGTCTGAGCAGAGGCTGCCGTGAGGAGGCTGGGGCAGAGCTTCCCTAACTGGGTTTCTTGAGCTGCTTTTGGCTCGAGAGGGGAAAAGTAAAGACCCCTGCTTCTCCTTGAGGGTGTTGAACCAAGACACTGGGAAGGAAGCAGAGTGTGAAGGGGAGTCTGCTGAGGTCAGAGAAAGATGCCATGTGGCCAGAAGCTGGACTTGAAAGTGGTCCATTGGTTGGGGTCCAGCACAGAACTACCCAGAAAGTGACTGGAAGGTTAAATACGAACGACAGGAACAGCTCATTGGGCACCAACTTAACAATCATAGTTTCTAATCCAAACCTCTCTCTTTTTCTTTTGAGACAGAGTTGCCCTGGGTAGAGTGCCGTGGCGTCAGCCTAGCTCACAGCAACCTCAAACTCCTGGGCTCGAGTGATCCTCCTGCCTCAGCCTCCTGAGTAGGTGGGACTACAGGTGTGCGCCACCACACCTGGCTAATTTTTCTATTTTTAGTAGAGAGGGGGTCTTGCTCTTGCTCAGGCTGCTCTCGAACTCCTCAGTTCAACCAATCCTCCCACCTCAGCCTCCCAACGTGCTAGGATTACAGACCTGAGCCACCACACCAGGCCCCTTTTTATTTTATATTTACAGAAAAGCTGCAGGTGCTGGGATTTAAAAGCAGCACTTCAAGGAACCCAAGGGCTCTGAGCCCAAGATTAAGAAGTTAATGATTTGGAGCTGGGCACACTGTCTGTGTTTTGTAGTCCCAGTTATTTGGGAGGCTGAGGCAGGAGGATCGCTTGAGCCCAGGAATTCAAGGCTGCAGTGAGCTATAATGAAGCCACTGTACTCCAGCCTGGGAGACAGAGCAAGACCCTGTCTCTAAAAAAAAAAAAAAAAGTAAGTCAATGATTTGGGTATCTGTATATTTGCACATGGTAGGTGCCCAGTGTAAGAGATTAAATGAATAAAAATCAGGCAACGAGGAACTAGGACGCAAAGTTAGAAAGTGCGAACGGATGGGGAGGACTAGGAAGGCTCCCAGGATCCACCAGCCGCCTCCCTATTTGCCAGAGGGACAGGGACTAGCTGGGGTCCCAGAGCTTCAACAGCAAGGACTAGAACCCTCCCATTGCCTGATGTCTGGTCCACGTGCTCTTTTCTCTTCTCTTTCTGGCATGTGTAGGGAGTTTGGGAATTTGTCCTTTATCATCAGAAGACCAGAGCAAACTCTTGGATGAGAGCAGCTCGAGCTGACCCCCAGCTTCCAACTTTCCACTAATATCCGATGCACTCATACAGAAAAACAGCTACCTCTGTGTCGCAAGGCAAAATTAAGAATCCAATTTATTGGCAGGACCAGCAGGCTCTTCCACTAAATAATAAATAAAATTAAGAAGCACTGCTGATGATTGACCTGTGCTTTAAAGTTCTTTAAAAAAGAAGACATACAAGTGGGCAACAGGTGTATGAAAAGGTGCTCAACGTCAATAATCATAAGAGAAATGCAAATCAAAACCATAGTGAGGGCTGGGCGCGGTGGCTCACACCTATAATCCTAGCACTCTGGGAGGCTGAGGCAGGCAGATCGTTTGAGCTCAGGAGTTCGAGACCAGCCTGAGCAAGAGCGAGACCAAGTCTCTACCAAACATAGAAAAAATTAGCCGGGCATGGTGGTGCATGCCTGTTGTCCCAGCTTACTTGGGAGGCTGAGGCAGAAGGATCGCTTGAGCCCAGGAGTTTGAGGTTGCTGTGAGCTAGGCTGACCCCACGGCACTCTAGCTAGGGCAACAGAGTGAAATTTTGTCTCAAAAAAAAAACAAAAACCCCAAAACAAAAAAAAAAAGACATAGTGAGTTATTATCTCACACCTAATAGCATGGTGATTATTAAAAGGATGGGAGAGCACAAGCATTGGTGAGGAGGTGGAGAAAAGGGAACTCTTGTGCAGTTGGTAGGACAGTAAATTGGCCATTATGGGAATGAGTATGGAGGTGCCTCAAAAAATTAAAAATAGAACTACCATACGATCCAGTAATCCTACTGCTGGGTGTACGCCCAAGGGAAATGAAATGAGAATCTTGAAGAGATATCTGCACCCCAATGTTCGTTGCAGCCTTATTCACAATAGCCAAGATATAGAAAGAACCCAGATGTCCATCAACAGAGGAATGGGTAAAGAAATCGTGGCACATATATATTTAATACAATGGAATATTATTCAGCCATAAGAAAAGAGATCCTGCCGTGTGTAACAACCTGGGTGAGCCTGGAAGGCACCATGTAAGTGACAAGTACTGCGGGATCTCACTTACATGAGGAATCAAAAAAGTCAGACTCCTTGAAGCAGAGAGTAGAACGTGCTTGCCAGGGCCTGGGAGTAGGGGAAACGGGGGAGGTCTTGGTCAAAGGGTACAAACTCTCAGTTATAAGATGAACAAGTTCTGGGAATCTAAGGTACAGCCTGGGTAGTGATCGATAGACTAATGAGTTTGATTATGATAATCATTGCCCAATGTATATATCTGTCAAGGCATCACGTTGTCTACCTTGACTATATTCCATCTTTATTTGTCGATTAAATACCTAAAGGAAACTACATGTGTACAGTTTTATAAATCAAAAGGCAAAATTAGATGGAACCGACATAAAGCAGGAGGCGTAAAACAGGGTGGAAACGTCACACGACACAGAGCAGGACTCTTTCCTGTGGCTCTGGAATTGCTATTAAGGCCAAACAAATTCCTGCTGTGGCTCAGTTCAGCCAGCAGCCCCGAGGGGTTGCTGAAGCATGACCCTACAGTAATCCCTCTCCTTGATAAAAGGAAGGAGGGAGAAGGGAGGAGCTGGGTGTTTTGGGGGTGCCATAGCCTATGCAAAGAGGACGGTGGCTCCAAGGGAGCCCTGGAAAAGACGGGGGGGGGCGGGGGGGTCCCTGCAGGAAGGGGAGGCTCCCAGCTGGGAGCTTGCAGGGCTGTGACCTGTGGGCCCATTCCAGAGTCTCCTGGGAGGGGTTCTGGGAGCCCAGGGCCACAGTGCCTTGTCCTTTTTGTCACCCCACCCATGCTTCCTGAGATGTGAAGCTACACTGGCTTTGGGTCAGAGGATTTCTGGAGACAGGAGCTGTTGGATGACTTTGTACCATGAGGCTCAAAGGGACCATGGCCTGCATCCTTGAAGGAAATGGGTCCCCTCCCACCCCTGTCTTTGTTCTCCGCAGCCTTTGGAGCAGTCTTTACACAAGAAGACCCCGGAGTTCCCTGAGGGTCCTTGGAGCCCAAAGGCCAGCAAGTGGCAGGGGTTGGGGGCCAACAATGGGAGGCCCCAGCTGTAGAAGGGGCTGGAAGCACACATGCCCCTCTGGGGCCAGAGGGAGATGTGGTGGCCCCTCTGGGAGGGATGGTCTCCAGCGTGCGTGCGTGTGTGCGTGTGTGCATGCGCGCGCATGTGTGTGTGTGCGTGTGTGTGTGTGTGTGTGCGCGTGTGTGTGTTGTGGGGAGGTTCAGATAAACACTAGCTAAAGACAACCTCCAAGACCCCATCAGGGGAGGTGCCAGAGCAAGGCTGAACCAGAGGGACACCTCCAACCACAGGTGCATAACCAGCCAAGGAAGGAGACTGGGGCATGCTGGTCCCGCCCCTGCCCCACCCCTGGGGAAAAGGAAGGGGGAGGGGTGTCTTCAGCCCAGCTCATCTCCCACTCCCCTGATAGTCTAGTTCCTGCTGGAGGGAAGAGAAAAGAACTTTGATTTGTATGAGATTGAACTTCGGAAAATTTGAGCATGGTTAAAATGAGCAAAGGATATAAACAGCTCACAGGCAAGTCAATACAAATCACCTTTAAAAACTCATGGAAAGAACTCAGGAGGCTGAGGTGGGAGGATCATTTGAGCCCAGGAGTTGGAGGCTGCGGTAAGCTGTGATGATGCCATTGCATTCCAGCCTGGGCAACAGAGCAAGACCCTGGGTAGTGGTGGAGGAGGAGGAGGAAGAAAAACTTGTGAAAAGGTTTCCAACCTCCTGCCTCATAATAGGAAAGAAAATCCAAACCATGCTGAGATCCCTGACCTCACTATAGTGGCAAAAATGCAAAGGTTTGCAAAGCAGTCCATGAACCTGGGGGGCAACACGCAGCCCCATCACTGCTGGTGGGTTTTAAATCGATTCCATCCCCACAGGGCAGTTTGATAACGTCTGTTGAAATAAAAAGCAAGGCCAGGCACGGTGGCTCATGCCTGTAATCCTAGCATTTTGGGAGGCTGACGCAGGAGGATCCTGGAGGCGAGGAGTTCAAGACCAGCCTAAGCAACATAGCGAGACCCCATCTCTACAAAAAAATAACAACAAAAGGGCAGGTGTGATGATGTGCACCTGTAGTCCCAGTTACTAAGGAGGCCGAGGCAGGAGGATGGCTTGAGCTCAGGAGTTCAAGGCTGCAGTGAGCTATGGTGATGCCACTGCACTCTAGCCTGGGTGACAGAGTGAGATCCTGTCTCAAAAAAAAAAAAAATACTAAAAAATAAGCAAACATGCTTTGATTGGCCCATGGATCTGCTTGTGCACATAGGGAGTGGCCCGGGTACAGGTGACTCACTCTAGCATCACCTAGGAGCTAGTGACTCACGGCAGCATTATTCAAGAGCAATCGATTGGAAACAACCAGAATGTCTCTAATCAGAAACCCGTCACACAAATTAGAAAATTCTAAACATTTTCTAGAAGATATATATACAGTGCTGATTAAGAAAGTATCCTAGAATATATATATATATATATTATATATATATATATATATATATTTTAAAGCAAGGGCAGAAGAGTATGCATTATATGTTTCTATAAGTGTAAAGAGGGAATTGTATTCAAATTTATTTGGATGTGCCTAAAACATTCTGGAAGTGGTTATGAGAAATTAGTGCCAATGGTTGTGTGTGTGTGTGTAAATATATATATGTATGTACATAAAATTAGATGTGGGAGTTTGGGAAGATGGGGAATAGGGTCGGGAGGAAGGAGACCTTAAAGTATGTACTTTTAAATATTTAAAAATTTTTAAAAGCTATGTCAATGTATTAATCTATTCAAAAATTAAATAAATAAATCTTTTGGGAAAAAAACAAATAACACAAACTCTTCAATACAGAAATGAATCAGCTATAAAACCGAAAGAGACAGGGAAGTTATGTAATTTGGCCAAGAAGCCTCCAAGAGCCCTGCTATGTGGCAGGGAACGAGTTTGGACAGAGGGAAATCGTAGCCACAATGGGGAAACGTACAGCTGTGTTATGTGTACTCCTGCAAAAATTGAGATTTCCCAGTAGATCAGAATAAGAATGAATGGTTAAATGAGAGGTTTAATTCCTTTATCAAAATGTTCTCAGAGTGATTTATATAAAATTGAGGCAATTTCATAATCATTAGAAAGTCTTAATACAATATAGCACATCAGTAGGTCACTTGACAAAATTAAATACCAATTCCCAGCAGAAACCTTTAAAAATGAGACTAGAAGGAGAATTCACCGTGATAAAGAGTACTGTGTACCTCTCAAATGTGATGATGACAAAAGTCAGAGATGTTCCCATCAAGAGCAGGGTTCCTGCCCTCATTATTATTAACATGTTTCCAGAGGTTTTGTTCAACATAATGAGACATAAAACAAATAAGCCATCAGAAAGAAAGATGAAATTTTCTTCTCTCAAAATAATTTGCAGGTGATATGATTTGTATGCCTAGAAAACCTGAAAGCTATCAGAATTATTAATAAAAAGCTGAAGCTATTGGAATTATTAATACAAAGAATTCAGCCCAGGTCCAAAATAAGACAGATTCACTACATGTCAATAGAAATGAATTAGAAAGTAGAGAGATTTTAATTACAGTAGTAATAAAGCCAGAAACCAAGGATAACTGTATCAATAAACATGAATAAGAGCAACCCACGTAAAGGAAAACCTTGGGAGAGGGAAGGAGGGTTGCATATTTAGGGAAATGTGGGTTTTTCTTGGATAGGAAAATGCAATATTAAAAATATGTCAGTTCTTACCAAGTTAATATATAGTTTTAGTGTCATTCCAATTAAAAAAACTAATCAGAATATTTTGACAAAATGATTATGAAGTTCATCTGCGGTATAGACAGACAAGAATAGCTCAAACATTTTGAGAAATATAGGTAATAAAGAAAGCCTACTTCTCCCAAATATCATAAAATGTTACAGTAATAAAAGGAATATGGTATTGATACAAGGTAGTCAATTAGTGAAACAGAATGAACAGCCTAGAAATAAATTCTTATTTATAAAAATGTTATTTTATAGAAGAGGCATCACAATTATAAAAACTAGAAGGGTTACAAAGCCAGACAAAAATGTCACAAGAAAAGAAAACTATAGACCAATATCTCTTATTAATATGGAAGAAAAGGTCCTTGACAACATACCGGTAAACTGAACCCATAAAATAAGGATTACACAACCATGACCAAGTAGAATTTATCCTGGGCACATAAGGTTGGTTTAACATGCAAAAATCAATTAATGTAGCATATCATATGAATGGAACAAGGGAGAAAAACACATGATCATCTTATCAGACATTTGGCATCAAATAGCATTTGATAAAATTCAACAGCCCATCGCTTCTCGGCCTTTTGGCTAAGATCAAGTGTAAAATTCAACAGCCCTTCAGGATAAAAATGTTCAGCAAACCAGGTAGAGAAGAAAATTTCCTCAAACCTGAAAAAGGGCATGTGCAAAAACCCCACAGCAATCACCATATTTAATTGTGAAACACTGGATGCTTCCTTCTTTAGATCAGGAAGAAGATAAGGATGTCCGCTCTCACCACTACTATTCAGAATTGTAATGGATGTTCTAGCCACAGCAATTAGTCAAGGAAAAAAAGTCATTCAGATTAGAAAGGAAGAAGTACAACTATATCTATTTGCAGATAGCATGATCTTATGTATAGAAAATCCTAAGAAATAAGGAATCCAGTAAAAGAAAAAATTATTAGAACTATGAATCATAAATAAGTTCATCAAGGTTGCAAGCTGTAAGATCAGCATACACAAATCAATTTTATTTCTATATAGTAGGAAGGAAAACAATCATATATGGAATTTTAAAAATTTAATTTATAATGTCATCAAAAAGAATAAAATGCTTAGGAATAAATTTAACCAAAGAAGTATAAAGCTTAGATTCCGAAAACTATAAAATGTTATTGAAGGAAATTAAAGAAGACTTAAATAAATAGAAAGATATCCCATCTTCACAGATCAGAAGAATTAATATTGTTAAGATGGCAATACCCCTCAAATTGATCTATATATTCAACACGGCCCAATTAAAACTCCCAGGTGGCTTATTTGCAGAAATTGATAAGCCGATTATAAAATTCATCTGGAAATTCAAGGGGCTCACGCCAGAGGAGAACAAAGTTGGAATCACACTTCCTGATTTCAAAACCTACTATAAAGCAACAGTAATTAAGACAGTATGGTACTGGCACAAGGATGGCACAAGGATAGACATATGGGTTAATGGAATAGGATTGAAAAAACATAAATAAACTCATACATCTATGGCCAAGTGAGTTTTGACAAAAGTGGTAAGCCTATTCAATGGGAAATGAATAGTCTTTAACAAACAATCCTCAGACTACTTATTATCCACTTGCTAATGACTGAATTTGGATCCCTACCTCACATCATATTCAAAAATTAATTCAAAATAGATCACAGACCTTATTATAAGAGCTAAAACTACAAACCCCTTAAAAACAAATATAGGCATAAACCTTCTTGATGTTGTATTAGGCAATGGTTTCCTAGCTATGACACCAAAAGCACAATGAACAAAAGAAAATAAATTGGACATCATAAAATAAAACAAAAAACAAAAAGAAAAAAAAATTAAAACATTTTGTGCTCCAAAGAACATCATCAAGAAAATTCTCATAGGAGAAAAACTTTGCAAATCATACATCTGACAAAGGCTCTTGTGGGTCTTATAGCTAGACTATATAATGAACTTGTACAACATAATAATAATAAATGACCCAATTAAAATATGGGCATGGGATCTGAATCGACATTTCTCCGAAGATATACAAATGGCCAATAAGCACCTGAAAACTTGCTCAATGTCACTAGCCATCAGAGAAATGCAAATCCAAACCACAGTGATATACCACTTCACACCCATTAGGGTGGCTGTCAAAAAAATACAGATAATAGCAAGTGTTGGTGAAGATGTGGAGAAATTGGAGCCCTTATACACTACCGTTGGGAATGAGAAATTGTGCAGGCACTTTGGAATATCATCTGGTAGTTCCTCAAAAGGTTAAACACAGTCATCCTATGACCCAGCAACTCCATTCCTAAGTACATTTCCAAAAGAAATGGAAACATACATCCACACAAAAAGTTGTATACAAATGTTCACAGCAGCATGAATCATAATTGGCAAAAAGTAGAAATACTCCAGATGTCTATCAACTGATGGATGGATAAATAAAATGTGGTATATCTATACAATGGAATATTATTAAGCTATAAAAAGAAATTGAGAGGCCGGGCGCGGTGGCTCATGCCTGTAATCCTAGCACTCTGGGAGGCCGAGGCGGGCGGATTGCTCAAGGTCAGGAGTTCGAAACCAGCCTGAGCAAGAGCGAGACCCCGTCTCTACTATAAATAGAAACAAATTAATTGGCCAACTAATATATATACAAAAAATTAGCCGGGCATGGTGGCACATGCCTGTAGTCCCAGCTACTTGGGAGGCTGAGGCAGGAGGATTGCTTGAGCCAGGAGTTTGAGGTTGCTGTGAGCTAGGCTGATGCCACGGCACTCACTCTAGCCTGGGCAACAAAGCGAGACTCTGTCTCAAAAAAAAAAAAAAAAAAAAAAAAAAGAAATTGAGCATTGATACATACCACAACGTGAATGAACCTTGAAAACATTTGCCAAATGAAAGGAGCCAATCACAAAAGGCCACACATTATATGAGTGCATTTCTATAAAGCATCCAGAACCAGAGAATCCACAGAGACAGAAAGTAGATTGGTGGCGGGGTGCGGTGGCTCACGCCTATAATCCTAGCACTCTGGGAGGCCAACGCAGGAGGATTGCTTGAGCTCAGGAGTTTGAGGCTGCAGTGAACTATGATTATGCCACTGCACTCTAGCTGGGGCAACAGAGCAAGACTCTGCCTCAAAAAAAAAAAAAAAAATGCAGATTAGTGGTTGCCCAGGGCTGGGTGTCTTGCGGGAAAAGAGGAGTGAATGGCTGCTAATGGGTATGGGATTTATTTTGGTGAGATGAGAAAATATTCTAAAATTGATTGCACATTGGTACCAACTAAGCTTTTGTAAAAAAGAGAGAGAGAGAGAGAGAGAGAGAAAAGAAAGTAATAAAAATATTTAAAAGAAAAAGAAATTTTTAAAAAAGAAAAATAAATAAATAGAATTGATTGCACAACTGTGAGTATACTAAAAATGGTTGAATTGGATGCTCTCAATGGGTGAATTGTGTAAAATGTGAATTATATTTCAATAAAGTTATTTTTTAAAAAATGGAAGGGTGTCAATAAAAGTTTGGAACATTGGTTAACAGTTGGGGGAATGTATCAGTTTAAGTCCTCATAATAAATTAACCAAACAAACTCCAGAGGAATTAAAGCATTAAGTGTTTTCTTCAAACCATAGAACGTTTTGGGAAAGCCGTGTGGTGGCGCGAGGGGGAAGGGGCCAGCCAAACACAGCTTGTCATCCCTGTCCCTCGCCCCGCTGGTTGAATGAGCTGAGCATGTGGCTTCCCACCCGGCCTCCTATTCCAACGCTGTCATGCAGTGAAGACAAACTTTATCTCAGCCCTGAGGCTGATATGAGGACCCACCACGCTGGCTTCCTAGATATGACACCAGTGTGTGGTAGCTGGTTTCTTTATGCATTTTTATGCAAATTAATGCAATGAGATACTATTTCCATCTACAAATACAACAATATTTATATTTATATCTCACTCATCCAACACAGCATGAATAGAAAAGAGGACAAAAGAAAGACTACTAACAGGGTGGGGGCCGGCAGGGGACAGTGGCTCACGCCTGTAAGCCCAGCTCTCTGGGAGGCTGAGGTGGGAGGATCGCTCAAGGTCAGGAGTTGGAAACCAGCCTGAGCAAGAGGGAGACCTTGTCTCTATTAAAAATAAAAAGAAATTAATTGGTAAAAATACATAGAAAAAATTAGCCGGGCATGGTGGCGCATGCCTGTAGTCCCAGCTACTCGGGAGGCTGAGGCAGGAGGATCACTTGAGCCCAGGAGTTGGAGGTTGCTGTGAGCTGGGCTGACTCCACGGCACTCACTCTAGCTCAGGCGACAGAGTGAGACTCTGTCTCAAAAAAAAAAAAAAAAAAAAGGGTGGGGTCATAAAACTTAACGGGAGATAAGCTTTAAAAAAATCATGTTACAAAGACTCTTGATGTGGATGGCCTCAAATTACTCTAAGCTTCCCAGTAGCCAACATGAAAAGGGAAATGTGTCAGCGACTCAGTCCACTGCATTGAGGGATAAAAACCGACCAATGGCTCAGGAGAAATTGTCATGTTTGTACTAAGGCTGGCAGGGATTCCTAGCAAATGCTCTTAGGAAAGATGCAGCCGCGTGCACTGATTTGCAAGCTTTAACAGCTTGTTAAATACAGTCTTCCCTCGTTATCCACGGGGGAACTGGACAGCCGACATCTGCGGGTGCTCAAGTCCTTTACATAAAATGGTGTAGTAATTGCATATAACCTACGCACATTCTCCCGCATTTTTTAAAGCATCTCTTATTGCACCTAATACAATGTTAAGTGTACGTAAAGAGTTGTTATACTGTATTGTTTAGGGAACAATGGCAAGAAAAAAATGTCTGTACCTGTTCGGCACACATGAAACCATCCATTTTTTCCAGAATATGTTGATCCTGGGTTGGCTGAACCTGTGGACGCGGACCCCGTGGATGTGGAGGGCGGACTGTGTGCGAGTCCTAGGCTCCACGCCGGGATTTCTGCCTGAGCGAGGCCACGTGGGTTTCAGAGCATTCCAGGTGACGCTGAAGCACGTGGCCCGTGGACGCCAGTCCGTGCTCAGCAGGTGGTCTTTCTCCCGACCTCCTCCCCAGTCCTTCAGCACAACCAAGCGAAAGTAATTCTGCAGGGTGACACAGCCCAAGGGCTTCTGCCCGATCCCGTGGAGATTTTAGAGGCGTTTTGCAAGGAGGTATGGACCCTCTCTCTCCTCCGAGGTGGAGTGTTTGGTGAGTGTTTGGTGGGGATTGTCTTGCAGTCGAGCTCACGGTGACACCTGTCCAGGTGGCTCCTCTGTGTTGCCTGTTGACTACGGCTCTGAGTGGACAAGGGGGCTGGGGAGCGTTGATACCCTTAAGAAAAACGGATCCTTCCGGTAGGGCTGAGATTATCCTCATCAAGAACAGCTGAGTAGGGGCCGGGCGCGGTGTCTCACACCTGTAATCCTAGCACTCTGGGAGGCCGAGGCGGGCGGATCACTCGAGGTCAGGAGTTCAAAACCAGCCTGAGCAAGAGTGGGACCCTGTCTCTACTATAAATAGAAAGAAATTAATTGGCCAACTAATATATATAGAAAGAAATTAGCCGGGCATGGTGGTGCATGCCTGTGGTCCCAGCTACTCGGGAGGCTGAGGCAGGAGGATCGCTTGAGCCCAGGAGTTTGAGGTTGCTGTGAGCTAGGCTGACGCCACGGCACTCACTCTAGGCTGGGCCACAAAGTGAGACTCTGTCTCAAAAGAAAAAAAAGAAAAGAAGAACAGCAGAGCAGATTGGAATCTCCTGTCGCCTAAGGGCAGACAGGCGACAGAGCCATAGAACTCCATTCTGCCTCCTGTCAAGGTCCCACACATTTAGCTTGGAAAATTCCTTGGCAGGTGAGGCCAGATTCTCCCTTTGGCCTCCAACCCATCCCCCGACAGCAGAGTGAAACGTGCACAGAATGCCTCGAGGTGTGCAAGGTGACTTCCTGGTGTGCCCTCCAAGATAAGCTCTTTGTGAAACAGCCCTCCAGGTGACCGAATGAGGCAGCTTGCTCTCTGGAAATATTATCTGTAAACCGGGGAAAATGTGGAAGCAGCAGCGTTTACCAAAAATGGCAGCATTAGTTCGAGATGTGTGGGTCAGTAGTTCTCTCTGGTTTTAATTAGCCAGCCCGGCCTGCTGTCTGCTGAGGCCCCTTTCGGGGTGAATTCGTAAAACCTTTTTGGCCCAGGATAAAAGACTGCCCAGATTCTTGCTTTCTGGAGCAGCGGGGCAGACCCCCAGGTCATCCCCATGTGACTTAAACCAATTATGAGGAAACGCAATGAAGGGGTGACACTTCTAGTTTACACTTTCATCTGGTTAAAAGAATTTTTTTTTAATTTAGTAGGGTTCAGAAAGTCCCCATATTAAGTGCACAGGTTGCTGAATGTTTACAAACTGAATGCATTTGTGTGACCAGAACCCAGACTCAGAAGGAGAAAGTTACCACCACTTTAGATGCCCCCTGGAGGTCACAGCTCCCTGTCCCCGAGGTGACTTCTGACTTCTAACAGCACGGCTTGCTTTGCCTGTTTGGGCAGCTTACGCACATGGAATCGTCAGAGTGTTCTCTCTTGCACCTGGCTGCTTTCCTCTGTTCACCCAGGTGGCGTGCGTTGCTCTACAGCAGTGGTTCTCTGTCGGGGGTCTCAGAGCCAGGGGAGCACCACAGATTGCTGGGCCCAGAGTTTGCAATTCTAACACGTCCTTAGACGTTGCTGCTTCGCCGATCACACCTTGAGAATCCTCTCTTCTCTGGAACAGGAGTCTGGCTTTGTCGTGATTGTTGCTTTCCCAAATTGCAAATGGGCAACAGGCTGCCCAGGAGTTGGGGGCTGCGGCCGTGGGGAGACTGGGCTGGCGTTGCAGGGCCGGGGTGGAGGAGCAGGCCAGGGTCCCGAGATGACACCGGCCTCCCCAGCGAAGCTGTCCGTGGGCTGGAGAGAGGATTACAGCCCTCTGCGGTCCTGTTCCTGGCGGGACCTCTGTCACATGGATCCCAGGGCCTCTTGGTTTACCAGCCGGGCACCCATGCCAGGGCCTCGTGGCCCCATCGGGAGTGTGTGCCCTCCTTGGGCTTGTGGTGGAGATTTCTGGAACATGATGCGGTCAGACGCTGGCCAGAAAGCCCCCAGTGTCCTGCTACACGCAGCGCCAATCGACCCCTCCCCCCCACTGTCAGCGACAGGCCTCAGGCCTCAGGCGAGGGGTCACGTTCCCCCTCTTCTCTCCAGAGTGTTGGCATCCTGGGCCTTCGGTGCACAGAGGCAAGGCTCCCCGAACTCTGGCCTCCCCGCTAACCTCCTTGGGGTCCTCCCTCTCCGGGGTGCTCCCTCCGTCCTCCTCCTCTTCTGCACCTTCCTCTCCCGGTGTCTCGCCTGCTCCCGGGGCTTATGACGGGCTGCTCTTTCCGGGTGGCCGTGCCTCCGCCTGGCGTCACCACGGGGCCACGTCTGGGAGATGGTGCCCTCGTGGGACAGGAGGAGGCTGCCGGCCACCTGCAGCTGCCCTCCCTGTGGCTTCCGATGGTTTCTAGGGAGGACGCAGGCCACGGGGACAGGACGGCAGTGACCTGGGTGGTGACCGAGACAAACCCTCCTGGGGAGGAAATGGCTGAGCAGCAGACGCTCCTCCCGCTCTTCCCACGGGGAAGCCTCAGTGGTCTTGCTCCAGGCGCTGGTGTCGCGATTTCCACGGGATGCATTTGATTCTCAAACAAGCCTGGGGCTGGGGCGGGTGGTTAACTTTGGTCCCACGTTAGAGAAGAGGAATCTGAAGCTCAGAGACGCTCAGCAACTTGCCCGAGATAACACAGCTGGTGAGTGGCCGAGGCAGGATTCGAACCCGGGTCTTCCAGGTCCCAGAGGAAAGGGGTGGCCAGAGTGGACGCAGGGGAGAGTGGAGAGACTGGCGGCGTGGCAGAGCATGTGCTCAGGAAGCACCTTGCCAGAGAGCAGTAACCGAGGAAGCCAGCACAGAGGGGACCAAGCTGGAGGTTGGGGGAGACAGCCCTGGCGCTCTCTGGGGACTGAGCCCTCAGGCTGCCAGTGGCTCATGCCAGCGGGGCCACTGTCTGCCCAGCAACCTCTCCCTCCGCACGGGGAGCCCTGGGCAGTTTGGGAGGCAGGGCTCGAGGCAGGTGCAGGTATCCTCCTCAGAGTGGCTGCGGGGAGCCAGTCCCACGATCCTTAGCGAGCGGTGCGTGGGTGGGGTGTTCTCCCGCTTCTTGTGCGGCCCACCAGGTATCAGGCAGTCTTCTCCCCTCCTCTGGAGTCTGCGTCGGGCTGCAGCCAAGGGACCCCCGAAAAGGTGTGCCCTCCCAGCCCGTCCTGGCAGGACTGGGGGAAGGGGGTCCTTGGACACTCCACACGTGCACTCCGCACATCCCTAGTTCACAGTAGGAGGCTCAACGCGGGCCCCGGGTGGGTGGCCCTAGCACAGGGCAGGGCAGGCACAGCCACGCCCCGCGTGTGAGTGGACGGAGCGGAGCCCCCGTTGGAGAGCCCAGCAGAGCAGGCGGAGGCAGCTGCCGAACATCCCCATCTTCCTGAGCTGAGCGCGCCCTGCCTATGGCCTCTGTCCCTTCTCTGTGGGGACGTCCCCAGCTGTGCAGTGAGGGTACAGCGCCAGGGAGACTGTGGTGCCGGTGGCACGCAGGCACTCCGAGGCCGTCCCCCCAGCCTGCTCGCTTCACTCTTTGCAGCTGGGTGATCCAGTGTTTCGCACTGCTTTTACTCTTGGGTGTATAAAGAACCAAAGGTTGTGAAATGTGTATAATGCTCAATATAAAAATCAGGTATAAAGTTTAAAAAAACAAATCAAGGGGTCTATCGGCGCCTTCCCCTCGGCTCTGTCCCCGGGAGGGAAAGCTACACCTGGTCTGGGGCACTGGCTGGTGGAGCCACGAGTCCGGTCCCCTCCGGGCATGTTGGTGACAGCAGCCTTCTCGGCTGGGTGGGGGAGGGGAGGGCCAGCCTACTTTGCTGAAGTGAAGCTCCCTGGGTCACCAACCCTCTTTCAACGTCTCCCGGCCCTCAGACAGGGTGGGCCTGGGCGGGGAGTGAGCCGGGAGGAGGCCTGCTCCTTCTAGGGTGAGCCACCGCCTTGGCCAGCCACCGCCCTGGGCGAGCTTCCCAGCCCTGTGGGCAAGGTCTGCCGCCCCCCGGCCAGAGGGAGGAGGGCCGGGCGGCCGAGCTCCCAGGCGCAGTGGGAAACAGACGCTGCAGGAAAGCGGGGGAATGTCATTTCCACAGCCAAACGGGGGTATTTGCGTGTGGGACACAGGACGCCAACACTGGGGCTTTGTTGAGCTCTAGCAGCGGGATCGTTTGCCCGTCGGGGTGGCTGCGAACTCATTTATTAACCCACATTCATAGGGATTTATTAAAAGGCCTGCTAAAAAGGACAAGACCAGTATTGCTGACTTAGTCTGCTCCGGCTGCCATACATAGACTGGGTGGCTTAGACAACAGAGATTTATGTTCTCAGTTTTGGAGGCTGGAAGCCCGAGGTCAGGGTGCCAACGTGGTCGGGCTCTGCTCCCGGCTTGCAGACGGCCACCTTCCCACCGCGCCCTCGCATGGCCTTTCTCAGTGTGTGCACACGTGGGGAAGGGGAGGTCTCTTCCTCTTCCTCTTGTAACGGCACTAATCCCATCACGGGGCCACCTTCACGACCCCATCTAAATCTAAGTACCCTCCATAGGCCCCACCTCCGAACACCATAACGCTGGGGGTTGGGGCTCCTGCATAAGAATTTTGAGGAGACACAAACACTTAGTCCATAACAATCGGAAGAGGAATGCAGGGGGGTACTTGAGTCCCTGGTTGGGAATGTCTGGGTCCCACCTGATTTCTCAGAACGGCACTGGGGAGCCATCCTGCCCTCCTGTTCGAGAGCCCTTCCTAGGGAGTGTGCTTATCCTCTGCCCTGGACGGGGGCACCCTGTGTGCCACTGCCCCCCACCTCCTGGCCACAGCTGCCCAGGGCAGAGTGGCCCTTTGGCCTAGGAGGAATTGATCCGAGGCTGGGCTGAGCCCATCGGATTCCTTCTTGCAGAGATGAGGGTTGGGATGACCCTGTGCTCAGACCCGGGACTGCTACAGACCCCTCGTTCTGGCCCCAGCAGAGCAGGAAGGAGGCCATGCCCCCAGCATCTCTCATCATCCTCTGGCCTCTTTTTCCTTTCTAGAACCTTCTCTCATCTGTGCAGTGCTGGAAGTGTCCAGACTGCCTTTGCACACTTCTGGCGTGATCCTGAGTCTCCCCACTGGCCTGCAGGGAGGAGGGAGGTGTCTCTGCCTTGAAGAAGGTTTGCCCAGGACGTCAGGTGGACTGAGGTGTGGAGGGTGCCACACGCCTTGACTGGGGGCAGGGAGGGAGGTGGCAGGCAGTGCACAGAAATTCCAGAATTCCTGATTTGGTTTGGGTGAGAGAATTATTCAGGAGGGAGATATTTTTATTAATAAAAAGGCAGAAATGATGGCTAGGACTTTGAGGGGCTGTTGTTTCTTTCAACTGTCTCTCATCTAAAATAGTCATAGGATTTGGATAAAATCTACATTGTCCCCTCTTCTTCCGGCTGCCCCTCTTCTTCCGGCTGCGTGAGATTTGAACCTGTGTTTTCGAGGTGATTTTAGGAGGTAGGTCAACCAAATGTTCACAACATAGTTATGTATTTTATGTGTCTTAGGAAAAAATCCAATTAGCACATCAAACCTGTGTTCTCACAGATATTAATGCTTAGGATGAAAATAAATGAAGTAAGGAATTTAATTTAAAGCCACTCTGCAGAAACTGTTAACAGCACATGGTACACGCACCTGTTAAAAATTGTCAGCGTGGAAAGTAAATGACTGACATTGGGGGCACAGGGGCGTGCAATGGCTTGGGAGAACCAGACTCCGCGGTGCTGACTAAGGGCTGTCCCCTCTGCGGGCTGCGTGGTTCACTTTGAGTGGCAGTGGCAGCAACAGCTGGGGACTTTAAAGAAATGCAGATTCTTGGGCCCAACCTAGATGTCCTGTGCTTCCTGACAAGCCCTCAGGGGATGCTGCTGAGTCACTACTCCTTCTTCTTCTTCCTCTTCCTCTTCCTCCTCCTCCTCCACTTCCTCCTCACTAATATCCTTGAAGGAGGACTGAGCCCCACTGTTCCTGGGCAGGCCCAGAAGCCCCTCCATGCACAGACCACCCCCCCCCGCCCACCCTGACAGGCAAGGAGGGCTCTGTCCATCCACCAGCTCCTCCTCTGTCTAGCAAGTATTCACTGAGACCCACCTGCCCCGAGCCAGGCCCCAGGGGGCAGAAATGCAAAGGGAGGTGGTCAGTGATCAGCCAGAGGTTCACAGTGTGACGCAGGGGTGCCACGCTGAGGCCACCGAGGCCCCACCCCGCCTCCCCTGCCAGAGCCCCGAGTGGGGATCTCTGAGGTCCCAGCCCGGGGGGCAAGCCGGGGAGAATCAGGTGTACTGGATGTCGGATTCCCAGGCCCGGGCTTGGCGCTCCAGCGTGACCACGGCTGTGCTGACTTTGCTGTCTTTCCGGTAGACCCAGGATTAATGCATGCTGGCGTTTTCTGACCTCCTCGCCTGGGTGACGGCAGACATGCCACAGTCGATTCCCGGTCACTGTGCCCGACAGGCCGGCAAGCCCACGCGGCTTCTGCAGCAGTGTCCCCTTGGCTCTGCGCAGCGCCCCCGCTGTGCCTCCTCCCTCCTGCCTCCCAGCCCCAGCCCTGCTGCCCGGCTCCTTCTTCCTCCTGGGGACTCTCGCTTCCCAAGGACCCTCCCTGCTCCCCTTTCCACCCTCCCGTCTGGCAGCCACGGAACAGCCCCCCTCTCTAGAGCCTCCCCCACTCCACCCCTCCCCCCACCCCACCCCGCGCCCCTGCCACCTTCACGGCAGAACTCCCCCAGGCGACTCCAGGCTGCAGGGACGGCCTTCAGCCCTGGAGCCTGCACCGCCCTCCAGGATCCAGAAGCCTCTTCTCCTTCTAGACTAGTGGAGCGTGCTCGTTGGGACCATCAGGGCGGAAAGGTGGAGTAACTGCTGTGAACCCCAGAAAATGCCCAAACCGCGTCCTTGGTGGTGAAGCACATGGTGCATCTGCCTCGGCCTGTCGCTCTTAAGTCTCAGAATGGAGCCCCGCACCTGACCCCTCACCCCTCCTGCTGCTTCTCCTCTTGCCCCTGTGCTGCCCGCCAGGCCGGGCTTTGCCTCGGTTTCCTCCCTGAGTGCTGCCGGGGGCCTCTCCTTAGGGCTGCGTGGACGTGCGGTGGAGGCAGAGGCTTTGTCTCAGCCCCTTCCCCAGAGCTGCAGCCACTGCTCAAACAGCTTCCAGTGAGCACCCGCCGCGCAGGGTGCTGGGGTGTCGGCTCCCACCTGTGAGCGTGTCGGGGGCTGCTCACGGCCTCCCACGACCCCCAGAGCCCGGACCTGACTCCACGGCCCCCGCTGCCACCTGCTCCCAGGACTGGGCTGCTACGCTGGGCCCCTCCATGTGGCTTCTCTCCAGCCTGGTCACCTTCTTCAAGCCTTCACCCTGCACCACCCCAACACACAAACACACACACACACACACACACACACACACACACAGGTGGATGAGTCTCCTCCGGGCTGAGAAACGCCCTGGACTGCCCACCAAGGCAGGAGTGACCACGCAAGGATTGTCTCAGGAGCGGGGCACCCGGCCCTCTGCCCCACTGATGCAGGCTTGGCAGTCTGTGACAGGTGACACCCTTCCCATCTGCAACCCCATTGTCCACTCAGGGGACTGGGCGTGACTTCATCAGGGTCTCTGCACCAGCACGTGTACTCGCCAGCCTGGGGCCGTGGCAGGACACCCTGGCCTGGCCGTCCACCCATGCCACTCTACGTTGGCGATTTCTGTGATATTTCTCCAGCAAACACACAAATCAGCTACAATGATGTTTTCCAAGCACAGCCTACGCTGGCCTGTTTATTTCAGATTGAGCATTTTGACCCCAAGCTAGAAACGCTCCATCCTTCTTCCCCCTGACCTGGAGCCCAGGCGAGCCGACCGCAGGTGACTGTGCGCTCGGCGCAGAACTGGTTCCGAAGAGGCCAGAGTTGCAGGAGTTGCAGGCCACGGCCCTGGCGGCTCAGGCACTGGGGAAATTGTCCCTGTGCCAGATGCCCTTTTTAATCCAGAAACAGAGAACTTTGAAATCATCTTAAAGTTCAAAGCTAACTTCCTAAAAAGGAACTCGGCAGAAAAGAAGGCTCCTCCAACGCGCAAGAACCTCCCAAGGAATGTTTTTATGGCTCAGACGGGAGCAAAACACGCTAGAGCTGTGGCCGCTTTCGTGAGTGGGTTTACGACAGAGAGCATCGTGGAAAAGGGAGCCTGGGCGCAGGGGTTCTAACACTTAAAAGACTTGGGAGTTTTTCGCTCCGTTGGTGGGATTTAGTGGGAATCTCTTTTGGCTCAGGAATGGCGAGTGTATCAGCTAAGGGCAGGAAATTGGGTTTTCCTAATCTGCCTGTTGGGACAGGAGGAAGGTAGGTGGAGGCGACTGGGGGCCGGAAATGAAGAGGGGGAGCTTGGGAGTGGAGCAGGGGGCTTTGCCCTCTAGCTGCTGTGTCGCCTCCCGCCCGGACGGAGCACGCGGCACGTGTTTGCTGACTGGCTGCACGAGGCGCTCTCCAAGGACCCAGCCCTCACGGAGTTCGCTGTCGGGTGGACTGAAACGCGGACACAAGTAGGTTGTGCCGACTTGTTCATGGGATTGAGCAATGCTCCACACGTCAGCCACCTGGGACCGACCCTTGCCACCTGAGGATGGGACCTGGGGATCAAGGTCCTCAGGCCCCGCTGGTCCCCACCCCAGGGGCTCCCAAGCTTCTCTTATCTCTCTAAGGGCACTGTCCAAGTTGCTCGAACTTCTGGAGAGCTTGTGTTTTGCAGGGTTTGTCTCCGGTAGGAAACGTACTCATTAAGTAAGGATGAATTAGCGCCCTCATTTTTAAACGCATCAAAGACCTGGACAGTTGGTGGCTGGAGCTTCTCACTGAGGGGGACACTGACGCTGGTGCCCAGAGCTGCAGCCCCAGTTGAGGGTGACTGAAGCAAAGCCAGCAGGTGCCAGGTATGGGTGTGCCAGGTGAATCCCCCTCGAGGCACGTTGGCTGTCCCGACCCTACCCTGATCTCTGTGGACCTCCGGGGTCCAGGCATCACGGGCTGGGCACCTGCCCTCCCGTCCGGCACACCTGTGCAGGCAGCCTCTCTTAAACATGCCTCCCGCCTCCCTGGTCCCTGCCGCCATTTCTGCTAGCTGCCACCCTGCAAGGCTCCCAGACAGTCCCTTGCTAAAACCCTGTAGTCCCTTTACCCACCTGGAGTGTGCTATCTGTGAACATGTGCTATTTAAAGAACCTGCAGTGTTCCATCAGGATGAGCGTGAAAAATATTACTACCTTATTTTCAAGTTAAAGAGCCTTACTTTATAGCATACAAAGCCATACCCATCAGCTCCTCTCCTCCTTCTGGAAAATAATTAATAAGTGATGCAAGATTGTTTAGTGATGCCCAGTTTAAAGGCCACCTCCTCCGTGCAGGCCTCCCTGATCACTCCTTTGATCTTCTCCACACTCCTCGTTTGAAGAGAGAGGAGAACACAAAAAGAACACATGACTCCCCCACCCCCCCAGAGGTAAGGTAGGTTGAGGTGGAAAGATTGAGAGCCGGGCTCCCAGACAACCCAGGTCCTTAATCAACCACCTGAGCAATTTTCCCCAAAGAAGCCCACTGAGGGACGCTCCAGGCATATGTCCCCTCTCCCGTGCTCAGACCGCAAGTGGTCTCCCAGGGAGCTGACCTCCAGGACGCCGTCAACCAAAGAGAGGTGGGGAAACTCAGCCCAGAGGCAGAGCCGCACCGGGTCTGACCCAAGGCCAAGAGAAAGAATGTCTCCCGGGCCCAGCCCCCTGCCCCGCAGCCTCCTGGAGACTCCCTGGGGCCTCTGCAAAGAGACAACCCCAGGCTCAGAGATGACATTCCCGTCTCAGCGCAGCCACCGGCTCATCAGCCTCGTGACCCGTGACCGTACTGGGGTGCATCCTGCGCTCCCCTCACGGAGGGGGCGTCCTGCCTGGCGTGGGGCACGGCACTGCCTCGCCCTGCCAGCCTGAGGGCCACCACCGTCCGTGTGCGTCCCCCAGCCCCACCCACATGGACAAAGCGCTCAGCAATTATGTGATGCAGGAACAAAGGGACTTTCGCCATTGGGGAGGCGCTAGGGGTAACTTGGGAGTGTCAGAGGTGAGCACTCGGGACACGACGGGCTCACGGAGGTGGGGAAAGGACGCCTGTCCTGGGAGGTGGGACGTCTGACCTGGGGCTAGCAGCTCGCCAGCATCTGGGGACACACAGTGGCTCCTGTGTCCCTCGGTGGAGCCGGCAGGGCTGGGCGGGGAGATCTGGCCGCCTCCGAGCCTCTGGGCGGCCGCGCAAGGCCTGGGCGGGCTCGGCCACTGGTGCGAGCTTATGGCCGCTCTGGCCAAGGTAAGAGTCTCCAACAGGCACAGTTCTTAGCGCGATTGTCTTGCCCATCCCTGCCGCCAGGGCCCAAAGCTGCGACCACCGTCACTCACGCTGTCATTGGCATCACCCACCGGCTTCCCTGTGGGATGCCGCTCCCCGGGAGGGGTTCCCATGACAACAGGGGCTCCAGGAAGGGGTAGGGGTGGAGAGTGGGGTTGAGGGAGGTGGTCTGTGGTCTACCTTCACGGACCGGGACGCTTAAGACACTTGAGGAGATACTGGCTCCCACCTTCCCAGGGCTGAGCAGTGCCCAGGGCAGCCGAGGTGTGGGCAGGAGGAAAAGGCGGGGAAAGTGTAAGTAGAAAAATAGAAGGGGAAGGGAGGACAAGGACACACGGCAAGGGACACAGGAGGGTCTGACTGCATTAAGATAAGCATTTTTCCAAAAGGCAGAAGTATGTTGGTGATCGGCAGGGCACGGCAGAGCTGTCAAAAGTACAAGTTCCAGCTCACACAGACGGCGACTGTGAACATCCCATATTTTAAATCGAGTTAGAAAATAAGAACCCACTGCCTCCACATCCAAGAAAACTGCGTCCCTCAGCAGTTCAGACCCACCATTTTTGGCTTCATGCCACCAGGTGCACAAATCCAGAAGGTTCTAAAGGGGGTGGTCTTTTATCCCTCTGAGGGGGCCCTTGAGCAGGAGGGGACAATGGGAATGGCAGAGGGGCTACATTGCGGTGGGCTGTCACTTCCCGGCTGTGACCGTCTCCCAAGTGTACTTTCTGACCCTGAGATTTGAGATATGGGCACTTGGGAGTCTCAGCACTTCACAGTTTACTTACACGCTTATTAGCAAGGCGTGTAAATGTCAGGTGTATGCCCTGTGCAGTCACAGGGCCCTGTTCCTAGAAGTTCCCCTCGCCTGGTTTAATGCTATGCTGCTGCCGTTTTGAAATTCTTAGTTTTCAACAAGTGGCCCTGAATTCTCATATTGTTGGGGGCCCTGCCAATTACGAAGTCACTCCTGTTTATTATCGCGCTACCCCCACAGCCGTGACCAGAGAGGAGCTGGGAGGACCGCTTACCCCAATTCGCAGGTGGGGAAACTGAGTCCCAGGAGGGAGAGTGGAGAAGCCCAGACCAGACAGGACGTCCCGAGTGGAATCCAGGGCTGCTTTTTGTCTCGGACGGGTGGTGGTGTCCTCTCCTACCTGTCCTACCAGGAACTTCTATCCTCGGTTTCATTCCATTCCATTAAAAGCAATACGAAACCGTTTGCTCACCTGCTGGCGAGGTGCTCCCAGGGGCTGGGCCTCCCAGGCGGCTCTTCCTTTCTGTCCACTGTCCTGTCTGGCACCTCAGAGCAGGCCGGTGTGCCCCCGGCTAAGTCCACAGTCCCCTGTGCTGTCCCAGGGAGCCCACAGCCTCTGCTTTGTCCTCTCCTGGGAGAGCCTCCCCGGGAAGCATTCCTGACCTTCAGACCCACCTGACCCCCAGCTGGCCCTGCGCCTGTGACAATCACTTCCTGGCTGGGCGTTTACCTTCCTGCGCCCTGTGGGCCGGGACAGGGCGGCAGCCGCACATCTGGCCCAGGATCAGAGCAGGAGGGAGGTGCTACCTGAGGGCAAGGCTGGGAAGGGCTGGAACGGCCCCTGGTGCAAGGTGACACTGATTGCACAACGAGACGGGCCCTCGGCACACCGGCCCCCGCCCCGGCATCGGCCGGCCCCGCTCCGGTCTGAGGTTTGAGAAAGGCTTCGGGATCCTCTGGGGTTCGAGTCACTTCTTGCACGTGGCTGGCTGGCCTCAGCCGATCATTTCCAGGCCTGCGATGCTCGACGCTCGCTGCTCTGTGAGGGATCTTGCTCCGATATTATCATCATTGTTGTTGCTGCTAATAGCTTCCTTTTATTCGGTGCTTACATGACAGGCACTTCCTTTAATTAAGTGCTTACATAACCAGCCGTCAGATTCCGTATTTCTGAGACCCCCATCCTCCTGCTCGCTCTCTTGCATTGTCTCCCTCATTTAAAAAATATATTTTGAGCTGGGCATGGTGGCTCGCACTTGTAATCCCAGCCACTCAGCTGAGGCAGGAGGATGGCTTGAGCCCAGGAGTTCGAAGCTGCCGCGAGCCATGATGGCACCACTGCACCCCAACCTGGGCGACAGAGCAAGACCTTGTCTCTAAAAAGATACACACATGTTTTGAGCACTGCCTAAATGCAGGGTGTTGTGGTAGCTGGTATGTCCGTGTGTGTGTGTGTGTGTGTGTGTGTGTGTGTGTGTGTGTGTGTGTAGTGTTAGATCTAAGCAGGCAGTGGGGTGGCACAGGGGCTGGCTCCACACTCCCAGGTGGGCAGGGCCCACAGGGGCAAGGGGAGGTATGAGCCCTGGACTCACCTGCCTGTGGACCTGTCTGCCCACCCTGCTGCCCAAGGCCCGGGCTGAGGGAGTGAACTCTGAGACGAGGGGACAGTGGTGGGGGTGGCATCTTGGGTGCCCAGTGGAACGTCTTTGGGAACTGGAATCGTGCCAGTCTTGCACACAGGAGACCAGGCCTACTGTGCATTTACTGAGCACCTAGTGTGTGTGGTGCTGCGCCGGGCCCTGGGGCTGCCATGGGCAGGCTTCGAAAGTGAACCCGATCCCCGTTCCTCCCCTGCTCCACCTCGCTGCCTCCCGTCAACTGCGCCCGGCCATGCGACGTCCTTTAAACCCGTACCCTGACTTCAGTTTCTCCAACCGCTCCCAGCCCTCCCTACCCCGTCCCACTCGGTATCCATGTGAACCTGCTGACACAGGCCTGATCTTGTCACTCTCTTGCTCAAAAACATTTTACATAACCTCTGTTCACAGTTGCGCGTGCACCCTTCCAGAAATGCTCTATCTATGCATAGCCTCTCCCTCCTCCCTCTCTGTCCATCTCTCCCTCTCTCTCTGTCTCTCTCCATCTCTCTCTATCTCTCTCTCTCTCTCTCTCACACACACACACACCCCCCATATCCTTTGTCTTACTTAGGCCGATCACAGCGCATGCGTGCTGTTCTGCATTTGTCTCTTGGTGGTTTTCCGATTCAGCACACCTTGAAGTTCTTTGCTATTCTTAACGGCTCTCTGCTGTTCTGCTGTAGGAACAGTCTAGGATGATACTGAGACACCCCTTTCAAGGCCTGAGGTGCCCTTGAGATGATTTTCTGGGTGATAATTCTTGATAGATCATTAACCTATCTCACATAATGAGCTTAACAATCACAACCCGATTGTTTTAAAGTGATTTTTATAACTGTGCACTGGCAGGAATTGGATAATCAAATGTGACGAGTTTGATTCATTATAAGACAGTTTCTTTTAAGATTACTTAATAACTTCTCATGTTGAGTTTGCTTTTAGGAATGGGAAGGAGAGAAGAATTTAAATATTCGAATTTTTTTAGTGTTGTAGTTATTTTAAACAATAAAACTTAACTGTATAAAATTGTTAGACCAAGTCTGGTCAAGAAAAAGTCCTCAGTAGAAGCAGAAATACTTATCAAAATGTCTATTGACCACTTATGATCCGGGCGCTGTTCTAAGCACTTTGTAAGGATTAACCTGTTTAGTCATCCCTATAGGAAGCCAGAAACATAGGGGCTAAATAGCTTGTGCAAGGTCATGTAAATTTTCCCAAACACACAGAAATGCTAGATACATATTTTTTGTAATGTACATATATATTTTAGTTCAAAGGCAAGAAAGGTGAATTTCCACATGCCACAAATGAATAGGTAATTCTATGTGTACCCTGGCGAGCTGAGTACTTTAGTGGCTGTTAATCTACATTCCTTATGGTGTTTAAGTTAATGGTTATAGACTCACAAGAATAAAAGCCTCCGGACCCAAACACAGCGGGAAGCTTGAAGAGGGATTATAGATCAGAAGTAAAAAATGTCCCCAGCCATGGGTAGACATAGAATCACCTACAAGAAAGTGAAGAACAAGCTGGATTCACACCTGCGGTCTGATTTTTAGCCACTCATGATATACAGAGATCCCAAGATGGAAACTGAGAAAGAAACTGGAGAATCTTTGAATCCTTAAGACTAAGATAGAAGCAGTTATGGGGAGGTCTCCACAAACTGTGGCTCCAGTGGGAACAACTCCACCATCACCCCTAAAAGCTAATTCCCATTGAAGATGAGCTCACACACAACAATTATGAAACATACCGGTCTTGAAGAAGACCAATGTGAAGAATATAAATCATTAAAGATTATAATAAATTATAAAACATTTGAGGAAGTCCAACATGAAAAAAGGTGTTGGAGACTAAGACCCTCCACATTCCAACGACTTGTCCTACGCACGGGCCTCGCCCCGGAAAATAGCCTAAGACGAAAATAGCACCCAGCCCTCCAGCTACAGTTCCGAGAAGAATGCATTCTATGACGTGCTTGCTCCAGGGCATGCTACCTGCAATTGTTCCCGACCCCCTGCCAGGTTGGGGTTGAGTGATCAATTACAAATTACAAACAGCTTCCGGTGCCATTGGGATGCTGATTGGCCCACACCCAAGCCTCATCATCCCCCAACTCTATTTTTCTGTTTCTACTTCCTTGTTTCTGTATATAAAACCTACTAAAAATCCAAGTAAAGTAGACCTTGACAACCCTTTGCTTGGTCTCATTCCTTTCTCTCGCCCATCTCTTTCAGGCAAGGTCCCCCTTGACCCCCGCAAGTAACAGAAGGTCCCGCGGGCCGGGACAGAAAGGCATCCCACATAAATGGGAGAGTTGACACATAAGGAAATAGAAACACTAGACTAATATAATGGTGTAACCTCAAAATTCATATGTTGCAGTCCTCACCCCTAGGACTTCAGAATGTGATACTGCATTTGAAGATGGGGCCTTTAAAGAGATAATTAAGACAAAATGAGGTCATATGGTGGGTCCTAATCCAAGAGGACCGGTGTCCTTATAAGGAGAGGAGAAAGAAGAGGAGACGGGGACACAGAGGAAAGACCATGTGGGGACACAGAGGAGACAGCCGTCCGCAAGCCAAGGAGAGAGGTCTCAGAAGAAACCAAACCTGCTGACACCTTCATCTGGGACTTCCAGCCTCCAAAAGGAGGGCCATCTCGAAGGGGGGGGTGGCTTACAGGTTATAGGTGGGTTTAAAGATTCTTTAGATTGTAATTGGCTAAAGACATGAAGCTTTGTCTAAAGACTTGGAATGTTTTAACATAAGCTGTTTATCAGAGATAAGCCACCATTTGTTGCATAAATTGAGGACCTGCAGGTTTGTCTTGCATCCCCTTAGGCCTGTTAATGGGTTACAAAGGAAGTCTCCAAGAAGGGAGGGGGGCATGATAAGGCATGTCTGACCTCCCTCCTCCTGGCAGGCAGCTTTGCCCTAGAATATTCCTTTGGCCACAAGGGGGTCCATTCAGTCAGCTGGGGGTGGGGGTAAGCATTTTAGTTTACAACCTGTTTCATAAGGTCACTGTTATAATTAAATGATATACTTAAAACTCTTAAGAATAAATACATTTAAAGTGCTTAAGGAGATGGAGTAAAATCTATAAAAGAATAGAAAATTAATCTTTTTTTTAAAAAAGGCAGGTTAAAGAACTAAATAGACATTGTAAAAATAAAACAATATTGCATTTAAAAAATCTTAAGTAGGCACAGCTTTAGATTTAGTGAGATTTATTGATTTGGAAGCTATATCTGAGAAAATCACTTAGAATGAAGCCCCAGGAGGTAAAGAGAGGAAAATATGAAAAAGTTTAAAAAAAATCTACAGAATAAATCAAGAAAACCCCATATACATTTAATAGGCTATTCTGACACAGAGAACAGGAAGTGGAGGCCTTTGGGAGGAGCGTTCAAGGACAAATTCCAAGGTTAAACTGACATGGCCATCTCTCTCGGAACAGGAGAGAGGGCTAGGCCAGAACAGGCCTTGCAGGGGCCACTCTGCCGGGGCAGCAGTCAGGGAGGGCTGACCTTCTAGGAAAGGAGCCAGGTGTGCATGCACTCGGCTGTCTGAGCCATGGGATCTCCCTAGCCGAGCCAACCCGAGATGCCATGCAAGGACTTTGTCTAGCGCAGGGAAGGGGAACAAAACAGGGGCCCTCCCTCACCCCTGGTTTAAGACTAAAACAACAAAAAACGTACTTTGGGCTGAATTTGACTGCCTTTTGATTTTGCCAGCTTCTGCAGCCTCACCCACACTGTCTGGCGGTGAACTGCAGTGGGGTGGTTTGTATTTTCTGGCTGTGTGCCAGCAAATGACTCCTCCTCCCGGCAATAAGCTCATGGCCCGTGGAGCCCTGGGCATGAATATGGTGGGTAGAGCAGAAAGGGGACCTCGCCAGGGCCTAACACCTACTGGGTCCCCTACCGTGTGCCAGACACCAGGTTGAGAGATGCAGGTGGGTCGTCTCCTGTCATCCTCACGCCTGCCCCGCCTGGACAGGTAACATTCTTCTGTCCACTGATGAGCGGTTGTCGGGCACCAGCGCTGTCTCAGACGCTGTTCTAGATACCGGGTTGCAAGTGTCTAGCAAACAAGGCGTGCGAGCTCCCTGCTCTCACGCAGCCCAGCGTGTGTTGCGATGCTTTTACCTTCATTTTTCAGAGGAGGAAACAGAGGTCCCAGGAGGCCAAAAAGCTGGCCCCTCTCGCCCGCCGAGCCCGTGGCAGGACCAGAAGAGCAGCTGAGCCCCGCGTGGCCGCTCCGCCCCGGGGAGTCTGCCTGCTGAGCACGCGAGTTGCTCACTGCATCCATTTTAAGTGGCGAGCTTGCCTCAGACTGCCCGTGGCTCATCCTCTGACTCAGGCGTGACTGGGCGGCCAGCCGGGTGGACTCCATCCCTCTGATGAGCCCCGGTCTCCTGAGTGAGCCAGGGCTCAGCCTGCGCGCCCGAGCGCGTTTGGTCGGGTGAGTGGGAGGCAGGGGCCTATATAGGGCTGGACTCAAGAGAGGGGGCCCCTGAGACTCGAGGCCAGGCCAGGGGATGCAGGAGCCACGCGGCGGCGCTTCTAGAAGCTGAGCTCCCACCGCCTCTGCTAACCTCCCTGACCTCACACCCAGACACTCAGATCAGCTTGGGACACTCTCCCGGAGGTAGGTTCCACTTATCTCTAAATCGACTGGCTCATGGCACATTCCTTTGTTGACATAAACAAGAGTTCTTTGTTCGGGCGATTGTGAAGGAGGTTGGATGTTTGGGAATGCCTCCTACAACGCAACGTTAAAGAGCACACCAGTCACGGCCCCTCACCCCCTGGGAGAGCACCCCACTCAGTTCTCGGGGTGCCCTGAGGACAGGCTGGGTAGCACCATGTGCAGAAGGGTCAGGCCGGCCAGCTTAGGAACTCACCCCGATTCTGCCCTCCGAGCTTCTGCCAGGGCGCACAGCAGCCCTGTGCCAGCCTGGGGTGGAGACGAGGGAACCCACAAGCGCCGGCCCAGGCTGAGTTGTTGAACCCACTGGAAATGGGTTTTTTCTCGGGGGAAAGAGGCTGACCGTGCCCTGGGCTTGCTGCCCCACAGGCCTGCTTTGCTGGTGCTGTCAGCTGACTGCTTCTTTGAAGGGAGGGCATTACTCCATCATTCCATCATTCCAATGCGGGAGCCCGCAGGCAAAGCCCCACCCCAAACCAAGCCGAGAACGAGAATGCTCTTCTTCCTCATACCCCACAATTATCGGCCCTGCCTTGTTGTCGTGGGATCCAGGAGGGCAGGGCTTCTCTGTTCATCTGTTTCCCAGCTCTCGGAAGGTGCTCGATAGGGATTTGTGAATTGCCAGACCAGCTCCCTGAATCGGGCAAGTGGATGCTGGCAACGAGGCCCCAGGGTCTGCAAGGTGTCCACAAGGTTGCACTGTCGACAGGAGAGGCGGCTAAAGGCGGGCGGGGACCCTCCACTGCTTGTCATTTGTGAGAGACTTCTCGGAACTTTCAGACTTCAGGGTCCCAGCCATGGGTCTCGTGGCAGGAGAGCCCAGGGGTTGGGGCTGCAGGGTTCCGGCTCGTTCCCCCAGCCCCAGCCCCTCGATCCCCATCTAGGCTGCCCCACGGGCCGTGACAGAGGCCTGTGCGGAAACGTCACGCAGCTCCCTTCTTCCCAGGTGGGAGGTGGAACCCAGGCAGGTAGATTCTCGCCAATGATCTGCAACCTGTTAGCAGCAGACCTAGGACCAGAATTCAACGTTTTGATTCCTAATTCGGTTCTCTTCCCACCACATCAGCCTGAAGCAGCTGCCAGTGTGTGGAGCCAGAGTAGGGTCGAGGGGGCCCGGCTGTCTACAGGGGGGTGCTGAGCAACTCTGGGAAGTTAATGAGGAGCAGGACAGTGGCATTTTCCAGAACTCCTCTCGGAGGAAGTGCTGCGTGGGCTTAGTCCCAGCTCTGCCACTTAAGGGTTAGGTGAGCTTGGGGGTGTCACTAGGATTAAACAAATCAATATTTGTAAATTGTATTGTCAATTATAAAATGTATAAATAGAATTTACAAACATATTTGGAAAACACTGGAGGGCACTCAGAGTTCCCAGCACTTTGTAAGGGCTGTATGAGTGTTTGGTATTATTGTGAGGACATTTGGGGACTGGTATTGTGTGTGTGTGTGTGTGTGGGGGGGGTGTTTGGACCAGTACTGAGTCCCTGAGGCCAATAGGGAAGAGACCTCCAGGGGACTCTGAGGTCCTCTTGTTCCTCCACCCGCTCCTGTGCCTACCCTTGTCTCTAAGTACACACAGGACAAATGCTTAGAGGGACCAGCGCCCGCCTAGGGCCTGGGCCTGCAGGTGTCCACAGTGTCCAGCGTCCACACGGCATCGCTCTAAGTCTGCCGGGCTGTACACAGGCCAGGGGGCAATGAGGTCAGAGGAAGCAATCCTGGAAATGCCCAGACTGGTCCTGGTCCTAGTGAGTCCCGTCTAGGTATCTGTCACTAATAGCAACCTGTCCATCCCTGGTAGGATGCAAACTCCACGAGAGCGGGCATCTTTGTCTGTTTTATTCATGACCACGTTCCAAGTTCCAGGCACGTGGTAGGAGCAAAGCAAATACAAGAAAGAATAAATATGTCCCCTCCCTTAGGAGATTAGAATCTCACGGAGGAATGTGGAAGGCAGTCACAGGCACTGTGCAAACCAATTCCAGATAAGGGAAATGTGGGCTTGCCCTCGAAATCATGTTGGTCCTGCACCCCGTCTGTAACAGCCAGGCCACCTCAGTTGCCACGGTCTCTGCATCACCCGGGCTGTGATATGATCTCATCTGGAAACCTGCAGCACGCTCACCTTCCACGCCCTGCCCCACGAAACCGAGAGAGGGACTTGCTATAATATAAATCAGGTCAGATCACTCCCCTGCCTCAAAAGGTTTGAAATCTTCCCATTGCCTCCGGGCTGAAATCCAACTCCCATGGCCAGAAGCACCTGTGAAGCTGCTCAGCCTCATTCCTCATCAGGGGAATGCAAATCCAAAGCCACCGGAAATGAGGTGCTGCTTCACACCCACGAGTATGGCTAGAATCAAAAAGACACAATAACAAGTGTTGGCCGGGCCAGGTGGCTCATGCCTGCCATCCTAACACTCTGGGAGGCCGAGGCAGGCAGGCAGATCGCTCAAGGTCAGGAGTTCGAAACCAGCCTGAGCAAGAACAAGACCCCATCTCTACTATAAATAGAAAGAAATTAATTGGCCAACTATTATATATATAGAAAGAAATTAGCCAGGCATGGTGGCGCATGCCTGTAGTCCCAGCTACTCGGGAGGCTGAGGCAGGAGGATTGCTTGAACCTAGGAGATTGAGGTTGCTGTGAGCTAGGCTGATGCCACAGCACGCACTCTAGCCTGGGCAACAAAGCGAGACTCTGTCAAAATAATAATAATAATAATAATAAAATAACAAATGTTGAGGATGTGGAGAAATTGGAACCCCCCCTACGCTGCCAGAGAAAATTTGAAATGGTGTAGCTGCCGTGCAAAATCGTCGGATAGGAGCTGCGTGGAACTACCGTATGACCCAGCAATTCCACTCCTAGGCCAGTGCCCAAGAGAAGGGAAACGTATGCCCACGCAAAGCTTGCACACAAATGTTCATAGCAACGTTAGTTGCCATAGCCCCCCAAACTGGAAACAACCCAAATGCCCATGGACTGATGAATACATCCATGAAAATAAGGCCGTCTTAGTCCACTTGTGCTGCTATCACAAAATATCACAGGTTGAGTACTTTATAAATCATAGAAATTTATTCCTCACACTTCTGGAGCCTGGGAAGCCCAAGGTCAAGGTGCCAGCAGGCTCGGTGTCTGGCAAGGGCTCTGTGTAGGCTTGCAAGACGGCACCTTGTTGCCGCATCCTCCAGGGGGAAGAACGCTGTGCCCTCAGGGGGAAGAACGCTGTAGCAGAGTGGGACAGACCCACTCCCGCAAGCCCTTCCGTGAGGGCCCAGTCTCATCCGTGAGGGTGTGGCCCTCAGGCCTGACCACCTCCCAAAGTCCCTGCCTCTTGCACTGGGGATTAAGTGTTACCGTGAACTTTGGAGCAGACGCACGCATTCAGACCGTAGCGGTGGTACATCCATATGATGGAATGTTTTCCAGCCCTAAGAAGGAATGAAGTACTGACTCACACGACAGCAGGAACGAACCTTGGAAACATCATGCGGAGTGAAAGAAGCCATCACAAAGGACCACGTGTATGTGACTGCGTTTATACGCAATGTCCGGAGTAGGCAAATCCAGAGAGACAGACGTAGGTGGGTGCTCGCCAGGGCCGAGGGGCTTACGTAATGGGGAGGGGCGGCTCAAGGGCATGGGTGATGAGAATGTTCTGGAATTAGGTAGAACCACTGGATCACACACTTATAAAAGGTGAACTTTATGGTATGGGAATTATATCTCAGCATTCGACATTGCCAGTGGACCAAGAGGGGCTGCACTCACTGGATCTGCCCCGAGGCCCCCACCCTCACCTGGGCCGTCTTCTCTTCTCCCTCCCTGCGGCACCAGCCACCAGCTCTTGTCACGGTCACCTTGTAGAACCCACCGGCCCCTTTCCTAGGCCTTAGCCTGGGCCCCTCCGCAACCTCAAAGACCCTGCCTGAGTTTTCCCCTCCGAGTCCTTCTGAAGACGCTTCTGTCTCGTTCGCCTTGGAACGACTTTGTGGCTCTGCTCAGCCAACCCCCCTCCCGCCTGGCTATAGAAGGCCAGCTCACTGCGACAGGTACAGAGAGTTTTGGCCCTGAGGACGTTTTAAATATAAACAGTTAAATCTGAGTTCTACCAACACTTCTGAGTGTTCACCAAGCACACACTTTCCAGAGCCAGCTCCACAGAGCTTAAATAAAACCCTCCATCAATTTTCTAGGGAGCGCTGTAAAACTGCAATCTCTCCTCCATTTTCATGGTAACTTTTAATCATATTTGATTCTTTCTCACTGACATTTTGTAACAAAGTTTCAATGTAGCCCTCATGTCTACAAAGCCTGTGTTCCGGGGTCAGAGCTGGCGGGTCCAGGGTTTATCACCAAGACCGACCCTTCCACCTGTGCGCAGCCCCGTAGCAGTTTTCCTTGTGCAGTGTTCGCCTTTCCAAGTTTTATTTTGTCTCATTGTTTTCCTAATAATGTTCATTGTGGATTGAATGAAAGACTGACAGATGACAATGAATGTTAAGTTTTAACATTCTCAAAATGTTCTCAGAAATGTTAAGTTTTAAACAGATAACACATGTACCTGGTGGAACTACTGGGAGAGGTACAGAGGTAGGCAGAGGGGAGCCTGTTCCCCCTTGCTGGCTCCTGTCCCACTCCCACCCCCCAAGGGCAGGGCCAGGGGCGCTGGCTCTGAGTGGGAGACACATCCACAGACAGGGCCTCCCGGCGTCCGCACGGTGGAAGGGAGGGGTGACAGAGGGACAAGCTGAAACTCGGTCTCAGGGAGTCTCAGTGATCCCGGGGTGCTCTGGGGCTGAGCTGTCCCCCGTGAGAACTAGGGGCTTTATGTCCTGGGCGGGCTGGTCATCAGGTGCATGCAGCCCCTCCTGGAAGTCCTGGAGCAGGTGCTCCAGCCAACGGCAGCCGGTGGCTATTTCCCACCTTGGGGCTCTGCAGCCCAGCACTCCTCAAAGCTGGGGCGAGTCCCCCTGCAGGGACCTGGGCGGCCGAGCACAGAGACCATCGTCACACCGGCTGTCACCAAGTTATCTCCAGCCCCTCCCTACATGTTTTAGCCGAATACTTTAATTTCCATTTTTGTATACCTCTGGAGGCTCCCCCAGCCCGGCTAGCTGTCAGGAGCCGCCGTCTCTTCCCCGGCCGCCCCTGGCTGCCTCGGGTGGGGAGCCCACACAGTGGGGGCGGCCGGGCCTTAGCCTCGGGCGGCCTGGGGAGCAGAGCCTTGAGGATTGAGGCTTTTTTTTCTTTTTCTTTTTTTTTTTCTAAGACAACTTTCTAGGGCTCTGGAGTTATAAAAAGCTCGCATGTGTCATTTTCTGGCAGTTGGACAGCTGCACAGGCGCTGCCTGCCCACCCAGCTTTGTCACTGCGCTGCTGTGCTGGGTTTGGCAAGAGCTGCTGAAGGTTATCACAGATCTGTCAAAGGAGGCTCGTTAACTTGCAATAAAAATCTAACACAAAACACACCTTTCCAGATGGCCCCTCCCGATGTCTCATGAGCCCAATGCCATGGAAGCCAAATGCAGAATTGGTATCCAGGGTCCGAGGGTGCAAGGAAGGACAGGCCCCCCGCCCATGGGGTGAGAGCCACCTGTCTTGGTGGGTGACTCTGGCCCCATCTCAGGTGTGGCAGAAGGTGACTCGCCTTCTCTTCCTGCCCGCCGCAGCCCCATGGCGTCCTGCCCCGTCCTGCAGAAGGAAAGAGTGTTCCATTCGGGAGCCCAGGCCTACAGAATCCCTGCTCTGCTCTACCTGCCACGGCAGGAGACCCTGCTGGCCTTTGTGGAAAGGCGGAAGAGCAAGAAGGACGAGGACGCGGAGCTGATTGTCCTACGCAGAGGCAGCTACAATGCGTCCGCCCACCGGGTCCAGGTAAGGCAGGGCGTGGCTACACCTGCGACAGCGCGGGTCTATGTGTGCCCCTTTGCTGGTGTGCGGGGGGAGCCAGGCCTGGATGCCATGGGACGTGGGGACAGTTCCATCCCTCGATGGCTGAGGTCTGGGGGGTGGAAGGAAAAGACCCAGGAGCCCAGGAGGGAGCCAGGGAACCACCCAGGGCTGGGGCAGGGAAGGTGAGCACCCATACCTCACACGGGTCCACCATGAATCAGTGGCCTGGTTGCATCCGCCCTATTGCATGGCTGGACCAGTTTCCCAGCATCCTGGAGAGCCCAGGGGAGTGATATAGTTCAGTCTTACATAACTGGGGGTTGTACCCTTTGAGTCAAATTAACCTGGGGAGCAGGTGGGTTGGGATGATTGTTTATGTCCTCAAGTTCCAGCTTGTAGATCAAGTAATTAATCTTGATGGAGGCGCTCAAGACTAGCTCATCATACCCAAAGGGTTTGAAATTATTATTATCATTCCTTGATGGTCGTTGCTACATAGTAGCCGTTCAATGCATGGGATCCAAAGCAGATGGACCTGGGTTCGAATCCTGACTCCACCACTTACCAGAGGCGTGGCCCAGGCAACCCCTCTACCCAGTCTCAGCCTCTTGTTCTCCAGGTATAAGAAGGAACTAATAACACTTGTCCCCCAGCGTTGGGCAGTAGATGGAGCAGTGGAGGTTAGACTTTTGGCACCGTGTCTATGCTTAGAACTGCTCACTGGGGCAGCTGCTGAGCAGGGACAAACAGCAGAGCTGCGGCGTGTGGGACAGGGCTGTGGAGGCCCAGTGTGAGCCCGGCTGCGTGATTGTCATCTGCTGTCTGGCACTGGTCAGGCTGTTGCAGTCTGCAACGTTTTCAAGGATGGCAGGCTGGACTGGGCTGGAGCAGAGGGGACCAGGCGGTGGCTTGTGCCTGAGTCATCTTTGCGTCTTGGGGTCTAGCGGGTGGTGGGAGCTCTGTAAAAGCGTATCGACAGGAAAGGGAGAAATGGAGCTGCTCAAGGGAACAGCGGCTGCCTGGGAGGGAGGGAGGAAGGTGGGCCCCGGCCTCGTGCTCTGAGAGGTGTTGTAGGACACGAGCACTGGGTGACGAGTTCTCCCCGATGACCTTTGACTCTAACCCCATGAGACACGCCGTCCCCACCCGTCCCCAAATGTGCAGCTCCCGTGCCCGTGGCTGGTGATTTCAAGGCTGTGCTTCTCCTTCCTGTCTCTCTCCACATTCAGTGGCAAGCCGAGGAGGTGGTGGCCCAAGCCCAGCTGGACGGCCACCGCTCTATGAACCCGTGCCCCTTGTACGACGAGCACACAGGGACCGTCTTCCTCTTCTTCATCGCCGTCCTGGGACAGGTCTCCGAGCACCACCAGCTGCACACCAGGGTCAACGTGACGCGGCTGTGCCTGGTCACCAGCACCGACCACGGGGCCACCTGGAGCCCCGCCAGAGACCTCACCGGCTCGGCCATCGGCCCGGCGCACAAGGAGTGGGCCACCTTCGCAGTGGGCCCGGGCCACTGCCTGCAGCTGCACGACAGGACGCAGAGCCTGGTGGTGCCCGCCTATGCATACCGGAACCCGCGCCCCCCCGGGCGGCCGTCCCCCTCGGCCTTCTGCTTCCTCAGCCACGACCACGGGCGCACGTGGCAGAGGGGTAACTTCCTGGCCCGGGAGAGCCTGGAGTGCCAAGTGGCCGAGGTCGAGGCTGGGGGACAGAGGCTGGTGTACCTCAACGCCAGAAGCCCCCACAGGACCAGGGTCCAGGCCCACAGCGCCAACAGTGGGCTGGATTTCGAGGAGACCCAGCCGGTGGAGAAGCTCGTGGAACCCCCAGGCGGCTGCCACGGGAGCGTCATCAGCTTCCCCAGGCCGGGCTCGGGCCCAGGCTCCGCAGGGCAGTGGCTGCTCTACACCCACCCCACGGACCCCCGGCAGAGGTCCGACCTGGGCGCCTACCTGCACAAGTGGCCCCCGGCCCCCGAGGCCTGGTCTGAGCCGGCCCTGCTGGCCACAGGCAGCTGCGCCTACTCAGACCTGCAGAGCATGGGGACCGGCCCCGACGGGTCGCCCCAGTTCGGGTGTCTGTACGAATCGGACAATAACGAGGAGGTCGTCTTTCTCATGTTCACCCTGAAACAAGCCTTCCCCGCTGAACTCGCCCCCCAGTGAGCCCGCTACCCGCCCGCGAGGAGGCCCCTTCCACACGCTGGCTGAGGGCTCAGTATTTTTTTCTTCCCGTGTCCTCTCTTCTGTCACTTGTAAGGACACTTGTCACTGGATTTAGGGCCCCCAGATAGTCCAGGATGATCTTATCTCTCAAGATCCTTAATTACATCTACAAAGACCCTTTTTCACAGATTCGGGGGTTAGGACTTGGACATATATGTCCTTTTAGGGCCACCATTCAGCCCACTAGAGCCATCATGAGTTATTTTTGTGCGGGCCACGTGACTAAGGGCAGGACTGAAACTCAGATAAATCAGATAATTCGGAAGAACCAAGGGGGCGGGAGGGCGAGGCTGTCGGATGTGCATCTGTGACGGGGGCTGCCTTGGGACGCTCAGTCTTTGCGGAGACAGGTAGAACCAGGTGGAGGTGAGAGAGAGGGGAGGGGTGCTGTGCCTGTGCAGTTCTCGCCAGACAGAAAGGGCAGGTGCGCCCTGGTTGTCTCAGGGGGTGACAACCTGAGAGAGAACAGGACCTGGGGGGGGCGCAACACCTTTCAGACTTCTGGGGAACCTCAGAGACCTTTGTCAGATGTGGAAGAATGGACTTACCTTCTCCCCCCACCAGAGCCACCTGGGGGGGATGGGGACAATACTCATAGGTTCTTGCAGCTGAGTGGTATCTCTGTCTGGCCAGGCGGTGTTTAAATAGAATTTTCACAGTGAGGGAGCATGAGGCACCGGCCTCCTATCAGGAAGTGCTGCTTTTCCATGTGGGGTTTCAAGAAATCCAACTGGAAGGATGAGGAATTAGGACCCTGTCACTGCTGGGATGGAGAGTTAGGTCCCCTCCACTTTGGGATGCATACCTGATGTCTTCCAAACCACTCAAAGGTAACTAGGAGTCGAGTGAGAGCCAAGGCTGAGCCCTGGAGGATGGGGACATGGGACATGGCAGGCCAGGGCAGCACATCCTCAGCAGTTTAAGGGTAGGGTGACCTGTAGCACACTACCCAAACTGGGACATTTTTGAGAGTGCAAGGGAAGCTCTACTAATAATTTCACCAGGGCGACAGGCATTAATCAGGACTGTCCCAGGCAAACTGAGTGGCTTAAAGGAGGAAAACCCACTGAGGATTGTGCCTCCACTTGCTACCCTGCAAGAGCCAACCACCTGCTAAGGGGCAGGAATACAGAGAGGCAGGAATAGGCTGGGGCATGTGGTCACTGCCAAGCAGAATGTCACTGTCTTAGGCTCTATCCATTCACAGAGATCAGTGGCTCTCAACGCCAACTGCCTATTAGAATTCCCTGGGGAGCTTTTAAATAATTCTCCTGCCTGGACTTCATCCCGACCAACTGATTCAGAATCTCTGGTGGTTGGGCCCAGGTAGGGGTATGTTTTCAAAAGCTCCTCAAGTTATTCTAATGAATAAGAATAAAGAACTGCTGGCATAGATGATCTCTAAAATTCCTTCTAGTTCTAAATATACACAAATGCTACCAGATCTTATTTGAATGAAAAAAATAGGCCCAACAGTTCATTTGATTAAAGATGAACTGATCACCTCATCAAAAGACACCATGAAGAGAGTGAAAAGAAAAACCATAGGTGGGGAGAAGATATTCATAGTACATATATCTGACAAAGGACTTGCATCTAGAATATATAAAGAGCTCCTACAAATCAATGAGAAAAAGACAATCCAATAAAAACAGGCAAAAGACTTGAACATGCACTTCACAAAGGAGGATATCCTAAAAGCTGTGCTTTTTTCATGTGCTAAACACACGAAAAAAATGCTCAACATCTTCAGTCCTCAGGGAAATGCAAATCAAAACCATGAGACAATTAACCACTAGAATAGCTCAGTTACAGAGATTGACCATGGCAAGTATCAACAAGCATGTGGAGCCACTGGAACGCTCATACCTTTCTGGCAGAAGAATGACTGGTACAAGCACAACGGAAAGCCATTTGGCAGTATTTACCGAAACAAAACATGCAAATCTCCTATCACCCAGCAATTCCACTCTGAAGTATATATATCCAAGAGAAGCGAATGCTTATATCTGCCAAAGACATGTATAAGAATGTTTATAGTGGCTCCCTTCATAAGAACCTCAAACACAAGACATTTGGGAAACAACCCAAATGTCAACTGAAAATAGAATAGATAACTAAATTAGGACGCATCAGGCAACGGAATGTTACCCGAGCATAAAAGAATGAACCACTTCTATGCATAATAGCAAGCATGATTTTCAGACATTGTGTTGAGCGGAAGAAGCCAGACACAAGCTTCTATCTCTGTGAGGTTTGAGAACAGGCAAAACTGAGGGATGGCAGATAAGTCAGGGTGGTGGCTACCCCTGGTGGAGGGAGCTGCTGGATGGGAAGGGACAAGAGAGAGACTTTGGGCACTGGAAACATGCCGCTGTTTGATCTGGGCTGGTTATGTGGGATTCCATATGTAAAAGTTCAGTGAGCTGGACGCATAAGATCTGTGTACCTTACCGTGTGCACGTCATACCTCAATAAAAGATACAAGTTGGACTGAATAGTGGATTTACTAGTTTAACTTCCAAAGCCATATTTTATATTGGGTTTTAAAAACTTTGAAACAGAACTTTTTAATAAACTTTTAATTTTGAGATAATTTTAGATTTACAGAAAAGTTGCAAAGATAGTACAGAATGTTCCTGTATACCCCACACCCAGTTTCCCCTGGTGTTAACATCTTACACAACTATGATGCATGTGTCTAAGACAGGCGTCCTCAAACTACGGCCCTCGGGCCACAAGCGACCCACCGAGGACATTTATCCAGACTACAGGGTGTTTTCGCTGCCTCTGCCTGTCCTGCTTAGCAGCCGACTGGTCCGGGGCCCACAGTGCGCATGTGTGGAATGTGCGCCGCACTCTCCAACGGCCCTCCAACGGTCTGAGGGACAGTGAATTGGCCCCCTGTTTAAAAAGTTCGAGGACCCCTGGTCTAAGAGATTAACATTAGTACATGGCTATTTACTAAACCCTAGACTTTATTCAGATAAAGTCACCAACTTTTCCACTAATGTCCTTCTTCTGTTCTAGGATCCAATCCGGGATACATTCAGTGCATTTAATGAAACAGAATTTTTCCTGTAATAAATATGTACTCTTAGAGACACACATATACGCACAGGTTGATATATAGTTCCAGTAAGCCCTTCCCTCTGCCCACTTTCCCCTAAAAACTGCCTCCTAAACAAACAAATAAATAAGCAAACATGAAGCATGTGCGCTTCAGGCCCAGGTTGCTGGTGTGAAAATGCCAGAAGTAATTCAGCCACCTGAGCTCGGGAAGGTGGTCCCCAGATCAACTACACAGAGCTCCAGGTCCAGGCTGTGGAACATTGTCGGGGGCTGCCTTGGTCAGCTTTGAGCCCAGTGCCACTCCCTGGGACATCTGGGGATGGGCATGTGTGTGCATGTGTGCACACGGGAACATGGCCCTTAGGTGGTGGCCCAGCCCTGTGCAACCAGCCGAACAACAAAGGTGCAGACACGAGCAGCCATCAGGGAAGTCTGGGCCCCACCAACCGCCACCCTTAGCGCACACCAGGGAGATCCGGAGCTCCAGTTTGGGGAGCCCCCGTGGTCCTGGTTCTTACAGATATTTGACTCAGGGCTGCTACTGCCCACCTCACTCTGAGCAGCTACCCTGTGCAGTCCCTCGCTTTGGACACCACCTTTGATACCTTCTGATGCTGTCTTCCTGGCTGGGCTGGTCACAAGTGCCTCTTCACATTGTCCCCCTGGCTGGGACAGTGGGAGTGACCTGGACTCTTGGGGCCTGGGAGACCAGTGGGAAGCCACTGGGGAGGGGCATGGCAGCTGGCATATCTGCTCCTGGGAAGGGGGCCAAGGCCCTGACAAGGCCTGCATGGTTGGCTGAATGATGCCCTCCTTGCAGACGATGTGCACGTGCTGATGCCTGGAAACTGCCAATGTTGCAAAAGGGACTTCGCAGATGCAGTTAAGTTACTCTCCAGTTGGGGAGGTCACCCTGGCTTATCCAGGTGGGATATAGATGGTATCACATGTCCTTATAAGAAGGGGGCAGGGGCAGAGCCACCCTGCTGCTTTGCCGACGGAGGCAGGGACTGCTGCTCTCGAGCCAGAAAAGCACGGAAGGTTCCCTCTCGGTGCCTTTGGGGGGGGGGAGGTGGGTGCTGGGGTATGTGGCCCTGCAGACACCTGGACTTCAGCCCACGAAACTGGCTTCGAACTTTGCCCTTCAGAACTGTAAGAGAACAAACAGGTGTTTTCAGTCACCAATTTGTGGTAATTTGTTACAGCGGCAACAGACACTCATCAGCCTTACTTTCCTTGCCTGGGCACCGAGAGGTGTGTGCTGAGGAGGTGAGGGAGGAAGGGGAGCTTCCACAGTGGGCTCAGAGCCGGCAACGCAGCCCAGGACACCTCAAGGTCACAGTGGCCCAAAGTCACCGCAGACTCTTCTGGACAGGTTAGGGGGAAACATAAAAAAAGGGGTCAGCCTTCTCTGATGACTACCGGGCGCACCCTCCTAATTTGGTCAAAACGCTTTGGAGAAGATGTTCTTTGGGTCTGGAATAAAGGTCCACAGGGTCTCGGTGAACCTTCTTGGTGCCAGTGGCTTTGCTGCCGTCTTGTTTCCGCTGGTCTCCTATTCCCTTAGACCCAGGAGCTGGGGTCCACCCTGACCCCGGCTCCACCAAACTACTCTTCCTCTGCCACATATCCTTGAAATTATACCGCCGGGAGGCACTTGGCCATTCTGCAACTCAAAGATACACGTCTAGTTGGCATAACCTGCTAGAAAGGCTGCAATGAATTTTTACTTGCTTCCATAGCCATGAAGTTACACAATGAACTTCACAGCGCTCTGCACCCTCAACCTCAGGACCACCCCTCTGCTCTCGGCCAGCCACGGCCTGCCTTTGTTCCTATAACAAACACGTGTGCCGGGTGCATGGAGACCGTGGGACATGAGCTTACGTGAAGTTAGCCACTGGGCCCAACTGCTTGTCTCTTGACAGTGGAAACTGAAATTTGTCAAGACAGAAAATAAGAAAGCTACGAGAGTCATCTTTTCTTCCACAAGGCCTGTGCAACCATGTCAGATTCTGCCTCCTCCCAAGAATTTCCATTATGCCAAAGCCACATACATATGCACAAACATGCACGCATGCATAGACACGTGTGCACAAATGCATGCACACACATGCAGGGGTCCTGCTCCTGTACTTTCCTCCCAGAGGGACCAGTGCTTCTTGTGGATTCATTCCGTGAAAGACCATGCCTCCTAAACAGACCCCCTGGGCTGACCCTGCTACCAGTCGCCTCCTCGAAATGGCCTGTAGTGCCCACCAGGAGGGACCCTCCTCTGCATCGGACACCTGGGGTGGGGGTGATGGCGGGGGAGGGAGGGCCTGAGGTCAAGAAGGTCCCTGCTGAAAGCTTTTGAGGCTTGGGAATGGAGGAGAGGACTTGGAACACCTCCAGGGTGGTCACCGAGGGGACAGCAGGCAGGGGGTCTGATAGGGGCAGTCTGCCCCTCCCGGGAGAGACCCTTCCTCTGCACGGCTGAGATTAACTGGTTTCAACTTGGTGGCCCCAATGACTGACTCAAACTTGTTGATTCTTAGAGTTAAGTAGTAGCAAGGCATGAAAGAGATGGACGTGACCTTGAAGTCTAAGCCCAACATACTCCATTGGCAGGTGGATGAAGAGGGTCCCGTGCGGTCCAGTGACTTCCTCCAGATCCCACAACGGGTCAGAAGCAGGGCCGGGAGAGCGAATGCGTTCCCTGATCCAAGACCGACATTCCTGCGTCTGCTCTGGGCGCCTCCTTTGTCTCTGGCTGAACATCCAAGACATGCAAAGGGCTTCTGCTTTCCGGGACGTGGAATCCTGCTTGGCCTGTCTCTGGAGTCTGTGGCCTGAGCCACTGGGCACCTTGCCCTTCCCCTCTCCGCACCAGAGTTGGGGAGATAGCAGCTCGGCTGTCGGCCCTGGTCTGTGGACTTGCCAGCCCGAGGCACCTGGACCCAAAGGGTGTCAAGGGCTGAGATACAGGCTTCATCCTCCCTGTCGCTGGCTTAGGGAAGCAGCGATGCCCGCAGGCCAGGCAGAGTTGGAGAGCGCGGCGCTCCAAGGCCCCTGTTCTGCGTCGTGAGAATTCAGAGCCCGGGCCACGCTGCACCCACGTCTCGTCCCCAGCAAGTGAAGGAGAAGGGAAGGAAGCCAGTATTTAAATGTGCTGCTCCAAGAAGAGGTGAGAAAGCTGAATGTACTTTTGGCAAGGTATTGCTTTTTCAAATTCCATTTCATACTGTTTTTAGAGGAGGGCTTCGAAGTAATAGATGCCAAACATCTGAAAGTGTAAAGAACCAGGAAAAATCCCTCATAATCCCACTAACCAGAGGCACATGTTCTTCTGGTCTTATCTGTGAACTTTCCTTTCTCTCTGGAACTGAGATGCTGCAAAATCGGTCTAGGATCAGGCTTTTTTACCCCTCCCTGTCCACGTGAGGTCTCCTCCAGGCTATTCTCTTGCAAAAGACAATGTCAGAGAGACAAGAATTACTTAACCATTACGTTAATGTTGGAAACTGAAGTTGCTTCTGGTTTTTTTGTTGTAAATAACACTGAGATGAACATCTTTGTGAGTAAATCTTGGTCCTTACCTCTGATTATTTCTGTAAATTACTTCCTCTGAAAGAAATTATTGAGTCAGAGACGACCATTGGAAATCGCTTGAAATGTGCTATTTGCAGATGTAAAGCATAACTCCCAATAATGAGCTAAAATGTCCTGAAATGGCTCTTTTCTTTGTATTTTTAAAAACCTGAGCTCCCAGAAAAAATGACTAAGTCATGCATTTGTTCTTTAATTCACAAGCCATGGTCCCTGCTTTCTCGCTGGTGTGGTTTATAATCCAGGCACAAGACCAGAGGTGGACACACATACGAAAGGTTCCAGAAGCACAGAGGTCAGAGGGCCCTGGGTATCACCCGGCCTAACGTCCATCTGATAAGGTTGAAACAGAGGTCTGGGGGTGGCTGTGACTTGCTCACAGTCACACAGTCCTGGCTGGACAGGATCGGGCCCCTGCAGGTCTCCCAACCCCCACCACTCCCTGGGCCAGAAGCTCAAGGCTACCAGCGACAGAACCTGGCCCCTGTCACTTCCTCACCTTTTCCTTCACACCTGAGGGCTGTTGGCTGAGCAATCGTAGAGGAGGCCCGGGGTCAGGAGGTGCCCAGGTGGCGATTGTCATCCCAGCCAGGTCACTTCCACGTGTGGAGCGTTTTCCTTCTTTCCAGATCTTTCAGTGACATTCCAAGTGTGGTTTTATAACATCATGGCCATTTGGTTTTAACTTCCTAAAGCACCAACTACTTATACTTTAAAAAACAATCCAATCAGAAAACATTAATTGAGTGCCCATTATGTGTTCTGCACGGAGCTAAGGGGGTGAAACAAAAGCAGACGTTTATTGAGGGCTGCCTTGCACCGGGCATTATTCGAAGCTGTCGACAGGAGTTTATTATTCAATCCTCACGGCAACCTGATGAGACAGGTTACTGTATCACCCCCATTTTACAGAGGAAGAAACTGAGGCAGAGAAAGGTTAAACCACTCGCCCATTATCTTGCACGCTGGTCAGTGGCCGAGCTAGGAGGTAGGGCTCCGGAGTCTGCCCTTTTCCCGTCTGGCCAAAGGGGCATGAGATGAGCTCTGGCCGGGGAGGACTCAGACCGTGGCTGAGCGTCACAGCCCAGGGCAAGAAGTCGCAACGCAGAGTGGAAGCTTCGGGAGGGCAAGGGGTTTGTGCCCTGCTGCATCTTTGGGGTCTGGACAGTGTCTGTGCTCATGGTGGGCTCTCAGTCAATACCTGTTGAATCAGTGAACGAGTGGACACATGCAAGGTGCCAATTCAGTTGTCCTGGAGCCCAGAGTGAATGTGGGAGAGGCCGGAGGACATCAGGAAAGGCAGGCAAGAGCTTGGTGTGACCTGCCCAGGAGCTTGCATTTCATGGTAGGATGGGCAAAGCCACCAGGAAATTTAACCTGAAGAAGTAGCAGACTCAGATCTGTGTTTTATTTGTTTATTTATTTATTTATCTTTAGAGACTGGGTCTTATTGTGTCACCCAGGCTGTTCTCAAACTCCTGGCCTCAAGTGATCCTCCCGCCTTGGTCTCCCAAAGTGCTGGGATTACAGGCGTGAGCCACTGCACCCAGTCTCAGATCTGCATTTTAGAAAGACAGCGTGGTCCACATGCAGGGACAGAGTCAGCGGTGGGAGAGGGGTGGGGAGGAGCCTGGAGGAGGCCGGGCTGGCGAGGGCCCTCCTGAAATAGTCCAGGGCACAAACCATGCCCAACGAAGGCAGGGCCGTGGGGCTGCAGCCAAGGGGGTGGATTCCGAGGAGCTCTAGAACGCGATGAGCCATCGGATGTGGGTGGTGAGAGAGGGGGCGGGGATGGAGACGTTGCCCAGTTTCTGGCTTGGGAGAAGCCAGTTTGGTGACAGTCATCTACATAGGCGATGCATGCGGAAGGACAGGTTTTGGTGTAAAGATAGAAAATGCATATGAGATGGGGCTTAAGTGCTTGCGGGATGTCCACGTAGGCAGCAGGAATAAGGGGCTCAGAACAAGGTCAGGGGTAGAAACGCAGATCTGGAAGGCACAGGTGAGGAAGGTGCCCTGGGAGAGCACACAACAGACAAGAGAAAAGGCCAAGAACAAAAGCCGGGGAAGCAGCAACCTGCCCTCGGGTTGGGGAGGATGATGGAGGACTGGGGGACGCTGGGAGAGGCCTGTAGTGTCACTGGCTGCAGCCAGGTTGGCGAGGAGAGGACCCGGGGGTGCTGGGAGAAGGAAGTGGCAGGAGAAGTTTCCAGAAGAGGATGGGGAGAGCGTGGGGTCAGGCTGCAGTGGGAGACGATGACAGGGTCACACTGGGCTCATCAGCTAAGGAGAAGAGGCAAGAAGGAAGCAGGGGACTGCGGTTCTCAATCTTGGTGGCCTGTCTGACTCCCCCGGGGAGGTCTGGGCCCCGCCCTAGAGATGTCTGTTTAATTGGTCTGGGCTGCAGCCCTTCACACTTTTAGCCAAGATTGAGAACCTTTTGTCAGGGAGAGTTTCTTATTTTTATTTTGTAAAATGGAAACATCTTAAGCTTGCTTATAGGATGAAGGGAAGGCGGGAGTGGGGAGGGGAAAGAGAGAATCCAGGAGCAAGGGGGCGGCCGTGGGGGCTGGTCCCAGCCAGGTGACGAGAACCTTGGCAGAGCACCTGGGAGGGATGGGCAGGAGGCAGGTGGCTGCAGCGGAAGCTGGCCGGGCGCCCAGCCATTGTCTGTGGGCAGAAAGGCGGAGGGTTTTAATTTGTGGGGCTCTGGAGGCGAGGTGAGCCAGCCTGGGGGCGCAGGGAACTGCGCAGGGAAGCGAGGCCGGCTGGAGGGACGGGCTCTGGCAGCTGCAGCCAGCAGAGAAGGCTTTGGCTGCCGTGCTGAGGGGCGGAAGCCCCGTCTGTCCTGGGCTGGGCGGCCTGGTGGGGGCGTTTCTCTGGCAGCATCCTGGGCCCTCCAGGAGCGGGAGTCTGCCGCAGGAGGAGGAGCTGCAGGGGAGTGGAGGGGCCTGGGGAGAACAGCTGCGGCTGGAGTGCGTGGGAGAGAAGAGGGGGGAAGCAGCGGCCAGGGCAGGGCCTGGGCTGGTGGGGATGGGAAGGGAGGAGATCGCGGCCGAGGGGTGGCACATGACTCAGAGGCTAGGATTTGGGTTCCACGCGTTCCCGGGTGGCAGCAACAATGGCCAGAGTTGGCAGAAGACGCTGGGCCCAGGCATGGAGTGAGGAGGACTCCTGCCAGGTTCCCAGGAGTGGGGTGGAAATAAGGGAGCCAGGCAGGCAGTGGTCGGATGAGGGTCGCTTGCGTTCTATAGAGGCTTTCCCACTTTGCCTGGAGGCCGCCGGCGGCCTTGGGAAGTGTTAGTAAGGGCAGCCCAAACTCGTGGCCAGGGAGATTCTGCAGTCTGCGTTGCAAACTGAGGATTTGGAACTGAAGGTTTGGGAGATCAGCTAGGTCACAGCCGCAATGAGATCAGTGACCTCCAGGTGGCGTGGGAAGGGACATGCAGTGTGACACCAAGGCCCTGGTCCCCTCTACCACACCTGTGCTATGGTCACCAAGCCGTTTTTGATTTCAAAAAAAAATTAAGAAGACAGGGCGAGACCCCTCCTTCTGTTCCACTGAAAACCTCCTCTGGATCTGCAGGACACACGCATTCCAAGGACCCTTAAAATGGTCCCCTGGAGCTCCCACGTGCTGGAGACCTGCACCTCGGGCCTAGATGCAGTTACTCCTTCATCTGCTCTATTTCCAAATACGGTCTGAGTGAAGGTGGCACTGGGGTCCCGAACGGCTTCCAGGCAGGAGAAGGTGCTCGGGAGAGATCGGGGGAGCGGGCAGAGGCCCAGGCCCGGTGCGTTCAGAGGCCAGCGCGAAGCTCCGGCTCAGCCCGCGCAGGGTGTGCGGCACGCACAGTGGCTGCGAGGTCAGGCAGAAGTGAGCTAGAGCCTCAGGTCTGCCACTGACTTGCAGGCAAATTATTTCACCTCGCTCATTCTCAATTTCCCTGCCAGCGACGTGCAGACAATCATAGACCTCCCCTGCGGAGTGTCCGTGAGGATGGAACCAGCTCGTGCAGGGAGCTCAGCAGCGCTTCCCACACGGCGGATGACAGGTGGTAGCTGCTGTCAGAGGCCAGCAGGTGGGCTGCATGGTGCTCCCCCCATTCACACCCTGAAGCCCTGACCCCCAATGTGATTGCGTTTGGAAATAGCGTTTTTAGGAGGTAATGAAGGTCAGATGAGGTCATAAGGGAGGGGTCCTAACCTGATAGGGTTAGTGGCCTTATAAAGCGGGGAGAAGAGGAGAGGTCACATGAGGACACGGTGAGAAGGCAGCGTCTGCCAGTCAGGACGAGCCTCCACCAGAGCCTGACCGCGCCGGCTCCTTGGTCTCGGGCTGCCAACCTCGGGACCTGTGAGAAACAAACGCCTGTGGCCGAAGCCACCCAGTCCATAGCGTCTGCTACGGCAGCCTGCGCTGGCGGAGACAGGTCCTGACCGCCGGGCAGCCTGGGCCACGCGCTTCTGCGGCGAGGGGTGAATAAGACAGATTTGCGTCCTGGAGGAGAGGAGAAGCTGAGGCAAGAAGAGCGGTGCTCGCAGGCAGGGCACGTGGTCGCAGGGAACGGCTGCAGGGGCGGAGCAGGCCGGCGTGCGGGCCGGCCGGGTGGGGGACGAGGACAAGCTGTGATACTCAGCAGCCACAGCCTGCGAGGCTGGACCGGTCCAGGGAAGAGGTGATGCGGCCCGGTGGGCAGTGGCCGGAGAACATGAGGGTTGAGGCAGTTCAGAGATGCCGCCCTGCCGTTTTAGGAGCTGCCCCACTGCCTAGGGTGCGGTCAGGAAGGCCCAGCGTGGCCAAGCAGGAGGAGGGCAGGAGGAAGCCAGCGCCGGGCAGCTGGTCCTGATGGAGAGAAGCCGGAGCCAACAGAGGGGGTTTCTTGGCACATGGGTTCAGAGAACTGCCGGCCGAAAGGCGGAGAGGAAGAGGATCGGATCACGGAGCCGGGACGTTGGCGCTCAATCACCGAGGAAAGAGTGGCTGTTGGCAGAAAACGAGTTTAGGAAGCGCAGTGGCAGACCCGACCAAGGGAGGCTGCCATGATTCATGCTTGCGAAGGGCTTGAGGCCAGAACAGAGGGTGGAGGAGGCCCCGGGGCCTGGGCATGGTGGCAGCCCCTGCACGGTCGGCAGCAGCGGGGTGGCCGTGGTGGGCTGACCCGCACTGGCTGATGGCTTGGCTCAGGGTCTGGGTCAGCGGGGTGTCTCAGGACAGACAGTTGCTGTCCCTAGAATCTGTGAAATCTGACCCTGGGGACAGGGAGCCAGGAGAGGGATGGTTGCCATGGTAACAAGGTCACCATGTGGGGCAGGACATCATCACAGGCTGCCTGGCTTCACATGCCAGCTGTGGGCTTAGTGCTGCAGAGCTGCAAAGGGGCCCTGGGATCAGCACAAGAAACAGACCAAGGCAGCTTTCTGGAAAGGGAAAGTACGTATTTTTTATAAAAGTTCAAATTATATAGTAAATGCAAGGAGAGAGCTTGTTCTTATGTGAATAGTGTGTTGAAAGTTAACGGTCCCTTTAAAACACAAGTCACCAAGGCCTGTTTTTTTAAAAAACAATCTGCTTCATAAGTAGGATTGGCATCCATGTCTTTCTTAAAGTAGGACACTCCAGGATGTCCCCTCTGGGTCCAAGGACATATAAAGGCCCAATTCTCCCCACCTCGGTGGGTCACTTTCCCAGTTAGCACGGCCAACAGGAACAGAGGCCACTCCCAAGAGGTCCAAGGGCCCATGGGGTCCATGTCTGTGCTCAAGGACATCTGTGGGTACTGCAGGCCCGGCCATGAGCAGCTCTCTCCTGTCACTAACGATGAAAAAAAGTCAAATGCGCTCGAACTGCACCTAGTGGTGGGTGCACGGCAAGTGGGTATGCAGATTGGTGTAACCACGTCAGAAGACAGTATGGCATTATCAATCAAAACTAAAAATGCACACAACTGTTAAACCCTAGTTGCTTTTCCAGGAATTTTTCTTGCAGATATACTAACTAAAGACTGGGAAAAAACCTCAGTGTCCATGAATAGGAGATTGGCAAAATGCACTGTGTTTTGACATAGAATAGCATGTGTCTTTAAAAGAATGTGGTAGATATAAAAAAAAAAAAAAACAACTCCACGAGATATGCAGAAATACTAAATGAAAACAACAAGGTGCACAACAGAGCTAAAAAAAAAGAGAGAGAGAGAGAGAGAGAGAAAGAGAAGAGAAGCCTTGCCAAAATAGAGTTGTATATGCACAGAAAGTTTTGGAAGACTATCTGAGACACTGGCCCGGCAGAAAGGGGCCTGGGGTCTGGGCTGGCAGGAAAACTTACTTTTCATGGTAAACCTTTTCATGCTGGTTGAGTTTTTACTATGTGCGGACTTTTCAATTAAAAAAAAAAAGATTAAAGAGAAAAAAGTTGATCTCTTTCTCAGGAATCCCGAAAGAGGCGAGAAGAGAGGTACAACCAGCCATCCACATAAAACCAAACTCTTCTGGCAGCATTTTATTGTTTATTTATTTAACTTTTGCTGTGATAAAAGTAGTACGTGTTCAGTACAGGAGAGCTGGGAAAGTAGAAGGAAGAAAACAATTGCTCGTAGCTGTGACGCTAACTCAATGCTCTTCCTAGTCAGTGCGCTCCCAGGATTGAGTTTTTTCTACTCTGGTTCCGTTTTTTTTTTTTTTTTTTTTCCACTCAACTTTATATTATGAATATTTTCCTATGTCTTAACAACAATCTTGACAGTTCTCTCTTACCCAACTCTTCCGGTCGCTCCTGCCCTCCCGGGTGCCATTCGAGCACATTTGACTTTCTGGCATCGTTGGTGACCAGAGAGAGAGCCGCTCACTGCCAGGTCTTCAGTAGCCACAGGTGTCTTTGGGCACAGTCACGGACCCCATGCGAGGGGCCTCCGCTCCTGTTGGCCGTGCTAACTGGGAAAGTGACTCACCTGACCCACCGAGGGGGAGAGTCACACAGGAGCTTTGTCCATGGACAGAGGCCAGCGTTCAAGGGCCCCCTGGTGGCCGGAACCAGAAGACTCAGTCCCTGATCCCTTCAAGTTTGTAGTCATAGGTAAAAAGAATCCTGTCCTCGGCTGGACACCGTGGCTCACGTCTGTAATCCTAGCACTCTGGGAGGCTGGGGGCAGAAGGATCGCTTAAGCTCAGGAGTTCAAGACCAGCCTGAGCAAGAGTGACTGAAAAAAGAAAAATTAGCCAGGTGTGGTGGTGAGTGCCCATAGTCCTGCTACTCGGGAGGCTGAGGCAGGAGGATCGCTTGAGCCCAGGAGTTTGAGGCTACAGGGAGCTATGATGATGCCACGGCACTCTACCTGGGGTATCAAACGAGGGTTGTCAAACTAGTGGTGAAAGTCTCTGACTCCAGCTAGTGAGCAACGTGCTGGCTCCTGTCTGTGACTGGTTTTCCCCCGTGGTCTTCCCTGTGCAGGACCCGGGGGCTGGCCCACCTGCCCTGGGCTCCTTGGCCCTGAACGGTGGTGCTTGGTTACAGGAGGCTCCCTGTGAGTGGCTGCTCCCCCTTCTCCAGTCCAGGACGTCTTTTCATCAGGTCTCAGGCTGAGGGACTAGATAGATAGAAAGATTTTAGGGACTTGGTCCATAGGAGTGTCGAGGCTGGCAAGTCCAAACTCTGCAGTGGGGGCAGCAGGCTGGAGCCCCAGGAAGAGCTGACGCTGCAGTTCCGGTCCACAGACGTCTTCGGGTACCTTCTCCCTTCTCTGGGAGAGATCGGTCTCTTTCTATGAAGATCTTCAACTGATTGGATGAGCCGCACTCACAGTGTTCCGCCTTACTCAAAAACTACTAATTTAAATGTTAATCTCATCTAAAAAATGCCTTCACAGAGACATCTAGAACAATGTTTGACCAAATATCTGGGTACTGTGGCCCAGCCAAGTTGACACATGGAATTAACCATCATCGCTCCTTTGCTTTTGGTGACTGAGTAAACACTTGTACCACCACCCCCACCCAAGCAGTGTGGTGTCTGTCTGCTTACCCAGGCTGGTGGGGACTGGGGCCGCTGGGTGCAGTACAGGCTTTGATGAGCACAGGAGGTGCAGGAAGCATGATGACGGATAGGTAGTTCTAGTGGGGGTTGTGTGCGCAGGGACTTCTGCCCCCATCTCCTGGGTCGGCTCCTTCTCAGACCCTGAACCATTCTGTTTCTTGCCCATGGTAGGAGAGCCCCTGGCAAGTAGCGTGATGGTGTCACCATTGTGCCTCTCTCTTCGCCTGCCCTGACCCTGTCCCAGAGCTCAAACATTCCTGTGACCTGCCCTCCTAAGCGGAAGGCCTGCCACATGCACTGGCTTCTCCAGCACCGAGGTCTGTCTGCCCCTCCCGGGGCTTCTCGGGGTGGCCGAATGACTGTGACCAGGTGCCTGACCTCCCAGAAAGTTTCCAAGAAAGTCCCCCTCCAGAGCTGGGACTGTCCAGGCTGGCAGTGCCTTTGGGTGGGGTGCCCTAGCCTGGACCTGGCCCCACCTGCTTTCACCCTGGCCAGGGCCTGGGACCCACCCTGCTCAGCCCATTTCTTCCCATCACCTGCTTTCCAACCCTCTGCCCGGCATGTGGGGTTGACCAGATGTCCCAAAGAACATAGACTCACACCTATGAGATCATTCTGAGGCCCCATGGCTGGGTGTGGCTCCTGGGAGCAGCCTGGGGAGCAGGTCACTCCTTCTGAGTGACACTGAGCACCAAGGGCAGCGGGGAGGGTGGCAGCTCTGTGGCCCTGTCAATAGCATGGGGCAGTCACCTGCCCCCTCTGGGCGCTGCTGTCCAGGAGTCAGGCAGCATCTCCTCCGACAGCTGTCGAGAACATTGCTCTGCCACACCACGGGCCCTCTGTCACCTCCCCTTCGTGTGGTGACACTGAGCTCTCCAGGGTGATCTGAAGTCATGCCAGATGCAGGATGGACCTTCCTGGGGGACAGGGCTGCCGTCGTGCGTGGAAGGCAGAGGTGCATCAGCATCGAAAGGGACCACAGTATAGGAATGTGGTGATTATGGTCTAAAATGTTCACAGTAATATGGTTGGAAGATGCATTATTTTACATTTATGCTATAAAATTTGGAAGAGTAAATTTGGCATGACAAGAAAATGAATTATTGTAAACGGTTTTTTCGTGCAGTGGGTAAGACATGCATTGTGGTCACCCACGAGGCACGGGAGTGGCCTGGGAGGGAATTGCCGAGAGCCATGGTCAGGGCCACATAAAGACAAAGTGGCATTGCCAGCAGCGATAGAACTGGCACGACATAAATGGTGCTTGGGAGTGCAGAGGCCGGAGTCTGTGTTGCCTGCACAGGCACAGCCGTGGCATTGTGAATAACACCCTCACCTCCCTGTGCACGATGTGAACTCAGCCGGGAATGGTGCATTCGACAGTACAAGACAGGAGGAGGCGATTCTCGGGCCTGCACGGGAAGGGAGGACGGGGCGCCCTGCAGACGCTGGGTGAGCCCTAGTCATACGCCAGACATGTGTGTGACTACCTCCCTTTATTCGAAATCTCCATCGATAAATCACGTCTCACGTGAATCAGTCCATGAATTTTATAATACGTCTTAATTAAATTGTTTATATAGACAGGTCCCTGCAAAAGACCATTTACTCGGGCCCCACCTACTGTCAGGGCAGCTCTGACCTAGATGTTGGGGATTCCTGAATGTGGGGGGCAGAGGGTGGAGAAAAAAAGAGCTGCCAGGTTGGACGGGTCAGGCGATTGGGCAGGGAAGAAAGTGAAGATGGATGGGCCGTAAAAATTCGGGATGTCATATGTGCCGAGTGTGCCCCGTGTCGGATCTGGCTGACAGCGAGAACAGAGGTGGGAGAGAGGCAGGTGGAAGGCTGGGGTGTGGGGTGGTCTCTGTACACCCGCAGTCTTGGATGTGGAAGGGTCTCTCTAGGAGAGTCTGTCAGGGCCCGAAGGGACCAGTATTGCAGATGGGTCCTCATGATGGACCCTGGAGTGTCCCAAAGCTCATGATGGTCGGTGGAGGCTGGCAAGGAAGTGAGGACAAGCCTGCTAAGCGCAGAATTAGGTGCTCCCCTGTGCAGGGGTCTGGGGGTGTGGGCAGGGGTGGGGCAGGGACTGAGGGGCCTGCGCCAGGGGCAGCTGTGTGCTCAGGACCGAGCTGGCTTTGGGGGCCAGACCGTGGAGACCAGCTGTCATCACCACTGGGCAGAGGGCCGTGGAGGAGAGCGCGTTGCTCACCTGGCAGACTCACCTGCTGCAGGTGGGAGGGGCCGGGGCTCCGATGCCGGAACACCCACCAGCGCAGCTCACATCCAGCCCGCCACACGTGCGCGCCTTTGGGGGCTGTCCCTCCTGTTAGAGAAGAGGAAAGCAAGGCCGAGAGAGAGAAGACACTTGACCAAGTGTCTCCAGCTTGAATGTGGCGGAGCTGCCTGGAGGGGGGTCAGTTGTCATGTCCAGTGGGGGTGGGGGAGGGGTCTGGCCTGGAGATGGGATTGGGGGGCCTCTACTGGAGCAGTAGGTCAGCACTTGCCCCTTCACCTTTGGTGGGGCTGACCCAAGGACTGAGGGCACCCAGCTCTGGGGCCTAAGGTATGGGTGTCTGCTTTGGAGCCCCAGAAATCTGGTCCCGCCCTCCCCCCCCCCAGGCAACTCCCCTTTGAGCGGTGGGCAAACATGGCCACACCCAGCCTGGGAGGAGGCGCAGCCTGACTGGCCACCTGGACTCTGCAGAGGTGCGGGACTGAGGATCGAGTGTCACCCTTGGCCAAGCGGCCAGCTTCCCCTGACAGGTGGTGGGGTCTCCTCTCCTAGCTTGTCTCCCCAGCATCCTGGAGAGGTCCAGAGGGGAAAACCCAGCCTGAGTCCACTCTGTGTCTGGTCCACGTCCCCAGCCTGCCAAGCTCCCTTTGTGAGTCTTCTGGTTGGGCTGCAGGGATCCGAGCAGCGCTGCCCATGGAGAATGGTGGCCCCCAGGCTCCTCTGCACACACCGGCCCATAGGAGAGAGTATAACAGATCACAGAGCCATCCGCCGGGCCCTTAGAGTCCTCAGCTAGTGGCGGCCAAGGTCTCCCAGCACGCACTGGTCAGGGTCTGGACATCTGCAATGGGGGAGGCAGGGTCCACCATCCCCCCTCAGTCTTGCCCTGTTCTGGGGCAGGACTATCCATGCGACCATCCACACAGCCATCGCTCCTTTGGCTCATCCACGCCTGCTGGGCCACGTTTCTTCAGAAGCTAGCCACGGATCCCCCGATGGCCAAGGAGCTGAGAATCCCAGCAGGCAGGACTTCTGCTGACATTTGACGCTGCTGGAGGCTGAGACTGTTACAGGGAAGGAGAGAGCCACAGAGCAGAGGGACGGGCAGCTGCCAGTGCAGGGGCGGGGTGGGGAGGTGCATGGCCAGGGACCCCCCTCCCCGCTTGGTTTCTGCAATGAGGAAGTTCTCTGCAGCTCAGTTTCCTTTCCTCGCTGAGCGCCTGAAACAGGAAGTCAGTCAGTTAAGCTGGTGGCAGCAGCCGAGGCCACCAAGAGGGGACAGACGGCAGGTCGCAGTGCAGGGGCCTCAGCTCGGTGGTGTGTCGGTCCTGGGGTGGCCGCCAACCCGGCCAGAGGAGGCCCATGCCCACCATGGTCCCCTGCTGGAACCACGGCAACATCACGCGCTCCAAGGCAGAGGAGCTGCTCTCCAGGACGGGCAAAGATGGGAGCTTCCTCGTGCGTGCCAGCGAGTCCATCTCCCGGGCCTACGCGCTCTGCGTGCTGTGAGTACGACGCGCTCCCTCCTCGGGCACGGGGATGGCAGAGGGACAGGCGACTCTGAAGGGAGGGGCTTGGCGGGGGCTCAGCAGGGGGGTGGGTTGTTCCTACCGGCACAGCACGGAGCGACCCGAGTGCACACTCTTCCCCTGGCCCCGTCTGGTGGTGGGTCCAGCTGAGACCCACCTTGGACCTTGGCCTTGGGATTCCGGGAGCCCGTCTCGTGGCAGGGTTTGCTGTGCTGGAGCTCCCAGACCTGCCCTGGGGCCGGTCCCACACCCCAGCTGCCCAGGAGCTGTGGTGCCAGGGGCTTCCTTGGGTCCCAGGGGCCAGGAGAGAAGGGGTCTGGCTCTTTGAGCCAGAAGGAATCTCAGAGCCCCATGGCGGTGGGCGTGTTAGGAGACCAGCTCGCCCCGCACAGGTGCTGGTCGAAGATGCCCAGCTCAGAAACCCCAAGAGGAGTGAATGTGGCAGGAGGGGCCCTTCCCTGCACCCAGGCTTTGGGCCGCCGGAGGAAGCCATTGTTTGGGGAGCCAAGAATATGGTGTGGTCTTAATCAAGGAAGGACTTTCAGTTCACCCAGAAGTAGCGTTCCGGGTCCCAGAGCAGAGGAAGTCCCCATCTCCGCCCGCGAGCAGCCTCTCCTTGCCCTCCGAGGCACTCAGCTGTGTCCCCACTTGTTTGGGTCCCTCTGTCACCATCAACTCCCCCACTGCCCGGCTTGGGGGTGTTGCTGAATGCACCAGTTGTCCCAGCAGTGGAGGAACCAGCCACCAGCTGCGGGTTCCTTTCTAAAACCCCTTAGTCGTCCAGTGTCTGAAGGAGGCCCTGGCCCTGGGGGCCTGTGCGCGATCATGTCCCCGTTGGGCCTGGGGCTGCTCAGGGTGCAGCCGGGGAAGGGCGTGTCCACCTGAACACGTCAGACAGAGTCCCGGGGCTGGCAGAGAGGTCCCTCTGGACAGCCAGGGCCCTACCCTTGTCCAGGCAGGAGGGGAAGAGGATGGCAGAACATAAACCTCTGGAGCCCTGACTCGAGTGGGGACGCCCTGTGCTGAGCATTTGTCAGCTCATTTCCACCCTAGACAACCTGAAGGGTGGGTCCTGCTGACACCCCTACTTTGCAGATGAGGCAACTGAGGCTTGGGCACGTTAAGTGAGTGACACTAATCAAAGTCAAGACCACCTGTCCTGACACGCTGCAACCGAGACCCCAACACCGTGCCGCTTGCCCCCTCCTGGTCCGGTCAAGCCGGGTGTGCGTGTAGACTTGGGTGGAAGCATGAGAAGCCAGGGTGTTTGAGGGTCGGCGGGGGCCTTAGAAACCAACCCCGGCTCACAGCAGGCCAACCGTGTCCTGTGCTGACACCTCGGTGGCAGGCTTCCTGTGTCCCCACTCTCAGGCCTCGGGGGAGGAACACAGGCCCAGGCCGCCCGGACTTCCCCGCAGGGAGGCGTGGGGCCTCGGCGGGCAGGAAGAGCCTCTGGGGCATCTCGCAGCCCAGTCTGAGTCCGCCTGGCCGGCTGGGGCTTCTCCCTTGGCCAGCGGGACCTGGGCTAAGGGCCGGCTCCTCGGTGCTGGCCGTGCGCCCAGGGCCTCCAGGGCTCCATCTCGCTCACTTTCACTGCAGCCTTGGCCTGGGGCCCTGTGGCCGAGCTCCAGGTACAGACGTGGACTGCGGGTCTCTCTGACTCCAAACTGGGAGCATCTTAGCGTGGCAGCAAGTGAGAGCTGGAGCAGGAGAGGGCGTGGAGATCCTCTGGTGCCTCGGCCCTGGCTGTGCAGCGGGCAGAGGGGCTCAGAGAGGCTGAGGCCTGGTCCAGGGCCGCCGTGCCGGCCGGAGGCAAAACTGGGATCCGAGCCAGGGCCCCGTGTTCCTTCTGCCACCTCTTCTCCCGCCCCTGAGTCTGACCTGAGTTACTCTCAGAGCCAAGACGGGTGTGCAGAGTCTGCATCTTGGGGAGGGTCCTGTGCTGCCGGCCAATGTCTACCGTGCTCTTAGCCAAGCCTGGGCTTCCCACTGTCCTCCCATCCGAAGGCCCCTGGGCTGCGACCCCCAGGGGCTCACCCCTCGGCACACCCACCGGGGCTCAGGGCTCCCTCACCCCCGGCCCTTCCTACAGGGTCGGGCTCCACCGCAGCTGTGGGACACCATGGACCTTCCAAAACACTGGGACCCCTCAAATGCCTGCCCCCCTCGAGTTTGCCAGTTAAAGAGGTTTAAAGCCTAAAAACTGACTAAGTGAATGATAACTAACTGTCATCTTCCAACACTTCATTGTATGAAAGAAAGCATCCCTTAACACCAAAAAGGCAGGAAGGACAGACTCTTTTAAAAAATAAAAATAAAAAGCCAAGTCCTTTAAAGCAAAGAGATTTAACTTCCTGAAAAACAAATTCCACCATCCTTAGTTTTGTCTGTTCCCCGGGGAGCCTGGACCCCAGCATCCCGGTCCCCGGCCCCCGGGGCAGAAGGCACAGGCAGTCCCCAGGCAGGATGGGATGGAGGGCATGGGGCCTCAGGGGGGCAGGGAGGAGGTAAGGGGACCTCATGTCCCCCTTTCCTGCCCTCAGGTGCCCAGACCTCATGCAGCCTGGGCCCTAGTGGCAGGAGTTTCCTCCCAGGTCCCCTCTGGTGGGTGAGGAGCCAGCCAGGGCTCCAGGAGATGGTGGAGGCAGGTGTGGTGCAGCCTCAGGAACCCCGCACAGCCTTGCTGGGGAAGGGCCTCCCCGCTCAGGAAGGAGGACGGGATTTGACTATTTAAATGGAACTGGAGGGGGGGGAACATCAAAGGACAGGGCTGCAGCACAGTGCCACCCACGTGACTTAGGAGCACACACTCTGCCCACACCCAGCAAACCCTTCATTTCCTCGAGAGAGGTCAGCCCTGTCACCTAGCCCTGGGCAGGAAAGCTTTGATCTTGCCTCGGCAGCTCAGACAGCCTTGCTTCACGGGCGCCTGCAGCTCCGCCTCTGGGCACAGAGAGTGGGGGGGGTGACCCCCGCAGGTGGCCAGCTCTGCCATCTTGCAGCCAGGGGCTCTTCTGGGGAGGGCCTGTGTCGTCCTCCCCTGGTCCCCACTCCAATGCCCCGGCAGAGCCAGCCCTGCTCTGGGGAGCCCGTGGGGCACCCAAGGGGGATGTCCAGCCCGTTGTGAACTGGAGGCGTTAAGAAGCCATCCAGCCCGTGCCCTCCTCTCCTGCCACGTAGGTGGCAGCACACCTGCCGGGTGCCTATGCTGCAGAGAGGAGCTATGCCTTTGGGGACAGCGGTCCCTGGGTCACCGGGGCCTGCCCCTGCCCAGGCTGCACAGGCAGAATTAGAAAAATGTCCCCGCACGGTCAGGGATGCCACCCGCCCTCTCCATAAGAGCAGCCAGGCGAGCCAAGAGCGAGCCCGTGCACGACTGGGTCAGTTGGCTACCATCCCATGAGGAGCTGCCTGGCCGGGTGACATCCCCACCAACACTCCAGAGAGGCTTGGCTTCCCTCACGGGGAAGGGGGAAGGCATGCCGCTGCCTTTGGCCCAGACTCCGGTGCCTGGTGCGGCCAGCTGTGGCCGGGAGGCAGCTTCGGTTTCCCTCAGCGCGTGGCCTTCCACAGGCTGCCCAGGACCCATGACGGGCTCGGGCAGGTCCTTCCCAGGGTCGTGCACCAGATGGCCCTGGCCTCGGTGCCTTGTCAGCATGGCAGGAGGGATGAGAAAGCTCGAGAAGGATGTTTAATCACCAAAATTCCCCTCGGGGAAGGCACTCTGCGTGTTTGGAGGGAGCGGAGTGACAGCCAGGGAGGCAGATTGGGCCCTGCCCCTGCTCTGCAGCAGAGCTCGTCACAGACCTGCCATGCTACAGAGCACGGGACCTGCAGAGAGCCTTCACCGTGCCAGGTGCCGTGCTGGGCTCCGCAAGTGTATCAACTCGTTTAATGCCCACAGTGCCTTTCGGAGGAAGTACTATTACCCCCACTTTACAGATGTGGAAACTGAGGCAGAGAGAGGAACATGCCAAGTGTACAGGACTCACAAACGGCAGGGCCAGGACTGGCACCTGATGCTGTTCTTGGGAGGGAGAAACAGTGAGTAAGGCAGGCTGTGTGGGGTGGGGGACAAGGGCCTGACTGGAGAGGGGACCCCTGTGATGGAATCACAGAGAAGGGACTTAGGAGGGCAAAAATGTCCAGCAGGGGTGCACAGGTGTGGTGTGAACAGGTGGACAAATCTCCCTTCTTCCGATCTCCCTTCAAAGCTTCAGTGAAGTTTACACCATTCATTATTTTTGTGCAAACGCAAAGGGGCACCGTTTTCCGTATCTGGTATTGACGGTAAGTAGGAAGAAGGGCTGGCCCAGACCGTAGCCGGAGCTGCTGGTACCTGGTTTACACGAGAAAGCAGGCAACGAATGGCCTCTGCACAGTGATGGCTCAGCTGAGATTCTCTCTGTGTGCCAGACCAGGAAGGAGCAATGTGCCCATGAGGGCCGATGTACTTAACTCATTAATTGTGTCTTCTCTGTAAAGTGACTCAGAACAACCGTGTTAAAATAGAGTCTCTCTGGGTTTTCTGTACCCATGCCCAGCACCCCAGAGCAATCCTTCCAGATCAGGGTCGGCACTGGCTTTGGTGTTTTGCATGCTTGCCTTCCTGATCGATTCAATTCACCTGAGCACAGACGGACGTTAGCACTTGTCAGTTGAATGTCTCCTCTCCTGGGGCACGAACGTGCCTGGTGTTGACACCCGGTCCTACCAGCCCAGCCGTCCACCCTGTCCCCCTCCCCCATGGAGTGGGAGGAGCTCTGCTCTCCCCCCCTAATTCACACCATGCTCTGCAGGCTTAGGAGCAAGGCTCCATGGCTGGCTAGCTCTGACGTAGCATTTGCAAGATGCTGACCTTCCCGTGCCAACCTAACATCCTCGTTGCTGAAATGAGGATGACCATGACGATGTCCACTATTTGGGTTATTTTTTATATTAATGTATAATTCAACTCACATACCATAAAAATCACCCTTTTATAGTGCACAATTTAGGGGTTTTTAGTACATTCACAATGTTGTGCAACCGACACCACTGTCTAATTCCAGAACATTCTCAATACCTGGAAAAGAAACCCTGTACCCATTAGCAGTCACTCCCCATGCTCCCTCCACCACAACCCCTGGCAACAGCTAATCTGTTTTCTGTCTCTACGGCTTTATCTATTCCAGCTGCTTCACAAATGGAAGCGTGCACCATGTGGGCTTTGGTGTCCGGTCTCTCTCACTGGGCGCGATGCTTTCGTGGTTCATCCGCACCGTAGCACGAATCACCCCTCCTTATGGCGAATATTCCATTGTATGGACGTATTGCATCTTGTTTATCCATTCATCAGTCGGTAGACATCTGGGTTGTTTCCACCTTTTGGCTCTTATGAATAATGCTGCTATGAACATTCATGTTCAAGTCTTTGTGTGAACATATGTTTTCAATAGTGCTGGGTATGTACGTAGGAGTGGGATTGCTGGATCCTATGGTAATTTTATGTTTAACACTCCGAGGAACTGCTAAACTGTTTTCCTGGGTGGCTGCACTGTTTTACATTCCCACCAGCCATGCACCAGGGTTCCACTTTCTCCTCCTCCCAACCGACACTTGTTATTATCTGTCTTTTTTTTTATTATAGCCATCCTAGTGGGTGTGAGGTGACATCTTATCATGGTTTTAATCCGCATTTCTCTAATGACTAATGAGGTTGAACATCTTTTCACATGCTTATTGGCCACTTGTGTATCTTCTTTGGGGAAATGTCTATTCGGATCCGTGGCACACTGGGAAAACTGGGCTCTTTGTCTTTCTGTGGTTGCCGGGTCACCGAGAGGCTGAAGTGGGAGGGTGTGGGCAGCGTGCACGGGGCAAGGCCAGGCGCCACGTGAGCAGCCACCGAGCGCCTTGCATATGTGAAAATAACACTGGCCATTATGTTTCGTGAGCTAAAAAGTAAGTAGTGACATCTCAGAAGCAGAGGAGTGTAGGGGCCATCTGTAAAGAAGGCTCCACAACGGAAGGGGAGAGGAGAACGGTGGCAGAGGGTCACTTCTGGAACTTCCTGGAGGCCTCCGGGAGACACTGAGCTGTCATCGGGGCCTCCTCGGAGGAAGTGCTCACAGAGATCAAGGCAGGAAGGGGACTTGCGTGACGCACGGCGGCAGCAGCTGCCGAGGTCAGGGTTGAGTGAGGCCCGGGAGGCTGAGGCGGAGAGGGCTGTAGGACGGAGGTGGGAAGAACCGAGCTGACGTCAAAGAGAAACGCAGGCCATCTGAAGACCTCGGAATTCTAGCTCCAATTTAGGGGCAGGAGCTGCGGGGGGGGGGGGGGGCTGAGGAAGCTGGAAGGAGCATGGCTCGTTCCATGAGGTGGGGACCCGGGAGTACAGCTGCAGCCGCACGTGAGGACCAGGCTCTCAGTCTCCCCCCTGCTCATTGGATGCTCCCTTTGTCCCCGTTAATGAAAAAAAAGCACCGTATTAACAGGTGCAGGACCCAAGCAGTTCAAGAGTTCTGGTTTTTGTTGTAAACAACGCGGTGGAGGGCCGGCCCCACGGGAGCAGGAACCCGCTCTCCTGAGCAGAGAGGCTGGCCCGGCCACACACCTGTCAATGGCAATGGAGAAATAACCAGATCTGAAAAAAGAGTGCAGTGTTCTTAAACTTTTTAAAAATGGCATGAAGTACGAAGCACAAAAGTACAAAGCAGAAAGCATAAAAACAATCACCCAGTGGCTGAGAGACTGGCCTAAACATCGTCCATTCATTGGTGCATCTTCTCATGCTCTCTCCCCACGTGTGTATATAATCTCCATGTTATATGTATGCATATGATACATGCACACGTGTAATTCTAGTCTTGGTTTCCAGCAGCGCCGGCATTTTCCCATTTAGTTAGAATTTCTTCCTAAATATGTTTAATGGATGTAGAGAATTCTATTACGTGGTGTGCCACGCTTTATGGAATGATTTGTCTATTGTCAGACACTTCAGTTCTCAGTGGTGTTTTGTTGTTATAAATATGACAGTGATGAAGGTCTTTGTGCAGAAATGTTATAAACATTTCTGGTTATAGATTCCCAGGCGTGGAATTATTAGATCAAAGGATAGGAGCAATTTGAAGGCTCTTGGTACAGAATGACAGATTGCTTTCCAGAAATCTTGTTCCAATGCTTCAGCAAGCAGTGCAAGAGAGAGCCCACCTCTTTCTAATCTTCCTATTCTGAATACTTTCATTTTAACAAACATTAAAGGTACGAATGTTCATTTTGATTTGCATTTGATTGCAATCGTGTGGAGCTCATTTGGTAGGATTATCGACCTTCACAATTCCTTTTCTGTGAATGGTCTGTTCCATTCTCTTTGCCATTTTTCCATTGAAGCTGTAGTTTTTCTGTTAGCTACTTGCGTGAGTTGTTTATGCCATACTTGTTCCAAATATTTTCGCTATGGTTTTCCTTTAAACTTTATGTTTTTTTGAGATTCAGAGATTATGCATTTTTGTAGAGTAAACTCGATCAATCTTTTCCTTTTGTGATTTCTCCCTTTGCTTTTCCATGTAAAGAATACCTCTGCAATTTGTTTTAACGTTTATAGAGTTTTTTAATTAAGCAAAATTCAGTTGAAATAAATGACAATTTTTTATCTCAAAAAAAAAAAAAAAAAAGAATACCTCTGCCCACAGAGATTCAATTCTATTTCTTCCTGTGGGAGCCAGGTGGGTTAGGACGGGGCCTTTGAGCCAATAGATGTGGACTAAATGTCAACCTGGCCTGTTCAACCCCTAACAGTTTATCTGATTGCACTGGGGCCCGATTTCCTCATCTGAGAACCAGGGCTGAGAAAACCTGCTCGGTGGTGCTGTTGGGTGGACTGAATGGAAAGTGTGTCACGTGCTTAGCACAGAACTTGCTGAAAACAAATGGAGCAGTGAGGGGTTTTTGGTTTTGTTTGTTTGTTTCCCACTGAACCCTTTAATCTCTCTGGAGTTGGTTTAATGAATGGCGAAAGATAAAGATTTATGTGTATTCTTCTCAAGCGATCATCTTTCCCAAAACCTCTTACTGAATAACATATTCCTTTTCCCTGTGTCTTCTCTCATACGGTAAGTCTTAACTCTCCTTCTTGCCTGTGCACCCTGCTCACTGCACGTCCGCTTGTCCTGCGCCGAATGTACCAAATGCATCATCACCGAATGTTCTTCCAGGCGAACTAGATAATAATTTTGTCGAGTTGGAAAAAACTACTACTGGGACTTTGATTGTAAGCACATGAAATCCATAATATAACTTGTGAAAACTGACATGTTAGTAGAGCTCAGTCTTCTTAATAATAAATACAGCTGTCTCTATTATTTTAAATTTTGTAATTTTTTTCATATAGATGATGCATACTGTTATGATTTCTTTTGATTTTTTTTCGTATTTTTGTTACTGTTGTGAATGATAGCTTTTCCTCCTATAGTTACCGGTTCACAGTAACTGATGACCTATAGGGAAGTTGTAGAGTTTATAAATTCATCTTTCACTCTATCACTTTACTCCTCATTATTTCAATTTGGTTTTCTTTGGTCGTTTCTCTTGGATTTTCTTGATAGACCATCGTACCATCTACAAATTATGACTATTTTGTAGTCTACTTTTCAAATACCTAAGACTCATTCAGATTTCATATCTTATTATATTGGCCGGTGTTTTAAAAACATTAGAGTGGAAAATATTGGGAAGAGAAAACACTCACCCTGAGGGGAAGTACTATGAGAATCACATGTGGCACCACCTGGGAAGGGCTTGGCGTGGTGTCTGGCACATAGTGGCCACTTGACAAAAGTTAGCTGTTGCTGTTTCTCATGTCAAAGAAGGAACTGTCTTTTCCTGAGTTAGATAGAGAGTTCTGAAGACTGGGCATTGCATCGTATCAAGTGTTTTTTTGGTGTCTATCGTGATGATTATATCATGTCCCTTATTTCATTTACTAGTATAATAGCTTAATTTCATATATTCATGTTTTGCCTATAAATATTAAACCATTTTGCACGATTAAATGAAACTGTTCCTAAGTACGATTTTTTTTTTATCACACTCTGAATTTCATTTAGGATTTTTACACACGTATTCATAGATGAGATTCATTTACATTATTTTGGTCCTGTTATGGCCTAAGGGTGATGTAAGTTCTACAAAATATCCCAGAGCCGTTTATTAGCCTCATCATTATCTGATTTTTGAAATATTAAAAAAAAAACATTTTGGTAAAGCCACTTCTTGTCAGAGCCATTTATAGAGACAATTCTTTAATATTTACTTCAGTTTCTTCTTTCGTATTGATTTAGTCCTGTTTTCTATTTCCTCCTCTGTCCCTTTTGTTAAGTTATGATATATAATTTCCAGAGAACAATCTATTTGTTGAGATTTTCAAATTTTCTGGCATCCAATCATGTATAGTTTTCTATAATTGTAAGGTTTCTCTTTTATTGCTGCTATCTTTCTTTCTTCATTTCTAATTTTGTGGTGGCCAGGTTCCCACAGGAAATAGGTGTCATACTCAAAAGGGACGATAGAGATGGGTGGCAAAGCAGACCATGGCTGGCCTCCATGGGAAGCCGTCCCCACCCCTGGCCTGAAGAGACAGAGCTGTGTCACCAGGATCCGGCAGGGCCACAGCTAGGAGGCGGCCATCCAACTTGAGCTGTGGTCTGCAGCAGGCAGGGTGGGACCGGGGGACAGGCTCCCCCAACCCCTCTTCTCACCCAGTCGGTGCCTTCCATTGGCCAAACCTGGGCGAAGCACCCGTGGAGGTCCGCTTTCCGGACACAGGGCAGGTGGAAAAGAGGAGAGAGTGGGTCTAGCTGGGGGCAGAGGGGGCACAAAAGGGGAATACCCGGCTCTCTTGCATTTGTTTCTTCCCTTTATTTGTCAGAGGTTTGTGCATTTAATTTTCTGCTTTTCAAGTCACAGGCTCTTAGGTTTGTTTACCTGTTCTGCTTTTTGTATTTTTTTTTTTTTTGAGACAGAGTCTTGCTTTGTTGCCCAGGCTAGAGTGAGTGCTGTGGCGTCAGCCTCGCTCACAGCAACCTCAAACTCCTGGGCTCAAGCAATCCTGCTGCCTCAGCCTCCCCAGTAGCTGGGACTACAGGCATGCGCCACCATGCCTGGCTAATTTCTTTCTATATATATATTAGTTGGCCAATTAATTTCTTTCTATTTATAGTAGAGATGGGGTCTCGCTCTTGCTCAGGCTGGTTTCGAACTCCTGACCTCGAGCAATCTGCCCACCTCGGCCTCCCAGAATGCTGCTTTTTGTATTTATATTTTGAAAAATTATCTCTATCCTTTCAGAAACCCCTATTGCATATGTCGGAGGGCTGAGATCTACATCCTGTTCCTCTTCTTCCTTCTCATTTTAAAATATCTTTATGTTTTTTTCCTCTGTGCCACTTTCCCCAGTTCGTCTTCCTCCTCATTAACATTCTGCCTCTGTTGTGTGTTTAATTCTGACTCCAGACTTCCCGGTTGTTCACTTATGATCAGCTTTGTTTATCTCAGCCTGCTCAATTTGCACAGTCAATTCTTCCAGTTTCAGAGGGCCAGTGGGCTCTCAAATCTTAGCGAATTCACAGATCAGACTTCTCCAGAATGCTTGTTTTCTGTTTTTTGGTTTTTTGAAGCTGCTGTTATATTTAAGATATACAGTAACTCCTTGGAGTCCTTAGAAAACTGGCCCCGTCCGTTTGAATGGTGATACGTTTTCATTGATCTGGCAATTTTTCTTTCCTGGCAAAGAACTGTCAGGAAAAATCAGATTAGGTTTGTTCAGAGGTAGGAGTAAGTTTCTGCCCAAACACTCTTCCCAAACATAAAAGGGCTGGTGGAGATCCTGATCCAAGTTCCGGCTGGTGGGGCAGGCAGTGAGGGTGGGTGTGGCGCAGGGGTGGGATCTCCCCACCAGGGTCGCATACCCAGGTCTCTGCTTCTGTGGACAAGGAATGACCCACCGAACTCCCAAGCTGTTTGGGCTAGGGGGTGCTCAGCAGGCTCCCAGCAACACTCTGCCAGCCTGGCCTCCACCTCTCGCTGCCTGGCCACTGGGCCCCTCTCCCTGCCCTCTCCCTCCTGGAGGGGCCCAAGTGAGCAACTAATGGCCTCTCGCCATTCCTCAGTTCGAGCATTCTCTCGGCTGGGGTTCTTCGGGGTTAGGAGTGGAGAATGGTGAATGCCTTAGCTTCCCAGGGCCGCTATACATTTCCCCTTATTTCTACCTTGGTCCACGTGGCTTTTCTGAATACAGGGTTTCCAGCTCTCTTCATCCACCCTGTCTTGTCCAGAGTCTGCTTCTATTTCACTTAGCCAAGAAAAAGAGAAAACACATACAAACAACATCATTGGAAATTAGAAATGATATATAATGAGAGTCGCGAAGGGATTTAAAAACAATTATGCCGGCCGACGAGCAGAGTGAGACAGAAACACTAATGAGGTTTCTAGGCATGGTCGTAAAGGAGGTTTCTAGGCATGGTCGTCAGTATTGATCTGGCTAGGAATAGTCGTACAGAAATAGGAAGATTTTCCTGAAAGGATAAATACAACGCTATGATGATGTTTCTTCCTCCTTCCACTGGCTGTCCTCTTATATTAGGGTAAAACTTCTTGTGCCACATGAGGTCGATCTGATCTGGGAATGCCCTTCTGCCGGCAGGCACCTTCCTGCCCCTTCTTGTCCAGTGTTCAGCACAGGGCGGGCACCTGTCGTCACCCAGCACCTGTCTGAGTTGTGTGGGATATGTGCTCTAAGCCCTCTTCATTTGAGAATAGAACATTCTCACTCCGTAGCAGAAGGAAGGCGGCCAGGTGCTATCCCAGCCTGCATCCCCAGTGGGCATATTCCTGGCCCCTCACCCTGAAATGCAAGCCAGGCACCAAGAGGGGTCTCAGCTGAGAGCCAGCGCAAGCCCCGTAGTATGTCATCAAACCACTGTCAAGAGCTGGGGAAGGGCTGGGTGGGGCCCATTGCCCCCAGAGAGCAGGAGCATGTTGTCCAGATTATGTTCTAGTGCAGTAGTGCTCAGACACTATTTATTTGTGGAATCTTTGCTTTAGGCATTTTGCATGTAAGAGTTTGCCTGTGTATATATATGCATGTGTTATGTGTGTTGTGTGTGTTATGTGCACGTTATGTGTACACCCAGGTATGTATACGTGTGGTATGTGTGCACAAGTGTGCATGCATGTGTATATGTGTGTATGCATATAGGATCAGAGCGAAGTACAGCTGCTGATGGTGAGCCCTCTCCTCCACCTCCCTGCAGAGCCCCCAGCACCCCGTGGAACACAGGCTGGAACTACTGCTCCCCCAGTGGGTTGTACGTGGCAGGCTAGTGGTGGTAGTGGGGCTGTGGGTTTTTTCCTTGAAGATTTAAACTGAACCAGCCCCAGGGATAGAGTCCAGCCCTATGCATTGGCCATGCAGGGTCATTAACATCAGCTGAGATGTTACTGTCTAATGGGGAAGTACCATCTCTTCCTTGTATACTATTAATAGCTTTTGAATTCTGATCTGCTTCAGTAATGTGGAGCTGTTTCTTTGTTTCAATGCTTCTAGAACATCTTCAAAAAAGCCCTGAAGCCTTGTCTGCCACACCTGATTAAACCAAAGGGGCTTTCCTGTCCTGTGCGGCTGCCTGTCTCTCTCTTCGTGACTTGTGTTCTTTCTGTCTACACGCTGATGTTTTGGGCTGGCTGGAACGCTTCCATAAATTAGCTGTCCTCAGCCAAATAAGAGGCTGTTCTCAGCCTTGCCCCATTTGCATGCCTACAGGAGGAAGTGTCGCAAGAACAGAGCATTGAAAGATAAGAGCAGAGAGAGCTACCCTCAACCCTACCACGCTCTTATCTTTCACTGCTCTGGCAAGCCTTGGAGGAGGTGGGGGGCCGTGAGCCTGGGAGTGATAGGGATGGGGTTGAGGGGGGTCTTTGAGGGCCAGGGGCCTCTCTGGGAGGTGAGATGTCACTGGACCAGGGAGTCATCCTTGCTATCCCTGACGCAAGACAAGACTTGAGTGTGGTATCAACCTAGGAGACAGGACAGGGAGTGGAAAGATGGAGCTAAAGCAATAGGGACTGACAAGCACCTTTCCTAAGTGAAATGAAGTGGAAGTGAAATTACCCAAAACATTATGCAAAATTTTCTTTAAGCACCCACTGATTCAAAAGCCATACAATAAAATGTGGTAAAATTGGCCACATAAAATTGTAAAACTTCTACACAGTAAAACAAACAAACAAAAAAAAACAACCAGTTAAACATAACTCCAAAATACATTGTATCATATATCAGAGTCTCATACATAAATAAGCAAAACATGATACCAAAAAAAGTGAGCCAAAGACGAGAAAAGGAATTCACAGAAAAAGAAATACAAATAACTAGACATGAGAACATGTTGAAGAACCTTTCTCATAAAGAAGGGCAAATTAAAGCAAGCTATCATTTTCACCTCTTAGATTTGCAAGATTAAACAATCTGATAACAGCCCGTTGGCAGGGTGTGGGGAAATAGACACTTTCATATCCGGTTAGCAGGAGAACAAAATGCCACACTCACTGTCGGCAGTTTGTAGTCTCTATCAAAACAGAAAATTGCTGGGGTCTTCTAGCCTGGCCATCTCCTCCTGGTGATTTATCTATGGTCACTGCCAGATGTCAACACGTTACAACACATGGTGGAACATGACAAACACGCTAATAAACCATCTTACGCTTGCCTTGGGAACACCTCTAAGATTTTTGGGGGGGTGGTGACAAAACCAAATTTTAGAAACAAAGTATTTAATATGGTATTATTTGTACTTTAAAAGACATGTATATATAAGCTTTTGGGTGTGCTTAAAATTTCTGGAACGACTTAAAAACATGAGTAGGAAATCTAAGAAATGGGGCTCACGGGAGAGGGAAAGAGAGGTTTATTTTTCCTTTTAGATCTTTCTGTGTGGTTTTAATTTTTTTCTATTAGTATATAATTTTAAAAATCTGGTTCAACAATAGCCTATGTGAACGCTTGAGGGGAGCCTGGCGCCAAGAAGGGCTCAGAAAAACTTCCACCATGGATGAAGTGTCGGCTCATGGCAGAGCCTGGCTCCCGTCTGGGGCTTCCCAGGCTTATGAGAACCCCAAGTGGAGGGAGTGGGGCAAGAGGAGGGTGGGCAAGAGAACAGACCGGCAACTTCAAGTAAAGAGCATAAGATCCAAAGAACCTTCCCCAGACCGCCGACAGCCTGCTGGGCTGGGACCAGGCACCCGTGAGCCCCTCTTCCAAGGGGTTCAGACTTGACAACTCCCCCTTCCTCTAAGAGGTTTCAAGAAGGGGAAAAGTACCCCGTGCTTCTCACACTGGGGATTCCTGAGCCAAAGGAAGGTAGAGCTTCTAGAATGAGAAGAGAATTTGGGGTTCCTAGCACTTCCTTGTTAGAAACAACTGCACGGCTCACTCACTAGCAAAGGAGGCAAATGCAGGTCTCTGAAGAGCTGGTGGCCAACCTGTAGGAGAATAACCGCACGGGGCAAAGTGCCCAGGGGGAGGAAGCCACATGGGGGGGGGGAGCCTTGACTGTGCCTGAGCCCACCTTGCTCAGCCCCACTGGAGTCTGGTTCCTCTGCGGGCACCCCCTCCCTTCCAGACGGCGGACTCCCTTCAATCAGCCCCCACGGGCGAAGTGTCGCCCCAAGTGACCCCTCCTGCCTTGTCCTGGGGCTCCTTGGGTGCCGAGGGGGTGGGTGAGCGCCTGGCGCCGCGGTCCAGGACTGCCGCATGGCAGGCCCGTCTCCACCCCAGTAACGGCCTGCTCCAGGCTTCAGAGGCTCTGTGCCCAGACTCCTTGAGCTGTGTCAGGAAGTCTTGTTACGAGGAAAGTAGACTTTCCTGTCCCGGTTCCTGCATGGGTCGTAATGAAGCCTTTGATCTATTTCAGGTATCGGAATTGTGTTTACACCTACAGAATCCTGCCCAATGAAGATGACAAATTCACGGTTCAGGTAAGTCCTTTATGAACCTTGAAATATGGATGTGATTTCAGCCTAGACTGGCAGCGAAAGGGTGGAAAGGGGACCACGAGAGCGCGTGTCCCAAGCAGCCTAGCCGGAAAGGCCTGGCTGAGCCCGGCTTTCTCCCGAAAGTCCAGGGGGGTGGCCTGGTGGGTAGACTGTGACCCTCCAGAGTGCCCTGCTCTGTGACAGCATGAAACAGACACGCCACAGGTTGCTTGAGTCAGCAGCGGGTGCAAGGAGGGAACCGTGGGGGGAAGACTGCGCAGAGATGAAGGAGCAGCGCGTGGCCGTGGCTTGGTGGCTTGCTGTCTCCAGTGCCCTGGAGTGAGGGGGGGGAAGCGGGCCGGGAAGGAGAGAGGGAGGTGAGCTCGCGGGGGACAGACCACGTTTCCTGAGGGGTTAGAAGGTTCTCACGAAACAGCGCCTTTTGGCGTGTGGCGCTCCCTTCTGTCCAAGGCTGATGCCCCCGGCGACTGATTCCACCGCGTAAATCTACATGTGCAAAGCTTGCAGTTAAATCTTAAAAAGAAAAATCAGCGGCACCAATCCAAGCCTGGGAAGACCACCCTCAGCACAGTTCGTGCAACAAAGAGCAAGGCTTTGTTTGACCACAGCATGTGGCAGCACTGCGATGTGGAAGGCAGGGAAGCTATTTTCATCTGGCTGCGTTAAGAGAACGGGAGGCGGGAAGATCAAAGTTAGTGAGGTTTCCATGTCCTCTGAGTGGGGGATGGAGTGTGCTTGTCACGCTCCGTCCTCGGCGGCCACGGCAAGTGGCAGGCGGCGGGAGGAGTGCCCCGTGTGAGCAGAGCAGCAGGGACCGACAAGGGATTGGGCACCATGTCACAGAGGAGCCATGGCGGGGTCTGTGGAGTTTGGTTGGAGAGAAAGTGGAAGGCGGGGAGGACGGGGCTGGAGCGGGGCCTCCGGACCTTGAAAGGAACCAGCCACTTTGTGCAGAACCGGGAGGCAACAGTAGGCGCTGAGCTGGACTCAAGGGCAGGACAACAGGTGGGGCCGTGGGGCAAAAATCACCAGAAGTGTGTCAGGAGGGAGAGCAGAATGCGTCTTGGGAAGGCCTCGTGAGGGGCTCAAAGGAATGGCTTCAACGAGCCACTGGTTGGAGTGAGCCCCTGAGGAGTGTGTCCCTGAGGAGTGTGCCCAATCCAGCCCTGCCGCTCAGGGCGTGTTTGCTGCGGGGCATCCACCGGGGGTGCCATTTGGGCTCCACCTGGTAGAGGTCAGGCCGAGTGCTGTTCTGGCTCTTTCCACACTAGCACCTAAAGTGCAGCCACCAGCAGGTTTTAGTCACCTGGGATGCCCACGAGTCTGGGCCTGGCTCTTGGAGAAGTCACCAAGAGCAGGTGTGGCACACCTAGGGCACGACCGTGCTCTGGAGCACGAGGCAGCTGTTCGTGTGTCCCTTGTGGGCCCCTCACCTGCGGGACGTGGCGGCGAGGGAGGCCAGGTAGCGGCGGGCAGTGGGCTTCCACGGCCTCCACGTTTCCCCAGGCCTGGGACCGTGTGCGTGCTCCTGGCTACGTTGGCATCTTTGACGGGCGGTTTGCTGAGAGGAGTCTAAACCCTCTTAAGTTAAAAGTTGGTCAAAGCTTTTGATCTATTTTCCACTTGTGGTTTCTTCTATTCCTTCAAAGCGAAGGAAACTTTAAGTATGACTGGAAAAGACATGACTCTGCGGCTTCTCGTGTAGGGTTTGCACCCACGGCCTGTGAAGGTACCGACCGCGCCTCGCGTCTGTCCCCTCCCGACGTCACACTCTCGCTGCTGCGGCCTCCCTCCCGAGACGCTGGGGGTCGCCGCACGGCCTGCAGCTGCTCCTAAATCCACGGCCTCTTCGGATTCTGGGGGGTGCGAGGAGCAGATCTACTGCGGCCGGCCAACTCTGGAAGGGCGAGGTGCCCTTTGCGCAGACATGCCCAGCAGGGGGGAGAAGGCCGTGCCAGGACCCTCGGGGCTCGGGGCCAGGAGAGCTCCGCACCCTGCACCCCGGTTTCTGCCCTGACTCAGCCCTTCCCTGGGTCGGCTCGGCCCTCCCCACAGGCTCACTTCTCAGTTCTCAGGCCCAAGAGGGAATCCGATGGGCTCAGCCCCCAGCGGCTCTCTCTGCGGGTGCCACCCAGGGGCCACCAGCCCCAGTCTGCGTGTGAATGGGCCGTCTTGGTGCAGATACCCTTGGAGACGGTGGCAGGGTCTTGGGGGCAGAGCGTGGCCCCCTCAGGCCCACACTCAGCCAGGGCAGGGCAGGCCATGTCTGAAGGGCAGGTGCGGCCCTGCTGGACATATCTGCTCCCAACCCGGGCACCTGGCCTGTGACCTCCTTGGTAACCAAACCAGGTAACCAAGGTGCAGGTGCAGGTAACCTGGCCTGTGACCTCCTTGGTAGCCAAACCAGGTAACCAAGGTGCAGGTAACCAAGGTGCAGGAAGCTGTGTGCCTAGGTGGCCTGAGGAAGTTTCCACCTTTAAGGATACAGCTTCCTATAAAAATACACCTCCCCAACAAAGTGAGCGTGGATGTCCGCTGAGAAGCCAACGAAAGCTCCCAATTAAAGCAAAGGCCTTCGGAGGAGCCGTCAGCAGTTATTGATCGCTGCTTATTTTAACTCGAGTTCCTCTTTTCACGTTGAGGCAAAACCTCACGCTCTTTTCTGAGCTCAGCCACAGTTTCTAAATAACTCACGCCTGACACCTGAGTCTGTTCGGTGCCGCCAGAGTATGAGGCTCCCCAAAATAAGAATTGGCCTGAAACTCCACCAAGTGAAGCAGCAAAAGGCTTTATTGTTTCTTATTTTAATTGCTTGAGCTTTCTCCCTGGGCCCTCTGTCTCGCTGCCGGGCCTCCAGACCTCCCCAGCCTCTGTCTTCTAGCCCAGAAGCTGTTTCCAAACCCGGCTGGGCGTAGGAACCCCCTGGGGAGGACGGGCCTAGCACCCCACCTGGAGGGATGGGGCAAGCAGTATGGCCTCTCAAAGAGCTTGGCCTCTCGTCCTTCACACAGTTGCAGATAATACTTGATCAGAAATGGCATTTGGCCCTTGCGGTAGATCAGTGAGGACGCCTCTGTTCCCAGCTGGGAGCTGGGTTCGTGTCCCGCTGGGCCAGCCACACGGCCTTGGGTGAGGAGGCCAAGAAACTCTGCTGGGAAGTGGAAATCACACACACCTCCCGGTGCAGGGGTAGCAGGGAAGGAGGGTGACAGAGAAGGGAGCCGGAGGTGCTTTAGAAGATTCTAGGCAGCGCCTGGGGTGGGGGAAAGTGGGGCAAATTTTGTGGAGCCCAATGCCCCTCAGGTCTGCCCTCTGGGCCTTGGGTCTCTGTGCCTGCAGGTGCCCGAGTAGCCTGTGGGAGGGTTAAGTGGTCGTTCAACAGCTGCTGCCCTGATGCTCGAACCCAGAGAACCTTCCGGACTGGAACCTGTGCCGCCTATCCTGGGGGTGGGGCGTGCTCTGAGGCCTGAGTTTCTCACAGGAGACAGCGGGGTTTCTTGTAAAGCCCAGAGTCCCTTCCCTACCTGGAAAGGGAAGTGACTCTCCCCTAAGGGAAGCGGCCCCAGCTTGAACCGCTGACTCAGGAATGAGCTGTTGGGCTGCTGCTGCCTCTGAGTGACTCCCCGCCCCCTCCCGGGAGAGGGAGGGAGAGTTCGGGGCTGGGCAGACGGTCCCATTCCTGAAGGGAGAGTTCGGGGCTGGGCAGACGGTCCCATTCCTGAAGCGCCAATTCCAGGGTGACCTCAGGGGGCCGCTTCCTGTGAACGGGCACCCCAAACCCAGGGCCGCCGTTCCACCCCCTCCCTACCAAGAGGAACGATGAAAGCCACCTCATCCCCGTCACATCCACGTTCTCTCTGAACTTCCTGTCTCTCCCCGAGGTGGAGATTGTATCCAGGGCGTCGATTGTTCGAGTCAGGAAGGCAGCACCCCCCGGGTTTTAATGCAGGTTTAGATAAACAGGGAATTAGAAAATATCTGCCTCGTAGACCCTTTGGTTATCGTTTTCCCAGTTTGGAAGAAAAATCCCGAAGCTCGAGCCGTTCTGGTGAGTTCTGAAGACAAGAGACTCGAGTCCCCGGTGGGTCCCTGACAGTGGTGGCTGTCAGGGTGCTCCGGGGAACGCGGCTTTTGCAGAGGGGAAAACAAAACAACGTTCTACGAGCTGCTCCGTCACAAGTGTCCGAGAGGGTAAACGGTCGAGCCACTGTTGTTAAGTTCAGGAAGCGAGTGGCAGCTGTTATTGTTCTGCGTGGTCGCCCAGTGAAGCACAGATTCCGCCGGAGCCGCCCGGAGCCGCCCGGAGCCGCCGGGTGAAGGATGTGGCTCCAGCACGCACTTCCTGGAGCTGCCCCGTGAGGGCAGGCGGCTCAGGTGACAGAGGCCCCGCACGCCCAGGGCCACCCTGCAGGGACTCCACGGCCACACCGCCGAGGACAGTGGGCCGTGAGGACCATTGTGGCTGAGGGGGCCCTTTATGCCATGACAGCCACACTCCAGAAAACTGCACTTTGAATTTATTTTTTTATTTTTTTTTTTTGGCCTACTGCAGAACACAGACAGATCTATTTTCCAAGCCTCTGAATATCTTAAAACATCTTGCAGATGCCTACATATTCAAAAGGGGATTTGATGCATATAAAATTCCTGGGACCGAGTATGCCCTCAAAATCCTAAACAGGTGTTGTTCCACCGCCTTCAGAAATTTAGGCCTCCAAATGGTCCCAAGAGCAAAACCCAAGGCCAAACTTGTACTAGTGCCAATAGAGGGAACCAGTTTTTCCTTTTTCTCTTTCTACTGTGAAGCTGGTGGGAATCTTTTTTCCAGCCTTGTCATTTTCCTTTCTTGATATTGCCTGGAATGTGTTCGGCTTGTTTACTTCGTGAACCCAGATCTTTCTGTGACTCGAGAGACTTTTCTTCTGCTTGGTCTTTGATTAAGTTTTTATTCCAGTCCTTCTGGTTTCTTTCTTGGAATCCCCTGAGACAGCCAAGGCTCCCCTCACTTTCTAGCCCCTGGGAGACACATGCCCTTGAGACCAAGCCAGCCCTCCCTCCTGTGTGGCTGCAGGACATGGAACCCTTTCCCAAGCGTCTCAGAGAATTCTGGAAAGAGCATCCATGCTATTGGTCATCCCTACCTCCAATGACTGTCTGTTTTCTCCCCAACCCCCCCCCCGCCAGCCATCTTGTTCCTGCTTCTCCATGTCCCAGAGCCTTCTGGTCCACCTTGCCCCAGATCGTGGGCCCATTTCCTCTTAGCTTGTACCGTGTAGCTGGTGGGTTTAGACCGGGGAATAGGATGCAACTGCAGCCAATGAGACAATGAGGAAGGTGTTTTGTGGGCTTCTACTAAAGGTCTATTTGTCTCAGACACAGAGACAACGATGGAATAGTCCCTTTTCTACCTTTGGAAGCTGTCATAGGATGTGACAGCTGGGGTGCTGCTGTCATCCTGTAACCATGAGGACAGGTAGCTGGAGAGTGAGGCGACATGCAGATGGCAGAGCATTCGATGAAGTGAACCTGGGTCCTGACAGATGCCATTGAATTAGCCGAATGGAATTAGCCGGCCTGGGACCCGCCCTACCTCTCCTCTTCCCGAGTTAATTAATTCCCTTTTGTTCAGGTCATTGAGTTAGGGTTTTCTGCTGCCCGCAGCTAAAACTATCCTAACGCACAAAGGTTCCGGCTATCCTAGGAAAATTTCAAAGCAGAAAATAAAAATTTTCAATCGAATATCAAATTTCACTGCACCAAAAGCCTCCAAGCCGTGCTCTCCCCTCTCCTTGGCTGTCTCTGAGACCTGCTCCCCCTCTGCCACGGACATTCCTGGTGCCTTATCTTTATGTCACACGTCCTTGGGCTCAATATCTCTTTCTCCCGTTCTAACCAGAAAAAGCGCAGAAATCAATCACTGTGTTAGCGATCTCTGCACCCCGGGGAGACATCCTGCTTGCTCGCTTGTTGCAGAATTAATTGTTCAGCTTCTCATCCCAACAGGGCCCTTCCAGATCGGGTTCTGGGTCTAACCTTCGTGTATGCAAGCGGCCACTCAGAGTTTTACCAGGCAGAAGAGAGTCTCCCTGAGAGTCCTTACTCAATCGCTCCGTAAAAATAGCCCCCACCCCTCACCCCTCACCTGCTGCGCTGCAACCCCTTCCCACTTTTGTTTTCTTTGTGGCACTTGTGAGTATCCCATTTTATACATTTATCACCTGATTCATGTATTGTCTATCCCAGAACTGTTCCTAGCACACAGTGGGTGCTCCATAAATATTTAGGGAATGGATTAATTCTGCTGCCACCTTAAAAGGATAGAAAGAAAAAAAAACCCATAGGTTTCACTTAAAATGAAGATGGCTTTGCCCTTGCTGCAGTCCTCGTTCTTAAATTGAGTCTCCCCTGGCCTCACACCTGTAATCCTAGCACTCTGGGAGGCGAGGCAGGCGGATTGCTCGAGTTAAGGAGTTCAAAACCAGCCTGAGCAAGAGCGAGACCCCGTCTCTACTATAAATGGAAAGAAATTAATTGGCCAACTAAAAATATATACAAAAGATTGGCTGGGCATGGTGGCGCATGCCTGTAGACCCAGCTACTCGGGAGGCTGAGGCAGGAGGATCGCTTGAGCCCAGGAGTTTGAGGTTGCTGTGAGCTAGGCTGACGCCACGGCTCTCACTCTAGCCTGGGCAACAAAGCGAGACTCTGTCTCAAAAAAAAAAAAAAAAAAATTGAGTCTCCCCAGTATCCTCCGTGTCTATCGACTGATCGCACTTGCTTTCATGGCCTGGTGGGTTTCCTGTGCGTTCTGGGAAGGGCCCTTCCTCCAGACTCGGTTTGCTCTAACGCCGGCCTGTGGATTTCCATGTCGGCGCTGAGTTTCTGTTTTGCTGCAAGCCGGCCTGACCCGGCTGCTCTCCCGGGATAACTGGTCAGGTCGTGTGTTCATCTTTCTCCTTCTCTCCTCGTGGGTTTTCACTCCCGGGTGGTAAAGCCGTGGCCTTTTACATCCACGTGAGGTTGCCCACGCGTCGGCCCAGGATGTTTTCCTGGCTCCTGCGGCTGCATTTTCAGAGAAGGCTCCTGCTCGGGTCTTCAGGGCCACGTGATGCCCTCGTTCCCACGGGTCAGCGGTTTATTCTCCCGAGCTTGTTTCCTGGTCAGAAATAGGGGGATCGCGGCAGCACTTCTCTCCCGTGTGGGTTTTGAGGATTAAAAGAGATGGTTTGTGTACAGCACAGAGCTCAGGGCCTGGCAGGTGACTCGGTGAGTGATTATTTTAAATGATGAGTGAGGGGGAGAGGAGCGAACCTCCACGAAGGCAGGTGCCCGGGCAGAGGCCCAGGCTGGCGTCTGGCCAAGGGCTGGGGGCGGCTCATGGGAGGGAGAAAGTGCTGGGACGTGGGGACTCCAGATCACAGAAAGACCCTCCAAGGGGGCCTTTGAGAGGACCAGTGAGCAGGAGCAATGGGTGTGGGGGAGGCACCAGGTCGGGGCGTCTGGATCCGGCCACTCTCAAGAACCGGGACCGCCCTGAGCCTGCTTACTGGGCCTAGTCACCCCTGCTTTGAAGAACTGGGGACGACAGAGGCAGGGGTGAGGGCAGCGGCGGTGCGTGGGGTCCCACCAGACTGTAGTAAGAGAGCCCTGAGGACACAGAAGGGGTCCGAGTGTCCCAAAACTCCTGCCTGGGGCCCACCTTACCATCCCTTTTGGCCACTGCTCTTATTTCTCGAGCCCTCAGCAGAAGCTAGGCCTTCATATACATGCTTTAATGTAATCCTGGGAGGGGGTTATTATTAGTATCATTATTATTCCCCTTTTTAATTCAAGGAAACAAAGGCTCAGATGGGATAGCACTGCTTGCTCGGCCCATGAGACTTGTGTGTGACAGCGAGGGGCGTGCACCGACCCCACGCTGTGGCTCAGGGAGCCGGGGCACCCTCGACGTCCTGGGCTTGGCTCTTGGCCACCGAGGTGCCCGGCCGCCTGTGCTCTGGGCCGCAGGGTGAGCCTGCCCTGAGCGCGATGCTGGCGCCCGGCTTGGCTGTTGGCCTTTGCTGCCCCAACCACGGGGCTGGCCGCGCTGTGGAGGCAGCTGGGAGCTGTGCGGTATTTGAGCCATTACCCTTCTTGAACGAGGCCCAAGATGGCCGCACCTTTAAGCTGAGTCCAGTTACTGTCATAGTCTCGTGTCCCGACTGTATTCCTTAAGGGTCGGAATGACAGCTTAGAGATTCCCTACAGCCCGGTCCATCATCCATTCATTCCTTAGTAAACACTCACTGGGAACAGAAGATACAGCAGTCAACCTCCTACACACAGACCCTCCTTCCGACTCCTCCTGAGTTCCCAGAGTCCCTCTTGTCAGTCATTCCTGACTGTCCGAGTGTCCCTCCCATCCCTCCAGCATATTTCTGCTTCTCACGACTGAACGGAAAAGGTTCTACAATCTTGAAACGTAGAAATGTGTTTTCCAACCTCCAAATGTCTCTCACAAACCTATACCCTAGAAGAGGTCTCAGCACCTCACACGGAGACCGGGACAGAACACAAGGGAATGGTCCCGGCCTCTAAAGAGAGAAAGCAGACATTCAAGCAAGTAGATTAAAGGCTACTCAGAAGTCTGCAAGGAAGATACCAATGGCTGCTTGGGAAACCAAACAACAGAACGCTCTCTCCTCCCAGGAAGACCTTGGAGAGATTGTAATAGTTACTCCTAGGACACTGACCGTCTCCCTGCCCAAGGATCCTTGCACCTGCCCTGCCCTGTGCCTGGGACTCTGTCCCCCAGACCGCCACATGGCTGACCGCCCTAAAATCATGCCCGGCCTATAGTCACTCTCCACTGTGCTCCTGTTTTATTTTTCTTCACAGCCGGCATCACTGTCGGTGATGGTGTTGGTTTCCTATCGCTGCTGTAACAAATTCCCACAAACTGGGTGGATTAAAGCATCACAAATGTATTGTCTTGCAGTTCTGGAGGCCAAAAGTCCAAAATGGCTTCCACTGGGCTAAGTCGCGGTGCCGGCAGGGCTGTGCTCCTTCTGGAGGCCCAGGGGCAGTCCCTTCTCCTGCCTTTGCCCGTGTCTAGGGGCCACCTGCGTTCCTTGCCTCGTGGCCGGCTCCTCCACCTTCAAAGCCAGCAGTGGCCGGTCAAGGTTTTCTCGTGATGCCTTTTCTAAGGTTCCGACTCTCTGCCTCCCTCTTTCCCCCGTGAGGACCCTTGTGAGTAGACTGGGACCACCCGGATAACTCAGGATCATCTCCCATCTCTAGGTCAGCACCCGCGCAGCCTGAATCCCCCCACGTGGCTCATTCACAGGTTCCCAGAGTCAGGACGCGGTGGGAGGGGGAGGCCAGTACTCTGCCAGCCACAGCAACTGGCTTCCTTATGTATTGTATTGACTCACTCACTTATGACCTGTCTCTACCATGAGAGGCGAGACCCCTGAGTGTCAGGGCCTTGTGATCTTGCTCACCAGCCTCTGCAGCACCCGGAAGAGCACCTGGCACATAGTAGGTGCTCAAGAAGTATTTGCTAAATGATGAAGGGATACATTTGTAGGCAAGCAAGGTAGGAAAGGCCAAGGAGGGACGTGGAATAAAGACTCCCAACGCCTTCCTGTGCTGAAATTCTGTGATTGATGCTGTGGCTCGATGATCCAGGCTTTCCCCAGGTGGGGGTGTTCAGGACCACGTGTCACAATCTGTTCTGTGGGCACGGTGAGGGCAGCGGGTGCAGCGGGCACTGGGTCTGGGCTGAGCAGGGACTCACAGCGCCTGGGGGGCTGCCCCACGCTCGGGTCCCCGGGCAGCTCCTCTGCAGCCTCCCAGGGCTGAGGACACTGGGCTTATCTGCCAGCTGTCACTCTGTCTCCCCCAGAGTTCCCTGAGAGTTTCACAGAAAGAAAAGAAGCAAGCTGGGAAGGAGGGCGTCTGCCTCGGGGACATGTAATTAAGGATAAAAATATCCCTGAGAGGCTGCCGGCAGTGTGGAAAGTGGAGATGGCCTGCGGTCCTGGGCCCGTTGGAGCCTTTGACACCGGGTGATTCGTGCAGGTTTTGCATTGACGAGCCCACACAGCTACAAACACCATCCGCACTTTTCTGAGTGGCTGAGTCCTTGCAGGGGAGGAGCTTAAACCCAGCTGCATCTTCATTAAATGCAGGACCTTTGCCTGGGTGAGAGGGAAAGGGGAAATGGAAACGGTGAAGGAGATGTGCTTCCCCAATTGCATGCGGCAGGGGAAATGGCAACTTTAAAGGTGAAGGTTGAACGTTGGGGGTGGAGAAGGACTTGGAGGCCCCGTCAGTAGCCCCTTCTCCCTCGACCTCCCCTCACCCCCACCTAGAGACAGACGGAGCTGGACCAAGGAGCTCAGGCCCATCACTGTCTCCGGCTCCCAGGTGCCCAGGGGCGCCCCCAAATCCCCCTAAGCCCCCCAACCCGCTCCACCGCTCAGCCCCACCCCACACTCTGCACCTAAAAAGGCTCAGTAGATTCCTGCTCGATAAATGCAGACATAGGTGAAATAACCTTGACCCCGAGATGAACATGCTTACCCAGAAAGAAAAGTTAACTAACATGTCCCAGGAGAAATGGAGAATAAGTAGACTCACTCTGAGTGCTTCACGACGTTTGTGTACCCGGACGGGACCCTGAACTCCTCTTCTGTCTAGCTTTGCTTTTTTTTGGGACTGAGAAGGATTACAGCAGATCAATATTTATTATCTCTGCTTTTTGCTGTTAGGAAAGTAGTAAGTGAGGGTGAGGAAGTTCAAATCGAAAATATGAAACAGAAGTAAAATCCCCTGACAATGATACCAGCTTTCCTTCTTGGGAAACTAGCAATGTAAATACGTTTCTCTAAAATTGAACTTCAGAATCTGTAACATCTTTGGCATCTTAAAAATAGCCCTAAAGCCTTTACGTTGAGCACCTTGAGTGCTCACTGAGGCATTCTTTAACAATTGACTGATATTTTGGGGTGAAAAGAGTTGCAAAAGATTAGCAATAATATCATGCCTGGTAAGCTACAGAGAAGTGGGCACCATTTTAAAGTAATTTTTTATTGTACATTGGAATCTTAAGATATTGGACTAAAAAAATATATTAATCAAATTGATTTCACCCAATTTTTAAAAAGTATTAAAAATATGGCTCGTGGAAAATTTTAAATTATACATAAGGCTCGCATTATATTTCCACTGGGCACAATTGCTCTAGAGCCTTGCTACTGAGTCCACAGACCACACCGCCCGCACCCCTGGCAACTTGCTAGAAATGCAGAGGATCCAGCGCCAGACCTGAAGATGCGGGATCAGCATTTAAACAAGATCCCAAGCGATCCTCATGCAGGTCAAGGTTCGAAGACCATGTGGGGGTCGGGAAAATGGCGCTCAGGCTCTCACGGGGAGGGGCAAACAGGGCAAATGGACTATCAACGTTTGTAGTGCCTGAGCCCTATGGGGGATACTTACCCCGCCCCCACGAATTTGTCCAACAAGCCACGTGGGCAAAGATATATGTACAAGGACATTCGCTGCAGCATTACTTGGAGTTGGGGACAAAGAAGAACCTTAACAGAAACCTAGCAAGCAACCTGCGTGTGATTGGTAGGGAACTGGCTAAATACGCCGTGGTCTGGCCAGCGGAATCCTTATGTGGATCCTTAGAAAATGAAAGCAGAGTTTCGTGTAAATTGGAAAGATTTCCAAAATTTAAAGAAAAAAAGTTACAGGATGATATTATGGTATGAGAGTCTTGTTTTTGTTTGTTAAGGGACAGATTATCTACGCAGCACTGCATGTATTTAAGAGCACAATGTCCAAGGAACTGGTAACAGGGGGTCTAGGGTGGGGGGTTGTGGGCCATCGGGGTCACCAAGAAGAGCAGGGGGCTTCTATGTTCCAATGTTTGTCCTTTGCTACTCTTTTAATTTCTTTTTTATTGTTTTTTTTTTAGTGAGACAGAGTCTCACTTTGTTGCCCAGGCTAGAGTGAGTGCCGTGGCGTCAGCCTAGCTCACAGCAACCTCAAACTCCTGGGCTCAAGTGATCCTCCTGCCTCAGCCTCCCGAGTAGCTGGGACTACAGGCATGCGCACCATGCCCGGCTAAGTTTTCCTATATATATTAGTTGGCCAATTAATTTCTTTCTATTTTTAGTAGAGACGGGGGTCTCGCTCTTGCTCAGGCTGGTTTGGAACTGCTGACCTTAAGCGATCCGCCCACCTCGGCCTCCCAGAGTGCTAGGATTACAGGCGTGAGCCACCACCCCCGGCCTATTTTAATTTCTTTTAATCCAGTTGAGATATAATCTTTAAAATAATGTTTCTGGTCGCTCAGACCTGCTCCCTTATGCTTGTCTCAGACGCCCGGGGTCCTTCGCCCGCTCCGGGCCTTGAGCCCAGGTGGGTGTGGACGGGAAGTCTGAGGACCCGAGGAGGTGCGGAGGTGGAGGTGAGGCGCGGGCCAGGCGCTGCTTCTCCCAGTGGCCAAAGCTCAGGCTTTACCTGGCGTGCACCTGCCGTGTGCACCTGCCTTCTCCTCCTCGGAGGCGGGCAGGAACCCGTGGTAGCAAAGCTCGACCCGACTAGGCCCTGCTGGGTACTAGCGATCACCCCGTCAGCGCTGCAGGGTTTGCAACCTGGAAGGGGATGGTTGCACTAGAATACTGGGTGAGCTTGTGGTCCTGTCCTTTTCTCTTTCTTATTTATTTTTTCCTTTTTTTTTTTTTTCTTCATGGCAAAGGTAGAGAAAGGATATCTTTAACACACTTTTTAGGGGGTGCGGTACAGTGGGTACCATGCTCATGGGCATCAACCACCTTAGTTAAATCGTGAGTTCCTGTTGTTCTCAGCCAGTTTCTAGCTCGTGATTTTTCTGCTAACTTAAGGATAGTTCAGTGGGATAAGGTCACGTTTACATTTTGAAGTGCCTTTCTAATACAGTCTTAAAGCAGCCCTGTCAACCTCCCATAAAGGTAACGTAGATTCCTCCAGTAAAGGAACATGTCAAAATGTATTGAATTCATGCATTTGGCAAACTACACAAAATTAAAGTACCTTAATACCATAAAATAATTTTTCTTACATTTTATTTTTGTCTTTATTTTTTTAAAAATTATAACAGGAAATGGGATGGTCTCAGAAAGTCTAGGGGTAAGGATGCCGTAACTCGGGGTCCCAAACAGAGTCTCAGCAGAGATGCCTGGGGAAAAAGAAGATTGGGACCAGTTGAAAAAGGGCTTGGGTGCTGGGCTGGGGAGTTTGGACTCGACTATGCAGACAGCAGGGAGCCATGGAGGGTTTTGGTGGTGGTTTTGTTTTTTAATTGAGGTGAAGGTCACATAACATAAAATTAATCATTTTTTAAAGTGAACAATTCCATGGCATTTAGCATATTTACAGTGTTGTGCAGCCACCACCGCTATCTGGTTCCCAAACATTTATCATTCTAAGATAAAACCTCGTATCCATATAAAAATAGTTTTAAAGTTAGTTTTTTAAAAATTTACCTTTCATTCCCCCCACACACAGAGAAATATGTGTGTGTTGAATTTTAAACCCTCCAAAGCAAAAACTGGGTGGTAGGAGTGATTTTTTTGTTTGTTTTTTAATCGGTTTTTGTTTACAGCGCCCTGCTAGCCTGGCCCCCTGGTGGGGGTGCTGGTTCTTAGGCAGAACATCTTCCGGGTCAAGTTCAAGGCTGAGGGACCTGGGTCCATACAAACAGCTGTTCTTGTTTGCTTCCTTCCTTTTTTTTTTTTTTTTGCTTTTTTTTTTAACCTAAGTGAAATATGCATATGCTTTTTAATATCATTCAAACAAAACAGAAGCACAGAGAGTGGACAGTGAAAACCTGCTTTTACCCCATCCACGACCCCTCTCCAGCACAGAATGGCCACTGCCGGTGGTTCTGCATCTGTCATTGTGTGTTTACAGAGATGTGTACAAAGATTCAGTTTTGTTTTTATAAATGGCATAACATCGTACATACTGTTCTGCACTTTGCCTTCTTCCCTTAGCAATCTGCCTTTGAGGTCTACCCAAGTCAGTTCATACACCTTTGTGCTTTTTCACTGTCGTGCGATAATGGATGGACATGTAGACAATTTCTTTTTGTGTTGTTATTACTGCAAAAGACAAATGCTGCAATAAGCAAAGCTCGTATGTGCCTCTGTGCACATACACAAGCTTTCTCCAGGCAGAAAGATGACTAGATTGAAGGGATGCATATTTTATTGTACATGCAGCCAAATCACCCGGCCCAGGGTGATCCTCCCACCAATGTCTCCTGGTGCCTACGATGCCCCCACATCTTCGCAATTCTGGACGTTACCATTGTCCGTAATTTTCACCAAACGGTGAAATATGCAGTCTCAATATTTTATTTTGCATTTCCCTCTTTAGAAATGACAAAGCCTATTTTCATATATGCATTCACCATTTGTGTTTCTTCTCCTGTCAATTGCCTATTGATATTCTTTGTCCATTTTTCCCTTTTTAAAAATTTTCTGATTATAGAAGCTTTTCATATACACTCCATATCCATTTTTTTTTTTTTTTGGTCAGTTATGTTGTAAATATTTTCTCCCAGCCTGCTGCCTTTTTAAACATTGTTTACAGCCCATTTTGTCATGGTGAAAGTTTAAAGCCTTTAAGTAGTCAAATGTTTTCATTTATGGATTGAGTTTTGTGAATCATTCATCTCAATATTACTTATCCAAGGAAAATACTTTTGCTAACATTTTTATAATATGCTTTTATGTTTGGCTCTTTATTTATTTTTACATTTGGTATAAAGTAGGAAATATAACTCTACCCTTTGAATGGATAGCCAATGCCATGTGTTAAATGGTCAATTCTTTTCCCATTGATCCACTATGCCGTCACATCATGTGCTCATTTCCCATATAGTCCCAATCTGATTTTGGGCTGCTCTTTCTGTTTTATTGATTGATTAATCTACTCTTGCCCTAGTTGCATCATTTTTAATGTGGCTGTATTGTGTGTTTCCCTGTCTCGTAGACTAAGTTCCCACCTATTGTTCTTCTCTTTATTTCTTTGTTCCCATGCATTTTCCTTTCCAAGGGAATTTTGTAATCAGCCCATCAAGTTCCCTAAAAATTGTAATTGGAATTTTTTTTTTTTTTTTGAGACAGAGTCTCACTTTGTTGCCCAGGCTAGAGTGAGTGCCGTGGCGTCAGCCTGGCTCACAGCAACCTCAATCTCCGGGGCTCAGAGATCCTACTGCCTCAGCCTCCCGAGTAGCTGGGACTACAGGCATGCGCCACCATGCCCGGCTAATTTTTTGTATATATATTTTTAGTTGGTCAATTAATTTATTTCTATTTTTTGGTAGAGACGGGGTCTCGCTCAGGCTGGTTTTGAACTCCTGACCTTGAGCAATCCGCCCGCCTCGGCCTCCCAAAGTGCTAGGATTACAGGCGTGAGCCACCACGCCCGGCCATGTAATTGGAATTTTATGTAATGGTATTGAACTAATAGACTAATTTGAAGATAACTCATATCTTTATTACATTGAGTTATTCGATTTGAGATCATGGCATCTCTTTTCATTTATTCTGATTTTCTTTCATGTGTGCTTTCTTTTATGCTTTCTCCCTATGGTTCTTACACCTACCCTGTTACTGGGTACGATGTAGTTTTTGTTACTTTTGCAAACAGGATCTTTTCTTTTCCATGACGTTTGTAGGTTTGTAGGTATCTAGGAAAGTGACAGTTTCTGTAGGGTGCTCTTAACTGCATGTCGGAATTATCTCACTCATTTTAATACTTCTTGATGTCATTCTTTTGGCTTCTCCAGGTGCATGAGCTTGTGTGCAAATAATGGCAGACTTTTCTACTCCTTTCCATACAACTTATTTGGAGGCCAGGGAGATTTTTTTTTTTTTTTTAATTTGTTTTGCACTGGCCGAGGCCTGCCGTGCGATGACACAGCTCAGAGACGATGGCACTCTTGGTCATCTTGCGTCTGGTTTCCCAGGACGTTTCTGGTCTGGAAGGAGGATGCAAATCAGAGACAGGAGAGCCAAGAGGAGGGCAGCAACAAATGGTGCCCACGTGGGAAGAGCCAAGTAGGTGGGAGCCGGTAAGTTTAGCCAGGTGGTCAGTGACAGGGTCTTGTGCACCCACCCAATGCACTGTGGGGTTCCTCTTTGGTGAGGCCGGATGCTGGGAGAGTGACCAGGGCCAGACACCAGGACACTCTCAGCCCTCACCTCGTGCATCTCCAGACAGCTCTGAGCATCTTAAATAGGGCAGCAAGTTGAATCCTGGTGACCTCTGATTCTGGATCCCAGTTCTACCTCTTGGGAGACACATGGAGTTTGTGATCTGCATCAGATGCAACAAATTATCCAATTGGTGAGGCTAGCAAACGCATGCTGGCCTTCTATGAAAATAAAGTAAGAGAAACAGGTGTACCTGGTTTGCTTTGCTCCCAATGAACTTCTGTGGGTGCTGGGATCACTACTTGCTTTGCCTGTTCTTGCAAACCAGGACTCTTGTAACTTGGTCTAGACTCTCGCCTGGGGTGGACGTGAAGCTCACTCAATGTCAACTGCAGAACAGTCCACCTTACCCGCCGTGACAGTCACCCCCTGCCTGCCCTCGGGTGTCCTGGTCCTGCCCTTAGCTTCCCCCCAGCTCCTCAGCACCCCACGATCGAGCTCTCTCCCCCAGAGCTCGCTCCCTTGCTGGGGTGACGCTTGGATTTTGTAGAAGCAGGTGTCATCGCAGCCCCTTTTCAGCCTTGGGCTTTGGTCACATGATGTGGGGGCCCCTGCATCAGTTCCTCGGAGCAGCCGGGGTCTTTGCGCAGTGACTTTTGGTTCCTCTGCAGGTGTGATGTTGACCCGGGTGCCTGTCTGTTCCTGTACACCCCAGGGGACTACGGGGAGCCCTCCTGGGGAGCTGGGGGACTCACATTTGTCACCGCAGCTTGTCAACCAGAACACTTTGTTACCGCACCTTTCTGGCATCTCTTGGCTTCAGACAGTCCCACCTACCCGCCCCAGCAGGCTGGGAGCTTCCTGCTGCGACCCAGCCTTTGCGGTCTTTAAGCGGGAAAGTGTTCTCACTGGACAGCAACACCCGTCCTCTTTCCCGAGACTGATCCTTCACTGTCTGGTGTCAGCTGTACTTTTTCCCCAGATCCAACCTCGCTTTCTAGAGATGGGGCCATGCAGAAGGAAAGGCAGGTGTATATGGGAGGCTTGGCCTCTAGGAATTGAGGAAATGACTTTGCCAAAGTGGTAAATGTCACCGGACCATACACAGTGGTAAACATCTGACAACTAGTTCTCCAGGTAAGAAAACGAGGCTCTGATTTGCAGGGGTTGCCAATTCCTGTGGTGTAAATACTCTGATCACGGCTCCACCATAGTGGCTGCATTAACAACCAGCTCTTGGGGAGCCTGGAAAGCTGGGATCTGAGCCAGTCGGAGCCAACACCAGCACTATGGGAGGCGTGTGCTATAAACTCACATCTGCTCAGCCCTGGCAAGGTCTGCCTGCCTCTGGCCCTGTAGACGTTTTTATCAGCAACTCCTGTAGCTCTTTTGGATTCAGACAGGTGAACAAACACTCTGCTTTACTTAGAGCCCTTTTAATCCCCAAACCCTTTTTATACAAGTTACTTGAATTCAGTTTTGCCTATTCCTTGCTGTCATGTTTGGGAAGGATATTTTTTCTACCTGCCTCTTCCTTTTGACCGTGTGATCTTGGGCAAAGTTTCCACTCCTCTGAGCTTCAGTTTATTCATCTGAAAAAGGGAGGCGACAACACATTACCCTAGTCAACATACAGCAGATGCTCCGTGACGATAATGGCTCTTCCTGGCTGAGAGCTGTGCCTGGGCTTATAGTAGCTCACCCAGCCACTCGGCCGAGCAGGTCTCAGAATCCTCACTCATGGACAAGGAAATTGGCTTAGTCTTAGAGAGTTAAATACCATATTCCAGATTGCACCAACTGGTGGTAGCGCTAAGATTTGAATTTGTGGTAGACATTGTGTTTTTAAAAACTTAGTTGCAAACATTTAAAAATCTGAGATTTCACCTAAGAATCTGGATTTTTTTTTTTGCCTTCTTGGTGAAAAATTTAAAGTTCCAGTAACTTTAAGCATACATTACCTCGTGAGGATATAACTGGTGCTCGGTGGAGGCTGCTCCCTTGGAAGGGGTACTTCTCCTGTGAGCCACAGGCCCCACCTCTCCCTAGTGCCTCACGCCTGCCTGCTTCACTCATGCCAAGCTTCAGATTTCGTGACTTTCACCATGGGCCCCACTGCTTTCTAACTGATTGCTATTTCCCCCTGCACTTGACCTAAGAAGAGATGGAGCCTCAGAATGTTCTGATAATTAATTCAAGTCAAATCAGAGAGGCCACAACAGATCTAAGAACTAATCTTTCAGGCCCAGCGTGGTGGCTCACACCTGTGATCCCAGCATTTTTGGAGGCCAAGGCAGGAGGATCGCTTAAGCCCAGGAGTTTGAGGTTGTGGTGAGCTGTGATGACACCACTACAGCCACTATACTCTAGTCCAGGTGACAGAGCAAGACCCTGTCTCAAAAAAAAAAAAAAAAATAACTAATCTTTCACCATCAGGCTACATGATCAAAACCACAGCACTTTCTCACTCTAACGCGGTGTCTTTACAGCTGTTTTAATTCCTCCTGTCCCCACGTTGCACTTGCATAGCCCTCCCTTTCATAGGAAACCGTTCGAGGGCGTGTCTTTGTATTTGGATATGTTCTTACAAAACGTGTATTGTTGGATGTGACGGCGATCTGGCCGCGACTTCGGCCACCCCATTGATCGCCGGGGTTGTTCCGGCTGATCTGGCTGGCTAGGCGGGTGTCCCCGCCCTCCCTCGCCACTCCACCCGCGTCCCTCCCAGAGCTGCTGGGTCCAAGAGGACGACCTTCCCCCGGTGGCGGAGGACCGCTCTTCGGGCAAGAGTATACGAGTCGCTGCACTCCGCTGCTAGAACCTCCAAACACGCTCGCAAGACGTGTATTGTTGATTCGTGTGCACGCATTGTTAATTCACTGAAGGGATATCATAATTCTTGTTCTGTTCTCTACTTTTTTTACCAAAGGATCTTTGTAAGATTCCTCTGCGTCGCTATGTGCATACGGCATCCTCGCTCTGGCTGCTGCACAGCACACACACACACACACACACACACACACACACTGTGTGCCTGGAGCACGCTGCCTGCCCACTCTCCCAGGTGCCCTCCCAGCCTCTGCCACACAAACAAACCAGAGATGGCCCCCCAGGTCGGTGTCCCCGTGTGAACCGCCAGGGGACAGTGCCGGACTGCTCCCCAGAGTGGCTGCGCTGGTCTGCATGCCCGGGTGCTTTCTGCAACACAGACGCCGAGGGGAGGGGAGTATCCACTGGTAGATTAGGGCCTGTGGCTGGAGGTGGAGAAGACTTGCCTTGCACCAATGGCGCAAGAACACGCAGGCAGAGAAACTGGAGAGCGGCAGACTTCAGAGTCCACACCCAGAACTTAGAGTAAGGGGCCTGAGACCTGGGTTCAAGTCCTGGCTCTGCCACTTACAGGGGCAGGTCACCCTGTTTCTTCACCTGTAAAATGGGAAGAACAACAGAGCCTTGAGTGAGGCTGTTTGGGTACTCAGAAAACACTCATCCTTGCGTTCGTTCACTCTCAGCACTGAGGTAAGCACACGATGCCCTTTGTCACCTAGATGCTGGAGCCCTGAGTGTGCCCGTCTCACTCAGGGCACCCCGTGTCCCCTCCAGCTGGCTCGGGGACTCACAGGGACAGAGTTCCCGCCAAGGAGGAGGAGGAGGATTTTGGACCTGGGCAGACAGAAGGGGAAGTAGGATGTGTGCTGAGGGTGCTGGGCCTGGGGCAGGGGCCCAGGGAGGATGGCAGTGCTCCTGGTGGATAGGAAGAGGGACGGGAAGCTGAGGGTTTCGTATCTGATCAGCTCCTCCATGAAGTGTGGGTCCAGATTCTTTGCCGGTGCTGCGGGGCTCAGGTTGAGGACTAGAGGGGACATCCCAGGATCTGCTGTTCAGGGCAGGCGCGAGGCGGACGAGTGCAGGGACTGACTTTCAGAGCTCTCCCCGAAGCAGAGCCCGGGCTTGGGCCCAAGCAGTTCACTCAAGAAGGGCTCCCAGGAGAAGCCAGTGAGGGCGTGGGGGACACAGCTCAGGGAAGGGGGAAGCCTGGTGAGATTTCAGGTGGGCTGGCGCCAGGGGCTGTGGCATGTAAATGACACTGGGGCTTTGTCCCGCAGAGAGGCAGGCTGCTGGGCCATGCACGCACCCTCCAGCATCCTGCTCTCTCGGGTGGAGACAGGGAGCACAGGCCTCCCAGGTCTATGAGGTGGCTCCAGTGCCCACGGCAATCGTCTGAGGCAGCAGGGTCCAGTCTTTAGCACAAAAGCCCCAGAGGCAGAGCTGGTTAAGTGGTCCCAGGGGAACTGGTAGGACACCAAGCGTATTCCATGCAAGGACCTGCTGTGGTGTTAGCACCAGTCCTTTGCACATGCTGCTCCCTCTGCCCGCCACGCTGTTCCCTGTCTCTGTGCCCGCCCAGCTCCGGCCCACCCTCTGCGTCTCGGCTTGGCGTCGCTTCTCTGGTGAACGCTTTCCTGACCCAGCAGGCTAAGTCCCCCGTGCCACCCCCCAAGGCACTGTCTTCCAAGCCTCTGCACCCCGTCATTATCTCCTTAATTGTGTAGGTACCTTGTCTGGTTTCTCCAGAAGACTCTGGGTGAGGCCGGGGGCTGTGCTGGTCCCCCGTGCCCCTGCAGAGCGTGTGGTAGGAAGTTAACAAACGCACGTGGGCCGCCACCGGCTTGCCGAGCTGTGGCTCTGCTTGGCTCCAGCCCTGCTCAGGGCAGCAGGGGCGCCGTGGGCTGGTCCTGGCTAGTAGCCTCAATGGCTAGAGGCTGCAGCAGGACAGGTCACAGGGCAGAGGAGGGCACCGTGGAGAGGCAGCTCTGGGGGCCACCGCGGGCTCGGGCTCACTGCAGAGATGGTGGGGCCCAGAGTGGCCTGAAGGCCTGTGCAGGGGACGAGATGAAAGGGTGGTGGCCTCTGAGAGACTGGAGAGCAGTCATGGTGGGAATGAGCATGGGGAACTTGAAAATGTGTCCCTCGTGGCAGGTCCTGGTGACAAAACAAGTTGTGTGACGTTAGACACATTACCTAATCTCTCACAGCCTCAGCTTCCTCATGGGTAAATGGAAATAATTATGTCTTGAAGATTCAATAAGAGGAAGACCCTGGGGCTGGGTGTGGTGGCTCACTCGTATAATCCCAGCACTCTGGGAGGCCAAGGCAGGTTTGCTTAAGGCCAGGAGTTGGAGACCAGCCTGAGCAACAGCAAAATTCTTTCCTACGAGAAATAGAAAATTTATCAGGGCTTGGTGGTACATGCCTGTAGTCCCAGCTACTTGCAAGGCTGAAGCAGGAGGATCACTTGAGCACAGGAGTCTGAGGCTGCAGCAAGCTATGATGAAGCCACTGTACTCTAGCCTGGGCAACAGACAAAGATCCCGTCTCAAAAAAAAAAAAAAAAAAAGGAAGACCCTGGGGGAAAGTTAATTCTTCCCATCATACTTGTATTTGTCAGTGTTTGCTGCATAACAAACAGCCTCAAATATCTCAGCACTTACAGCAGCAAACATTGCTTTTCCACTCTGGGTCTGCTGGTCAGCTGTGGTTGGCTGGTCTAGCTGGGCTCTCCGGGCCACAGCTGGACCAGGCTGGACTCCAAGTTTCTGGCCAGGGGTCCAGGTCTGCTCTCCATGTCTTCATTCCTGGGCCAGGCTGAGGGCTGGAGGATCCCTGGGGTAGCTCTTCTCATGGCAGATCATAGAGGCCCAGGAGGGACAAGCAGAAACCTACTGTGCCCTTTGAGCCCTCCACTCAGAACTGGGCTTCTACCCACATTGCATTGGCCTCAGTAAGTCACACAGCCAAGCCCAACATCAGGGGGTGTGCCAAAGAAATCTATTCTTCGTGCCCCAGTGCAAGATGCCATGAAGGCCCATGACGAAGGGCCTGGATGCAAAATCCTACAGCAGGGAGGGTCTACTCTGCCGCAGCCCTCTCCCACGTCCTCTGGGCTTCGCCTGTGCAGGTGAGCTCTTGGAGAGAGTGTGGATCGTTTTCCATAGTTAACTGACTACCTCACTGTGATGCCCGGCACGAGGCGTGGTCTATAGCTGTCAGCTGTGGCCCTAGTAGCCAAGGCCCCATCCAGTCCTGGGGGCTTCACTGTGGTCCTGAGGTCCCCAAATGAGGGTTCCACCATCCAAACACCGAGACCACGTGCTGACAGACAGCACTGTCACCCCTGCCCCTGGTCCAAGTGTGGTGACACCCACAGAGTTCTCAGATGACGCATCTCAGAACTGCCATCGCAGGGGCAGCCGTGCGTTCCCAGCCTGCAGCCGCCGCTGGGAGGGGTGCGGAGCCTTCCCCGAGCTGCTCAAGTCCTCCAGCAAAACAGAGACTCACTCCCGCTGCAGAAGCTGGAGAGTGAAGAGCAGAGGCTTGGGTCCCGACGGTCTCAGCACCCCAGGGGGACCCCTAGCAAGAGCAAGGGAAGGGGACATTGTGCACCCACAGAAGGAGCTGACGGCTGAAGTCCCAGGCACAGTCTGGAAAACGGGGGCATCAGCTCTGAGATTCAGGGCAGGGGAGGGCTTAGAAGCGAGTGCAGAGACCCCTGGGCGGTGAGACAAAGCCCACGCCAGGTCGTGCCAGGAGGCCTGCCCAAGAGAGGTGAGGGAGGCGCTGGAGATGGAAATGGGGGCTGGCTGGAACGGGGGAGTTGGGAGAAGGCAGAGCCCACCCCCACCAGTGCCAGGCCCGCCAGCCTGGGCTGCAAGGACGGTGGGGGGAGGCGGGTGGGCAGCCTGGTGCTCACCGGGGCGCTGAGGAAGAGGAGTGTCTGGGGAGCCATGCCGTCCCACTGGCTGCGGCTGGCGGGTGGGGTGGGGCAGGCCGGCTCCCAGCGTCCACTTTCCCACCCCTAAGCGTCTGCCTCCTCCCCGGAGCGGCCGCGTCACTGCCTCCGCACACAGGGACTCTGATCCAGCCTGGCGTTGGTTCTCTTTCTTTTTAAGTCCCCAGACAGTGGTTTGGGACCCAGCCATGGGGCAGGCCAGCGGAGGCAGGGCCATGCCCAGAGACAGCGAGTGCCAGCCTCCCTGCCCTACCACCGTGGGTCCCCAGCCACCCCCCTCCCCCTTTCTCAGCTTGAAACGTCCCCTTGGGTGCTGCTCTTCTGCCTTTTCTGACCACCCAGGCAAGCTGCTTGACTTCTCCGAGACTCAGTTTCCTCACCTGCGAGCTGCGCTAGTAGATAAAATACAAATTAGGTGCCGTGTGTGAGCACACCTGGCCCAGGTCCTGCCCGCACCTGGTGCCTAATCCACGGCCATCTTTCACCTCCCCCCACGTAGCTCCCTGGAGGTTCATTCTCCATTGGGGGGTCCCCAACCCGAGGGAGCCAAGGAGGTCCCAGGAGACCCTCAGAGGGACTCTCCCCTACCTCTGGCACAAGACACACAGCAGAAAACTGTGCCCCTGCTACCATGAACATATCTTCTGTCCTGGGGGGGAGCTGATATGCGTTCCAAAGGCAGAGCCGAGGAGACATAGAGAAGAGCCCCTCCCCGGACGTGGAAAGGCCACTTTCTCCATCCACGTCCCTCCCCTCCGTCCCCTCCTGCAAGCGCCAGTGACAGCTCACAGCATTCCTGGCCTCGCTAACCCACAAAACCAGGCATCTTTGTGAGATGGGGCAGCTCAAGTTCCCTGCAGATGGACTGCCAGCAAGTTCCCACGAATAGTGCTGTGACATCCTCAAAGGCACTGTCCCCTCCTCCTTTGTCAGCTGCTGCTGTGCAGGTCTCTGACAGGCAAGACCGCTGCGGACATCTCCACTGCCTCCTCGTACCACGAGAACACCACGGTCCCTGTCCCAGCACAGGGCTGTGTGCCAGTTGCCAAAGCCACGGGTCCCCCAGTGTGCCAGGCTCTGCGTGGCAGCAGGGAGATGGCCTCCTGCCGAGTGCTGGGCCACCATTTGTGCCCAGAGACCCACAAAACCTGCCCCCAAGAGCCTACACCGTCAGTCTTCGTCTGCCGTTTGTTCAGTCTCCCCAGAAGCTAAATCAAGACCGTGGGTGGTGGAGAGAACAGTGGCCATGTCCAGGTCCCTGCCCTTCCTCTCCCAGCCAGACGGTCCCCCTCTTGGTCACAGAACAAGAACTGCCTTGGTCATGTGTGGGCGGGACCTCTGCAGGGGCCCAGCTGCGCTCACCGTGACACCAGCTGTGGGCCGCTGCCCCGGCCTCCCCCTCCCCCTCTCGCACTGCACTCTGCACGACTCCGACTCTCTCTGACGAATTTTTTTATTATTGTTGTGTTAGTGTTATTACGGTTATCTGAGCATCGTAGATGTGTCCAGGGTATCTGCAGTTTTTGCATAAAAACCTCTAGAAGCATATAGACTAGGAATGTTTCTGTACAATTGAAAAAAATCTGACCCTTTTGGACAAGATACTTTCTAATGCTCCTCCCCTATGTGTGTGTGTGTGTGTACACACTAATCAAATGAGCTGAGTTACTTAAGCTCACTTTTTTTTTTTTCAAGTGAACCAAAGACTTTATTTCTTAAAAACAGATAACACCAGAGTACTATGTGGTATCCATATTCATTACAAAAAAATAATTACTGGAATTTTCAAAACATCAAACAGATAAGGCAAATCAATGGTTAATCATTTTCAACCAATATACAGATTTTTCGTTCGAGGTCTAAGTTTTCTTTCTACATAATATTATTCACAGGAGATCCCTGTGCCAATTTATCATCAAAACGGGGGCTCCGGAAAGTCAAGCCCGGCTTTGTCCTGATTTCCAAGACGAGGCAGCCGCCAGCCTAGGCCTCTGGCTTGCTGCTTGTCCTGGAAGTCATGGTTAAGCTCACTTTTTTAAAAACTTTTTTGTTTTTTTGAGACAGAGTCTCGCTTTGTTGCCCAGGCTAGAGTGAGTGCCGTGGCGTCAGCCTAGCTCACAGCAACCTCAATCTCCTGGGCTCAAGCAATCCTGCTGCCTCAGCCTCCCGAGTAGCTGGGACTACAGGCATGCACCACCATGCCCGGCTACTTTTTTCTATATATATTAGTTGGCCAATTAATTTCTTTCTATTTATAGTAGAGACAGGGTCTCGCTCTTGCTCAGGCTGGTTTCAAACTCCTGGCCTCAAGCAATCCGCCCGCCTCGGCCTCCCAGAGTGCTAGGATTACAGGCGTGAGCCACCGCGCCTGGCCCAAAACTTTTTTTCTTACAGCGTCAAGCTTAAACAAGTGTTTACATGTAACCACCATTCAGATAAAACAAGCCATTTCTAGGCTGATTGTCTTTTTTACAAAACATTTTATTTTGAAAATAATTTGAAGTAAGGAAATTTTCTAGAATAGTACAAAGAATACCTGTATACCCTTCACTTTCCCCAATTAATGTTTTCACATACTAAGTTTATCTCTCTCTCATATTACTGTTGATTTTATTATTGTTGTTCTGAATTATTGGAGAGTAAGTTGCTGGCAATGCCCCATGATCTCTATTTCCACATGTCTTTCCTAAATGATAAGGACTCCCTCCTACATAATAACCACATTCAGCCATCATATCAGGAAATTAACACTGATAAATATAAAATCTAATTCATAGACCCCCGTTCAGATTCCTCCTGTAGTCTTACTAGCAATATGTAAATATGTTATTTACATGTTTATGTAAATTATATATAATTTATGCATATATGTATATATTTCCCCCTTCTGGGCCAAGTTTGGATCCAAGCTTGTGTGTTACATGAGCCTGGATTGAGCCTTGTCACATCCCATTAGTGTCCTTTAGCTGGACGCGGTTCCTCATCTATCATGACCTGGGCACTTTTGAAGAGAATAGGCTAATGATTTTGTAGACTGTCCCTTGATTTGGAGTTTTCAGGTGTTTCCACTCACCGGGGCCCAGGTGCTCATTTCGGCAGAAGGCACAGAAGCCGGGCTGGGCCCTCTTCTGTGCGCCCCGTCCTGGCACTGCCCAAGCTGACGTCGAGCCCTCGGTTAAAGGGGTGTCTGCCAGGTCTCCTCTTTGCAAAATTACTATTTTTTCTCTTTTAAAATTAATAACTGTTATGTGGGAAAATACTCGGAGACTATCTAAATATCCTGTTCTTCCTCAAACTCTCACCCACCCGGTTTTAACATCTGCGGATGATTCTTGCCCGAATCAATTACTACCCTACCGTGGTGGTTGCCAACGGCGACTATTTCCGTCACTCCTTCGGCAGTGATCCGCTGGCTTCTCCTGTGGGAGGAGCTCTCCCTTTCTCATTCATCCGTGTCAGCATAGACTCGTGGATTCCTATTTTACTCAATGATTATAAGTATGTGCATTATTCATTCTCATGTTTAAATTGTGCTGCATGCTCCTTTCAACTGTCCTTTCCGTGGGCTCCAGGCGTCTGTGTCCTTTGAACACGTTCCCGTCATTGTTTGAGCGTTTCCTTACCGTCTGGGCAACAGATGCCCCAACAGGCCCCGCTACACCTCCCCGGCCTCGCTGCTAGGGCTGCCGGACTCAGCCACTTCTCAAGGAGCCCTGGTTCCCTGCAGCAGAGAATGGTATTCAGCAGCCAAGCCCCGCACGGTGGGCGAGCTCGTTGCCGCTGGAGTGCCGTGGGCCCCCTGAGCTCGGACAGGGCGGGGAGGGGTACTCCTTTACACACCTGCGTTGACCGTATGTAGTAAATCCTGAGTTCTCGCTGGCACTTCCCATTCTAGCCCAGCACTGCAGAGCGCCTGGCCTTCCTCCTTTCCACACGTGTAGCCTTTTTCTCTGACAGTGAGAAGCCAGGCACCCGTTTCTCCATATATTCGATCACTTGCTTGATTGATGTTTATAGTGTATCTAATCCCTGCTGTCCCCTACGCGGCTGCTCCCTGACCGGCCCTGCCACCCCCTTGGCCCTTGCTGCGCGGGCTGCTAAGGCCCGGCTGCGCCTCAGCCCGGTGGTACCCTCGGCCCGCGGGCTCTGCATGCCCCTGTGTCCGGCCCACCGCCTCGGCCCCGGCCCAGGGTCCTGCTGGCCCCGGACGCGTCAAAGGCAGGGAAAGAAAGGGAACACACTGAATGTTTCAGAGAAAACAGAAGAAGAGAAGGGAAGGGCAGGCAAGAGGAAGAGAGGATTGTCTGTCAGGGAGGCGCAGACAGGGTCTGTTCCAGGCCACACGGCTGAGGGACTTCTGGGTCTGAAGTAGGCCTCACGCGCTCTTCCCACACCTGACCTCCCGCCCTCACCCCACTCGCTCTCCCATCTCATTCGATGGCACTAACCACTAACGGCACCCCGGTGACTAAAGCCAGAGGTGTGGGGGCGCCCTCCCTGACCCCCTTGATCACCACCCCTTCTTGCTGGGCGGGTCCAGTTCCAGCTCCATGGCCCCCCTGGTTCACGCACTAGAGGGGGGCTGCTGTGCTGCCCCCCAGCTTCCACACCTGCCCCACACTGCAGCCAAGGTGACATTTCTAACATGTAAATCTGATCACAGCACCCAGACACGCTAGCTTTTAAACGCTTTTAGTGGCTCTAAATCATGCTGAGAACAAAATCCAAACTCTGCCAGGGCCCAAAAGGCCCAAGACATCCGTGACCTGGTCTCCCTTTCCCTCCCTCTGCTCCCCCACGTTGGGGTCTGCTATTCTCAGGAAGAGGTCTGGGGGGAGGAGGTGGGTAGAGAGTGGGAATGGCACTGAGGCAGAAGGGGGAGGGTGTCCCTCCCACCGTGAGAGCCAAGCTGGGCGCTGTGTCCTGCCCCTGCCTGTGCTCAGCTGGCTCCAAGTACAGCAGGACCTTGGGGAGGGACTTCCCAGTGCCCCCAGTCCTGCTCTGCTCCCCCCACGGACTTCCTCCTCTGCGCCCAGTCCTATTTCGGTTCCCCATTTAGAGATAGCAGACAGTGCTCAAGTTAAAATTACCCCCTGGGAGACTTAAGCCTGTCTGGCACCCCCCTTCTGTGTCCCCGTTCCCCCTGGAGGGTGTGGGGCAGTTATAGCTCAAGAACTGTTTCTGAAAGCACATTTCTCAGAATGCGCAGCCCTGAGCCTCCAGCAGTCTGGACATCAGCTGTCCTTCGTTTTAAAGACCCCTGCACCCTTCTCTTCCTGAAGCCTGGGGCCAGAGGTGGCCCCTCTCCCCTTGCTCTGTACCTTCCCCAGGGTACTGCTATCTGGGCGATCCCAGGTGTCAAGCAGCCAGCCAGAGGCGAAGGCTCCTCTCCCTGCAAAACCCAGCTTGGCAATGGGCAATCTACCTCTCTGTTTCCTTCTGCATCTTTTCGCCTGGATGTCCGTTTGCTGCACGTGCAGTCTCTCTAAACAGCGGTGGGGGCTGCCATTAAGTTTCCAGCCAGCCGCCCCTGCAAGAACACTTGGTGGATATAAGGCAAGGCCAAACAGGGTCCCTTTCCTTCAGGGACTTGCAAGCTCGTGGGGGAGGCGGGCTTGGAAACCAGAGCACGAGGCAGAGCCAGCTGTGGGTTCTGAGCTGGGCTTGGTGGGGACTGTCTGCAGAGGCTCCGTGAAAATGATCTTGCTGGACATCACCCAGAGCTTTCCATAGCCCTAGAGATTTTAATGGGAGGCAGGAGAAGTGATAGGCATTTTGTTTCATAATCTGAACTAACCACTCCCACGTTTTTCCTGCCCGACTTTTGGCTACGAACATGAGTTCATGTCCATTCTGTTGACCCCATAACCCTGGAAGGGAGGGCTGCTCTGACCTGGACCGTCTTCAGTTATCAAACCTGTTTCGAGGAGGAAATGTTGCCCTCTGGTTTTTTCACAATCAAGCTATCTGGTATGTGCTAGTCCCCGGAGCAGAAACCCCACCGTTCGTGGGCTTCAAGTGGGAGCGCCGGGCCCCGCAGGGGACCATGTTAGCAGCACGAGGCTGACTTGGGCCTTCAGGGTTTCCTTCTGCATTTCAAAATGACTTGACGCATCTTTTCAGGAAGGCAGTCGCTGCAGAATGAGGAACGAAGTCTGGTGGCCTGGACCGTTAGGAACCGAGGGCAGCCCTGGCCGTGGTCGGAAGTGTGGCTGGTGCCCGCCGGGCATCCCGAGCAGACCCGCGGGCACTTGCTTCCTCGGGCGCTTTGCACCAGAGCCCTCGTGTGCTGAGTATCTTCTGTTTGCCCCCAGATGCACTCGCGCCCTGCCCAAAGGGAGCCACGGCCCGCTGCCAGAAAGCTGGGGGGGGGGGCGGGGCACCCCTCCTGATCTACTGCCCTGGTCGCCTCCCAGGGAGGTTCCAGCACCTGCCCCTCACCTGGGATCCTCCAGGAATGGTGACTGTCCCCCACCATGGCTAGCCCTAGGGGGGGGCTGTACCACTTCTTATTGGCATCCCTACACCCTGTCCACTGAATTCCCCAGTTTAATGTGACATCTGCTTCCATCATGGCTAATGCACATGATAACCTTCTTGTCCGCATTAGCTGTTAAAATTGTTGAAAAGGCACCACCTTTGGTTGATGCACTCCAGGGTGCAGGGGGTGGGGCAGAAGCTCCCCTGCTACTGGCTCCCCCCTGTTCCTCTGCACCCCAGTCCCAGACCCACAGAAGATCCTTGCTGCCCATCTCTCCTCCTGGCTCCAGCTCTTGGCTGTCATCCTGACCCCAACAAACCCAGCAAACCTGTAGAACCACTAATCGCTTATCTGATTGCCTGGCCCTGCTGTGCAGCATGCTAATATGGCAGTAGGAAGCAGACCTGGCTCCCACTGTGGGGGTGAGGTGGGGTTGTCAGGCAGAGATGGACTTGACCTGCCAGGGCAGGACGGGCCCCATGGTTAGGACCCTGCCACTGGGAGGTCCTGCTCCTGACTCCTGGCTTTGACTTGGTGGGGTTTGTTAAATCACACCCCGGTACAGCTCTGGGCAGACCCACCCCTCCCTGGCCACACTGCCCTGCCCTCCTGGCCATGCTGGCCCCCTTGTTTCCAGGCCCAGCTTTGGAGTGAGATGCCGTGGGTAGGCTGCTGTCTTGGCTATACACACAGAGGATCCCAGCACACTCCTCTCCCTGCCCAGCCTGGGCCAGCTCAGTAGCTACTGTGGTCCCTGTCTTGGCTCTGACCCTTTCTCTTCCTGTTCTAGAATGTGCTCTGAGCATAAGTTCTCAAAGGAGTCTCTGTTAACCCCGTCAAGCCTTGGTGCCAAGAGCAAAGACTTATGAGGACGCCCTCTCGGAACAGTTCCTCCAGGAAGACCCTAACTCAGCCTGGCTGCGGCTCCGGCCTTCCCTGTTTCCTCTGCGTGCTGCCTGTGGGGACAGGCTGCTTCCAGCTGGCCCACGTGTGCAAAGGGAGGGGTCTTCTTTTCAGGTGGGACCTGCACCTGCAGATCTGCTCCCTGCAGAAGGGCCCGATGCTCTTCCCGGGGGCTTTCCCTGTGAGTGTGGGGAGGTGGAGGAAGGCCTCCCTCCCCAGCACGCCTGCCAGTGGCTGCCATGAGACTGCCCACCTGTCCACGGTCCTTGAGGTTTGCACTCTACCCTGCATCGTCTACCTTCCGGTAGCCTGGGCCGCCAGCAGCCTAGGCCCGCTAGAACCCGGCTCCCTGGCCTCTCGTTTGCCCCACAAACAGCGCTCAGCCCCCGCCGGTGGCTTCCAGTTCCTCCTGCCCACGGGGATTCCTTCTAGATTGCCTGTTCCTCTGCTTGCCTAGGACACAACATGCTTCACCAATTCTAAGATGCTTATTTTTCAGATTTAACACCTCTGGAATCAAATGTTTCTACAGTCAATGCATAAGCTTCAGCTTTTTAGTGGTGTATAAAATGACACTTCTTAGCATCAGTGCATTTTAAATTCCCAAATCTCGTGTGCTTTCTCAAACAGGCGTTCCTCAGACATCCTCCAGCTGAGAGTCCTTTCCAGATTCACGCACGAGTCATTGCCCTTTGACTTTCTATGATGCTTTCCTACCCCTTTCCCATACGCCTAACGGCTCATCGCCCATTAGCTGGAAATTCTTTGATAGGACGGCACTTTTCATAACTGCTTTGACTGAATCAGGTTCAGAGATCTTGCGTGGTGTCAAATTGTTTTTGTTATCCTGCTCGCTTTTGGTTTTGAACCTGTTCACGTCACTTTTTAGAAGGCCTGGCTGCCACCGTTCAGATGTTTCTTGTTCAACAATGCTTGAAAGAGATTGCTTAACATGGGGCTTTGTGAAAACAAGGGAATGCATTGAAAAGAATTAAATACCCCTTTTGTTAAACTCTCTATGAATTTACTAGTTTAAGCCACACACACACACACACCCAGATTTATACACGCGTGCAATGCATATGCACACAGGAATACCCATGGAAAGAGAGAGACAAACAGGGAGACAGAGACACCCCAAGTGAACAGCTCTGAATTGCAGGTAGGTAGATGATAGAGGTGCATGTGTCCTCACTATAACTTGGAGTTAACTACCCCAGAACAAGGGCTCAGGGAAAGATCTGAGTCCTAATCCTGTTCCCCGCTGAGTCTGTCCCAGTCTGCATTCCCACTTACCCATAATCCTGCAGACCTTCAAGCCAGGTCATCTGCAGCCTCCCAAGTAAATCCCAACCAACCAGGCAGCAATAGCATCTGACCTGGAGGCAGGTATATTAGGACCCTGTGCAGCCACGCTCAGCCCAGACCCACCTGCTTACTTTCCAAGCCCCTCCCTATTTTCCTGTTGGCTCCTTTCCCACCTGCGATGTGTCCGATGTGTCCGTTCCCTGCAGAAAGAAGGCAGCTGCAGCCTCTGGGGGAACAGTTGGACCCCTGACCTCCAACTCCGGAGATGGTGCCTTTTCAACTAATTTTAAAATTACATGAAGTCACTAACATGATGGTTGTCACGAAGACAGGGTGAACCACAGGCATTCAGCAGCTGGGACCAGGGGGCTATGCTCCCTTGAGGTCAGGGAGACCCCACGCAGAGGGTGCCTGTTTGGTGTTCATTCCTTTACCCACCAACAGCCTGGTCCCTCCCTCCTCCCTCCCAGCTGCCCCTGAGGGTGGGGACTCAGTGAAGGGGAGGGGAGGTGGCTGCTGAGGGACCCTGGAATTTCCTGCTGGGGGGGGGGAAATGGGCCCCAGGGCATTTGAATAGCTGAGCAGAATTACCCCCAAGCTACTGTGCTATCAGCAACTGAGATATAGACCAGTGAAGATTTCTGTGCTGCCTAGATCATTTTCTGAGTTTTGATGAAACAATTGACAAACAATTAACAAATGAAATAAACAATTAACAAATGAAAAGAATATATAAAAGCAAAACAATTCTAGCATAGGTTTTTTTTCTCCCTGTGCTTGAAAAAAAAAATCTTTGTGGGGGAAAAAAAGAAAAATAACACCCCCGCCCCCCCCCACACACACACACAGTCTAGAAAAGCATTCTAAACAATTGAAAATGAGTCTCTCAGGGTCATGGGACTACAGGTGATTTCTTATTTTTAAAAGATCTGTATTTTCTAATTTTGCCACAATAAAAACGTACTGTTTGTATAACAAAATACTTTTAAAAATAAAAGTTTTTTTTTTTTTTTAACTGAAAAAAAAAAGTGCGCCTTTTGCAGAAGGGCTCTTGGGAGCCCCGGGTGACAGGATGTGAGGGCGTGGGCGTGGGGCCACACACCCCGTGCCAGCCGAGGGAGGCTTTTCCTGGATTGTGGTCACACTCTCCTGGGTCCCTGCTGCAGATGGCCTTTGCGGTGGGTGACGTCCCGGTCAGTTACAATGTGCTTCTGCCCGGCTGCTCTGTCCTCAGGCGTCCGAAGGCGTCCCGGTGAAGTTCTTCACCAAGCTGGACCAGCTCATCGAGTTTTACAAGAAGGAAAACATGGGGCTGGTGACCCACCTGCAGTACCCGGTGCCGCTGGAGGAGGAGGACACGGGCGATGACCCCGAGGAGGACACAGGTAGGGACAGGACCTGCCCGCCAGGCTCCGCGCGCGCCCATGCTGGCGTCAGAGGGCGGCAGCGGCGCGGTGGTCAAGGGCTTTAGGAACAAGGGCTAGAATTCAGCTGTGTGACCTTGAGGAAGTGATTCAGACTCTCTGAACCACAGACGTCTCTTTAAAGAGACAGTAAATACAGTGTCCACGTCTGGGGTGTCACAGGACCCAGGGAGTCAGTGAGTGCAGTGCCTGAGCGTGGCAGGCATGCGGGTAGCGCTGGATGAAGGCAGCTCCCACCATCATCACCATCATCACCAGCTGAGTCTCACTGTGGGGAGAACGAAGGATGAGAAAGGTGTTTCTTCATATCATCATTAAAAGGGGGCAGAAGACAGCCCCTAAAATACATTGAAAAAAAAGGTGCTACCCCTGAAAACTACGTGAGACTCAGGTCTGCCCTTTGCAGAGGAGGACAAGGACCAGGGAGCCAGCGGCAGATAAAGTCGTGTAGAGAAGGTGCTCACCTGGGGCGCCCCTCTTGTCCCCTCAAAGGTTTACTTCCTGAAAGAAAACCTCGAGATACCTTTTTTTTTTTTTTGAGATGGGGTCTTACTCTGTTGCCTGGGCTGGAGTGCAGTGGTGCAGTCACAGCTCACTGCAGCCTCAAATTCCTGGGCTCAAGTGATCCTCTTGCCCCAGCCTCCCGAGTAGCTGGGACTACAGGTGCCACCACCATGCCCGGCTAATTTTTTTTTTTCCAGCAGAGATGGGGTCTCACTCTTGCTTAGGCTGGTCTGGAACTCCTGAGCTCAAGCGATCCTCCCACCTCGGCCTCCCCGAGTGCTAGGATTACAGGTGTGAGCCACTGCGCTCGGCCTGAGGAACCTAATTGAACTCAGCTGGTCAGGGCTCGTCCTAAATCCTAGCGTCTGGAGACCACCAGGTCCTGCAGGCTGCCCCCAAGGGAGGAGGGATTAGACCAGAGACCTGCGGTCCCAGCCTGGCTCCCACCTGTCCCCAGGAACCATGTATGTGCTCGGTGTCCTTTTTCTCCCTATCCCTTGCACTGGCCTGGAGGCTACTGGCGTCCTCACCTCCTCCCGCCTTCCTGGATCCCCCTGCTCATGGTCATGAGGCTCATCCTTTCCTAAAGGACCGAAGCTCTGTGGAGGCTGAGAGTGTTTGCAGGCAGGCCCTGTCCCTTCTCGCCTCCCTGGTCCAAGTGGGAGGTGTGCTCCGGTGACCAGCCCAAGGTGTCTTAACTTGACTCAGGGCTTCTCAAGGTGCTGCCAGACCCTTGGGGCTCAAAACAGACTCCTGCCTTCAGAACCCCAGACGGGAGGGGAGGCGGAGGGCTCGTCCTCTAACAAGAAGGTCCCCAGGCAGCGCCGTGGCGGGCCGATGGCACCAGGTGTGGGAAGAGGCTCCTGCAGGGAGTCCTGGACCCAGGGGCTCAGTGACCTTCACCCATTTGTGGGACGTGCAGGACGGACATTCTCCTAAAGGTGACGGGCAGGGGCCCGTCTCTCAGGCGAAGTTCAAGTCGTTTGTTTAACATTCCAGCTCTCTGAATGAAGGGAACCCCTCGCTTTGGTGCTTCTGTCGCTGAGGGTCTGAGGGAAGAGGGGAGGAGGGGCGGGGCTGGAGAGGCGGCGCAGAGAGGGGCAGTGCGGGGTGGGGTGGACGGGCCCTCCTGGGGCTCTGGCCTCATGCTGGGAACCGCCTGGTCCAGGGCTCAGCCCTCACAGGGCAGGTGCCTCGGCCCCTGAGAGCCCAGCATCCTGACGACCTGCCCGAGGCTGCCAGTCGCTCTGTCCCCCAGAGCCCCCGCTGGGTGGGGCCGTCTGACCCTCGCGGGTGCTGCTGAGCCCCACGGTGGGGCAGGCCTGTGCCGGACTCCAGAGGTCACCAAGACCAGGTCCCTGCTCAGGAAGGAGGCTCTCTCTGTAGTCAGGGAGCGAGCAAGGAACAGTGGGGACACAGCCGGGGACCTGTAACGTGGGTGCCGCGGCTGTGGGAAGCTCGGGATGGGGCTATGCACACAGCGTCCTCACCAACGTCATTCCTGCTGCCGTCCTGGGTAGAAAACATCGTGTCTCCACCCGAGCTGCCCCCGAGAAACATCCCTCTGTCCGCCGCGCCCTGTGAGGCCAAGGAGCTTCCTCCTCCGATCGAGAACCCCCGCGCGCCCGAGGTCAGCCGACCGAGCCTCTCCGAGACGTTGCTGCAGCGGCTGCAGAACATGGACACCAGCGGGTGAGTCCCCAGCGAGGGGGGGGGCTCGGGGCTGCCAGGCTGCATCTCCCATGCCAAGCCCAGCAGGTCCCTGACTGCATGACCTTGGGTGTCCACCCTGATGATGGCCCTGGTGGCCAGGCGGGAGATGTGGATGTGGCAGGGGTAGTGGTTGTGCAAATCCGGCGCCTTTGCACCATGGTCTTCAACACAGGCCAGAGGCAAGGGCCGTACCAGGAAGGAAGCTCCGGGAGGGACACTGTGTCCCCAAGGCCCGGCACATGGCCCGGCAGAGCCTAGGCACTCACAGCATATGTGTTGGACGAATTAGCAAATCAGTACACGGTCACTTCCGTGCATGAATAATTTTAAAACTTTTGTTGTTGCTTTGTAAGAAATACACCCCTTCCCCCAAGAGCAATTCCCAATGGCAGAGCTGCAGCAGCATCTCCAACCTGAAAGGCCAATTTCAGGCCCTCAGGGCTGCTCTGCGCCCCCCCCCCCCTTGGCAGAACACAGAGGGCATGCCTGAGGGTGCACACGGCAAGGTGTGCTGAGATGCCTGGTGTTTTTCCATTCCCACCTTGACGTGCCCTTCGGTTCTTCTCTGGGCCCACCAGGCTGTGTTCTGTGCACGCTCCTTGAAGTGCTGGTGCAACGTATCGAGTGGCTGCATACCCGTGATACGTTATCACGACCGCCCTGATGTATGTGTCTAAATAACCAATGCTTGTTAAAATGTTCCACATAGCGCCCATTGTTAGCCCCCCTGGGTTTAGATGCTGAATGCAGTAAGCTCCTTGGGGAATAGGCAGGGAACAGCAGGTGTGTCACCTGCCAACCTCTCCTCCCAAAGGCCCCACATCTGCTGACTGCGTCCCCTCCTCAGGCCCTCTGCTCTAGGTACAGGCGTTCCGCCTCGGTGGGGCTGGCCAAGGTAGGGACGTGGGAGGGAGGCATGCTCTTTCTAGCTTTGCTTCTCGGCGAACACATGGTGATGGAACCTTCTTAGAACTTCTGCTTGGAGGCTGGCGTGGTGGCTCACGCCTATAATCCTAGCACTCTGGGCAGCTGAGGCGAGAGGATCACTCAAGGTCAGGAGTTCAAAACTAGCCCTGAGCAAGAGCGAGACCCCGTCTCTACTAAAAATAGAAAGAAATTAGCTGGCCAACTAAAAATATATAGAAAAAATTAGCCGGGCATGGTGGCGCATGCCTGTAGTCCCAGCTACTTGGGAGGCTGAGGCAGAAGGATGGCCTGAGCCCAGGAGTTTGAAGTTGCTGTGAGCTAGGCTGACGCCACGGCACTCTAGCCCAGGCAACAGAGCAAGACTCTGTCCCCCCCAAAAAAAAATTATCAAAAAAACAAAACAAAAACACTTCTGCTTGGAGATGGGAATGAATGAATGAATGAATGAGGCCTGGGCAGGGACCGAGGAAGGAACCACACAGGGCCACCCCCAGGTCTCAGGGTCAAGGGGACTGAGATTCCTCATTGTGTTTCAAAGTTAGTCTATTTTGCTTATCAAGTCATTCTTTACATGGAGGACTGGCCTTTAGATTATCTTAAATGATGAGACAACCTGCTCCACAGTCTTTACTGCAAGTTAATTAGATCTCATCAACTAGGTTGTGGCTAACAGGTTAATTATTACAAGGTTTCTGAGTAAAATTAACCTCTGATAAACATGGTTTACATCTTTATGGCAACACTTTTCTACGGCAAACATTTTAACAAGTAGCGCTTCCTGTGGCAAGCACGGACGGTCTCACATTCCAAGTCAGCGGTCATGAGACCTGCTGAGACACATTTCACACTATAGAAGAGACGTCCGTCCTTTTTAGTAAGCAGAGTCAGGCAGACACTGAATTATTATGACGTCAAGGCCCAGAATAAACACAGACTAACCCTAAATGTCATGAGAACGGGTTGTAAAGAGTTGCTAACGTCTCAATCTAAACAATTCAAATGGCAAATCCATCCCTGTCCAGTCCCAACAGCAACAGCTTTTCACTCTCTCCCCGATCCCTCTGGCTTCAGCTCGACCATATGTCAAGGCTGGAACAAAAATCTTTAAGGCTTGTCATAATTTTTTTCACATAGGTAATTAACAACCTTGAGCCTCAGTTTCCCCATTTATAAGGCAGGGATAATTAATAACAATAACATCTGCCTCATAAAATGGATTTGTGAATTAAAGGAGAAAGTGAGTGACAAGTGCTTAGCATAGTGTCTGGTATGCTGGGCTCAGGAAACACTTGCCATTATTGCCATCTTCACATTATTATGGGAAAAAAGACTTATAACAAAAGGTGCTGGGAGACAGAAAGCAGAGGTCTGTCAGCCTTCAGGTGACAGCCCCTGCTGGGGCTGGCCCGGGCTCTGCCTGCCCCCTGCCAGATGTGCACAGCAGGCAGACCCCTGCCGCAGTCCCACTCACTTTGTAAATAGAAGGGGGTGGCCCAAATTAGGCAGGGCGACGTTCCCATCACTGATCACCCAGACTGCCCCATAGAGCCTGGGACGGATGACTTCAGATCCTCTCAACACAGAGCCCTTGTGCCATGCATGTGAGCTAAAGCCACTTTCTACCTCCTGACCAGATCATGCTTCCAGCCCTCAGACCCTATCTTTTTAGGTGGATAAGATAGGAAAACAATCCCACGCCACATTTTCCAAGACTTTTTGTCCTTTTGTAAAGGACAACCACTTCCTAGCCCCCCAGCCAGAATCCCTTCCTTTCAGCAGCACCCACAGGTACTCGGTCAAGAGCCACCTCTCTTGCCCGACCCCTTCATCTTGCTGTGACCTGCTGTCTGCCCCGTCAGTAAGACCACAGGAACCTTCGTACAGGTGTGCAAACGTTCTTCTGAGACCATGTCTCCATCGGAGTCTCTGAGAATGACGATTTGCTATTGCTGTCGCTGTTACGGTTGGCGTTGGTGGCTAAAAGGAAGGGGGCAAGCATGTTTTTATTTCTATTTTTTTTCAGCCTTCCAGAAGAGCATCTTAAAGCCATCCAAGATTATTTAAGCACTCAGCTCGCCTTGGACTCGGAATTTGTGAAGACGGGGTCCAGCAGCCTTCCTCACCTGAAGAAACTGACCACACTGCTCTGCAAGGAGCTCTACGGGTAATGGCTGGCCCGTGGGGAGGGCCACCGGGCGGGAGAAGCAGCTCATTAGCGGGACCCCTGTGCCCCGCCGGGCTGTCCAGGGGCCTCTGCTGCACACACAGTAATTGGGCGGTTGGGAGAGCTTAGAAATCTTTGTGGCAGTTTGGAGGTCTTGATATCATAGGATTTGAACTGCAGCTTGTGTGAAGCTGTTTTTTTAAACTAAAGTTAATTTGAGGCCAGTTGTTCTGGGAAGGGGCTGGGGTGGGAGGACAGGGCCAGCTCTTTCTGTCTTGCTCAGGATCCAGTACTTATGGCTTTTGTGGCTACACCTGCTGGCTTGTAGCCATCACACTCAGCAAGCCCGTGAGGCCATCAGGAGGAAATAAATTAGTCAATTTTCTCTGTTGGTGGTGATGGCCCCAGATTTCCAGCAATCTCAGTTTTTTTTAAAAGTGAGCTGATTCACCAAACTTTTAGTTTTCTAATGTTGAATTCATTGAATGACCAACTGACAAGAATTCTGATTTCTTTTTGATTATTTTGATCATACATTTTAATCTAATTAACATTAAATTTGATCTCAAGTGTAATTACATTTTAATTGTTCGAAGTGCAAAAGTAAGGCATATCATGCCATCTGAAGAATTAGCAAAGAATATTTTAAATGCTTCAAGCCTGGAGAAAAATAAATTCCAAAACATCTGAAAGAAGACACAAAGAACCAAAACGATCCCATCACACATGAAAGGTTTTGGTTGGAAAAACAGCATTTTACAAGGGTGAGTTTTTTTCCAGTCCCTGCTGTTGTGTGTTTTATTACACACACAGCAGTTCCAAGATTCCCTCGTCAATTTCTCTGGGGTCCTATCAATCTTAGCTTAGTTAATGTGCAGAAAAGACTCTCTCATCATCAGTAATGAAATTCAACTTTCCTTTTTAAAGGCTCTTAAAAGCACAATCAGTGTATTTGGTAAATTTAACAAATAATTTCTTTGGCAAATTGAGCACTCGTCAAATTGGCCAGTCAGGCTTAATTTCAACAAATTGGCTTTCAGCTAACACAGTTCCAGCCAGCTGGACCCGAAGCCACCATTTTTATAGATTTCCGTGGAGGGATCTTGTTCCATTTGACGCTGCTGCTATGAATCACTTGTCACTAAGGGAAACACATACAAATGGCACTTGCTTTTCATGAGACATCATTTCACAATAGCTGATAAGCTTTTATTTCTGCTTGGATGGAGATCTTGTTCTTTGCTGCTTCCTTGTTGAAGAAGAAATTTGTATTTTAAGTCTCTCCACTAGGCTTCCCCCACACATTGGTGGCTTTCCCGACACTGCATTGCTACCTGGACATCTCCAGGATTCGGGTCACCTTGTCGTTGTGGTGACAGCAGCTTCCCCGACTGGCTCATTTCCCTGGTACATCATGCCAGCAGAGAAAGCTCCCTTCGGCTTCTAGCTGCTCCACATCTCTATGTACTGAACAGTGAACCTCAGGCTAGAATTAGAGACACTGTAGTGTTCTAAATGCCCCCTGAACACCTGCCTTCACTTTCGTAGGTGAGCCATAGCCAGGCACGGAGACGTGGGTAACTGAAGGATGGGATTTTAGGAAATCCTAGAAAGGAACAAAATGAATCAAACTTACGAACTGAGTGCGGACTGTCAGTCTCTTGAAGACATCGTGGATCATGTCCTAATCACCTTGCTATTTCCAGCATCCCGCAAAGTACTCAAAGCATTAATTTATTCAATATTCACGAACAAAGATCGGACTGTGTACCAGATACATGTCAGGAGCTGCTCCCGGGCTGGAGACACAGCAGGGAATAAAACAGAATCTTTAAGAAATCTCTGTTGAGCAAATGAACGATAACAATGACCAGAAAGCAAAAGAGCAGGGGAAAATGGTAAAAGTAAAAACAGAAATACATTTGGAAAAACAGTCAAATAAGACAGTTTTACACATTAGAAATGTCAAAGGAGATTTAATAATCTGTACTAAAGACTTGCAAATCACTAAGGAATACAGTGTACAATTATGTGTTCTACAAATCTTTAAGTTACAATGAAATGGAAACAAGTTTTACATAAAATGTAAATCACAAAAATTACCACGAATGCCCTTCTTTAAACTTCCAAGGAATAGTGACCATAATGTATCGATTATTCCTGAATGACAAAGGTCGCCTAATTCACTCTTATAGAAAAATGTGACTCAAATCCAAAAGCTTAATCGAGAGCCTAAAATAAAACTATCTCCAGTTTCATTTATTAATATGAATGCATATTATTTCAGTAACATTCTAGCAAATGTCATTTAGTGACATGAAAAATGGAGGGTGTACCTGAGAAATCATCCCAAAGATAAGTCAACAAAAAGAAAGCACTGTAATTTAGCAGCAGACTAGAAGATAAAGGAATCATTTGCATAGATGTCCCAATAGATAAAAATTTTAAATTCTCATCCCATATTTAAAAATCGTTTTTTAAAAAAGAGTAGAAGAGCCGGGCACGGTGGCTCACGCCTGTAATCCTAGCACTCTGGGAGGCTGAGGCGGGTGGATTGCTCGAGGTCAGGAGTTCGAAACCAGCCTGAGCAAGAGCGAGACCCCGTCTCTACTATAAATAGAAAGAAATTAATTGGCCAACTAATGTATATATATATAAAATTAGCTGGGCATGGTGGTGCATGCCTGTAGTCCCAGCTACTGGGGAGGCTGAGGCAGCAGGATTGCTTGAGCCCAGGAGTTTGAGGTTGCTGTGAGCTAGGCTGACGCCACGGCACTCACTCTAGCCTGGGCAACAAGCGAGACTCTGTCTCAAAAAAAAAAAAAAAAAAAAAAAGAGTAGAAGGCTACTTCCTTCATAATGTAATATGTGTCAATGTAAAACCAATTACACTTGACAGGGAAGCATTAAATCATTCCATTAAACATTTTAACAAAAGAAAAAGAGATGCTTTTTATCATCTGATGTTTTAACACTATGAGAAATTTTTGCTAAAGCAAGACAAGACAAAGAGGCAAAAAAAGAAAAGAAACAGCAAAGCATCAGATCATTCTTTCTGAGTCTGTAGTTCTGGGTTCTGAGACACTGGATGTGGTCGACAGAAATTGAGTGGGAACCTGGGAAATAAATTAATTTGCAGAGAACGAGGTGGGAGGTGGCTGTCCCCTAGGCAGTCCAGAAAGACCAGGCAGGGGGCCTTCAGCTTCCCACCTACCCCTGGGGCCAGGTGGACTGGAGGACTCAGCCCTGTCTTTGCTCCCCAGTCTAGCAGCTCTGCCTTTAGGGTTGGTCCCTGAAGCTGGGAGCACAAGGCTGGACAAGCTTTCCAGGGATCCTGCCAGCGATCACGTCCCTGGACAAATCCTTTCTGTACAATAAGGCTGGTTCTTCTTACGCCTTCCAGCTGCAGTCTCTGTGTCATTCTGCCCCTAACTGGCACTTCCAGATGTGTCTGGGAGCCGGTCAAATCTTTCAAACCTCTAAAATGGTTAGAAAAACAGTGGAAAACAGTATAATTCTTAGAAAATCCTAAAGATTCCATTTGTGTGTTTGTGTATATATTTGTGTTCTTAGGATACTGTTTTGTAACTTGAGAACTATGAAGACGATCTATTTGATGTTGAAACTGTTTTGAAGTAGTGCTTTAGAAAAAATGTTTTAGCCGGGAATTCTTTTATGAAGTCGTGATTTAAACAGAATACCACTATGCCAACAGATGGACAGAGCAGCTCTTGGGAAGGGGGACATGGAAACCCAGAGTCTGCCTGCCCAGAGCTTCCTTCCCTCCCACCCCATGCTTGGTCTCCAAAGGATGACTGTTTCAAAGTCGAAAACCAACACACCATCTTTGAATCCATAATTCAATTCATTGCCTCGTACACATGGGGTGGCCTGGATTTTTAGCTGAATAAATGAAATAGGGCCTGGAAACAAATCCTGCAATATTTAAGCAGAGCTTATCCAATAGACTAACCGAAGAGAACTAAGGAAAAAAGAACAACTGCTGTTGAATAAAACTGATTAGCAATACTGGGAAAGATGAACTCAATTCTACTGTACATTAAAAAAATAATAATTCCAGAGTAGATGAGGAATTAAACATATAGAACAACAACAAAAAAACCCTCCTAAATAACAGAATCATAAAAAGAGTTAGAAAGCAATTTCAAGTGAGCAAATAATTGCTCCTTAGTAAATAATGATGATAAACTACAGTAAGCAAATTACCAGGGAAGAGATGAAAAATAAAATGATACAAAATTATGTATCACTTTATAATGAAATCCAGCCCACCTACCATGAAAATAGCATAATGGAAAAAAAAACATACAACACCTAGATTAAATAAAAAGCAAAGCAATATGTAAAGTTTATACCAATATATAAAAATACTAACAAAATTCCTAAGGGAAAATTGGCAAAGTACATAAAGAAAAATACGGTAGAAATTAACCAGAAATCAAGAGTAGAAAAATACTTAGACATTACAAATGAAAAGATATGCAAATCCATTCTGTATTGAAGTGCAATGTTATGCCCATTAAAACAGAAAGAAAGTGCAGTAATTAGAGATATTGAACAAGCAGGTTGAACAGTGCCGGTGACCTGATCATTGGTACCATCACTTGAGGGCTTGGTAATACTGACTCAGAGCCATAACTTCTGGTCATCCTAATTCTACAACTGAAAGTAAGAAGAGAAAAGCTATGTGAACAAAACTGTTCAGAGCAGCCTTTGTTTATGATAGCAAAGATCTCAAAGTAACCCAAATATCTAGCAGTCAATTTTGGCACATTTACTTGATAGAATATTTTGAAACCATTAGGATGTTAAATATGTAAAAACACGAACAGTTTTTGATGAAATAATAAGTGAAAAATAAAACTCAAAATTGTCAGCCCACCACGCTTAAAACCATGTGAAAACAGTAGAAAAGGATGAGAAAGAAACAAAGAATTGATAAAGCCCTGGGACTTGTCAAAGGATTCGACAATGGAAACCCCCTCTGGGCCTCCACTTGCTGGGAGGAGATTTGCATCAGAATCCAGAGAGCTTCAGCACCCGGAAGCCCCAATATTTAAAATGCAGATTCCAGACTAAACCAGGTTGTGGCCCAGAAGTTTGCATTTTTAACACCCAGGGGGTGTGTGTGTGTGTGTGTGAGATTCTTGTAAACACTGCACGTTGCAAACCAGAGGTGAAAGCAGTTTTGTGATTCTAGATTCGAATTTCCTACAGGTTATGCAGTCTAGTTTGGCTAAAGCGTAACCCAGGTGAAGTCAGTGCTCCACGTGACAACTCAAGTTTGATGCGGGATGGGAAGGGTGGGGGTCGAGGGTGGGTGGGCCGGCGCCGGGAAGCCTCGATCTTTGCCCGGGCTTGTCCTGGGGAGGATTACCTGTCTCTGCCTGACCAGAGGTGGCCTTGTCTCCAGCTAGAGCCTCACTGCCTGGGAAGCTCCTCCTTTGGTGCTCACTAATCCTTGACCTTCACCTTGTCCCCTGCCGTAGGGAAGTCGTCCGGACCCTTCCGTCCCTGGAGTCCCTGCAGAGGTTGTTTGACCAGCAGCTCTCCCCCGGCCTCCGTCCACGTCCCCAGGTAAAGGGTGTTGGGGTTGGAAAGGTGAGATTAATAAGCCAGGGAGAGGGATGCGTTGGCCAGCGTCCCGAGGGCTCGGAAGGAAGACGGGGGCGCCGCCCGCCCGCCCCTTGTTCACCAGGCTACAGCCAGCCTGGACGCTGGGGCGATGGGGGCGTCTCAGCATCCTGCCCGCCCCAGGATGGCATTTCTTGCTGCCAGACTTTGATTTGAGGAATAAAGATTCCAAATTATGCACCCATCAGCAAAACTGCTTATTTAGTACCAAATAAGGAGAGAAGCAAGCAGGGCCTGTCCCATCACTTCTCACCAGAAACTGGAAAGGAAAGAAAAACATGAGGTGCCCAAACTCCTGATCCTGCCTCTTGCCCCAGAAAGAGCAAGATGAAGGTGGCTGCCTGGTCCCCTCACCTGCTCCTGGCCTGGCTGGGGGCCAAGGTCACGTTGTCCTTTGAACAAAGCTCTGTGTAACAAAAGGTGCCATCAGCAAAGTTAAAAAAGTTAAAAGAAAGAAAAAAGCTGTATCTCGGGAGAAAATACTTGCAACAAATATTAGGGATAAAGAATTAAGGATAGGCCGGGGGTAGTGTCTCACGCCTGTAATCCTAGCACTCTGGGAGGCCGAGGCGGACGGATTGCTTGATGTCAGGGGTTTGAAACCAGCCTGAGCAAGAGCGAGACCCCTGTCTCTACTATAAATAGAAAGAAATTAATTGGCCAACTAATATATATATATATAGAAAAAATTAGCCGAGCTTGGTGGTGCATGCCTGTAATCCCAGTTAATCGGAAGGCTGAGGCAGCAGGATTGCTTGAGCCCAAGAGTTAGAGGTTGCTGTGAGCTAGGCTTGATGCCACGGCACTCATTCTAGCGTGGGCAACAAAGCGAGACTCTGTCTCAAAAAAAAAAAAAGAATTAAGGATAAAGTATTAATATATTTTTTAAAGAAACTGCTGCAAGGCCGGACTCCGCGGCTCATGCCTGGAATCGTAGCACTCTGGGAGGCCGAGGTGGAGGATTGCTTGAGGCCAGGAGATTGAGACCAGCCTAAACAGAAGCAAGACCCTGAGACCCCGTCTCTACTAAACATAGAAAAAATTAGCTGATGGTTGTGGCACATGCCTGTAGTCCCAGCTACTCGGAAGGCTGAGGCAGGAGGATCGCTTGAGCCCAGCAGTTTGAGGTTGCAGTGAGCTCTGCTGATGCCATACCACTCTAGCTGGGGCCGCAGAGTGAGGCCCTGTCTCAAAAAACCCCAACAACAAAAAAACCTCCTACAAACAATTAAGTAACCTCCCACCCACCCCAATTTTTAAGATGGGGAAAGGATATAAACAAGGCTGTTCACTGAGGAGGGACAGGAAATAGCCAATATGGATATGAGGAAATGCTTGACCTCACCTTGTTAGTCACCAGGAAATAACATTCAAAACTAGGAGCTCTCTTCTCGCCTATCAGCCAGGCAGAAAGTTGATTGCTAAAGTGGACACGGCTGGGGCATGGGGTGGCAGGGACGCTTATGCAGGTTCCCTGCCTTTGCTGTTGGGAGTGGAGGAGGGTTTTCTGAAAGGCAGTGTGGCCCTATGCATGCAAATGTTAACTGCAGGTGTCCTTCAAGCCCGCGGTTCCGTATGTATGCAGCGATCTTAGGGGCTACAGCACACAGAGATGTGGACACAGAAATACTCCTTGTAGCTTTGTCTCTGAATGAGAAACCCCTGGTAAACCACATAAATGCGGAGGGACTGTGAATTGAAGTAGGGTGCAGAACTCTATTCCAAGGTATGGGCACTGCTGTGGAAAGATCTCCAAGGCACGTTGTTGGGTGAAAAAGCAGTGTAGACTCTGATGTCAGCCCCCACGTGGAAGTCAGACCAGAAGGATTTAAACCCAAAGGGCCACTCTGGTTGCTGAGAGGAGGGGATGGGACTGGGGAGAAGGGGACTGGGCCAAGGAGGCTTTGAGTTTGCGTACATTGTTTGTTTGAGTTTTTTTATGGAGAAAATGTATTTGTGTTCTATTTATGCAACTTTAAAAATTCAGGAAAAAATTTGTTTGCTATCTTCTAAGTGAATAACGGATGAATTTCTAAAAAAGTAAAAGCAAATCTAGACAAAACAGGGGCCCAGCCAGACACTAGAATTTAAATAGTTTGAGTGGAAGAGCACACAGCCAAATCTTTGAAGCAGGTTGGGAGAGAGGGTCTCCAGGGGCAGTGTAGGGGAGAGTGCTGCGGGCAGACGCCAGCGTCTGCATTTGGGGGCAGACCAGCAGCAACAGAGTCGCCGGGTGGGGCTGGCTCCTAAACCCCCCTTCCGACACCCCTGGTCTTACAGAAAGCAGAGAATGTCATTCTTGATATGCCTTCAGAAATTCACAAATCAAGGAGGGAGTCCTGAGGCTGCCTAGAGGAGAGGAAAGAACACCGGCTTGTGGATTCAAACAGCCCAAGTTCAGAATCCGACTCACCCTCCCTGCTCCTTAGTTTCCTGACTGCAGGGTCAGGTTCGGGAGTAAGTGAAACTGGGTGTGTGACACACCCGCCCCTGGTAGACTCTTAGCAACCCGAGGCCCTTGGCCTTAGGCAGGTGAGAAGATGCGGACTCCAGGACCTCTTGACACCCAAACTCGGGTGTGGAGTTCCTTTGAGGCACGGCTAGGAACTGCAAAGCGCAGCATTATCAAAATGATTGCTGGCCTTAGGTCTGCTCTGTGTGAGAAGGGAGGCCTTCCCTGAGCCCTCCCCTCCCGGGCCAGCCCGGATGGCACTCGTGCCACTTCACCCACTGGTAGGCTCAGCCGGGAATTATGCCCCCAACCTCAACACTAGTGGCGGTTTGGGCTGGTGCATTCTTTGTCCTGTGCATCCCCCTAGCTGTGACAACTGCAGTTGTCTCCAGACATTGACAAATGCCCCTGTGGGGGCAAAATTGCCACAAGCCAAGAACTTGGCTAGCCCCACATTCAAATCTCAGGTCTATCCTAGCTGTAAATACACCACTATGACTCTGTCCCCCGAAAGCAATACAAGGATTAGAATCCATACATGTGAGGAATGGATGAGTTAATACATTTAAAATGCTCAGCATACTGTAAGAACTCATCAGGTTGTGATGACTGTCATTAGGCAGAAGGGTAGGAAAACTACAGCATTTTTCTGGTGCTTTTTGTTCCCAGCACTAACTCCCTGTTTGTCAGTAAGTTTGTTGATGCTTTGTATGATTTTGCCAGACCTCCCCCAAAAGTCACAAATCTCAGAGAGAAGGAAGACACCAGCCTAAAACTGCACGGGGTCTTCCCAGAGGAGAGAGCAGGTCATTCCCAGCCTCCACGAGGGAGAATGAGGTGGCTTGAACCTGTGTTACGATAAGTGTCAATTCTTTATGAGAAAAGCAGCCCTAAATCGGGGTCCTGAGCTGTCCTATCTAGTGACCAACCTTTCTGCTCAACCAGCTGGCAGGTGCCCTTGCCTGAGTCTCAGCTCCACCCCCTAGAGCCACCTCCCCGACTGACAGTAACTGTAGATGAACTGTGAGCTCTACCAAGGAGCAAGGGAAAAACCAAAATGTAGTCAGAGGAAGCATTGACAAATATTAACTGCCACCATAATAGGGGTGGCAGTTGTGATGGGGGGCTGGTATGGAGGTTGGGGATGGTGATGGTGGTCATGGTCAGGGGCAGTGATAGTGATGATGAAGGGGGTAGTGGTCATAGTGGGGGGGTCATGGTGGGTGATGATGGAGGGGGTTGTGGTCATGGTCAGGGGTAGGGGTGGGAATGATGGAGGGGGTGTTGGTCATGGTGGGGGGGTCATGGTCGTGATGATGGAGGGGATAGTGGTCATGGTGGGGGGGTCATGGTGGTGATGATGGAGACAGTAGTGGTCATGGTGGGGGTCATGGTGGTGATGATGGAGACAGTAGTGGTCATGGTGGGGGAGGTCGTGGTCATGGTCAGGGGTAGGGGTGGTGATGATGGAGGGGGGTGGTGGTCACGGTGGGGGGTAGGGGTGGTGATGATGGAGGCGGTAGTGGTCATGGTGGGGGGTAGGGGTGGTGATGATGGAGGGGGTTGTGGTCATGGTCGGGGGTAGGGGTGGTGATGATGGAGGGGGTGGTGGTCACGGTGGGGGGTAGGGGTGGTGATGATGGAGGCGGTAGTGGTCATGGTGGGGGAAGTCATGGTCATGGTCAGGGGTAGGGGTGGAGATGATGGAGGGGGTAGTGGTCACGGTGGGGGATAGGGGTGGTGATGATGGAGATGGTAGTGGTCATGGTGGGTTTAGGGGTGGAGATGATGGAGGGAGTTGTGGTCATGGTTGGGGGTAGGGGTGGTGATGACGGAGACAGTAGTGGTCATGGTGGGGGAGGGCATGGTCGGGGGTAGGGGTGGCACTCTTGCTTTTGTGGTGTTGATGCTGGTGCTGGTGGTGGTGTTCATGATGGTGCTGATGACTCTGGTGCTACTGATCATGGCAGTGCCATTGACCATGGGGACAGAAGTGGCTGCGGGGATGGCAGAAGTCGTACACCAAAGTAGCTGGGTGGAAAATTGAGGTCAAAAGCAAGTTTAGCTCTGTTGAGCAAGGGGTGAGATAAAGCACATCGCCTAGCTGGCGATAACTCCCACTCCATTCTCTTTGGTGTTCAAGTTAGTCTCGTGTTTAACTTTATCATTCCACCGGATGGTAGGGACGGTGGTTTATTCACTCTACAACCCCAGCACCTGGTGTAGAACAGACGCTTCATAAATAAATGTTTGTTCTGTGAGTAAATGCTTGAGACCACGCACTTGGTGCCGGGCAGACAGGGCTGCAGGTTTGTGTCCTGCCATTTACTAGCTGTGTGACCTTGGACAAGTAACTCCAGCTCTCTGGGCTCCTTGTATTCACCGAATGACTTTACTGAGCATCTTTGCTGGCCAGGCAGTGCTCTGAGCACCACGGTGGCAGCACTGAACACAGCGCTGCTGGCCTCAATTCTCGTGGAGCCTACATAACAGGGGAGACGTACCATGAACCCGAAAAGAAAGGAGAGAACTTTAGCTCCTGGCATGGAATAAAGCAGGGTGACTTGACGGAGATGACCTGGTGGCTGTTTTGGAGACTGTGGTCAGGGAAGACCTCTCTGTAGGTCTGAGACCTGAATGACAAGGAGGTGTCCCTCCCAAGTCAAGTGGAATCTCTGGAGATTCTTCATAAAATGGAGCTCAAGGCAGATCGGAAGTGAGGACGGAGCCTCAGGGCAGGGAAGGGGCCGGGGGGACTTTCTCCTGCCGTGGGAAGGAAGGAGACTGGGGTTTTAAGCAGTGGGGTTGGCGTGTTTTAGAAGTAGAACGGGAACAGCAGGCAGGAGAAGGAGGAGGAGGAGGAGGAGGAAAGGGACCGCGCAGGGACGGTCCTGGAGCTTTGTTTAAGCACACGAGTGGGCGAGGCGAGAGGCACCAGGGCAGAGGCGGGTTTAGAGGGAAGAAGTGGTGAAGATCTATTTATTGGCCTTGAGAATTTTGAGAAGATAGGCGATATCCCTGGTGTCCTCGTCAGCCGGTGGGGATAATAATAGTCTTTGCAGGGCTGTGGGGGGGCTGGCATGAGGGGAAGCGTGGGGAGAGGGCTCACGCTCAGCGCCGCCGCCCTCGCGGGCTCTGCCTCCCCCACCAGGTGCCCTGCGAGGCCAGTCCCATCAACATGGTGTCCAAGCTCAGCCAGCTGACCTGCCTGCTGTCCTCTATCGAAGACAAGGTACTCGTGGGGGTCCCGCAGCTTCTCCTGGCCTCCCGGTGGTCCCCTCTCTGCACAGAGAATGCCCAGGCTGCAGGCTAGGTGTCCCCTCTGACCCTGTGTCCCCAACACTGATGCCCACAGGTCAAGGCCTTGCTGCACGAGGGCCCCGAGTCTTCCCACCGGCGTTCCCTCATCCCTCCCGTCACCTTTGAGGTAAGTGGCTGTGGGGCAGCGGGGCCAGGGCTTGGGCTCCACAGCTGGGGCCGGGCCTGCCTGGTCCCTGCAGAAAGAGGGCTTTGGCCTTGGGCCATGGGGCCACAAGGAGCCCAAGGGCAGAGAATGGCAGGCGGTGGAGCCACCTTGCCGTGAAGACGTTGGAGCGTGTGGCTGTGGGACCCCTGCCGGGGGACACTGCAAGGGAACGGCTTCTCGCTGGCCCAAGGTGCTCTGTACGCTCCGTCCTTCTCAAAATGGGGGTGATGAGTGACATCAAACTGGGGCCCCCAAACAGGCTGCAAAGTAGTACCTCAAGGGGAGAGGGGACCAGAAAAACAAAAATGTGCAATTCCTGTGGTTTCCCTGAGGGGGATGGGTTAGAATCTCCAGTTTGGGCCCAGAAATGTGTTTTTCTTAACAATATCCGGAGATTCTCATGCATCCAGCCCAGCACCGGCCCCACGTTCAGAAACACAGTACAAGACTCCCCCCCCCCCGCCCAAATACACACACACTCCCCCCACCCCAAAGTCCTTTCTGGCCCTGGTGAAAATCTTGTATTAAGATAGATTTCCATTTTCTGAGCCTGCCTAGGCAACTGTCTTTTTTCCTAATTATTATCAGTAAATGTTAAATTGGTGGTTGTAACAAGGCCCAGGAGTTTAAATCTATTACTAAAATCCTTCTGGAAACAGAATGACACATCAGATTAATGAGCGCTGTCAGAGTAATCAGTGAATGAACCATTTTGCGGCAGTTCATCTGCTTCCTCCGCCAAGCCTGTTGGGCTGGCCGCACGGCTCACGCGCACAGTGGACGAGCTGGGCCCCAGAGGTCCAGCGACTCGCGTGCACGTGTGATGCTGGGGCAACGGGGTCAGGAAATAGAGGCCCAGTGGCCCCCACTTGGGACACCAACCAGGGGTCGCCCAGCCACATAGACACGGGGCTCGGGGTCAGCATTGCAGAAGCCGGGCAGAGATCAACGGACAACGTCTCTTCCTCTGAAAGGTGAAGTCGGAGTCTCTGGGCATCCCTCAGAAAATGCAGCTCAAAGTCGACGTGGAGTCTGGGAAACTGATCATTAAGAAGTCCAAGGACGGTTCCGAGGACAAGTTCTACAGCCACAAGAAAAGTAAGACCCCTTGCACCTGTCACTCCTTCTGCCAGTGCCCTACGGGTGACAGGTCAGGAGCAGACTCCGCCAGGCCCACCCACCCCTCTGCGGAGGGCGGGCCCTCTCCTGGGGCACCCACTGCCCTTCCCCGCCTGTGGGGCTCCTGCACTTCCTGGCTCCCCGAGGGAGGCGTCCCTGCACCTCTGCCTCTTGCCTCTAACCCCCTGCAGTAAGCTCACACGTGCTCACACGCGGCATGTCCCGCCCTGGTGGAGGTCCCACGTGCATGTGTGGGGTGTGCGTGTGCGTGTACGTGTGTGTGTGTGTGTGTGTGTCTTCTCCTCCCCACCAGGAGCCAGTCTGATCCGTCCTGTCCCTTGTCAGTGCCTGGTACGAGGCCCTGCACAGATGAGTGTTGCTGACATCAGTAGTGGCTTCAGCACGGCACTGGAGTGCGTGGACTCTGGAGCCAAACTGTCTAGATTCACGTCCCAGCTGTGCCACTCAGCAGCTGTGTGACCTTGGACATGTCACGTAACCTCTCTGGGCCTCGGTTTGCTCACCTATAACACAGGGGTGAGAAAGACTAAGTGAATAGTACGCGTAAGGCTCCTTAGGATAGAGCCCGCCACGTGGCAGCTACTCTGAGGGCCGGCTGTTACTATTAGCGGGTTCTGAGCAACTGAGGCTTTGCGTTTTGCACCATCAAGTCAGCTCATCCACAAACTGGGAACTATTCACAAAGCAAATGCTGTGGACAAGCCACGCTGGGCAGGACACAGGACGGGGAGGGCCCTGCCCATGCGGAGTATAGATCCAGTGCATTGCATGGCTACTAAATAAGTACATATGTCACCACAGCGGATGGTTCAGCCACTGATAAATGCCACAAAGAAAGCAAGACAGGGTAACGGGGGAGAGGTTAGCTGGGAAGAGGGGCAGTTTAGAGGGGGCAGACGGGGAAGGCCCTCTGAGGAGGGGGCACGGGGCATGGGCTGGGACCTCAAGGTTGAGGAGTGACTGGTCTGCAGGGTCTGAGGGGACAGCGCCAGCCAGGGGGCAGCACGTGCCAAGCCCGGGTGATGGGCACAGACAGGCACACCTGGGAGGAGCAAACGGCTCCCCGGGCGGAGGGAAATATGGGAACACTTAGCCCCCGAGGCTGGTGACAAGTTTAGATTTTATCTCAAGCACAATGGGAAGGCTTCAAAGCTTTGGAAAACCCAAAGCAAGAACTTCGAGTCTGGGTCTGGGAGGGCCGGCGGGTGCCCCAGCCATGGCCCAGGTAGGGACGGCCCGACAGGGAGGCCATATGGGGTGCAGGAGGTGGGGGCATGCCCGTGTGCCTGGCAGGGACAGGTGACCAGCCCCAGAGGGGAGCAGAGGGTTGGGGAGAGCAGGAGTGCCCTGAGCAGTCCCCAGCGCGGGCTGCTGGCCAATGTGTGTTGACCTTTGAGGCTCTGTTTCTTTATTCAGGTGACCGATAGGTTCCCCTGAGAAACCTGATAAATGCTGTGGACGCTCCCCTCAAATAAATCCCCACCTTCGCTAACAGTCTGTGTCCCCTGGCAGGCGTTCAGACCCCCCTGAAGCCAGAGTCCCTCTGCTCTGCAGCGGCATTTTTCGTTCTTCAGTGTCTCTGTCCGTTTAGTGGGGCATGAGTAGTGCTGCCACATTTAGCAAACAAAAATGTAGGAGGGCCAGTAAAATTTGAATTCCAGGTAAACAGTGAATACTTTTTGAGTATAAGCATGTGCCATGCACTATAAGGATGCCCGGTCCCCACGTGAGGGGGTCTGGCGACCTGCTTCAGGTCAGAGAGTGGTGCCGCACCTGCTGCTTCTCACACGCCTTCGGCTTAAAGCATTCAACATGCTAAGATGCCACATCTTGGGGGTAGTGTACCCTGAATCCCATTGACAGCCTGGCAGGGTGTTGGAAGCCCAGCCTTGAGTCCCAGCTCAGCCACTTGCGACCTTGGTCTGGTGTCTTCTCTCTGGTCCTCAGTTTACCCCTCTGTCGAATGGGGATAGTAGTAGCACCCTGCAGGGCTGCCATGAGTCTTACTGGGTAAGCATCAAAGCTCACAGGGCCAGGCATGCAGGAGATGCCGACACCATTGGCTGCGGCCACCACCGTCACCATTATAATTGTCCTTCCTACGCAGCGTGAGGAAGGCAAATCTCAGGAAATGGAGTCCCTGGTCACTGGGGGTGACAAGCTGTCACATCCCTGCAGAGTCAAGCAGGTTTGTGAGCCCTTCAGAGGAGCGTGGGTGCCCAGAACCTGCCAGCCTCTGAGGGCCACACCCACCTGGCTCCTGTCCTCCCCCTACCCCAGCTGGTGGAGCTCCACTCGCTCTCTGTCATGTCAGAACACAGTTACCTGTTCACAAGTCCCCTCCCCCTAGAGGGCAGGGTCTTTTCCTTGTGCACCCTGGAGTCTGCAGGCCCCAGTACTGGCCTTGGTACTCCGCAAGTGCGTGCTCAGCAGATACTCAGCGCCTCAGGTGCTTGCAACCTTGCTCATGAATCCCACCTCCTCCTCTTAATGTGGGCCCTGCAGAGCTAAGGATGTGGATCTGTTTCGTTCCCTGCGAGATCCCCAGAGCCTAGAATGGTGCTCAGCACAGAGTAAAACGATCCACAAATGCATAATGAGTGAACATGTGAATGTGTGAACACAATGAAGGGGTGAATGCGTGCATGAATGAGGGCATGCGTTCTAAAGCAGGGGAAAGTCATGTTCACGTGCCGTGTGTTCGGTGGCTTCCTTACGACTGGCACTAAGGGCAGTGTGGCTCAGGGGAAACCAGATCGCATCCTGGCTCCACGACACCACAACGGTGTGATCTTGAGTAAGTTACTGGCTCCTCAAAAGCTCGGTGTCACCCCCACAGACCGGGGTTCCTCCTGGGGTTGCTGTGAAGGTAAGTGGGGCAGGGCATGTCCTTAAGGCAGAGCCTGGCCCGCGGTCAGCTTCCAGTCAATGTTATGATGATAAAGCGGAGCCCACCCAGAGGAAGTCTGTGGTCACAGGCATTGCAGCTTCCTTGCCCTGTTCTGTTCTGGTCACCACGCTCATCGATAGCTTCGGCATCATGGTCTTCTGTGCATAGGAACAGTTAGCTGCTGCATGATGAAATCATAAAGCACCTACTGTGTGCCGGGTTTTTTGGGGTGTGGAGGAGAACAGGCCATCCATTTACTTGAATGCAACCCCCCCCCAAGAGTATTTACCCAAGAGGGTAAAGGCAAAAACACAAATATATATAAATCAGGAATGCATCAGGGAGTGATAAACGCTAGGCTGGGAATTTAAATAGGACACTAGTGGGGAAAGCCTCCCAGAGAGATGCATTTGAACTGAAACCTGAGTGTGGTGGAGACATTGGCCAGGTGAGACCCAGAGGCAGGCCCGTGGGCAGATTTCTAAGGAGGGGCCAGCTTGGCTTGAGAGAAGTCCGGGCTGCTGCAGCTCAGAGGACGCAGAGCCCGGGCGGGGACCAGAGCACAGGACTGACGTCTCCCAGGTGCGGTGAGCCTGTTGGAAGGTAGTTAGCAGGGGAGTGGCATGATCCCACTTTATTCTCTGGCTGCCTCGTGAGAATAAAGAGACAAGTGAGGGGGTTTCCCTTTGGGGAGACTTCTGGCTCAGGGTGGCAGTTGCAGACGTATACTGTCCACGTTCCCTTCTGAAAGGCACAGCTCGCAGGGACAGAGAGAATGAGAGAGCAACAGATTCCAAAAGGTAGAAAGCAGGTGGATAATGGTAGCCAACTTATAGGAACCCAAAACTAACTAACTCCACTGTGGGGACACGCACAGCCAAGGATCACCTGACACCAAGGGGAGCTTGGGACGGGTGACAGCGGGACAAAAAGACAAAACACTGGAGGAACCACATTCTGTAGATAAAAAGAAATGGGGCCACAAGACAGGATCCAGGCAAATGGATTCCTGGGCAATGAAGGAAGGCCCCGCGGTAAATGCCTAAGGTCAGGCCTGGAGGTCACTGGTCTAGAGACTGGAGACCCAGAGGCTTGGGAAAGGCCCCAGCAGGATGGTGAAGCTGATAAAAGGGTTTGGTTACAGGAAAAAGAGTTACAAACTAGGGGAGAGTTAGAAACAATGAAAAAAAATATGGCAGTTATTAACTCCAGGAGAAACAAAAGGTTGGGTAGGAAAAGAAAAGTTATCAGGGCTGGTCTGTCAATAGTATTTCCATAATCATAATAACACGAACACTGAATGCTTATCTGGCCAAAATTATGATATAATTATTGCGAGGATGATGCAGGGACTGGGATTATGCATTAGCAGGGAGTGAAGGGGTAGCAGGTTGTGTGTGTGAACCTTCATCTTCCATAGTCAACATGTGACAGGAAATATCTAAAACTGAAGCATCAGAAAGTAGCAGCCTAAGCATGATTTTTAGAACATGGAGTGAAATTCCAAAAGGATCCACTAAGAAACGTGAAACTGGTTGCCTCTCAGGACTGGGACATTGGAGAGACATGGGGTTGGGAGCAGTGCTATCATTTGCACGAACATAGAGCAATTTGACTCTAAATAATTGATGGAAATAAAAAGTAAACAAGTAAAAATTTGAAATTTAGAAATAAATTAAAAGACAAACCAAAAGAAGGAAGGAAGGAAGGTAAGGAAAGAAAGGAGGAGAGAGGGGAGGAAGAAAGCTGCCCCTGCTCGGGCCAGGCCACCTCTTGCTTGTTCGGCACCACCTTCCCCAAGCCTGAGCTCCTCCCGGGAAGAGCAGCCAGGAGCAGAGGGATCTCGGAGGCCAGACACAGATTTGGGGCTCAGCCTGGGGCCAGGAAGTTTGGGGGAGTTGATGTCCGGTGCCTGGAACATGGTGGAGACTCTGCACACTGGCCCAGTGAATACATTAATTTCTGTTTCTCTCCAGTTCTGCAGCTCATCAAGTCACAGAAGTTTCTAAACAAGTTGGTAATTTTGGTGGAAACAGAGAAGGAGAAGATCCTGCGGAAGGAGTATGTTTTTGCTGACTCTAAAGTAAGTGACAAGAAGCTTCTGAGAGGGGCCAGAAGACTGGGGGGGACTTTTGTGCTTTGAGGCTCGCTATGGCCAGGGAGTGCATGTCATCAGCTCACTGGTTCCCAGAACAACCCCTTTCACACCGGGAAAGCTGAGCTCAGTGAAGTTAGGACCCAGTTCCAACCAGCATTTGAGCAGTTGCAGCTCTGGCTGTCCCAGGGCATGGCGGCGTCCCAGCGTGCCACGCTGCCTCTTGGCCAGGGGTGCATCCTTTATCATCTGCCTCTCACCCAGCCCTGGGCCTGCTTGGCAGGCTTTTTAACTTCTCTAGGCTGGACTTGGGAGCCCTTTGGGGTACCCCTCCCTTGCTCTAAATCTGCGTCCTGACAAGGCTTCCGTTTCTATACTTCGCCCTATCCTGCAGAAGTGAGACCCCTGCCAGGACTGGCCCCTGGGGTGAGAGGTGCTGAGAGCCAGAGGGAAAACCCGGGCTGGGCCCGCGGACAGCCAGAGCCCGGTTCTCTAAGACCTGACCCCTCACCGGGGAAATTTGAACCAGGGTCCAAAACCCATCATCACAGCCCCACTGTTTGTGCTCTACTGAACAGCTCGCGTGAGGCAGTGAGAATGGCTCACAGAGAAGTTAGGGCGCCCATCACGCCAGGTGCGGCTGACACCTCATGTGGGGCACCTCAGACAAGGCCAGGGGACAAGGACTGCTGGTGCGGGCTCACAGCAGCAGCCCCTGCCAAGTGCCCGTACCCCGCTCCTACTTGCACCTGCAGAGTGGCAGGGGTGGCCTGGTGGGAGATCTGGGGGTGCCTGGAGCTGCAGGAATGACGGGGAAAGGGCTGGGAGAAAAAAAGGGAGCAGGGACTGAACAGGTAGTGGGAGGCGGAGAGGAAGACCACCTGGCTGGGCAGCGTTCTCAGCACATGGGCACAAGTCCAAAACCCAGTCAGTTGCCACGAGCTCAGAAGGATGGAGACACAGGGATAAACTGAGGCATGGAATTGTGTGCCATCCCCAAGTACAGGCAGGTTTCGACAAAGACAGTCATTACATTTCCATGAGCTGGTTTCTTCAGAGGGGCTTCCCGAGGTTTGCAATTATTAGGTCGAATCCTATGAAAATTACTGTCCTTGTAGGTATGAAACAGTCAAAGATTGGTCATGTCTTATGGTCCAACCTGCAATTTTGTGTAGCCCCATTGAAAGTCAGCCTGTGACTAAGACAGGGCAGAGTCTGCTTTGGGCCCTACCGTGTACCGAGAAAAATAAGTGAAAGATATTAAGGAGGAGGCCATGGCAGCCTTCATGTGCTCTTTTCTTTTTAATTAGTTTCTCTAATTTCTTTCATTACACAAGTGATCTATTCTCATTGGTGACACAGCAGCAAATACAAAGAAGCAAACGTTTAAAATAAAAACACCCATATGCCCCTAGTTAACCTTGGACCATACCCGTCCAGATGTTTTTTAAAATTAAAAATACAACAATGATATTCATACCATTTTGACAACTGGCTTTTCATACTTAATGATATATTGTTGCCACCTTTCTTGTTAAAGTATTTCTGGGCCATAATTTTTAGACGCTATGGTATTCAAGCATATAAATGGTCCAGAATACAATTATTTATTTTTTTTTTTTTTAGATATATTTTTTTTTTTTGAGACAGAGTCTCGCTTTGTTGCCCAGGCTAGAGTGAGTGCCGTGGCGTCAGCCTAGCTCACAGCAACCTCAAACTCCTGGGCTCGAGTGATCCTTCTGCCTCAGCCTCCCGGGTAGCTGGGACTACAGGCATGCGCCACCATGCCCGGCTAATTTTATATATATATATCAGTTGGCCAATTAATTTCTTTCTATTTATAGTAGAGACGGGGTCTCACTCTTGCTCAGGCTGGTTTCGAACTCCTGACCTTGAGCAATCCGCCCGCCTCGGCCTCCCAAGAGCTAGGATTACAGGCGTGAGCCACAGCGCCCGGCCTCAGAATACAATTATTAATGAACCCCTAAGATATGACATTAAGATTGTTCCTGAATTTTTTCTGTATTGAAGCATGTCCTGCAGGGCCATGTTTGGATCTCAATGCAGTTCTGAATGTTTTCTTATGTTTTCCTGATATTTTCCAACTTTGCAGCAGAATGGCTGGGTCAGACGAGCCACTTGCTTACAACTTTGCACGTGCATGTTTCCAGGTTGCTGTCCTGAAAGTTCATACTGATTTACACTCCTCAGTTTTCTAGAAGCTGCCAAGTCCTTTACATAGGGTAGTGTGCAGGGCAGCAGAGCCTGTCTGAGTCTGTCTGCCCTTCCATCCCTAGAAGAGAGAAGGCTTCTGCCAGCTGCTGCAGCAGATGAAGAACAGGCACTCGGAGCAGCCGGAGCCCGACATGATCACCATCTTCGTCGGCACCTGGAACATGGGTAGGTCCCCGAGCCCCTCCCCCAGCTGCCCCCCTTTGGTTCCGCTTCCTCGCCTCAGCTGTCCTCAGATGGTGTTGGAGGGGCTGTACCCCTCTCTCCTTCCTCCCTGCACCTGAGACGATGGGTAATAACAATGAGCTCTGGAACTACTGTACCCCAAGAGCAGCTGGAGTGAGTTCCTTTGCATGTCTAAATTGGCAGGTGTTAGGGAAAGGGGCTGAATATCTCCACGAAGGGGCTCGTGGGTGCCCTGCCAGCCTTAGGCGGCTCGCCAAGGAGCCCCAGGTCTGGAAGAAAGACGGCCCCCCATTGTGAGAGAGAAACAGGTAGATAGATGGAAAGAGGGTGCTCAGTTAAGTTTAAATTCATATAAACAACAAGGCATTTTTTAGCATAGGTATTGAGCTAGCAATAAATTCTAAATATATATGCTAAATATATGTTAATATTTGAATATATTTTATATACTAAATACATAAATATGGTATATTCTAAATATTTCATGTAACTATTTAGCTAGAAATAAATATTTAAGAGATACTAAATATATATTGTATTAAATTACATATACTATGTATATGTGTACTAATATATATTTATCATAAGTAACTTTTTAGTGTAAGTATTCAGCTAGAAATAAATTATTAGATAGAAGTCAGTTAAATCTGGATTTCAGATAAACAGCTATCGCACGGAGCGTCCTTATTCTAAAAACTACTCATTCATCTGAAATTTTAATATAACTGGGTGTCCTGTATCCCCTCCCCTTTGTCCCGAGCAGAGTCAGGCCCACCCCAGTAGCGCGGGGAGGAGGCGAGAGCGGAGCCCTTCCTGGAGGGGCAGGGACCTTGTGGAAATGAACTGGCAGCCTGGGACTTGTGGGTGGCCTGCTGGGCGGAGGGTGGGCCGGGGCCTCAGGAGGGAAGGCAGGAGGCCTCAAGTCTCAGCGGCTTCTGCTGGCCTCCCGAGGCAGTTCTGCATGGTGTCAGCCCTCCCTGTGCCTTCAATGCCTCCCGGGCCAGTCAGTGCAAGCCCAGATGTCCCAGGGGCCAAGCAGAGCTGAAGTAGAGCCTGGCCCGTGCCCTGGGAGTCTTGTTGGCTGCCTGATTTCCTGCTGGGGACATAGCCAGGGCTGTCCTTTGCTCAGTGGTGGGGGGTGGGGGGCAGTTAGCTCTTCATTAAAGGGCATTGTGGGAGCAGCAGACCTTTCATTATTCCTTAAGCTGGTTCGATCCAGTTTGAAGTGGGATGGGGGGCTTCCACGTTCTTCCCGTTTCTCTAGCTAACACCCGTGCATCTCGGCTCTTGGCTGAGCTCTGAGTCTTGCAAGGGAGCTTTTGTTGTTTCCTAACAATGGGGTAGAAGCTGCCACCCTCAACTTGTCAGCCTACTTGGCTGTCTCTGAAATAGAATGGAAGCTCCCTGAGGGACAAAACTGTGTCTCAATTGCATGGCAGCCTCAGACTGTAGGACAGTGTTTGACATCAGGGAATCTTCCAGTGCTTCTATTTTTTGAAACTTAATGTTATCAGTAAAACGAGGCTTAACTGAGTTCGCCCCTGGCGGCCATCCTGGGCACTCAGGTCTCCATCTCGCATTTGGTTGGCTGCCCGGATGACCTTGTGTGATCATGTGACCTCCCCCCACATGCCCCCTGCTCTCTGTTTTGAATTCTGATGCTGTTGACTGGATGTGCCTTTGACTCACTTGGTGTTGGGTTTTGCTATTGAAGGTAACGCCCCCCCTCCCAAGAAGATCACGTCCTGGTTTCTCTCCAAGGGGCAGGGAAAGACGCGGGACGACTCTGCCGACTACATCCCCCACGACATCTACGTGATCGGCACCCAGGAGGACCCCCTGGGTGAGAAGGAGTGGCTGGAGATCCTCAAACAGTCCCTGCAAGAAATCACCAGCATGACTTTTAAAACAGTGAGCAGCTGGCCGCACCCCGGGTGGGGCTCCGGGACAGGGGGAGAGTCTCAGAAGCAAGGGCAGGCTCAGCCTGTCACCTGTCCACTTCCAAAGGTGTCTGGGGGCTCAGTGGTTCCCCCCCACTTCCAGGGCCAGAGAGATGCACCTGTGTTCAGAAATGGATGGGGTCCATGGGGTGTTGCTGAAAACTGCTCGGTCCTCTGTCTTCCCCGCCCTCAGTCAGCCCCATTCCCATCTTTAAGATGCTTGGTCACCTCGGTTGGGCATCATTAGGCGTGCCCCCGAGGTTAGGGATTGCAGACAGGGTACTCCGGGGCTGGGGTGGGTATGAATGGCCATGCTCTGGGTCCAAGCCCTACACCTTGGCGAGGGTCACAGCCTTGCCCCCCCCACACCAGGTGGCCATCCACACGCTCTGGAACATCCGCATGGTGGTGCTGGCCAAGCCGGAGCACGAGAACCGCATCAGCCACATCTGCACGGACACCGTGAAGACCGGCATCGCCAACACGCTGGGTGAGCGGGGAGGGGTCCCCCCATGCGCTCTGCCTCAGCTTTCGTGCCCATGTCATCCGGGCCCTGCTGGACTTCCCCGGATTAAAACCAGAGCCCTGGGCAAATGGGATGGTGGGTCCCCCTAGCTGGAACGCACCCGGGGTCCACACCAGCGCTCGTGGGGCTCTGGCTAAACCACAGGCTCCACTCAAGTCAGTCTTGGGGGAGCCCGAGCGTCCGAGATGCTGACAGGCGCCCAGGCGGCGTCAGTGCTGCTGGTCAGTCCCTGGACCCCACTTGGAGTAGCAAGAACTTGCCACAGGGTGGACAGTCTTTTGCGGGAAAGGGCCAGACACTAAACAATTTAGGCTCTGCAGCCCGTACACAGCCACTCGGACACAGCCACTGGTCTCTGCCTTTGCGGCATGAAGGCAGCCACGGCCACCACGAAAAGTGAACGGCCGTGGCTGTGTCCTAGTAAGACCTCATGTGCAGACACAGGCCAGCGTGGCCAGCCCGACCCAGGTCCTCACTCCGCAGGGTGGATCTGGAAACGGCAGTTGAAAGGCGGTGGGGCTCATGGGGGCCATCAGAGAACCGAAATCGGAGCAGGCAGGCCGCGGGGGTGGGGCGCGAGTGTGTGTGGGTGCGCCCTATATCTGCGCTCGTCAGCGTGTGAGCGTGCCAGCCGTGCGCGTGGCTGTGTGTTGACGCGGGTGGGGGGGGCGTGCATGGGTCCCCGTGCCCGTGTGTCGGTGCCTGTGGGGACCTGCACACTCTCAGGGCCTCGGGGGTCGTGGAGGGCGAGGCCAGCGCTTTCTGGTGGCTGGAGCCGGGGACAGGACAGGGTCCCAGGGGTAACAGGAAACAGAAGAACCGCTGCAGTCGAACGGGAAAAGCGCTCTCTCCTTTTCTGCTGACAAGCTGCAAACTGCCCACGTCCACCCCCACCCGGCCCCCTTCCTTCCTGCCACAGTGGCAGGTGGGGCTGGCGCGGCTGCCCTGGGCTGCGCCCGCGCTCTTCTGTGGCCTGGGAGGCGCCGTGTCCAGGGTCCGCCTCTCCTGGCTTCCACCCTCGCCTGCCCGCCCCTGCCCCACCTCGTGGGACCCGCCTGTGTCTCTTGTTGCAACAGAAAACCACGCCCCGCCCCGCCCCGCCCCTCCCCGGCCAGGCCTGGCGTGGGGCTACAGCCCCATCCTCGCAGCCGAAGCTGGGCCAGTCCCCAGGAGGCCTGCCCGCGTGCATGCCGGCTGGTGGTGGGAGAGCCGTGTGCTGGCGCGGGAGGGTGCGGCGTGGGGCATGGAGGTGTGGGCGCTACCAGAGGTGGGCGCTCAGGGGCCTCTCGGAGCGGGGCCGGGAGACTGAAGTCTGAGGGGCAAGGAGGGGGCCTGGGCCGAGTCTGAGCTTTACAGCCAGAGGGGAAAGGCTCCCCCCTACGGCCAGCCTGCCTTCCCCGCTACTCGGAAATGGCTCCCAGCCGTTAGTACAGGACTCTTGGAACAGCCCAGGCCTCTTCGAGAGCGCACCCTGTGCAAGGCTGGGTACTAAATGCTTTACGAGCACAATCTCAGTGAAGGTACACAATCAGTGGGGCAGGGACCGTTCTCCCCATTCACAGAGGAAGAAACCAAGGCTATAGGGAAGTTCCATAACTTGCCCAGGAACCAGTAGTAAGAAAGTGGTGGGCAGGGACTGGAACCCAGGTGGGGCTCGGAGCCAACAGTCCAACCCGGGCTGCCCTGCGGGAAGGGAAGGAGAGGCGTCCCGGAGTAGGGCCAGAGGGCAGGAAGCCTCTGCTCTGCCTGGCCCTGCCCCCCACTGGCGTTGCTGGGCTGCAGGTCCCCTTCTGAGGCTGGACTGGGGCTGGCTGTGCCGGACCTCCAATGTCCCTGCAGCTTGCCGTCCACCCAGAGCCGTGCAGCTGAAATAAGACGGGAGCTAAATAGATCTTTTTGGCCGGACGTGGTGGCTCACACCTGTAATCCTAGCACTCTGGGAGGCCAAGGTGGGCGGATCGCTCGAGGTCAGGAGTTCAAAACCAGCCTGAGCAAGAGTGAGACTCCGTCTCTACTAAAAATAAAAAGAAATTAATCTGCCAAAATAAATAAATAAGTAGATAGATCTTTTTAAATTTTCTGGTAGCCACATTAAAAATAAAAGGAAACAAGAGAAGCTCATTTTAATAATAGACTTTATTAAACCTCATACATCTGAAATGCTATTGTTCCACTAAGCATTCCAGGTACAGTGTTATCAGACGTTTCACACCCTGCTTTCTCACCGAGGCCACTATTCCGACATTTGTTTCGTGCTCACAGCCATCTCATTTCGGACCGGCTGTGCTTCAAGTGCTTCAGTGGCTCGTGGCTGCTGTTCTGGGCAGAGCCGTCTCCCAGAGGGGTTGGCAATCTTTTCCTGCAAAAGGCCAGACGGTGACACTTCAGGCTCTGGAGGCCATGGGGTCTCTGTGGCGACTGCTCAGCTCTGTCCTGTAGCCCAAAAGCAGCGACACACGATACCTACTTGAATGGCAGGGCTGTGTTCCAATCAAATGCTCTTCGTGAGCACTGAGATTTGAATTTCATATTTTAATATGTCACAAAAGACTTTTTCTTTTGATTTCTTTCCCCAGTCATTTAAAAATATAAAAACCATGTTTAGCTGGCCGTGGGCCAGTGTTTGTCCACTCATGGCCTGGAGGGTTTGTGAAGAACAGATTACTGGGCGCACTCTATAATTTCTAATCCAGTAGGTGTTGGTGGGGGGGGGCGCCTGAGAATCTGCCCTCCCCACAAGTTCCCTGGTGCTGCTCTGGGGAACACGCTTTGAGAACCGCTAGTCTGAAATAGATCAGAACGTAGGCGGAAAAGCTGTGCTCTCAGTGCAGGTTTGAGTCTCACCTGGAGCCTTCAGTGAGCAGGGAGGGAGGTCAGGCCACCAGCCCAGGCACCTCCTTCTGAGTCTTATTTCGGAGGCTTCTGGCTGCTTCTATCAATCGTCCCTGGCCGCTTGGCATGCTGGTCATTTTAGAGAGAGACGCCAGGAGTGGGTTGCAGCAGCATCCCCGACTTCCAGGCCCCCTGGGCCTCTCACCTGCCTCTTACTCTGGCCTTGCCTTGACTTCCTAACCCCTGGCAGGTTTGCCTGTGTGATATTCTGGTTCTTCTCTCTCCCCCTCCCTTTAGGGAACAAAGGAGCTGTGGGGGTGTCCTTCATGTTCAATGGCACCTCCCTGGGGTTTGTGAACAGCCACTTGACTTCAGGAAGTGAAAAGAAACTCAGGTAAGGCAGCCCATCCCCCAGGGCCAGAACCGGTCGTTTGCCCACCGACCTCAGACCCCTCAACCCCAGAGCCCCCGCCCGGGACCTTTTGGGTGTCCTGCAGCCTTTAAGGGCTTTTCATGGTCTCATTAAAAGGCAACTGCAGCACAATAGTGACCTCATGTGTGGGTGAATTTTGTCTGAAGGTTAGAAAAGATACGTCTCTGTCTGTAAGCTGATGTACCCCAATACCACTCTGTCACTGAAGGGAAGCTGCATGGGACGGCTTCACAGGGCAAAGCCTGCTCTGCCTATCAATTCCTGAAGGCAGCAGCCGTCTAGATTATTCGCTGTTCTGAGTCCCCGCTGAGTCCCGTAGCACAGTGCGGACCAGCGACCCCGTACTAGGTGGCCGCTTTTACCTTGCGTTAGGCGAAACCAGAACTACATGAACATTCTCCGGTTCCTGGCCCTGGGAGACAAGAAACTGAGTCCCTTCAACATCACTCACCGCTTCACTCACCTCTTCTGGCTGGGAGACCTCAACTACCGCGTGGATCTGCCCACCTGGGTAAGGAAACGCCGAGGCCTGGGGCCGAGGCCACACGGGACGGGGTCCCCGAGTCAGCGCCAGGCAGACAGCCGTGCAGACACAGGGACCGAGCTGGCAGACGGCGACTCCCTCGGGGACTCACTGCTGCTCCTGGTGCAGAGCCGCGGCCCCTCCTTTCGGCTCCACCTGCTGTCGCCCAGGGGTGCCACGGCCACCCCTTCTCCCACCGCTCTGCCGCCTGGGTCGCCCAGCTCTGGGCCATAGCCCCTCAGCGGCCGGATCGGAAGGGAAGGGCTGTCTCACCCGCGGCCGGGGCGTGTCCTTGTTCCAGGAGGCAGAAGCCATCATCCAGAAGATCAAGCAGCAGCAGTACGCGGACCTCCTGTCCCACGACCAGCTGCTCACGGAGAGGAGGGAGCAGAAGGTTTTCCTGCACTTTGGTGAGAGCCCAGGCCCTGCTCGTGGCCGGCTCCCCTCTCCCCACCCAGCACCCTCGCGGGTGGCAGGGCTGTGCCTGGACAGCAGGGACAGCTGGCGGATGTGAGCCTGGGGGGGTCAGGATTGAAACCAAAGTGTCTGTTTTTCAGAGGAGGAAGAGATCACGTTTGCACCGACCTACCGTTTTGAGAGGCTGACTCGGGACAGATACGCCTACACTAAGCAGAAAGCAACCGGGGTGAGTGCTCCACCACCCCGCTCGTGCCTGTGCCCAAAGGCAAGCAGAAAGTAGAGAGCGTCCTGGGCCACTAGGCAAGGAAAAGGAAAGGGAAGAGCAAGCATTAGAAAGCAAGTGATGATTTGTGCCACAGCGAAAGGGCATCTGGACTTGTGCACTGCAACAAGCTGGACTGACAACCCTTATGATTTACCTTCTGTCCAGGTATTCTGAGATTCTGAGAGGATTTGAAACCATTCTTTCCTTAACTGGGTTCTGAAGCTCATTTAAAAAAAAAAAAAAAAAAAGTCCTGTGATCAAATATACTTGCTAAACTGCCAAGTGAATCAACACCAAACAGGTTTCTTCACTGCAGGACTTACCAGAGCCTTTAGAGGTACAAGAACGTTTTGGTTCTCCATGAGGAAATCTGTGTGCCAAACTCAATTGATCATGGAATACTAATTAATATCTTCTTATGAGGCCATGAGGATCAGTGTTTGGGGAAAGATGCAATAAAAATATTTATTTATCCATTTGTTCAGAGAAACTTGCTGGTGGCCTGATGAGAGTTAGGCACTGTCGTAGGTGTTGGGGGGGCGGGGATGAATGAGATGTCATCTCACTCACGAGATGAGACAAGAGAAGTGCACAACTACCGGTAACTAGAGGCAGAATGTGGCCACGGCAAATGCATCGAAGAGCAGTCAGAGAAGGAAACGGCCAGGGAGCAGGAAAGAGAAGGCAGCCCATGGCAGGGTCCCGAGGGTTAGAGGGCCGCCCGCGGTGGTGAGGTACCCAAGGCAGCCAGACGTCCAGGGAAAGGCAGAACAAGCTCCAAATGTCTCCAGAAAGAGTTCTGGGCACCAGCTGGGCTCAACCGGCAGGGGCAGGAACCATTCAGAACTGCTGCCACGAATGAGGCTGACTCGGGATGGGACCCCCCCTTGTGAGGTGTTCGCTGACTGCTGCGTGGAAGGGCTCACCTGGGCTAAAGCCACCACCGTGAGGGCAGGACCACAGGGCCACATGTGCGGCCGATGCAGGATGGCCTGGTTTGACTTGGGCTCACGTTGAAACAGACGGGGCCTGAGATGGGAGAGTGGGGTGTCCTGGATGCCAGGAGGTGACAGGCAACAGGAAGCCACTGAAAGTTCTGCTGGGCTTTAGTGGCATCGAAGTGGCACAGAAAGAATTTTGGTCATGTCACTATAAAGGGTGAGGGTGACGCAGGGCACCAATGAGGAGGCCGTTATGGTGTTTTCCAGCTGAGCAGTAATTCGAGCCTGGGTCAGGGAGACAAGCAGTGAAAATGAAAGAAAAAGAGAAAAGCAGGATCCACCGGAAGAGCTGATTGCCCTCCACCAGGGTGGATGGATGAGTGTGTGAATGGGTGGGTGGAAGAGGAGATGAGTGGATGGGGAGATGAACAGGCGGATGGGTGGATGAATAGGTAGGGGGCTGCTGGCTGGAGTGTGTTATTAAAGTAAGTAGCTGGAGAAGGCGAGTAGAGTCGGGGTTGAAAATACACGTTCATCTGAGTAGGAAAGAAAGTAACTGAAGGTGAAGATACAAGAGCTATTGACGTAGGCAGGAGGACAGGTGAGGGAACACAGCCGGGTGGATTGATCTTGGTCTAAAGCGGGAGTCCGGGATGTCTGAGCGTGTGGGGCACGGCAGTGGAGTTGGGACTTGAAGCAATTAAAAGATGAATTCGAGGATTGCAGAGGCCACCCGTTAATGCTTTCTGTTGCTGATTAAACAAAAAGCAGCAGGCATTTTACAAAGCCCGTGACCTTGATTTGCAGATGAAGTACAACTTGCCCTCCTGGTGCGACCGGGTCCTCTGGAAGTCGTATCCCCTGGTGCACGTGGTGTGTCAGTCCTACGGTGAGTTGAAACGCCGGGTGACAGCAGACCAGGTTCAGAGAACAGAACCACAGTGGGAGGCAGGACTGCCCTAAAAGGAAAGGGCTTCAGTCTGTTCATCCATAAAACAGAAACACTGCCTCCAGCCCTAACCAAGTGACCAGAAAGAGTTGGTGTGTCCCCACCCATCTGGGGCTGCAACATAAATACCCCCTGCTTTGGGAGATATTTGCATTACGGCATTTTTTTCTTTTTCTTGACAGAGTCTCATTCTGTTGCCCAGGCAAGACTGCCGTGGCATCAGCCTGGCTCACAGCAACCACAAACTCCTGGGCTCAAGCAATCCTCCTGCCTCAGCCTCCTGGGTAGATGGGACTACAGGCATGTGCCATCATGCCTGGCTAATTTTTTCTATTTTTAGTTGTTCGGCTAATTTATTTATAGTAGAGACAGGGTCTCGCTCTTGCTCAGGCTGGTCTCGAACTCCTGAGCTCGAGCAATCCTCCTGCCTCGGCCTTCCAGAGTGCTAGGATTACAGGCAGGAGCCATTGTGCCTGGCTTACAGAGCACTTTTTAAAAGAAATTCAGTTTTATTTCTTTTGAAGAGAACATATTAGATTGGAACCATATGGAAGTGGTATTTTCATCTGTCAAAAATCAACTATTGGAAATTCATATGTTTCAACCTAATACATAAGTGTACATACATGTATTTAGGACGGTTTAAAGGTAAATTGAGTTAAATTGATGAAAAGGGCATAATATACAGAATTAAAATAATTATGGATTAAGTTATATAAACAATTAAGAAATAACTGTTGACCCTACAAGTTTAAGATATGCTGAAGGAGTTCTTAATTTCCTCGCTGCTTATTCATAAAAGCTACTGATTAGTTCCTATTCTTGCAAAGTGAGACCTTAAAAATTCACAGGGCAGAATTAGTTAGAACACTTTATGGACTGAGAATCATGGCATTATTTTTGAAACATCTTAAATTCCCAGAGAGTGGTGTCCAAAGGAGGGTCATCCTGTTCCTCAGGTGCACCTCACATGAGCAGGTCACAGGCCAGGATCCTGGGATGGGCAGCTCACGACCCCAGGCCTGTCCAGCTGGGCACTCTTGACCCCAGCCTCCCTCAGAGTGAGGAGCAGGGGGACTCTTGCTACTACCCAGTGGCCACTTTCCTGGCTCCCACTCTCTCTGGGGACCAGCAAATCAGTCCCACAAATTTAACTCTGGTTGCACGAGTTGAACTGATTTCCATTCCTTCTATTACTGAATAACAAACTACCCTAAAACCTAGTTGCTTAAACCAACCATTTATTTGCTCACAATTCGGTGGGCCGGGCTGAATTTGGACTGTTCCTCCCTGCTCTAGTTGGTGTTGGCTGGGCACGGTCAGGCAGGAACCCACTCGGATCTGGAGTTGGCTGGCTGGGGGCTGGGGGCAAGGGTGGCAACTCACCCTCCAGCGGGCTAGTGCAGGCATCTTCACTTCCTGGTCTCAGGGTTTCTATCTGCAAGACTCACCTGTAGGAACTATGAAAATTTTAAAGACTCTGTTTGCCTCACATTTACGAGATCTCGTTGGCCAAAGGAAGTCACATGGCCAAGCCCAAAGTCACTGTGGTAGGAGGCCACAGAGAGGGTGTGGTTACTGGGAGGTGGGGTTTCATTGAGGGCCACACATCTAACAGTCTGCCTCCCAGGTTTAAGGGCACATTGTTGTGCCATTGCTATTATGTTTAATGCATATCTAAAATAGTTTGAGAGGTCGGGCTGGTGGCTCACACCTGTAATGCTAGCACTCTGGGAGGCTGAGGCAGGTGGATCACTCAAGGTCAGGAGTTCGAAACCTGCCTGAGCAGGAGCAAAATCCCGTCTCTACTAAAAATAGAAAGAAATTAAACTAAAAATATAGGAAAAAAAATTAGCCGGGCATAGTGGCACATGCCTGTAGTCCCAGCTACCTGGGAGGCTGAGGCAGGAGGATTGCCTGAGCCCAGGAGTTGGAGGTTGCTGTGAGCTAGGCTGATGCCACGGCACTCTAGCCCAGGGCAACAGAGTAAGACCCGGCCTCAAAAAAATAAAAAAATAAAAATAAAATAAAACAATTTGAGAACATTATGAAAAACCTGCTCATCAGGGTTTTAACTTCTCCCTGGAACATCCTGTCCTTTGCAGCCACCAAAAACTGGTAGCCCTGCAGCCTGCCCCACTCCTGAACTCCATCCTGTCCTGCTTTAGACAGCACTGGGCCTCTCTGACTTCTTCCTGCTCATGTCCAAACAGCTTTTAGGCTGATGCCCTCCCAGGAAACATTATTATCTTTCTTTCCTGGATAACCTTTCCACCTGAACCCTTGACTCCCTCTCCTTTTCCTCCACAGCCAGTGGCCCCACTCTCTTCCTTCTCATCACCCTCTGTCTCCATTCCATCTCATTGTTTCAGTTTGGCTTTCTAGTGATCCTTAGCAAGGGAAATTTTTTATGTTTCTTAGCCATCTGTACTTCTGTGGTGAATTTTTTGCTCATATCCTTTGCTTGGTTGAGTAGTGGGGTGCTCATCTCTTCTTACTGATGTGTAAAAGCTTTATAGAAAAAAAAATACCAAATCTGCTTTGTCACCTTCTTGGTCTCCTATGCAGTTTTTCCTTTGCCTGCCCATTTATGGTTGGTGTGTCCTGGAATTCCATCCTCATCTCTTCTCACCCTTTGTATCTTCCCTGTGAAAGCCCAAATGTCCTCATGGCTTCTGCTTCCACCTTATTTCATGACTCCAAATCTAAAGATAAATCTCCAGCTTTGAGTGCCCAGGTTCCTGCCAGACATCTCCCACTGGCTGTCTCAAAAGTACTCAGTCTGCTGGAACTATTCCTTTTCTCTTCCCCTGCAAATGTGCTCCGGTGCCTTCCCCTCTCACCTGAGCTCCAAGCTCTTTAACAGACATGTCTACACTTAGTGTCTACACTTTAGCACCTTCCTCTCTCTCCTGATCCTGCAAGTCACCGTGGGGTGGGGAAGGTGCCCTGTCTGTCTCACTGATGAGCTGAATGACAATAAGTCCTCATCCCACTCTGCAACTTGGGCTCCTCATCAGTAAAATAAAGTGATTAGAGCAGAAAAATCTCCATGGTTCACACTCCATAATCTGTTTAAAAATTCACAAGTTAGCCAGGTGCAGTGGCTCATCAGACCTGTAATCTCTGCTTTGGGAGGCTGAGGCAGGAGGATCACTTGAACCCAGGAGTTGGAGGTTGCAGTGAGCTATGATGACGCCACAGCACTCCAGCCTGGGTGACAGAGTAAGACTCTGTCTCCAAAAAAAATTCACGAGTCTTTAGGAAAAACTAGCACAGGCTTATTTTATCTATGGAGAAGGCAGTGTACACACTTTATTTCACAGAACACTCGAAGGACAGCAGGTGCAACATTGTGCCACTCCTGGAGGGCTTCGTAATGAGAGTTTATTTCTGCCTTGGGCTTGCCATCCTTGGCTTGACCAGAAGGGCTTCCCTGCCCTGCTCAGAAATGCCTTCCCTCCCTGCAGGAAGTACCAGCGACATCATGACGAGCGACCACAGCCCCGTCTTTGCCACGTTTGAGGCAGGCGTCACTTCCCAGTTTGTCTCCAAGAATGGTAAGCAACGAGCAATGTCCCTTTCTCTGTGTTCCTCAAAGACAAGGGCCATCGGGCACTCATCTTCTGGTTGCCGCGGTCAGTTGTCTGCGTTAGGCGACTTACCTTCTGGGTGAGTGCACAGCCCGTCGGTCAGGGCTCTTCGTGTCTGAGCCGCCTCACAGTTTCAGTCCAGGGAATTTATTTGCTCTGTTTGGCAAATACGTCAGCCTTCTGAGCCTCGGTTTTAGCGCAGTCTGGAAAATCGGGTAAATCGGTGCAGCCTATCTTCGACCAAAGACAATTCCGGCGGGGACATGAGTAAAATGTGTTTAATATGTTTTAAATTTGTCCCTTCTATGTAAGGCAAGCAACATTGATTTTCCATTTAGTGTTGTGATATACTTTATTTAATCACATTTAAATTTAAAAAGTGAGTCTATTGAGGGAAAATATTAAGTAAATAGCAGTGCAGGTGCGTGGCGGGCAGAGACAGTAAACATTGTTAAGGTAGGATGCAGATGACTGAGTTTGGGGAAACCACTGGCATAAATTTAGATTTGCAGGTAATCTTTCAAATAATCCAGCTCAGCCCTGGCTGCCAGGCCACCCTGGGCCTAGCAGAGGCCAGGCATCCTCTGCGGTGTGTCCATTTTGCTCTCGGCCTGGGTGACCAGGGGCCATGTCTGCTCTGCCTGCTCCCTACTCCCGTGGTTGGCAGACCATCCAGGCTCATTTAGGAAGCTGGGACTACTGGGGAGACTGCGGTAGCGAGGTTAAGGGTGTTGCCACAAGCCACGCAGATTCAGAGACAAGCCTGAGACTAGGTCTTTGCCCCTCGAACCCTTCGCTCTTTCTGCTCGGCTTCCTGCCATGGCAGCTCACAGCACAAGGCCACAACCATGGCCGGGACGCTCAGAGTGGGTGGCATATTTAGATGTAGCTTTATTTCGAGGAAAACGTTTCCTTTCGCTGGACTCCCACCTCCCTCTGGCCCTAAGAAGGAGCTCAGTACGTTGAGTGAGAAGCCAGGGGGAAGATCCTTGGGAGGGAGGCTGATTTGAAACGCTCTGTCTCCAAACTCATGAAGCAACTAACTGACTCCCGCTCTGCGCTGTTGCAGGTCCCGGGGCTGTGGACGGCCAAGGGCAGATCGAGTTCCTCAGGTGCTACGCCACGCTGAAGACCAAGTCCCAGACCAAATTCTACCTGGAGTTCCACTCGAGCTGCTTGGAGAGTGAGTGGCTGCTAACGTGCCTTTCGGTGGGCAGGCCGCGGCCCGTGCTCGCAAATGCCTTCCTGTGAGCGGTGCTTCGCCCCGGGTCTCCTCTCCCCGGGAAGGACTCTCGGAGTGGCCTCCGAGGGGTCAGAGAAGTTTGCAGGTGGAGAGCCCTAGGGGACTCCAGCTACTGTGAGGGGCCTCCTTGCGGCCTGCAGCGCTGCTGCTCTGGCCCTGGGGGCAGGGGCAGCCACGCATGTACAAGCCCCACATTCTCCTTTGGGGAGTGGGCTCCCCTCCCTGTCTGCTCAGGGCAGGCTGTAACCCCCCTGGCGTCCCCCAAGCCAGGGCTCTGACGCTACCAGAGGGTGCTGGGCAAAGTCCCGGAGCTTGTGGAGCTGGCTGCCTGGTGCCCCTGGTGGCCCCGGCTCCTGCGTCCTGCTCTTTCAGGATTATGGCATCTTAGGGTGTCCACTGCAGCCGAAAGCAGGTTGGGGATGGACAGCCTCCTCCAAGCCAGCAGCATGTAGCACGCACCTCCTGTGTTTAGAAAACGCCCTTCCTGCGTGCCACTCTAGGCGTATTGTCTGAAGCTGTTCCGTGGCTAGGAAAGCTCTGTGCCGCATCTAGCTCTCCACCGAGGGGGGGTGGAGGATGGGCGGGGCGTGGCAACTCCACAAAAGGAGGCGTCCTGTGAGGGCATGGCTGGGTGCTTCTGGAAATCGGGAAGAAGACATGTGCCACCAGCGACCACTGTGCCCTCCGGGCCCCTTCCTTCTCCGGCCCGACCCAGCCCAGCCACGGCAGAGGCTGCCGCTGAGGCCCCAGGCCCCGGTTCTGCAAGCAGGGTTCAAAGCAGTTCCAAAAAGGACGAGGATTTTTGTGCGGGTGTTTTTAATAAACTATCGAGACACTTGCACACATTTCTATGGAAACAGCATATTAGGAAGCTTAAATTAGAATTTCAAAAGGCTGCTATCTTGAGTGGCGTGGGATGAGCTGTCATGTTTCCTAATCTTCTTGCCTGTGATGTGATGATTTCTTTGTTGCCTGGTTTGTCGCAAAGGAGGAACCGAAAAGGAGGAGGAATCTCTTTGATTTTCCTAAAAATAATTAGACCGTGTTGGCAAATGACCATCCCCTGCACAAAAACAGAATTCCCAGCAGGCCTGACTCCTAAATGACGCCGAGACCCCGAAAGACAGGAAAGGAGGGAGGGCCTCTTCCTGCCCCGGGAGTCTCTTCTGTCTGGCTCTTGCTCCGTCTTCAGAAAACCAGACTTCTTGTCCTCCAACAGGTTTTGTCAAGAGTCAGGAAGGAGAGAATGAAGAAGGAAGTGAGGGGGAGCTGGTGGTGAAGTTTGGCGAGACCCTTCCAAAGGTAATTGGAGAGCAAGATGTTCCCCGGGGAGGATTTTCTCTCCCCAGGCCTTCGGAACCGGCCGGAGGCAGAGCTACGGCTGGGCCTGGCCGGAGTCCTCCCCCTGCCTGCCCTGCGAGCGAGCTCTGGTTCAAGGTGGTTTAAAACACGTTTTTTTAGCAGTGGTGTGAGTGGCCCCAATATTCCTAAATGGTTCCAGTTCCCCTAACGGATCAAGAAGGCATCTAGGCCTGGCTCGGTGGCTCACGCCTGTAATCCTAGCACTCTGGGAGGCCAAGGCGGGCGGGGATCGCTCAAGGTCAGGAGTTCTAAACCAGCCTGAGCAAGAGTGAGACCCCGTCTCTACTATAAATAGAAAGAAATTAATTGGCCAACTAAAAATATATATAGAAAAAATTAGCCAGGCATGGTGGTGCATGCCTGTAGTCCCAGCTACTCGGGAGGCTGAGGCAGAAGGATCGCTTGAGGCAAGGTATTTGAGGTTACTGTGAGCTAGGCCCACACCACGGCACTCTAGTCCAACAACAGAGTGAGACTCTGTCTCAAAAAAAAAAAAAAAAAAAAGAGGTTGACTTGTCTAACCACGTGATTTAGGGAAGGAACCGGAGGAGCAAAGCTGAGAGTGTTTGTTCACAGTCACGTGGCTGCAGTGACAGACGTAGGACACAGTCCCCAAGACCCCTGGTTCCCCTTCGGTGCTGTCCACCTACTCAGCGCTGGCTCGCAGGGTCCGGGGAAGGCACAGACAGGAGTCTGTTGGCTCCTAGCCGTACACTGCCAGCAGAAGAAGCACTCGACCGTCCCTGGCCCTGCGGGAGCTGAGGGCGGAATTGAAAACATGCAGTAAACCTTAGAGGGACACACTCATCTTTATCGCAGAAAAATGGTTTTCTACCAAAACTGTCTTTGCAATGCTGAATCAACAGTGCAGACGTGGCTGTCACCGGGTGCGAGTCATCAGGTGCCCCAGGTGTTCGTGCCGGGCTCAAAGCAGAGCAGGATGCTGTCTTTCTCACGTCCCGAGGGGGAGGGTATGACTCGGGAGTCCAGGGCTGGGAAGACCCTCGCAGGAGGGAGGGGTCTCAGGCCTCCCCTGGAAGGTGCCCTCGGAGGTTTCAAGGCACAGGCTTAGGAGGGGTGGAGGGACCCGTCCTCTCCCGAGGCTGGGATGGGGTGCAGGCAGGTTTCAGGGCCCAGGCTACCCACGCTGGCATCAACTGTTGATTGGGACCAGCTCTTGGGCCGCCTAAAAAGGCCGTGTTATCTCAGGAGCAGAGGCTGGCACGGGTGTGATCCCAAACTACCTGGAGGCCCCGGCCTGTCCTGATGGCTCTGCTGAGGTCTTCACCGAGGCCCGGGACGGCTGTCAGGAGTCCCTGTCCTGGGGCTGTCCTCAGGCCCCTGCGTCCTGGGGGCTCCAGGACCCAAGGAGGCGTTTCCGCCTTACCTAGCCCACGCCCGCCCTGCCACTGCTCCTTGCCCGGCCGCTCCCACGCGGGACCTGAGCAACCATTTCCTCCCTTGGTGACGCTGGAGAGCATGCCAGCATCCCCGTCCCCTCGGGGACCCTTAGGCACTGTCTTCCTCCATCCCCACGTCCTGTCACCATCCCCACTGCTGTTCCTCCTGTCCCGGTCCCACCACCACCTTCCAGGGGGCTCCTCCCCTCCTGTCTTCTTGCTGAGGCATCCTGAAGCCTGATGGATCTTTCTGGAATGCCCGTCTGATCCTGGCGTTCCCTCTCGTCCAGTGGACTCCCTGGTGCCTAGTGGGGCAAGCCCATCCCTCTCCAGCCTCACCGGGTGTTCCCACAGCACCTCCTGCTCCTGACCCCCCACCCCTGCCCCTGCCGCCTGATGGTCTCCCTCTTCACCCCTAAATCCCGCTGCGGTGCCCAGGCAGGCAGCCCCGCCGTAGCAGTGTGTCCCCCAGAGACATTCGGTGTTCAGGGGTCTGACCCCGCTCCCCACTGCATCCGCAGCCCCCGCCCCACCCCGCCCTGGGTCTGACTTAGAGCCAGACCACCACATGTCAGCCCAGTGGTCACTGCAGCTGTGGAGCCCCAGAGCCACCCCCCACGATTTCTAGTCATTGTTCTGGAACTTTCTGAATGTTGACATAGCAAGTCCGACCTGTTGGTCAGCATGGTGCCCAGAGCCCTGCACCAGGGCCTTTCGCTACCTGTGGAGGGGAAGGAAGGGGACAGCCTAGTAGAGCGGCATGTGACCTTTTTATCTGGCCCTTTGTGTTGCAGTCTCCGTGAGGAGCAGCCCTACTTCATGGGGTCTGCGTCCAGCTCGGGGAGCTGGTGCGTCTGTAACTCTCCTGTGTGTGCGGGGACCCGGCCCTGCGCTGGTGATGTCTGAGGTCACCCGGCACGGGCAGGCCAGGCCCTGGCCCTGAAAACTGCTGGCAGCAGGTCGGCGACACAGCTGGACCTTGGGGAGTCTGTCTGTCATTCGCTGAGCCATACCCCTAACAGGACTCCGCAGGCTCCACTGGGGGCTCTGCTGCGTAGACGCAGAGGCTGCGTCCTCCCCAGGCGGGGGCAGGCCTGTGTGCTGGGAGGAGCCAGGGGCAGAGCGGGGTGCAGACGCGTCCAGCCCCAGGGCCCTGCCATCTGCAGAAGAAGGGAGGGGGCGATGTAGTGGGGCGCATGTGCGGTCAGGCTGTCTCCCTAGGACCTGGGAGCGCAGCCCAGCCTAGGGGCCTGGGGTGCAGTGTGGTGTTGGGGGGCCGGTAAGAAAGGGGCCCCGCCGTGCTGGCTGGGGTGTGCACGGGGTTCCTTCCTGTTCGCTTGGGCATGGTGCGGACAGACGTGGATCTGGGTAATAAGAACACCTGTCCCGGCTGGTCCGATGGTAGTGGGTTATCAGAACTTATTCACATTAGTGTCACTAAAGTTGGTATTCAACCCCCCACTGCTAAATTTGACTGGCTTTAAAAAAAAAAATTAAAAAAAAAAAGAAAAAAAAAAAGAACACCTGTCCCGTTTTCTCACACACTCCCCACGTCTGGCTGGTGACCCTCATCCACCTGCCCCCCACCTGTCAGCTCTGACCCTGTGCCTTCTCTCTGCAGCTGACGCCCATCATCTCCGACCCCGAGTACCTGCTGGACCAGCATATCCTGATTAGCATTAAGTCCTCTGACAGCGACGAATCCTACGGTAGGTGTCCCAGGATGGGTGCCACACCTGCCTGCCAGCCGGCAGCCTCCTCTGTAACTCTGGGGTGGCATCTCCTTCTGGGAAAGCCCACCTGCCACCCCTTTCCTCATCCCAGCGCTGCTGGGGGTACTGTTAGTAGTAGGTCATCCTTCCCGCCCCACCGGGCGTCTGGGCAGAACTGCCAGCAGCCACACACCTGCCATTGGTTGAGCCTTTCCTGAGTGTCAGGTCTGTGCCTGCGCTTTGCACGCGTTGTTTGGTTTAGTCCTGACGAGACCTTACAAAGCAGGGACTATTCTCCAAATTAACAGATGAGTAAGTGGAGGCTCAGAGAGGCCAAGTGACTTGCCCAAATCACCTAGGTAGTGACTGGCTGAGCCCTGATTTGAACCCAGCTCTGCCTTCACTGCTCTGCTGTCATGTGTCCCCAGCCGCCCTCCTCAGGGGCATGGGCTCCCTCCCTGCTGGGCGAGTCTCTAGAATACCTGCTCAGGCACGAACAGGCTGCTGCTTCTGCCCCCCCAGCAGCCGCCCCTTGCACGAGGACCATCTCCCCCAGCCAGAGGGATTTGGGCTGGGGTGCGGTGGGTCCCCTGCGTGGGCTGGGAGTGCTGGAAACATCTGCCCCACGCTCTCTGGTCTTTTGCTCAGCATTGCTGGTGCCCGGCCGGTGCAGGCTTGTGGAATCTGCAGCCCCACCCATTGTCCCACTTGCGAGACCAGGGGTCGTTGCTCCGTCCTCAGCCCATCTGGGGCTCTAGCCCAAAGTCGGTTCAACCTCGCACACCTACATGCAGTGTGGCTGGAGCACAGGGCAAGGGGCAGAGGGCCAGAGAGAGGCTGGAGGCAGCTCCTTCCAACCCGAGCTTAGGGGAAACACCTTATCCTGGCGGCCGTAGGGAGCCACTAAAGATTCAGGCAAGACAGTAACAGGTTCACAGTCACATCTTGGAAATCTGCGCTTGCAGTCATGGAGATGAGAGGTGAGGGAGCCGGAATGAAAGTAGTGACGGTAAAAAGGGAGAGCAGAGGATAAAATCGGGAGGTGTGGAGTAGAGAAATTGTTTGGGCGTGGGGTTGGGGAAGCAGGGTGTCAAGGATGACCCTGAGCTGGTGGTTTGAGCCGCTCAGTCAATGACGTTTCCATTTCTTTCTGGGTCTGCTGTAGCACAGCAGGCAAAGGTGACCAGGAAGGCGCAGCCAGAGCAGGAGGAAACCAAAGGCTGTGCTGCCAGAGACCATCAGAGGAGGGTGTGGCCGGGGCGGTGGCTCACGCCTGCAATCCCAGCACTCTGGGAGGCCGAGGCGGGCAGATCATTTGAGCTCAGGAGTTCGAGACCAGCCTGAGCAAGAGTGAGACCTTGTCTCTACTGAAAAACAGAAAAAAAATAGCCAGGCAACTAAGAATATATAGAAAAAATTAGCCAGGTGTGGTGGTGCATGCCTGTAGTCCCAGCTACTTGGGAGGCTGAGGCAGGAGGATTGCTTGAGCCCAGGAGTTTGAGGTTGCTGTGAGCTAGGCTGATGCCACAGCATTTTAGCCCCGGCAACAGAGTGAGACTCTGTCTCAAAAAAATAAAAAAATAAAAAGGTGTGGAAGGTATGGTTCAGAGAGACACAAGGAAACAAAGACTGAGCAGTGTCCCTTAGGCAGAGTGACTCAGAGGTGGTGGGCAGGGCTGGGGGAGTCAGGCTGGGAGGGGTGGGGTGGGGAGCCAGAGGAGAATGACAGCCTGGGGCAGGAGACAGTGTTTGTGCCCCTGTTGGTTTTAAATGGAAGAGCTTTGCATGTGCCCTTTGGCAGAAGCCTGGGAAGAGAAAGAGGCTGAAGACACAAGGTCACCTGTGTGTGGCGCCTTTCCCTCCCCCACCCCTGCAGGCTCTGCTCACACCTGGGTGTAGGTGCTGTCACTCCTGGAGAGGTGAGGAAAGGAGGCTGGGAGACCTGAAGAGACCTGTCCAAGGCCACAGGGCTACTGGGTGGTTTGTCAAAGGTAACTGTGTGACCTTGGACTTGAGCCCAGGCAGCCCAGCTCCAGAATCCGCACCCTTCACCCCTCCCAGGGCAGCACTGATAAGAAGGTCCCCGAGCCAGGGCAGGGGTGGCAGAGCCTCAGGGCTCCGTGGTGACTGGCCGGCAGGTCCTAAGCTCTGTGGCAGGAAACAGGCAGTATGCAGAGGAGAGCGAGCTTGCGTTTTCTCATTTGAACACCGCATTCCACCCTTGTTTCTCCCCCTTGCTGTTCATACCCTCAACAGCATGTCCCAACGATAGAGAGGAAAAGGAGTCACGGACGTCTGCTTCTCTGACACGGCGATCGTGTTTGTCGTGGCTTTCCGTCCCCGTCCTCATACTCAGGCACGCGTGGATTTGCACGCTTACCGTCACAGAGACGCCATGTCACGTTCCGCTTTTCTCGCCTGGTGTTAGACCCACCCTGTCTTCTCATTGTTCCTTTAGACGGCTGCATGGCATTCCGTGGGTTTACTGTCCCCTTGTGTTTGAAAGCGTCCCTCACTGCTGCCGTGGAGGCTCTGCCGGCCACTGTGCCGCGAGTGCTCTCAGTCACGCCGAGATGCATCTCTGTGGACAGTTTTCATTCTCCAGCCACGTTTTGTATTCTTTTGGGTTGTCTCTGTAGGACACGTTTGCTGGGCTGGGGGGTATCAGTATGTTTGTGATACGTGGCAATTAGCCGCAAACTGATTGTCATGTGGGCTGCCTCAGTTGACCGTGACACGTACAGGTTTCCCCAGGTCCTTGCTGGCGTGGAGAAGGTGTTATTCTCCCTCCTGTTTGTGCTGATTTCATTCTGTGAAGGAGCACCTTGGTGTTTCCCTGGTCCGCCTTTTTGATGGCTAGGAAGGCTGGACTATTTTCCATTTATTGAAATTAGCCAGCTACTGTTCTTTCTGTGTGAAACGTCTGTTTGTTCTGTCTGCCCAGTTATCTCCTGGGGATTTGATTTTGAGGAGTTTCTTGTGGGGTTCAGGTAAAGAACTCCTTGCCTGTGACGCTGGCTGCAGCTGCTGTGCCAGTCAGTTTCTTCTTTATTTTAGTTTTTTCTTTGTGCAGAAATTTTAAGCTTGCATATCCTCATTTCTGGTCTTGTTTTGTCATTTCTTCTTTCTTTTTTTTGAGACAGAGTCTTGCTCTGGCACCTGGACTATATTGCCGTGGTGTCAGCCTAGCTCACAGCAACCTCAAACTCCTGGGCTCAGGCAATCCTCCTGCCTCAGCCTCCCAAGTAGCTGGGACTACAGGCATGCGCCACCATGCTCCGCTAATTTTTTCCTATTTTTAGTTGCCTGGCTAATTTTTTTTTTCTATTTTTCAATAGAGACAGGGTCTTGCTCTTGCTCAGGCTGGTCTCGAACTCCTGAGCTCAAGCGATCCTCCCTCCTCAGCCTCACAGAGTGCTAGGATTACAGGCGCGAGGCACCGCGCCCGGCCTGTCATTTCTTACATTGCTTCAAACCTTGGGACGTTGTCATCCCTATAGGAATCAGATTAATATTTAATTCTGTCTGCTCGGTTTTCTACTATGTAATTTATCTTTTACATGGACTAATCCACATGGAGTCCATCCTGCTCTTAGGTCTGAGACATTGGCCCCAGATTGCCGAGGCCTTGTTCTGACGGGTTTATTGAATAACCGTCGCCTGAGCCACGATTCCGAACGACCGTCCCCGTGGGGCAGAGTGACTCTCGGGCCTGGTGCTCGGTGCCTCTGCCGTGAGGTGGCGGGGTCCTCACTCCCTGTCTCCCCTCCCCAGGCGAGGGCTGCATTGCCCTCCGGCTAGAAGCCACAGAGACCCAGCTGCCCATCCACACGCCGCTCACCCACCACGGAGAGATGACCGGCCACTTCCGGGGCGAGATCAAGCTGCAGACCTCCCAGGGCAAAAAGAGGGAGAGGCTCTACGGTGAGTGCCGGGCCCCCGCGGCGCCCTTTTCAGCCCCGCCGCCTTCCGGACAGGGATGCGCTTTTGCTCAGCACGGCTGTGGAATATTCTGTGCGCTGCAGCTCTGAGCAAAAGTCCAGCATAGGAGAGGGGCTCACGGGCAGTCTGGCGGGCCCTCCCCTGACTCCTGGCAGCCCTCACCATCTGTCAGCCTGTAGGCCCTGCCGCTCCTGCGCGTCCCTCCACCACGGGTGGGGGGGGGGTGTTGGCAAGAGACCAAAGCAGACCATTTCCCGGTGACCCAGGGAAGGAGGCGAAAGCAGTGGCTGCAGGATTGCTCGTGCAACCTCTGTTCATCCACACGGCCCCATGGTGCCACTCGCACGTACAGACATCCCCGTACGTGCCTGCACCTTCCCCTCACGGCACCCTCCCAGGGCTCTGCCCCTTCCAGACCACTTTTGTCCCCTACATAGGTCAGAAGCCCCCACCCTGGGCCCTGGTGCATTTCTGTGGCTCCCCCTTACTCCAGCTCGGCCACCCTCCAAAAGGGCAGCAGCCTCTCTGGGCAGGGTTCCTCCACGCCCTTTCAGCTTGAACTCAAGTCTTTCTGACCTGTTAAGCACCACTTACCGGCTTTGGCTGGCTGTTGGGAGGATTTGTTTATCGTGGCTCTCAGAAGTGACACCGTGCAGCCACGCAAGGTGACAAATACTCTTTGCAGGTGTTTTCTTACCCGACACGAAACATCGGCCTCGGGAGTCATGCTCGGTCTGTCCCCAGAGGAGACTCTGCAGATGCGTTAGATATAAGTGGTCACCACTCTGTCACGAGAATATGGAAATGTGGCCGAGGGACCTGAATAACATAGTGACAACACCAGGGAGTGTCTAGACTGCAACTTGTAATTTTTCTCTTAATCCTGCCCAAAATTATAAAACTTGGAAATTGACATTTGTACTTCCCATTAGTATCTATCATGTGAATACTTGTCTGCCTGAGATAACGAAAGACATGAGAGGTACAAAGCCGCCCAAACTGTGTTAAGTATTTCTTCCTTTCACACAAGCACCAGGTGGGGTTTTTATGGTTTTAGTTTTGGGTTTTTTTTTTCTTTTTCTCTTCGCTTTAATGCCTGCTTAAAAGCACTCAGATAACAATGCCTGCAATGAATTGGCCTTTAACAGTACACCTGATGATGTGCAAAATGATCATCTCAGAAATGTCATCTCACTTATCTCTCTCAACAGCCCAATCAGCCAAGCACTGTTATCTTTAGTAGATGGGGAAACTGAGGCACAGGGAGGTTTATGTGGTTGGCCGCAAGCCACATAGCTAGCAAGTGGGAAAGTGCCAAGCTGGCAGCGGCAAACGTGCTGGTCCCCTGCCTCTAGCGCAGATGTGGGGAGAGCAGGATTCACCACGTGTGGCGGCTCCAGTCCGTCGAGGGCAGCTGCCCCTGGGCATGCGGCTGCCCCTGCCCTGTGGGAGCTCCTTGCTCGAGCAGGACAGCGGATTGGAGTGATGGGGACGTGGCACCTCCACAACCACAAGCCACAGTCAGATGTGAAGACGGGGTCCCCATTCCCCCTTGAAGCCCCATGAACAGGTTGGCTTTGAGTACCACGCGCTCTTTGGAGCTGCCTTGTTACGTCTGCTTTGTTCTGATCTGACCAGAAGCGCTTGCCTGTTTTGTCCCTTGCTGGGACCAACAAGCTGGATGTGTCCCATGAAATGGCAACTCTGGGCCACACGGTCAAACACGCGCCGGCATAACCAACCGGTCACTGAACTCCCTTGGGGCCTCAGAATCTTGCTTAACCCACCTTCCCAAGTCATTCACGTCCGGCTTCGGCCTCCCGTGGAAACCACTGTGCCACCCCCGGCCCACCCTCGGGGCCTGGGCCCTCACGTGCCCTCCCTGACCTTTCCTTCCAGACTTTGTGAAGACGGAGCGGGACGAGTCCAGCGGGCAGAAGTCCTTGAGGAGCCTCACCAGCCACGACCCCATGAAGCAGTGGGAACCCGCCGGCAGGTAGGGCGGCCCTGCGGGCCCCGGGCCCGGGAAGGGAGCTGCAGAGAAACCACGGCGCAGGGGACGGGAAGCTCCGGCCCAGGAGAGGTGCTTTCTCGAGTCTCCCGACCACAAACCCACGTCGCTGGGGAGGTTTGTGGGACTGCTCCAAAGCCTGGGAGACGCTCTGTCTTGGACAGTTCAGTCGCTTCATACCGCGTGTCCGGATCTAGGGGAACCACGGCAGATAGGCGCAGTCCCTGACTTAGGGCCTCGCGGCCTAGTCCGGGAAGAAGCGACGGCAGAGAGGACTGAGGGATTCCAAGTCAACATGTGGTTGCCACGTCTCCCGGGGGACTGGGGACATCACAGTCATGGGGGTCTGTGACCAACTCAACCCCGTCCTGATGCTGACAGGGAAGTCACTGGGGGAAAATATACACAGGTTGCTCTTGGCTGAGACTGAACGGGGATTGATAGGGAGGTCAGAGTCTGTGTTACTGGGGGACAAGTGTCCTCAATGGCTGCGTTGCCTCAACCTGCTGGAGTGGTCTCGTGTTCCAGAATCCAGCCGGCGAGGGTTTGCCTACCTCGGGTCCCCACACTGCCTGTCCCTCGCCCCACGCAGCCCTGTGCACACGGGAGCTCCCATCTCCAGCCCATTGCCTGGTCCACATCCAGCTTCCGGTGGTCCCGGCCGTGGGCACTCACACACTGCTTTCACCCTCTGCCACGTGCCCCTCAGCAAGGGCGTCCTGGCTCCCAAGTGTCTGCTGGGCTCCAGAGTCAGGATCCGCATGGGGAAACGAGTTCTTTTGCGTTCTGACTAGGGTGAGAACCGGCGTGGATTGCCTAGGCGGCGCCAGCGGCTGGGACGTGGCCGGGAGCCGCCAGACTGGTTGCGCAGATGGGAGCTGGAGCGTAGCCTGTACACACAGCTCAGTTCCCCTGAGGTCACTGCCTGGCACAGGCAGCGTGCAGCGTGTGTGTCTTTTGGGGCCCCTCGTCTGGGCCACTCCCTCCACAGCTTTAAGCAGACTGCCCCCCCCCATGCCAGGCGCCAGCCTTGACCTGTGCCACCTCACTCATGTTTCCAAACGCCCCCATAGCTGTCCCCACCCTGATACTGCACACACAGCAGTGCAGGCCATCGTGTCCCAGATGGACCCCAGCTTCTCCTTCCATCCCCCCTACCTGCTCACTGGCCTGCAGACCATCTTGAGACCAGCCAAGTCCCTCTTGCCTCAGGGCCTTTGCACGAACTGCCAAGATCATCCTCCCCTCCCTTCTCTCTTACCTGCTCGTGTTCTTACCTTGGCTGAAAGACCTCCTGGTAGTCTCTCCCTCTCTACTTCCTGTTACTCTCAGACTTAAGCACTACAGAAACACCACGACTCTCTGCCACTGAGCTGGCGCATTGTTTGTTTCTCCTGTCAAATGTGAGTTCTGCCAGGATAGAGGCAGCGGCTGCCTCCCTCATTCACAGCCCTAGTCCCTCCTGGGCTTCCCAGGCACTCGGTGACCGCTGTGTAGCATGCATGGCTAGGTGGGTGGATGGATGAATCCGCTCGCCCAAGAAGTGAAGGGGTTGAGAGGCTGAGACAGCCCAGGGGATATCAGAGGCCACGGTCCTTGGGCTGGCGCTGCCCTCCGGAAGGGAAGGAGTTACTAAGACGTGACTCTGTGTCTTCCCTGCAGGGCCCCTCCGTGCGGTGGCTCCGGCATCTTAGAAATCATGAACCCCAACTACATGGGGGTGGGGCCCTTTGGGCAGCCGACGTCCCTGCACGTGAAGCAGACCCTGTCCCCCGACCAGCAGCCCACAGCCTGGAGCTACGACCAGCCACCCAAGGACTCCTCCCTGGGGCCGGGGAGGGGAGATAACCCTCCAACCCCTCCCTGCCAGCCGCCCCTGTCACCCAAGAAGTTTTCATCCTCAACGGCAAACCGGGGCCCCTGCCTCAGGACACAGGAGTCAAGGTGAGCGTCCTCGTCATTGAGCCCTCTCTCGTCCCTGCTGACAGGGGTCCCCCAGGTTTTCACCCCAGAACAGAAGCCACTAAGGGTAGGGATTTGCACCTGTTTCCTTCACTACTGATCCTCGGGGCCTGGAACGTGGCAGGCGCTCAAGATGTGTTTGTGGAATCTCCCGTGTCCTAACTTCTCCATGCAACTTAATTTAAAAAAAGAAAAAGGATAGAAATTTGTAACAATACTGTCCCCCCAAAGCAACCTCCTGTAAAAACTACCTTTATTGAAAAATATGTTTCTAGAACCAGTGAAGCCTCAGGCATCTTCCACGCCCTGGAGGGCACCGTGGAACGGGGGTGGGATTTCGGTGCAGAGCCCCTCCCTATCTCGGGTTCCCCTTTCTCTTCTGAACCATGGGGGTGCCTGTTCCCTATGCAACCTCCTAGTGTCCCCTGTGGGGGACACTTAGAAGCTGGAACCGGGAATGCAAAAGGGAGGCAGAGCGGCCAGCCTGCAGAGGGACAGGGCTTTGGCCACCCAACTGTGGGGAAGCCCAGGAGGTTAGAGAACGCTGGCCTGGGTGGAACTGGCGCAGGCAGAAGGACGGGGCAGGGCAGCCAAGGAAGGACCACGGGGGTGGGGGTGGGGCTGCCGTTTCGGTATTCTAGTGACTTCAGGTTTTCTCTCTCAAACTCTCCTCCCCTAACACGTGTTCTTTCTCCTTCTTTTCTCCTCGGGGATGTGAGTTCCCCGTGGAGCTGCCTGTCACAGGTTGTCAGGAGGCGGGGGGCTACCCCTCACACAGCTCCCCGCTCCAGCTGCAGACCATCTCGTCCAGCCAAAGGCCCTCTTGCCTCAGGGCCTTTGCACGTACTGCCAAGAACATCCTTCCCTCCCTTCTCTTACCTGCTCATGTTCTTACCTTGGCTGAAAGACCTCCTCAAACTGGCCCCAACCCTCCTGTTAGTCTTGCCTGCTTTGGGTGACGACGTGGAATTGTCTCTGCCCGTCAGTCAGACAGGCCTGTCTTCTCGTCACTGGTCTTTGTTTCCCCAAGAATCACAAATGCCCGATTCCCTCTGATTTTCACCATGACCACGTGTTCCCCCCCCCCCCCCCCCCGCAATGAGTTAAGAGATAAGGCCCACACGACCTCGGGGAGAGGACTGCATGCAGCTGGGGGAATGCGGTGTCAGCTAGGAGTGCTGGTCCCCTGAGCAAGGTCCTTGTTTGAGTTAAGACCCAGCCGTGCACACAAGGGTCAGCAGAATCTTGCCGGGGGCAGAGGAGAGGCTGGGGAGGGGAGGCCAGGAAGGGAGGCCTGGCAGTGCAGGAGGGCAGGGACTGTGGAGGGCAGGCTCATCTGGTGAGCATGGGGGGGCTGGCACTGCCGGGCTGCATAGGTTCACGTTTCCGTGTCTCCCATGCAACCCCCAGTGGGGTCCCCCTTGCTCACTGATGCCCTGATGTATGTAGTTTTTATGGGAGAAGGTCCCAGGCCAGAACTGAGGTCACCCACGCGGATAATACCATTAACACAGTGCTGTCTCCTTTCCCTTTTTTAATGGGGGTGAAATGCACATAAGTTTAACCATTTCAAAATGAGCAATCTGGTGGCATTTGGTACATTTCCCAGCGTTACACACGTCTATCTAGTTCCAAAACAGTTTTATCACCCCAGAAGAAAAGCCCAGACCGTTAAGCTCCAGGAAGGCTCCCGAGTCTCCTCTCCTGAGTGCCCTCCTCCCTGTCTGGCTCTAGGCCCGGTGACCCGGGGAAGAGCGGCACGGAGCCGGAGGACCTGCCGCTGACGAAGCCGGAGATGTTTGAGAACCCGCTGTACGGCTCCGTGAGCGCCTTCCCTAAGCCGGCGCCCAGGAAGGAGCAGGAATCGCCCAAAATGCTGCGGAAGGAGCCCCCGCCCTGCCCGGAGCCGGGGCTCCTGTCTCCCAGCATCACGCTCACCAAAGCCCAGGAGGCTGAGCGCAGCGAGGGGACAGGCAAGCAGGTGCCCGCGCCCCGGCTGCGCTCCTTCACCTGCTCGTCCTCCGCTGAGGGCCGGGCGGCCACTGGGGACAAGAGCCAAGGGAAGCCCAAGGCCCCGGCGGGCCCCCAGGCCCCTGTGCCGGCCAAGAGGCCCATCAAGCCTTCCAGGTCGGAAATGAGCCAGCAGACGCCGCGGCCTCCCCTGCCCGTCAAGAGCCTGGCGGTCCTGCACCTGCAGCACCAGGGCCGCGACTACCGCGACAACAGCGAGCTCCCGCACCACGGCAAGCACCAGACCGAGGAGGGGCCGCTGAGCAGGACGGCCACACAGGTGTGTGCTCAGCTGCACGTGGGCTCGCGTGCGTGTGTGTGTGCACACGGGCGTGTGATCGTCCTGGGAGCTGCTCCATGAGGAAGGGCTGGAGTCAGGATTTGAACCCAGGCCTCTCTGTTTCCCAGAACCCCTGACCCTGCGTCTCCTCTGTGGTAGTTGTTGAAAGGGGCGAAGGAGGGGCTGTGCCCTCTGTCAGACCTGGAGGGGCAAGGCTCTGTGAAGTAAAGGAGCCTAGATCATTTATAGTTCATCGTCACTGTCATTAGCATCAGAACTTAAAATTTCCCCAGCGTTTTAGAGACTTCAGACACAATATCCCCTTCCTTCCTATAAAATAGATTTCTTTTTATAGGAAATGAATGAGCAAATGAATATAGCAAAATGAATAGTGATTAGGAACAGATTCTGGAGTCTGACTGTTGGATTTAAATCCTAGCTCCCCCCCTGTGGCTCTGGGCCTTGGGCCTCAGTTTACTCATCTATAAAAAGGGACTTCATAAATGTATAGGGAGAATTACATTTTATCATAGACTCTTGTGTATTATTACTATATCTTCTCATTTATATAGAAGTCATACACAACACATGATTTCATATATCATATATACTGTATATACCTATTGCCTATATGTATATATTAATGTATATTAGAATATATGTCAAGGCCAGGCATGGTGGCTCACGCCTGTAACCCTAGCACTCTGGGAGGCCGAGGCGGGCAGATTGCTTGAAGTCAGGAGTTCGAAACCAGCCTGAGAGCAAGAGCGAGACCCCGTCTCTACTATAAATAGGAATAAATTAATTGGCCAACTAATATATATATATAGAAAAAATTAGCCAGGCATGGTGGCGCATGCCTGTAGTCCCAGCTACTCGGGAGGCTGAGGCAGCAGGATTGCTTGAGCCCAGGAGTTTGAGGTTGCTGTGAGCTAGGCTAACGCCACGGCACTCACACTAGGTTGGGCAACAAAGCGAGACTCTGTCTCAAAAAAAAAAAAGAATATATGTCAAATGCTTAGAATGGCATGTGCTGGCTCTTTTCAGCTTCCAGGGAAGCCTGGCCTTGCCCATAGCATACAGGGACTCGGGGCCACTTAGTGACGTGGGCCCTGACAGCCCTTCTGTTCTTTCCCACAGTGAAGCCCTCGGTGAGCTGCCAGCGAGTCGGGAGCCCGGAGGAGCAGTGCAAAGGCCCTGGGACCCTCCTGGGGCCTCTGGCTGGCTCCTCCCACCAGCTCCCTGCGCAAGGCTTCGTGATTCTCAGCAAAAGGCCCGGCTCCCGTGTGTGGTCCAGGGAGTGCGCCGCCTGCGGATCCGGGCGCCTCGTGCCGAGGTCAGAAGGACTATGCACACCAGACAGGCGGCCGCCCGCCCGGTCCCCGGCTTGACTTTGGTACTTGGGACCCCGAGCCTTGTCTGGGTTGCTATTGTGAAGAAAGAAACTGAAGAGCGGATTTGAAGGTGGAGAGATAAATAATAATAATATTAATAATAATACTGGCCGCGTGGGTGGAGCGCTCGCGGGGCCCCGTGCTGTGCTGAGTGCTTTGTGAGCCTTACGTCGGGACGACCTCAACCTCGGGAGTGGCGTCTCCAGCCAACTAAAACCACGTGCCCAGACCCACCGGTTCAAGACGGCGGTCCGGAGGGGTTTGGACAAAGCATTAAGAAGGCCAGCGCCCTCCTGGGGCCAGACAAGGGTACAAACATTCTGTCCTATCCAGTGTCCGTACTGTTGGCTGCTTTGGCCACAGCCCCCAGGGTGGGCGCGGGGCGGGGGTTCTGGCCAAGCTGGGTGAGGGCAGGGACCTGCCCGGCTTCCCAGTTCCTCCTCGGAAGGAGCGGGAAAATCAGCTCCTCCTCCCCAGCAGAGAGATCTGGCCTCAGCCCGGGCTGCAGGTGCCGAGGCCCGTGCGGGTTCCTCACGCCGTCCTCGAGGTGGGCAGCCAGCCACGGGCTGGGCCGAGCCCCGACACTCATCCGTCCTGCTAGTAGAAGAGTCTTTGCTGTTGCTCCCGAAAGCCGAGCTCCCCGGCCCGGCACCGGGGAGGGCAGCCTCTCGGCCCCCGGCTCTCGGCATCGCGCAGCTTTTCCTCCAAGCTCTGTGGCTGTCAGCTCCGCTTCCCGGATTCTAGGAGAATAGATTGGTGATGTCCTTCCTTGTGTTGCTTTTTGACATAACAATTAATGTAGGGAACCGAGTCCAGATGTATGTGAGAGTCCAAGAGAAACGGGTACGCGCCCCATTCCCACAGGTGTCATCTGCGTGACCAATAAATTGTGCCTTTCTCACTCGGCTCCCGTCAGTGTGGCGTTTTTTCTCCGACATTCAGAGCTGCAGATACATTTGTAGGCTGCAGGGCCCACAGAGCAGCAGCTGGGGAGGGGAGGCAGCTGAGGGCCCGTGGTGGTGACCGGCGGGCATTGCCCTGAGCAGATGGGACACCACGGGGCCCGCTTGGAGCCGGGCCTGGGCCAGGAACAGGGGTGGACATCCTCCATATGCACACCTTCCTGGGACTGTGAGCGCCCTGCAGCCACCTAACTGCCCCCAACGCCTGCTGTCTTGCAGCCCACAGCACGTGGGAGCATGCCCAACCCAGAGGCGCAGTGTACGCTGTGGTGGCCCTGCCTCGGGCTGCTCGGCCTCTGCTTCTGTCACAGACATCAGGCCTGGGCTCCAGGCAGACCTTGAGGGAGCAGTGTCCTTGACAGCAAACCACTCGCTGCTCGGCTTCAGTGGCACGTAGAGCCCGTTGGGACCAAGGTGCCTCACCTCCACTCAGGTGGGGTCCCCGACCCTGCAGGCCCACTTCCTGGTCTCCATATGGAGCCCAGCCCAAGTCCCCAGGCCCCAGCCTTCTGACTGAGTAGAGCATTGGCCAGGGTGCAGGGGGAGCTGGGGACACTCAGACATTCTTCAGGCCCTCTGTCACCAGAACCAAGAACTGAGGACCTGGGCACGGATCCCCGTGGTCCCTGGGGAACACACTGGCCGCCAGGGTGGGGTGGCTGGCTGCCCCAGGTCCCTGCAAGCTGCTCACCCACAGGGAGAGCAAAGAGCTCGAGCCGCAGTGCCCGCTTGGGATGGGTGTCCGGGTACTCCCTACTGTTTCTGCAGGTTCCCAGGAGAAGCAAGTAGGGAAGTGGCAGCATGGGGCACACCTTGTCCCCACATCCCCTCCTGTTCTGACTTATAGTCGCCCGAGTAAATGCAGCGCCCTTGTCTCACTTCCCCCGAGGTCCAGCCCAAGGCTGCTGTGAGGGCCTGGCTTTGCACGTGGACAGACGACGGGAGCCCTCCCGCTGCCCAGGACCGGACACGCTGGACTTTAGGAATTTTCATCCTTGTCCTTTCAGTCTCTCAGCCCTGCCCCTACCCCAGAGGTCCCTGAGCACATCTCTCCTTGGGCTCTGGGCTGCCACCATGTCCTGGGGTCCACTCCAGCCCATCTCTTTCCTTCCTGACAACTCCAGGCCTCCCAGAAATCCAGTCCCCCCCCCATGGCAGGGTGAGGGGGGGGTTACAGACATTGCCACCTCTTTATCACCTAAGTGACTCACCTCCATCTTCTTCACCAAGCTCCATAACCAAGAAGGCAGATCAATTAACGAGCTTTCCTCACCAAAGTGTCCCCTGCCCCTAAAATGAAGCCTATCTCCCCTGAGACAGCAGATGCTGCTGTAGTCACTTTTTTTCAAAAAGCAAATTTTTCCTTCTTTGCATGAATACATGAAAGCTGGCTGGCAGCGGCAGATTCTGTGCCAACAGGAAGGTGTTGTTTTCACAGCGGACAGTCCCTACTAGCAGCAGTAGCTGCAGCACCTCACCACCCTTGGGGCAGGTCAGCCATGCCAGCTCCTCCTCCCTCCTGGGTTTCAGATGTTTACCCATGCCACTTGTTTCCACCCCAACAGGAGGGAAATTAGTGAGTCATTCAGAAAAGCTCTCTCCCCCAGCTACCTTCCCTAACCCCGGCCTACCGTGTTCTCATCCTCACATAGTCTTAAAATAGCTCCTTTCTCTGGCAAACTAATTTCCATGGAGACCCAGCTCTGGGAAGGCCCAGAAGCTTCCTGCAAGGCAGTGAGCTCGGCTCTCAGCCTTCACTCCAGCAGAGACCCTTTTATAATGCAAATGTCTGGTGTCCCACCCCACAGATGCCCCCTAATTCCACTTTGGGGATCTGCACTGGCCAGGACAGCAGGCGGGGTGGAGCCCAGGTGCAGACAGTACTTTCTCCTTGTTTTCAACTGGGCAGGGGGTCTGCACTGCTCGGTCCTCTCCTAGGCCACAGCAGAGCGAACCACTGGGCGTCCGTGAGTGCTCTTACACCAGGGTGTGCAGCTCACGTCCTTCCCTCGTGTGCTCCATCACACAGCTGGGGGGGGGGTCGGCACTTTTATTGAAGGAAGCCTGGGGAGAGGGTGTACCCTGAGCTGTAGGATCTGACAGAATGGGGTTTAAATATATTCTTTTGTTTCCTGCAACCATGATCTCATAGAGGCCATTCAGCTTTTTGTTGTTGTTGTTTCTGAGACAGAGTCTCACTTTTGTTGCCCGGGGTAGAGTGCCCTGGCATCAGCTTACCTCACAGCAACCTCAAACTCCTGGGCCCAAGCGATCCTCCTGCCTCAGCCTCCCGAGTAGCTGGGACTACAGGCATGCACCACCATGCCCGGGTAATTTTTTTAATACATATATATGTTTAGTTTATGTTTTTATACATATATATATGTTTAGCTTAATTAATTTCTTTCTATTTATAGTAGAGACGGGGTCTCACTCTTGCTCAGGCTGGTTTTGAACTCCTGACCTTGAGCAATCCACCCACCTTGGCCTCCCAGAGTGCTAGGATTATAGGTGTGAGCCACCGCACCTGGCCATTCAGCTTTTTTGAGCCTCAGTCTCCTCATCTATAAGATGGGGGAACGGTATCTTCTGCCTGGTGTGGTTGGGAGGATCCGAGGAACCCATGTCTGCAAAGCCCTGGCTCAGTGCACAGTGTGTCCTGGGGGGTCCACTGAATGTCATCCCCTTCCCTCTCCTGGAGAGACAAGGGACACTTCTGACCCGGGCCTTTGCCGACCATAAGAATATCCAAGAAGAAGGTAAAGACAAGAACATGAGTAAATAAGCAAGGCAGGAAATGCAGAGGCAAGTGGAGGCTGTGAAAGGCCTTAAAGGGAGCCAGTTGAGGCCCGGGGGCTGGTCAGGCCAGCAGCATCTACTGGCATCTAGTGGGCAGGGGCCAGGGATGCCGCTGACCCGTGCACAGGACAACACTTCTTTCCCTCAACCCTCGGATGCCTGTTACGATCTGTCACTAGGACTCCTGTCCAGCTGCCGATGGGCTAGAACGAAGCAACGTCGGCCTGGGACGACCACGCCTCCCCTCTGCAGGCAGCTCCCGGAGGAACTCGCCCACCGGGAACCGGACAGGGCTTCTCAGCCTCGGCACCACTGACATTTGGGCCGGAAGAGTCTTTGGCTTGGGGCTGTCCCGTGCACAGTTCAGCAATGTCCCCAGCCTCTGCCCACCAGATGCTTGTAGCCCCAGACATTCGTTGCTAAATGCCCCCAGTTTGGAGGGGTTGGCGGAATCACCCCCGGAAGGGGAACAGCTGCCATGGAGCTCTTCTCCCAAGGCAGGTTCCCCGTGTTGAAGGTGAGGACGTTGACTTCGGCACTTTACACACACAGAGGCGGGCAAGTGGGAGGGAGCAGGTGCTCCCGTCTGCAATGTCACCAGGCCAGTGGGCTCCTTCTGTTTCAAGGGGCAAAGACGGACGGGGGGGGGGGGCACCTCAGGGATGGGCCTGCCAGCAGGGTGCATGGAAGCGAGGAAGCCTTGGCCATCAGGACATGGGAGCCCCTCAAAGCCCGAGCCAGCCCTGGGGCCCTGGCACCTTGTGGTCCCATTGGCAGCCCGGTGGATCCCACTGTGGTGTCCACTCTGTGGCTTCTCCCCTCTGTTTTGTCCCCAGTGGGTCCCCACCTTCTGCACAGGAGGCCCTCTCTTGGCACGTCCTGTGTTTAAAACTGCCGGGGAGGCTGGTCTGGGGACTGTAAATCTCCACCTGCCTTATTAGCTTGGGTTCCCCAGAGACAGACTCTGAGTAGAAGGTTCAAGTGCGAGGAGGGTGTCTGGGAGCCACCCAGGAAACACTACAGTGCCCAGGGAGTGGGGACTCGAGGCAGGGAGGGAAGGAGGCCACAGACACACCCGTATGAGCAGGGAGCCAGAGCAGGTGGCCGCTGTGACCAGCGGGGCTTACCATGCAGGCGCCAGCATCGAGCACACACCTGCGCTGCCACGTGCGAAGAGCAGAGAGCTGTTGTTGTGTCAGCTCTTGCGAGTCCCAGCTCAGTGCTGCCTCGGGGAGGGGCGTTAATTCCTCAGCTCTCTGGCCTGTGCAGCAAAGCCGATTCTCAAGGCCAGAGAGAGGCCTCAGGCCTAAAGAGCGGCAGGCGGGAGTGGGACCGCCACGCCGTGCCTCGAGTAGCTTTGGCGCCACTGGACAGAGTTCTAGTGCCAGGCCACAGGCCACTGGCTGTGGAGGTGGGCCTAGAAGAAAGGAAGGATGGATGGGCAGATGGAAAGAACGTGAGCAGGTAAATGAAGGGCGAGGCGAAAATGCCTGCCCGAAGCTGCTTGTTTGCTGTGTTCAAAGCCCAACTGAAAACAGCTGACCTGTATGGAAGTTGTTAAAGAAATTAGCAAATGGCCCCGACCCTTTGAACATGTCCTTGGAAATAAATGCGGGGAGGAACTCAGCGGAGGAGGCTGTTTTCTCCTTTAGACTCTTCCTGTTTCTAAAAGCGCTGTATGTTTGGAGTGAATTATTCATTCCTCCGCCACTGAGCTCAGGAGTGAAAAGCAGCCGAAACAAGTGGTGACCCCCACGTGATTCAGGAATCCGCGCGTGTGGTGACCCCCACGTGATTCAGGAATCCGCGCGTCCGGTGAGTGTTTTGGCTGTCGGGACTACAAGGGGAATCATCCTGGTAAGGGACAGTCCTGCCCGCTGCTCTGGGAAAGGGACTGACCCGTGTGGTTTCAGAAGGGGATTGCTAACATGGGGCAAGAGCTGAGGAAAGATCAGCCAATCTATCTACACACTTTGCAGTGACTCTTAAAAGCTGCTCAGTGTTCTGTTCAACCAAAAGCCTTACAGCAGCTCTTACGCACAGTAAGGCAGCATTGCCCCAGGTTCCCAGATGAGGCCACGTTAGATTTAGAGCTCTGGGAGCGAGTGGGGAAGCTTTTTAAGAAGAATTTTGGGCAGGGGGTTCCTGTGCCCCTTGCCGTGTTAACTACATGGAGCCTGGTGCGCGAACAGTGCTGACTCCCTCGCATGTTCCTACGGGTTCTAATCCGTTGGAATCCGCTCCTCCTGCTCCTGCACCCTCTGCCCCACGGGAGGAACTGGCTTTCCCTGCCAAGAAGGAGCAAGCGTCCCCTGCCATAAAATTTCTGAACCCTGAGCCATTCTCTCCATCATCACCTTCTGCAGCTCAACAGGAAGTACAGCTACCTCCTCCTCCCCCTCCCCCCTTCAAAGGGGATCTCTTTGCCTCCCCTGGTAAACCATCTGCTTTTCAACATTGTCTGTGAGAGGGCCAATCTTTATGGGGACAAGATTTGCTAGAACAATGGAATCTTCTAACCACCCAGCCGTTTCAACAGTGGCCACTGCTCAGGTGCATCCAATACAGCCCACACCTTTACAACGGACTGCTACAAACAGTGATCAACCCCATTCCAGATGCTGGAATTAGCAAAGATGTTTAAGCGGCTATTATAACTACACTCAAGGGCATAAAGGAAAATACTCTTGAAACAAACACAAAGATAGGGAATCTCAGCAGAGAAATAGACATTTTAAAAAGGCAACCCAGAAGGCAGGGAGAGACTGGGAGGGGTGAGGGATGAAAAATTACCTGTTGGGTACAATGTACACTATTTGGGTGATGGGTACACTAAAAGCCCAGTATTGACCACTATGTGATATATCTGTGTAAATTTTTTTTGCTGTTTAAAAAGAATGAAGGTAAAGACATTTCAGATAAAACAGAATTTGATGCTATCAGATCTACTACAAAAAATACTAAAGGAATTTCTTCAGACTGATGGGGTATAACAGGTAGAAACTCAGCTTCAGGAAGGAATGAAAAACACTAGAAACAGTAAATATGTGGATAAATGTGAAAGACTTTTTCTCTTAATTTTTTAAAGATATGACTAAAGAAATAATCAGCATTTTAACATTTTGTTGCAGGGTTTAGAATGTATATAGGTGTCATACCTTTGACAATTGTAGCATAAAAGACAGGAGGGTGTAAATGCAGCTATATGTGATTGCAAGTTTTATGCGTTTTCCGCAAAGCGTGGCCATATTGACTCTAAATGGGCTGTAATGTGTATTTTAATCTCTACAGCAACCGCTACAAAAGGGGGATTCTTGGGGAGCCATGCTTCCACTGGTGCTGTCTGCTTCCACGTCCATGTTTCTCTCCCTTCTGCCCCTTTTCTGTCCCATTCTGGACCCTGCTTCAGTTCCTTTACTCTCCAAAACACCACTAAGGAAAGGCCATGTGTAAGGCAGAGGTCACTGGAAATTTGGAGCAAAGGCTGGTTGCTACATCATAGAACAAAAAGCCAACCATTTACAAACAACTATTAGACTTCTTTGTATTTAAAACTCTTCAGTCACCTGGCCACCAGAAATTTCTCTCTGATCTACTTTCTCTGAGCCCCGCCCCATGCCCCCTGCACTTGCCCTCCTCCTCCTGAGAACTCTCCACAATCTTCTTTCTTTGTGCTGTGGACCAACAAGATTCTCTGTCTATTCAAAGCCACCCTGCCCATGCTTGGGCGTGTGTGTTGTGTGTGGGGGGGTGTCATCGCTTCACAATAGCCATGGCCTTTAAGATGTTCTACTGCAAAAAGACAATTTCTCTCTGGAAAATTCCACTGCCAGCTTTTAAAGCCATTTTTCTTCCTTCCTATGTGTAGACAGATCGTTGAGGCATCTCCTGGCTCCCTTCTGTATTGAATAGCAAAGGAGCTTGGATCCACACTCCCACAATCCACTCACCCAGGCTCTGAGCCAAATAAGAGCCTTACAGGCATCAAAGCCCACCCTCAATGGCTGTTCTTACTAAAGTATGTCCCCTGGGGTCCCACTCCCCACCCTACGTGGCTTGTTGGTTCACTCTCAATATATATAAAGTACCTCCTGCATGCTAGTCACACAGTGCTTGTCATATTACATACATAACTCTCCCCTAGATAAATTTTTCTGAAGGCATAACAAATATCGCCTCTACGTCATGTCCTTGTTACTGATAAATACCGGGCCACCGGAAGGCCAGTTTAAGAACCCCAAGCCTGACTCACTGGCTTTGCGGCAGTCATCTCTTGCTGCATAACAAACAGGCTCCGAACTGAAAACAATGACAACATTTTTTCTCACAAATCTGCGACAGGGGCTAGGGCTTGTTGGGGGCAGCTCGTCTCAGCTCCACTCAGCATTGCTGGGTGTGCTTGAAGGTGGGGGCTGGAACCGTACAAAGGTTCATGCCTTTGCAAGTCTGCTGGTTGCTGCCCGCTCTCACGGGGACCTTAGCTGGGCTGGGCGGTGGCTGAACACCTAACGTGTGGTTTTGCCATGTGACTCTCTGGCTTCCTCACAACACTGGCTGGGTTCCAAGAGCCAGGAGGGAGAAAGATGGAGATAGACACAGAGAGAAAAAAAAACGAGAACCAGGTAGAAGCCAGATTGTGTTCTGTCACCCAGGCTAGAATGCAGTGGCTTGATCATAGCTCACTGCAACCTCAAACTAACTCCTGGGCTCAAGTGATGCTCTTGTCTCAACCTCCTAAGTAGCTGGGACTACAGGCATGCACCACCACGCCTAGCTAATTAAAAAAAAAAAAAATTTCTTTGTAGTGATGAGGTCTTGCCATGTTGCCCAGGGTGGTCTTAAACTCCCAGGCTCAAGCAATCTTCCTGCTTTGGCTTCCCAAAGTGCTGGGACTGCAGATGTGAGGCACCGCGTCCATCCCCTCTCATCTTTTAAGACCTAGTCCCTGAAGTCATGTGGAATCACTTCTGCTGCTTTCTATTTGAAGCAAGCTCATGCTCAAGGGGAGGGCACTATATTCCACCTTTTGATGGGCGAAATGGCAAAGAGCTTGCAGATATCTTTCAAAACTCCCACCGCCCTGAACAGAAATGTTGATCACACTGAAAGTTTTTCTGATGGGCTGTAATAAGAGGAAAATCACACTGCACAAATCCACAGAAAGCTTCCTTAAAATCTTCATTGCCCATCCTTTCCCCAAAGAACTGCATGACAGCCCAGCTGCCCCGTTCCCCACCCCCAGTCTCCCTCACATCCTCTCTGTCCTGGCTCCTGCCCCGAACCCTGTTTTAGAAAGTGAAGTTTAGACTCACACCTTCCCCATTCTCCATAGTCCGTCTCTACCAATTCCCGTCCATGCAACCAACAGTCTTTCCTCTGTAGGAAAGTAGGAGGGGGTAGGTTGCTACTCTTTAATATTTTTCCACACATGTGTACATATGTGTGTGTATACACATATGCACATTTATATATTTGAACATAAACCCGATCATTTTAACTTAGTAGTTACATTTGTAAATTAACCCCGAGATTTGGAGAGACTAGACATTTCTGCATACATATAACCCATAAACAAAGGGATGCACGTGACTGCACAGGAATCGGGGCACACTTAAGATAGACCTTGATGGGCCGGGCGCTGTGGCTCACGCCTGTAATCCTAGCTCTTGGGAGGCCGAGGCGGGCGGATTGCTCAAGGTCAGGAGTTCAAAACCAGCCTGAGCAAGAGCGAGACCCCGTCTCTACTATAAATAGAAAGAAATTAATTGGCCAACTGATATATATATATAAAAAATTAGCCGGGCATGGTGGCGCATGCCTGTAGTCCCAGCTACTCGGGAGGCTGAGGCAGAAGGATCACTCAAGCCCAGGAGTTTGAGGTTGCTGTGAGCTAGGCTGATGCCACGGCACTCACTCTAGCCTGGACAACAAAGCGAGACTCTGTCTCAAAAAAAAAAAAAAAAAAAAGATAGACCTTGATGAAGAGACCACACGGAGGTGCAGGCAGAGTTTAGAGAACCATCAAGGGAGGTTGAGGCAGGCAGGGACCAGCGATAGCAGGAAGCCGTCTCCTCCCTGAGATCTGAGGGGGGTTGGCACAGTGTTCCCCAAGGCCATGAGAGCTGGAGCCCAGAGAGACTGACCCCTGCCAAAGCTGCAGCCATTAAAGAAACCGAGAATGACAGAGAGGCAGGAAAGTTGTGGACTAAAGTTGCCTTGACCTCTGTCTTCTCCTGCCCTTTTATCCCCTGCTGCCTCCTCCCTTTGGCCAAACCCAACCAGAATCCAGAGGTCAAGGGAGCTGGGGTGGGGACACTGTCCTCAGGGGTCAGCCTCCTACCCAGAGCACAATGACAAGGGCAGAGAAGGGATGGGGAGGAAGACCGGCAAGTGGAGGAAACCCAGCACAACTTGCTTCAAAAATGAGTAAGATCATCTTTTGAGGGCAACTCTTTCAAACTGCACATACTCTGGGAGTACAAGTTGGGGGGTGCACATGTCCAAACAATTAAGAAAAACAGTGACAGCAATTGGCATGACAGTCATTCTTAATTACACTAGCTAACGAAGTGGAATTCCTGGCATGACTTCGCCCAAAGTAATTTATATTTGGCTTGGAAAGCAGAATGGTTTTTATAACAGATTTTTCTAATTATGTTTTGCTTATGTTAATACGAGGATTTGATTCCCCAAGTAAATACCACCTGATCACAAAGCAGCATGGCTCAGAAGTACGCTGAGCGCCAGGTGGAAGCCAGGCTGGGATTTCACAATTTGCTGTACATGATGCAGAAGTAGCTGGAAGTTTTTGCTTTTGTTTTCTGGGTCTGCTCTCACCAACTCATTTGTAAAAGTATTGAGGGCAGCTACTCCATCCCATACTCTTTCTGGATTCCCCAAAGATAAAGATCCTCAAACTTTGCTATGCATAAAAATCACCTGGGGAAGCTGTTAAATGCAGATCCCGGGGCCCTGCTGAGATGATTGATTCTGTTGGTCTGTGTGGTGCCTAGGAATCTGAATTTCAGCAAGCATTCCTGATCCTTCCGATGTAGGAGGTTAGGGCATCCCATTTGGAGAAACATTGGTCAAAGGGTTAGGTCCATGGATTCCTACTCAAAGCAGGCAAAGTGGTGTGATAGATGAAGTCAGGGAATGATTAAGAGACAGATCTGGGTTCAAATCCTAACTGTGCCATGAATTAGTTGAGGCAAGTCATTTGTCTGTCTCTGACTGTCATTTGTGAGAAGAGTAATAAACATACTTCAGAGTCATTGGAAAGATTGGAGATAATAAGTGAAAACTGAAAATCGGGGCCAATACATACATACTCTCACTGTTTGTACCCAAAAGCTTCCTGAGCGAGCCTTTCTCGAAATGACTGCGTTCCAAGAGTCCTACCTTGGAAAGCCATGAGGACAGCCCAAGACCAGCTGGTCTGACACCCAGCATGAGCATGGTCTCCTTGTCGTCACTGGGTGCCATCCTGAAATACTGTGTTTCATAGATTTCATGTTTTTTGAGGCTCACTCTTTCCTTGTTTCCACTCATGAAATTATTATTCATCCTGCAGCATATGGACAACAGGTTTTTTACCCATTCTCTCTTGCCGTTGGCATCTTACCATTCAACAATATGGTGTTAACAAAAAATATTAAAACTAGCTGTCTTAGATTTTTGGTTCTGGTTCACAATGTTGCATAATGAAAAGGAAAATCTTCCCCACAGTCCCAGTGGTGCAGAAACATTCAGAAATGACTCTAAATATAGACTCCCAGATGACAGAGAGGTTGTTTTATGTCATTCTGTGATTTCTTTTTCACAGCATGTTCCATGTGCTGGAATAAAAATTTTTAATGAAGTCAGAATGCTAAATGTAAGGGAACCTTTGCTCTTCGTTTATTGCAAATACATTTTGTTGCCATTTAATTTGCTGTGCACCTTGGCATTAGACTCCAGGCAGCAAAACCAAACTCAGACCTCATAATGCAATAGTTTGATCATGCTCAGATTCTATCTACCAATGCATGTCTTTCCTGTTCTTTTACTCACTCAACTTTCAGTGAATAAATGTAAAAAGAGTTTCCAATTGCTCCTCTTAAGTCACCCTAATTGGATGTAAGAGTATGTGATAATATCTGAGTTGAGGAATATTTTACATAATGTAATTACTAATCCTAGGTGACATATAATAAGCTTCCAAATTTTTTGTCAATAAATAGCATAAGAATACTGATTATAATGGAGAATAAATTTTAACTGCAAGCTGTTCCAAACAGGCTATTCAAAACATTTACTTAGGGACAAAATCTACAGGAACTTGTTAATGACTATAAAATCTAATCTAGTTGCTGGACCTTTGCTTCTCAAACTTAGTGGTACATGAGAATCACTTGAGGAACCAGTCTTAAAAATGCAGGTTCTGGGATCACCCACAAGGAATTTGATTCAGCAGCTGGGTGGGGATGGGGGGAGTGCAGGGTGAAACCTGGGAATATGCATTTTAAACAGCTCCCCAGGTGATGCTGATGTAGCTATTGTAGCTAGTCCATTTCTCCTAGAGGTGCTCTGTCTTCCTCATTCATACCTGTCCAATCTCTCACCTGCGAGCAGACACAGGTGTGTATCCAAGATTAAGAAATATGCTGCTATGTCTTGAACTTCTCTTGGGTTGGCCACATGACGATTTACTCAGGAATAAGGTAAATTCACGCAAACCCAGCGGTTTTCCATCCCAGGGATTGCTCGGAGAGGCTCTAGTGCAGGTGGAACAGATGCTCTTGGGCCAAAAAAAACATGCACCCTCTCGCGCATCCTCTGTTGGGTCCTCACTACTCTGTAGGGTGGCTCCTGTGTGTGTTTTCTAGAGGAAGAAACCAAGGTTCAGGGGATCAGGGCACTTGACAGAAGTCCTATAGGAAAGGCAGAGAACCAAGCCTCGAGGCTGGGTTTCCAGTCTGCAAACTGTTCTCTTCAAATACTTGTCAAGAGTTTGATTGAATACAAACCAGGATATGCGGAGGTGGGTTAAGCATTTTACATATTAAAAAAAAAAACCCTAATTACCTCTTGGAATTAATTTTCTATATAAGAAGAGATTGCCTCTGTATTCATAGAACAGCAGCTATGCAGGAAATGATTAAAATTCTAAAAAAAGTCTTCTAGGTCTATCTTCAGACAATGCTTCCATCTTATGGTTAGGTATGAAAGTAGAAAAGTAATCTGGGTCCTGGTTTGCCCCAGGTTCTCACACCCCTTGTCGATAGCCTGAGGACACCCTTGCTGCCCTGGAGCTGGGTGGTGGCATTACTGGAACTGTTTCCCAACAGGATCAAAGAAGTGATCTTCACAATCCTAGCTTGAGAATCTGCAAAACTGACTCTTTCACACCTGTAACCTAGCACTCTGGGAGGCCAAGGTGGGAGGATCACTTGAGGCCAGGACGAGACCAGTCTGAGCAAGAGGGAGACCCTGTCTCTACTAAAAATAGAAAAATTAGTCGTGTGTGGTGGCACGCGTCTGTAATCCCAGCTACTCTGGAGGCTGAGGTAGAAGGACTGCTTGGGCCCAGGAGTTTTTGAGGTTGCTGTGAGCTAGGATGACACCATGGCAGAGCAAGACTCTGTTTCAAAAAAACCTGCTTAAAAGGTTGCTGTTAGTTTGGTAGTTTTCCATTTCTGAAGGTGCTACTTTTGGAGCTGTCTTTACTTACTTTGGGAAACATACAGAAATGGGTTTCTTGGTCACCCAAAGATAAAGCAATTCCCACCCATCAATCTTGAAGATGCTGTGACATCATGACAACTGGGAGGGTGAGACTGTGGGTGGGAAGCGGAGAAGATTCCACTCAACCCCTTATAGGAGGCTTGTCCTCTCAGCCCCGCAGAGCAGTCCCCCGGGGGGCTGGCAGAGAGGGTGGGCCGGGGCCTGAGCCAGGGCTCAGCAAGGCCACTGTCCTCCTGCAGGGAGTCCCACCGCCCACTCGCTGCCTGGGACTCAGTAGCAGCCCTGGAAGTTCATTTCCTCAGATCTCAGCAAAGGTGGCAGGACAGGGTGGAATTGTCCTGCTTTGGGCCCTGGCATAACATTATATTTAAGGGACTTCCTCTTCTAAAATCCTAATTTCCATTTCAGTACAGGTGCTCCGCTTATGAAGAAGAGAAACAAGCAGAGACGGATCGATACAAGGCTGTGGAGAACTGAGGGAAAGCTTAGCCAGGCCTCAGCCACACGGAACAGGGGACAGGGTTGTTGGGCAGGGTGTGGCTCCTCTCAGGGCCCTGGTCTTTCCCAGACATTTCCTTCTGCCCACCTGTTCCTTCCTCTGTCCACAGACAGTATCCTCTGCTTATTCCCGGTTCTCCCCGACTTTGCCTTGCCGTGGTGCTGACTTCACCCACGACTGCATCCGAGCCTGAAGTCTGGCGCCCACTCAGTGCCCTGGGAGAGGATCTTGGCCCAGCTTGGGTCAGGTGTCCATGGTTGGTCCAAAGTGCTGTTGTCCAGAAAGCTTCAGTTGCGTGATTCAGCCTCACACATTTTATGCATTCCCTAAATGTTAGCTACCACTACTAGTATTTATTAATTACCATTATAAAAGATACAGACTGAGTTTTTCTTTAGTAATTTCAAAGATATACTTTCTTCACCCCCAGTGGTCTCTTCTTATAATAAGTAGGTTCATTCCGATGGTAGAAGAAATGGATCACACTCTCAAAATACAAAGTTATCTTACCTTAAGGCCTTCACATTGTCTCTACGCTCATCAGATAGTCTTCTGATAACAACATGGTGTTCTATGTACACTCCCAACAGGGTGAAAGGGACACTGTTGGTAGCCTACCCAGCAGCAATTTCCTGCTGCTTCCTTCCGAGAGAACCCCAGTTTTGTTCAGACGTTGTTCTCATTATCTATTGTTGCATTATATAACGCCCCAGAACTTAAAACAATTTATTACATTTTCACAATTCTGTGGCTGACTGGGCTCAGCTGGGTCGTTCTTGCTTACTTGCAGGTAGATGGCAGCTGGGACTGGGGCCATCGGAAGCCTCCACTGAGATGGACATTCCAGATGGCCTCTATATTCACAAGTCTGGTGCTGCAGCTGGGGTGGCTGGAATAGCTGGAGTTATTCAATCACTCAAGCAGGAATCAATCAATCAATCTCTCTCTCTTACCCCCCATCACATGACTAGCTTGGGCTTCCTTATAGCATGGTGGTCTCCGAGTAGTGGGCTCTGGGTGGCTGGCTTCCCACAGAGCAAGCATCCCAAAACACTGAGCAGACACTGGGAGGCTTCTTATCACCCAGCCTTGAAAATTGTGCAGTCGCACCTCCATCACATTTTATTGGCTGCACAGGAGCAGCCCAGACTCAATACAGGAATCACTGTGAGGGGTTGAGACATTGCACACCTGCAAGGCCCACAACCCCAGTGAAGCCGGAACCAACATCCGGCTTCTGGAAACTGTTGCTTGCTTGCCATGGAAACTGTTGCTTGCTTGCTTGTTTGCGCCAACTTTGCATTGTTGGAACCCCTGTATAGTGGGGCTACCAGCCAACCAATCATGTTAAAGGTCAATGCATGATCCACGCGTGATCAGCCACTGCATAGCGTATGCACCATAGGGATAAAAGGCACGCTGCAACCTCGGTCGGGGTTCTTGCCTACCAGAGTGGCCACTGTGTTGGTGCTCAAGGCTTGGACCCTGGCCAGCCAGAAAATAAACTCCTCTTGTGTGTTTGCATCCTCGGTGTCTCTGTCTCTCTGTTGGGTAGGGTGGTGAGAGGTAATCGACTCCCAACATCGCCAGGAGGCATGGTGTGGCCCGCTGGGGTGAGGGGGAACTTTGGAGACTGGTCTCCATGCCTTTCCCACTCAGCCACGAGCCTAGGGGAAGCCAACCTTACCCCTCCAGCCCAAGGGTAAACCAGATGGGTCTAAAGGGGACACCTCTCCCCTTGCCAGGAAACAGCATGTGACCCTATTTTGAAATGTGAAAGATTGTCTCCTGGGGGGCTTCTAGACAAGTTTTCACATTCCTAAGACAGAGTCTACTTCCTCGGGTCATTTTCAAATTTGAATATGGTGCCTGGAGTCACCGCAGTCATTTGCCATCAGCCCAAGGATGATGCCATCACTAAGAAGGGCATGGCAGAGAGGTGGGAAGAAAAGGGATTGTACCCACAACCATCCCTGAATCCACCCTCTCTTGGCCTGTTATCTAAAATAACAAAACATCTTAAGGATGAATCTAGGGGCCAGTGAATTTTTTGTGAAGGGCCAGATAATAAACATCTTAGGTCTTGCAGGCTAAGAGGCAAAATCAAGTACTCTTCTCAAAAGGCTAGTAGTATTTTTTTACATTTAAAAATATAAACACTCAGCCAGGCTTGGTGGCTCATGCCTGTAATCCTAGCACTCTGGGAGGCCAAGGCGGGAGGATCAATCAAGGTCAGGGGTTCGAAACCAGCCTGAACAAGAGTGAGACTCTGTCTCTACTATAAATAGAAATAAATTAATTGACCAAATAAAAATATATAGAAAAAAGATTAGCCGGGCATAGTGGCGCATGCCTGTAGTCCCAGCTACTCGGGAAGCTGAGGCAGAAGGATCGCTTAAGCCCAGGAGTTTGAGGTTGCTGTGAGCTAGGTTGACACCACATCAATCTAGCCTGGGCAACACAGTCAGACTGTCTCATAAACAAACAAACAAACAAACACTCTCCTTAGCTCGAGGTGGCTTTACAAAAATACATTACTGTCTAAATTTGGCCTGCAGGCCATATTTTTGTGATCCCTGGTTTAAATTAGAAGTTAAGGTTTCAGTTACTTGCAGCTGAAATCATCCTAACTTCCACAAAGAATAAATGCCGCTGCCACAAGAATGCCCACTGAAGGCTGCCTGTGATTCTAATTCCCCCTGTAAATTAGTCCACTGACGTCCAGTTCACAAACCTGCAAACTGTACCTTACTTTAGCTCTTGCTTGCTTGAGAGGATGAGTGTTTTCCTTTTCCTCTTATCCTCTCCTCCTGGAGTTGGCAATTTTTAGGGTTAAGGTAATGGGTGTGAGGTGGGGGGTGGTTTTCTGTAATAGAAGTCAAGACTTGCCCAGAGAAAGACGTTCTTACTGCTTAATAAGGCACAGGAGAGGCACCGGCAAGAATCAAAGAGCTTCCCCTCGACCCTACTTCCTGACCAGATCATAAAGGCCATTTCCTCCAACACACATGCCCCTAACTGAGGAAACAGAGACTGGTTGACAACCTTCATGCTGGACTCAAGGAGAAGAGCTCTTGAGGGAAGAGAAGCAAAGAGAACTAAGGAAAATAAAGGGAGGTGGGGAAGAGAGAGAGAGAGAGATTGTGTAGGCCCAAGGGCTAGGGCAGGGCCCCAGGTCCACGAGAGATCTCAGAGGCAAGTTGAGAAAACGAGAGAGGCCACTCCTGAATCTCCACCTCAACATGGGCTCTGAAAGGCCTGGGCTAGATCACTGGAACCTGAGTAGAAGGACAATTGAACATTTTCCAAGATCCTTTGTGTGCTTCACAGGCTAGACTCTTGTGCCCTGGACTGAACTGTCCACACTTCCAGGATGACCAGGGCTGTGCTGGTGATTGGAGAAGCCATTCATCCACATGTACTCTTTGACAAGATTCAGGGAGATATGCAAAGATTTCTAAAGAAATTTTAGCTGTGGGGAGACTTAATAAGAGACTGAGGTCCAGTGTGTGCTTTGGGATAGGAAAATTTCCTTATGGGAAAGAAGAGGTTCAAGACAAAAGCTGGCCAGGCGTGGCGGCTCACGCCTATAATTCTAGCACTCTGGGAGGCCGAGGTGGGAGGATCGATCAAAGTCAGGAGTTCAAAACCAGCCTGAACAAGAGCGAGACCCCGTCTCTATGGAAAATAGAAAGAAATTAATTGGCCAACTAAAAATATATAGAAAAAAGTAGCTGGCCTGGTGGCGCATGCCTGTAGTCCCAGCTACTCGGGAGGCTGAGTCAGGAGGATCACTTGAGCCCAGGAGTTTGAGGTTGTTGTGAGCTAGGCTGATGCCACAGCTCTCTAGACCACGCGACAGAGTGAGACTCTGTCGAAAAAAAAAAAAAAAAAAAAGACAAAAGCTGGCTATGTGGGAAATCACGTGCCATGCAGAGGGGCCAGTCTTGGACCACTAGCTCTGTAGGAAGCTGAGTTCTTGGATGGCTTCTCCTGACATGGGGATCAGCCTCCCAAAGGCAAAATCTGGGCATTCAGAATTACTGAGCAAGTTCGACAAATTGCTGTTCCTGGTTTAGGCCTTCTAAAGACAAAATGTCAACTTGATACGGTTGTATTGAAAGTCCCTCTAAAGATTCACTGAAAGTATCTTCATTTTGGGATATTGTTTTCTGAGCCCCAACAATACCTAAGCAAAGACTCCTATCTCGTGACATACAGTATTGATTGATTGATTGATTGAATCCTAATCCTATTCCACTGCCGCATACTTTCTGGTTCCCCTGCAGGAGAATGCAGTACTGGTTAGACACCCTGCAGAGCTATTAATATCTCATGAGTCACTTGAACAGTGCTTTTTGAAGCAGTGTCCCTTCACTTTCTCTTTAGGGGGAAAAGAGAAAATAGTTTTAACATATGGCAACAACAGTATTTTCTAGCATTCTAGGTCTATTCTAATATTTCTAATTATAACTTTTGGGTTATGATTTTTAAAAAATTCAAAATTTCTTTTAGCAACAGATACTAGTATTTATAACAGAGCTCAACTTTCTCAGAAGTTCATGAGATCTCATATGCAGAAACTTTGCCCAAGAATCTTGGACATAGGTTGTTGGCTAACCCAAAAAGTGCATGGAGAGCCATGCAGCCGGTTGACCCTTCCCCCTTGTCAATCAGTTGAAGTGGAGAAGCCTGACTTCCTAACTACCATTTTGTCTGTGCAGCCCTAATCTTTTCTTGGGCTTGCCTGCCTATATTAGACTTGGGTGGCAGGTGAAAACAAAAACCCAGTGTAAACCAGCTTAAGTGAAATGCAGGCATTTGTTGGCTCAACTCCTGGGAGGAAAATAGGGCCGGGCTAGTTTCAGGAGTGGCTGGATCCAGGGACTCTAACTCCATCAGGGCTCTTGATCCTGTGTGCCCATTTCCTCATTTGCAAAAAAAGGAAATATAAAATGGCTACATTGTAGTGCTATGAGGATTAAATAAATTGATCCACAGTGCCTGGCATGTGAAAATCACTCAATTAACATTAAGTATTATTCATAGTGGGGGAAGGAAGTAATGCCTAGGGGAAATTTGATCATCTCTTTAAAGATCAAAGAAACAAACCAAGGAAGACAACCCCCCAGCCCCAGCAGGGATCACAGTCCTGCTTGTCAGAAGTGCCATGTTGAATCCTCTGGCCAGCATTCCAAACACTGGCTGCCAGTACATAGAGGAGATACAACAACCTCCTCTAAGAAAGTTGAATGTTACTAAAATGCTTGTATTAGAGTATGAGAATAATAATGCCACATCAAACAGTCATTTATAAAACATGAAATCTGAGTATAATATATATATGCAGTGGATGACATGACCTGCATGTGGCTTAATCCAGGTGCACAGAGATTCTTTATAATCAAAACTTCCCGCAGTGTGCATACATATACAAAAGCAATGACTCTAAAGAGAACAAAGAAAAATGAGGGGTAAAAATGTCAAGTGGGCCGGGCGTGGTGGCTCACACCTGTAATCCTAGCACTCTGGGAGGCCAAGGCAGGCGGATTGCTTGAGATCAGGAGTTTGAAACCAGACTGAGCAAGAGTAAGACCCTGTCTCTCCTATAAATAGAAATTAATTGGCCAAATAAAAATATATATACAAAAAAAAAATTAGCCAGGCATGGTGGCGCATGCCTGTAGTCCCAGGTACTCGGGAGGCTGAGGCAGAAGGATCGCTTGAGCCCAGGAGACTGAGGTTGCTGTGAGCTAGGCTGATGCCACGGCACTCACTCTAGCCTGGGCAACAAAGTAAGACTCTGTCTCAAAAAAAAAAAAAAAAAAAGATTAATAATAAAATGTCAAGTGATGGATGTATAAAGGGAACATCATTACTGTCATACCAAAAAAATCCCCAACATTTGGAAACATCACCCGTGTGTCTGGAAACCTATGTCGGTGGGTTTCTGGACTATCCTTTTATTTACTCTAGCAGCTACAAAGTTTATGCAGTAGACAGTTAACACAACAATAAGGTTAACTTAGTTTATTTTTACTTTTAGTAACATAGTTTTGTAACGAGATGCAAACGAGTTGAAATAAAGATTAAAAGAATTTTTAAAAAACCAGAAAATGATTATTTTTAAAAAGAATAAAGGCCTGAGAAAAAAGAACAGAAGAGAATTGAACCCCTTTGGTACTACTTTCAGGCCGGCCCTTTGCATTTTATATTCCTCAAGTCCATAAATGACATGTCTACAGATCTCTCTGTATATTTGTGCTCTTGTGCATGAGCTCCCTCATATTGTGCATGAGCTCCCTCATATTGTGCATGAGCTCCCTCATATTGTGCATGAGCTCCCTCAGGTCTGGATCCAAGCTAGGGATGTTTATGTCTCCCATGCAAATCTTCCCTGTGCTAGACCCACACTAGGATTGGGCCGTTTCTTCACTTGCTGATTGAAAGGTAAAGGGAATCAGGAACACCGAAAAGACCAGGAAAACAGTAAATAGGACAATTATCTGAAGGTTGGACCTTGGATTTCTCTGAATTGGAGCATAACTAGAAGATCTCACAGATGAAAAGTGTAGGCATTGATGATTAAGGTGAGAATCTCCTGGAAGTTTTTAGCAGTGGAAATGCTGCCATGGAAATGCTGTTATGTTAAAACTGGTGGTACTTTGTTTCAGTGAAACTAGACGTTCTACAAAGAAAGTCCTTTCATAAGTGATGCCTCTTCCACTCTTCCTGTGAGCAAATTTGTGCTCTTAACATATTGCTACAAGGATCCTGGTATAATTTGCATTTATCTTATATCCATTATAGGCAGTCAGAATCCATTCCACAGATGCTGCTTCCCAAGCAGAGCATGCTGGATCTTTTAGACACTCATTATTTACCAGACCAAATAAAAGCTCTTAGGATCCATTATCTGTCACCAGAATATTCAGACAATCTATTTCCTCTTCCTTCCTCTTCCTCACGCCCCATCCAGCCATTCCTCTTGGTGCCTGTGAGCACACTTGAGCCCTCCCTATCACTGACTTTGCTTTGTACGAGGTTGCCCTCCCTATTGGCTAATTTAGGAATCAATTACCTATCATTTAAAACCCTTTTTTTGTCATATGCTCTATTTGAGCCAAACTGCAGGGTCAGCTTGAATAGAGACCGGATGATGGAGTGCAGTGGTTAAGGGCACAGAAGATAGCATCAGACTGCCTGTATTTGAACCCAGGTCTTCCCACTTACTAGCCAGGTGTCCTCAGCCAAGTTACTTGATGTTTCTATGCCTCAGATTCCCCATCTGTAAATGAGGGTGAAAATGCTACCAAGGAGGGCTATTGTGAGGAGTAAATGAGTTGTAATATGTGAAATACTACTCAGAAGAGTGCAGTAGAAATGTTCCTGCTTATCAGTTATTGACCACAGAGCCTAGCAACCTGCTAAATAAATGGTTTTTATCGATAAATACATGTTTATCCTTAGAACTTTTTCTTGCACACACAGTACATGTATAATGTTTACCAATTAGAAAAATACATATAAGATACACACATAAGAAAACAAAAACACCAGCAGTGCCACTGTCCAGAGATATCTATTAGTATTTTCACATATTCCATCCATTAATTAGGCAACATTTACTGAGCACCTAACATATGCAAGGCTTCATGCTTTTTTTTTTTTTAGACAGTCTTGCTTTGTTGCACAGGCTAGAGTGAGTGCCGGGGCGTCAGCCTAGCTCACAGCAACCTCAAACTCCTGGGCTCAAGCAATCCTCCTGCCTCAGCCTCCGGAGTAGCTGGGACTACAGGCATGCGCCACCATGCCCGGCTAATTTTTTCTATATATATTAGTTGGCCAATTAATTTCTTTCTATATATAGTAGAAGACGGGATCTCACTCTTGCTCAGGCTAGTCTTGAACTCCTGACCTTGAGTGATCCTCTCGCCTCAGCCGCCCAGAGTGCTAGGATTATAGGCGTGAGCCACCGCGCCCGGCCAAGGCTTCATGCTTTTGCTGGAGATATAATGATGTGCAAAACAGACACAGCTCTGGCCTCATGGAGTTTACAGTCTATAGGGGGAGACACACCTTAACCAAGTAATGATACAAATACACACAAAGCTGCAGTAACTGGGATAAATGCTATATAGGGAGGCACATAAGTAGGCGAGAGATCCAATCTAGCTGTGAAGATCTGTTATCTGTAGGGTTTGAGGAAGTGACTACTGAAGTGAGAATGAACTCAAAGGAATTAACTCAGAGAAGTCAGAAGGGAAGAATGTGCCCGACACATACCTTAAATCCAAAGGCCCTGCAGAGGGAGGGGCATGGTGAGTAGAAGACCAGAGTTCAATGTGGCTGCAGTTGTGCACTGGATAAAGCTGGTGAGTTAGGAAGATGGCAGACCTAGCAGATCATCAGATCCTTAGTTTAGAAATTCTTCTTCATTCATTCATTAAATATTATCTATGAGGAGCTGAGGACACATTTATTTTATATAATTGGGATTTATACTGGCTTTACTATGAGCAATTTTCAACAGTAAATATATAGTAATTTAACCCATCTCTTATTGTTGGAAATACAGATTGTTTCCAACTTCCCACTATTAACAATGCTGTGGCAAATGTCTTTGTATATGCACATGTGTCTAAATAGTTCTTGGCATAAATTCCTGCAAGTGGAATTGCTGGGTGGGCAAATTTGTAAATATATTTTAATCATAATCTTGTCTGGAAAATTAGCATGCTCAACTGTCAAGATGTGCTGCTATGCAATGCCATGGTCTTTCGAGGCTGGTGCCACTGTTACATTTGATGGCATTCTTGGTGACTTTTATTATTTGCTTCTTCGTTTTCTTTTTTTTTTTTTTTTTTTTCGTGGACGAGGTTCTGGGGCCCCAAGAGCAGGGGCCCCGGAAGTCGCCCTGCTTCTTCGTTTTCTTTGGTGTGTTCCAACAACTTCAGATCACTCCATACCGACACGCCTGTCCTCCTCTGCTCCATGGGAGAGGAAAGACCATCTTATCTGTCTCTGAAGGATCTTCCTCTGGACTTGAAACACACTGGAAAAGAAGGCAGTTTCTGACATTCCTTTCCTCTCCTTTGGCTTCCTATTTTATCCAGTTCCATTTTCATGCAGTAAATTCACTAACCTGTTAAAGGTAGGTGAAGCTCAGACAATTCCATTACAGAATTAGGTTTTCCATTCTACTGAGCTTGTTGACAGATTTGATCTTCTAGGGAGCCTATGTGTCTTCCATCTTCCCTTTTCAATATCTACTGGCATTAGATTACCTTGTAAGGACCCGTTTACTATTAAGTCATAATTTCTAGGATTCTAATGATTAACACAGACAAACTATTCACATCTTTCTTAGCTCAGTTCCATTCCTCTTCTCCATTGCTAAACAAAAGAAAACTCCCCAAACCCCGTTTCCAAGATCTGTGGGAAGTTCTTGCTAAAGCAGCCAGATTTGGGTAGGCCTTGGAAGGATACCGGATGTGTAGGTAAGGTTAGGTTTACCACGTGCCGGGCACAATGCTAATTATATTACATAGGTTTTTTCTTTTAATCCTCATGACAACCCTCTGAGGTGGGTATCATTCCTGTCCCCATTTTATAGATTAGAAAACTGAGCTTAGGGAGGCTGTCATTCATCCACAGCCACACAGCTACTATGTGGGGAGTGAACCCCACTTCTGTTTGTAAACTGAAGGGATGAAAAAAAGGGAGGCAGGCCAAGAAAGAAAATGCGAAAAGGGTTGAAGAGCAGCAAAGGAAACGTATGTAGGCAAGCAGAAGCGCCTCCCTTCCCGCTTCCTTCCTGCCCATAGCTGGGCCTACAGCGCTGCCAGCACGCCTCCCAGCGGCCGCTTCCCTGTCCCTAACGCTTCCGGCTTCAGGAAGGCGACACTAGCGAGCGTCCTGCATCAGCACTCACCGCGTGCGTGCGTGCGTGCGTGCGTAGAAAAGGCGTAGGGAGAGGAGGCGGGCCTTCCGGCCCTCGCCAAAATCATTTCCGTCAGGAGCCGGAAGACGGACCCGGATGGCCTCAGAGGCGGCTGCGTTGTGTAGGTGAGGTCTGGGGTTGCCGGCTTTTCCGCGCCCGCTGGTCGCCTCATGCTGCGGGCCTCGGCCACCAGCCTTCGCTCGGATTGGCGGCGCTGAGGCGCCGAGGCAGCAGGCGACATGTCGTCGGGCCTCCGCGCCGCTGACTTCCCCCGCTGGAAGCGCCACATCTCGGAGGAGCTGAGGCGCCGGGACCGACTGCAGAGGCAGGCGTTCGAGGAGATCATCCTGCAGTGTGAGCGGCGCCCGTGCGGGCCGGGAGCGGGGCGGGCCGACCCTGGGGAGGCGCGCGAGGCACTGGCTGGAACCAGAGGCTGACACCGTCGCCGCCTGCGGGCATGGCGGCCGCCTCGGATGCCTCACGCCTTTTTAGATATTTTTTTTTCCGTTTCGTTTTTTTCTCTGGGGGTTATTGTGGAGGGCCTCCCCCCCCCCACACACACACACACTAAATTGTGTGATCTTTGTGGGCAGGCCCTGTTCGTGTTTGTTTTTTTTAAATCCCAGCAGCTTACACGATGCTTATGCACTTAAAAAAGCCCAGGCTCCAGAAACATCCCATTTATGGGGTCCTACTAATGAAAACATGTATTGACTTTAAGCAGTAGCTCGCAGAATTAACATTGTCTTCCGAGTGCGGTGGAACGCGTGGCCTTTAATTGCTCATACTTGTTGCCCTTATTCCACCTTGGTAGTCTTTGATTATTACACATTTTGAGTGTTAACATACCTTTTAGTTGGGAGGTAGGTTTTATTGTTATTGAAAACCTTCAATGTGAAAGAGGAGGTAGTTTTCTTCTCCACCCCTTGGAATTTAAAAGTACAAATGTTCATATCATAGGTAAATTTAAATGAGCATTTCCCTTCCACACCTCCCCAGTTTTGCTATAACTGATGGCTCATTTAGAAGAAGAATGGCCACTCTTCAGTCTTAAGGTTCCATCTGCCCGTTCAAGTAAGCCTGACAAGTCTCCAGGGTCATATTGATGATGGGATTCAAAATAATAGTTGCCTTTTATTGAATTCTGATTGTGCTGAATCAGTGGTTCCCTAAATTATCTGGATATTAGAATCACCTGGAGATTTTGGAAAAAATTATGAAGCCCAAGCCACACCGCAGACCAGTTAAATCACAGTATAGAGAGAGTAGCAGTGTTTTTTGATACTCTCCAAATGATTCTAATGTGCAGACAAGTTCAAGTGCTGTGGTAAATATGTGGCATGTGTTATTTCATTTTATCTTTTCCCAAATTCTATGAAGCAGGTTCCCCTCTTCACACATGAAGAAACTGAGGCTGAGAGAAATTAGGTAAACTGTTGGGTTGCACAGCAGGTTAGTGGTGGGGCTGGGATTTCAACTCAGGCTTGATTAAGTTCCTTAACTTTTGCATTTACTTTTTTTTTTTTTTTTTTTTTTTTGAGACAGAGTCTTGCTTTGTTGCCTAGGCTAGAGTGAGTGCCGTGGCATCAGCCTAGCTCACAGCAACATCAAACTCCTGGGCTCAAGCAATCCCTCTGCCTCAGCCTCCCGAGTAGTTGGGACTACAGGCATGCGCCACCATGCCTGGCTAATTTTTTCTACATATATTAGTTGGCCAACTAATTTCTTTCTATTTATAGTAGAGACGGGGTCTTGCTCTTGCTCAGGCTGGTTTCAAACTCCTTATCTCAAGCAATCAGCCTGCCTTGGCCTCCCAGAGTGCTAGGATTACTTACAGGCGTGAGCCACCGTGCCCAGCCTGCATTTACTTTTCTCACTGGATCCCCCAATAAATGGTCTTCCTTCATTTTTACTGCACCCATTCTCTTAACAAAACTAGGGAGAAAGAGGGAGATGTTGTGTCACTGTCATGCTATTTCCAAATACTAAGAGTCCCTGGCAGACCAGTACTATTATGTTTCACAATGCCAGAAGCATAATAAGTGTCTCTCACTCAGACTATGATTCCTTCACAGATTACATAAATTCAGTTCATCAGGTGTTTATTGAATGTTTATTCTTTAAAAGATAATATACTTTGAATGTCAAATTGTGTTGGCTGTCTAATACACTGCTAACTACACGCTCCCGCCCCATCAATATGTCATTTTTTGAAGCGCAAAAAAAAATTCCACTTGTGTCAATGAGATAACCAGCGTTTAGAAACGCTAGTTTAGATTAGAAAACTAATTTTTTACTTAACCTTTCTTAGTCTGGTTTGTTGCATCTATAAAATGAGGATGGAGCTTGCCCCGCCCGCTTCTTTTTTTTTTTTTTTTTTTTGAGACAAAGTCTCGCTTTGTTGCACAGGCTAGAGTGAGTGCCGTGGCATCAGCCTAGCTCACAGCAACCTCAAACTCCTGGGCTCAAGCAATCCTTCTGCCTCAGCCTCCCGAGTAGCTGGGACTACAGGCATGCGCCACCACGCCCGGCTAATTTTATATATATATATTAGTTGGCCAATTAATTTCTTTCTATTTATAGTAGAGACGGGGTCTTGCTCTTGCTCAGGCTGGTTTTGAACTCCTGACCTCGAGCAATCCGCCCGCCTCGGCCTCCCAGAGTGCTAGGATTACAGGCTTGAGCCACCGCGCCCGGCCCCGCCTGCTTCTTAATAACAGTGCTGCACATATTTGTGCTTTGAAAGCCATCTGTGTAATAGTCTATTTAATGTAAGATGCTGGTTATCTCATTGACATAAGTGGAATTTTTTTTTTGCGCTTCGAAACATGACATCTTGATGGGGTGGGAGTGTGTTAGGAGAACAGTCAGAACTAGAGGTCAGTTGTGGAGAGACTTATTTAAACAGTGCTAGAGTAGTCAGTAATGCCTGTCTGAGGGGCCAGGAGAGGAGGCTGGGAGAAGAGACTAATAGGGAGCAGGGGAGGGAGACAGGCTTTGCCTGTTCAAGTCTTCTGTGTAGGGGGATTGACATTTGGGGAGATCATTTCTAGTGTGACTGTGAAGCACCTCCATTCTCATTCCAGCCTTCTCGGGCCAGTCAAGTTCTGACCTTCCATCAACCGGGAGTCCCCTGTTCAGTCCCTGCCTCTGAGCCTGAAGAGAAAGATGGAAAGAAGTTATGGGGGAGGGGAAAGTCTTCCCTCCATCTCCAGCCTTCCTTTCAGTGAGGAACCTTGGGAAGGATCCTTCTTAAATGCCTCATGTCCTTTGAAAGACCTAAAATTATTGCAGGGCACCAAGCTTTGGTGGAACATTTTGGAGATCTTATTAGAGCCCTTTGACACTGGTGAATTTTAAGTCTTTCTATTGGTCATGAAAGCCAAGGTTGGAATCACTTCCCTGTTTGGTTTAGCTAATGCATTTGACTAATATAGATGAAGAAAGTATTTTTACCCAGGAGTTCTCTTTTCAGATATCAAGAAGTAGAACTCGGGACTCTTTTTGAGAAGAGATACGCTCTCTTAACAGGAATAATCACTAGCATAAACCCTATCCACATTTTGTTCCTGAGCAATTCTAATCTCAGACGTGGGATTTGTGACAACCTCCTTCAAATGTTGCTATTCTAGTAGGTTCCTGTGGTCAATTTCTTATTCTGCCTGGTGCCCCTTCCCCCCATCTGATCTTACTGGCCCCTGTTTGCCTGTGTTGTTCCTAACTACATGTTCTTTCTAGCCCTGTTTTTTCTTTTGAATTCCTCCACTAGGTCCCCTGTAAAATATACTATGTTCAGAAAGAGTCTCCTTTTCCTCCCTAAGTGCTCTCTCTTCTGTGCTTGATACATTAATGCCTTCCACCCAGTTCCCTGAGCAAGGAACTTCAGAATAATGTTTGACTTCCTACCAGTACATATCTGTTCATGTAACTACCTGCATTTACAATTTCTTATTTCCTCATTACCAGTAAGAAAAAGTCTAAATTCCTCATCCTCTCATGTGTTGGCTCCAACCTTTATTTCCAGCCACTTACTGAACAACTTTGTGCTATTTCTTCTGCTTGGACCATCAGTCTTCCTTTAAGGCTCAACTCAGATGTCACCCCCTGTGGAACTATCTGTAAAACTAGAGTCACTATTCTCTGCACATTTTTATAGTTAAACACATTTGATTTTAACTCCTTCAATGTTGGGGGCTCTGATTTGTATTTATATCCCTAGGTGCCCTGATCTGAAAAATAATTAAATTTATCAAAGTATGGTAAAGTTCTCCTTTATTATTTAAAGGTGTATAGAATTTCACCACTTTGCCATTGTGTTTGATGTGTTTTTCTTCTTCCTTTCTTTTTTACTTCCAAGATAGAAACAAACAATGCTGGGAGTGGAAAGCAATTTCAGCTCCCTTTAATAGGTGCACCTTCTTGCAGGTGTGTTTCCATAGGTTACTGTGGCTGGACTACCCAAGTGTAGGCCAAGAAACTTCTAAGGAGTATATGTTCCTGGATTTTATACAATTGCTGCCATGACAACAAAACACATTATCTAGTACTTTAATGCCTAATAAAGGTGAAACCTACCTGAGTCATCTGGTTATTTTTTGGTCCCAAGCTTTATTATAAGATGTAAAGTGTACATATGTTATAATAACTTAATTTCTGACCTTTTTTTAAAATAGATAACAAGTTACTGGAGAAGTCAGATCTTCATTCAGTGTTGGCCCAGAAACTACAGGCCGAAAAACATGACATACCAAACAGGCATGAGATAAGGTACTTTGAAACTAACCTGTATTATTTGTGTTTCCTCTGTTGAAATTTATCTTAGTTTAGTTGTCACTCTAATTTAAAAGCGAGTGAAGTACTATTCTAGTTTTTGTCAGTTCCTTTCAAATAAGAACTGCTTAAACCAAGTAAGATTGTTTTTTTAGAAGGTATGTACATACTGGCTGGGCTCAGTGGCTCATGGCTGTTGTAATCCTAGCACTTTGGGAGGCCGAGGTAGGAGGATTAGTTGGCTGAGGTGCATACCTAGAAGAGTTATTATCAGTGCAGTGCTCTCAGCTTGAGAAATTTCTTAAGGCAAGTTCATGGGGGTAACCCTAGGTCAATTTCTCTTCAAACCTACCAGGGTTTGCTTTTTTTTTAAAATAGAGACAGGTATTCCTGAACAGATTTACATAGATCTTGTTAATACAGGATTGACTGGCGCAGTCATGCATGTTTAAAAGTATTTGTTTACTGTGTAAAAGTGCTGTGTAAAAGTGCGTATTTATTTACTGTGTTTAAAAGTAATTTAAACACAAATTACTTTTATGCAGTATGGGTCTATTTCATCCTTTTAGCTCAGTGTTTTTCCAGCATACAAAGGGTTCCTGACTTAGAATGGTTCGACTTAAAATTTTCAATATGGTGGTGCAAAAGCAATATGCATTCAGTAGAAACTGTATTTTGAGTGCTCATCCAACCATTCTGTTTTTCACTTTCAGTATAGTATTCAATAAATTATATGAGATATTCAGTACTTTATTATAAAACAGTCTTTGTGTTAGATGACTTTGCCCAATTGTGGGCTAATATGTTTTGAAAGTGTTTTGAGGTAGGTTAAGCTATGATGTTCGGTAGGTTAGATGTATTCAATGCATTTTTGACTTCTAATATTTTCAGCTTATGATGGATTTATCAAGATGTGGCCCCATTGTTAGTGGAGGGGCATCTGTATTAGACTGTGAAATCAAATTAGCAGGTTGCAAGAAGCTTTTTCTTTTAAGAACTAGATTAGAAAAATGTCAGTGTATTTTAATAGAGTATTTCATTAAATATATACACATGTGTTCATGATGGAGTGTTTAATGTGTTTACTGGGTCATTTTTTGTACATTTATGTATATTTGCTGTGTTTCTTTATGAAGGGCCATGGTCCAGAAAAAATCAGACAGCCATATTTCATCAAAGCAGCTTAAATAGAGTTTTACTATCCTTTTACGTAATGTTTATGTTTGCACATTAAATTTGGTGGTTTATATGGGAACGATACCTGTTATTGTTCTGAAATCTATCCACATTTAGCATTTTAAAAACAAAGTTGATAATTGCAGGTTAGAAAAACACAAATAGAGGTAGCCTGATTTATTTACTCATAGCATTTCACTCTTTCTTTCTTTCTGATTAGACTCTTAGTGACTATATTCCTGTATCCTTTATCTGTCAGCCAAACTCACTGCCTTGGGAAGGTATCATAAATAAATATGACAGCTCTTCTGGCTGAATTTCACTGCGATAATCGTGTTATTGGAGGCTTTCCTTTCCCGCAAACATTATCCATAACAAGCCTGTCCTCCTGACTGCCTTGTTTCTATTCATGGCATCCCATTTTCCACGAGTCATCTGTGGTTCCTTTTCCCCCTCCATATCCTGCCCCTCCCTGTATTCCTTCAGTCACCCAGGCCTCTTGGTTCTTCACCATACAGCCTTTTCCATCTGTCTCTTAGTTTGCATTTATTTTGCCATCCCCTTCGTTTATTATCTATCATCTCATTCCTGGACTGTAGTGGGAATCTTGTTCTTTCAGTGGAATTCTCTGACTGCAGTGTGTGCTAAGCATTGGAGACAAAGAGATGAATGAGCTGGAGCCCCTGCTCTGAAGAGGTGCGGAGTCTGGTGGGAGAGACCAACTCAAAGGGGTGTTTACTGGAGAATGTGGTGAGGGTGCCCACAGAAGATGGGTACCTGATTGGTTTCCTTCCCCCCTTCCTCCTCCTGTCTCTCCTTTGGTCCTGCCCATCTCATCCTCATTAAACCTTAAACAAACTGCACATTGTGCTTAAATAGCAATCTATCAATTACCAGGCTTTCCTCTTAAGTGTTTTCATCACTTTGTCTTCAAATTAAAATAAACTCTTCAGCCTGGAAATTGTTTATTCTAAGCTGGATTCCTGGACTGCTGGTATCATCTGGGAAATTGTTAGAAATGCAGATTCTTGGGCATGCCCCAGATCTATTTTATCAGAAACTCTGGGAATGGGGCTCAGTAATCCGAATTTTAGGAAACCCTCTAGATCAGGCATTCTCAAACTACAGCCCTCGTGCCACATGCGGGTGTTTTTTCCCGTTTGTTTTTTTACTTCAAAATAAGATGTGCAGTGTACGTAGGAATTTGTTCATAGTTTTTTTAAACTATAGTTCAGCCCTCCTACGGTCTGAGGGACGGTGAACTGGCCCCCTGTTTAAAAAGTTTGAGGATCCCTGCTCTAGGTGATTCTGAGGAGCTCTAAAATTTGAGCACTGCTGCCTTCAGGCTACTGAGTCCTTGTGACCCAGCAGCAATCTCATCACCTGAGTGCCAGTTAGAAATGGAGATTGCTGGGCCTTCCTAGAAAAGTAGATCACCTGCTGATTGGGCCCTAGAATCTGTACTTAAACACATCCAGCAGGTGGTTCTTTTGTCCTCTTAGTGAAACACTGTTGGTGGGCTATTTTAAGGCTTTTGAGTTAAATTGTGAGTAAAATATAGGAAGTTCTTGGAGGCTTTTAGGAATAGAATGACTTGTATCCTTCTTGCCTTAGTCTCCTAGCAATTCTGTTGAGTTTGTCTTGATGTGGTTTGAGGCTTAAGCTTCTAGCTGTGGCCCTTCTACCTGGTCTTATCTACATTTTGATTTTCCTAGGAGATGCCATTCTGGTTCCTCTTCTGAAACCCCTCCCAACCCAAAACCGTTCTTGCTAGGGACACCTCTGCCTCTGAACATAATTAACACATATTTGTTTTTCTTTATATTGTTTTTATTTCATGAATCTTTTCTGTAGAATGCCAGCTCCTCAGAAAGGAGGGACTGCGTCTTATACTTTGCATATTACACATTGCTTTGTATCAAAAATGAGAGGATTTGATAAGATTCTGTCTAATTCTGCCTGATTTAGGATGGTTTCATGTAAAGTGTATTGCACTTTCTAATCTCTTGGCTTCTACTTCATAGGCTAAGACTGGAGAAGTGCCAGGTTGCCTCAAAGGATGAGGTATTAATTTGTGCTTAGGAATGTAATAAGAATATGTGTAGAAGTGGAGGGTAAAATAGTAGGGAGGGTAAAATAGTAGTATATACTGTCCCTTTTTCTTCCTCTTTTTGTTTTATTATAGGTCATATGGAGTGGGCAGCTCTTCCTCCTTCCTTTAGATGTTGGTATCTTAGTGTCCAGCCTTCTTCCTGTTCTCCATCTACAAGCTTTCCCTGGGCAGTGGTTTCAACTACTCACTATAATCTGGTAATTCTCATCTGTAGCTCCAGCCAAGATCCTTCTCTTGAACTATAAGTGCTCAGTTCTAGTCATCAGCTGCTGTTTCTGAGATATTATGCAGACAGTTGGCAAAGTTTCCAAAACTACCCTGATTCCTAAGGTAATCTGAACTCACTCTAGTGGCTTTAGGTACGTTCGTTTACTCACAACTTCTGTATGTCAGCCTCCAGCTTAGATGTCTTTTTGAAGTTGAGACTCTAATATCCAGTTTCTATTTGATATATATACTTGAAAGTCCACAACTGAACTCATCAGGCCTCCCCCAAAACTACTGCTCTCACAGGCTTGCCCATCTCAGTAGGTGACACCTACCTTTGTCCAGGTGCTCAGGCCAGAAGCCTTGAATCATCCTTGACTCCTGTCTGTCTTTCACACCCCATGTCCAATTCAAAGGCAAGTCCTGCAGGTGTTCTTTTCAGAGTGGATCTAGAGTCTGCCCCTATTTCACCCCTCCCCTGTTTCCACCTTGGTCTAGGCTGTACCACTGGTGTCTACCCTATGTCTGCACTGTGCAGTAGCCTGCCAACTGGTCCCCTGAGTTCTGCCATTGCCCCCCTGCAGCCTGCTCTCCGCGCAGCAACCAGAGCGATCCTTTAAGCCCTAAGTCATTCATCTGCTCAAAACTCTTCCAGCAGCTTCCATTCATGCTTAGTAAACGCCACAGCCCTCAGAGGGGCCCACAAGGCTCTGTGTGATCTCCACACTTTTGTCCCCTGCAGGTAGGCTGCAGTCACCCTCCAATATGCCAACTGTGTGCCTCCACCAGGCACCCACCGCCCTCCTACCTGCTGTTCCTTCTGCTCCAGGGGCCCTTCCACTAGGGGTCCATGTGGCCTGTTCCTCACTTCTTTCCCATCTCCAGTTGTGTGTCACCTTAGGGAGACCCTCCTAGTTACCCTAGAAAACCCAGGGCCCTGTCCTTCTGTTCCTGCCCCTGCTTGAGTTTTCTTCACAGCTCATGTGACTCCTGACCTCACACATTTCCTTATTTATTGTCCATCTGGTTGTGATTAATTTTAGGTGATGTGAGAGCAGATCTGTGCACTCACTGCCTTCTCCCCAGCACCAAGATGTACCTGGTACATCACGGACACTCACATACTTGCCGAGGGAATGGGCCTCATTGGCTCCTCTGTGTATCACCTGCACCTCATTCAGGAACCTTCCATCCTTTGTTCTGGACTTGGCTGATGGTTGTGGTTGCTTTGCTCTACTGTGTGTCTTGTTTCTTACTTCCTATATGTAGCAGCTGGTAACTGCAGCTGCTAGAAAGACTAAAATGGCTTATTGGCTATGTGAACATGTACAGGTTTGAAATTCTGAAGTTATTGTTCCACTGCCATTGGAGAGGTTTGGAGCCTGATTTTTCCCTCTCCCCTTTCTTCCTGTCTTTTTTTTTTTTTTTTTTTTTTTTTTGCATGTCCTCTTCATCTGCCTGGTGTGGGGATTTAGTCCTGGACATGATGGCACGTGGAATGACAGTCAGCTACAAGAAATGGCCCAGCTGAGGATTAAACACCAAGAAGAACTGACTGAATTGCATAAGAAACGTGGAGAGGTAAAGCTAGCCCCTTCCCTCATCTATTCTCTGCAGTCTGTGAGGGTCCCGTGGGAGGGAGATGGGAGCCCAGTCACTTCCTGCTAGAATTGGCAGCAGTCTTGGCCAAATATGGCATCACAGAATGAAAGGGTGGGGAAAACTGGCTGGAAATACCAGGCAACTTTTGAGTGTGAACCCTAAAACTTCAGAAATCTTCATTAGAAAGAATCAAGTCCTAGGCTGTGTTTACCCTGGATGGTGGTCTTGTGGCAAAGCTCCAGTTGGGAAAATACAATTTACCATCAGTTCAGCTGAATTGATAGTTTCTTCAGCAGACATGAGTCTCCAAAAAGGTAGCTGCAGTCTCAAGGGGTAGGCAGTTGTCCTCAGTGAGTCCCAGGCGGTCACGTAGCACACTTCTTATTCATCCAAACTGGGCTTCAGCAGGGAGCATCAGGGATAATGCCCATGTGCATCCCCGTAGGCCCTTCTCCTTGCTGCCACCAAGCTTGTTTGTTCTTGCTTCCTTTACCCAACCCCACAAGAACATTTTCTTTGTTAGAAATAGTCACCCACTATGTAGTTTCAAAGTAAGGTCCTAAAATCTGTTATTTATGAAAGTGTTCTTCTTTATCTCCCAGTTAGCTCAGTTGGTGATTGACCTGAATAACCAAATGCAGCAGAAGGACAGGGAGATGCAGATGAATGAAGCAAAGTGAGTAGAGGCCATGTGTCCTTGGGGCCTGTCATTGGGTCACACATCCTGTTTTGTTGTGCTCTGATGAGTGGGGCGAGTGGTGAACAGTGGCCACACTGCATTCAGGAAGAGTTTTGTTTCAATGCATACACAATCTGGGATCCTTTTCTGTAGCTCTGAGAAGAAAAAAGCAAGGACCACTGTTCTCAGGTCCCCGGGCTTCTAGCATTTTCCTAGGGAAGTAACCTTGGCCCTTGCAAGTGTCCCAGATGCACTCACAGTTCTCCTGTGTCTGCTATGCATGGGAGCTCGTATCTTCTGTGGTGGAGATAGGTCCAAAATAGCCGAGTGTGTGGCCCTTGGGAACAGGGAAATGAGTTTCTGAGTAATGCTGTTGTTGGTCAGGTCTGGCAGACAAGATTAATGGGGACTCTGAATCCTGTGACGTTGGAGCTGGAACAGCACTTGAGTTTCCTTAATATGTGGGGAGGGATCTAGTGGCTTAGAAAGGTGGGACACTTGCTCAGGGAATGTTAGAGCTGGTGAAACACATAGGCTTTCCAGCCTCCTTTTAAGTCCCCTTATCTAAGCATCAAAAACTCCTTCTTCGTTTAAATCCTGCTATTCTTAAAGGTACTTTCACTAGTCATTCGGAGTCAGGGTGAATTTCCTCTCTGCAGGATTTTTCTGTAAACTGTTAGACTGGACCTGGCTAAGGAATATAATGAACACAAAAGTGTTTCACACAGGGCCTGGTGTGATCACCTGCGTCCCTGTTGTGGGCCCTGAGTTGGAGCACTCAGCCAGGTCCCTCTGGCTCTGGTGCAGGGCTCTGGTGCAGGGCTCTGGTGAGGTACGATTCCTCCTCTAATGTTGTGCTTTCAGAATTGCAGAGTGTTTGCAAACTATCTCCGACCTTGAGACAGAGTGCCTAGAACTGCGCACAAAGCTTCAGGACCTTGAAAGAGCCAACCAGACCCTGAAGGATGAATATGATGCCCTGCAGATCACTTTTACTGCCTTGGAGGAGAAACTGAGGAAAACTACTGAAGAGAACCAGGAGCTGGTCACCAGGTGGATGGCCGAAAAAGCCCAGGAAGCTAATCGCCTGAACGCAGAGAATGAAAAGGATTCCAGGTGGGACATCAATCTATAGTTAGTGGTTTCAGTTTTAGTAAAGTAGATCCTAGTTCTTTGAAAAGAAAGAAACAAACCTGACAATTCTAACTGCAAGGAGAAAAAAAATACAAAACACTAAAAAAATTAGAAATAGTGATAGAGTGGATATAAGAAAAATTTGTATTTATAAGGACACTTTTATAGCTGGGCAGAGGTATATCTCCCAGAGAGGCGTTGGCCCGTACTCTTTTTGCCAGGGAATTCTCAGTGTTTTGAGGGGAAAAGCTAATTCCTGACAATATAAATGAAACCAGAATTAGAGAAAGATTAGAATCCCCCACTCCCAAATTTTGTGAAGCTCTTCAGACCCATATGAAAATTCTGATCTTGCAAGTACACAAGACTAGTCCAGTCTCAATGTGAATATAGATGTGGGATTGCTAAATCAAAATCAGTGATACATTTTTTAAAAACTCACTGCATTCCTACTAAGACTTAGCTACTTAAGAAAAATCTTAAATCCTGCTAAGACTTAGGAATTAAGAGATGGATTATTGAGATATCAATTAAATGTATAGCACATTCGATGAGACACATCATTTTAGTAGATTCCAAAAGGCCATTCTGATTAATTCTGATAAAAACTCTTAAATTGGGAACAAAAGAGAACATCTAATAAAAACACCTATCTCTGAACAACAGCCCCAAGTAGTGTTCTTAAGAGGGAAGCTTTCTATCCTAGATGTTAAGAATCCATATCTCTGTCATGGGAAGTGTCTGTGTTTAAAACAGGAGTCCTCAGACTTTTTAAACGGGGCCAGTTCACTGTCCCTCAGACCGTTGGAGAGTGTGGTGCACATTCCAGACATGCGCACTATGGGCCCGGGACAAGTCGGCTGCTAAGCAGGACAGGCAGCAGAAGCAAAAGCACCCGGAGGACCGGATGAATGTCCTTGGTGGGTGGCATGTGGCCCGCGGGCCACCATTTTGAGGACCCCTGGTTTAAAAGCTCCAGAGAGTCTTAATAGATCCATGGTCAAAGTCCACTGGTCCACCATTTTACATACACTCCCATTAAAACCAACCAGCAAGAAAAGGAGGTAAGGCTCATTCTGTCACGATTCTTAGAGATCATCTTTCTGGATGTCCTGACCAAGCAACCTATGGTATGGCACCAAACCTCGAGTGTACCATTGAAAAGAAAAGGGTGGTTATCCTTCTAGAAAACCTAAGAAAATCATCTGAAAACTATTAACAAAAGTTTTACAGAGATTAGAACATATTTTTAAAAATCTATCAGTAGTTTAGAATTTGGAAAGATTATTGTAGTTGATCTAAAAGAAGAACGAATAAGTGACAGTAGGAAAGGGTCGCAGAGAGTAGTGATGAGCGCTAGCCTCACCAGATAATCAGAGTCACAAAATCTGCAAAACTGAAGCCACAAAGGTAGAAGGGTAGCATGGATGACTGTCTCCCGTTTATTCTGTGAGGAGTATCAGGAGACTTTCTAAACATAACAGTAATGAAAATAGAATGCACTGTATCAAATTTTTACATTTCCTACCATCAAAGAACAACGAAACAATAAACTAGGAAATGTTCTTTTTAGATAAATATTGTTACTATAGAGTCAGCAAGGAAAAGACCACTCAAACGGACAAGAAGCACATAGAGTCTCAAAGGCAGAGATTGACATGGTCGGTGAATGTGGCAGAAAAGCGGGTCAGGAGGAGGTGGCACAGGGCCCTTGCATGGCAGATAGAAAGCTCATTTGAACTGCCTCCTCGAGGGCACTGTGGGGGGTATAAGAGCTGAAAAGTGTTCCTGCTTGTTTAGCTTTATCCTGAGGAAGTACAGGGACTTGTTAACAAATTTTTGTGACAGCACATTATTCATAGTAGTGAAAAAATTAATAGTGCATCCCTTGTGGAATAATGAAATTATACTGTATTCATACAGTGGAATTTGATAAAACCATTTAAAATTATATATTTTAATAAAAAGAAAAAGAAAAGGGGGAAAAAAGGAAAATTATGTATTTTAAGAATACTTAGTGACATGAAAAATGCCTAAAATTAATATAACACAAAATAGGACATAGGTATTTTCATAAAACATCACAATTTTATGTGCATTTTTTTAAAAGACTAGAAGTAATTACATGTACTGTTAATGGTGTTTGAGATTGTGGTTTTTGTTTTCTTATTTTATACTTTTCTGTATTTTCTGACTTTCTAAAGTTTCTATAATATTTAAGAGCTGTCCTTTTTGTGTTCTTTCTGTGTCACATTTACTTAAATAGTGTGGCTCATGCCATGGAGTTCTTCAGCAGCGTGAGGGTGGTGGGGGGACCCCAGGGTTAGCCAATGCTGCTAGGTCGCATGTTCACAGTAATCCAAAGGCTGCTGGAGGGAAAAGTTACGAAGGTGTGTGGTGATGCCAGGGAAGATCCCCAGAGCATCACAGTGGACAGGGAGAATAACGCAGACTTCACATGAAAATGGTATGGAGAACACGTCAGATATCTGCCCTCGTTCCTTATTCCTCCCTTTGAAATGTTTCCTGGGAATAAGCACTTGCAGGTGTCATGTGATTGCAGACATGGGCCTGGGGAGTCTTTTCATTACTTTGCTCAGGTACTTCCTCCCCTTCACATGCTTGATACGGTCTTAAAATTAAAAAAAAAGATATTTCTTCCTTCTAGAAGCCTTGTTATTACCCACTTCCTGCCAGTCCTTCAGCTTAGGTGTTTCTTCTTTCTTCTAGCAGCTTTCACTTACCTAGGTCACAATGTAGCATGTTTGAAACAGTTCTTCATGTTCTGCCCTCCTCACTAGGCTGAGGTGTGTCCCCAGAGTCTGGCACAGTGGCTGCTAAAGGTTCTCTTAGGAAAGAGTTGAACTTTCAGCTATACTGATGAGGGCTTGGCTACAGATGTTGCCTTCCTCTCCCTGTGACCCTAGGTCAGGTTTTTTTCTCTACCTTGTAGAACTGGGACCTGAAGTTTTAGAAGCAGGTAGATTTCAGACAGTCTACCAGCAAGTGCCTTTCCTGTAGAGTTATACTCCCTGCACTGAGATTTGGTTTTCTCTCAAAAATAGTTCATAGGTTGTCTCTTCCACCTAAGAAAATTTTGGTAAATTGCATTTTTTGGTCATTTGTCCTGTAAAACTTATTTTTCATCTTCTAGGTATAAAATGAAGAGTGTGATGAACTTTTTCAAGCTATATCCTCATCACTTCTCAAGATTCTGATATGCCACCCAGAGGACTTTTCCTCAGTTTGAGCATTACCACTGTGGTGGAAGCTTAAAAGAAATTTCAGCAGAATTCTTGATGGGAGCTCAGTAGCAGTACTAGAGTTCTAAATTGGGGGTCCTCTTCATACAGAGGATAACCATAGTTAGAGACAAAATTGCCAAGAAAGAGAGATTGAAACCAAGGTTAAAAATTAGGGAGTTCCAGAATTTAGGACTTGGGAGGGAAGGAAAGATAAAAATGATTCTGAGAGGAGGAGTGAGTGGGTGAGACTGTTGACCACATTAAAATTCTGCCAAGACTTCTATTTCTAGCTTTAATAAATTAGAGTTATGTGACTTTGATAGTTCAAGAATCTTACTATACCTCAGTTTCCTCATCTGTAAAATGGGAATAATAGTACCTAACTCAGGGGCTTGTTATATAGATTAAATGAATTAAAATCTATAAAATTGTTAAACAGGTACAAATAAGTTCTAAGTAAATCTTCACTATTGTTATTCATGTTGTGGGTATGTTAGTACAGGTTGAGTGTCCAAAGTCTGAAAATCCAAAATGCTCCAAAATCCTAAATTTTTAGCATTTTTGACATGACACTCAAAGGGAAAGCTCACTGGTGCATTTTGGATTTTCAGATTTGGGACATTCAACTGGTAAGTATAATCTGGATATTCCAAAATCCAGAATCTGAAACGATTCTAGTCTCAGGCATTTTGGATAAGGGATACTCAACATATATAAGACTGTTTGCTGCAGAAAACTAAGTCATAACTGTGTCTAACCCCCAGTAAACCTAAGGTACCTTTCTGTCCTGAGAGGCCCTGGTCCAAGCTGGCAGGCTGCTCCCTTGCTAGTTCACTGCTTTCTCTAGTAACAGGATCTCTCCTCTAGGCTGTACTAAGAAACCCGTTAGAAGGGAAGCCTTACTGTTGTTACTGGTTTGGGTCTGGGACTTTGGATACCTTTGCACAGGGTAGTTATTTTAAATGCACTGAATGTTCAAATGTGTTATTGGAACTAGTATTTTACTGAGAGCCGAAACCCTGTGCTTTCCTTGAGCAGACATAAATGGTGGGTTTTCTTCTTTTTTCTTTTTCTTTTCCTTTTTTTCCTTCCCCAACCTTGGGTTTTTCTTAATAGGCGGCGGCAAGCGCGGCTGCAGAAAGAGCTTGCAGAAGCAGCAAAGGAACCTCTACCGGTTGAACAGTAAGTAGAGACAAACCAAAACTATCCTTCTGATAATTTGGCACTTTTAAATAGTTTTATAGTGTTTTATTTCTGTAAAATTATTTTATAGATTTTTAGAAAGGAAACTGAAAAAGGGAAAAAATAACACATAATTCTTCTACCCCCCAGAAGTAACATCCATATATCATTTTAGTTGTGTTTTGGTGGCTTCGGATTTCACACTTACAAATAATGTACTGAATATGATCTTTGATCATATTTGACCATATTTCTGATTACTTGAGATAAATTCTTGGAAGTGAAATTTGGTGACTCAAAGCTTTTGGAGCATATTGCCAGTAACCTTCCAAAAAGTTGTTCCTGTTTATACTCCTCAGCTGTGAGTGTGAGCTCTAACTTCCTGCACTCTGTATACATTACCGCCTCACTGTTTCCTGTTGACACTTTTCAGTTTTCTGCCTCTAATTGGGCCCGTTCTTGGGAAATGGCTTGGCTAAGGGTTCTTTCTCTCACTTTCTTTTGGTTTGTTAGTTTAAGTGCAAGCATAAGTGAAAGCTAAGATCTCTTAAAACAAAAGGGATTGAATCAGTTCTGGAACTTTTCCTAATCTGCCTACAAATTGGGATGGGGGATATTCCTTGAGATTTGAAGGTTTTAAGAGTGGTGGATATTTTAATAACAAAATTTGCTTTGCTTTTTGTGTTTCCTTTCTATTGAAATATTTTTAGAATATAGTTTTAGAATTATGATCCACTATTTTTAAAAATGTTGGTTGCTTCTTTGTAAGTGGAAGGGAGTGGTTTAAATTCAGGTAAAAATAATTCAATAGCAAGTGTCGTAATTTGTAAGAAAACAAAGGTTCTCATACCAAGCCTTTGCTTTAGATGTAGGGTATGTATGCATCTTCTGTACTCTTAGATGTGGAAAGTTAATCTCACATGTATTTTCCCAAAGCCATAAAGTAAATAAGTAGTTAGCCTAGAAATGAGATTTGGTTTCTTAAAGATAACAGCTTACAAAAATGTCATTTGCCAGCATAACCAGGTGACTGAGTGTGGCATGATTTAGTCAAGTTGAGTGTCTTGCCCAGGATCACACAGGCAGGGCTAAGCTAGGATGCAAACCTAGGGCTACAAAGCCCTGTTCTTAGGCCAAGCACAGTGGCTCATGCCTGTAATCCCAGCACTTTGGGAGTCTGATGTTAGAAGACAGCTTGGGGATAGGGATTCAAGACCAGCTTGGGTAACATAGTGAGGCCCTATCTCTACAAAAAAAATTAAAAATTAGCCAGGCATGGTGGCACATGCCTTGTAGTCTCATCTTCTTAGGAGGCTGAGGCAGGAGGATTGCTTGAGCCCAGGAATTTGAGGTTATAGTGAGCTATGATTGTGCCACTGCACTCCAGCCTGGGTGATAGAACGAGATCCTGTCTCTCTTTTTTTTTTTTTAAGGGGGGGGGGCTGCTCTTAATTTCTATGCCTCTTACCTAAGAGATAAATTTCTAGGTCAAAGGAGGACATTTGCATCTTTGAAAGGTTTTGATAATGAGTTGGCAAATCATGGTATTCTCTAATGGCCCTGGACCTGTGTACAGTTCCAGGTGCTTTATGACCATAAAATTCTGTCTTAGAGCACCGTCATAGGCTCAGCTCATACTGCTCTTTTTGCCACCTTTGCAGGAGCACAGGTATCCTTGTGAGAGCACAGGTGACTCCCACAAACCTAAATGTGTGTGAAAGCCAACCAAGAAGAAAATAAAACTCAGCGTGTCCTCTTTATTTAGGCCTGCCTTTACTCTCATCTACATCCTGGCCAAGAATGTGGTATAATTACATATAATCCTGGAGTAAATAGCCAAGGAAAATAAATTGACTTTGACTTGTTTTAACTTGCTTGGTAATACATTCTTGAGTATATGTTTATATAATCCAGATAATTAATCATGGAAAAGGAAAAATCATGTTTTCAAGTTCTTACAAACCCAAACAAGTGATAGTCTTGAGTTATTACATTTTATTATTTTACTTCTCAATGAAGATTGGAACTCAGTGGGAGGTCATTAAGACCAAAATAATTACTTGCCTTACCCCTCAACCAGGAAAGGTGTGGCCCACAGAAATGAAGAGAGGGAATTCCAGGGGTGCTTTGCATCTGGTGGGATGAACCACAGCAAAAGGAGCATGTTACTAGGACTTGATGATATCACTTGAAACGTGATGGGCTCTCCAGATGTCAGAGGCACCGAGTGTTTAAACATAAGCATAAAATAACCAGAGTCAAAAGTGAATAGTGTTTAGCTTTTGCTTTTCTATCTTTAAATATATAGAATCAAGTTGTTAATGGCCCTTTTAGCAATCCCTTCTTTCCCTGGATTCGTCTCCCTATACATTTTTTCTTTTTTTTATTTATTTTATTATTTATTTATTTTTTAGCAATAATCGTGCCTTGGATAGACCTCATTGGCTACGATACTGCCACTGTGCAAAGCTTCCTACACTGTTATTGCATTGTACTCCACAGCTGCCCCTAACTGTCTTAGATACTCAGCCATGTCTTGCGGGAACTGTGCAGTGGTGAGTGCTACAGCCCTTTAGCTGTGAAGCTGACTTGCGTTGGAAAGCTCTGCCTTGGTATTGGTCGTGCGGTTACAGAATCAACAGGCCATTATTTGATTGCTTTTCAAGTGGGAGCTGTGTTTATATCTAAAAGGATCAAATGCTCACTTAAAATTATTCGCAGTTGGAATTCTGGATTTGATTTGAACAGGTTAAATGTTTCTCTTAGTGTTGCCTGGAGCATGGCAGCTCTTCCTTTTTCTCCACAGAACTTTTAACCGTCTGTCATAGCCAAGTCACATAGGTTGTGTGTGACTAGAAAAGGATGTTGGCATTTGCCAAACAGATTCATCACAAAGCTCCTGTTCAGCAGAATCAGAGAATCCCTTGCCCTTCTTTCCAGGGATGATGACATTGAAGTCATTGTGGACGAAACCTCTGATCACACTGAGGAGACCTCTCCCGTGCGAGCCATCAGCAGAGCAGCCACGTAAGTAGACACAGTTGGGCCAGGAGAGGGAGAGCTCGAGCCACAGTTTGACAGCAAATATGTGGACATCACAAAAGAACGGAATCAGTTGCACCCAAACCTCTGAGCCCTTTGCTGGCACACCGCATAGGTGTCTGGTCTCTCTAAGCTGACTTCTGCTTAATGGGAGGCAGACAGAGCATAGGTGGCCTCACATTTCTAAAAACATGTAGTGGCTTCCTAAAAGATAGTTAAACCGTAGCAAGCAGAATGATTGTTTAGATCATACTGTTTAATTCTTACGAGGGCTCAAGGATTTTCTTTCTTTTTTTTCCTAAAGCAGGACTGAAGGAGTGGGGATTGGTTATTAACACCCAGAAATTATTAGATCAGTTAGACAATTTCCTTGTCTAAGGCTTTATTTCCAGGGAAATTAACTTAATTCTAGGGAACCTTGTTTCTTTTAAAAACTTTTAGGCTGGATTTTCCCTTCTACCTTCCCACTATTTTCTGGTGGTTCAGTCCTGTATTGGGTTTCTCTTGCCTGGGGTTTGGGAACTAAATGGGAAACATACTCCCAGGTACCTGTTTTTATGGACTGTTTTTATTGATTGATTATTTGGGCAAAATGTTTCTAAGGTTTAAACCTATCCTCCCCTCCTCTTTAGTAAGCGACTCTCGCAGCCTGCTGGAGGCCTTCTGGATTCTATCACTAATATCTTTGGGTAGGTTAGAAGACCATCACCTTTCCTTTTTAAAATGTATGTAAATATACCTAAGTGTATGTACATGATTTATTATTTTTTTAATGTACACCAGAATTTCAGTGGTGCAGAGTATACAGATGCCTTAATTTCAGCTTTTTGTTTAGCTTCTTCCTTTTTTCCCTCAACTTTTCTCTCAATCTCACTGCGTGCTGATCTCTGGCCTTTCCCTTTAGTCTGTCCGAGTCTCCCCTTTTGGGACATCATTCTTCTGATGCTGCCAGGTGAAAATATTCTCTCTCTTAGCCCAGCATGTGAGTGTGGGTCATTGGTAATTATGCTGATCACGCTTCACTACCCTCAATCATCAGATGTACACGTGCTAACCAGGATGCTTTGCATGTTCTAGGAATGCTGGCAGCCCTCTGAGCAGGGCTGTCAGGTTGAAATCTTTGTACCGTACTCATGTTCTCGTCGCTCTTTCTTTTGGCATGCGTTCAACTCCGCATTGGCCACAGGTGTGTGCTGAGGATGATTGTAACTAGGCATAGAAATCATCTAAAATAGTTTTACAGAAATACCAAAGAGCTACCTCTGAGCTAAGCTGTTATGTTGAAAACGTTTCCTAGCAGTTTATTATCTGAGTAAGCGGTTGTTCAGAATTGCTTTCCAGTGTTGAGTTTTGGAGTCTGAGTTAGCAAGCAGGAGAGTAAGGTATCCGCTGGCTCTCTTTCTCATTGAGTGAGAACGCTTCTGATTTTTTGTGAATAGCTCTGTGGTTTGAAGAGTCTACAAGGGACAAAAGCTATTGACAGAGGCAGTCTGCTTAAGGAAGGTCGTCTTTGAGTTGTTTCTGACATTTGTTGAACAACAAACCTCTGTAATCCTGTCTAATATTTGTCTGTGTTATTTCTTAGGAGACGCTCTGTCTCTTCCTTTCCAGTCCCTCAGGATAATGTGGATACTCACCCTGGTTCTGGTAAAGAAGTGAGGGTACCGACTACTGCACTGTGTGTCTTTGTAAGTATGCTCCAGCCACAAAGCCCACCAAACCTGGTCTGATAACAGAGTCTGGCAATTAAAGGATTCTTTCTATGGCTGCAGCTGAGCTCTCCATTGTTTTATTTATATCAAACTTTTATACCTGTTGGCTGTATGGGTGTGAGGAATTGATACATTTTGCTTAGCTTCACAGGACAGAACTGCTCCTATTTGTGCAGTTGTCACCAGTAGGGAGGCAGCAGTTTCATGAATTATACGCCTATCTGGATTACTTCTGACCATTAGGAGCTTATGATTAGAAACAGAACACAGTCCTGGGCAGAAGCCGCTGTGATACCAGAAGGCACTGTGATACGAGGCCTGTCACCTGGAGTTCAGATCTGGGTCCTAGTACAAACAGTTAATCTGCATCCCAGCTAGGATAACTGAACAGAAATCAAAACAGCCTGAGGAAACTTTTATCTAGTACCTGGCTTAGGGCTTTTAAGTCACTGGGGATGGATAGGAGCAGAGCACAAAGAAAAGATTCCAGGGAGTTGAGCACTAGACATTATTTAGGCACGTAGTATTTAATATTAATTAACAATAAATTAGTAATCGGTAGTAAATCTAATAAGTAGTCTGAACCAAAAGAGGCAGTTTATTCTAGGCTTGCTTTTAAGCTATTAAGATTGGTATAGATCATTATTCTGAGAATAAATAAAATTCCTAATTCTGGGATTGGCCTGATAACTGATGGGGTTGAGTTAAAGGAGCCAGCTTTCAGAGGAGGGAAAGACTTGCCATAAAAATTTATTGGAATTTATATGATGGGAGCTTTCAGTTCCAGGCATAAGGAGAAACCATTAATAGGTATTTCTACACAGTGAACTGCCTGAGTGATAAAGCATCTTAGCCATTGTAGGAAGTCCTGCTTTGGAGGAGGAGTTGGACTGGGGAACATCGAGGCCCCTTCCCATCCCCACTCCACTCCTGTGATTCCACCACGGGCCTTGGCTTCTCGCAGAGGTCAATGATGATTGGTAAAAGGTCTGATTGCACCAAATGTCACAGTCCCTTCTTTGCCCTCAACTCCCAGCAGCTCATTGTTTTCTCTCCTGTCACATTTAAGTCATGTGTATGGGATAATGGAGCAGCTGATAATTTGGGATTCTGTCAGTGTGTGTTTCTGAGAGTGTATGACTCACAGCTGACGAGCATCCAACAGAACCAGGCACGCAGGAGATTGACAAGTGGCAGTCATGGGTGTGATGGTGCATGATCTCAAGTTTTCAATCTGAGACCTCCTAAGGAGAAAGAAACCATAAAAATTAAAAGAAAGGAAATTACATGGAGGTAAAAGATTTGGTCACCTGTCATACAAATTTTCAGCAGTAGGACACAAGAGGGAAAGTAGAAAATCAAATCACTAAATAAAGCAATGCTTATCTCCCAGTCCTGCTCTCAGTGATATTTCAAGCATCTTTTCAGTTCCAACCAACTATGAAGATCAGGTTTTCTTTTCCCAAAATGACCTTTTAGGCAAGTGGTTAATGATTTGTTTAATGACCTAATGCTGGTAATCCACGTTATATTGTGCCCCCCACACCCCCCCTCCATTATGGAAATTTTCAAACATCTGCTGACATAAAAGAGTACAGAGAGCTCCTGGGTGATGTCATCCAGTGAAGCAGCTCCAGTTAGTCCCATTTGCCGGTCTTATCATCTGTCTTCCCCACACACTTCTGCTGGAGCAATTTGAAGCAAATCCCAGACATTGCATTTCATCCAAAAATATTTCACTGTCCATGATCTTTGATTACATGAGGATATCTTCTCTTACACCCCCTGGTATGGGATGCTTTTTACTTGGCTTCCCTTCTCAACCTAAACACAAATGCCATCTTTTCAGGTCATCTTTTCAGTGTTTATGCCAGTCTCGGAAATTTCCCTATAAAGAATTTAAATTCTCCCAAAATAACAACTATTATTTTATTGAATGCCTACTTGTGAATAGGCACAGTCCTGGGTCGCAAAAATTTTTTTTGTAGATGAGCAAACTGAGGTGATAAATCTAATAAGTAGTATTAATGCAATCTGGACCAAAAGAGGCAGTTAATTCCAGGTTTACTTCTAAGCTGTTAAGATTGATATGTGTCATTATTCTTGGAAGAAGTAAAATTAATGCATAAACAAACTTTAGACAGTCTACACAGAGTTTTGAAAAGGTTGCACTGTATTTAAAGAAGTGCAACTGTAACTGTACAAATAAATTGATAATAGAATCTTAGGAGACCCTGAGCTAGGAGTCCAGTTTAGTTTATGAGTGAATCCACCTCTGTTTAAAGAGAGGAGCATTTTCTCCTTGTCAGACATTGGAGGTGTGTGTTTGCCTCAGGCTCTGGGGATGATAACGATTGGGTTTGAAACAGGGTGCTTGTCTTGCAGGATGCACATGATGGGGAAGTCAACGCTGTGCAGTTCAGTCCAGGTTCTCGGTTACTGGCCACAGGAGGCATGGACCGGAGGGTTAAGCTTTGGGAAGTGTTTGGAGGTAAGAGCCCAGTGGAGTGTACAGCAAGAACCTCTCCTGGCAGCATCTGGTTGACCTTGCTTTCAGGCACTCTTTGTTCATCATCTTAAAATATACAGCATTTTATGTAAGGAATCATCTGACCAAAGTATTATTATTTCAGTTAATTTTTATATCTGAGTGGATGCTAGCTCTGGTTTTCCAAATAGTGACTAGAAAACACTGTTAAGATATGGATATGTTAGTAAGAGTTCTGCAATTTCTCTCAAATATATTCTAAAAAGCATCCTGAAAAACAATACCAGTTTTAGAAGGAAAATAAATCTTAAGATCATGAACTCCATAATTAAACTACACATCAAGCTGTGGTTGATGCATTTAATCCTGACAGTGGCAATAACCTAGAAAAAAAAAAAAAAGACCAAAGTCATATCTAATTTTGAGAAAAGAAAAGAGGTATATAACCAGGAAACAAAAATCTATTTAACAATCAACTTACAAGAGCCCTTAGATTAGGACTTAGTCTCTTTGATTGGAACTCAGGGTGCTCAGAAATTGGGATGGCATTAAAACAGAAAGAGTTAATGAAACCATCTCTTAGGATTCTGTAGCTGGGCATAGCCCAGTTCTGACATTTTTGAGATTCAGGTAAACATGCAGATATTTTTACTAAACTAAGGTCAAAGAACAAGTCTAAAGGTACCTTGTTAAGGTTTCCGTACTTGCAGCACATTATTAAATAACTGCAAAATGCCTTTGTTTTTATCATTTCCTCTCATCCTCACAAAAGCCCCATGCAGTTACAAACGTAACTATCACCCTGTTTGACAAATGAAGAAAATAAAACTCGGACGCTACATGAATTACATAGTTGATGGACATGGCTAGTCAGTCAGTGATTCACATGGCAGGTGAGTGGAGCCGGGGTAGGATTCATCCTGGTCTTAAGACTTCAGATCCCATGCTCTTCTTCCCACAGAAGCCTTCTCTAGGCAATAGAGCAACTAAGAAATCATGTAGGTTACTATTTGTGAGGTTCATTACAGCAAGAGCAATCTATTAATCCCTTTGGTTAGAATAGATTATTAGTAAAGCACCCTACTTGTCTGTCCTGGCCTTTGATTTTCAGGAAAAGGACTCAGTAGTTAAATCCCAGGCAGTTAGAGCCAGTTGAAGCCCATGAAGATTTGCTGTTTTGCCCAGAAATACCATGTTAGCTTATGGAATGATAATTACTAGAGCTATTATAAAACAATACTAAAAACAAACCATAAGAAAAGTTTTTGGTTTATAAAATCAAAGCAAATAGTCTGCTTTGATTATGTCATTGAAACTAAATAGAAATAACACTAGAATTTATTTTTTTGCGATAAGGTCTCACTCTGTTGCCCGGGCTGGAGGGCAATGACATCATCATAGCTCATTGCAACATCAGTCTCCTGGGCTCAAGCAATCCTCTTGCCTTAGCCTCCCAAGTAGCTGGAACTACAGACAAAAGTCACCATGCCTAGCTAATTTTTCTTTCTTTTTGTAGAGACAGGGTCTCACTATGTTGCTTAGGCTGGTCTTAAACTCCTGGCTGGAAGCAATTCTCCTGCCTTGGCCTCCCAAAGTTGCTTGGATTACAGATGTGGCCACTGAGCCCAGCCAACATTTGAAATATTTTTGTTTTACTCCTTGGTCAGTAAAAATGCACCTATAAGAAAATTAGAGGTGCCAGTAATAGTGTTATCTTTTTGCTAGTGAAAAGGAAATAAGCATTAATCAAAGTTAATACTGACATAATTTGTGCCAGAGTATAATTTGTATTAGTAAAAGTTTCTCCCAAATCTACAGAAGTAACGTAGGAGGTTCAGCAGCATTTCTCATAGTTTTTGTAGGGCCTTTTTTCATAGCTTTTTCATTCTGTGTGGCTTTTTCCTTTTGGCTAATATTTACTGCATCTTGCAAAAGGCCAAATCCAAAGAGACCTTTAATGAAATAGTGTGGGGGTCCTGTTTTTTACCCTTTTAAAATATCAGAGGAATGGTACTTTCCATCCAGTAGGAACATCTATTCTTTTCTCAAAAGCAGACAGTCCATTGGGAATTAATTTTATAAATGTTGTTAACATAGCCTACCCTGGAACCTTGTAGATAAAAGAGCTTTAGTAAAGTGTTCTTTTGAGGTAAATATCTTTTTTTTTTTTTTTTTTTTTTTTGAGATAGAGTCTCACTTTGCTGCCCAGGCTAGAGTGAGTGCCGTGGCATCAGCCTAGCTCACAGCAACCTCAAACTCCTGGGCTCAAGCGATCCTTCTGCCTCAGCCTCCCGAGTAGCTGGGACTACAGGCATGTGCCACCATGCCTGGCTAATTTCTTTTTGTATGTATATTAGTTGGCCAATTAATTTCTTTCTATTTATAGTAGAGACGGGGTCTCGCTCTTGCTCAGGTTGGTTTCGAACTCCTGAACTCAAACGATCCGCCCGCCTCGGCCTCCCAGAGAGCTAGGATTACAGGTATGAGCCACCACGCCCGGCCTTGAGGTAGATATCTTGAATAGAACAGCATTTATGGGTCATTGCTTCCATTTTGGCACTGTGTTAGGTGCCAAGCAAATAGAACAATATTTTGAGTATGACCCATGGAGAGATTTCTTAGAATTTGCAGTAATATTTTTGTCTGTAAAGATCTCATCTAAAGAAAGTGACACTTTAATTAGTGTATATTAACCTTTTTCAACTTTTTCTCAAATACATACTAATCTGATGAAAGCTAGGACCCAGGAAATGGCATTAAATATGCTATGTTTTGTTAATAAATTTTGGGGAGGGGTTCATTAACCAGCTTAAAAATCTATCCCCTGAATATATATGACAGCTTCAAGCCAGGCTGTCATCCTGGTATCCAGTCCTAATCATTATTGCTACTGTTTAGGAGTACTGAGTAAGATAAAGATATTATATGTTGGCTGGGCAAGATGGCTCACACCTGTAATCCTAGCACTCTGGGAAAAAGAGTTGGGAGGATCACTTGAGGTCAGGAGTTCAAGACCAGCCTGATGAGGAAGAGTGAGACCCTGTCTCTGCTAAAAATACAAAAATTAGCTGGGCATTGTGGCGTGCACCTGTAGTCCCAGCTACTTGAGAGGTTGAGGCAGAGGATCGCTTGAGCCCAGGAGTTGGAGGTTGCTGTGAGCTAGGCTGACGCCACAGCACTCTGCTCAGAGCAACAGAGTTAAGACTCTCTCTTAAAAAAAATATGTTAGAGTGTTTCCTATTTCTGTCTTTTATGAATTTAGTTACGATTTCCTAATTCCTAGCCTGTCTACGTAGATTGTCCTTTAGCTACCCTTTTATAAGGAACTTAAATTGTTGAGAATTTTGTCCTGTGTAATTTGTGATTGTGTTATTAAAGTCTCTGTGGGTGGCCAAGCTGTCTGAAAGCACGGCAGTAGGAAAAATGCGTTGTCCCTGTTGGTGAGGGGTAGCCATGTAGCAGGGGAGGGGCACTGGCTCTTAGTTGGTTTGCCAGAATCTTAGGTTCATGGAGCCTAAGGAACAATTCAGAAACACCATACTAGCTTTATTGGCATTCTAATGCCTAGTCACTTAAACATGACTGAGAAAGTTTCTTCTCAAACCTTATTAAAAATTATCACAACATGGATTCTGAAATCTTGGCAGTCTGTTTCTATAGCAGTGATAAAGTTGGCACAAATACTGGTCAAGTCCAAAGATTTGTTTATGTGAATTAGAAAAATTACTGAGAAATAATAACTAAACTCAATCTCTAGTTTGACATGTTTTACAAATTCCTACACTTTCTCTGTGTAAAGGACATTAATAATTCTAAAACTCTTCAGCAAAATGATGGGCCGGTGTCCACTTAAACATTCATTGTTGTTAGAAATTAACTGTATATTTTGTCACTTACCTTCCATCTGTCTTGCTGTTTAATTCTATAAAGGTGTAGGAAAGCTGCAGTTTCAACACTGTAATTGGCTTCCATTGTGTTTCAGTGGCCCATTTTAACTTACTGGCTTTATTTAACTTTGTGACTTTCCTCAATTTTTTATTTTATACAGACAAATGTGAATTCAAGGGTTCCTTATCTGGCAGTAATGCAGGAATTACAAGCATTGAGTTTGATAGTGCTGTAAGTATCTAACATCTATGATTTTAGAGGTTTTGGAGAACAATTTAAGACATCTGGTTCTTAGAAATTGAAAAGTAACTTACCTGGTTTCTTTACTGTTCTCTGTATCTTAAGTCAAATCTATGTTAGAGAGAGATGGGAGTAGAGTATAGAATTAATTGGTACCTTGGGTTTTGGTTTATGCATTAGGCTTTGTGATGTTACTAAGTGCTCTGTAAAATTCTACTTAATAGCCATATTTTGAGTGTTTAGATGCTATACTCCAGGGGCCAGTTTGGTTCCTCCCCTCAGAGATTTGCCATTTAAGTGAGAGTGATGTGAAAACATTTAACTGCAAATCACTATACTAAGGTTATGGTGGAGATGTGTGTGGAGTAGGATGGAAACACTGATGAGGGAGGGAGTAGCTGGTTCTGAGGTCAGGGTTAGGGAACACAATAGGACCTTCAAGGCAGACCTCAAGGTCATCAAGTGTCGGGTGCAGAAATGCAAGAGTGGACATCACAGGCAGGGGAGTCAAAGAGGAGAGCCTGGGCGGACTGGTGCAGTAGCTGGGGTGGAGGTGACAGCTGGAGTGGCAAGGATGATAGCTTCATGATCGCTCAAGAGTCCTTTTCATTGTCTTCTCTGGGGAGCCTTTTTCACATTCCTGGTTGGGCTGAGGATCCTTCTGTTTTCCTGGAGCATCTTGTGCAAACCTGTTGGAATGGTGGCTGTATACAATAATGCTACTTCTGCTAAACTGAGAACTAACTCCCTGAGCATGAATGTCTGGGTGTTAGTCATCTTTGTACCCCCAACACCCAGCACAGTGCCTGGACTATTACATTCGAAATAACTGCTTCTTGAATTTAATTGGGGAGTGATTGGATTTAATCGAGGAATGGTGAGGAAATAAGGTTGGAAAAAAGTTAGATGCGGGTCAGAATGTATATTGTGTTGTAAGGTTTGAGCTTCTGTAAAGCTGTGTGGAGCCTTGAGAGGTTTGTAAACAGGTACAGCATTAAGTTCTGGGATCACTGTGACAGTGTTGATGACTGATTGAGGGGGAAGATCCACAGTCACCCAAGCATTCAGTGCTTCTGCAGTCCTGTTAGAGGCCCAGCTTGCAGCTGAGGCAGGAGGGTTGAAGACAAGATGGTCTACTAGCTAGACACACTGAAGATGATTAGGTCTAAGAGTGATAGTTGGGAGGTAAGGCAAGGAAAGAGTCAGGGGTACCTCGGGGGTATATTTCTGGCTCAGGCAGTATGTAGAGAATTAGTATTTGCCGCTGGCAAAGGCATTTTGAGCTTGAATTGTCTGCTACATTCAGGTGAAAATCAAGTGAGCTCATGAGAAAGGTCTCAACTCTAAGAAGGGGGACAGCACACTGCTGACAATACCTGATATTTACATTGGGGTATGATTTGAGGCATCTCAACCTTGGACTTGATTTGTGGGGAATTTGTATTGTGTGAACTGAATTCCTCTATTTTGCCTAAAATTTGTTTTTTTTTCTCCTTTATTCCTGCAGGGATCTTACCTCTTAGCAGCTTCAAATGATTTTGCAAGCAGAATTTGGACTGTAGATGATTATCGATTACGGGTAAGGCCCAGTTAAAAATGTTAGTACAGGCCGGGAACGGTAGCTCACGCCTATAATCCTAGCACTCTGGGAGGCCGAGGTGGGAGGATCACTCAAGGTCAGGAGTTCGAAACCAGCCTGAGCAAGAGTGAGACCCCATTTCTTCTAAAAATAGAAAGAAATTAATTGGCCAACTAAAAATATATAGAAAAAATTAGCCGGGCATGGTGGCGCGTACCTGTAGTCCCAGCTACTCGGGAGGCTGAGGCAGGAGGATTGCTTGAGCCCAGGAGTTTGAGGTTGCTGTAAGCTAGGCTGACACCATGGCACTCTAGTCCAGGAAACAGAGTGAGACTCTGTCCCCAAAAAAGAAAGTTAGTACAATCTCTAAACTTTGTGTGGCAGGAATATAGAAAAAATGACAAGTGATCAGTTAGGGGACTTGTGTTGTTTTTCTGAAAATCATACTTGATTCACCTTGCCCTTTCCTTTGGTTCTTGGGAAAATGTGTTTCTATTTTACTCTCCTGCTTTGTCTGGGATTAAATTTTCAAAATATTTGCAATAACACCCTCACCTCACATTTGCATGAACCAACTTGGAATACTCCTGTTCATAAGAACTAGGTAGTTTTGGTAGATACTGATTTTAGCTTCACGTCACAGATTTTAGCACCACCATGTGAATTGTGATTCTTATGGGCCCTAAGACCTAATAATGACCTCACAGAGTAGAGCTGGAAAGCAGGACACAGAAGTACATGTGGAGGTGCTTATCATAAACTATTCTGAAGCAACAAAAACTCAAGCTGGGAGACAAGTGTCAGGGAAGGGAGAATGAGACCCAGTGTTGAGGAAATCGGCATTTGAACCCAAACTTGCCATGAAGTTTCTTGGCATCCAAGACAAGACCAAAACTTGGTGATTGTATTGCTTTTGTTCTAACAAAAAAAAAAAAAGCACATAGCTTAATTTGCAGTTAACTGGGTCCTTTGCAAGACTAGTAGACTTTGAGAACCTTTGGCCAGCTCTTAACTGTGTCCTGTTCCCAGTAAACGTGTGAAGATCAGGAGGCTTTTTTTTCTTAAGCTCGAAAGAATTGTCCAATAAGCTTATTAAATAAAAGCGATTGAAAGACATAGTGGAAGATGAACATGGCATTGGTAGACATTTTACCAAAAAGTTTGACAGTTTCTCAACCCACACAAAAAACAGAAGGTGTAATATTAAAAGGAAGAACCTCTTAAATCTACAGGGAGGCGGGGAGCTATAGTAGAATGGTCTAGTGGTCTGATCAGATGATGCGGGATGCTATGAGAAGAATCTTTAGAAGCACGTAGTTATCACTTAAGCTTTCCATTTTTTTCTTAAGATTTTTTAATTTTTTAAAATTCAGGATATTATGGGGTGTACAAACATTTGGTTACATGTAATGCATTTACAGTGTGCTCTGCTACTATTAGCTGTGAGATTCCCCTGACACATGACTGGCACCCCATGAGTATTACTACCATGTGAGCACCTTAGTGTTGATCAGTTAGTACCAATTTGATGATGAGTACATGTGGTGCATGTTTTTCCATCCTTGTGACACATCATTTCAAAGGATAGGCTCACTCTCTATTCAGGATACTATATGAGGTGCTAGTTCACCATTGTTTTTTTTGTTTGTTTGTTTTGTTTATTTCTTTTCTTTTTTTTTTTGAAATATTTTCCTTGAAAGACATCATTGTTTTTTGTAGTTGAGTAGTATTCCATGGAATACACATACCACATTTTATTAATCCACTTATATATTGATGGGCACTTGGGTTGTTTCCACATCTTTGCAATTGTGAATTGTGCTGCTATGAACACTCAAGTGCAGAGGTCTTTATTATACAATGTCTTTTTTTCCTTTGGGTAGATGCCTAGTAGTGGGATTGCTGGATTCTATTTTTAGCTCTTTGAGGTATCTCCAAATTACTTTCCACAAGAGTTGTACTAATTTGCAGTCCCACCAGCAGTGTAAGAGTGTTCCAATCTCTCCACATCCACACCAGTATTTGTTGTGTTAGGACTTTTTGGTAAAGGCCATTCTCACTGGAGTTAGGTGATAATCTCATTTGTGGTTTTGATTTGCATTTCTCTAATGATTAGAGATGTTGAGCACTTTTTTATATATTTGCTCGCCATTATTCTGTCTTCTTTTGAGAAGTTTCTGTTCACGTCCTTTGCTCATTTATTGATGGGGTTGTTTGATTTTTTCTTGTTGATTTTCTTAAGTTTTATGTAGATTCTTATCAGCCCTCTATCACATATGTAGAAACAAATTAGATGCTAGCCAGTATTTCAAGGGTAGTAATTCTTCATTCTCAGTTGAAAGAAGATTGAGGTCTGAACGTGTGAGGTGTGATCCCTGAAGATGACAAAGATGAGAGTTTTCCGAGCTGAAAGGCTGCCTTGTGTTCTTGTGTCAATGAAGGGCCAGGGTGGACTGCTTGGGAGCCTGCCACAGATTACAGCTGTACAGATGCTTGAACAGGCTTTCACTTGAAGTCCTGTAGCTCTACATACACGTTTCCATACATGTAGAAAAGACGGCTTAGCTGGTACTAGTGGCTGCATTGTAGTCCATCCTGTGGTGTGCCATAATTTAAACAGCAATCTTTTATTGGACATTTAAGATGGGGTTTGAATATTTCTGTAACAGTTAATGTGCTTAAAGGAAAAGGAAATTTCCTTGAGTGACTTCTCTGTTAGGCCCAGTGCTGAGCTATATTATATATGCTATTGCCTTTAATCCTTAGGGAAGCCAGGTGAGGTAGATAGATGAGGAAACTGAGGCTCAAATAAGCTCCTCAAAGTAGGCTAAGAGGTACACACAGTTAATAAGCAAGATTAGAGTTTGACTTGAAGCCTGTGCTCTTTCTTGTCTTCAGCTGGTGTAGTTATTCTAGACTCAGATACAGCAAAACTGACCAGTTATCAGGCCCTTGGAGGTAAAAGGAAGCTGTTGAGGAGTCAACCGGTTGTGCAGGATGATATTTTTTCATTAGTAAAAGAGGAGTTCTTTACAGGTAGGTGTCAACTTTTGGGTCTGAAATAACAAGGAGACCTACAGACCAGGAGCTAGACTAGAAGATGAATGGCATAATGTTGGGCACTTCATAGACTCCCTGTTGTAGGCAGTGCTGGCATCTTAGATCTTAGTTAACACATAGTATTGGAGGACAGGAATGGACCATCCCGCCACATTCTGAAACACAGGCATGACCCACATCCTGGTCAGTCTCTCCTTAGCTTGCATGATAAGGGAATGGTGTTGGAAAAGACTGTCGTGCAAGAAGTAGCTATTGAGCCCGCACTTTAAAATCTTTTTTGTAAATGCATCCTAGAAACAGCCTGGCATTGAAAGCAGTCCTCCGGTACCTCCCTTAAAAATCTAGTCAGTGCAAAACTGCCTGGCTGTTCTGTAAGACTTGACCTAAGGAACTGGGTTTATAAAACCCATCCTGCTCACTTTTCTGACGATGGTGTGGAGAAGTGGCCACAGTGAGGATTGGCTATTAGGTGATGGTTTTTATTTTAGAAACTTTCTCAGCAAGTTCTACATTTTTCTGGGATCACTAGTGTTTAGTTGGTGTTAATGTTAGCTGTATGGTTCAGGAGTTATCTGAATGGGCAGTTCTGTGTTTGATGATAGTGGTCAGCACACAGCATCTGCCAGGAGGCACGGAGGGAGCCTGTGCACAGCCCATTAGAGCAAAGGAATCTTTAACAGCTGCCCCCAACTTTAGTGCTCAGGTTGGGGTGACATCTGAACCCACTGCCCATTTCTCGTTAATCCTTGTTTGTAAGTGGAAGATGAAACCTAAAAGTAGTGTTAAACACTTAATGTATAAAAGCATTAAATTGGGCCGGGCGCGGTGGCTCACGCCTGTAATCCTAGCACTTTGGGAGGCCGAGGCGGGCGGATTGCTCAAGGTCAGGAGTTCGAAACCAGCCTGAGCGAGACCCCGTCTCTACCAAAAATAGAAATAAATTAATTGACCAACTGAAATATATATACAAAAAAATTAGCCGGGCATGGTGCCGCATGCCTGTAGTCCCAGCTACCCGGGAGGCTGAGGCAGGAGGATCGCTTGAGCCCAGGAGTTTGAGGTTGCTGTGAGCTAGGCTGACGCCATGGCACTCACTCTAGCCTGGGCAACAAAGCGAGACTCTGTCTCAAAAAAAAAAAAAAAAAAAGCATTAAATTAAATCTGATCCACTAGGCCAGGCGCGGTGGCTCACGCCCATAATCCTAGGACTCAGAGGCCGAGACAGGCGGATTGCTCAAGGTCGGGAGTTCGAAACCAGCCTGAGCAAGAGCGAGACCCTGTCTCTACTATAAATAGAAAGAAATTAATTGGCTGACTAATATATATATATATATATATATATAATTAGCCGGGCATGGTGGCACGTGCCTGTAATCCCAGCTACTTGGGAGGCTGAGGCAGGAAGATCACTTGAGCCCAGGAGGTTGAGCCCACTTGAGTCTGAGGTTGCTGTGAGCTAGGTTGATGCCACGATACTCACTCTAGCCTGGGTAACAAAGTGAGACTCAGTCTCAAGATAGATAGATAGATAGATAGATAGATGGTAACAAAGTGAGACTCCATCTCAAGATAGGTAGAAAGAAAGAAAGAAAGAAAGAAAGAAAGAAAGAAAGAAAGAAAGAAAGAAAGAAAGAAAGAAAGAAAGAAAGAAAGAAAGAAAGAAAAGAAAGGAGACTCTGTCTCAAGATAAATAGATAAAGTGAGACTCTGTCTCAAGATAAATAGATAGATAGATAGAAGTGAGACTCTGTCTCAAGATAGATAGAAAGAAAGAAGTGGGACTGTCTCAAGATAGGTAGGTAGGTAGGTAATAAATAATAAATCAAATCAAATTCACTTACAAGAAGGACTTGTGAATGATAGACCTGAATGAATGTTCCTGGGAGGCCAAACTTTGTTTCACTGGGGGCGGTGTGGAGATGGCTAGTCAGCCTCAGGCAGGTCCAGCTGAATTTCCACCAAAAACAAGATGAGCAGAAGTCTAAGCTTCATAGGCAGCAGCTAATAATGCAGAAAAAGAGCCAAGAAATAAAAACACCCCTTCTGTTCCCATTAGTTCAGCAGTTTCCTTCCTAGAAATAAGAGAAGAAAGCTATATGCTCATAGATGTTCATCACAGCACACTGTGAAGACTTTTAAAGAAAGGGGGTATAAAAGGGAAAGAGAATCGATGCCCCAACCTTGTTGAGTCCGTACTGAAGCAGCTTGAGGGTATTCCGTGTTCACAGATGTTAGAGACCCCAGCGTTCAAAGCCAAATCAGTGGGGACCCTAAACTCCATGAGTTTTCAGCTATCACATGAAAAAGTGCTTATGTTATAAGGTGAAAAGAGCAACAGATAAATTTTTAGGAAGAGCATAATTGTGTAAAGATTAACATGTGCATGTAGAGTATGTAAAAATGAGCGTACAGGTAGTCCGTGCCTTAAGATTTTTCCTTGTTGTCTGGCTTTGTCAGGGCTTGACCCTGTTATGTGTTGAGGAGCATTTATATTTGCATAGGCTGCTTATGAGCGGTGTCTTTTATCTGTATGTTTTAAAAATATTATTTTACTCTTATACTAAGACACTGCATATCACATATAATTTTTGAGTTTTTGTTAAAGATATTTGTTAAGAATTTAATTTACAGACATAAGAAGTACCCTACCCACATTTTGTCTCTCCCTGTAATTTGTACATATTGGATTTTTTTTTTTCTTATTTATTTTTTTGAGGTGGAGTCTTGCTCTGTCACCTGCGGTAGAATGCCATGATATCGTCTTAGCTCACAGCAACCTCAAACTCCTGGGCTCAAGCGATCCTCCTATCTCAGCCTCCAGAGTAGCTGGGACTTACAGGCACACAATGCCTGGCTAATTTTTCTATTTTTAATAGAGATGAGGGTCTCGCTGTTACTCAGGCTGGTCTTCAACTCCTGAGAGCAAGCAATCCTCCTGCCTCACCCTCCTTGAGCGCTAGGATTAGAGGCGTGAGCCACTGCACCCAGCCATTGGATAATTTGTAAGGAGTGGAACTGATACTCATGTACTGTATTTAATGTAAGGTTTGTTGCTGGAACTTTCTTGATGTTACCAGAAGGATAAGTGGGAGGTTTTCACACAGCCATAGCACAGCTGCCACCTGGCTGACAGTAGTTGTAAGATGCTGCCCCATTTTCAGAGAGGTTTAAATATGGGATAAACGAGTCTTAGAATCCATGCAAACTTCTTCCATTGAAGAGGGGAAGTATATGTGGCCCTAAGCTTTCTGTTTTGTACTGAAACAGAGTTGTTCCACTGAGAAGAGAGGAAAGATTGGTCTCTAATATTTTAACACTAAAAATTTAATACTGAACTGTGAGGGCTCATCTTTGGGAGGTGGGATTGGAACCAAGTAAGTTAGCAGTTGTACTAAGTATATTAGGATCTTTAAAAGGCATTTTTTAATTAGAAAACAGTGGATACCTGAGTTGGTAGGGTTTTATACACATTAATATACTAATCCTGCACTATACAGAGGTCAATGATGAATAGTAAAAGGTCTGACTCCCAGATGCCCTCCCTGCATCCCAACAGTCCCCAGCCACCTCTCTTCTGTCAGGGCCCGGGAGTGCTGTGATGGGCAGAAGGGCAGCTGACACTCTGTGATGTCCCTGTTCTGTGTTCCTTGGTGAGCCCAGGGAGGACTCCATGGTTGGCAGCCAACAGCCCAGTCACAAAGGGATTTGCTTCCTGGGAGTGCGGGTATCTGTGGCTATGATCTGACCTTTTCAAGCTGAGACCTCTGATTAGAAACCCTCCAGGGGCTTGATTATTTATATATAGAGTCCTGAAGATTCCTTTTGTAAATTAGGCCTGCAGTGACCCTGTCTAATCAGACTTGAAATATGAAACTGACTTTCGGCAGCATAGGGTAAAACTGTACAGGCAGGTGTCTGTAGTAGAGCTGATTTCACAAGGGTCCTCCAGCTGCCCCTCTTTTGTTTTGAGGAGGCGGCACATGACATTTGGGACTGTTGATGTTGAATTTTTGTTTTTGTTATTTTTAGTGGAAGATTTAATTGGTCTTAGTATCTCACCTTTGGACAACAACCAAAGATAGGCTTTGTATGAAACGTGGCCTCTTTGGTTGAAACTCAGTGAATGAAATTGTGCTTCGTACCCTGTGTTTCTTTTCCCTTTGTTTTCTTACCATGTTCAGTGTTCCTGACAGGGCGTTTTGAGACTCAGGCTCTGGGGGTTTCGATGCTGTGGATCCTCCGCCAGAGTGGGTAGCGTGTGGCTCCCCGAGGCTGACCCGGGCTGTGTTCTCTCTCCTAGCACACACTCACGGGACACAGTGGGAAAGTACTCTCTGCTAAGTTCCTGCTGGACAATGCACGGATTGTCTCAGGAAGTCACGACCGGACTCTCAAACTCTGGGATCTACGCAGCAAAGTCTGTGAGGAAATTCAGTCTCTCTGTGTATATTCTTAGACATTAGCATGGAGGTGTTTATTCCCATGTCTGAGCCTGAATTTAGTGTGATACAATTTGAATTTCAGATCTGGTTTCACATTTAGAGGGTGCTGAGATAGTGACAGTTTTTCCTGTTTAAGGCCTTATTTAAATGAGTAATCATGGTGACTCAGTGGTTAGAGTGTAGCAGTGTTGTGTACATAGCCATGTAGGTGCCTCTGCTTGATTAATGATGTTTGCTTTTCTTTCAGGCATAAAGACAGTGTTTGCAGGGTCCAGTTGCAATGATATTGTCTGCACAGAGCAGTGTGTAATGAGTGGCCACTTTGACAAGAAAATTCGTTTCTGGGACATTCGGTATGATACCCAAAACCTTGTGGGGGAGGCAGATAAAAAATTCTGTTTTAAAATATCAGGAAATGGCAGAAATGAGCTCCTGTACACCTTTATCTTAGTAACACTTTGATATGCTTTATCATGAAGTAGCCTGTGAAATTCAGCAATCATTTATTGAACATGCACGGTGTACTGGGTACTTTAGTAACCGCCACATAAGCAAAAGCAAGCAAGGTGCTCTTCCTACCTTTCAGTAATTTATTATAAAATGTAATAGAGAAGACAGACATAAAAGTCAATGAACAGTGTGCTGAAGGAGACACAGGGATCTTGTCCAAGTATGTGAAAGAATGCCTCTCCAGATGTGTCTGGAGAGGTGAGTAGCCACTCAGAGACATTCCCCCCCAAAAGAGCAGAGCAACCTGGTGTGACTGACACACTGCAAGGGGGCAAGAAAGGGGGTGGGCTGGGTTGATATCAGGTCACCATGGGGTTGGCAAGCCATTGCCAAATGCTCGATCCTGTAAGCCATCAGGGTTTTAGGGAAATAATTACTTTGCAAGAGTCTAGTAGATTGTTTGGTGACACTTTGAGAGGGCATATTGGTGAGCAAGGAGATGAATAAAGAGTTGATGGGGGCCGGGCGTGGTTCTCACGCCTATAATCCTAGCACTTTGGGAGGCTGAGGCAGGTGGATTGCTCAAGGTCAGGAGTTCGAAACCAGCCTGAGCGAGACCCCATCTCTACCAAAAAATAGAAATAAATTAATTGACCAACTAAAATATATATATACAAAAAAAAAAAAAAAATTAGCCGGGCATGGTGGTGCATGCCTGTAGTCCCAGCTACTCGGGAGGCTGAGGCAGTAGGATCGCTGAGCCCCGGAGATTGAGGTTGCTGTGAGCCAGGCTGACGCCACGGCACTCACTCTAGCCTGGGCAACAGAGTGAGACTCTGTCTCAAAAAAAAAAAAAAAAGTTGATGGGGACCTGAATTCAGGCAGTAGAGGGAGATGTGGAAGAAGTCTATTTGAGGACAAATTTGGACAGGGCTTGTTGACAGGTTGGAAGCAGAGGGTGAGGATGGGAAGTATAGAGCAAGGTGGAGATTAAATGAGGGAGATTAAATAAGGGTGTGTTGAGTATTTTTGACATGGACATTAGTTTGTGGTTTCTAATAGCTATTTGAGAAAATAAAAGTTTTAAGAGGTTGGAGGTGGAGGAAAATTCAAAAGTCCTCAGTGAACAGGAGGACTTTGAAGACAGAAGGATTACACAGAGTAGTCACATAAGGCAAGGACAGTGATTAGGGAGCTGCCTGAGTAGGTGTGGCCAGAAAGCGAAAGGAAGCTGGGTGGAAGTTTGGGGGGAGTCTTCATGATGGTCAGGAAAGGGCTGCGGAGGGGAGAGCAGAGCTGTCAGTGGCAGGAGAGATCCCGGGGCTGACTGCTACAGAGGTGGGTGGGGTTAGTTGGCGATCTGATTGAATAGATGCTGTTGGGCCAGAAGCCCAGTTGCCCAGCAGGGTGGTAGACAGAGGGAGTGAAGGACCCATGGCTACACTTGGTGCTTGAGAACGTGGCATGGCTCCAGAAAGCCCTACCATGGTGCTTGTAGCTTCTGGACACCGCTTCACGTTTTATTAATAACCTTTGGTTAGTTTTTAAAACCTGAAATTGGAACTTAAAACTGGAATTTTAGAGTTAAACTGGGTGATAGATGTCTCCTAGTCCATTCTCTAATTTGACAAGTGACCCTGGGTCCCCAGGAGGTAGAGCAGCTTGCCTCAACCTGGTGTTTAGCAGCAATCAGATAAACTCTTGCTTAGTTAAGGCGTGTGTGAGGTAAAAAAAAAAAAAAAAAAAATTAATTGAAAGCTTACTATGGAGGGGTTGGCACCTCCTTTGGCTGTGAATGTCACCAAAGGGGCCTGGCCAGGTTGGCTGTTAGCTGACCTGGGCGTGGGGCTGGGGTACAGAAAAGAATTGGGAGAAGGAGGTGTGTAGGGTGGTAACTCTGTCCTGGCCTCCCCAGTTCCACATCTAGAATGGCCAAGCTGGGGTTGGAGGGCCCCAGACCTGAACTGAGTGTAGCAGGAAACCTGCCAGAGAGCACACAGGTGTCCATGCAAGGCAGCCAAGCCCACTAAAATAGGCTTCTGTGCCAACTTTATCCAAAAGTTGGAATTATAACATTGAAATAATACTTATTAGATTGTAGCCCTAGTTAAACTCTTGCTGAGCAGAAGCTCTGATTGTCAATCTGAAAATGGGCAAGGAAATTCTTACCAGATTAAGAGTTCTAGTACTGAAAACCACTGTCATAGGGTCTACTGGTACAAAAATAATAATAGACGTAGTCACTGAGGTGACTATTTACTGCCCTTAAAGAGTGTTGCATTCCATTTGAATTGCAGTCCAATGATGTGCCATCCTCGTTAAATGGAGGAGTTCTGACCTTTCCATGTTACATTTTCTCAGATTTTCCATCTCTCTCTTAGGTCAGAGAGTATAGTCCGAGAGATGGAGCTATTGGGAAAGATTACTGCCCTGGACTTAAACCCAGAAAGGACTGAGCTCCTCACCTGCTCCCGTGATGACCTGCTAAAAGTTATTGATCTTAGAACAAATGCCGTCAAGCAGACATTCAGGTAACTGAAGATGTGCTGGTTTCCTGAGGGTTGCAGGAAGCCCAGAAGCCCGGCCCTGCTCTTGCACATGCTGTGTGGCCTGAGCTCTCTGGTAACGGTGCCCTGTTTGTTGTCTGTTTCAGTGCACCTGGGTTCAAGTGCGGCTCTGATTGGACCAGGGTTGTCTTCAGGTTAGTAGTGATGCCCCTTACTCTGCCACTTGGTTCATCTAAATGCACGTTGGGACATGGAGCTAAATATGTCCAGTGTCTCAACATGAGTGTCCAAGATTGAGCCTGTGATTGTGTTATTAGAGATCACCATTGTCGTCTCTCCCTTTCTAGTGTGATTATGTGAACCTAAGTGTGTTATACCAAAAATAATGGCTTGCTAGTTGCTTTTTTCTTAGTGAGCTCTACAGGTTCTCTTCTCTTCACCCTGTTACATAAGAGCTATTAGAGAGCTTTTAGGAAAGAGCTAGAAAGGCTTGTGAGCCCAGGGACAGGACTGGATAGACTCTTTGGAGAAGGGCACTCTGGGGTGGTCTGCAGTTCCCTTCTCCTCATTCCCCTTCTTCCACGTATTGTGCTGCTCCCCGCTGTCATTCCCGGCTCAGTTCCTGTGTTGTGGAGAAGCTTCTCCACAGTTCTCCTCTGTCCTCTCTGCTTTCCTACTTTCTCTGAACCATGTAATAGGACGGGCTATCAGCTGAAACCCTGAGCTGTTTGGAGATTGGCATTGATCCCCTGTGTGTTTGCTTGAGTCTGGAAATTGGTTAGGGACTGGAGCCCCAGGAAGTAATGTGCCACTCTTCCTCAGCTGGATGAGGCCGGAATAACAGGAAGCAGATTTGCCCATAAGGGACGCAAACAGCACACACTCTGACATCTGGGTACGCAGAGGAGTGGTCATAAGTGAAGAATAAACATTCCTCCTTGGCAGGAGGGCCACAAGAATGCCAAATTGCAGGTGTGGACTTGACAGACAGCCTTCTCTTTACTGCCTCCTCTAGCCCTGATGGCAGTTACGTGGCAGCAGGCTCAGCTGAGGGTGCTCTCTATGTTTGGAGTGTGCTCACCGGGAAAGTGGAGAAGGTTCTTTCGAAGCAGCACAGGTAAGATGAACCCAATCAGCCCTCTAAGGTGTGGGCAGGGCCATCACGTCCTCATGGGGTTCACACCTTAGTCAGCCTCATGAGGGCAGCGTCTGCTCCGCTGGCTAAGTGGGTTAGTGGAAGGAAGCGGGGGTGGGTCGCAGAGCGCCGCAGACCACAGTTCTCACAAAATACTCCAGGTCAAGTGGTTCATATGGCGGCCATTGGAGAAGGTGTTAGAGACACATCCCAGTCTCTCTGTTATGTGCCACGTCCTCTCTTCCTCCTTACCCTGCCCCACTCTCTTATCTCTCTCCCTCTCTCCCTTGTAAGTCCCTTTTGTCAGTAAATTGACTTGTCCTAAACACTGGTTTTCATATACCTTTTTAATCTTCCACATGATAGGCAGCCCCCAGGCTCACTTTTTTCCTAGCTTTGTTCTGTCCACACAAGCCCACCTGCTAATTGGAACACAAACACCAGTTTCCTCCAGAACCCTCTCTCTGCCCTCGGGCAGCAGTGACTGCTCCTGGTCCTGACCAGTCCAAGTCCTCCCAGCTTTTCAGAGCCATACGTGATATCTCCCCCTTCCTGACTCACTCACAGCTCCTCCCTCACGGTGAGCATGGTAAGGCTTGGCTGCTAAAGGAGCCAAATTCCCTTTATCCCGACAGAACTTAATAGAACACGGTGCAGGTTTTCTCAGTGTGTCCCTGCCTGTATGTGGGTGCAGTGCTGGAGAGTAAAATGGAAATTGGAAAACTCCTGACTTGCAGAATGCATGTGAGTCTGGTGTTTGGTTTCCTAAGACTCAACGCAAATGTTCTGAACCTTGATGCTCTTCTGATCTCTCCTTTGAAGCTCATCTATCAATGCAGTGGCGTGGTCCCCCTCCGGCTTGCACGTTGTCAGTGTGGACAAAGGATCCAAAGCTGTGCTGTGGGCGCAGTATTGACGGGGCTCTCAGGGCTGGGGGGACCTCAGCACCCTCCTCCGGAGAAGCAAATGGACTCCCACAGCTCTGTCCTGGCAGGCAGTGTGCCGGGAATAGCTTTGACCTCCCAGAGAAGAGCTCAAGCCATGTGGCTCAGTGGCCTTCCTTTGAACAGGATTTCTGAGGATTTGACTATGGTCTCTACTGGCCTGGAAGAATAACACTGAAAAACTGACACTGCAGTCACTGAGCAGAGGTTTAGGCTCTTACCTTGGTTCATGTGGGAAACACTACTAGCTCTGACCTTCCATACCTCATTGGGGAGCACAGGGCCTGTGGGTCTCCTGACTGGATGGCAGTGCCAAAAACACCCCACGTCTGGGTGTTGGTTCCCTGTGCTTTCTCCCGTCCTTCCAAAGTTGTTTCTGGCTTAGTGCATGTCCTGTCACCTTGGGGCCGTTTGCCCAATGAACTGCTTTAAGCATTGGATTAACAGAGACTCAAATGTGGGGCCCGTCCTTATTCTAAGGGGCCCATGGTCTCCTTGTTGCTGGTAGGCTGCAATGTTATTACAGGGCTCTTGTTCTCAACGCGTCTTATTACTGCTGAAATTGCCCTACGTCTCTTCAACTGTTCTCCAGATTTTCTGGTTCCCTTGCCCCCCCCCCCCCCAAATTCTACATATTTATTTCTTGGTCAAGAAATAAATCTCAACTTGGCTTTTTAAAAAAAAAAGTGTTTGAGAGGAGAGGAAGTATGAAAACCTTTTCCAGAGAAGTGGGTTTGCTGCAAACACCCAGAAGGTGGGGTGTGTGACACAGTCTTGCAAGTGACAAGGGATTTGGGGCCTTGAACATATTACTCTGGAGCCGGTGATTCCAGCCCCTGCCCCTGCCCAGCCTGTGTGCAGCACCCTCAGTGCTTTAGTGCAAGAAGCCCAGCCCCAGAAGCACAGCAGCGGCACCTCCCATTTCAGGGGTCGCGATGAAAGCCGGGGGGAGAACATTTATCTTTACCATTTTACCTGTTATAAAATTTTAGTTCTTTGGGTGTCTGAAACACCGGTGTTTTTATCACTTTTTAATTTGCACTTTACTTTTGTTTCTTCCACACTTGTTCTCTGGGCCCTTGGGGATGTGAGTGCTAGAGCCAGTGAGAGGAGCGAGGGGGCCTTCCTGCCGACAGGGCCTCATTCTCCTCTTTTCCCTGCCTGCATCTGCCCTTTACGGTTTGCTCTTCAGAGAACCTGTGCTAAGGAGAGTTGAAATTCACAGGGCACATCTTTTATTTATTTATGTTGCCCAACAGAACTTGATTGTAAATAAAAAATCTGTTATATACTTTTCAAATTCCATGTCTCTTGGTTGTTATTTTATTCTTCTTTGCCCTTAACAAAGAAAGGGGAAAGAAAGTTATTCTTTTGTTCTCTTGTTATTTATTCATTTTGTAAGTAATGGATAGTGCTTTTCTGAGGTCTTTCCTCATTGCTCATAATGTAAAACTCCATTCCATGAATTATCGCTCCATATAAACATCAATATTCCAGTTTCACATGTGCACATCGTAACCAGAAAAAGTGTTTCTTCAGAACTTTGCCATCTGTAGAAGAGCCCGACACACGCATTCTACAGTTTTCTGCACTGAGCCCTTCTCCATAGGATTTATATGAATTATATGGGTCTCCTTTTGACCTCAGACTTCCTCTTTGCTAAAGAGGTGTGAATTTTCTTCATTAAGGAGTGGTTTATTTGTGGCAGCTCAGATACCTAACAAGCAGCCTGAGCCACAACAAATGACCACTATGAGGGTCTCTGCCGGACGTCCACTTAGCCCAGCAGCTTGAGTCACGGTTCCATTATGATCTGGAGTCTGAGCCAGCCAACATTTGCAAAAAAGCTGAATGAACCCTTTACAATCACTTCCAAGGAGGTGATGATTCTCAAAATAGGCCCCAAATAAGTGTTGCAATAGCCTCAGATTATCCTGTTTTTGAACTTGGAGGGAAGCACTGCTGTTCTCTGTGTTTCTCAGCCTGAATTTCATCCCACACTAAAAACTCTCTGTCCTTTAACTGTCAAGGCTGAGCTAAAGGGGAGGGGTCTCAGCACTGGGGAATGTGCATCAACAGGGGCCTTCCCAGTTGTTTTGTTTTGAGACAGTCTCGCTTTGTTGCCCAGGCTAGAGTGAGTGCCGTGGCGTCAGCCTAACTCAGCAACCTCAAACTCCTGGGCTCAAGCAATCCTGCTGCCTCAGCCTCCCAAGTAGCTGGGACTACAGGCATGTGCCACCATGCCTGGCTAATTTTTTTTTCTATATGTATTAGTTGGCCAATTAATTTCTTTCTATTTATAGTAGAGATGGGGTCTCGCTCTTGCTCAGGCTGGTTTCGAACTCCTGGCCTCGAGCATTCCGCCTGCCTTGGCCTCCCAGAGTGCTAGGATTACAGGCGTGAGCCACCGCGCCCAGCCCTAGTTCTGGTTTCATTGGTCAAGACAGGAGCCATGCACGGGCTTTTAATTTCTCAGGTAATTCCCATGTGCAGCCAGCGTCGAGAACTGATTGCCTCCCAGGTGTTCAGAGCTGATACTCCTTGATTGTAAATGTCATCTGTTACGAGATCTGCTTTGATCCAGACATTAACATATCTCAGGATTTGAGGCTTTTAAAAAAATGATATGTTTTGCCTAGGCCATTTTCTAATATAGTGTGATGAATGAAGTTCCAAGCCTTATAAGTACATATTGTTTGTATACTACCTTCCATCATATATGTTGTAGCCCCTCCTGTGTCTTTCACATTACGGCATAGGACAATTTTATGTGAATGCTGGGGTAAACAGACACAGCTACTGTCAGCTGTAAGGGACTAGCCCTGGCTCCTGGCAGGTCCAGTCAATAAGACATTTTGAAATGTGGACTTTCCACTAACAACCCCATGTAGAGGTACCAGGATGGAGAGTGGCAGTGATGGGCTAGCTTGTACCAAGGCTGATTGCTTTGGTACAGAAACCACAAACATTTTTTGTTTTATAATGTATTGGATAGTAAGAAAATAAGGAGTCTGTGGCTCTCAAATTCTAAAATGATGCGAATTGTGTCCCATTTCACAAATGAGGGAACGTTTCACAGCTAAGCAAGAAGTTGTCTTCATCCTAGAGTCCTGACTGCAGGTTGGCACTGCCACACCAGGCCCAAAGGGAGAGGCATGACACAGATTCGCCGTCTTTTTTTTTTTTTTTTGAGACAGAGTCTCACTCTCTTGCCTGGGCTAGAGTCCGTAGCAGCCTAGCTCACAGCAACCTTTAACTCCTGGGCTCAAGTGATCCTCTTGCCTCAGCCTCCTGAATAGTTGGGACTACAGGCATGTGCCACCACCATGCCTGGCTAATTTTTTCTATTTTTAGTTGTTTGGCTAATTTCTTTCTATTTTTATTAGAGATGGGGTCTCGCTCTTGCTCAGGTTGGTCTGAGCTCAAGCAATCCTCCTGCCTCAGACTCCCAGAGTGCTAGGATAACAGGCGTGAACTACCACACCCGGCCAAGGATTCGTCTTCTTTAAGGACAAAAACAAGTTGGCCTTGCTCCTCTATGTTGTCTTTTCTCCTATGTACTACCTTAATAAATCTCGCACTAGAAATTCCAGTTTCTCATTCGTGTAAACTGGAATGCTTGGATAAAGTGAGGTACACTCTATCTGCCTAGATTCTATGAAAGTGCACGGGTAGGTGGTACCTGCTAGTAAAAGGTGGAACTTTGGTCCACAAAGTGATTCTTGGCTGCTTCATATCAGCAAAGTCTCACTCTGTGACCTCAAGGAACACATTTCAACTGGTTTCCATCTGTGCCTCTGAACCCTTCCTGACATATTTATTCCTTGTAGATGCTTCTCCCATTCTCTACCTTCTCCGACCATTGCTGTGGCCCTCAATACTCCCTATTCCTTAGTGGATCTTCCCTTGGGCTGCTGCCCTCGTGTTCTCACCCTGGATTGGCAAGCACAGTGAAAGGTCCAAGTCAGGATAGACCCAGAACCAACCTAAGGAGGTACCAGTGCTGTCTTCAGTTGAGCCCTGATGTATGCCTACTCAGTCGTGCCAGCCTTGCTTATCTATTCTGCTTGGTGCTTTTTCCGAAGAGTGTTTTATAGCAAGCTCCCAGCATGCCATTTTACCCATAAATCAGTATGCATCCCAAACTGATAAGGATACCAGGCCATAATTACACCTACTGGGATTATTATAACCATAGCTTATTAGGATTGCCCACTATCCAGTCTAGATTGTCTTGGCTGTTGGAATGATGTTTTTTATGATTGGTTTGTGTGACTCTGGATCCAGTTAGCTTTGGCTGTGTAACAAACTATAATACTTCAAATTTCATAGCTTAAAACACCTGTCATTTCTTATGATTGTGAGTGAGCAGGCCTGGTTGGGTTGGGGATGAATGGTGGAGGGTGGCCTCTCATACCTGGCTGTTGACACACAGTCAGCTGGGGAACGGTGGCACAGCAAGAAAGCAAGCATCAGTGTGTAAGCCCTCATCACTGCTTGGCTCACCTTAACATGCTATTGTCTGGCTGGGCACAGTGGCTCACGCCTGTAATCCTAGCACTCTGGGAGGCAGAGGCGGGAGGATCGCTCGAGGTCAGGAGTTCAAAACCAGCCTGAGCAAGAACGAGACCCCGTCTCTACTATAAATAGAAAGAAATTAATTAGCCAACTAAAAATATATAGAAAAAATTAGCCGGGCATGGTGGCGTGCCTGTAGTCCCAGCTACTCAGGAGGCTGAGACAGAAGGATTGCTTGAGCCCAGGAGTTTGAGGTTGCTGTGAGCTAGGCTGACGCAATGGCACTGTAGCCTGGGCAACAGAGTGAGATTCTGTCTAAAAAAAAAAATAATAATGTCAAACAAGTGGGTGGCATAGGCAGCCTTCTATAGTGTGGGGTGCTCCCCAAGGGTGTGACTGCAGTGAGGGGTGCTGGCGGAGGGCCGTCTTGGTGCGGCCCCAGTAGGGTCTACATTCTGTTCTCCCATCACCTGAGTCTATTTATTCTAGAACAGTTTCTCTTGCCAACGTTTATTTAATGTCCCACACTGGATTCGGTTGACTTTCCTCGATGAGCATACATTTATGTCTAAAGTGGGAAATGGCCCAACTCATTGCTCAGTGCCAGGCTTTTGTGGACTTGCTTTGGCACCAGTACTCAGGGAGAAGAGAGCAGGTGAATTCGGGTCTTGGGCTTTATTTTTTCAGGGAACTAGTGAGGAAGGGAGAGGTAGGTATGCTTGTGAGCCTGGCAGTAGGAGGACAAACTCTAACAGTCAGATTTCTAGTTATCAGTTGTCAGTCCTGTTGCCCCCAAGAGTACGCACCCAGATGGTTCCCAGAGTAAGTCAGGAGATCTCAGGAGCCACCGTATTCTTAATACCCGACACAGTGCTTGGCACAGAGTGGGTGTTTACTAGTAGAACTGGATCAGTGGAAAACAAACCCAACAGCCTCCAGATGGCTCCGAACCATACCCAGCTGAAAGGAGGAGAGCGAGGAAGTCATTTAAAAATGTAAGAACAACAAGGGTAAATGTCATTTCGTAGAAATTTCAGTTTATATAGATGTGTATGTATTGGGTTGTGTTGAAAGTATATTTTTTATTTTTAAAGTTATTGAGTTGAGAGTCATGTAACATGACCATTTTAAAGTAAACAATTCAGTGGCATTTAGTAGCTTCATAATATTGTGCAACCACCACCTCTTAATTCCAAAAAAAAAAAAGGGTGCCAGTGCTCTTCAAACTTTTTTGATCTATAGCAGCGGATCTATCTGAAGAAAAGTATAGGCCTCTGCCCAGGTAAAGGTGTGTCTACATAATTTTGCACGCAACTTCAGGAGGTTCACAGCGCCTGAAGCCCATCTGTGGATCCCAGGGTAAGGACCCTTGGTTTGTGGTTGGCTCCAGATTCTTCTGTTGAAGCAGCCTCATCATCATCAAAACCCCCTTAAGCCCAGGTGGCATGACTGGGGGTTAAAGAAGCGCCCATGACAGCCAGCCTGGCCTCTGGGGGAGGGCAAGAGAAAATCTTGATCAGAATCCTTCTGCCTCCACCCTGTACAAGACTTCACCTTCCTAAAGGACTCATCTGCACATTCTGTGAATCTTCCCAACCTGCAAGACAGGACAGGCTTCAGGGTCCCCTCATACAGATGGAGAAAGGAAATAGGCCAAGCTACTTTCTCAAGGTTGCAGTGGATTCATCAGTGGGCCACAGAACCCAGGACTCCAGTCTAGGGCTATTTGTACAAAATGCTCCCATTGCACAAAAACCTAGAGCGCTGAGCACTAGTCTCAGCATGATGCCTCCAGGCAGACATTTGAAATCTATCCAGGGGTCAGACCCCCAAGGGTGGTGAGAGAGTTTCCATGCTCATGGGGAATGGGCACCTTCTGCTAATCATGGAAGGATTCACATGGGAAAGAGATTAACCTGGAGCAATGGGGAGAAGTAGAAGAGAAGCCAATTCCAGCCTAAATACTTCATGCTGTTTCAAAGAAAAGTGGATATACAACAAGGTAGTGATTTCCGCATCCTTAAGAGCACTCAACAACTTGTTGGGGATGTTACAGAGGATATTCAAGTAAGGGATGGAATGTGGATGAAGTGATATTTTAAAAGTCTCTTGATGTCTTGACAGCCCACAGGATTGCATTTATGATTTCAGATACTGCTAGCCAGCCCAACCGAAAACAGTGCCTCTATTCTTTACATCGATTGACTAAGAGATACATGTTGAAATTAAAGTAGCTTTTAAAACCCCTGATTCCCTGGCAGTCTTCATAAATAACAATTGCCCCAAACTTCCCAGGTGTTCTCTGCTTCAGGAAGGCAGAGGACACAAGGTTTTCCTTTAGTAACTGATGTTTAGCAGAGTATGCCCATTTTCCTTGTGTATGTGCCCTAATAAACCCTTAAGATGACAACCTAACCCCAAAGCCCATAAGCCTCTTAGCAAACATCCCCACCACGCCCCCACCCCGCAAGCTGTGTTTAGTGTTTGAAGATGAAACACAGGGCCTGTCACTTTATCTCACTGGAGGCCAACTCCAGAGAAACAGTTATTGCTATAGTCAGTGGATCCCGGACCTCGGCAATTCATAGACCAGTACATTTTGAAAAGACATGCAGGGGAAGGTTACCAACTTTTTATATTTACCAAGTAAGGCCTTTTTTCTAAACAACTAAGCACTCACTATTTTATTAAAAGAAAGGACATTTATGTTCTTATGCTTAGGAGCTGCATTCTGAAATATATGTGGGTGAAGTGTCATGATGTCTGCATTTTGCTTTCAAATGGTTAAAGAGGAAATAGAGACACAGATGCATGCATGCAGCAAAATGTTCATTGTCAAATCTTGGTGTCGACTGTGAGGATGTTGTATTATTCCAACTTTTCTGTGTTCTAAAATGTCATAATAAGGCCCGGCGCAGTGGCTCACGCCTGTAATCCTAGCACTCTAGGAGGCCGAGACTGGCGGATTGCTCAAGGTCAGCAGTTCGAAACCAGCCTGAGCAAGAGCGAGACCCCATCTCTACTAAAAATAGAAAGAAATTAATTGGCCAACTAATACATATAGAAAAAATTAGCCGGGCATGGTGGCGCATGCCTGTAGTCCCAGCTACTTGGGAGGCTGAGGCAGTAGGATTGCTTGAGCCCAGGAAATTGAGGTTGCTGTGAGCTAGGCTGATGCCATAGTACTCACTCACTCTAGCCTGGGCAACAAAGTGAGACTCTGTCTCAAAAAATAAAATAAAATAAAATGTCATAATAAAATTCTAAAAATGCGAAACTAATGACAGAAGGCAGATCTGTGGTTGCCTTGGACTAGAGAGTTGGTGGAGCAGTTGACAGAAATGGGTGCCAGGAAACTTGTGGAATGTTCTATGGCTTGATCACAGTGGTCGTTACATAAGCATATACAATCACCAAAAAAGTCATCAATCTGTACACTCAAAATGGGTAGATTTTGTTGGATGTAAAGTTTTTCTCAATAAAAATGGGAAGAAGAAGGACATTTCAATACCAAAAAATTGAGAATTTCCTAATCTTAAAAGGGCAGTCCTTTATATTGAATACATTTGAGTCTTAGAAAAAATTCACAACACTGTCCTTATTTTTCTCATTTCTCCACCAAGAAGAGAAAAAAAATCGCCACAGCCCAAGGGTTAAGAATGGTATTTCCAAAAAAAGGTGAGATCTACCATGCAGTTCACCCCCAAATTTCCTCACCTGCAAGGCACTGGCAGGCCAGTCACTTAGCTCTGCCAGTCTGGGCCCTTCGTGGCCTGGCGCCCGCAAGGCAGCAGGAGAACAGGGATTCCAGGAGCGGACCGGGCCATGCAGCCACAGCTCAGGCAGCCCCTGATGGGAACTGAGAAGAGCCTTCGTCACTTTTCTTTCTTTTATCTTTGTATTGTCACGGGAAAAATTAGATACCCTGACATTTCCGTGACACAGATATTGATGAATGTTTGCTTAGGTATGTGAACATGCATGTGTATGCATGTATATGTAAATATGCATAAGCATATATGCATGTGTATAAGTATACATATATGTGTGTCTGTATATACATATACACAGTGTGTGTTTACAAAATGTGATCATATGGCACATGGCATTCTACAACCTTCTTTGTCCAGTCACAATCTCTACCTTCCTATTCCAATAATTTCATCTGAACCATATTCAGATTTTCCCAATGTACCCAAAATGTTCTGTACATCCTGTTTGTCCAGTTAAGTATCCAATCCGGGGCCACACATTACACCTGGATGTTGAATCCCTTGGTGTCTTTTAATCTGGTACATCCCTTTTCTGTGGCATTGACTTACTGATTGGTCTCGCAGCTCTCTGGGGTCATTTAACTATTCCTCATATTTCCCATAAACTAGAGGTGAGGTCTAAAGGCTCGTGGATTCACGTTAGCCTGGAGGAACAAAGCACGTGTGGCTGACACCACTGATGACGCTCAGACCAGGATCCATGTGGCAGCACTTTCATGCTGCCATAGGGACAGCTGTTTCCCCATGACTCTTCCCCTAATAGCTTTAATACCAATGAATAATCCTTGTGTTTTAAAATATAGCTTTTACTACCATTCAGATAAGCCGAGGCCAACAGACCAGGAGACGATGGCTGCCATGTAGTTTGTTCCGTTCACATAAGGAGAGACAGGCCATGCCACATAGCCCATGGTGAAGCGCTGGGGTTGGCGGAGGAGGGAGGGGAATGTCGGTGAGAGTCTTTCTGTGGTTTCTGTGGGAAGGAACAGGCCAGGCAAGGGAAGCAGGCTGGGGGTTGCTGCTTTGAGCAATTCGAGCTGGCTGGAGTGTCGGGGGCATCTGGTTGTTGGATACCTGTCCCTGAGGGGGTTAGGTCACGATGAGAGGGGCCTAGGGTAGGGGGGTGGGGGGGAGAGCCTAGCGAAGGAGGGTGGGGGCGTGGGCTCTGGTGGGGTTAGTTGGCATAAGGCCAGTGGCTCACTGTCTTTAGGAACTGGCCAGCCTGGGTGGGCAGTCTCTCCAGGGCCAACAGGGCCCCAGATGCCAGACCATCAGAAATGCAAAACATAAAAAGGCACGATTAAGACAATCAGAGTTTGTCAAATGATGTTTTTCTAATTTCATCATTCCTTTCACATGTACTAGCTGGCATTCCTCTGTTTTATTTTCCCTTGGAAATAAAAAAGTTTTACCAATTTTAGGTAAAATAGAGGAATAATCACCAGCTATGACACTGTTGGAATCCAATGACTTGATTTGCTCAAAGTACGTAGATCAAGGACCATGTTCTAGAACGCTGGAGATGGGATACATATGAGACAATGAAAAATGTCTACATCCCTGGAATTTACCTTCCAGTAGGTGTTGGTGGGGGACGTGCAGAGACCAGACAGTAACAAGGTAAGAAAACTGTCACGTGTTTCAGATGGTGATCGTGACTGCAAAAATGATGCAGGAAGGATAGACGTGTTGGGTGAGTTGAGTTGGTGACAACAGGGCATAGGATGGAGGGCACTGGAGTGCAGACTCAGGGCAGCTGAGGGAGTGAGCCCCAGCCACGTGCGGGAGAGTGTTGTGGGGGAGGAAACAGAAGGGCAAAGGCCCTGGGGCAGGTTTAGAGAAAAGCAGAGAGGCCGGTGGAGGAGCGAAGGGCGAGGGAGAGAGGTGGGAAATGCGGTCGGAGTGTCCGGGGCCAGCTCATGCGGGACCTGGGGGCGCTGTCCAGCTTAGACGGAAGGCTCTGGAGTGTTCTGATAGCTGCCAGCACCCAGACATCAGGGGAGGCTTTCTGTGTCTCCTTGCTTAGCTCCCAGGTCAAGTCCACCTTGTGAGGATGGCCACAGTGTCCCGTCCATTCATTCCCCGGATGTTCTCGGGAGCAGGTATCGCTCCAGGTACAGTGAAGGCAAAAGTGAGGGGCACACGATGGCTTGGGCCCTGCCCTCATGCGGCCTGGAGTCAAGCAAGGGCAGAGGGACTAGAATATTCTCCCAGGCAAGAGTGAAGTGCCACTGCGCCTCCAGCCTGGTCCTGAAGGCCGGGGACGGCTCCCCTGAGGAAGTGGCTCCCAGTCAAACTCTGAAGGGCCAAGAAGAGTCAACAAGGTAGAGAGAGGACAGGCTTGCTCCAGGCAAAAAGGATAGCAAGGCGGGAGCAGGAGGTGGACGGGGACGCAGGCGGAGCTGCCCCAGGTTTCTGCCTATGTCCTAGGAACAGTGGGCAAGTGTCGGCAGGGGTGACAGGTCAGGGCTCAGAAGCTCTTTCTGCCCAGGTGCCAAGAAGGGCCTGGAGGGTGGGAGGGTTGTAGTTGGACAGTCGCTGTGGTCCAGGGAAGCACAGGCGACGGTGTGGATGGGGTGGAGAAGCCCATAGACAGGACTGATGCGATCAGCCGGACCTGGGCTGGAGGAGAGGGAGGTATCTGGACGGCTTGCATAACACCAGTTCATCCTGAGGTTGACATTTCTCCTTGACCTTTTGTTTGTGTCCCCACACCCAAGGTCGCATTAGCGGCCTGCTGGGTTTAATCAAGTTTAATCAAGTCACCTGGTGATGCCAGGAGGTGAAGGGATAATCAGTCTATTTCCAGAACCCAAAGAGGTTTAGGATGAAAAGTAGCTTTGATTAGCTCTTGTCCCTCCCACCAGCCTCCTGCAGGCACCGGGTGACTCATGCAGCCATGGGACTCTGTGTGGAGACTGGGGGCCTTGCTTAATGCTGAGAACTGCTGAAGCCACCAGTTCACCATCTCAGCGCTAATCCAACCTGCTCCTTAAATGGGATTTGGCTCCTAGACGTTGAGACCTGGGTGCCGGGTCTCCTCACCAGATCCTCTGCAAGTCCCTGACACACGTCAGCCGAGGCCGTCGTCCGAGCCTCCAAGGGCTGGTCTGGTGAGACAGGGCCAGCGTGCCTAGGCCAGGGGCCGGCTGCTCCTCATCCAGGGGCCTAGGGACCCTCCCCTTGCCACCCTGCCCATCCCACCTGGTTGGTGACAGATCACAAGGTATGTGACCACCACGGCGCAGTGCAGGTTCGGGATAAAGCAACCATGGGCATTTCCACAAAGAGTGTCTGCCCCTGTTTCACCTTTCCCGTGTGGTTTTCCAAGCCCTGCTCGGTGTGAATCGCAGAATAGAACTTGAGGGATTGTAATATATTCTTGAAAACCGTATTTGTGAAGTGGTCACGTTGTGGTTTTCAGGAACGTTTTGTATTTATTTGCCACAACACACAGCCATGATAGAACTTTAGATTCAACCTGGCTAGGTGAGACAACACCAAAGGTGCATCAGATAATAAAACCTTCTCATTAGAATCTAGCTAGATTCCCTGGTGGGGTTCCCTGTGAAATGTTTGAGGCTTACCAAGAAAAATAAGAGACTTTAAAAAGAAGGACCCCACAGTCAAATACAAACTAAGCAAAGACTTTCTTTAATAAAACCTGGATGTTGAAGCAGGTAGAAGGAAATGTCCAGTGGCTGTACCCAGGATGTTCTTGACTTAATATTTAGGATTGTTTTGCCTTTCCAGCCCTCCAACACCTGACGTAGAGCCCAAGGCAGAAGAAGCTGCCAGGGACAGGTGACATGGCGGCCAGCGGGAAGACCAGCAAATCTGCGCCAAACCACGTCATCTTCAAGAAGATCTCCCGGGACAAATCGGTAGGTGGTACAGAAGTGAGCGGCTTGATGGGAATCATTGTGAAAAAAAAAAAAAGAATGGGCCGGGTGTGGTGGCTCATGCCTTTAATCCTAGCACTCTGGGAGGCCAAGGCAGGTGGATTGCTCGAGGTCAGGAGTTCGAAACCAGCCTGAGCAAGAGTGAGACCCCATTTCTTCTAAAAATAGAAAGAAATTAATTGGCCAACTAAAAATATATAGAAAAAATTAGCCGGGCATGGTGGCGCATGCCTGTAGTCCCAGCTACTCGGGAGGCTGAGGCAGGAGTTGAGCCCAGGAGTTTGAGGTTGCTGTGAGCTAGGCTGACGCTACGGCACTCTAGCCTGGGCAACAGAGTGAGACTCTGTCTCAAAAAAGAAAGAGAGAGAGAGAGAGAGAGAGAGAGAAAGGAAGGAAGGAAGGAAGGAAGGAGGGAGGGAGGGAGGGAGGGAGGGAGGGAGAGAGAGAGAGAGAGAGAGAGAGAGAGAGAGAGAGAGAAAGAAAGAAAGAAAGAAAGAAAGAAAGAAAGAAAGAAAGAAAGAAAGAAAGAAAGAAAGAAAGGAAAGAAAGAGAAAAAGAATGGCGCTTGTTCACGTATAGCATAGTCATGATCAACAGCCACGCCCTGTGCCAGCCAGGGCAACTCTGTGCCCATCTTCCCTGTGTCTGAGATGGGTGGTCAGGGAGATGGAAATGAACGAGTGAGTTGCAGAAATATAGCTTCCCTTTGATCTCACTGAGACTCCAGTCCTGTGACCCTCAGATTTCTCCTAATTTCAGCCCCCACTCTCACCCCCATCTTTACTTCTTTTCCAAGGCACACGAGCCCATCACTTACCATTTTAAACTATTTTGTCAGTACTTGTGACTCACTTGGCCCTTTGTCTGTCTGTCGTGCTGCTACCCGAGGAAAGCCCAGGTGCTGGTCAATGGGACACTTTCCTCTCCGCACACCTGCCCCGCCACCAGCCTCTCAAACCTCAGCTGGCCTGCAGGGCCACTGGGGAAGGGAGCGTGCCCAATTCACTCCTTTTCTCCCACTCTCCAGGGCACGTTAGATGGTCCCGATGTGCCCGCAAACTTCCTGGCCTGGGCCTCTGGGGATGGAGTCTCCCTGTGCCACCCGATGGCTTTGTAGGGGTTGACAGTGTAGCTCAGCACCCTCCGATGCAAGCCACAAATGTAATTTTAAATTTTCTAGTAGCTGTATTAAAAAAGAAGGAAGCAGCAGGCAGAATTCATTTTAATACTATGTTTTATTTAACCCAATAGATTAAAAAACTATCATTTTAACTTGTAAATAATATAAAAACTACTGACGACATATTTTTCACTCTTTTGCCAAGTCATTGAAAGCTGGGGTATGTTTCATGTTGACAGCGCATGTCGGTTTGGAACGGCCATATTGGAGGTCCAGGAGCCACCTGTAACTAGTGGCTACCAGGGTGGATCTAGATCATTCTAGATCATTCTTCTGGCTGACTTCTGAAGCCTATACTGAGCCCAAAAGAAACTGTCCAATCCTTCTGGTACCACTCAGGAGAACTGGGTTTTGCATGTACTCTCCTTCTGCCCTTTCCTCTCACAGCTGGGGAACTGTCATTTTCATCTAGCGCTCTGACAAGCTGGGCCCCTCAAACTTTCATTCTTTAAATTCTTGTGTCTTTCTAGCCCACTTTATCTCAACTTCTGGCAGAAGAGGAAACCATTTGTGCTGGTTTCTTCTGTCGTTTCCCACCTTTCCCCCCTCACACTTAGACATCCTTTGAACCAAGAAATTTAGAGTTTTTTGTATTTAGGTGATCAAGGGGGAGGGTAGAACCTGTCAATTCATCACGTATTAGGATCATTTCAGCGGCAGCCACTGTACAGCTCCAGGCGTGGCATGCCAGGGCTGCGCATCCATTTCTCTGTGATTCTCTCCACTCTGCCCGCGGCTGTGATCCTCACCCTGCAGCTGGTGGAAGACGGCTGCCCCAGCTGCGGGTGGGCGTCGCACCCTTACTTGACAACTTCCGGAGGAAGGAAGAGGTTGTGGCTTCCCAGGCTGCCTTTTAAGGGTCAGAAAATCTCTCCCAGAATCCCTCCAGCAGACTGCTCTGACATCTCATTGGTCAAAACTGGTCACATGTCCAATCCTGAACCAAAGGAATGAGATGATCATAATTGGATCAGGGCAATCAAGAATCATCCTCTGGGCTGGCCTCCTCTTAGCTTACCACCTCATGGAGGATGGTGGATGCTGTATACACTTGGCCACTTCTGTCCAGGGGGAAGGGGTGCGTGACTGTTGGGTGGGCCCCCATCGGGCTGGCTACAGTCGTACATCATCAGGGCCCACTTCCTGGCCTGCCCCCGCTGTTCCCATTGCAGCCAAAGGGGGCCTTTGTGGCCACCTGAGGTTCACTGCTACTTACATCCTGGGTCCCCTGGTCCATACCTCTCAGGGCTCCCCACCATCAGTCCCTCCCTGGGAGGGACTCCTAGCCTGGGAGTCCTCCCAGTCCCTCCCTGCCAATCCATCCTCTACTTCGCTGCTAACACGATCCAAGCCTCAGTGTTCCCCTCTATAAAGTGGGGTTAATTCCTATTTCATAGAGTGGAGGATTAAGTGAAATAATGTGGCCCAAGCACTCAGCTTGGTGCCTGATACGTGATAAGCACTCTAAATGCTATTTAATTCTTCCAGATGCTTTTTCTCTATTTAACTCAGATCTTTCATTCGGCTTAAGATGCCTCAACGTCTTCCTTTCTAGAGATTCTCTAGGGTCAGGGCCTATAAGACCCTTTCTGGCATCAGCCTGTGTCCCCATTCAGTGGCTGTTCACCTGGGATGAAAGCGTTGGCAGCTCCAGAAGCATTTTCTTGGCTCTGGGCTTTGCATACGTTGATCTTTTTTGCCCAGAGAGCAGCCCCTCCCCATCCCCTGTTGCCTGGCTGTGCTGTCTGTCCTTCAGGTCTCCACTTAGGCAGAGCCGCCTCTGAAAGGAGGTGCCTTCTCTTTATCCTTCCCTCCCCACCCCTCCCTGCCTTCCTTTGTCCTGCCATTTACCCCAGGGCTGCAATTGCCAGTTCATCTGGGGGGGCTCCCAACTAAACAGCAGGGGCCTCAAAGGCCAGTGGGGTGTCCTATTTGGTTTTTATCTCCGGTGCCCAACAGAGCTTCCAGGGCCTCCATAACCATGCCTGGATGAATGAAAGACGCATTTGCCTTATTGATGGAGCTCAAAGTCTAGTAGAGGGGACAGGTTCCTACAGAAGCAGCCACACACAGTGTGGCCCACGCAGGGTAGGGTCACAGGCCATGTGCTCCTGGGGCACCTAAGGCCAGGCTTTGCTGGGTGCGGGAGGGCTGGGGACCCTGTGGTGTCCCCTGAAGTGCGGATAGGATCTCTCCAGGTGGAGATGCAGCAGAAGGCCTTCCCCGTGCAGAAACACCAGGGACAGGGCACAAATCACTGATGTGTGGGGAATGAGGACAGAGCGCAGGGGAGGAGCAGGGCTCTCAGGGTGGCTTTTGGCACCAGGCAGCAAATGACCCTGTTGGCCACATGCAAGAGAAGGATTTTATTGCACAGGAGCGAGTGAGCAGCCGCTGAGCAGCAGAGTAGCAACGCATTCATTAGGGTTCCTGCAAAACATCTTCCAAATAGGTGGATTTGCTAAGAGTTTTTAAAAGAAGCTGTTTGCTCAAGCGTGGCAGGCATGGAAGTGATCACAAGAAGGAGCTCAACACGCCACAGCAGGGCCAGTGGCAGCTGGGTGCTGGTACCTCCCTGGGCCTAAGGCATGAGGAATTGAGCAGGTACTAGAACCCAGAGGCCAGCGGGGCCACCTGCCAGGAGCAGTGACCCCAGGTAGACAGCTGTGCCAGCCCCAGGCCAGTGGGGAACAAACACCTGCTCACCTTCTTCCCTCCCACCAACATCAGGCCCACCTTACCCAGAAGCCAGAGACCAGGGCACCCACTAGGGTGTCTCACCTGTGCCAGCCCCCCTGGCTGCAGCATGGATTTGCAGGGCAAAGCTAAGACACCCAGGGTGTTTAAGATGCTGGTGCCCACTGCAGCCAAGGGGCATGTTGGAGTGTGTGTCTGGCAGCTCATTCTCTCAGACGCCTGCCTCCTACATGCACCCCAGCCACCTCGGCCTCCGTAAAGCACTTGGCGCTGGGGTTATGAGGTTTCCCGTGGAACCTTCTCTGCGAACCAGGGCTCTGGTGGCATCTGCCTGAAATCCCTTCAGCATCAATCATGCGAATAACCTAGAAGGCACAGGGACCCACTTGGGGCACCCGATAGGGGTGGGAGGGTAGAGCATAGAGCATAGGAGATGATTTAATGCCAACAAAAATGATTTGGGCTATTTGTGGAATTAAAAATATGTTAGAAGAAGGGACTCGCTGGGGTGTGTGCCTCATTCATCGGTGCACCTAGCAGACACTGGAGTAGACAGTACTGGCTTGAAGATGCCTAGAAGACTCTGACTTCTTACCGTTAACTGTGGGTTAGCGTGGTGAGCTGTGGGACCCAATGCATGGTCTCCCACAAAGGGGGTGAAGAGACCTTCACAGCCCAGGACCCAGGTGCAGACAGGATGAAGCCCCAGACCGTGGTCATCCCCTCCCCAGCCAGCTCCCCCCACCTTCCTCAGAGCGTGGGTTCAGGTGTACCTGTGCAGAAGCTCACTTGGTAGGGTTTCAAGGACTCCTCCAGAACTCCCGTCCCTTTGCTCAGTCCAGAAATTCTTTTAACAAGGAGGAGAAACCTTTTATTCCACAGCTAGAAATAAAAGATTTAACACGCAAGTGAATGATAGTAGCCTCATTTGCATAGTTGTAACTTTCGACTAAATTGTTATCAGTTAATTCAAGTTTCCTGGTTGATAGCAGACCTGGGCTCGATGGGGAAAGGTGGAGAGAGCAGGGAGCCCCTGATCCTTCAAAGAGGTGGGGAGAATTCCTCAGAGCAGATATGTGAGGACTGAGGATAGAGCGCACCTCCCTGAAATCCCTCGTCTCTGCCCACAGCCTAGCCAGGAGAGAAGGGAGTGACAGACACGCTGCAGAGCCTCCTCTTTTCAAGTCTAATGACAAGATTTGTTTATTGCTAGTTTTTAACACGGATGCCTTAGTTTAGTGTTCTCTGGCCATTTAGAACCCATACCTCTTCTTCCCACAGGTGACCATCTACCTGGGGAAGAGAGACTACGTAGACCACGTCAGCCAAATAGAGCCTGTGGGTAAGTTGTTTGGAGTAAAATTGTAATGCTGGTTTTCCTTTAAGTCATCACACAGCTGCTAGTTTTGTATTTTTAAAAATCGGTCTTTCGGCCAGGCACTGTGGCTCAAGCCTGTAATCCTAGCACTCTGGGAGGCTGAGGTGGGTGGATCGCTCAAGGTCAGGAGTTCGAAACTAGCCTGAGCAAGAGCAAGACCCCGTCTCTACTACAAATAGAAAGAAATTATTTGGCCAACTAAAAATACGTATAGAAAAAATTAGCTGGGCATGGTGGCCCATGCCTGTAGTCCCAGCTACCTGGAAGGCTGAGGCAGAAAGATTGCTCGAGGCCAGGAGTTTGAGGTTCCTGTGAGCTAGGCTGATGCCATGGCACTCTATCCCAGGCAACACAGTGAGACTCTGCCTCAAAAAAAAAAATTAAAAAAAAAAAATTGGTCTTGCTAATAATCTAATTAAAGAAATGCGAATTAAAACATCCATGAGGTGCCACCAGCTGATTGGAAACAGTTTTAGAGTGTGAAGAGACAAAGGACTCTTCTAGAATATACGAAGAATGCTCAAAACTTAACAGTAAAAAAGCGAAATCCAATGAGCAAATGGGCAAAAGGGATGAAAAGACATTTCACCTAAGAAGACACAGGGGTGACAAATAAGCACATGACGAAATGTTCATATCATTAGCCACGAGGGAAAGGCAAATTAAAGCCACAATGAGATATAATATGCTATCAAATGGCTAAAATAAAAGATAGTGACAATAGCAAATGCTGATGAGGATGCGGAGAAACGGGACCACTCACACGTTGCCGATGGGAAGGTAACATGGTCCAGCTGCTCTGAAAACTCCTTCAGCAGCTTCTTCCAAAACTAACCACTCACCGTATGACCCAGTGATTGCGTTCCTGGTCATTATCTCAGAGAAATGAAAACTTACGTCCTCACAAAAAACTGTACGTGATTGTTCATAGCAGCTTTATTTTTATAATAATAGCTCCAAATTGGAAAGGCTCAAAGTGTCCTTCAAAATGCACCATGTCAGCTTCCTAGTTTTGATATTGTCCTATAATTAAGTCAGATGTAACCACTGGAAGAAAGTAGATGAAGGATACTGTACTATCTTTGCAACTTTTCTGCATCTATAATTATTTCAAAACAAAAACTTTTTTAAAAAAAGTAGAAAAACTGGCAGTTTCAGGCACCGAAGATGAAAATGTCCTCTGGCAAAACCCTTTTTGGAAGGTTATTTGGCAGCATGTAATCAAAAAGCCAGATCCAATTCTATAGTTTGTTTTTTAAAAGTCATGAAGTGATATGAAGCTGTATGTCGAAGATTGTTCATCACAGTGTCATTATTATGGGAAAACTGGAAACAACCCAAATGCCCTAACAGTAGCAGCCAATTAAGTAATCGATGGCACATCCATTCAGTGCAGTAATATGTAGCTAGCAAAATGATTCGTACATATTTTATGTATGTACATATGTATGTGTGTGTGTGAACACGAATAGATGATTGCAATGTGCAGTTGTTTGAGGAAAGCAGTTAACTAGGATCTTTTTTATAGTTAAAACTATTCATGTAATTAAATGCAAATATGTGTGGAAAAAAATTCTGCACCGATATCTTGACAATGGATAGTTTTGGGAAGTGGGAATCTGAATGACTTTGTTCTCTCTTCACCTAACTTCTCTTTCTAATTTTCCTATAATGGACATGGGTTACATGTGCAAGTAAAAAACATGTATAGTATTTAAAGTAGCATCTGGTTTCTTTGCCCTCTTCCACCCTCACTGTTCTCTCCCTCTTTTGCTCTGTTTTGCTTTAGATGGTGTCGTATTGGTTGATCCCGAGCTCGTGAAGGGAAAGAAAGGTGAGCTGGCACTTCTTGCCCTCCGTGGAGGGATGGGCGTGTCTTGGGCCTGGTTCTGGGGAGGGACATTTGTGTGGAGGGACGGCTGACGCACATGCAGTTGGCGCCAGGCCTGCTCACCCCCGCTCCCTTGCGTGATGCCCGGGACAAGGGTCCTGGTCATGCCAGAGCTGGCAGGACTCTGCGAAGCCATTTCCAGGGCAGCAGAGAAGTCGATGGTGCACGGAACCCAGGTCTGTCGCTCCGTGTGCTTGTCCCTGTAACCTGTGCTGGGGCAGCCTCAGGGCTCCTTAGTGGCTTTATCCAAAAAGTAGGAAATCATGCTTGATGGGAGGCAGGGGAAGTAGAACCCAGAGTTTATGTCTATGCCTCCTTCCATGGTTCTGAACCGCAGTGTCGCGGTGCCCTTGAAGATCTCTGGCAGCTGGGATGCGAGTGGCAAGTAACTTGTTACTAATCACAGTTGCGTAAACTAAATCAGAACAGATTCAAGCTAGCCTTATGATAATGTCACTGACTCAGTTCCATTCTAAATATGCCTTGCTGAGTGGTTGCTATTGGCAACCACAAGGAATTGTTCCGGACCCTAGATGTGCCTGTTGGAATACGTCAGCTGTGGGGCTGTCAGCATCGAGGGGGCGTAGCCATAATGGGGTCCCCAGTTGCCCCCTGTGTCATCTCCACCTTCCTCCTGAGTGCCCTGCTTCTCTCTGGCACCAGGAGGAGTCTGGTTGGAGTCCTAAAAGCCCCTTGACCAGAGAAGGGTGCCTGCTTTCAGGGAAGGCCACTCCTGGTGAGGCTGGCCATCTCTGGGCACCTCGAATGACAGGTGGGTAAGTGGTCAGTGGCTCTTCTGCGTTGGTGGTAAGGGGCAGTTGCCCTTGGGGCTGACACAGACAAAATCCTCAACCAACAGCTAACGAGTACTCAGAGGTGCCACTTCTGATGTGCTTCGTATTCGAGAAATATGTGCTTTGTGACTTTTTCAAAAACTGTATATGAGCTTTCCTACAGTTCTGTGGCCCACTGGGGGGCACACTTTCAGTCGTGAAAAGGGGTGGAACTAGTTTGCGCCCAGCAGCTCCTCTCTGCCTCCCACCCACCTGCCCTCCACCCCTACAGCCTGCCCCCAGGCAGGCCCCAGCAGCCGTGCTGTCTCAGAGCCTCCTGAGGTCACTGAGCAGGTGGATGAAGGGGCGGGGGGCAGGATGGGGACAGGGAGTCAGGTGGACGGGGATTCACATTCTCTGCACGTAGATTTCCACCTTTTTGGCAAAACGATGTGGTTGGGAGAAAGATGCTTTCAAACCTGCCCACAGACCGTGTAGCCTAATTCACAGTGACCCTCAGCAAGGTGCCGATTCTGCGAAAATGCATGGACCAGCTGCATAGTACGGCTCCCTCAAACCCCATAGCTTCCAGATGCTATAGGTTGGAATCCCGCTGCCCACACTGCCTGCTGGTGGTGGACACCAGGCTGAGAGCATGTCTGACACTGTCCTTGTCTCCTTCCCAGTGTATGTCTCTCTGACCTGCGCCTTCCGCTACGGCCAGGAGGACATCGACGTGATAGGCCTGAGCTTCCGCAGGGACCTCTACTTCTCTCGGATCCAGGTGTACCCTCCTGTGGGGGCCGCGAACACCCCCACGAAACTGCAGGATAGCCTGCTGAAGAAGCTGGGGGGCAACACATACCCCTTTCTGCTCACGGTGGGTGACTCCGGCTCCGGCCCTGCGTCCTGCACCCACAGCACCCTACGGTGTGACTAGGGGCACAGGGAAGGGAACAGAGGAAGGACTTCACATCTGCGGGCCTGTAAATTGCACCCTTGAAAGAAATTCTAGATTGCACGGTCTGTGATTGTCTTTTTTTAAGTCCTTCAAAATAGCCTCTTGGCCTTTGAAGGCACCGTTTCAACCCACCGTTTGGACACGTCCCTTTGTCCGACCACCTAATTACATGAGCATGTGTTCCCCTTCGCTTGCTCTGCTATAAAAAGAAAGGGCACAGAAGTGCCCCTTGGTTGGCCCTGGGGAGTCCTAAGCAAGAAAGTGTTCCCTACAGGACAGGAGATCTTAGCAAAAAGAGGTCATCTTTAGCCTTGTCCACGGTTTGGGGGTCTTGGGAGACACAGCCCCTCACCTCTCTGGTGGGCCGTGTCTCACCCAGTGAATGAAGCCTGGCAACCAGTGGTGGTGCCAGTGCACAAGCTCTCTCAAGTTTTGAGGTGAGCTGGACCTGGGGAAGCAGTAGCCACCCTTTTTAACATATACTCCTCCAAAGCTATATGGTTCGGCCTTAGAAGGGAAGAAAATTCTGACACGTGCTATAACATGGATAAACCTTGAGCACATTATGCTAAGTGAAAGGAGCCAGTCACAAAAGGACAAACACCATATGGTTACACTCATGGGAGGTACCTGGGGTGGTCAGATCCACACAGACAGCACAATAGAGGTTCCCAGGGCTGGGGAGGCGCAATGGGGAGCTGGGGTTTAAGGGGTACGGAGCGTCAGTTTGGGATGATGAAGAAGTTCTGGAGCTAGATGGTGGTGATTATTGCAGAATAATGTGAATGTCCAGCACATGATGCCAATGAACTGTATATTTGAAATGTTTAAATGGTAAATTAAGTGGTAAATGGTATTCTATTTGACTACATTTTTTATTTTATAAAATTACATTTTATTATTTAAAAAAGTGATACGGTCCTGGGTGCTCCCATGCATCTGTGTTGAAACACCGTAACCTTTTGGGGACGGCATGTCAACATGTATTGAAAACCTTAAAAAATGTGATTTTTGTTCCTTGCCATATAGCTTATGGAATTAATTGGCTGAAACTATGCTAAAGTATAGAAAGGATATTTATTGCAGTGTTGTTTATAAGGGCAAAACGCCCAGACTGTTTGAGTAGCCAGTCACAGGGATTGGCCAGGTGAGGCGTGTGTCTCAGGAGCCCTGACCGTGGTGGCACAGAACTGCATCTCATGACGTGGAAAAGTGGTCCTGGTGCTTTCTGCACAGGGTTAGGTAGGGTTAATGAAGTGAGTAAACCAGACTAAGGCTGTGCTCATCACCTGGTTCTATTTCTGTAGAACATACACACACGTACATCCTTACTTGTGTGTCTGTGCACACGTAGAACATTGTGGGAAGGTCGTGTTAGCAACGCTAATCTGGGTGTCAGCAGTTTGGGAGGATATGTTTTTTCTTTTTTCTTGCTTAACATCTTCATTCATTTTCCAATTTCTGTATGAGGATCGCATATTACCTGTGGAATGATTCCCCTGAGAGAATGATTTTTTATTTGTTTCTTTCTGCAGTTTCCCGACTACTTGCCCTGTTCAGTGATGCTGCAGCCGGCTCCGCAAGACACAGGGAAGGTTAGTTCAAGAAGAAATGCCATGGATCTGTTCATTTCTTCTGTAGTCTTTTAAAAACGGCTTTTTATCATGGAAAACTGTAGACGCTGCAGGGACTTGGGGTTTTGCCTGAGTGAAGTGGGAGCCGTTGGTGGCCTCTGAACCACAGGTTCTGACTGCTTCTCTGAGGACGGGGTGGGTGGGAGCTGGCTGGAGTGACAGGATGGACCAGGGACTCTGGGCACGGAAGGCTGGTAGTGAGGATAGGAGCAGAGTGAGAGGTGCTGGGACCCAAGGATTTTAGGCAGTGAGAGTTACCTGCGTCTGAGATTTACAAGGGAGGGAGCTAAAAGGATAAGAGGACAGAGAGTGGATTGTGGGGGCGGGGGGGGGGCAGGGACAGACGACAGGGCTAGGGCAGTGTTTTTCAGTGTGGGGGTCCTGACCCTTGGTGGTTTGTGAAATCAATGCAGTGGATCAGAAATGGCATTTTAAAAATGGGATGGACTGGAATGGACTAGAATGGAGTAGGATGATATGGAACAGAATGGGAAACCTCAGAGTGCTTCACACATAGCAAAGCTAAATATGGTGTCACGAGAGTTGTTTCACACACGCGTGTCTGTTCCGTGGGCCACGTTAGAAATCTTCTGAAACATTTGAAAGCTGCTGGCCCAGGAAAATGGGGTGTGGGCAGCCGAGATGGCGGAAGCTGAGGGCACTGAGGAAGAGGGGAAAACACAGTCGGCTTTGGCGGAGCTTACCGTGCTCTTAAAGAGAGGCCCGAAATTCAGATTTTTTTTTACCAGATTTAAAAAATTTTTATAACACTGTACAGGCCAAACAAAGCACCACCTGTTTGTTCTAGGAGAGGAGAGGGCAGGAAAGGGGGTATGCCCTGGGCCCAGGGAGCCTGGGAGCAGCGTCCCAAGTGCCTGGGGGCTTGGTGCTCTGCGGCCCAGGGGCCCTTTGAGCTGGGGTTTGAAGGATACATAGGAGTTTGCCAAATAAATATATAAATATAAAGAGAGAGGGAGATAAGCGTGTCAGGAAGAAGGAACACACATGCCAGGCCGATGCGTGAACTAGTGTGGCTCATGCAGGAGTGGCAGTGAGGCTGGGGCAGTGGGTGAGCAGAGCGGGGCTGGCCTGGGGAACCGTGCGTATTTATTCTCAACATAGAGCTTAGGACTGCTGTGATTCCACCATTGCAGAACCAGTAAGTGTGTGGCTTAGATACCCCCGTGGATGCAGCTGGGTTCATGTGCTGGCTGCCAACTCCACTTCCCCTCCAGGCATTTGGTGTGGGGCAGGTGGGCCCCCCCACTCTTGTGAACATGCAGAGATGAGCCAGGCTCTGGAGGGCTTGTGTGAGAGGCCCAGGGAGTCACATGCCGGGGCCGAGAGCGGAAGGTCACTGGCAGATATGTTTGTTTGGTCCCTGCAATGCTTCCAAGTTTTTTTATTTAGTTAATTTAAAAATCAGGTAATTTCACCCCAAATTCCATGTCCTGTTTCTTTTCAAAATTCTAAGAACTGCCAGCACCAGGTGCTGCTGCTGCCTGTCTGCGCTTGGCTGCAGCTGAACAGCCAGTGACCACTGAGGTCAGGGTGCACACGCCCCTGCAGGGCACTCGTGGCCCCGGCACTGGCCCTGGAAGCACCTGTGCCCCTGGCCCCTGCTGCAGGCAGCAGGAAGTCAGGACCACACATGTGGAGTCATGTTTGAGGACCACAGAGTCTGTGAGCTGGTGGGAGGCGAGGACCAGCCTGGACGCAAGTCACCCTCCATGGCTCCTGACACACCAGGAGGCCGACTCCCCTTGCTTGAGGGGCTCTGGGTCCGTGGCGCACTCCTCATGCTAATGTCATTATTTTCTTATTAGTATCCTTTTCTTTCTTTCTTTGTTTTTTTTTGGTTTTTTTTTGAGACAGAGTTTTGCTCTGTCTCCTGGCTAGAGTGCTGAGGTATCAGCTTTGCTCACAGCAACCTCAAACTCCTATGCTCAAGGGATCCTCCTGCCTCAGCCTCCTGAGTACCACAGGTGCACACAACCATGCCTGGCTAATTTTTCTATTTTAAGTAGAGCCTGGGTCTCACTCTTGCTGAGGCTGCTCTCGAACTCCTGAGCTCAAGCGATCCTCCCGCCTCAGCCTCCCAGAGTGCTAGGATTGCAGGGGGGAGCCACCTCGCCCGGCCTAGTACACTTCTACGTGTCGGCTTCATGGCACAGCCTTAATTAGGATAAGGCTAAGACAAAGAGAGGTGGTGCCACATCACGTGCCCTGCATGAGCTGTGCCCCTCTGTCCCCGTGCCCAGGAAGGGGGTGCTGACTGCCTGTCTGCTCTCTGTCCCCAATAGTGCTGCGGCGTCGACTTCGAGGTCAAAGCGTTCGCCACAGACTGCGCCGATGGCGAAGAGGACAAAATCCCGAAGAGGTGAGAGAGTGTTATGGGAGTGGGCGAGGGGTGCAGGGCGTGGGGGCGGAGGAGAGAAAGTGCCCCCAGTCTGTCTCTGTGTGGCAGGACTCTCCCCACAGAGCCAGCGTGGCCGGGGTCAGGGTGCCGCTCCAGGTTAAGGTAGTTAGGGACTGACCTGCCTATGGACAGTGACAGGGAGTTAGTAACCTCAGGGACTCATGCAAGTCCCTAAAAGCTTCCGGACTCCCCTGTCTTTAGTTTTCTTTTTTCAAAATATTTTTATTGTGGTAAAATATATAAAACAGGAAGTTGATCATTTTAATCACTCTCAAATGTACGATTCAGTGGCATTGACACATTAACTGCTGTGTGAGTTGCATTTAACTCACGCCAGTTTCCAGCCTGGGGCCTCGAGAAGCATACGTAACACATCTCTCCACCTTGGGAGCCGAGTGAACTTTTTCAAGTTGCATATAACTCACGCACAGAAAATAATACAAAATAACACAGTTGTCATTAAATTAGAAAGGATTGTTTTGTTTTTGAAGTTTTTATTCCGTTTTCGTAATAAAATACTGTGGCCACAAGGAAAAAATTGTTTTTCCTAGTGTGGCAGTCCATGTGTTAAGAACAGTCACAATGTCATGTAATCATCACCACTCTCTATACCTGAACTTTTCCACCGCCTGGAACAGCTAGTCTGTAACCATTAAGCAGCCCCAGCCTCCCAGCTCCTGGGCTCAGCTTTCTTTTTATTCTGTGCCATCCACGTTTTCTCCTCCTGCACCACATGCACATCTCTGGACGCTTACGATAATGCGTGGTAGTAATAGTGTGTCACATGTCACATAGGGGACATGGTGCGGTCACACATCAGCCTCACCCAGAAGGAGGCAGAGCCGGAGTCTGACAGAGGCTGTAAGTGGCCCTCCCTGGAGGGCGTGGCCCAGCCCCATGCCACCTGGCCGGTGGAATACCAGAGAAGGGACCGGAAACCAGATCCTCTGGCTCAGCCCAGCATCCTGTCCCTCTTCGGCCTCATCCCATCTCTTCATTCCTGAAGCATCCCACATGACTGCGGGGAGAGCCCCGAGGCCCTCCTGCGGCAGCCGGGCACTCAGCCCAGTTCTCTGGGACTTTCTCGGCAGGAGCTCCGTGCGGTTACTGATCCGGAAAGTACAACACGCTCCGCCCGAGATGGGCCCCCAGCCCCGTGCCGAGGCGTCCTGGCAATTCTTCATGTCCGACAAGCCCCTGCAGCTCACTGTCTCCCTCAGCAAAGAGGTAATCCCCTACCCCACCCCCATTGCCTTGCCCTGTGAGGGAGCAGGCCTGGGGACGGCCACTGCCCCCTCTTCACCAGCCCTTAGCTCTGTGGGTGCGTCATAAATAACCTTGTTTCTAGGATAGCTGAAAACACAGTGTCTTTCATAATTTGGAACTGGTCACTGTGACCCTTGGAACAGGGTCAGATTGGCTTGCATTCTACCCAGGAGCCATCCTGACAGATGGGGACAGGACATGGGTGTTTGTCATGTGACCGACACAGCTGCCCCTGCCCTCCCTCTGCCCCGTGGGCCTGGTTCGCTAGTGCAGCGTCACTAGGCGTGGCATCCCAAATTCTTTACTGCCCAGGAAACTGAAGTGTCACAGAAGCCACAGGGGCGATGTCATCTATTAGAGGTGTCACGGTGGGAGGCTGTCCCTGGTCCCTCTGGGCACCAACAGTCAGTCATGTGCACAATGTATGTGCATGTGTGTGGCTGTGCACACATGCAAGGGTGCGCCCACCTGGGGCAGGATTGCACAGGGTCATGCTGGAGGTTTCCTTTCCTTTCATTCCTGCCCCTCGTAACGTCATGACTCCACTGAAGACCCCAAACGTGCCGCTCAGAACTCTGGGATCCTCCCCTACCTCCCACAGACTGGGTGGAACGTGTTGTGGACCCTTCCCTGGAGGGTTGGCCATCACGTCCTCTCCCTTAAGAGTATAGGATTCAGCCCCCTTTGCTCTAGCTAAGGGGATGGAGGTGGATCGAGACAGCCCTGAGAGTAAAGTTGGGTGCCACCACACTCTGTTCTCCTTTCCTGACGTGTCTGCCGACTTTTCCAGATCTACTTCCACGGGGAGCCCATCCCTGTGACCGTGACTGTGACCAATAACACGGAGAAGACAGTGAAGAAGATTAAAGCACTAGGTTGGTAGGATCTTCTCAAAACTAGAGGGCAGAGGCCGGGCGCGGTGGCTCACGCCTGTAGTCCTAGCTCTCTGGGAGGCCGAGGCGGGCGGATTGCTCGAGTTCAGGAGTTCGAAACCAGCCTGAGCAAGAGCAAGACCCCGTCTCTACTATAAATGGAAAGAAATTAATTGGCCAACTAAAAATATATACAAAAAATTAGCCGGGCATGGTGGCGCATGCCTGTAGTCCCAGCTACTTGGGAGGCTGAGGCAGGAGGATCGCTTGAGCCCAGGAGTTTGAGGTTGCTGTGAGCTAGACTGACGCCACGGCACTCACTCTAGCCTGGGCAACAAAGCAAGACTCTGTCTCAAAAAAATAAAACAAAAAAAAAACTAGAGGGCAGAGTCTTCTAGAATTTCTCAGCCTGACCATACTTCCTGAGGGGCACTTATCTGGCCCAATAAAGCCCTCTGGGCCCGTGGAGCTACCTGTGTGGGCTGGGTTTGGGCCAGGAGAGCAGACAGTGAGTTCTGGGATGCTGGCAGACAGTGTGCTTTTGAAGGACACCAGGGGTATAGCATGGGCTCCGAGGAGAGGAGGCGTCTCCCGGGAGCTGCAGTCTCAGGAGACTGAGTCACGGGTAGGAGATAACACAGAGTCAGTTACGGGTGACCAGAAACGGGCTGAGGCCAGAACTTGGAAACTGCAGCCTTGAAGCCATGGGCTGGGGGCGGGACCTGGGAAGCAGACTAAAATGGTCATCCGAGAGGTGCGGGCGGGGCGGTGTGTCTCTGGAAGGCCAGCGGGGACCAGGCACGTGCGTGGAGGGACCTGGGGCTGATCACCCGACTCCTGTCTTCCCTCTGCAGTGGAACAAGTGGCCAATGTGGTTCTCTACTCAAGCGACTATTACGTCAAGCCGGTGGCCACGGAGGAAGCACAGTGAGTAGCTGGTTGGGCTTCCATTTCCTGGGCCGCCTGGCCTTCTTTGTCAAGTTCCTCTTTTGTTCATGGCTGAAGAGGGAACTAGAATGCTCAGGGCGAGCCCGCCAGCCTTCCACTTCCTTCCCCTTCCTCCCCACAAGGGCTGCACAGCGAGTTAGCCTCACTACACCTCCGCTGCCCATCGCACAGGGGTTCTGAGGCTCAGGGCAAGCTAAAGTATGACAGAGAGGAGAGAAGTCGGAAATGTCACCATGGGAACAGCAGGGCCTTTCTATTTGTCCTGGGACTGAGTGGTTAGGAGTGGATACTATTTCTGTCCCCCACCAGAGAGTCAAATGAACTATCCACCCAGGCTAGGATTCCCCATCATTTGACCTTCTCAATTTGAAAATCTTATACCAGTGACGGCTAGATTAGAATGATGTATCTATTGTTTCTTAGCCGGTTGCCGTGAATGACTTTTCTCCCTTTATTAGAGTCAAAACCAAATGAGAATCCTGCTGTGGCTCCTGCATGCTGGCATGAGAGACCTGCCCACCTTTGCTCTGTGGCAGGAAGTCAGGTTTATTTACTACGCAGGCTTGGCAGTGGGTAGGAGAGGCACCCTGAGAGGAGAGCTCGCCCAGGTCTGTCCTCTCTGCCTCGCTGGCATATGCTAAGCACCATTGTATGTAACAAGTATTACCAGGGTTGGAGGAAGGTTGGGGCTGGTGGTGAGGAAAGACAAACGGATTCACTAAGATACTATTACATAATATTAAAAATGCAACTTTAGGCCGGGCGCTGTGGCTCACGCCTGTAATCCTAGCTCTTGGGAGGCCGAGGCGGGCGGATTGCTCAAGGTCAGGAGTTCAAAACCAGCCTGAGCAAGAGCGAGACCCCGTCTCTACTATAAATAGAAAGAAATTAATTGGCCAACTGATATATATATAAAAAATTAGCCGGGCATGGTGGCGCATGCCTGTAGTCCCAGCTACCCGGGAGGCTGAGGCAGAAGGATCACTGGAGCCCAGGAGTTTGAGGTTGCTGTGAGCTAGGCTGACGCTACGGCACTCACTCTAGCCTGGGCAACAAAGCGAGACTCTGTCTCAAAAAAAAAAAAAAAAAAAAAAAATGCAACTTTAAGAAAAAGTGTTACTATTTACTCAAAACAGATTCAGCTTTAAGTTGCAATACAGGTCTGCAGGGGAGGACAGCAGGAAAGAACTGCCACCCCCTAACTGCCTCCTTTTCTGCCAGGCCTGGGCTCTGCCCTACCTCGCAGGGTCATCCCTGTGCACCCTGGTGCCCTGGCTCGCCTGGCGGCATTTGCTCAACAGCAACAGAGGCAAACGCTCCTGGATGAATTTCCTCTAATATATAGCCCATTAGCTGGGCTTGTTTTAAACTCTTGGGTGCACTTTGGGCCAAATGATTCCCAGGAAACTGGAAATCATTCCAGGGTCTCCCCCAAAGGTGAGGGTAGGCTGGAAGCTGGGCCAGATCATGATAGCAGGTCTCAGGCTAGCGGCCACTCAGAAGGCTGCAGAGCACAAGCCATCGTCCCAGAACCCTGTGGCTCTTGGAGCTCTGGTGGGCAGGCCTCCTTGGAAACAGGTCAGACCTGACTCTCAAGCCACTCCCCACCACCTAGTCCAGATCCTGAGTGCTCTGGGAAGTGGCCCCAGGGCCTTGGCACAGTCCTCTGGCAAGCTCTGCGGCAGGAACGGCTCTCATCTGAACACAGACCAGGGCCCCCTTCCTATTCCGGTCACCTTTATGATGCAATTTCTGCCTCTGTCAATGCTACTGCCCAATGAAGCTTATAAAGAAAGGCTCCACCGCGACCCAGATGGGAGGACGTGGGCCACCCTGGGCTCTAGCAAAACTCTGTAAAGAGCTGCCCATATACACTAGAGGCAGGTTAAGCTGCAGCTGCTATAGACTCCCCAGGGAAATCGAATAGGGCAGTCCTTCCAGAAGGAGGCAGTTCAGACTTCCAGCTCTCTTGGAACCGGCTCAGGAAACAGTCCTCATGCCAGCTCCTGGGCAGGGTTTTCAGGCTACACCCTGCCTTCTGCTGGTGGCTATAGGATGCAGGGCGTGTTGCCGGCACACATGGGCTCTGCTGTCAAAGCGTGTGCAGCCATGTGACCATGGGCACACTTCCCGTCTGCAAAACGGGGATCTTGAGGGCGCCTCTTTGGTATGGGGCTGTGAGGGGATAAGGTGAGAAGCTACGACTGAGACCAGGCCTGGCACAGGGTGTGCATGCGAGAGGTAGAGCCGACCTTCCAGCCTCAGAGGCTGCACTGTGACCCCAGCGATGCCGCCAGGCCCTGGAGAAACGCTCGCTGCTGTGTCCCCAGCTCAGTCTCAGACCCACCCTTTGGCATGGGGTCCCTGCCATCTGTCAGCTGTCGGGAAACGCACAGCCAACTGATAATCAAGAAGATCGGCAGAGAAGGGCACGTGCTGCCTTGAACCCAGGCCAGGCCTGTGTGGGGTTCCCAAATGGAGGGCCCTGCGTCGCCCTTCTCCCCCACCCACCACGCAGTCGCACTCGATCCCCCAGCAGCGACATTGTTCAGCAGCAAGAGCCTTTCCAGCCTGGGCGCGTTGCAGACACAAGGCCCCGCGGCCCACTGCATTGTTCTAAAGTCTCAGGAGGCGATCGACTCTTGCGCCAGCTGGTCTCATTTAATGCCATAGAATGTTCTAGAAATTCAGCAATTCAGAGTAGGCCAAGATGCTTGAGGAAAGGCCCTACTGTTGCTGCCAGCCCACTGTGGGATTTCAGTAACACTGTTCTGCTTCTCGTAAGGCAAGTGTGCAGGCACCTGAACCGATCTTCCTAGTGAGTCCATATGGAAACTTTGATCCTGGCAGACGCTAAATGGCAAATATGGTCTGGTGGGGTTGATGGTAGCCTCTATGGTTAAATCTCCTCTCTGTTTTTCTTCCTCCAGAGAAAAAGTGCCACCAAACAGCACTTTGACCAAGACACTGACGCTGGTGCCCTTGCTGTCCAACAATCGAGAAAGGAGAGGCATCGCCCTGGACGGGAAGATCAAGCACGAGGACACCAACCTCGCCTCCAGCACCATGTGAGTCCCCGAGGCTCAGGACATGAGCCGAGACCTGTGGGTGGCTCCCTTCTCATTGTGCCCCCGGGGCTCACAGGCACGCTCGCGCAGCGTGGCGGGCTGGCATTTGCGGTGGGGAGTGCAGACTCAGGGGCCCAAACAGGGATTCCACTCCCACCCTGGTACGAGGTGGGGGTCACACCTGTGGGCAGCCCTGGAGACAGCCCTGTGCTAACCCCAGCTCCACTGCCTGCCCTCGGGCGACCCTGGCCAAGTGGCTTGAGCTCTCTGAGAACCTCAGTTCTCTCGTCTGTGAAGTGAGGGTGGTAATAGTCCAATCTCACAGAGTGGCCATAAGGATTAAGACACAGCCCATGTAAAACGTGCTGCTTGTCACACAGTCAGTGCTCCAGAAATGTCAGATACTGCTGTCTAAGCATCAAAGCTGGTGTAGCGCCCTAAGCATATGAGGCAGGCAATGCAATTGGCTGCATTCATTCATTTATTCATTTCCATCAGGAAAAGTGGAGAATGGGAGGTCCTGATGGCTACAGCTGTTGACTGAATATAATGAAAATAAGCGCTGATCTGCCGAGGCTGACTCAAAGAAGCACTGGCCAGTTCGGGCTGCAGATCTAGCGAGGACTGTGCAGGGAGGCTCCAAAGGTCTTTCAGGCTCCTGCTCTGGGAAGCATGTCTGCTGGTGAACCCCGAGTGTCTGGGTGGGAGACCCAAGCTCGAGGCCCGTTCTTGCCACAGAGGGAGCTGAGGGCTCCCTCTGTGGTCCCAGGAGACCACCTCTGAGGTGATGCCAATGCCAGCAAGGGGCTGGCGTGTTTGACCCCACAGTCCCTACTCTCACATTCTCTGAGACCAACAGGGTAGACAGCAAACATTTGGCACAAAGCAGGTAGGAGTCAAAGAATAAATGTAGCTTGTCCTCTTGAACACACTAACTGCCATGTGAGTTGTATTTGACTCACACTAGTTTTGAGCCCGGGGCCTCGAGAAGCTTATGTAACTCACATCTCTCCACCTTGGGAGCCACGTGAACAATTTTTCAAGTTGCATATAACTCACGCACAGAAAACAATACAAAATAACACATTTTTCATTAAATTAGAAAGGATTGTTTTGTTTTTGACGTTTTTATTTTCTTTTCCTAATGAAACACTGTGGCCCCAAGGAAAATTTATTTTTCTAGCAGGGCAGTCAATGTGTTAAAGGTGCTCTAGGGCCCAGTGAGCCGAGGGAGTTCCTTGGGGAGCACTGTGGTCCTGGAAGCTCGTGTCCAAGGTGCCTCCTCTCAGAGGCACGGCACCTGCCGGGTGCCACCTTGGATCCCTTCCCAGACCTGTCAGCACAACCTGCAGCCTTCCGGGTTCTCCAGCGTGTTTGCCATCGTCACTCATGGAGTCTTAGCTACATGTTCACAATATTCTTTCCGGACCTTAATTCCTGCTCTTAGCACCCTAGAATACTCCTGCCTTCTGTGTTGGATCACACGTGATAATAGCCTGTGTTGAAATGACCTGCACGGTGCCTGTCGGGTAGTAGGAATTCGGTCTGTATTAGTGGAATACGGAATCAAGTTTTTGTTGAGGAAGGTCACCTTACACTGTCCTTGGGGCACACCTGAGGGTCTCATGCCCCCTGTTCAGTCACTTACACATTGACTGAGCTCTCCCCAGGTGCCAGGCCTGATGCTGGGTGCTGGGGACACAGAGCTGTCAGGTATGGCCAAGGACAATCAGGGTTCCCTGTGCTGAGGGCTATAACAGAGGGTCCCCATGCACAGAGCGGGGAGGCCCAGTGCTGCCTGCAGGCGTCCAAGGAGGCTTTGCAAAGGGGGGAGAACTTCAACTTGAGGTCCTAGGGGGCAGGAGCAAAGAAGGGCGTTCTGGGGCAGGTTTGTGCTTGGCAAGGCCGGTGCACGGGGGCGCTGGGGCACCACCAAGGCCGAGGGGCAAAGGCTCCCTGCGGAGGCTCCAACCTGGAAGATCTCTCAGGAGGAGGAGCCTGGCGTGTGGGAGATAAGTTGCTGAGATAACCCAGGCAGGCAGAGCCTGCAGGAGGACTGTGAGGGCAGGAGGACAGGGTACCTTCCAGGGATGACAGTTTGTGCAGGTGGGGGGAGGGAGGAGCCAAGAAAGATGAGGGAGGAGCCAAGAAAGCATGAGCATCAGTGGAGGCTGAGCACGAGGGAGGGGAAGCACGCTCCATCCTCTGTGAACTCCTAGAGGGAAAACACAGGAGTCCCTCCAATGCCCCAAACGTAAAGTTCTAGGACTTTGGCAGCTTGGCTGAGTTCACCAATTCCTGGAGAAGCGCCCCCATGCCTGTGTGCCGGGATGGGAGCTTAAAGGCTTACTTTGCTGCTCTCCTGCATCCTTCTCCTTTTCCCTTCTCTTTGGGCAGCATTAAGGAGGGCATAGACCGGACCGTCCTGGGGATCCTGGTGTCTTACCAGATCAAGGTGAAGCTCACGGTGTCAGGGTGAGTGTCCCAGAGCCGAAGCTCGGTTTACTCTGGCTTGGTCACTACTTTCCTGAGTGATTGGGAGGCAGAAAGCAAGAGAAAGCCTTCAGCTTCTACTGATTGCCAAGTAGAATTTGGAGAGATTTTATTTGTCTAGTTTCACAATTTTGTCCAATATAATGTCACATGGAAAAAGGTAGAAAAGCAGACTATTTAACTTGTGGGCTATTAGTACCACTTTGCAAAAATAGGCGTGCATGTGCCCAGGTGATAGAAGTTGACAGGCAAGAATGAAAATTAGTTGAATGTTATATTGTACTTCAGAAAAAAAATAACTGCTATAAAATGAACTCTCAGTAAATCTTCATTTATTTGCATCTTAAGAGGCAAACATCCATAAAGAGAGGACCTTCCCTTCCCAAATGTGTAATCATAGGATTTGGGGGGCTCCTTTTCATACAAGAGGGCAAATATCTGAGTTCTAAGGAAACAGATTTCCATTTTCCTTTGAAGCCAATTTCTTTCATTGTTTTAATCTCATAAAAAGAGAAAAACTTTAATCCCAGCACTTTGGGAAGCCAAAGTGGAAGGATCACTTGAGGCCAGTAGTTTTAGACAAGACTGGGCAACATAGCAAGACCCCATCTTTAAAAAAAAAATAAGATTAGCCAGGCGTAGTGGCATGTACCTGTAGTCCTAGCTATATGGGAGGCTGAAGGAGGATGATTGCTCGAGCCCAGGAGTTTGAAGTTATAGTGAGTTATGATCTCATTACTGCACTCTAGCCTGGGTGATAGAGCAAGACCCTGTCTCTTAAAAAATAACAAGCCAAAAAAGGAAAAACTTGAATTCTCATTTTCCTTTCAAATACCATTGCCAAATGGCTTATTTTTGAACCTTAGGGCTTGAACCTAAGTGAGTCCTCATTTTAACTAATCCTCCTGAGAAAGAGATGAACCCACAGGTGAGAGGAGGAGTGAAATTGAGTGTTAAAGGATGCAAAGATCCTAGAAGCTGTGAGTTAGGGAACTGGGGGGCCATGAGAACTGGGCTGTGTCCTGCCTCAGCCCAGGGACTGACTGAGGAAATGAAGTCATGTTCCCACTGCGGACAGTCACCATAGCCATTTGTTTTGTGTTTTCTAGCTTTCTGGGCGAGCTCACCTCCAGGTAAGCCTCTTCACCTCCCTTCTCTGCTTGATTCTCAGGCTATCAAAGACAACAAGCCAGGGGGTCCCAAATAGTAACCTGTGAAAGCTTGTTTCTCACAGTTCTGCTCAGAGGTGTTAGGAAATGATGCCCACTGCCTTTGGAAGCATCCCCAAAACCTTCCTGTCTTCTTTCCCTCCTTTTTTTTTTTTTGTGTAAATCCAAGTCACTCCATAGCCCTTCAGCTTTTGGGATTCAGTGGTTCCTACTCATCTCTGTTCCATTCTGTAGCAAGGGACTGTGCCCAGGCCACAATGCACCAGCTTCACAGAGATTCCAACACATTAAAAATGGTGTGCCGGCTGGGCGCGGTGGCTCACGCCTGTAATCCTAGCACTCTGGGAGGCCAAGGTGGGTGGATCGCTCAAGGTCAGAAGTTCAAAACCAGCCTGAGCAAGAGTGAGACCCCGTCTGTACTACAAATACAAAGAAATTAATTGACCAACTAAAAATATATAGAAAAAATTATCTGGGCATGGTGGCGCATGCCTGTAGTCCCAGCTACTTGGGAGGCTGCAGGAAGATCGCTTCAGCCCAGGAGTGTGAGGTTGCTGTGAGCTAGGTTGACACCACGGCGCTCTAGCCCGGGCAACAGCGTGAAACTCTGTCTCAAACAAAACGAAACAAAACAAAACAAAACATAAATAAACGGTGTACCTTGTGGCAAAGAATATTTTTAGAAACTATCCTTTCTCCAGGACTTCACTTCTTCTTCACCCACAATATCACATCACTGCAACCAATAACCATGAGTAAGAGGAACCTAAAAATACTAGCTGCCTCAGTCATGCCTATGTGAGGTTTCTAGATCTTGGTCCAGGAAAGATATTTAAAATTCCAACTTGATCACTTCCTGATTTTTGTTTTGTTATTATTTATTTATTTCCCCTTGGTCAATTTGCATTGTTTTGTTTTCAATCCCACAGAATTAATTGTCTTTCAGCTTGGGCCTGGGAATCTTTTGTGAATCCCAGTAGCCACAGCTCTTTGCTGTGTGATTTACAACTGTGTGCGCGCACGTGTGTTCTCGCTAATCAGTGTTGTTCTTCTCTTACAGTGAAGTGGCCACTGAGGTCCCCTTCCGCCTCATGCACCCCCAGCCTGAGGACCCAGGTCAGTCGTGCCCTTTCTTGGCTTTCTCCAGCTTTGCACTACTTGCAGATTTACAGATTTTAGTCTTTCTTGACCACACCTCTGAGCATGAGTGTGGCCAGGTGAGATCCCTCACCTGCGCCTTCCTGAGCCTGCCCCCCTCTAGGTGGGGTGTGGAGGATGTAGGATCCTTGCCTTGGAGGGGGACAGTTTGGTGAGATTTTACCAGGAATGATTTAAAAGTAAATGTTTTGCTGTCAATTTAGATTTAAAGATGATTTAGGTAAAAAATAAATTTGAAAGCCCGAGGTTTTTGTACAGTGAAAGCCTTCTTGTTTCATTTAGGAGCCTTAACAGGCATTTAGAAGATAATAGATATTTTTGACAGGGGTGGTTGTGATGAGAATACAGAAAATACGAGAAAAGAGGGTCTGGCTTGGTTCCTGACACCTCAGCTCATTTGAACTGTAAATGCATTGGCTCTTGTGTGGATGTTAAGGCACTAGTTGTACAACTCTGTGTACGTGCTAAAACCACTGGACTGTACACTGTGAAGAGGTGAGCTGTATGGTATGTGAGTTTGATCTCCATAAATCTCCTTCTGAAGAGGTAAATGAAGCAGCAAAAATAACATAGTTGCAATCTCAGAAATTTTGAGAAAAAATTCTCCATTGTGTGTTAAGGCAGTCAAGTTAACAGGAAAGAAAAATGGACCTGTCTGAATGAGAACTCTCCATAGCCATAGTAGTAAGGAATATTTTAAGTAAAAGTGGTATAAACAAGCAAAGCAGGGTTTATTTTTCTCATATTTTATAAATGGCTTTTCTATGTTGATAATGAAATGCATTTACATATTAGAATGAGCCCTCATATTCATTTTAGGTTTCCTCTCAAAAATATTTTGCCTGAGGCCGGGCGCTGTGGCTCACGCCTGTAATCCTAGCTCTTGGGAGGCCGAGGCGGGCGGATTGCTCAAGGTCAGGAGTTCAAAACCAGCCTGAGCAAGAGTGAGACCCCGTCTCTACTATAAGTAGAAAGAAATTAATTGGTCAACTGATATATATATAAAAAAAAAAAAAAATTAGCCGGGCATGGTGGCGCATGCCTGTAGTCCCAGCTACCCGGGAGGCTGAGGCAGAAGGATCACTCGAGCCCAGGAGTTTGAGGTTGCTGTGAGCTAGGCTGACGCCACGGCACTCACTCTAGCCTGGGCAACAAAGCGAGACTCTGTCTCAAAAAAAAAAAAAAAAATTTTGCCTGAAAGTGTCATTTCCAAATATTTTGGATTCAAACCCTCAGTGCACTTTGCCAAAACCTTCCCTTGGAGAAAACTACAGTCTAGCCATACATTTTTCATTCATTTATGCTTATATCATTAGAAGACTATTTTTTAACTGTGTGAGATTAAGATGCCTTCTGGTTCCTCTCAAGGACATTAAAAAGGAGATGCCATAGTTTATGTTGGGCTGTTTTCTGGAGCTTTGAACAGACTTTGTGACTTAATTTGGGAGAAGTGGAGTTGTTCTTCCTCCACAGACATTTTTATATTCCAGTCATTATGGCCCTGACATTGAACTTATCACAATGTCAGCACGAAACAATGATCTTTTGTACCATGAGACAAAAACCACATTTTGTTTGTCAATTCGTCTGTTGGTGGATGTTTGGGTCCCTTTACAGGGAGCCAGGATTAGGACAAATCACCCCACGGTCACAAAACTCTGTTTTCTAGAGTCACCAAATCTCATATCTTATATCTTCTCCACCTAGTTCCTGGATTCTAAACAGAGAAAGCCTGAGTTGTAGTTAAGCCTACCCAGAGCCCAAGGCCAAGTAATTTGTAGGTCATAAGTGCTGTGGAAAGTCTAGCAAGTCCCCTGTCAAGAGCATCTGTACGGTATCCTGTTGATTTGATTCTTCCTGTTGTCTACCTCAAGTCGATGGCCCCAGTTGGTGTAATCTGATCCCTTAGCTCTGTGGGCTTGCAGGCTGTTTCTAGTCCAGGGGACAATTGGATGAGCACTTCCCCTGACAGTGCTGGGGATGAGACACAAAAGCCGTGGCTCACCATCAAGCCACTGCTATGCTCCCAAAATGTGTCAGGTGCAGTTCTTTAACTGTACCAGTGCTTTACTAGGTGGGCAGAGAGCTACGAAGGAACAAAAACCACCCAAACCAATAGCAATTAATCTGGGGACACAAAGCACACGCAAACAACCCAACAAAAAGAGATCAACGTGTTAACAGAAGTTGAAAACAGAGAGTTGCGGGTGGCCCTCAGCCTTGAGCGCACATTTCAGCCCTGGGGTGCTGGTGAACTGTCAAGTCCCAACTCCCACCCCTGTGGAGCCCAGTAGGATAGAGGTGCCTGGAACAGGCACCCTCAGGGCACCGGGCGTCTGAGGGGCACTGAGGGAGAAATACTTTGAAAAGAGAAGCAACATGGGACGGGGTGAGGATGATCAGGGTAGATGTCCCAGGGGTGAGATTGCTGGGGGTCGGGGGAGGGTTGTGGACGTTGAAAGGGAAGCAGTGGTTAAAGATGCAGGGAGAATGGGAGTGGGATAGGCAAGAAGCAGGAATCACATGCGGGTATCATGAATTGCATGTATGGATTATCCTGCAAGCTATAAGGTCACCTAAGCAAGGCAGGAATTTTCCAGGTACAGGCATGAGACAGAATTTACACTAACAGATCTCTCTCTCTCCCTCCCTGCCCCCAACCCCTCCCTGATGTGTGCTTCCAGCTAAGGAAAGGTAAGCCACTTGGACGCTGCCCTGGCTTTCCCTGTGGCGGGACCTCCTTCTCTAGCCCAAACCCTGCTTTCCGTCTTAGTGCATGTGCTGTGCGCTCAGGGCGGCACAGGCCACATCCCGCCCTCCAGCTCCCTAGCACGTAGGGCCCACACAGCTGCGCTGGGTCTGCCGGCTTGCTCTGCGTCCTTCACGTGCTCTCGCGTGTGCTTGTTAATGAGATCTTAGACAAAAGCCACGCGGAAAAGGCATGCTTCGTGTTCCATCATGGGCAAAACCTCTATCTGTTCCTTTGTTGCAGAAAGGAGATCAAGGATCTTGTTTCAGCTTCAGCTTCAAAGAGCGTGCAGTGATCAACATGTTGTCTGTTTTATTTTAGTTTCCAGGATGAAAATTTAGTTTTTGAGGAGTTTGCTCGCCAAAATCTGAAAGATACAGGAGACACTGAGGAAGGGAAGAAGGACAAGGATGACGCCATTGATGAGTGAAGACGTCGGCTCAGGACAGGTGGAAGTGGTCCGTAGTTACCAGTGCCACAAGCAAAGCGCCACAGTGGGCCCTGCAGAGTTATGCTAAATACGAAATAGCAGTCTTCTTCCCAGAAATAAAGCTTGTCCCTTCTCCCCTGAGTCAGGCTGATTTGTTAGGGAGGCCGAGCTGATGCCACTGACACTTTCAGGGGCCCTGGACTTGGGGGTGGCGGGCAGCATCTACAGGGGACGCCAGCGTTCCATGCAAGGGCTCAGGACTTGGCCATCAGGGTGAGAAGTTCTCTAGAAATGCTGATGCAGTAGGGCCTCGAGGCATCCGGGGCCTTTCCCAGGGGCCCCGGTCTGAGCTGTTTCTCTGGAAACACATAGGGGGACATGTGTTTCTAATTACCTCATCAGTCCTAGCTCCGGGGCCCCTAAAATAAGAGCCTCCTGAGATAAACAGGGCAGAGAATGAGTGGGCAAAAATACTCTTTATTCCTGATTCAACTTTTGGTTCCAAGTCCCTGTTTGAGCTCTGGGTTGTGCAAGCAACAGAATCAGATTTGGTTCACTAAAAGTGGGGGAAAAGGAAGGAAGTGGAAGAACCCTAAAGCAGTGAGAGAACTGAGCTGAAGGAAGACCCGGAGCTGCTATACCTGGGGTGGGCAGAAGTCAGAGAAGCTCCAGGGGTCTCAGCCTGGGAGCTCAGGGACCTGCTCTCTGCAGCCACCATTCATGGGGGTCAGCACCAAGCCCTCCCCACGTCTGCATCTCCAGGTCCCAGTCTGCAGTTCCTGGGAAGGAGAATCTGACAGGCCCGGCTTCAGCCAGGTGAATCACTACCCCGTGGCCAGTGATGGTGGAACCCAGCCTAGGAAAAGGGGTTCACTATGGGCCAAATGGACTTCTTGGTCAGAGAATGCCTCACTGAGACTAGGCAGGGAAGAGGTCGGGGGGAGGATGCTTGGTGTCAGGGAGGCAGGTGGAGCTGCAGGTAGAGGAGGGATAATGGAGGTGATACCAGGGCCCTGTCTTTCATGAGGTCCCTTCCTGGCCTGTGGTACCCACCAGCCTGGGGCCTGCTGCTGCCGGCACAGAGACTGAACAGTGCTCATGGTGGCCGTGGAGGGGCTCCGGATGTGTAGGCTCTGGTCCACGCTTTTGGGGGCAGCAGAAAACGGCTTTGGTGATTTCTCCATCATTCAACTCACCCACAGAGGGCAGTGGGTTGAATGGGCAGGGGTTTTGTGTGGGGTGTACTACTGGATCAGGTTTTTGGGACTGAACACAGGAGCAGAGGGCTGGCCAGGACATGGGTTCCTTGCACATGAAGGCTCTTAGCGTCTAGGGCTGTTCAGCAGGATTCCAGGCTGGTTTGGAGCCTGGGGACTGTGATCTGGATGAGGCGGCTCCACTTGGGAACCTTGGATGGGATCCCACATAGACAAAGCAAGGTGTGGACCTGTGTGTTGACTTGGAGGCATCCTGGTATTGGCAGGGATGAGGATTCAATATCATCATCATCATCATAATACAGGTAGAAGATTTGTCCTTTAGCTGTGGGTTAGCAGGGTCAGACACAGTCTGTCATTCTTTTTTCTCCTGTGCTAAGGGAACGGCCTGTTACCCTTCCAGCCTACACCCCTTTCTCACAGGGTACCAGGCAAAGGGACGGCCAAGGTGGCATGTTCCACTGGGGATTCCCTGTCACACTGAGCCCTTTTTCTGCCCTCTGCCCGGAGCACCGCCTGCTGCAGCTAGCTCCTGCTGGAGCTCTTGGGCAAGCCAGAGCCCAGGATTCTACCCTGCAGTGCCTGGTGAGAGGACCAGCCTATTGGTTCCTGCATTGCCTGACCCTTTGGAACTGCATGGGTGGGAGAGCAGTAGGGAAGGGCTGGAGGACAAATGCCTGGAGACCAGAGGTCAGAACCGCCCGTGCCCTCCAGGTTATTTCAGCCTCCAAACATCCTGATACAGAACCCTAGGTGCCTGCTAGCTTGCGGCCTGCAGCTGGCCACTGTGGGAAGGCAGGGGACAGGAAGCGAGCAGCCAACTGTCCCGAGTGGGATGTGGAACCTCAGCTCAGCTCTGCCTGCACATTTGTAGCATTGTGTCTTCTGGTGTGCAGACCTTCAGTGTCAGGAGACAGGAAGTCTGTGTGCAGGTTGAATGTGTGGCCCAGGGTTTGGGGGACAGGTTCAGTGCAAGAGCCCGTTGAAGGTGCTGCACAGAGAAAGTGGTGGCTGAAAACTTGGGACAACATTCTCCAACCAACAACCAAAGGGCTGGAGAAGTGGGAATCCCTGCCATTTATTGAGCACATATGACATTTAATCATTCCACAAACATTTGGGAGTCAGTCCTGTTATTCCCATTTGTTAGATGAGGGAATTTCAGTTCAGAGAGGTTATGTACTTTATTCAAGGTCACACAGCTAGTGGTAGTCAAGACTTGAATGCTGGTTTCCCTGAGTCTATAAACAGACTGTTGCACACTGTATGATGCTGAATGGGAGTAGGAGAATTTGGAGGGCCTGAGGGGGGAGGTCAGCATTTATGATTCAACTATGGATGCCCATAAGTTCTTTTTTTTTTCCTGTCTGAGATAATTGCACATTCACATGCATTTGTAAGGAATAATACAGAGATATCTCCTGTGTCCTTTACCCAATTTCCCCCCATGGTAACATCTTGTAAAACCATAGTACAATATCACAACCAGGGTATTGACTGACCCTGGGTACAGTCCACCCATCTGAGTCAGATCTCCCTAGTTTTACTTATACTCGTGTGCATATTTACTTCTGTACAATTTTATCACGTGTAGTCAACTGCTTTTTAGGGTGTCTGTTCTCTTACTCCTTTAACATTTTTTTTTTATTGCTTTGCTCCCAGTTTAATTTCACAGGCATGAACATTTCAATTAATTGATCCCTGGGGGGTAGGGAAGGTGGGGGTAGGAGTTGACATGTTTGGCATGTTCGGCAATGTGTGGGGCAGTTTTTGGTTGTCACAATGCCCAGGGGCCAGGGAAGCTATATGCCACGTGCAGTGAAGAAATGGGCCGCTCCAAATGTCAGTCATAACCCTAGTTCAGGGTAAAACAGGATTATTCCCATGTTTTCAAGCGTCCCACTTATATATTCCAACGTGAAGCAGTTCTTCTTGACAGGAGTTGTGCCTCTCCACTGACATGTCACGTGGAAGGATTAGCTTGGATTTGAAGTGTGTTATTACCGCCACCTTGATGTGCCCTCAAGGTGGGGTGAGCTCAGGGAGCGGCATTATCCTTAGAGATGATTCACAGCGTGACTCATTCAATAAAGAGGCTCTGGAGGGAATGTGCTCTTCCAGGCCAGCCGCTCTGGGGGAGTCGATCTCCGGAGTGACAGCATTGTACGTTCACCGGGGAACAAAAAGGCTTCTTCACTCCTCAAAGAAGATTTATGCCAGAGTTACGCTTCTCTGCCTTAACAATATAATATAACTCTTACCAAGCCTAATACTCTTTTTTGAAGTGCTACTTTTTATTTCAAATAGTTTTAGATTTACAGAAAAGTTGCCAAGATAGTACAGACAGGCCCCAACACCCAGATTCCCGTTATTCACGGTGCACATTCACTTCGTGAATCAATACTGACATGTTATTACTGAACCAGAGCCCACACTTTACTCAGATTTCCTCAGTTTCTACCCAACGCCCCTTTTCTGTTCCAGGATCCCATGTAGGGTCCCACATGTTGTTTATTCATCACATCTCCTGGGCTCCTCCTGGCTGTGATGGTCTGGAATACTTTCTTGGGACTGCAAATGTCCTCTTCTCCAGCACGGCTTCTGCCTCCCAACTGTCACTGTACTCACGTTATTGTTCTTGCCTTTTTGCCTCTAACTTTTTCCTTTTTTTTTTTTTCTTTTGAGACTGAGTCTCACTCTGTTGTCCGGGCTAGAGTACCGTGGCATCAGCCTAGCTCATAGCAACCTCAAACTCCTGCCTCGGCCTCCTGAGTAGCTGAGACTACAGGCATGCGCCACCATGCCTGGCTAATTTATATATATATATAAATAATAAATATATATATAATACATATAAAAATATATAAATTAGCTGGACAACTAAATATATGTATATTTAGTTGTCCAGCTAATTTTTTTCTATTTTTTTAGTAGAGACAGGGTCTTGCTCTTGTTCAGGCTGGTCTCGAACACATGAGCTCAAATGATCCACCTGCCTCTGCCTCCCAGAGTGCCAGGATTACAGGCGTGAGCCGCCATGCCTGGCCACCTTTTGCCTCTAAAATGATGAACTCAGATGTCCTGTGAGCTTCTAACAGGTGTAGGCAGTGGTACACCAGGCACCTCAAACTCAGTTTGTTGAAAAGCAGACTCTTCTTCATTTCTAGCTCTGCTCTTGCTTGGTGACACAGTCATCCTCCAGAAAGTCCAGTATCTGGGAGGCACCCCAACTCCCTAATCTCTTTGACTAGGAGCCGCTGGTCCCTTTTCTTCCCTCTCCTGCTGTGTCTCCCACCTGTCACCTCTGTCACCATGACCACCACCTTGGTTCTGGCCCAAATCAGCACTGCCTGGCTTGGTACTGTCATTTCTCAGTGGCCTCCCTGTTTCTAGTCTTTTCTCCTCTGGATCCTTCTCTGTCCAGATCTGTGAGCTGGTGGGTGTGGCCCAGAGGCTGCTCTGGGTCCAGCTGCCGCTGCTTCTTCCCCACCTCCTGTGCCCATCCTGCCATCGGCTCACCAAATCCCTTTTCACCCCCTCAGCTCACCCCCTAGCTCCTCCTTTTTGTATTTTCCTGAACACTCCCTTCCTTTCATTCCAACATCAAACCCTGCTCCCCTCTCTCTTCCCCTGCATACCTCCTTCTCCTCCTCCCACCTTGTACACCCCTAGCCTTTTGCATTTATGAATCACACTATATTGTAACTAATTGATACAAAAGACCAAACTCTGAGGGGAGGCAGAACACCCTTCGCACCTGCATTAGTTTCTTAGAGCTAACAAAGTCCCACAGATGGTGGCTTAAACAGATACTCATTGCCTCACAGTTCTGGAGGCTGGAAGTCTGAGCCCACAGGATGGTTCCTTCTGAGGCCTCTTCTTGGCTATAGATGGCTGTCTTCTCCCTGCATCCTCACCTGGGCTTCCCTCGGTGCGTGTCTCTGTCCCAATCTCCTCTTCTTTTTTTTTTTTTTTTTTGAGACAGAGTCTTGCTTTGTTGCCCAGGCTAGAGTGAGTGCCGTGGCGTCAGCCTAGCTCACAGCAACCTCACACTCCTGGGCTCAAGCAATCCTGCTGCCTCAGCCTCCCGAGTAGCTGGGACTACAGGCATGAGCCACCACGCCCGGCTAATTTTTTCTATATATATTAGTTGGCCAATTAGTTTCTTTCTATTTATAGTAGAGACGGGGTCTCGCTCTTGCTCAGGCTGGTTTCGAACTCCCGACCTCGAGCAATCCGCCCGCCTCGGCCTCCCAGAGAGCTAGGATTACAGGCGTGAGCCACCGCGCCTGGCCTCCAATCTCCTCTTCTTATAAGGACACCAGTCATATTGGATTAGGGACCAGCCCCATGACCTCATTTTAACTTAATGACCTTTTTATTTATTTATTTTTATATATTATTAAATTTTCATTTCCTTTTTTTTTTTCTTTTTCTTTTTGCCTCTAAAGGGAGTTCATACAGTTGTGTTAATGACCTTTTTAAAGACCCTAACTCCAAACATGGCCCCATTCTGAGATACTGGGGATTCGGACTTGAGCATGTGAGTTATGGGAGGACACATCAGCCCATGGCAGTGCCCTTCTCTCCTCTTTCTTACTATGAGCTCCTCCTGGGCACGCTAGCCCCGCAGCATGGGTTGGGGAATCCATGGTCTGAGTTCAGATCCTGCCTCACTGCCACACCTTGGGAGAGGTGTCAGAACCTCAGGTTTCAGGGTCCTCATCTCTAGGATGAGACCATTATGTTGGCTCAGTGGGGCTCACATGACGAGTAGTATCGCAGCCCAAGTGTCTCGCATGTGTCTGGTGCTCAGTACTCGGAGCTGTCACTCTCCTTGTGTGTTGCAGACTTTCTGTATGATGGAAGTGTTCTATATTTGTGCTGTTCAGCGTGGTAGCTGCTAAGCCACATGCAGCTACTGAGCACTTGAAATCTGGCTCATGTGACTGAGGAACTGAAAATTTTAATGAATTGAAATCTAAATTTAAGTTGCCACATGTGGCTAGTGACTACAGCAGGTGCAGTGCAGCCTGGTCAGCCTGGGGGCCTTCACCTTGTCCCAGATTGCTCCTGCATTAGGCCCAGCCCTCCTCTGTCCTGGCTGTGAGGCTGTTCTCTTGGCCACATCCCCATGCCAGATGCTACTCTGTGGCCCTGGGGGGCGGGGGAAGCATTGCCCAGTGCAGTGGGGGCCAGAGCAAACTCACCGGCAGGCTGGCTTGGGCAGCCCCTCCTGCCTTGCCCCTCACAGCAGGGCAGAGAGGTGGACAGCATTTCCTCCTTGTCTACCTGGATGTCTCCACAGGCACCCAAAACTCAACTGACCTCATCTCCAAGTGCACCTCCCCCTCTTCTGCCCAGCGGAGGGCTGGACCCCCATCCACTATGGAGCAGTCCCTGTCAAAGACTTGGGGCGCATCCAGCTCACCTCCGCTTCCCTCCAGCCTCGGGTCACTGCTCTCCTGCGTCCCAGTCCAACATCTCCATGTCTCTGTCCCTCAGCCCTTCCCAGGGATCCAGGCGCCCACCTGCCCAATTACTTCAGAGACTGGATCACAGGCCCCAGCTTTGTGACCCAGTCCCGCCCAGGTTTAAACCCCTCAGGAGCTTCCTGCAGCCCTGGGGCCGCAGCGGAAAAGCCAGCCCCTTACCTGGTTCACAAAGCCCTGTTTGACCTGCCCACCCCCAGGCTCCAATCTTCCGGCCACTTTCCTCCCTCTCAGCGCCAGCTTCCCTTTCTTCATTCCAGACACTTGTTCTCTGTCGCCTCCTGCCCCTGCACAAATCTGGTCCTTCCTAGAACACGGTCCCCCCTCCGGGGATGACTGCTGCGCTCCTATTCCATCTCTCGTCCTAAGCCGTTTTCTCCAGGAAGCCCTCGGGGATGGAATGGTGCATCCCTGTCTGGCCTCCAGAGGCCCGTCCAAGCGCTTTCTTCTTCCTTCCCCGCACTCCCGCACGCACCCACCCACTCCCCAGCTGGATGCCGGCCACGCCACGCTGGGCGGGACAGACTCTGTCGCCGGCCTCCTGGAGCTCACTTAATTCTGATGGGGAAGATTAAAGATTGAAAAAAAACAGAAGCAAAAAAAACCACACAAGTTGTGTCCCAGGAAGAAAACAAACCGAAGACAAGCCAGGGAGGGGTGGGGTGCCTGCCCCCCTCCCCCCGACACCGCGAGTGCGGCGGGGAGGGGCTCCGCGAGGCGCCCTCTGCGGCTGCGCGCCCGGCCGACAGGGGGCGCGGCGGGGACGAGCCGGGGGCCGCTCCGCCCCGCCCCGCCCCCGGCCTCGCCAGGCCCGCCCCGCCCCCGCCCCGCCCCCGCCTTCGCCCCGCCCCCGGCCTCGCCCCGCCCCGCCCCGCCCCCGCCCGCGGTGCGCGCGCTGGCCCGGCAGCATGGCGGCGGCGGCGGGCGCCCCTCCGCCGGGTCCGCCACAGCCGCCTCCGCCGCCGCCGCCCGAGGAGTCGTCCGACAGCGAGCCCGAGGCGGAGCCCGGCTCCCCGCAGAAACTCATCCGCAAGGTGTCCACGTCGGGCCAGATCCGTCAGAAGGTGAGCCCGCGGCGCGGCGGCCCGGGCGCGCGCCCCTCACGCCGCGGCAGCCCCGGCCGAGGCCCGTGGCCCTGCCCGAGTGGCCGCCCAGGCCCGGGGTCCCGCGGGCGCCGCTGCCCGGCCGAGCGCACCGCGCCGCGGTAACGGGCCGGCGCCCCGGGCCGAGCGCAACGCCCCCGGGCGGACGGCAGGCGGCGGCCGGGCGGGCGGGGGGCGCGCAGGTGGGCGCCGCTGGGGCCGCTCCACGGGGGCCGCGCGCCGGGGCGACGGGCGAGGGGCGCGCGCCGCGGTGGGCCTCGAGGGAGCCCGGCGCGGCGCTGCAGGGACCCGGAGGGAGGGGAGGCCTAGAGGCGGGAGGCTGCGCTGGTCCGGCCGAGCGGATCAGACTTGGGGCTCCCGGCTGCGTCCCGCAGGCTGCGCGCTCCCCGAGCCTCCGGTTCTGCACGATTCTGAGGGGGACTGCTCCGGTTATTTGCCGCCGGCTGCGCTGAAGACTTACTTGTGCGGCCCTCAGAAGTCCGGTCGGACCCAGGCTTCATCCTTTTCCCCTTTGTCCCAAAAGGGAAGGGATGCGCGTTCAGTGACCGTCTCTCCCTCTCTCCTCCGGCCAGAGGGGACTGCGCACCCGCTTGGCACCCAGCTCTCCATGGAGAACTCCAGGCGCTGAATATTAGATGGAGAAAGACGCATGTCCTTTTTGCAGGATGAAAGTTGCACCCTTTCCCCCCCATTGTGGTTACTGTTGAAAACTGCTTATGGTTTTTGCTACAGGTGAGCCCTCCCCGTTAGAACACGGCTTCCTTAGGCAGGTGGCCAGCCAGGTGGCTGAGAGCAGATTGTGTCCGTGGGGCAGCCCCGCCAGCTGGCACGGATGTTCTCCTCCTGCTGCAGTGCGCTTTTCCTCCAGGGCTGGTCAGTTTCAGTTGGTCCCTTCACCATGAGAGCCATTTCTTGCCTTCTCTTCTGTCAGCTTTTGATACCAGTGATGGGAAACCTTAGGTCCTAATGTGTTCAAACAGGCTTGTTGTAATGTGCTCCAGTTACTCAGCCAATAGGTGTTGAACACCTGCTTTGTTCCCGGTATAACATTAATAGTGATAGCTATAGCAGGTAACATTTCTTCGATACTTATTATGTGTCAGGCACTTCTCTTGGGTTGCTTTACAGCCCTTGGCATGGGTTAGCTCGTTTAGTACTAGTGATAACCTAATGAGTTCGGTGTTGTCTACCATCGCTGTCTTATGGAATTGGAAATTGAAATAGGTTATATGACTTGCCCAGCTTGTCACAGGTAGTAAATGTGGATTCAGATTTGAACCATGGTCAGGATTCTAAGGTGGAAGACAATGTCTCCTCTTAGAGTTTCTCAGTCTAGTGGGGAGGTGGAACCTGTGCAGATGACGTTACAACATAGTAAGTGCCGTGGAAGCTCAGGGGGCAGAGAACTGCCCTGGGGGGAGGCAAAGATGAAGAAGTTCCTTTTAAGGTGGGATCTTGAAGGATAGAGAGTCTGCCAGGCCAAGTGGGGGAAGGAATGGCATTCTACCTGTTTGAACATTGTGTCTAAGGTTTAGGCACACCTGGGAATGGTCAGAAGTTGAGCCAGAAAGTGAATCAGGTTGAGTGGAATTAGAGGCTGGAAAGGTAGGTCGGGGCTGGATTTTAAAGGGATAGTCCGTTTGAAGCATTGGCTTTTGGGTCTAGGGCAAGAGGGAACCACAGGGGATTGATAAAACATGGGAGTGATGGCTCTCATATGCCTTTGGGAAGATCTCCAAGTAGCTGTAAATGGTGCTGATAGGAGTTGCTCAAGCAAGGTGCTGCCCAGTGTTGGGTAGATCATGTGATTTACAAGTGTGATTAAGATCAAGATTGTGTTGAGAGAGATTTGATTCCTCTGAGATTCCAGTGTCAGTCCACATTTTGTTCTTTAGAAGGTGTTTTGCTTTCTTTCTTTTTTCTCCTAAAACAATAGCTGCTGTACCAGCTGTTCTGGTTGAGGAGGAGTAATGGGTAGAGTGTTAAAAATACACCCCGAGGACTTGAGTTTCTGAATACAGTCACATCTGCTGTACAGATAGCTTAGGCTGATTTTTTTTGGGTTGTTAGAGATTGTCAGAATGTGGGAAATGTGAGCTTTAAAGTGTATGCAGTAGCCCCCCCCCCCCTTTTTTTTTTTAGCAGATAAGCCATTCACAATTTTTTTTTCCGGTATATGTGGTACATGATAGAAATATCCAAAATGATAGGGGATATCATTCTGGGTTCAAAAAGAAAAACAGAACCCATTTTAAATATTTAAAACGGAGGGAAATTTATTGTAGAAGAGTGGTTGTACAAGAGATGAGAGAACTGAAAATATAAGCTGCAGGCAGTAGAGGCAAGATGGAGATGAAATAACAAGCAGAAACCACTGCCACCCCTAAGCTGGAGGGGCAGAAGTAGGAGAGGGCATTTCAGACTCCAGGGACAGCCATCACCCACCAAAAAGTGGAACCACAGGGCTCTGTCTGGTGGGGGCTGGAGTCTAGGGAGGGCACAGCTGCTATGGCAGACACACTGTTCCCCTCTTGCCAAGGAACCCTGGCCTGCAGGGGTCACTCCCTTTACAATTTGGAATACAGAAGAAGAAGAAAGAATGGATCTGAGTACAAGCTGGGCCAGGACCAAAGCTATATGTATGTCAAATTTTAAAAATATTGGTCTTTTGAAAGCCAGAGCTGTCTTAATGAAGAAAAAAAGGGGCGGAGTATTTTATGACAGTGCTTCTTAAACTTTAATGTGCAGACACATCTCCTGGGGACCCGTTAAAACACTGATTGTGGTTGAGTAGGTCTGGGATGGGGCCTTAGGATGTGCATTTTCTTACATGCTCCCAGACAGTGTTGCTGCTTTTCCTGGGACCACACTTTGCAAAATAAGACCTTATGATTTACATGTAAAGAAAAGCCTTACCAAACTCCAAATAAATCTTTCGGTTGTAAGGCTTTAAAAGAACTTTCCCCCAAGTCTTTAGCATGCTGAAAATTTGATGTGTGTAGATTTGGGATGGCCATTTATTAGCTTAGCACTTCATGCATGTCTGATATTTTCATATGTTTGAATTCATTAGAGATGAAACTGTCTCCAGCAAACACATGACTTCATTTGTATTTCTTTGTCATGGTGCACAATAATGACTCTGTAGTACTACATAGCTAGAATGGAAAAAAAAGAAAATGGAGCTTAATACACTGACCAGTAAATTCACTAGCACATTATAAGGTATTTTGAAATTTGAGTAAAGGACAGTGTATTTTTGTGAAGCTATTAAGATAAAGTTTAATTTATTTAAATGTTTCTAAAAAGTTAACATTTTGGGGGATTTGTGCATGCAAATGTTTGTATTCCTGATTTCGAATTTAAACAAAGTATTTTTTTTTTTTTTTTTTTTTTGAGACAGAGTCTCACTTGTTGCCCAGGCTAGAGTGAGTGCCGTGGCATCAGCCTAGCTCACAGCAACCTCAAACTCCTCTGGGCTCAAGCGATCCTCCTGCCTCAGCCTCCCGAGTAGCTGGGACTACAGGCATGCGCGAGCATGCCTGGCTAATTTTTTCTATATATATTAGTTGGCCAATTAATTTCTTTCTATTTATAGTAGAGACGAGGTCTCGCTCTTGCTCAGGCTGGTTTCGAACTCCTGACCTTGAGCAATCGAACTCCTGACCTTGAGCAATCTGAGCGTCTTGGCCTCCCAGAGAGCTAGGATTACAGGCGTGAGCCACCGCGCCTGGCGAAACAAAGTATTTTTTTCATTGTGAAATGAAGACTAGTAGAAATTAGGTAAGAGGGTTTTTTTTGTTTTTTTGTTTTTTTTTTTTCTTTTTTTGGAGACAGAGTCTCACTCTATTATTGCCCTGGGTAGAGTGCTGTGGCATTAGCCTAGCTCACAGCAACCTTAAATTCCTGGGCTCAAGGGATCCTCCTGCCTCAGCCTCCCAAGTAGCCACACCTGGCTAATTTTTTCTATTTTCAGTAGAGATGGGGTCTCACTCTTGCTGAGGCTAGTCTTGAATTCCTGAGCTCAAGTGATCCTCCCTCCATTTCCTCCCAGAGTGCTAAGATTACAGGCGGGAGCCACCACACCCATCCCAGGTAAAAGGTTCAAGTTGTAAAAAGCTTAAATCCCCCAGCTTTATGAGATATGATTCATTTACCATACAATTCATTTAGTTAAAGTGTATAGTTCAGTCGTTTTATTATATTCACAATTGTGCAATATCACCACAATCAACTTTAGAACATTTTCATCACCCCATTTCCTCCCAACTCCTCTCAGCCCTTTTCAACCACTAGTCTACTTTCCATGTCTGTGTATTTGCTGATTCAGGTCACTTTGCATGAGTGGAGTCATACAGTATGTGGTCTTTTGTGTCTGGCTTCTTTCACTTAGCCTAGTATTTTCAAGGTTCATCCATGTCATAGCATATATTGGTACTTCTTTCTTTTTTATTGCTAGATATATTCCACTGTATTGACATGCTACATTTTATTTATCTATGTCTCAATTGATGAACATTTGGGTTATTCTGCTTTTTGACTATTCTGGATAATGCTGCTATAAACATTCATGTACATGTTTTGTGTGGACATGTATTTCATTTATCTTGGATATATACTTAGGAGTGGAATTGCTGGGCCGTATGGTAACACTGTGTTTATCTCTTTAAGGAACTGTTGGACTGTTTTCCAAAGCTGCACCATTTTACATTCTCAGCAGTAGTGTATGAAGAGGGTTCCAATTTCTCCACATCCTTGTCAGTGCTTGTTATTGTCTTTTTTTCTTTTTTTTTTGAGACAGAGTCTTACTCTGTTGCCCCAGCTAGACTGCCATGGCGTCAGCCTAGCTCACAGCAACCTCAAATTCCTGAGCTAAAGCAATCCTCCCGCTTTGGCCTCCCACAGTGCTAGGATTACAGGCATGAGCTACTACACCCTGATTGTTATTGTCTTTTTATTAAATATATAATCAACAGCCATCCTACTAGTTGCGAAGTAATGTAAAGGGTTTTTAATGCTAGCATATTATAGGATTTTGGGGCCTAAACTTTGGTCTTAGATGAAGTTGTTTCAGACCCTGTTCTCCTACTTATGAAGCATGTAATTATGGATAGTTTTAAAACCCCTTTGAGACTTGGTTTCCTCATCTGTAAACAGGGAAAATATTAGTTTATGAGTTAGTTGTAGTGACAATAAATGTTAGCTGTGTGTTCCTGAGCCTCAGTTTCCATATCTGCAAAATAGAAACGATAATAATAGTTCTCATGTCTGTAAAATCGGAATGATGATGATAACTCATAGCGTTAAATGGGATCTATGTAGAACACCTAACATAGTGTATGGGAAGCAGTCACTAGATGGTTGCTTTTGACCTTTTTTGTCTTTCTAATTGTTTACTTTTTGTATCTGAAATAGTATTCATTTCCCTGACCCCATCTTCAGCTGAAACTGGTCTGGGTGAGTCTCCATCTCTGAGATTCAGAGGAGCAAATAAAAACAAATCTGGCTGAAAATTAGCAACAATAAACACCTTTTAAAGAAATTGTTAATTTATTGAATACTAGTGGGAATACCATGGGCTAGGTATTATTTTTCATATTTCACTAATTCAGTTTAACTCAGCAAGTATTTGAGATCTTAACATTGTTCAGTGTTGTGCTGGGGATACCTTATTGAACAACAATAACAACAGAAAAGACTCCCAGACATAATAGTGTAGAAGACAAGACATTAATAAAATAATCACCCAGTTGGTGTAAAGTTGTGATGGGGATGGGTGCTAATCAGGAGAGGGCCAGAGTGCTTTGAGGGGACATCATAGGTCCTAATGTCAGGGAGGTGTGGGAAGGGATTCTTGAGGAAGTGACTGTTGGCCAAGGTCTGAAAGATGAATAGGAAAGAGTGACTTCTGCTTCTGAGTGATCCTGAAAAGCCATTCTGCCAAGCACAATCTGCTATTAAGGTGATGTTGAATTATGGGACTAGGATATGGGTAGGATGAAGGTCTGTGGAAGTGAGTGTGGCATTTGGGGCTGCTTTTGACTGTGAAATCAATAGTGGGGTCTGTAGTGGGTTTTGTGTTCCCCCAAAATCCAGTCTGCCTGGAACTTTGTAATATGTGTGACCTAATTAGGAAATAGGGCTTTTGCAGATATATTTAGTTAAAGATCTTGAGATGAAAACATCCTGAATTTAGGGTGAATTCTAAATCTAATGTCTGGTGTTTTTATAAGAGAAACAGGAGGGAGATTTGGACAGAGAGAGACACACAGAGAAAAGGGGTATGTGTAAACACAGCCAGAGATTGGAGTTATGGAGTCACAAACCAAGAAATGCCGGGGGCCACAAAAAGCTGGAAGAGGTAATGGATGGAATCTCCTCTAGAGCCTTTAGAGGGAGCATGGACCTGCTGACCCCTTGACCTCAGACTTCTAGCCTCCAGAACTGAGACAATAAATTTTTGTTGTTTTAAGCCATGAAGTTCATGGTACTTGGTTGGGGCAGCCCTAGGAAACTAATAAGGGGCTATATACTGGAAGCCGAGAGGCTGAGCTCTGTGAGGCTTACAGAATGCTTTGGGTGGGCTGAGCTATCAGGTTCCGGGACAGTAATCCTGGGTGACACCTCATCCCTCCTCTGCCAGTTTGGGTTGAGATCCCAAAAAGCCACTTCCAAGGAATGGGGATGGGCTATAAGTAAGACTTTAGAAGGACTTCAGCCCTGTTTCAGATCATCTCAGTTTCTGAAATTAGATTAAAATAATCCCGGAGTACTTTTATCTTCAGGTTCCCAACAGAAGCAAACTTTAATCCTCTCTAGAGGGAGACAGTATCATCTGAGGCCTCCAGTTACTTTCACAAGCCAGTTTTTAAATTCAGGGTTGCACATATAATTAAAAAATAGACACACAGGGAGGCAAAGCACAGTGAGTTAAAACCAATAGAAACAACAGACTATAAAGACAGATCAGCAAGGCCTCTAAATATCAGACTTTAAAACAACTATGTTTACTGTGTTCAAGGAGATAAAAGACCAGATTGAGAATTTTGGCAGAGAACTAGAAACTATAAAAAAGAACTAGATGAAAAATCTTTTTTTTTTTTTTTTTTTTTGAGACTGAGTCTTGCTCAGTTGCCCAGGTTAGAGTGCAGTAGCCTCATCATAGCTCACTACAACCTCAAACTCCTGGGCTCAAGCGATTCTTCTGTCTCAGCCTCTTTAGTAGCTGGGACTACAGGTGCACACCATGACACCTGGCTAATTATTCTATTTTTTATAGAGACAGGGTCTCATTTTGCTCAGGCTGGTCTTGAATTCCTGAGCTCAAGCGATCCTCCTGCCTTGGCCTTCCAGAGTGCTAGGATTACGGGTGTGACCCTTTATGCCTGGCCCCAAATGAAAATTCTGCAACTGAAAAATGTAATAATCAAAATTAAGTAACCAGAGGAAGGGCATTCTGGGAGGCCGAGGTGGGCAGATCACTCAAGGTAGGATCGCTTGAGCACAGGAGTTAGAGATTGCTGTGAGCTAGGCTGATGCCACAGCACTCTAACCTGGGCAACTAAGTGAGACTCTGTCTCAAAAAACAAAAAAGGTAGCAGTTCGAAACCAGCCTGAGCAAGAGGGAGACCCCATCTCTACTAAAAATAGAAAGACATTAACTGGCCAACTAAAAATATATAGAAAAAATTAGCTGGGCATGATGGTGCATGCTTGTAGTCCCAGCTACCCGGGAGGCTGAGGCAGGAGGATCGCTTGAGCCCAGGAGTTTGAGGTTGCTGTGAGCTAGGCTGATGCCAAGGCACTGTAGCCTGGGCAACAGAGTGAGACCCTGTCTCAAAAAAAAAAAAAAAAAAAATTTAGTGACCCAGAGGATAGCTCAAAAGAAAATGCGCACAAGGAAGTCTAGAGACTTAAAGTGGAAACATTTGGAGAGGTTAGGAGACAAATACAGTAAGATAATTGTGTTTAATTGTCACAGGAGAGAAGAGAGAAAATTGAGTAAACAAAATATTAAAAAAAATAATGCCTAAGAATTTCCTACAACTGAAAAAAGGTACCACCCACAGGTTCGATAGCCCCATGAACACAAAGAAATCTATATCTAGTCACTTCTTAATACAGTACTGTACTGAGTATCTACATTTCAGTCAATGGCCCACCACCTGTATGATGGATGTCCATCCCGTAAGATTATAAGGAAGCTGACAAATTCCTATCGTCTCGTAATGTCATAGCTGCCTTAGTGCAACACATTACTCACAGGTTTGCGGTGATGCTGATATAGACAAACCTACTGCACTGCCAGTTGTGAAAAGTCCAGCACTTATGATTTTGTACAGTATATAATAATTGATAATGATAATATTAACAAACTGTTACTGATTTATGTATTTACTATACTTCATATTGTTATTTTAGAATATATTCCATCTACTTACAAAAAAAAAAGTTAATGGTAAAATAGCCTCAGGCAGGTCCTTCAGCAAATATTCCAGAAGAAGGCATTGTTATCACAGGTGATGACAGATCTATGATTGTTATTGCCCCTGAAGATCTTCTAATGGGACAATATGTGGAGATGGAAGACAGTGATATTGATAATCCTCTGTAGGCCTAGGCAAATGCGTGTGTTTATGTCTTTATGTTTTTAACAGAAAAGTTTAAAAGTAAAAAAAAAAATTTTCTTAATAGGAAAAAGCTTATAGAGTATGAATATAAAGAAAAAATACTTTTGTACTGCTGTACAACATGTTTGTGTTTTAAGCTAAGTGTTATTATAAAATAGCTGTCAAAAAGCCAGAATAAATAAAATAGCATGTAAAGTAAAAAAGTTACAGTAAGCCAAGGTTAATTTATTATTATTATTTTCTTTTTTTCTGTACTTTAATGGATGCAAAGTTTAATTTATTATTGAGGAAATAAAAGTATTTTTAAAAATAAATTTTATAAATTTAGTGTAGCCTAAGTGTACAGTGTTTATATAGTCTACAGTAGCGTACAGTAATATCCTAGGCCTTTACATTCATGAACCACTCACTGACTCACCCAGGGCAACTTCCAGGCCTGAAAGCTCCAGTTATGGTAAGTGTTCTATATAGGTATATCATTTTTAATCTTTTATACTGTATTTTTTTTTTTTTTTTTTTTTTGAGACAGAGTCTCACTTTGTTGTCCAGGCTAGAGTGAGTGCTGTGGCGTCAGCCTAGCTCACAGCAACCTCAAACTCCTGGGCTCAAGCGATCCTCCTGCCTCAGCCTCCCGAGTAGCTGGGACTACAGGCATGTGCCACCATGCCCGGCTAATTTTTTATATATATCAGTTGGCCAATTAATTTCTTTCTATTTTATAGTAGAGACAGGGTCTCGCTCTTGCTCAGGCTGGTTTTGAACTCCTGACCTTGAGCAATCCGCCCGCCTCGGCCTCCCAAGAGCTAGGATTACAGGCGTGAGCCACAGCGCCCGGCCTTATACTGTATTTTTATTGTACCTTTTTATGTTTGGTTATGTCTAGATACACAGATACTTACCATTGAGTTACAGTTGCTTACAGTATTTGGTATAGTAACATGCTGTACAAGTGTGTAGTCTAGGAGTGTATACCATATAGCCTAGCTGTATAGAAGGCAATGCCACCTAGGTTTGTGTAACTACACTCTATGTTGTTCACGCAATGACGAAATCACCTAATGACACATTTCTCAGAACATATCCCTCTCATTAAGCAACCCATGACTGTAAAACTGTTGAAAATCATAAACACGAAGAGAGTCTTAAAAATAGCCAGATATTTTTGCATCCACTGAAGTACAAAAGAAAAAAAAAGGCCGGGCGTGGTGGCTCACGCCTGTAATCCTAGCTCTCTGGGAGGCCGAGGCGGGCGGATTACTCGAGGTCAGGAGTTCGAAACCAGCCTGAGCAAGAGCGAGACCCCGTCTCTACTATAAATAGAAAGAAATTAATTGGCTAACTAATATATATATATATATATATATATATATATATATATATATATAAAATTAGCCGGGCATGGTGGCGCATGCCTGTAGTCCCAGCTACTTGGGAGGCTGAGGCAGAAGGATTGCTTGAGCCAGGAAATTGAGGTTGCTGTGAGCTAGGCTGACGCCATGGCACTCACTCTAGCCTGGGCAACAGAGCGAGACTCTGTCTCAAAAAAAAAAAAAAAAATAGCCAGATACAGATTATTACCCTCAAAGGAGCAACCACTAGATTGACTGCTGTGTTCTTAACAGAAAGAATAAAAACCAGAGGTCAGTTGAAATTTAAGTGCCCAAAGAAACTGAGTGCTAACCGAGAATTCTTTATGCAGCAAAAAGATCCTTCAGAAATAAAGTTTAAATAAAAGACACTTTCAAACAGATGAAAACTGTGTTTTTTGCCAGCCAACCCATACTAAAGGGAATATAAGGGGTTTTTTGTGTGTGTTTGTTTTGGCTAAAGTAAAATGATCTCAGGTGAAAGGTTAGAAGGAAGGAAGAACAACAAAAAGAGTATCTGGATTGAAGAGACCAAATGATTATTGACTGTAAAAGTCTTTGGGTTTAAAATATATAGAATTAAAACACATGACACCAATGTTATGTAAGTCAGAAAGGAGATAAATGGAGTATAACCATTCTGTAGTCCATTTAAGTCATGGATACGTTTTGTAGTCTGTGTGGTGGTCACTAAAATTGTGATAGACTATATGTTATTTAAACTAAAAGAAGAGAAAAATAGAAATTCTAAATCTGAAAGAAGGCAAGAGAGGGGAGAAAACATTGAACAATTGGGGACAAATAGAAATCAAATAGTAAGTCAGTAGACTTAAATGCCAGTACATCATTTTTTTTTTCTTTGAGGCAGAGTCTCACACCGTTGCCGTGGGTAGAGTGCAGTGGTGTCATCGTAGCTCACTGCAATCTTGAACTCCCGGGCTCAAGCGATCCTCCTTCCTCAGCTTCCCAAGTAGCTGGGACTACCAGTGCATGCCACCACACCTGGCTAATTTTTCTATTTTTGGTAGAGACAAGGTCTCACTCTTGCTTAGACTGGTCTGGAATTCCTGAGCTCAAGCAATCCTCCTGCCTTGGCCTCCCAGAGTGCTAGTATTATAGGCCTGAGCCACTGTGCCTGGCTATAATACATCATTAATCACATTAAATGTAAGTGGACTTAAATGCTCCATTTAAAAGACAAAGATTGTGAGGTGGGATCCAAAAGCAAAACCTGACTAGGCTATTTGAAGAGAGACATTAAAAACATAAGGATATAAAAAGATTAAAAGTAAAAGAGTGGGAAAAAAAATACTATGTAAACACTAAACAGAGGAAGTTGGCTTAGCTATTTTAATATCAGATAAAGTAGGCTTTGAGGCCAAAATTATTATTAGAGATAAATATATACTAGTAAATGCTAAAAGGTTCATTTCAGATGCAATAATGTAAAATTTGTAAGTACCTAATAACATAACTTCAAAATATATAAAGGAGAAAAAAATAAATACAACTAACTGTAATGGAAATAAATCCATAATCATAGTGTGATATTTTAATATAACTATCTCACATGCTGTTATAACAAGCAGACAAAAATATTTGGAAAAATGTAGACAACTTGAACAATATGGCTAGTAAACTTTCCATAACAGACATGTGTAGAACATTGTACCTAACAATTGCAGAAGCTAAGTTCTGTTCAAATGCACAGGCACATTTGTCAAAATTCAGTATTTACTGGCCATAGGCAAATCTCATCAACTTTCAGAGGAATGATAGCTAATGGAATACAGCTGAAGTCATATTATAGAGAAATTTATAGTTTTAAGTACATATATTAGAAAGAAGATATGCTAGAAATTGATGAATGTCAGGTAGAAGAATGGCAACACATGAAACTCAGAGAAAATAGAGGAAGTATTTTTTTAAAGAATTGATAACAGAATGAGGAGGAGGTCGCTGATCAAAGAAGTTTGCAAAGACCTTGTGGCAAGAGGGAGCGCTCGGTTGTGACCTGAGGCTGGAGAGCTGGGTCGGAGGCTGTGTCAGGGAGCTGTGTCTTTCTCCCCCCACAGTGTAGTGGCATACTACTGCCTTAAGATTTTAGGAAGGAGCATGGCATAATTGGATCTGGGTTGAAAGAGGCTCTGGCTGTGTTGCGGTTGCCTGAGTGGGTGCTGGCTGACCCAGTGCGGTGAGAGATGATGGTAGCCTGGGCCAGGGCTGTGGCAGTGATGACGGAGAGAATTAGATGGATTTGAGAGATACTTGGGAGGTGACACTGTGAGAAGTTGGTGATGGTTTGGTGTGGGTGTTGGGCAGGAGGAAGTCTGCGGTTCTTATGATGAGCTGGATGGTGGAGCGCTTCTCTGAGATAAGGAGCCATGGGACCTAGCTTTGGGGATTTTGCTCTTTCTTAGCTCTGTTGTGTGCTATCCTGGATCCTGTTATTCTCAACTACCCCAGTTTCACTGGTGAGCGAAACAGACTCATCAGTTAGGTGACTTGCCAGTGTGCTGTGAAGCCACCTGGGTCTCACTGATTCAGATCATGCCTCTTCCCCTAACCCAACCCAGCTGCCCAACCGTCCTGTGGCAGCAGTGGGGGTGGTTCATCTGAGTGGGGCTTTTAGGAAGTGGACAGTGGCAGGGGACCAGTCAGAGAAGGAAGGACTGGCAAGGGAGGAGAGGGGTAGAGGAGGGGCTGCAGAGGAGCCCCAGGATGAAGGTGAGTCACTGTGATTTTAGCACCCAGAGGTAGACCAGCGTGACAGTTTACCCCTAAATATCTCAGCATACATCTCCTAAAAGTAAGGATATTTTCCTATATAACATTTAACTATACCAATATTACACCTAAAAAATGAATTGTAATTTCTTAATATCTAATATCCAAGCCATTTTTATTAATAGATTTCTTCAATCAAACCAAAAATGTTTTTTATGGCTCCTTTGGTAACAAGGTGCTGATCAGATTTTGTGCATGGTGTTTGGTAGTTGTATTTCTTTAGCTTCTTAACTAAGATCAGCTCTCTCCACTGACTTCTCTGCTTGCTGTCCGTTCCCCATGCCACTCTGACATCAACTTTTTGAAGAGACAAGAGCAGTTGTCTTGTAAATATCTCTCTTTTTGTGTTTGTCTGATGGTTTCCTCATCGTTTCTTTTACGTTGTTCTTTTATCCTCTGTATTTCCTATGAACTGGAAGTGAGAGGTTTCAAAGACTTGATTATGTCTAGGTTGTCGTTTGGGGCACATCTTCTAGATATGGATGCTCTGTGCTGCATCCCATGGGGTGTGTCCTGTTGGGTCATCCCCCTCTGCTGTGTCATTGAGTGGTTTGCATGGATTGCTAGACCTTTTTGTTGGAGATGTGGATTCCCTCTTTGCAATCATGAAGTAACCTAACCTGTGAGGTGATTTCCTGGGCACTGTGCAAATATCCTTTTCACCAACAACCTTTTACCAAGTGGTTTCCAGCATTCATACCTAATACGATACTTGCCTGAATTAATTTTATTATGACAGTTTGCAAAATGGAGACCTTCCGCCCCTCCAATTCTGTCTGTATCTGAAATATCTATAAAGATATTTCCCCACTTCAACTGGGGAAGGACTGCAATTCCTCTGAAAAAGACAGGGTGCTTGCTGGATTCTTTTCATTCAGTTACCAATTTCAAAGTAAGGATTTGGTATGATAGTCATCCTCAATGAAGGCAAATGTTTCTTATGCTGTCTCTCCCAGTATCACTATGGAGTAATGTCTATTTTTATTGTGTGTTTTACAGTCATTACAATCATTCTTTTTGATGCTGAAATTATATGCATTTTCCCAGGAGAGACCCTTCATCCTAGTTCTTTAGTCTTTGAGAGCTTGCTTGCTGTGTTGTGATCTGTCTTTTCGTCTTCTGGATGGAGCCCAGAGCTGGGGTTCTGGGGCAGAGTGGACAGTGTGTGTCCTGTGGCCGAGGTGGCTGGCCCCTGGCATGCAGTGCGCCCATCGCCCCCGTGCCCAGGAGAGGAGTGCCCAGTGGTTTCAAGACATCAGGCTGAGCCTTGGAATAAATGCTAAGAAGTTTATTTTTAATATGGTGAAGCATTAAATATTAAGAGTTCTGTATTATATTTGATACTCTATAGTTAAAAACTTTTAAAAATTAACATGTTATTAATTATTGATTAGATTTGAAGTTTGGGTTTAACTGTGGTTGAAATGGTGGGAATCTTGTTTTACACTTTTTTTTTTTTTTTTTTTTTTTTGAGACAGAGTCTCGCTTTGTTGTCCAGGCTAGAGTGAGTGCCGTGGCGTCAGCCTACCTCACAGCAACCTCAAACTCCTGGGCTCAAGCGATCCTCCTGCCTCAGCCTCCCGAGTAGCTGGGACTACAGGCATGCGCCACCATGCCCGGCTAATTTTTTTATATATATATCAGTTGGCCAATTAATTTCTTTCTATTTTATAGTAGAGACGGGGTCTCGCTCTTGCTCAGGCTGGTTTTGAACTCCTGACCTTGAGCAATCCGCCCGCCTCGGCCTCCCAAGAGCTAGGATTACAGGCGTGAGCCACAGCGCCCGGCCTACACTTTTATTAAATATGAATTTATTAAAATAAGTTATTTAGTACCAAAAAAAAAACCAAAAACAAGACATCAGGCTGCTAGGTCTTTGCTTTCCTTTTTTGGACTGGATTAGGTTTGGGGTTGTACCAGCCTCTCAAAATGAGTTCAGTAGCTTTCTGTTAGGAAAGCTTTTGTCTCTGCTACCGTGTTTCCCCAAAAATAAGACAGGGTTTTATATTTATTTTTCCTCAAGAAGACACCGTAGGGCTTATTATCAGAGGATGTGTTATTTTCCCCTCAAAGCCTCAGCTTGCAGCACACATAGGATGGCTGGGACCTGCCAGGGGGAGCCGACTTTGTTGGGGGGGCTGCTCGCACCTTTCGGTCACCTCTGGTATAGTAGCTGTCAGGATGGGGTAGATGAGAAGGGCTGCTGGTCTTCCTTACCGAACCCGCGATGAAATGCATGGGTTGTGCACATATGCTGCGTAGCCACGCCCATCACTAGGTCTTATTTTCGCCGTAGAGCTTGTATTACGCTAATGCTTAGAAATCCTGCTAGGGCTTATTTTATGGGTACGTGTTATTTTTGGTGAAACACGGTACCTCTCATGTATACAACTCCCTTTGTTTTGTTTTTTTTTTTGAGTGGTTCTTAATATTTGTATGTTAGATAATCTGTCCCTTCACCACTCTGTCCATGAGCTTTTCTCTTAGTGTTTTTTCCTCCCCACTTTATTCTGCACCATGTTGTTAGCTTCTCAGTTTTGTCTTCTGCCACCAGTGGCATTTTTTGGCAGTGTGTATTTTTCCCTTTCGCTCCTTCCAGTTGGATTTTAATTCTGCCATAGTGTGATTATTTCTGCCTCCTCCTCTAATCTTGGACTGTATTTTAGCTGGTTGTCTTTTAATTTCACCCTTTTCTCATTTTGGTGCTCCCTGTCCTTAATAATTTTTTTGATTTTAATTTTTAATAGAGGCCATGTCTTTTTGCATCTTACTAACAAAAATCACATATTTTCTAAAGTGGCCTTCCATTTTCTATAATAATGCATTTCAGATTTATGCACGTACTTTATGGCATATTTTTTCTTCAGCCTCCCAAACCCTCTTTTTGCTTTGATTTATTGTTCCCTGAATGGTGCTTGCCAGTCTGTGGGTTTGAACTGCCATTAGCTGTGTGCTTGGCTGCTGGAAGAAATGCGGAGTGTCATCTGGGGCTGGCCGCAGGGGAGTCGGCCACGGCCAGGGCTGTGTCTCTGCTATGCTGGGTGGGCTGTCCCCTTGCTCTGTCTGATTCCTGTGAAGTAGGTGGGCAGTGGCCCTATTTTCTGGGCCCTGTGCAGACTGTGTGTTCCGTAGTAGGTGTTTCGAGATCACCTGCCATCCATTTCTGCTGGCTCTGCTCTTGTGTGTCGGAGGGTGAAGGGTGTCTGGGTCACGGCAGTGATGGGGAGGTGCGCCCCGCCGCCAGGATGGGCTCGACTCTCATCTTCTGATGAAGGTGCTTTGTCCTTGTGGAGAGTTGGAAGAGGGCCACTCTCTCTCCTTTTCCTTTAAACTTACCATTTTAAAGTGTATAATTCAGTAGCATTAAGTACATTAACAGTGGTGTGCCAGTGTCACCACTACGTAGTTCCACAGCGTTTTTATTCCTCGTGTGCCAGTGTCACCACTATCTAGTTCCAGAACGTTTTTATTCCCCGTGGGGAAATCCCTTTCCCCTTCCGCTGTCACTCCTCATTTCCCCTTCCTCCCAGCCCCTGGCAGCCACTAATCTGCTTTCTGCCTCTATGGATTTGCCTATTTTGGATATTTCATATAAATGGTGCCATCCAATATGTGGCCTTTGTGTCTGGCATCTCTCACTGAGCATAATGTTTTCACGGCTTATCCGTATTGTACGTGTTTCAGGACTTCATTCTTTTTTATGGCTGAATAATATTTCATTGTATGGATATACCACATTTTGTCCATTTGTCTGTTAATGAACATGTGGGTTGCTTCTACCATTTGGCTGTTGTGAATAGAGCTGCTGTGAACATTCATGTACGAATTACTATTTGAATACTGTTTTTAGTTCTTTTGGGTATATGCTTCTGAGTGGAATTGCTGGGTAATTCTTTGTCTACCTTATTGAGGAACTGCTAAACTTTTCCACAGTGGCTGTGCCATTTCATTTTACATTCCTACCAGCAATGTATGAGGGTCCCAGTTTTTCCACACTTGCAACACTTGTTACTTTCCATTTGTTTTTTTTGTTTTGTTTTTTTATTATGACCATCCTAGAGGGTAGGAAGTGGTATCTCATTGTGGTATTGATTTGCATTTTCTCAGTGACTAATGGTGTTGAGCATCTTTTTATGTGTTTGTTGGCCATTTGTATATAGTTTTTGGAGAAATGTATATTCAAATCCTTTGCCCATTTTTAAATTGGGTAGTCTTTTTGTTGTTGAATTATAAAGAGTTCGGTATACATTCTGGAATACTTGATTCTTATCAGATACATGATTTGTAACTATTTTCTCCCATTCTGTGGGTTGTCTTTTTACTCTCTTGATAGTGTCCTTTGAGGCACAAAAATTTTTAATTTTGATGAAATCCAATTTATTATTTTTCTTTTGTTGCTTGTGCTTTTTGTGTTATATTTAAGAAACCATTGACATATTCAATATCAAGATTTATGCCTATGTTCTTCCAAGAGTTTTATAGTTTTAGCTCTTATATTTGGTCTTTGATCCATTTTGAGTTACTTTTTGTCTTTAGTGCGAGATAGAGTTCTAACTTCATTTTTTTCGTGTGTGGTTATGTAGTTATCTGCCTCTTAAGCTAAATACTGTTTTTCCCTGAAAATAAGACCTACCCATAAAATAAGCTCTAGCAGGATTTCTAAGCATTTGCACAATATAAGCCCTACCCCGAAAATAAGACCTAGTGATGGTCGTGGCTACACAGCATATCTGCACAACCCATACATTTTGTCGCAGAGTGGTAAAGAAGACGAGCAGCCCTTCTCATCTGCCCCATGAGAGCTCTATTGCTCGACATGAGAGATTGGGGCCAATGGTTCTAAAGGAAATAGAGTCACAAGAAATTCAGGATGGAATTTGGGGTTTGGAGAATGATGATGATGTTCCAGAAGAAGATGACTTAACTATATTTTAATAAATGTAGATTGTTTTACCGTACTTAAAAAAAATAACACATCCCCTGAAAATAAGCCCTAGGGTGTCTTCTTGAGGAAAAATAAATATAAGACCCTGTCTTATTTTTGGGGAAACATGGTAAATAGCCTTGTAGTTTAAAAAACCAGCTAAAGAACTTTTTAAGAGTGGTTGGTAATCTCAGCCATTTTAGATTGGTCTCAGTGGAGTTAATAAAATGATTCTTTTTTTTTTTTTTTGAGACAGAGTCTCACTTTGTTGCCCAGGCTAGAGTGAGTGCCATGGTGCCATGGCGTCAGCCTAGCTCACAGCAACCTCAATCTCCTGGCTCAAGCAATCCTCCTGCCTCAGCCTTCCAAGTAGCTGGGACTACAGGCATTCGCCACCATGCCCGGCTAATTTTTTGTATATATATATTAGTTGGGCAATTAATTTCTTTCTATTTATAGTAGAGACGGGGTCTCGCTCTTGCTCAGGCTGGTTTCGAACTCCTGACCTCGAGCAATCCGCCCGCCTCGGCCTCCCAGAGAGCTAGGATTACAGGCGTGAGCCACCGCGCCCGGCCATAAAATGATTCTTAATAGAGTCATTGCTGTGGATGGTTATGAGACATATTATACATGTAAAAGGTTTAAAAGGAAATATCTGCATTTCAGAATTTTTGCTTCCACAGGACTCTTTTACATTTCACATTTGAGAGTATGGACTTTATTTCAGTTCTTTTCGTAGTTTGGTAAAGTTTGAAATAACAGTAATCTCAAAAATCTAGTCCCTTTTCACAGTCTCTGAATTTGAACTCTTTGATAAAAATAGACTAGTACTCAGAAGCTGCACAAAATGGAAGTCTGGGAGTTGTTCTCTTTTTTCTGTGTGGTGGCTGAAAATTTTCAGGTACTTTTATTTATTTATTTATTTTATTATTTTTTTATTTCGTCATATTATGGGGGTACAGATTTTAAGGTTTCAATAAATGCCCATTCCCCCCCCCCCATCAGGTACTTTTAAAAGGCATGTAAAGCCCAGGTTTTCCAAGACTGTGAGGTATGAATCGAATTATCTAAGTGTATTTTTACTGTCATTAGTCAAAATTGTCTAAGTGTATTTTTATATCTAGTATTTTGTGTAAGCTGGAATTTTGCTGCTTATAGAAATCCCTTGGTAGTTAATGCAGTTGCCCAGCCCTCTGGCAGCACAAATGGGTATAACCATTTGGGAAAGTGATTTGCTGAGTCTGAATAACTCCAAGAGATTGCACAAGCTTGATCCAGAATTCCACCATGGGACCCTATCCTGAGGAAATAATCTTAAATATGAAAGAAAGCATCATGGGCAAGCTGTTTATTGCACCATTAAGTATAAAAGTTGCAAACAACTTCAGTGTCCAAGTCCAGGTTAGGGAAAAAAAAAAAACTACCCAGACACTCCAGTTTAATGACTCAGTAGTTAATGATAATAGCTGGTAATAACAGGTGTTGAGTGCTGGTCCTGTGCTGTGCTCTGCGCGTGTACCGTCTCACTTCACCTTCACAGCTGCGTGGAGGCTGCACCTGGGGACACAGCTGGAAAGTGGCCGAGTGTGGAAAGTGGCGGAGCGTGCTGTTCGGGGAGTGTGCTGCCCTCAGTGCCTGAAGCAGCCAGCCAGCCAGCCAGCCCCGTAATTGAATAAGGCAGTAACGGGGACATCACTTTGTGATGCTGGGGAAATAAAGAGGCAAAACTGTGTTTACAGAGTGCATGTCAGCTGTGTGTCAAACACCGTGCATAGGAAATAAGGTGGAGGACATTTGCCAAATGATGTTGGGGATCATGTTGGGTGGTAAGATTTATATTATTTTTATTTTCACATCTACTTTCCTGTAATTTCTAAAATGAGCATGTGTTATTTTATATGAAAGAAAACAAAAGCATAACATGTTCCCCTTCAATGGAAGATTCCTGATGGTAAGAGTGGTGTGTCTTGACATCAGATGATTCTGGTTGATTAAATGCTCCAGTAGTAGGAGATGGAGAAATGTGTCCTCAGCTTCTTCTCTGGAATGTTCTAAAATATAGCTGAAATAGAACTGTTAGATCAAAACACATTGAAAATAAGGAGTCAAGTATGCAAAAGGGTGTGACTTAGAAAAACATAGGATTTAAATTTCATAATCTCCTAATAAATGTGTACATTATATGGAACAATTCAGTTCCATTTGTTTAAACTTTTTTTGGGGGGGTGCAGAGTCTCACTCTGTTGCCTGTGTTAGAGTACGGTGGTGTCTATTTGTTTAAACTTTTAACTTATGTTGAAAATAAAAAACTATCTAAGTGGAGAGTTCAAGGTCTTGATATAAATAGGATATGTTTTAGCCTGACATTCAAACTATTTGATGCATGCAACATTGTTACTTTCTTAGCTGTGCTCATAGTGATGTCAGCATCCTTAAGCATTTGAATAAATGAAATAGAAATCACATAGAGAGAAATAACATACACAGTAAAAGCACATCTAGTCACAATATATTGTTTGGAAAAGCAGGTTGTTAAATAATTTGTGCATTATATAAGCCCACTTTTCTGTTTTATTTACACACTTGAAAACAGACTGGAAGGATTTTATCTCAGAATATGAATAGTAGATATTAACAGTGGCTGAGCTCTGGGTGTTCTTAAGGAAATAAAAAGTAACCTCTGACAAACAAATCAGCCCAAAGTTGGGCTGTTTAACACAGGACTTTATTTCCACCTAATGTCAGGCAGCCTGGGAGGGAGCGGCTGGGTGAACATGAGCGCTGGGGGAGAGGAATGTGCGTACTGACGGGGTGGTGCTGCTGCACGTGTGCGCCGCACTGTCGCAGGTGTTTTCCACTCCCTGTGAGGGCTTCTAAGGGGGGATGGACAGGCCAGGAAACCGGGGAGACAGCTTCTAGCCCAGGCAGCGCCAGCTTCAGGCCTTTAGTGTGTTTCACTGATTTAGGAGTTTCCAGAGCGCCCTATCCACGTCACCTCCCATGACCCTTTAACACAATTTATGGGAATTTCCAAACAGACACAGAAGTAGAGGATTTGAATTAATCACATCAGCATTGTGTGTTGTTTCATTTGTCTCCATTCCCCCAACCCCCGTTTTATTGGAGCATTTTAAAGCAAATTCTTATGGTACTTTTTTTTTTTTGAGACAGAGTCTCACTTTGTTGCCCAGGCTAGAGTGAGTGCCGTGGCGTCAGCCTAGCTCACAGCAACCTCAATCTCCTGGGCTCAAGAAATTCTGCTGCCTCAGCCTCCCGAGTAGCTGGGGCTACAGGCATGCGCCACCATGCCCGGCTAATTTTTTCTACATATATTAGTTGGCCAATTAATTTCTTTCTATTTATAGTAGAGACAGGGTCTCGCTCTTGCTCAGGCTGGTTTCGAACTCCTGACCTCGAGCAATCCGCCCGCCTCGGCCTCCCAGAGTGCTAGGATTACAGGCGTGAGCCACCGCGCCCGGCCCTTCTGGTACTTTTACCATGCAGAGTATCCCTCTATCCCTCTACTGGAGCGCAGTTTCCTTCAAGGTCAAGGGTTGCACCCCTTTCATCATCATGTTCCCAACAGTGCATGGCGTGTAAGCGTTCAATAAATATTTATTGAAACATAAAGTAGAGTGATTTCATTCCACAGCTTGACAGGGAGATGGATTTTATTCAAACATAGGATTCATAGAAGTCGAGTTAGTCTTTCCTGCCTTAACCTACAGATAGTGTGTGCGTATGCGGATGTCGCTCCTGCTGCTAGCGGTTAAGGTGGGTGCACTTGGTGGGTAGTGGAGGTGGCTCTGCACATAAACTCACCCCCAGAAAAAGGTGGATGATTAGTTATGGCCATAGTTTAGTCTGAACTTGTGAAAACAAAAATAATGAAAAGTAAATCTTCCCCCAATTTTTTTATTTGCTATTGAAACATGGAGAGAGTTGAAATCAGACAGCCCTGGGTTTGAATCTCACATCCATCCGTCTCTCTAGATGTCCATGTCCTCTCTGGACCTCTGTTTCCTCATAAATAAAAACAAAGTAGTCACTGGTCACAGGTGGGTTTTAAATAGGATTTTAAATAAGTTCCTTGCACATAGTAGGCATTTCACAAATACTGTCTGTCTGCTCCTTGCCCCTGTGTCTGTGAAATGGGAATGTTGGCTGTCCCTCACTTAGGAGGGTTGTTGTGTGGGTTGAATGGGATGATCTGTGAAAAACGCTCAGACTGGGGCCTGGAGCAAATCAGAGCTCAGGGAGAGCTCCAAGCGCCCCTAGGTGCTGGTGCTGCGAGGCTGCCCCTACCGTGGGAGCCCTTTTAACAATCCCGTGTGTTCTGAGAGGCCTGACTTCCTTTCCTGTCTCATCTGCCCTGTTCCCTTGCTTTCCCTAGAGGTGACTGTTTAACCATTTTATTATTATTTTATCCTTATCCTTTCATCATTTCTTTTTGAAAATTTAAAATTGCATATATTTGTTTTTAAATTTATTCTCTACACAAACACACACGCACATGCACACACATTAATGTCCTCCTTTTTACACAAAGGTGGCATGCTCTGTACCTTTCTTTTTTTACTTACTATAACCTGGAGACCATTCCTTTTATAAAGATATCTTCCTCATTCCTTGTATGGTTGCGTAGTACTCCAATTTTGGAATTTATCCTAGTTTATTCAGCCACTTGCCTGTTGGTGGACATTTGGGTTACTTTCATTCTTTTGCTATAATTATTGTAGGAAATAGCCTTGTACGAACTTTGTATTTTGCCAGGGTCTCTTTTGGGATACCTTCCTAGGAGTGGGCTTGCTGGATCAAAGGGTAAGCACAAGAATAATCTCACTCGATTTTGCCAGATGCTGTGCGCAGGCCCTCCCATTTTGCCAGCATGGCTGAGAGTGCCTGTCTCCCCACAGCCTTGCCAACAGTGTGTTGCCTCCTTGTTTGTTTGTTTGTTTGTTTTTCTGTCAGCTTGATGGTGAGAATAGTGTTTAGTTTTGTGTTTCTCTTATTATTGGCTAGGTTGAGCATCTTTTCATGTGTTTGAAGGTCATTTGTGTTTCTTTTTCTGTGAAATGTTTGTTCATGTTTTCACTCCTTTTTCTACCATGTTATTAGTCTGTTCTCAATTTTTAGAAGTCCTTTATAGATTTAGGAATATTACTCCTTTATGGTGTTTTGTAAAACTTCCCAAGGTATTGGGATAATTAAGATAAATACTACCATCTGAGTATTACCATGAAGCCTCAACATTCTTGGTCTGGTGAGGGAGATAGCTTTATAATGGGAGGGTCATGCTCTTACAAAGAATACGTCAGCTAGTATTGCCTGGGGAGCTGGAAGGGCTTTCCAGAGGTGGTGGGTGGCATTTGACTTGGGACTTGATGGGCAGAAGAGGAGCTGAGGCTTTCCAGGCAGAAGAAAGAGTGTATTCGAAGTATGGTGATATAAAAGAGTCAGTTGTGTTTGGGTCAAGTGGCTGTGGGCTAAGGTGGAAGGGCCCTGGGAGAGGTGGGAGGAGTCCTGTGGGCCATGTGAAGCCTTCCCAAAAGACAAGGAAAGCAAGAAGAGGTTTGTGGGGGCCCCAGGCTCTCAGGCCTGATGCTTCTTCCAATTCCCTGGGGAGCTTTAAACATTGGGGCTCCCTGGGCCCTCCCCAACCGATCCTGGTTTCACTGGTGGGATGGGGTCCATGGTTGGCATTTCTCAAAGCTTGCCAGTTAATTCTAGTGGCAGTCGAAGTTAAGAGAGAGAACCGTGGCAGCTGGCTGCAGCGAGGATGGTTAGGACACCCTCGGTGTGCTTAGGAACCACCTGGGCTCTTGTCAGAAATCCACATTCTCAGGCTTCAGGAGGTTGGGAGTGGAGCAGTAACCTGCTTTGTATTTATTCATTTATCCTAACTTTTATTTCTTCAATTATCTGCATTTTTAACATTCCAGGTGTTCTGATGTAGGTGGTCTGGGTCACACTTTGAGAGACACTGAGGCACAGAGACAAGAGACAGAATAACGTAAGCCTGAGGTAGGGAAGTGAACTAAGGTGATCAGAGACGGGCTGAGCAGAGGAGGGGCAGAAGCTGGAGGTATTTTGACAATGATCAATGATACTGGGTAGCCAATTAGCAATGGGAAGTGGAGTTGAGTGCACCTGATAGTTCTTTCAGCTTTTTGGTGATGCTGTTAAGATTAACTAAAGAGGAAATACAGGGTGATTGGAGGGAGTTAGGGTAAGGGGTAAATGAAGAGAGTGATTTGAGGTGAGGTGCATTTCCAGTGTGGAGACTTGGACCTCAGGGACAGCAGCATTCAGTACTCTTAGAGTAGATGGTGATGCCAACAGAGCAGCCACCCTGTTGTTACCAGATAGGAGTGCAGTTGGCTGCTGATGTCATCTGGACCTGCATTTGCTACTTCATGGCCTCAATATGGCTGCTGCAGCACTAGATGTTGCATCTGTGTTCAAAGCAAAAAGGAGTTAAAGTCACATGTGTTCCCATATACCAGCAAAGCAACTTGCCCACTTCCCTGCCAACAGGACTTCTGTTTAGGTCTCTTTGACCAGGCCTAAGGAAGTGGAGATCAGCACTGTGATGAAAGACCACCCTGGGCACCACCACCCTATTCAGAATCTAGGTCCTGTTAGCAACAGGGGAGGAAATCAGTGCGTGTGGGGTGTTAACAGTGTCTGCCACGCCGCAGTAAGAGAACAGTGCCCTGAATGGAGGGAAAGTGAGTGTGAACTCCAAATGAAGGGATGATCTAGGAGCAGCTCTGTTAGGGATTTGAGCATTTCACTTTGGGGTGGGCTTCTTTTCTGGTTTGCTCCTTCTTCACGTTAGTGGGGGCAAGAATGAGGCCTCTCCCCTCCTTTCAGTGGAACCTTTAATGACATGGGGCTTTGGGACATGGTCACTTTAAATCTTGGTGGCAGTGCATTGTAGGAGGAAAACCAGGGTGGCACTGCAGGGGTTTGGGATTCTCTAGATTGGTAAAAGGATGACTGTTCTATTCCCACAAGCTGGTGTTTGGGGGCCTTTAGGAGGTCTATGTTGGGTTCCTTTCCGTCAGTGTGGCAGCACCGGACGTGGGACTTAGCTCTACAGCACAGAGAGGGACGCTCCAGCAGGGCGGCAGGTGCCTCGCTTGCCCTCCTGCTGTTCGTTGATGCCATTGATATGGAGAATGTTCCTTTGTGGCCTCAGGTTTTTTTCTGTGCACATTCTGACAGGATTGATAAGATTAGGTGACAGGTAGGGGCTTGTGGTAAGTTGGAGGTAGTTCTGAATCAGGATGAATTGGTGGGTCATGTTTTGAATAGGTGAAGGAATTTACCTTTGCCTAATTGGTTTAAGTCAGTTATCAGCAGACTTTTATGCTAAAGTTTCATTTTGCCAGCAAGTGTTATTGGTCTGGCTCTCTAGGTCCTAGGTTTGATTCCCTGGTCTGCCATTTATAAGCTTTGTGGCCTTGATTAAGTTATTTAATTCCTCTGCTTCTCAGTTTCCTAATCGGTAAAATGGGAATATTGCTACCTCCTTCCAAAGTTGATGTGAGGATTAAAAGGTTAAAATGGCTCATGTGTGGTTAGTAGATATGATATGTATTAGGTAAGCATTTAAATAACCTGTATGGCTTTGAATATATTGTATATCCCTTATGTTGTGAACAGATTGTTTTCTGCTTGTTTTCTGTTTATGAATTATGATATTCATAAACTATAAACTGTAGAATAAGCTTTCAGATGGCAATAAGGAGGCCAGGGATTCCTTTGTGATCTGTCATTATCAATTTATCCTTGGAAATATTACTCAGTCTCTGTTGACCAGTTTTCTTATTTGTTAATTGGAATATTAGTGTCTGTCTCATAGACCACAAGTGTTCTATTAAGAAGGCAAATAAATATTAAAATGCTCACAACAATTTAAAGGGATATACATATTGATAGTAATAAGTTTTACTAGCGTCTTCCCACTGAAACATTTTAATAGTCCTTTTGTATATTAATTTGTTATGCTAATAGTCCCACTTTTTTTGGACTTTGTGAGTTTGGATGGTGTTGCCTAGCATAGGTTTAGGTAAACTTGTTGAAGGACTAAAAAGATTTAAGGACAAGCAGATGATTGAAGTGAACATTTGGCTAATTTTAACTCTTTTATTTTATTTTTATCACCCCCATCCCCAACCCAATTTCCCAGCTGTGTGTCCACAGCCCCTGACCTGGTCGCCGTGGGCAGGGTGGTGGCTCGCTGAGAGCAACCTCTGGAGATGTGTTCCTGGGGTGGCTTCCTTGATTCCATTCATTAGTTGGCTGCTTGGTGGCCGTTTTTCATTTGCTTCTTTTACCAGGTAAATGTGGAAATTCTCACACTTAAATGCACAAGACACTAGTAGCCTGAGCATCTACTTCTATCTTTTATTGACTAATTTTACTTGTCCCTTTACCATTTCACATGCAAAATGATGCATGCAGTATTCACGTGAGTCGTGAAGCGCAGGCATGAACTGTGTACGAGTGGATGGATGCGTCCTCGCGTCGGGGCGCCAGGCTGTCTGTCGGGGCGTGGGCTCTCTCCTGCCACATCCCCCACGGTTAAGCTTCCTTTCAAGTTTAGTCACCGTTCTACTTAACTCTCCTGGTAAATGCTGGTTCATACTGACTTTCTTTTTTTTCCCTTTTTTGTCATTCTGCAGGAGTTTTTGTATATTCTGGTTACCGACTCCCTGGCTGTCGGCAGCAGTGCACATATTTCTCCCAGACCGAGGCTTTTTAAATTTTTTTCCTATTTCAGGTATCTTTGATAAGCAGAAATTCTTAATTGTAACATAGTTGAATATTTAGCAGTCATATCTTATGTTTAGTATTTTTTTCTAATCATATTTAAGAAACCCTTCCTGATTCTAAGTCATAAAGAAGTTCTCCTGCATTGTCTGCTGGAAGCTCTGAAGTTTTGTCTCTCGAGGCATTATATCTGAATCCACCTGGAGTTCCTGCCTGTGGGGTGAGGGAGGGAGCCAGTCGTGTTTTCCCTCTTGGGTCCCCAGTTGTGTTGGTTCCATCTCCTCTCCCATCTGGTCCTCCCTGTGCCACTTCTGTTACATGTCAAGCTTCCAAATCTTCATGATGTGTTTCCGGGCTGTCTTTGATCCCCAAATTCTACTTCTGGAGGTTTGCTCTAAGGAATAATTGAGGACATGGCAGATGTTTAGTTACAGGAATATTCATTGAGATGTTTGATAGTACTGAGTGGGAATCATTCTAATGCCCCAGCAGTGGGAAGCAGTTGAATGATGCAGGCACTTTGGCACAGTGAAATACTCTGTGGCTAACAAAAACCATGTTTACTAATAAGGACATATGTTGACAATATATCATGACAAAAAATAGCAAGTTAAAGTCCAGTATGTACAGTATGATTCCATGTTTATAAAAAGTTAAACAACATGCAAGTTAAAAAAAACCCTATCATTGTTGCTTCCTCCTGTCCATGTCACACTCAGTGTGATTTGATCTGGCTTTGGCCTATGGCCTATGTCAGGCTACCAAATCTGCTCTGGCAGGGCCTTCGACCTCCTGTGGCCACCACCTCTGGTCTCTTCCCAGGTCCCATTTGTGACATTGCTGCTGTGTCCCACATCGTTGCTGTGGGCTTCTCGAGGCCTTCGTGTCTCACCTGAGTTTCTGCCACTCTTCCCATTCTCCTTCCTGGCCTCTTCTCCTTTCTGCCCCTGAGGTGGGTGTCCCCAGGTCCCACTTCTCTGGGTCTCCTTCACCCCCCATCAATCACCACATCTTTTTCCTGAACATCTCTCAAACCTGTGTCCATATCTCTTTCCACCCAGCCTCTTGTTATTGGCTCCCCCCCTTACAAAAGTTTCTGGAGTGTTCTGCCTGCCCTTCCCCTTTCCTCCACACTGTGGCCACAGTCATCTTTCTAAAGCCTGTTTCTGAGCCACCACTCCCTGATTTGGGCCCCTCGTGACCTACATGATAAGGGCCAGGCAGTGATCTGGGGTGTCCCCCCATCTTCTTGCCTTGACTGGGCTCTGTCTTTGGCCCTGAGGGGCGACTTATGCACCTCTGTGGGAGACCCCCTCCTCTTTTGCCTGTTCAGTCTCCTAAGACAGTGGTCCCCAACCCCTAGGCCATGGACCAGTACCTATCTATGGCCTGTTAGGAGCTGTGCTGCACAGGCTCTGTCCCCTTCAGCCGCCATCTGTGGAAAAATTGTCTTTCATGGAATTGGTCCCTGGTGCCAAAAAGGTTGGAGACTGCTGTCCTAAGACCTGCCATGTGCAGCCTCCCTCTCGGGGCATGCTGACTCCCCATGCCCTGTGTCCTAGAGCATGTCCTTGGGTGCCCATCCATCCTCCTCTGATCTGAGCTCCTTTCTGTGTGGCACTCAGAGGTCAGCATGGTGTCTGGCACCTAGTGACATGGCTGCGTGTTTGAGAAAGGAAAGAGGTCCTTACTGACTTACCAGAGGGCAGCCTCACCCTGTGACTGGCCCCTTTCAGGCAAAGGATGCCTGGTGGGTGGGTGTTTGACCAGGGCTCAAGGAGCCTGTTTTGGACTTTCTCCATCCCCTGCTTTAAACCCACTTTTCAGGGGCATTTCCAGAGCTGTCTTACTCTTAAACAGAGACCACTGGGGACTTGTCCTTCCCCATAGCAGGTGCATGTAGTGGTCTCCAGCCTATGGGCTGGGCTTGTGTTTGTCCTGTCAGCAGGTGGCCATGGCACTCACGGCCATGGGTAGGCTCAGGCTTACTGCTTTTTGCTGCTTACTGCTTCCTCACTGAGTCCAGCATCGGGATTTGTTTCCTGCCTGTGTTTGTTGGCAGGCGAGCGTTCGCTTTTCCACTTGCTGCTCTTTGACTGGCTGCTGAGCGTTTTCTCAGTGCCTCCGTGTGTTGCAAATTTGTCTCTGATCTTAATAAGGGTCCCCTAGATGGCTTGAATGACTGTTGACCCTTTTGTTTGTGCACAGAACCTGACAGAGTTACTCAAAGCCCTGCATGCCCCGAGCGAGCCGTGCTGGGTCTGGATCTCCGACTCCTGGTTCTGCTCTGTGGGGTAAGGAGGGGCCTTGCCAGCCGAGCAGCATTTCCTGTGGGTGCCTTTCACACGCTGCCAAATGCAGAACACACAGATTATTTAGGGGTGTTATTTTCTTGACCACTTTTAGTTCATTGCTCTTGACAGAGTGTTTAAAAATATTCTGAAGCATATCTATAGTATCCACGGGCAGCGAATCAGGAGAAGAAATGCAGTTTCTGAGAAAGCTTCAAAGAAATAATGGTCTTTATCTTTTCCCCAGCCTTTTCCGCTGAAACCCACCAGAGTCTTTTTCTGAGCACTCTTGTTCTATAAATAGAGCAGCAGCTCTCCTTGGGCAGCCCAAGATCGCAGCCTCTCATCCGCCTTCTGAAAGATGTGTGTGTGTGTGGTGTGTGGTGTAGTGGGCTGTGTTTTAATTTTGCTTTTTCTTTTATGTATGAGATGGGCAGCCGGAGATGCAAGAAAAAATACTCTAGCATCTGTCCTTTAAAAATAACTTATAACTTTTTTGGGTTTTGGCTTCTTGGTTTTGTTGTCTTTTTTTTAAATTTGCATTTAGGAAAGACATGGAAGTGATGACTTCCCCTGCAGAGGTAAGGAAGATGAATGGGGGGCGAGGAGAGGTGTCTTCACAGAGTGAGTCCTTTGAGGTCAGCATAGAAGGGGTCTCGTGGTATTTGTTTCAGGCTTTTGTGGCTGGCATTGCTCTGTACAGATGTATTTAAAATGAGTGTCATCTCTATGTACTGGGGTCCGAAAAGGATGTTTGGAAACAAACCCGTTACTGTTCCGTCCACACTGCAGACTGGTTTATATCCTAGCTACCAGGCTTAGAAGGTGGGGCTTTCTGTCTGCCCGGGACCATCCTTGTTCTGTTCACACAGGACCCGGCTGCCAGTGACTGTAGCTTGGGGATCTCTACTGTGGGTGAAGATGCTTCTGGGAGTGGGGGTGGGGAGGCCACTTCTGGCAAGCAAGCCTCACGGGAATACTTGATCACTGGATAATATGTTCCTCTCGGCCGGGCGCTGTGGCTCACGCCTGTAAGCCTAGCACTCTGGGAGGCCGAGACGGGCGGATTGCTCGAGGTCAGGAGTTCGAAACCAGCCTGAGCAAGAGCGAGACCCCCGTCTCTACTATAGAAAGAAACTAATTGGCCAACTAATATATATAGAAAAATTAGCCGGGCATGGTGGCACATGCCTGTAGTCCCAGCTACTCCGGAGGCTGAGGCAGGAGGATCGCCTGAGCCCAGGAGTTTGAGGTTGCTATGAGCTAGGCTGAAGCCACGGCACTCACTCTAGCCTGGGCAACAAAGCGAGACTCTGTCTCAAAAAAAAAAAAAAATGTTCCTCTCTTCTTTCTTCCTGCTACTCTTTAATTACTGGGGAGAGAGGGAGGGTGCCCTCTTCAGAAGTTCTAGGTGAAGGTATAAGCTGCAGACAGAATAAGTAGATTCGTTAGCAGGTTTTCCCTGGATTGATCCTCTAGAGTTGGAAAATGCTACTATTTGTACCATGAGGCCAGGACCGAAAGCACAGAGTCCATTCTGATTGGCACGTGGTGGTGGCATGTGCAATCAGCTCACCTTGCCCAGGAGGGGCACCATGAGGACGCCCTGTGGTGGCGTAAGGAGAGGGGACTCTGGAGTGCTGTGTGCTGGCCTGCACTGTTCTGTCCAGGTGTGGGTCCTGGTGCCCGTCCTTGAGCGTGTGGATGGTATGTGGGGCTGGGGGCTTTCTGCGGCCTTTGTCTCTGTTCTGCTCCCTCCTCGGTCATGAATAGGCTGATGGAGCGTCCTGACAGCGCAGTCAGTGTTCTGCTCTTGCATTCTGACACGTTTGGGTGACATGAGGTTTCTGTGTCTTGTTCTTGGCTGGTTTTATCTTGGGTAGTTTTAAGTGGCCACAGATGTACTTTGTGCTTATACTGTTTTAAAAAAATTACTAAGCATGCAAAGCTATATGGGATTAGGCAATTAAACAAAAGTTTCTCTGAACCAATATGCTTGTCCTTGAACAGAATGTTTATAAATCCTCCCTCTATTTGCATGCTGAGACTCCTTATGGAATGGCCCTTTCTGTTAGATGGGGTGTAAGAAAGTGTGCAAATGCTGAGAGCCAGCTTCTTGTTTTCATGTGTGCTGTTTATTCGTTTTGACCATGTGAGTGGCTCTGAGAAGTTCATAACATCTCATGCCCAAGTAGTTCCTTGAGCATTTGACTTTTGAGTGGTGGGGGACTTACCACCACTCTAGTCTAGCCCATTACTAGTCTAGCCCATGGGGCACAAGGGGAGGGGACGGCTCCTGGAGAAGCGTGTCTCTTCTGCTCTTGGCTTTGATTGAGCCAAGGCACTGTGTCCACTTGTGGATTTTCTGTAGAGGACATCTCCTGTTGTGGGGTGGACCCATCAGATCACGGGATGAGGGGAGTTCCAGTGCCCGAGGCCGAGGCACTTCTCTCTCCCAGTGCACACAGGTGCACGCGCCTGGCCTGTGAGTGGCGGAGCAGGCTAAGGAGGGCACAGGCCTGGAATCAAGCTGAACCCCAGGACCCCAGAGCAACTGACGTGGATAGTTTTGGCAGCAGGATCCTGAGAAATGGCAGGAAGCCAGAGAACATGGAGACGGGGCCAAGAATAGCTGAAAAATACCAAATGCTAAAGTTGGAGAATGTGCCGGCATCTCAGTTGTCCTCCCGGCTGCCAATTACTGCTGTGATCCTGCCAGCCTCAGTGGCCCTTTCTGCTCATGTGCTGGGCATGTCCAGGGCACACCCTGGGCCTCTGACACCCCTGCCCCCCACAGGCACCACCCTCCTTAAGGAACTGGTGCACCCCTCCCCCGTAGCATGCTCAGCCTGCGCATAGGTCAAGGTCTGGGCAGAGTGTGAGAAATGTTTCTCTGTGGAGACTCGAGTGTGCATCAGCTGCAACAGGGTGCCTTTCGCCTGCAGGAGCTGAAGGCACCTTGCAAATAAATGCAAGTTCATGAGTATGTTTCTGTACTTTCAGACCATCATCAAAGAGGGGATGCTGACCAAACAGAACAATTCATTCCAACGATCAAAAAGGAGATACTTTAAGCTTCGAGGGCGGACGCTGTACTATGCCAAAACTGCAAAGGTGAGGCCCTGTGCGCGGAAGCACGCAAGAAAGCGTCCCTGCAGCCGCAGGGGGGTGCTTGAGATGAACTTTGATTCTCAGATCGGTGATTTCCAGCTGGTTTGTAATGCTCTAGGCAGTCAGGTTTTATTGGTCTCAAAGCATGTTTTATTTCTTATAAAAATAAATTTTTATTCATTTTCCTTTTCTTTAATGGCATCACCAATGGAGAAAGGAAAAAAGAGTCACAGAAATAACCACAGTTGGATCTCTTTCTTTCAGAAAGATGGGGGATCACAGGCTTATGACTCTCTTATTATGGACTAAAAATATTTTTGAAGTGTATTGGGCTTCTTGGTATGTGAACATAAATGTGAAATTCTTTACTTCTAGGCTTTCTAGCAATTAGCCTTCTTTCTGTGTACTCTGTTGTAGGTAAGATTTAAAGCTAGAATCACCAGGCAGATGCTATTGGAGGAGCCAGTGAGAGTTACAAGTTACTGCCTGTTTAAATGAATATGGTATCAGACATTTGAAACACTAGTGTGTTGGCTGGTTTTCTGAATACCTATATTTTTGTATCAGTATTGGTACCATTACTGATATTTTGATATTAAAAATATGAATCTGAATCATTTCCATTTTGAGATATATGCCTAGAAAGTTATTCCATTAAAATTTGAAACTTGTTTAGAAAGGGTTCTGACCACATCTCTCACTGAAAAAAACCCCTCACTATTATTTTAGTTCTGTTGGGAGGAGATGAGGAGGCTACTTAAAAGTTTGAGTCTCAGCTGGGCGTGGTGGCTCACTCCTGTAATCCTAGCACTCTGGGAGGCCAAGGCGAGCGGATCGTTTGAGCTTAGGAGTTTGAGACCAGCCTGAGCAAGAGCGAGACCCCATCTCTACTAAAAATAGAAATTAATTGATCAACTAAAAATATGTATACGAAAAATTAGCCAGGCATGGTGGTGCATGCCTATAGTCCCAGCTACTTGGGATGCTGAGGCAGGAGAATTGCTTGAGCCCAGGAGATTGAGGTTGCTGTGAGCTAGGCTGATGCCACAACACTCACTCTAGCCTGGGCAACAAAGTGAGACTGTGTCTCAAAAAAAAAAAAAAGTTTGAGTCTCTTTTTCTAGTATTTCCTTCAGGGCTTCAGCATAGAGTTGTCTTAGAATAGAGGGAACGGCATGGTAAACAGGAGTGGGATTGGGAGGAGAGGAGGGCAGTGGGAGGAGGTCCCCAGGCCTAGTTCCCAGCAGTGCGTTGGGGCCTGTCTCTGCAAGACTAGATTCCTTCTGCTCTGCTCCCTTGTTTTCTTTCACAGCCAGATCCCTTCTATTTGGGCCTGTCTTCCCCCAGTATAATTTATTTCAGCTGGAACTTTCCCCCCTAAATGTGCTAGCTGGAGGAACTAAAGCTGGAAGGACAGAGAATCCTCAGTCCAGACTCTCTCAGGTGGAACACTATCTGAGGACATATTTTACATTTAAAAGTGAATGCTGGTATTAATAGTAGTTTTTTTTTTGTTTTGTTTTGGTTTTTGAGACAAAGTCTCACTTTCTTGTCCAGGCTAGAGTGAGTGCCATGGCGTCAGCCTAGCTCACAGCAACCTCAATCTTCTGGGCTCAAGTGATCCTCCTGCCTCAGCCTCCGGAGTAGCTGGGACTACAGGCATGCGCCACCATGCCCGGCTAATTTTTTGTATATGTATTTTTAGTTGGTCAATTAAGTTCTTTCTATTTTTGGCAGAGACGGGGTCTCGCTCAGGCTGGTTTCGAACTCCTGACCTCGAGCGATCCGCCCGCCTTGGCCTCCCAGAGTGCTAGGATTACAAGCATGAGCCACCGCGCCCGGCCAATAGTAATGTTTTGATATTACAAAAATTATAAATACAGAAATACCAGCATTAGGTTTTGTTTCCCCCTCTACTCATGCAATCTCTAATGAACTCCCTAGATTAAAAAAAAATGCCAGCACTATACCTGTGAACCTGATGCTCTTGGTTAGAAAGAAGCAAGGTGGGTGGATTAATTTGGTTTGGCTTATTGATGAGATGCTACAGTTTCAAGGTGTTAGGTGCCTGTGGGTACATGGTGGGGGCCGTGGGAGTGGCTGGTGGTGCTGGCCGGTGCTTAGGGGCGTGTCTGTCCTGGCGTGCCTTACTCCCTGTGTTTGTCTCTCTCCAGTCCATCATATTTGATGAGGTGGATCTGACAGATGCCAGCGTGGCTGAATCCAGCACCAAAAACGTCAACAATAGTTTTACGGTAAGATTCTTAAGTCACACCTTTCTTGATTCTTTACCACATTTGGCTTTCTTTTTTGATTGGAACGAACATTTCAAGCCTTTTCATCCTTTTCTTTCTGATTGGAATGATTTCTGATACATTTTGAATTTAATGCAGAAAATAATACTGTACTTGGAGAATAACTCAGAATTTGGTACATGTAAGCACAAAAGAACAAGAGGGCCAAATGAATTTTTTTAACATGTTATGGTTTATATCTTAACAGTTCTGTACAGAATTTTGTTTGTTGTTTTGTGATTATTCTAGAAAATTTGGAAAATGCAGAAAAGTATGTTATATAAGTTATTAACCATAAGCCAGCTACCTGAAAGCATAGAATATTAATATTTTGGTTCATTTCTTTTTTTTCCTTTTTTACATTTTTTAACTTTTTTCCTCCTAAATTTATTAAAGTTAGTGTAGGACTTTCTGCAAAAGTTTTAAATGCATAAAATTGTGTGATTTTACCACTCAGAGTTGGCCAACTGCCTACTCCAGAGTGTTCATCTTTGTTTTTGTATGTCTGTGTCTTTACCTGTGTGTATCCATCATGCAGAACCTTTGGGGCTACACTTGTTTTTTTTCCCTGGACAGTGTACAGTGGACATTTCCCCATGTCAGCTGATATAAGTGCTCACCGTGTTATTTAATTGCTATATACCATTTTCTTTTATGACTTTATAATTTTTCTTTATGGGCTGACTTTAGAACCTGCTTGTTTAAGGTATGACTCTAATAGTAGCACTAGAATCTTTAAAAATATTTTTCTTTATGTTATTAGGCTATTTCATCTAGACATAAAGTATACCCCCTAATTTAAAAATTATTCTTTTCTAACTCAATCAAGATGAGTAAGTTTCCTCTTGTTTAGAATCTGACATTTTGGGTGAATGTTAGTTTCAGGTACTTTCATTTTGTTTTATTTTATTCATTTATGGATTTATTGTTGATGTTGCTGATATGAATGAGATTTTCACTTCTCCATTTAAACTTCTACTTATTTTGTATTGATCTAATTGCTCTTGGTTTATTCCTCATTTTACTTGGAGTATTTGTAGTTTTTCTTCATTAATTTTGTTCTTTACTTACTCTCTGGAGAGAGACACTTTTAACCATGTAAATGGATTATTCTTTGATTTGTGATTTTTTAGAGTTTTTAATAGAAATAGGTGTTGAATTTCATTGGAGTGCTTTAAGCATTAATTCAGATGTTCAATTTGGTTTTAGTTATTTGCACATTTCCTTATAATAAATCATTCTTGGTAATGTTGAATTTTACTCCTTAATTTTGTATTTAGAATATTTCCATTGGTTTGTATGCTATCTTTGGGGGTAGGAGGTAGCCTTTGCCATAGGTTTTTTAAAAATATTTATTTTTTTAATATTTTAAATTTTTATGGATATATAATAGTTGTACATATTGCCTTTGTTGTGTTTTGATTTCAGAGTTAAACTAGCCTCAAAAAATTCATTTAATAACTTTCCATGAGTTTATGTGTTCTGCAACATTTTATATAGCTTTTGGATTGGTTGTTTCTTGAGTTTGAGAGAACAAAATTAAGAAGTTTAAAGTAAAAAAATTAGTTGTAATAAAGACTTTTCAGGGAGGTAAGTCTCTGATTGATAACTTTGCTAAAAGGTCTGTTTCTTGCTTTTTTATCATTTGAACTTTTTTACTTCTGAGTATACTTCTGTAATTTACTTTCTCACTCATTCCATACCTTCAAATTTAATAGCACGTACCTTTGTATACTTCAGACATTATGTTTCTGGTGATATCTGCTTTTTATTTCTAAATTTATTTGTTGAGCTTGCTTTTCTTGTCAGATTTCTTAAACTCTTGTATTTTCGGATTTTTTTGTTGCCTGGGCTAGAGTGCAGTGGCATCATCGTAGCTCACTGCAACCTCTAATGCCTGGGCTAGAGCAGCTCTCCTGCCTCAGCCTCTCTGTTTTCTTTGTTTTTAAAAAGAACCAGTTCTTGGTTTATCGGTCATTTCTACTTTTCTGTATTCTAAATCAGTTTCTGCATTTTTGTTGCCTTTTTTCATGCTTTTCATAACTTTAAAAAAAATAATTTACTGATGGGCTTATTCTTATTTTTGCTTTTTATATATACACAGAATATATATAGATAAATGAAAACATGAGAGACTCTGAGCGCCTTTCAGTTCACATTCCTAAAGTTGTTTTTTCTCCAATAGAAAAAATGTATTGTAGACAAATTACTTTTCTGATTATCCATGTTATTGAAGAAAATTTTAAAGTATATAAATATAAGTAAGGAATTTTAAACCATCCATATTTCTGTTACCCAAAGATACCCAGTAATATACTGGGTTGAGTATCCCTTATTCAAAATGCTTGGGACTAGACATGCTTTGGATTCCAGATATTTTTGGATTTTGAACTATTTGTATTATACTTACCAGTTGAGTATCTCTAATCTAAAAATACAAAATATGAAATGCTCCATTTCCTTTGAATGTCATGTCAGCACTCAAAGTTTTAGATTTTGGAGCATTTCAGGTTTTGGATTTTTGAATTAGAGATGCTCAACCTGTATTTTGGTTAATATCATTCTGATCAAATATTTTTAATAAAATACAGTTTTTAACCTTCTTCATTCAACAATGGGCTATTCCTAATAATATCCTTCAAAATTTTGTTTATTAATGTTGCATAATATCCTGTTATATGAATGTATACATTTAATCAGTCTTTATTACTGAACATTCCATTTTTTCCTTTCATGCATAATATTTTGATGCACACTTATACACAGATCGTTTTGTGCCTTTCTGATTATTTCCATGGTATAAATTCTTAGAATAGAATTCCATTTGAGGCAAAAAGTATGATATTTTAAAAGGCTTTTGAAAAATAAATGATGTACTGACACATGCTACAATGTGGATGAGACTTGAAAACATTATGCTAAGTGCAAAAAGCCAGACACAAAAGGCCACATATTCTTTGATTTCACATATATGAAATGTTCAGAATAGGCAAATCTATAGATTCAGAAAGTAGATTAATAGTTGCAGTGGGCTCTGGGGAAAGGAGGAGCGATGGCTAATTGGTATGGGATTTCTTTTTGGGGTAACAACATGTTTTAAAATCAGAGAGTGGTAATCTTTACACAACTCTATAAATATGCTAAAAATGACTGAATTATACACTTTAAAAGGTGAATTATTTGTGAATTATATTTCAGTACAAAAATATGGAAAAAATAGTATGGCACTGTGCTTCTGGTACTATATGAATTACTACATGAGCTTTGTCAGCCTGGTCTGAAAATGAACCTGGATTTATATATTGTTTCTATGGGGAAATGTGTGCAGCATGCCAAATAATTAACTTCCAGCTGTAGAACCTGCCCTGCACTGGGGGGACCTCTGGAATACCTCTCCGACTGGAGCTCATTTGTGTGGTGTAGTCTTGGATGATTCCCAGCCTGTAGGCATAGGCACTGATTCCTCCAGATTTAGTTTAAATTTTTTTACTGCCTTTTCATCTGAGGATGTGTTGAAAGGACAAGGGCAAGATTAAAACTGAGGTTCCCCAGAAACATTCCAGGACAGAAAGCCTCATCCCATGAACAGTCAGTGATGATGCATGGAGCACGGTGTAACGGCAGCATTTGAGTCAGCTGACGGGTGCCCCGTCCCCAGCAGTTATGCCCCCATAAAGAGTCGGTAAACTCTGGGCACTGGGTCTGCAGTTGATGCTGGAATTTTCTTTGTTTAAAATTCATTCTTTATGATCTTTCTCATTTCTACTTTCTGTGGTACACTCACTGTCTGAATGCAGAACCTATTACTTACCAATATGGTGGGCTGCAGGAATCTGTGCACAGGTCTCTCTTCGATTGGCTGTGTCCTCCTGGAAGGCAGGGCCCAGCCTTGGACGTAGCTTCCTCACTCCCAGAGCCTAGCTCAGATGTGCTCAGGGAGTAAGTGCAGAATGGATGAGTGTTCTTGCCCTGGAGTATCTCACTGGCTTTCCAGCTATTCCAGTAGTAATTTCCAGATTCCACAGCTTCTACTAAAATTGCATGCCTGATGCAGACAGCCATTTGGTGAAAACTGCTGTATGATCATGAATCAACCAATAGATGGGAGCCTTTTGTAGCTGGGCTGAAATGAATAAATTAGCTCCACATTAGAAAAGACAACCCCTACCCCCAAATAGACCAAGAACTGTCTCATAAAGAGACAAAGATTGGACTTCCAGGGGACATGGGAGGAGATATTTAGGGGAGAGGGTTTTTAGACAGGTATGAATTTCAATTTTTGTCCACTAGTCCTATGATACTACCACAAGCTCTGTTCAGCTTTTTAGCCTCCTTGGTTTTCACTTTTGAATCAGTAATTGTCACTAGATTAAATTTTTTTATATCTTGTTTACAGGCATCTGACATTTAAGATTATTCATAAAATGTGTGTAAAATGTTAGATACCATTTACTTGAAAGATAATGTATTTACCATAGGGAATACCAGTAATTTTTTTAAATCTATTGTAACTTATGAAATTTACTGCTCAGGTCTTCTTATTGTCTTATTTTTTACCTACTTGATCTTACAGAGGCTGTTAATGAAGAGTTAATCTCCTTCAGGCCAATTACATTTGACACTTTATTCATGTATTTCTAAAAAATTTCACCTTCTCCATTCTGAAGCCCTGTTAAGTATGTGTTTAGAAAAATAATTTCTTCATTTTTGAGTAATCATTTATTAATAAAGTAAAATCATTTCCACACTGAATAGTTTTGTGATTAACTCTGATATTGATATTGCCAAATCTTCTTCCCTTTGTTCATAATTTAATGGATTGACTTACTGCCTCACTTTCTTCCATCCTAACTTTTACATTTAGTTTTGCTTGTTATTTTAGGTTTATTTCTCATAAACAGTGTATTGTTAGAATCTGTTTTATTTCAGTTGGAAGCACTTTGCCTTGCTATATTGGACTTCATCCATTTTCTGCGGTTAGGATTTTTGTGCATCCGATTCCTGCGTTTTGTGGCTGTATTGTGCTTTGTTGGTATCTCTCTTCTGTGTTGCCTCTTTATGGGCAGTGTATGCACTATTTACTTTTATATTTCAGAATGATTTGAAATTAAAACATTTTTTAATGTTTACAGTTCACAGATTTTCCTATGCTTGATCTGCTTTAGACAACCCAGATGATGATGTCCTTTTTTTGGTGAAGCTCTGTGCCTTACAGAATGTTTAGTCACAGAGAACATGCCACTCAATGCTTTGTTTCATGAACTATTCAATTGTTTATATCAAACTAATGAAAATGAGAAAGGAGTGAAGAACATGGAAGAAAAATAATGTAAAATGTTCTGTTTTTGATGAAGGAATCAAAATACGCTATTTTTGTTAGACAGCTTTAAGAATATCTTGTTTTCCAGTATTGGTGTTACAGGGAGGCAACTGCAATGTCGTTGCCATCCAGGAAGCCATTTGTGATTGAAATCTTGCAAGAGCCCCTTTTTCTCTTCTGTGATACTGGTTTTTTGCCTACTAGTTTGCCTCTTGTATAGTGAATATGCCTTCTTCCAGACCCTGGTTTGGGTTTTCCAACCTTGAAAAAACACTTTTTTCTTTCCTTTTCTCTTATACTTAAAAAAAATTATGGTTCATGTGTTTTGTCTTGTTCATTGGGAACTTTGCTTATTTATTCATTTGTTGGTTCGGCGAGCATTTTTTCCTCAAAATGGTCTGTCCCAAGCCATGCACCATGGTTTAAGTGCTCATTTTGAATGGTGAGCAGAAATGGAGAGGACCTCCCCTGCATCAAGCTTTTATCCAGTGGGGGATGAGATAAGCATGCACACGGAAGGTTAATATGCAGTAACAAACAGAACCTTCCATACACAGAAATCTTGGCACCAGTGGCATAGACGAAGGTGTCAAGGTTTCGTCTTAGGCTGAGACAAGCGCCAAGGAAAAACCACTCCCTGGTGCCCACAATGAGGAAGACTCCACCTGATCTTGGGGAGAGGCTGGGTCAGTCTTCCCTGAGGAAGCGAGGTTTCAGCTGAGAGTGAAGAGTGATTAGTGGTAAATCACTGAAGGGAGTCTGCGCCTGGGTGTGTGCACGTGTCTGTGAGTGTCTATTTCTGTTTTGTGTGTCTTTTGCAAGTAGGCATTTTGAAATGGGGGCAGATGGTGAGACTAACTGTACAAAGGCCTTATGGTGGGGACACAGCACAGAGTGCGTGAACATGTGAAGGAAGGGTAGTGTAGCTAAAGGAGGCCAGAGGGAGTGTGACCCCAAGGGGCTTAGGGCAAGGGCTTGGGACTTAGTCCTTAGAACCTGGGATGCCACTGAGTGGTTTTGTTTGGAGAGATTCTCAGATTTACAGATGTTTTTACTGATTTGCAGAAGTTTTATTCTGGCTGCAGTGTGGAATGTTGGGAGATGACTTGGGGTTTGCTTTAGAGAGGTAGAAGGCGTTGTGGTGTCTGGGGGGCAGTGGGCAGGGCCAGGGGCTTAGGTCAGCTGGGTGGCATAGAGGAAGGTGTCAAGGTTTCTGCGTGTGGAGCAGCAGCTGGTTAAGTGAGCTGAGGGGTCCAGAAGAAGACCCAGGCCGTGGGGTCAGGCTGGGGGGCAGTTCTTCATCTTCCATGTCTGTTGCGTTCTTTGCTTATTTTAGTTTGTTGAATTTTTTCCCCCCTAATTCTAATTTATCAAAGTTTTGATTTTGTTTGTTATTGTATTAACCCTCCCTCTTTTCTGGCATACTTTGTTTTTACCCCAGCTTATTCTTATTTGGTAGGTAAAATATTTTAAAAAATGTTTTCTGTTTCACAAAGTCATTCTTCCCCAGGGAAAGATTTTCCTTTGAGCACCTCCATTTTCTTATGCGTTTTCACGTGTTTTCATTGACTTAGATTTCCTCCCTGACTTACTAACTTTTGAGTGGTTTAGTGATTTCAGTTGTTTTCTTTAAGTATTATGCTGGCTTCTTTTTCTAATCTTCCCTTAGCAGTTGAGGGCTATGGAGCAGGCCAGGAGTTGTAAGGTCATTAGGTTTAGTGCTTTTATTTACTTATTTCTCCAAGTCAGTGTTTTTCATCATTTTAAACGTAAGTCCTATTTTGATAGAGAGTCAATGAATTTTCATCACCTCCTCTTTTTTTCTTATTTTTATTTATTTATTTTTTTTTAAATTTTTTTAAATTAATCTTTTATTTTTTAAGCACGAGACTAGTGATCCACCGCTAAGAGTCTTCATCAGCTCCTTTAATGTTATTTGAAGTTTAAAAATGCAGTGAAAAGGAATAAAAGCAATGGGCCACAGCATGGCTTTCTTCTCACCCTCTCCCCTCCCTCCCTGAGAGCCACCCCTGCTCAGAGTCCATTTGGTTTTATTTATTTGATTATAATGTATAGTATATGCAGTGAGAGCAAGGATTGCTATCTGTTTTGTGCATTGCTTTATGTCAAGCCCAGCACACAGTAGATGCCCATACTTTGTTGAAAAGAAGAGTGGTTTGGTCACCACCAGCTCCAGAATGATTTGGGTCCTGCTCCGCTGTTGATTCTGCTGAGCGGAACCTGAGAGCAGACACTGGCCGCACCTACAAGATCGTGTCTTGCTTCATGCAGCCTATAGTCCAGGGCAGCAGACGCGGGCAGTGCAGCAGCAAGGGCAGGGCTGGGAAGGAGCTAACACGGGTGCCATGTGGGCGGGTCTGTGGGGTGAGATTCTATCACCTGAGGCAGAGGAGGAGTGTGGCTAGGGTGGCTGTGGGGTAGGAGGGGTGCTTCCTGTTAGGGGGACTGGGGCACAGGGAGGTGGGTGGGGTGGGCAGCCTTACAGGTGAAGTGTTTTCCAGGGGATTTGATCTTTTTTGTCGAATGTTTGGGAAGCATCAGGATTTTTTGAACTCCTGACCTCAAGCTATCCGCCCACCTCGGCCTCCCAGAGTGCTAGGATTACAGGTGTGAGCCACTGTGCCCGGCCTAGAAGCATCAGGATTTTTAAAGCTGTGAGGTAGAATTGGATTTTTTTTGTTGAAAGAATTTGGCTGCTGCCGCAGACTAGAACTGCAGGAAGGAGGTGGCCCGCTGGATGTGAGGAGGCAGGATGGGGCCTTTGCTGTGCCTAGTTGGGGACATCAAAGCTTAGATGGGCTTGTGAGGTGAGAGAGAAGGCCAGGCAAGAGCGGCACTGACCTCAGGCAGGGTCCACATGCGTCTTTCTGTTGTTGATAATTTGCTTTGTTTGGGTAACTCCGGTAATTAAGAAGCAGTATTGAAGAAAAATGGAGTATTGCTGTGAAGCTTCCTAGAAAGCATCTGTGCACGCGGCAGCTCCATCATAGCGCCCAGCCGGGGCCTGGCAGCTTCACCCCTTCTCCTTCGCCAGGAGTGTCTTGGTATCGTGACCCTTCCGGCTCTGGAAATATCCCCTCAGAGACTGACTTCATGGTGGCCAGTGTCAGAGTCTGCCCCTTTTGAGGGAGACAGAATCAATGCTGAATTCAAGTTAGTGAAGATCTCTTAGACTAAGCAGGTCAAAAGGACTCGCCACCTGAGGTGGGCATGGGTGCTCCTGATGAACAGACGTCCTTCACAGGACAGTGGACAGCAGGTGAGAGCTGAGCCTTGGCCCCTGTCCCTTGGAGGGCAGGGAGCCCAGAGCACACCGCCATGCCTGGGAGAGCATGGGAACGCCTGGTGGATGGCCCACTCCCTTGGGGATCCAGCACCTGCCGCCCGGCCCTTGACACCTGGTGCTGCCCTGGGCCTGTGCCTCCCTGGCCACCTGCTGTCATGCCCCCTCCTATTTCAGGGGGTGCCACTTACCAGCTGCCTCTCCTCTTGTGGCTGTCTGTCCCTGAGAGGCCTTCCCTGCTCCTCTGCTTTGGGCGGCATGCATGACAAGTCTGTGCTCAGGCCCTGGCTTTGCCAGGTACACACAGGACTCCCTTGGCAGGCAGTGGGGTGGGTGCTCAGACTTGAGCTAAGGTGGGCTGGGTGCTCCCGATCCTTCGCTGGGTGTGGCTCTAGATCCTCTTTGCAGGCAGAGTCACCTGCAAAGCCGAGTGCAGAGTCTGAAGCTGCTCTTCCCCTAGAGCCAGAACACAGAAAAGCCCAGGTGGGCCAAGAGACCTGAGGAAAGGATGATGTTTCTAAATTGTTCCAGTTGTTACGTTTGTGGCCTCGTGGTGCAACATATTCAGTTGCGTTTTACTTCATTTTTAGGGGAACTTACGTGCTATGTGATATTTCCAAATAGCAGGCTTCCCAGAAGGGTCAAGGACTGTGTCTTTGAATGTACAGGGTCTGTATTTTCTCCACCAGATGTAAGACCCTAGACTGCAGGACTAGGCTCTATTTCCTTTTTTTAACCTCTGAAAGTACAGGGCCTTGTGGGGTAACAGATCTTAAAGGCAAGGACTTGGAAGCCATGGTGTGAATCCCAGCTCAGACTCTTGCTAGCTGATGACCTTGGGCAAGTCACAGAATGACTCTGAGCCTCAGTTTCCTCATCTGAGAAATGTGGCTAATAATAGTACCTGCCTTGTGGGGTTATGAGGATTAAATGAATTAGTACAGTGTAGGCATGGTATAAGTGTTTGCTATCATTAACATTGTGATTATAGGCACTCACTGATTATTCAACAGATGAATTGAAAGCAATAAGTCAAATTTATTATGTCAGTTGGTACTTGGAAATTTTTCTCTAGTTTGATTTACTTAATGTTTCACAATTTATCTGTTCACCGAATAATAACTTCTAATTGAACAAAGTCACTGCGAATCACTCCAGAGTTCACCAGACCTGCAGCAGTCTGGCTGTATTATTATTAACCCTGGGGTCATGGCAGCAACTGCAGTGGAGTTGAACCTTAAAGAGGAAAGACAAGTTTTACTGGAATATACCTGAAATATAAAGCCATTAAAAAGAGTCATATTCTGCCCATTTTTAAAAACACTGTAAACCACTGAGAGGCCCCTCCTTACCTAATAAGGTCCAGGGGTCTGCTCCCTGCATGCCCTCCTAGCCTGGCCTCACCCTGAGCAGACCTGCTCCAGCCAAGCCTGCTCCTTCTTAGGGAGTGCCCTGCGCACAGGTCACCTGCTGGCCTTGGTCTCTGGAGGCCCCTCTTCCCAGATTCTCCCGTAGACCCTGTTCATTCCTCATGTGAGTAGGAGAACTACCTCCTAAATGAAATCTTCCTGTTCACACTGTGGTCAGGAAGCTGCCATCTGCTTCTTCTGGGGAGTGGTTCCCAAACTTGGCTGGGCCTGAGCACCCTTCGGAACTTAGAAAAAAATATTCCTGGCACATTCTCCAGAGATTCTGATGCTGATTTACCAGTGGGTGATTTCTCAAAGCTTTCCAAGGTTTGGGGTACAACCATATTTTGGACCCACTCTCAAGGATACATTGTATTGCTCACATGATGCTAAATTAGCACAGGCTCTTTAGTAATGTGTGCGCTTGGCCACACCTTGAGCTCCAGGATCCCCAATGCCCTGCCCTTTTGGGCGACCGTGTGTGTTTGAGTACAAACTGGAAGAAGTAGGTTCTCTTGTTCCTTTTTTGTTCAACACAATGGAGAGGATGTTGAATTGTCTCTTCCTTGGAAGTCCCGCTGAAGAGAAGCTTGCTATTGTGAACTTGGCCATGGGCCAGGGCTCCCTTTGTGTTCCCGTTACCTACCTCACATTCATGGGCAGCTTTGGGATGGGGCCAGCCCTTTTGCTCTGCATGTGTGCTTTTAACAAGTTTGACAGCTTGAAAACGTCTTGTTTACCCTGGAGAATAAAGGAATTATTTGACAATAAGTGAGGCATTACTCTGGCAACCTGATTTCTGAAATTAAACTGAAATCAATTGGAAAGGCTACATGCTTTAGGAAAGTTTGTTTTTCCTTCTTTCAGCAATTCTGTATTGTGGCAAACTCTGTACTGGGTGCTTGAGGGCATACAGGGTGGGTAAGTATGTTCTCTGCTCTGGGAGAGTTCTCACAACGTATAAAGAAATAATTCTAGTGCCCCGCGACATCCAGAGTGCTGAGAAAGAAGCGTCTCAGTCAGCCGTGGGAGTAGAAGCTTCTGGGAGGAGGGGCTTGTGCGGCGGGTCTCTCCTGCGAGAGAGGGGCGGACAGGGGTCAGGGGCTTGGGTGCATCCAGGGGTAGGTGCTCAGGAGCATCTGTTCACACGTCAGACCAGCAGGACCTGCCTCCACATACCAGGCTCTGTGTGTGGGTCAGTTTGTTCACTTATTTCTTAAAGTGTTTAAATCGTAATAATGATTTTAGAGGAAATTTAAAATGGGGAAATGCTCACACAGTAGCTTAGCAGCTGTTTTCTTTTTTCATGTTTCCCTTCAGACTTTTTCGTATGCAAACATTAAATTTGACATGTGTTATACATGCCTATTAGTATATGTATAATTTTGTATTTAGGCTTCATTTACTATTTTAGTGTAAGCTTCCCCGTATCATGAGTCTCTATAATGGTCATTTTTATAGTGGTGGATATTCGATTGTATAGGTATGTCATAGTTGATCCATTAAACTTTATTTACTCACTCTGACAGTATACAACTGAGAATATTTCATTTTTTTCTGGTTGAAGCTGTTGCTAGAATAAGCGTCTTAGATCACAGAAGGGATGTTAGGGGAAATGAGTTTGGTCTCCCTTGCAGAGAAGCATCCATGCTGAGCTCCATTTGTTCAGGAGAGGGTGCAGTTTGCCCTTAGAGAACTGCCTTTGCTTGGTCTTGGGTCCTTTTCTGTTATCTGCCCTGAAGGTGTATAAGATAAAACTTCCTTCCGCTTTAGGTGATTCTGGTTTGGTTCTGGTTTACAGCTTCAGTTTTGAGTACAAGTACTTCTATGTTTCAGCTTCGATTTTACATCATTTCAGATGAATCATAATTGGAACTTCAAGGATCCTAACCCCCAGAATCTCTGATTAGCATGTCATGTACCTTTGAAAGGGAATAGAAGAGAACAGGCTGGGTTTGATGAAGGGAAGTGGACAGAGGGGTGCTGGCTTCCGTGACCATGACTGAGCTGTTGGGGACATCTGCTGTCCTGGCAGCATGGCCCAGATGAGGGTGGGTAGAGGGCAGCCTCAGATACAGAGAGTGGCAGAAGAGGCGTTGAGAACACACTCATGTGAGGGATTAGCGGCTGGTTGGAGGGAATGGAAGGAGCTTAAAAAGAGGACAGAAAGTGATAAGAGTACTCGTTGGTGTCATGTAAGAACAGAATGAAGGAAAGGACAGGCCTTTGGTTTGTTTTTAAATTTCAGGATAATGGACTGGCCTACTGGTCAATTAATGGGTATTGAAAAGAGTGTTTTCATAAAAATTAAAACAAACAAACAAACAAACAAAATTTAAAAGTCAACTTAAAAAATGTTTTCAGTATAAGTTGAATGAAAATTATATTTTGGACATACATGTTGTTATAGTCTGAATGTTTCCCCCAAAGTTCATGTGTTGGAAACTTAATCCCCAGTGTAACACTGTTGAGATTTGAGAGGTGGGACCTTTAAGAGGTGCTGAGATCATGGGGGCTCTGCCCTAGTGACTGGATACATGTTGTTATCTTGGGAGTGGGTTCCTGATAAAGGGATGAGTTTGCCTCCCCCCGACCCACCCTTGTTCTCGCTCTCATTCTCACTCGCTGTTGCCCTTCTATCATGAGATGTTGCAGTGTGAAGGTCCTCACCAGATGCAGCACCATGCTCTTGGACTCCCCAGCCTCTAGAACTCTGAGCCAAGTAAATTTCTGTTCTTTATTTTTTTTTTTTTCATTATTATTATTATTTTTTTTTTTTTGAGACAGAGTCTCACTTTGTTGCCCAGGCTAGAGTGAGTGCCGTGGCGTCAGCCTAGCTCACAGCAACCTCAAACTCCTAGGCTCAAGCGATCCTCCTGCCTCAGTCTCCCGAGTAGCTGGGACTACAGGCATGCGCCACCATGCCCGGCTAATTTTTTGTATATATTTTTAGTTGGCCAATTAATTTCTTTCCATTTATAGTAGAGACGGGGTCTCGCTCTTGCTCAGGCTGGTTTCGAACTCCTGACCTCGAGCAATCCGCCCGCCTCGGCCTCCCAGAGAGCTAGGATTACAGGCGTGAGCCACTACGCCCGGCCAAATTTCTGTTCTTTATAAATTACATAGTCTGTGGTATTCTGTTACAGCAGCACAAAACAGACTATGACACATGTCTATAGGGCTGCTTCTGTATAATACCACATATAATGCTGTGAGTATAAAAAGACAGTTTATATTTAATTCATAGTATTTCTTGTTGGCAGAAAATCTTAAAGGTGGTGTATATGAGAATTAGGTTTGGCAGCTGTATTAGATTCCTGTGGCTTCCTTAAAGATTATCACAACAGAAGGATATTCTCTCCCACTTCTGGAGGCCAGAAATCTGAAATCAAGGAAGGTGTTGGCAGGGCTGTGCTGCTTCCTGAGGTTTTAGGAGTGATTCTGTGATTTGCTTCTTTCAGCTTCTGGTGGCTCTGCTCTAGGTGTGCCTTGGCTTGTGGCATCACTCTATAATCTGTCCCTTTCTTCACATGGCGTTTTCCTCCTCCTGTGTCTTGTCTTCTCTTTTATATAAGGACACTTGTCATTGGGTTTAGGGCCCGCTCAGATAATCCAGGATGATCTCTTCTCATGATCCTTAACGTAATTACATCTGCAAGGACTGTTTTTCCAAATAAGGTCATATTCATAGGTTCTGGGATTAGAACATGGACATAGCTTTTTGGAGGCCATCATTCAGTGCCCTACAGCTGCTTATAAGAAAAAACACCAAAATAAGAATGGCGTGAACATGTAAGGTTTTATTCATCCACACAAAGGAAAGTAGTCCTTGGTCAGTATGGTCATTATGCATGGTCACCTGAGCCCTTCCGGGATGTGGTTCACCTGGTCCAAGAGGACTGCCAAAGTGCTAGTCACCACTGTGTCTCCTTTCGGGAGAGGGGCAGACAGAGGAGAGAAGAAAGTGAGTCTCCTGACAGGACTTCATAATCTATATTCTTGCTCTCCTCAGATGAGTCTGTGGGTATGACTATATTTTATTAAAATTGTTTTCCATTGCAATCGTGTTTTATTTTTGGCACTTATAGACATTCTGAGAGGGAGTTTACAGGCTTCACAAGACTACCAGAAGGGGTCCATGGCACAGAACAGATGAGGAACTCTCGCATGGCTTCCCCAGAGTATGACGTGGCACTTCTGATATCCCACGGGCCAACCCCTAATCCTGTGGTCACACCTCATAGCTATTGGGTTTGAGATCTCCAGGCTTTGCTGCTAGTGTCAGCCTAATGATTGCCTTGAAATAACTATGTCAGAACAACCATGCTATACAAAGGGAGGAGTGGGTGATTTTTCCTGTCTGTATTTATAACTTCCTTTTCCATAAGAAATATTGTTAAAATAGTTCATGGTATCCAGAAGTTTTACAAGGTATGTTATAAAAAAGATCTTCCTTGTTAGCTAGCTGTGTGACTAGGACAAGCTACTTCATCTTTCTAAGACTTTTTTTTTTTCTTGTCTATGAAATAGGGATATTACTAGAGTCCATCTCATAGGCTGTTAGGTTGGCACAGAAATACACTCTGATGTTTCCTAGTTTCTGTCTCCACCACTACTCATCACTACTAGTAGGAAAGTAATAGGGTTTAATTTGCTAATATATAGCAGTTGTTCTGATTTGTAGGAATTCCAGAGGATTTCAAGTGAGGCCAACTTTATAGATAGTATTAAAAATAGCATCTGTAGCCAAAGAGTAGATATCAGGAAAGAGTTATTATCCTTAAGAGTTAGCAAGCAATTCAGTAAAAACAGGAAAAATAAAATTTGAAGGAAGACCAAGTATAGTTAAACATATAAGATACCTTTGTTTAATTGCTAGCTAAATTAAAAGGAAATTATGTGATGGCTTCAAAGTAACATTTTTAGTTGTTTTAAATATTATCTATTTGGCGTTCACATCTGTTGAATGAATGAACGTTCCCTAGTAGGCCTGCATAAGGTGAAACTGTGCTTGAGTTTCTCAGCTATTTCCAACAGATGTCGGCCTGGGGGTGGTTAGGGCTGCTCCTTGGGTGAGGAACCATGACCTTTATCCAGATTTTGACATTAGTTTTCCTTCTCAGTGTGTTTGAATCTCAGACATTTCCTTGGCAAAACCCCTATGTCAGTCACTTTGGCTCAGGGAGAGGAAAAACTATATAATTGGCGAATTTCCCCACACGAAAGACTCTTCCCAATTCCTGTGACTGCTGGCCTGGGTCTAGGATGGGCAGAGTTGTATTTGTGGGTCCCCTAAGTCCTCTTGAGTGCCAAGTGTCTTCGCCTGTTGGGAAGCCCTGTGCTAGTCAGCAGCTCCTGCTTCCTGGGCTCACTGCTGTGAGCAAGCCTGTCCCCTTCCTGCTCCGGGGCAGGGGTCCAGGAGAAGCTGACCATGTGTCCTGTCTGTGCCAACTCTTGGCGGTGGGATCTCGGCACCTTCTTAACCACCTGTTGCTTCATCCCCCCATCCTAAAACTAGGGCAGTGCTACCCAGCGTGGCGGTGGTGGGGGTGTTTAGGCACTTGGCACAGAGTAGGTGCTCAGTGAATGATATGCTGTGTTTGTTAAAATGTGCCTTGGACAGCAATGCAGGCCTGGGGAAGCAGGTGCAGAAGGGAGTCAGTCCAATGAATTTCATGCTTTATAATCTATGTTGTGTTCTCAAGTCAAGAAGCAGGAGGAAGCAGGCATTGAGCCACATTGGTGGCTGTTTACCAAGTGAAGGTAGCACCTGCTGCTATGGCACAGCTGGTCTGAAAGACCAGGTTACTCCATGTGAGAGCTTAGGGCTCAGTTTTTACAGTCACGCCAGGCAGACACACACAGAGAAGATACTGTCCTCTTTGGGCAGCCTAGCTGGTGAGTGATGGAACCAATTGTGAGGTCTCTTCAGTATGTTTAAAATCTGGGGTGGGGGAAACACTGTTACGTGTCTGGGCTGTGTGTTTAAATTATCAGTAAGGGTTGCATCTGTGAAATCTAAGGCATCTTCACAATATTATGTGTGTATGTGTGAAAATATGTATGTTTGTATGTTAATTGTTAACATTTATTATACCTGATAATTGTTATTAACAAGTGCAGTGTACTTGCTAATTGTCTTTACAAATTATAGGGAAAACAAAAAATGGACAGTTGAGAGACTGTCATTGGACTGTAGTACTTTTGTAAGGGAAAAAGACATGCTGGGAAGGTACATGGATTTGATTAAATTTTTTCTTAGGATGCCTAAGAAATTGATAATTTTAGCTGTTCTTTACCCAGTATTCTTTGGTAAGTGTGCCAGGGGTGGGATCAAGGCAAGTCCTGTCTGTCTGGTGTTTTCCCTTAAAAATTATGAAAATGGTATCATTCTCCAGGAAATCATGTTAAAAAAAAAATCTTATGTTCCTGTCCCAGAATAACCTGGTATTTCAGAGTGCACAGAGTGGTAGGATCTCTATTTCCTTGAAACAACTTGTTATCAAATTAAGATAATTCCCTGCTCTGTGGTTGGGAGCCTGCTGTTTATTGACTCAATCATTCGTCTTCCTCTACAACTGGAGAACCTGGTTTGAAATGTTAGACTCAAAAACGAAACATGTCACCCCTCTTCCCTGCCACATTTTTAAGACAGGAGGGGGAGTGTAGGAGCGCTTGTCACTAGACCTGTGCAGGAGGGTTGGCCCTCCAGACTTCGCCTGCTATAGACTGTGTCCAGTGTGGCGCTGCCCAGGGCTGCAGCCAGGTGTGCTTCCATCCCTGTCGGGCTTTGTATGTCGGGCTTTTCTGTGGCCTGCTTGCTCACTGGACGCAAAGCTCTATAGAGGCTGGATCAGCATAGTTAGACGTTTGGAATAGTTGGGAGTGGGAGTGGCCACACCTTGTCCTTTATTTCTTCTTCTTCTTCGAAAAAGGAGGGGATGAATGTACACTGACCATGGAGGCAGGAACTTTGGGGTTTATCCTGTGCCTGACATTGACCAGGAGCTGGCACTACTTCCTCATCTGTAAATCAAGGGTGCGGGTGCAGCTGATTCACCAGGGCTGTTGCCAGCACTACTTTGCTTTCCAAAAGAAGTATCTAATCACACCAAGGAATAGATTGGGTATTTGTTGTTCCTAAGGCCCTAAGTGGTGGTGTTTCCAGTGCCAATTCATATAGCCTATTAATTATTTTTAGCGTCCACTTTGACTTGCATATGTTTCCTGGCTTGGATGACAGGCTCTATGGGCACCCTGGTCATTCAGGGAAAAGTCTATATTGTTCTTTAATGAATATTCCAGTGCCCTAAAATATGTTGATATGAAACATATTTTTACAGCTTAATTGAGGCATAATTGATATACAATAAACTGCAATATTTGAAGTATACAGTTTGATGAGTTTTCTCTTACTCTCTTTCTCTCACACATATTGAAACTGTCACCACTGTCTGGATAACATTTCCATCACCCTGAAAATTCCCTTATAATCCATCTTTCTCTTTATGCCCCTTCCCAGGCAAACATGGATCTGTTTTCTGTCATTGTAGATCAGTTTGCATTTTTTAAAGAATAGGAATTGAATAATGCAATATGTACTTTTATGTCTGACATCTTTGACTCAGCATAATAGTTTTGGAATTTTCATGTTGGGTATGTCAGTAATGTATTCCTTTTTATTACTGAGTAGTATTCCATTGTATAGCTAGTCCACAGTTTATTCTGTTGTGTTGGCATTTGGGCAGTTTTTAGTTTAGCTATGAACATTTGCATACAAGTCTTTATGTGGACATGTGCTTTCATTTCTCTTGGGTAAATACCTAGTAGCAAAATTGCTGGGTTGTATAGAAAGAGTGTTTAACTTTTTTTTTTTTTTTTACCATTACGAACATGTGGAGAGTGTTTGACTTTTTAAGGGACTTCTAAACTGTTTTCCAAAGTGGTGGTACCGTTTTACATTCCCATCAGCAGTGTATGAGAGTTCCAGTTGCTCCACACCCTCACCAACACTTGGAATGGTCAGTCTTTTAAATTTTAGATGACCTAATAGATATATAGAGGTATATCATTGTGGATTTAATATCCATTTCCTCAGTGATGAATAATATCAGCATCTTTTTTTCCTGTTTGTTGAGAGTTTTTTATTATGAATGGGTGTTGAAAATTGTCAAATGCCTTTCTGTATCTATTGAAGTGATCATATGGTTTTTCTTCTCTATTTTGTTAGTAGGACAAATTAAATTGGTTGATTTTCATATTGATTGATTGATTGAGACAGTCTTGCTCTGTTGCCTAGGCTAGAGTGCCATGGCATCAGCCTAGCTCACAGCAACCTCAAACACCTAGGCTCAAGCCATCCTCCTGTCTCAGCCTCCTGAGTAACTGGAAATAGAGGCATGCGCCACCATGCCCAGCTAATTTTTTTTTTAGTTTTATTTGCCTGGCTAATTTCTTTCTATTTTTGGTAGAGACAGAGTCTCGTTCTTGTTCAGGCTGGTCTCGAACTCCTGACCTCAAGTGATCCTCCCACTTTGGCTTCCCAGAGTGCTAGGATTACAGGTGTGAGCCACTACACTCGGCCTGATTTTCAAATTTAAACCAACCTTGCATTTCTGGGATCAAGCCGATTTGTTCATGATGTATCCTTTTATTTATTGTTGGATTCAATTTACTTTATTTTATAAAGGATTTTATATCTATATGCATGAGGAATATTGATCTATCATTTATTTTCCTTCCTCCCTCCTTCATTCTTTCAGACTTCCTCTTTTACTTTCTTTTCATCTTTATCAGGTTTTGGTAGTTGGGTTATGCTGCCTTCAGAAAATATACAAACTAACATCATAAAAAAGGATCAGTGTTCCCCCTCTGTTTTCTGATCAAGTTTGTGTAAGTTTGGTTTTTTTCCCCTTTTCTATTTCCTTTCCTTTTCTCTTTTTCTGTCTTTTTTCTTCTAGAATTTACCGATGAAACTATGTGAGTATGGAGTTTTTTTGGGTGTGGTAGGAAGGTTTTTGATAATGCCTTTTGATATTTTTGATAATTCAGCTTTTTAAATGGATATAGTCTCTTCAGATTTTTTTGTTTCTTGTGTCTACATTGATATTTTATGTGTCCTCTTCCTTTTCCCTCTGACTTGTGTCTGTTGGAGGGAGAAGTGGAAACTACGAGAGAAGGGACGTCCTGGGACTTGTTGACCTTTTTCCAGCCCAGTGCCTCAGAGCCATGCATAGCACCAAGTAGCCATTCAATAAATACTTGTTGGGTTCCTTGCTTTGTTGTTGCTGTATCTCTGTTCCTTGGCATCTCTGGGAAGCTGTTCCATCTCCTTCATCCACGTGAGACTGTGTCATAGTCATGCCGTGACAAAGAGAGGGCTCCTGAGTCAGGCAAGGTGGCCTCGGCCGACCTGAATGCCATGCCCTCCACAGCGGCCGTTCAAATTCCTGGTGATGCACAGACCATCTGAGTCAGGGCTTGCCAATGAAAAAGATATTTTTCACCCTTTTCTGTTCTGGTATTTTAAAATGCTAGATCCTGTAGTTGGCATTACTTCTTTTCATTTTTGCAGTATACTTGAAACACAAGAGGAATGAGGGAGGCCTTTGTGAGCTTGGTCAGAGGAAAGGGATAAACCATTTCTGAACATCCAATTAAAATCAGGAAGGGGGTGGTCATAGATGAGGGAGGATAATTCCAGCAGGCACTTGGCCCTGTACATGATTACCTGCCTGACTGGGAATGTGGTCTGAGATGCCCTTTCCTCTGAGATGCATAGATTACAAATGACAGTCCCTGGACCAAATACATGAATCAGTGAGGGAGTGGAAGCAAACTGGGTAAATTGGACAAGACATCTCTCTTTGAGGATGTAACTGCTGTAGCTAGATTGCGTTTAGGTCCCTAGTGTCTAGATGGGTCTGTGCCCACATATCCTTTCCATCTTAAGGGGGCTGGGTCTTTGGACACCTGCAGCACTACAAAGGTTGGCTTGGGAATCAGGGGCTCCCTCATCATAGCTGGGAACTTAAAACAATAGCTCTACTTCTCATGGTCTTGTTCCCTTCCTGGGCACAGTGTCATGTTAATCAGAGTACCAAGTTCACTTGCCAGAACACACAGCTCCTTTAGACCATGAGAGTCACCAGGCAGGCACTTTGTCTCCCACAAACCATGATGTGCCCTGGATGAGATGACTTGGCCAGCTGTCTCCTGGCCCCAGCTCTCTCTTGTATGAACAGTATGGCCTTGATGAGTCACCTGTCCTCTCTGGCCATCCATTTCCCAGTGTGTGAAGTGAGGTTAGGGCAGATGGACATGGGCATGTGCCATGAGTCTGTGGATTCACCTTCAGATGTGTCCTGAGCAGGAGGACCATGTGACACCTGTGACACTTTGAAATGTCTCAGATATCATGATCCTTGCCTTATCTCTGCAGTCCTGTAGTTTTGCTTTACAGTGATAAAATTTGTAACCTTCACATTGTAGTATATTTTTTTCAGGAAATGTAGTAGTAATGTATTTGAAGACATTTTCCTTAGAACTAGTTTTTGGGGAGAAGAGATGACTGTGCCTTCCATCTTGCATGATGAATTGGCTTGGGGGGATGAGGCCATCCCACTACCGAGTGAGTAACCGACCATTTTTTTTTGTGCACTGCCCTGGAGCTGATTCGTCACCCTGGGTTCCCTGCCTGAGGGAGTTGGTAAGGGCTGAAAGGACCCACACTTTGGATTCTGCCCCTGGTGGCCTGGTTCTTTGCCAGGAGCAAGACTTGGGAGCACCCTCACATAGGTAGCAGTTCGACCTCAGTGGGAGACATGGTTGCTTTCCCAGACAGCTGAGCTCTCAGACTAAAGCACAGTAAAGTTGGAGAACATGGGAATCCTTAGCTCACAGAATAAACTCTGTTTTAGTTTTCTGTGCAAAATAGGGATAAGGGTATGCTAGAAAAGTTATGCTGAAGTATGTATTATTGTAGTATTTTTAAATTTTGTAAGGTTTTTCATTCCAAAGTACTTATTAAGTGTGAGCATACACACACAGTTTTGAGATGTGACACTTTGGGTAACAACAGAAAGTATTGAATTCTGTATTTATTGAGCATGTACTAACCACATGCCACGTGCTCAGGGATTTATCTGGGAACAGAAGAGAGACCCTTTTGTTGTAGAGCCAGAGCAGAGAAAAAGGGACAAGATCCACATTCCTTCTTTAATGCTGTAAGTTGTATTTAACTTCTCCAAATCAAATTCTCTTTATAGTCTTCCCAAGATATATATGACCAATAACTTACGTAAGAGGTTAGCAGCAGACTTTTTCTATAAAGGGCTAGATGTTTTAGGCCTTGTGGGTTATGGGGTCCCTGTGGCAACTGGCTAACTCCGTTGTTGTAGCCTGGCCATTTGTAGCAGCCATGGACAGCATGTAAGTGAGCAAGTGTGGCTGTGTTCCAGTAAAACTTTATTTAAAAACAGGTGGCAGGCCATAATTTGCTCGCCTTGGATTTGATTTGCAGTGTTGTTATTTCAGCCTGTTAAATCAGGCTCCCTTGGTGCTGCTGCCTATTTGAGTTTAGAGTTTTCAGTGCTTATCTCATGAATTAAATCTATTTATTTATTGTTGGCACCTGGAAGATAAAGAAGACTCCATTTCTGTGCCTTGGTTTTCTTTGTGTGACAATGAGGATGGTGTCTCAGATTAGGTTTGGGATGGTTCAAAGAAAACCCTAGTAACAGTGGCTTAAATAAGGTAGAGGTTTATTTTTCTCTCATAGAAAAGACCAGAGGCCAACAGTCTGGGGCTGGTGTGGCAGCCCCTACTGGGCAGAGACCCAGGGACCTGCTGTCTTTCTGCTCAGCTGTCATTAGAAAGAGATTCCCCTCTGAAGGTCACCTTGCGGATACAAGCACCCATGGCATGGCTTCTGGTTGAGTCATCCCTGTCAAAGAGCTTTCCTGGAAGCCGCTCCCTGGTGATGTTGGCTCCTTGCCTCCTTTGCTGTCCCAAGCTGCAGGGCTGGTGGGAGACAGTACTGTAGTGAGGCCCGGCTGGAGGCCCTTGGGGTGGCAGGGTCAGTTGGTGAAGGGAGTTGTGTAGGTAGCTGAGGATAATTATCTTAGGTGTTGATTTTTGTAGGGAAAAAAGTAGCATAGATAAATTTACAAACACCTTTTATTGTAGACAATTTGGAAAATACAGAAAATCAGAAGGAAAAAAAAAATTCCTCAGTCCCACCACTTGAGATGTGGACGTCCAGTGTTCCTGGCTATGTGTGTCCTGCCTTTTAAGTATTTTTTTTAACATAATAATATAAATACACCCCATTTTCCCCTTAATTTTTTTTTTGTGGTAGAATACACATAACATAAAATTTACCATCTTAACCAAATTTGCCATCTTAACCACAAATTTTTTTTGTGGTAGAATATACATAACATAAAATTTACCATCTTAACCATATTTACAGTATAACTATGCCCTTTTATAAGTTCTTTTTTTTTTTTTTTTTTTTTTTTTTTTTTTTGAGACGGAGTCTCACTTTGTTGCCTAGGCTAGAGTGAGTGCCGTGGCGTCAGCCTAGCTCACAGCAACCTCAAACTCCTGGGCTCAAGCGATCCTTCTGTCTCAGCCTCCCAAGTAGCTGGGACTACAGGCATGAGCCACCATGCCCGGCTAATTTTTTCTATATATATTAGTTGGCCAATTAGTTTCTTTCTATTTATAGTAGAGACGGGGTCTCGCTCTTGCTCAGGCTGGTTTCGAACTCCCGACCTCGAGCAATCCGCCCGCCTCGGCCTCCCAGAGAGCTAGGATTACAGGCGTGAGCCACCGCGCCCGGCCTATAAGTTCTTTGTAAACCTTGTTTTCCCCTCCTTGTGTGGTTTTTTTTTTTTGTTTATTTTCTGCTTGGTAGCTGTTCCATGGTTTACTTAACCATTGGAACTGTTGAACATGAAAACAGCCTTGAATCAGTTCATAAAGGTGTGGACAAGACTTTGTCCTGAGGGCCGACACCTGGCCCGAATCAGCAGATGCAGTGTTCTTACCTTGGCCTCTTTGCCCTGGGAAATTTTATTGCTTTATCAGGTTGACCTTCAGTGATCAGAAAAGTGGACGGCGAGCTTTCAGGCTCCAGAGATTGCTTATGAGCCTTTTTTTCTTCTCTGATACTTGCTGGCTGTAACATTACTGTATATGTATTACACTTGGGTATGTGCAGCTTTGCCATCAAATAGTCCCAGAGAAAAATGAATAAATTATAACTGTGTGGTGGCTGTCAGACTTAATGCCAAAACATTCCCATTGCTCACCCTCTATCCATCCCTTTAAGACCCACTCCCAGGGAACTTTGGTTTAGATTTCATTACCACTGAGACTCCTAGGTGTTTGAGCTATCGACTCCAAGCTCCTTTTCCCCTCTGGGCAAAAGCCGAGGCATGCAGGTACATCCTTTCTGCTGTGGTGTGTTTCTCTAACGAGAAGTATACTGGCCCAGAGGCCGAAAGTTGAGGTCACCAGCTGCAGGACACGGCTAGCTCAGGAGGAACACAGCCCTGGACACAAGGCCTTTGGCCTCACTTATCCCTGATGCTGTGTGCGTTGTGTCCATAAGCTCTGCCTTGGAATTCTTTATTGCATCTTAGCTCTTTGTGCATTTTGCCTCTTATTTCCATAATTCACCTGCAGTGACTTCCATCCATCAACTCCTTCCCTTTTTTTTTTGAGACGGGGTCTCATTTTGTTGCCCAGGCTAGAGTGAGTGCCGTGGTGTCAGCCTAGCTCACAGCAACCTCAAACTCCTGGGCTCAAGCAATCCTGCTGCCTTAGCCTACCGAGTAGCTGGCACTACAGGCATGTGCCATCATGCCCGGCTAAATTTTTCTATATATATTAGTTGGCCAATTAATTTCTTTCTATTTATAGTAGAGACGGGGTCTCGCTCTTGCTCAGGCTGGTTTCGAACTCCTGACCTCGAGCAGTCCTCCTGCCTTGGCCTCCCAGAGTGCTAGGATTACAGGCGTGAGCCACTGCGCCCGGCCAACTCCTTCAATTTTTTTTTTTTTTTTTGAGACAGTCTCACTTTCTTGCCCAGGCTAAAGCGAGTGCCGTGGTATCAGCCTAGCTCACAGCAACATCAATCTCCTGGACTCAAGCAATCCTACTGCCTTAGCCTCCCGAGTAGCTGGGACTACAGGCATGTGCCACCATGCCTGGTTAATTTTTTCTATATATATTTTTAGTTGGTCAATTAATTTTTTTCTATTTTTAGTAGAGATGAGGTCTCACTCAGGCTGGTTTTGAACTCCTGACATCGAGCAATCCGCCTGCCTCGGCCTCCCAGAGTTCTAGAATTACAGGCGTGAGCCACCACGCCCCGCCTCCTTCACTTTTTTAAAAGATGAAATTCTGGCCAGGTACAGTGGCTCACACTCTGGAGGCTGAGGCAGGAGGACTGCTTGAGCTCAGGAGTTTGAGAGCAGCCTGTGCAAGAGTGAGACCCCATCTCTACTAGAGATAGAAAAATTAGCTGGGAGTCCTGTCGCACGCTTGTAGTCCCAGCTACTCAGGAGGCTGAGGCAGGAGGTTCACTTGAGCTCAGGACTGTGAGGTTGCAGTCAGCTATGATGATGCCACTGCACTACACCTGGGGTGACAGAGTTAGACTCTATCTCAAAAAAAAAAAATAGTTCTATATTTACTGCAGTATTTCCTTATATAGTTCTTTAAATTGAATCTCGCTTTATTGCCCAGGCTAGAGTGAGTGCCGTGGCATCAGCCTAGCTCACAGCAACCTCAAACTCCTGGGCTCAAGTGATCGATCCTCCTGCCTCAGCCTCCCTAGTAGCTGGGACTACAGGCATGTGCCACCATGCCCGGCTAATTTTTTCTATATATATTAGTTGGCCAATTAATTTCTTTCTATTTAGAGTAGAGACGGGGTCTTGCTCTTGCTCAGGCTGGTTTCGAACTCCTGACCTCGAGCAATTGCCCGCCTCGGCCTCCCAGAGTGTTAGGATTACAGGCGTGAGCCACCGCGCCCGGCCTAAATCGTCCTAATTTTTTTTAAAAATTAGGATTGCTGTTTCATTACTGCTTGGTTACACATTTGCATAGGTTCTGAGTGTCCTGACTCAGCTTGCCTTTTCCCATGAGACTTATTTTTATTGTGCACTTTTGCAGAATGTGAGCATTTTTAGGAACTCAAAAATTACGTTATAGCAAGGGCACCTGTAATGTTTTACTGTTCTAAGATTTTTTAATTCCCTTTTTAATACAAATAGCACGCTTATTATAGATAATTAAGTACGGATGACCCAAACAAAAACCACTCAAAAGTCTTATCACTGAGATTCTAGATATAAACATTATTTTATGTAGACCTGTGATCCTCAAACATGGGTAGGGATAAGAGGGTGGGGGAAGTGAGATTGAACTAAAGAGAACATTTGGGGACACAGTGTGTTGTCACAATTGCAGGGGTGGGCGTGGCGTGCCTGCTACTGGCATCTGGTGCGTAGAGTCCAGGGATGCTGCTCAGTTCCTTAAATGCCACCTCTTATGTGTGTGGACAGCCCCCACAACAAAGAATTATCTGGCCCCAGATGTCAACGGTGCTGAGGTTGAGAAACACTCATATAGACAAATAATTTTTCAGCCTTTTCCTTTGAATATCAGTGAATGTACTTCAGTTTTACAGTGGACTCAATCATACATACTGGTTTGTGACCTGCTTTTTCTGTCACTTTATGAATGTCTTTCTGTGTTCACAAATATGTATTCTCATCGCCCTTTTAAAAATTACCGTATGGCATTCCTCCCCATGAACATGCCATCACTTACTTTTTGCCAGTCCCTTCTGTTGGGAGGCCTAGGTTATTCTGGTGTTTTGCTGTTAGAAGCATGTTTGTGCGTTGCCTTCTGTGTGCTGGTTTACAATTACCAGCCCACTGTTGGGAAAATGCACGCTTGGGGTAAAACTTGAGGTGCTTTCATGGGTAATAATATTCCCTTCTTCCCAGAGGCTCTCACACCCCCCAGCCCACCCGCAGCTCGAGGCAGTCGCAAATATCTCAAGTTTTCCTGCAGTTGAACACATCGCAAAGCTTAATGAAGCACTGTCGAAATATTGAATAGACAAGTAACACTGAATATTGCTGTCATGTTTCATTTTTAGGTAGAACTTTCCACTTTTTGCTTCATTTTACTTCTTGTTCCTTTTGAAAAAAAATCTATCTTCTGCTAGATTACATGTGATTTCAGCTCTTGCCAACTTGGCTTTGCTCTATGCCAGGGCTTCCTGCGTTCCTGGGGAGGCGGGCGCTTTGCTCCGGCTGTGCAGTGGGCGGCACCTGTCAGCTGTGATGGCGGGGACCCCATCCATGCCCCTAGAACTTCCCTGAGACTGGGGATGAGGTGCCACCCAGGAGAGGAGGTGCGTGGCAGCAGTCCGGCTCAGGACCAGGTGGCGCCGCGTGCAGAGCTGTGGGGCGTTGGGGTGTTTGGCGCAGCGCTGTGCAGAGGTCTGGTCCTGGACGCTGGGCTCTTTCCGCACAGGGCTCCAGGAGCTTGTTTGTGTGGCGGTGTCTATTTTTGTGCTTTGCGTGGTGCTCCGTGAGGAAGTCCGCTGTCTACGCACATCCCAGCTGCTTTGAATGGTCTCGGGGCTTCCAGGTAGGGAGTTGTGGACGGGGAATCCAGGGTTCAGGGCAGCGCTGGAACAGCAGGATGTGAGTAACAGGAAGTGACTGCAGTTACTGAGGGCGCCAGATGCTTATTCTCGGCCACCTTTCCAAGCGCCACGGAGCGGGAGCTATATTTAGCAGAGTGTTTCTGACCTCCTACTCCTGCCCAACACTGTCCCTTCGCTTCTGTCTTGGTCAGTGGCTGAATTGCGTGGTGCCGATTTGTTACTCTGGCGTCTCTGATCTCCTTCATGTGACCCGCAGGTTCCCGTCAACTGATTTTAAAACTCATTTTTTTGTTTCTACTGGGTCACTTCAATTCTGATACACGTGGAGCACTTGGAGAATGTTCTGAGAGAGGGGAGGGAAGCAGGTAAGAGATCCAGGTGGCGGTGCGCGATCAGACCACGGGAGGCTGTCTGGGTAGTGAGTTAAAGGTAGGGGTTTAAAATGAAGTAAGTGGGAGGACTTGTGTGTTTTTGGGAGACACTCCAGAGGGTTGATGCGCGGATTACATGTCTCGGAAGGGGAAGCCTGGGGATTTTAAAGCTATAGGCCCACATGCTAGACACATTCTCTGGTCCTCACCTGGCCAGACACAAAGCCTATAGGTGGGAGGAGCTTCTCTGTGGTGAATTCCTATCATCTGAGTTTTTTCACAGTCCAAGTTTTTCCCCCCAAGGCCCCAGAACAAGCACTGCAGAGCCTGGAAGTCGTCTACTCAGATTTGTGCTACTTTGGGCGTGGGTGAATTTTTGCCCGACAGTGTCTGTCCACCCCTCTTGGACGGTGCAGGACACGTGTCTCTGTGCTTTGAGGAAGTTTCTAGGGTGTGATGTCAGTTTGCAGTGGCAGCCATCCTACCGATTCATGGAAAGGGGTGTGCTGGGAGAGAGGTGTTTTTGTTGGTCTCCTCTAAAAGCCTGCTTGTGTGAGGTCCCGCCACACAAGTGCCTCCCCTTCCTCCCTTGTAAGGCGTCTACCTTGTTTTCATGCACTCAACCAGCTATTTAGGATTCAGGAATCAATTCTAGGGTGAGAAATTTGAGAGGCAAATTGAGAACAGACGTGTCTGCCACTCAGCATGCAGCAGTCAGCAGTGGCCTGGCTGGGGTGTGAAAAGCTCTGGGAGTGCCGAGCAGTGTGTTAGAGATGGCGAATCATGGAATGAATTCCAAGCTCAGGCTCACAGGAGACCCCACCTCAGTTTTATCAGCAGAATCCATCTACCGGTGTGGTTTCTGGCTAACCCATTGCCTTCTGTATGGCTAAACTATAAATACAAGGCATGGTCATATTGTGTGTCTTTGGTTTTGGCTTGAGTATTTTAGCATATTTTTGTGCCAAAACATTTAAAACATTCTAAAGGCAACATAATGAACAACTAGGTACACTTTCCAGCCTGGAGCAATAAACATTATAGATATAATGGAGGGCTTTTGAATTTTCTTTCCTATTCTAGTCCCTCCTGCTCTCCCTCCCTGGGGGTTGCTACCATTCTGAGTTTGCATGTTTTTATACTTTCTCTACATGTATATGTAGGCATAAATCATATTAGTATTGTTTAACCGATTTTAAAATGTTGAACTTACAGAATGTTTGGGAATGCCTAAAAAAAAAAAAATGTTGAACAAATGGTATACTGGATATCTCCTGCATTATTATGTCTCTGAGATTTATTCATATGAATGTATCTGTCTTTAGTTAAATGGATCAAGGTTTAAAATGACTGATTCCTGAAGTTAAATCAGAGTTCCTGGAGACTGGGATGTGAACCTCAGAGGTGCTTACAAGTACAGCTTGAGCTGAGGTCCACGGTGCCAGTTTTCATGGCTTATTCAGTGCTCCAGTGTGTATGGTGTCCCACTGTTGACTTAAGTTTTCCCAGATCTCACCATTATAAACAACATGCATGGACATTCTTACCCTTGTCCTTCTGAGCACATGGGTAAGAGTTTCCCCTAGGATGTGTTTATAAGGAAAGATTGCCAGGTGTGTGTGTCTTTAGCTTGAACAGATAGCATCAAATTGCTTCCAAAACTATATATTTTTAAACTACTACCAGCAGTGGTAACTAACGTATGAATAATCTCATTGCTCTAGTGTCTTTAACTTTTTTTTTAATATACCAAACTGATAGCAAGATGAAGACCTTGTGGATGAGATAAGACGTGGCTAAGATCTAATAGATATTTCATCCTTAGCATGGCCAGAGGAGAACTAACAACACCCCCTAGCCCCCCACCTGCAAAGCCTGCTTCACCGAAGCATCCTGCCACACCTCACCAGCTCTTGGAGGGTCACTGTTGACTCCTGTGTCTCATCCCATCCTGTCTACACACCCAGAGCCAAGCCACTTTCCTTGATTTCATCTCTTGATAGGTTACTGAGGAGTTTCCCAAAGGCTTCCTGACTTCCACCTTACCCCTACTGTCAGTTTATACCAGAGCAACCAGAGCGATGCTTTTTAGACCCAAGTCGGATGTCAGCCTTTTACACAAAGGCTGCCCCAGGTCCCCCTTTCACATGGAGTAAAAGCCGAAGTTCTTAAGGACACCTGTGTGGTCCTCGGTGGCCCTGTTCCTGATGCCAGCCCCAGCCTTGCGCCTGCTTCAGCTCTGCCCTTCTACCTCCTCCCTCGCCTTCTACAAGTCTTCACCTCCTCCCTCACCTCTTCCCTGTCTCTGCCTCCTTCCTCACCTTACCGCCCTCTCTCTGCTTCCTTTCTCACTGTCCTGTCCTTATTGCAGAGCCTCCAGATGCCCATACCTTCCTTTTCTGGCCCTTTCTCCCCAGCACTCAGCACCAGCCACTATTGTGCATATGTTTCATTCACTTTCACCTCTTTATATTAAGGTGTTTGTTTATTGCCTGCATTCAAATGTAACCTCCATGGGAGCAGGGATCTTATCTGTTTGTTCAAATGAAAGACTACCTGAGTTTATTTCTGAGGAAGAAAGGAAGAATTTGGAGCTCAAAGGAGAGGGATGAGTACAGAGCGGAGGTAATGTTGGGTTTGTGGGATTTCTGACTTGGGAAATTGTGTGGATGGTGGCAGAGTCACGGGCTGTGGGGGCATTCAGTGGCAGAAGGGCCTTGAGTTTCCCTGGGCATGTGGTGGAACCCCCAAGGGGTTTGTCTGGTGGGGCCATGGGGGTGCTGGGGCTAGGGGGGGCACTACCTTTCTGGGCTCTCGTCTTGGTGGTGTCTCTGGCTGCAGCCAGATGGAGCGCACGCTGGGGTTGACGTAGGTGGGTGCTGGGCCGGCCCACCCTTCCAGGAAGTGCATTTCTGTTTGAGGCAGGAGCCTGGGCTTCTGCCATCCTCTGTTCATGGCCGAGCTCCTCTGGTTACATAGCTTCACCGATTCCTCAAGCACTGTTGTGTTTAGAAACAAATCCTGCCACTGCTGGGCTCGGTCTTATACCCCAGCCACGTGTTGCAGCCTGATAGCAAAATGAGCAGCTCAGCTGGGGGCACAGTTCATGGCACTACTGTGTGTACTTTGACTCAGATACCCACTGACATAGTCAGGGCAGCCCGAGTTTCTACCCACCAGCTGGGAGGTAGAGGACTGGATTGGCTTTTTCTTGAGAATGTGTACTGAAGGTGTATCTGCATAATATTTTCTTGGTGTTGAGTCAGATGTTTCACACCTTGCACTACCTACAAATACAGGACTTTAACAAGATAAGATTACACTTTTAACTCATGCTGACCACAAACACCCTGTCCTTAAGAAACAGTATTGTTCTGGGGTTACTCCTTGATTTTCCCAGTTTAAACTTAAATGTTGTTGATTGTGGTTACTTATGTTTAATTAAATTTTTTATCTTGAGATCCTTTGTAACCTTTATCCTGTTTCCTGCCATAGTAACCTCTTTCACAAATCTGGTACGATATCACACCCAGGATATTGACATTGTTACAGTCCAGAACATTCCATCTCCATAGGGAACCCTCCTGGTGCCCTTTATAGCTACACACACTTCCCTCTATAACCTCTGGCAGCCACTAGTCTGTTCTCCATTTCTATAACTTTTTCATTTTAAGAATGGTATTTAAATCAAATCATACAGTGTGTAACCTTTGGGATTGGTGTCATCCCATGAGATTCATCCAGGTGGTTGTGTGTCAGTAGTTGTTCCTTTTCATCGCTTCGTGGCACTCCATGATATGGGTGTACCACAGTGTGTCGGACTGTTTGTCCATTGAAGGGCGTCCGAGTTGTTTCCAGTTTTTGGTGATTAAGCATAAAGGCGCTATGAACATTCATAAGTAGGTTTCGTGTGAACGTAAATCTTCATTTCTCTGGGATAAATGCCAGAGAGTGCTGGTCTATGGTAGTTGCATGTTTGTTTGTTTTTTAAGAAACTGACAAGCTGTTTCTCAGAGTGGCAGTGCGGTTTTATGTTCTAACGAACAGTGTGATCCAGTTTTTCTACATCCTCTCCAGCATTTGGTGTTATCACTAATTTTTATTTTAGCCATCCTAACAGGCATGTAGTTCTCTCTCATCATGGTTTCAGTGCGTGTTTCTCTAGTGGCTAATGATGGTGAATTTCTTTCCATGTGCTTCTCTGCCTCCTGTATATCCTTTGACATGCTGGGGCAGGGGGCTCGCTACTGCTGGCAGGGAGAAAAGGCCCAGCTCCCTCGGCCTTCTCTGGACACCTTCTGGCAGGCGGCTGCTGGGATGCCTCGCTGCAGCCTGTCCAGTTGGGGTTGGGCCACAGTTCCTTCTGTGGTGTTAGCTGGTTAGTGACTACTGTTGTTGATTTCTGTCTTTTCTGGCTGCCCCATTCCTAGTCCCTTGGCTGGAAAGAGGAGGCTTTTGTTGGGGCTTTCCCCGCCCCTTAAACCCATTGGTGTTTGCGGCTGCCATCTTCTTTAGATCCAAGTCTAGAATATACGAGGCAAAAAGAAAACCCAGAGAACTTGCCACCGTGTCATCCCAAGTTAAGACCGTAGTCAGTCTGCTTCCTTTTCTCACATTTCAGAGTCCTCTCATATTTGTTTTCTGATGTCCAGGAAGTTTTGTTGGACTCAGTAGAGGAGTAGGGAGTAGTATGTCCATGTAATCTGAATTTGAGTCCATGAAATCTGAAGAGTGAGTAGCTCTCTGTCCAGGCTGAATGTTCTGCCCCCACCCATCCTGTGTTCACTTGTGGCCTTTGGACCATCCTGGGCTCAGGACCTCACATTTACTACTTTCAGGGCTATTTGGTTTGTCCTGTGGTTCCTGTGTAACACAGTTTGCAGGATCTTGAAGTTTTGTCATCTAAAGTGTCCTTTACAAATGAGATGCACACTCAGATCAGCGGTTAGAAATGGTCGGATGAGACGCGGCTGTTGGATGAGGCGTGGCAGTGACTTAGCTGATGGTGAACCAGATGACAAACTGCCTTTGAAATAAGATCTTTCAGATCTTATTTCTCCACCTTCTATTTTGAACTTTTGGGGAACCTGTTGGAAAGGGAGGGGCAGCCTGTCGCATGACTTAATGAGGTGTTGATTTTGTCCTTGTTCTGATCCTCCATGCCAGTCACCCTACTGAAAAGGAAATGAAACGTGCCAGACGCACTGCTTGTTCTGCATGCTCCCAGGAGAGTGCCTGCTGGGCGCCAGTTCTTCCCGCCTCTGCTCGGCGTTCCTGCCTGGGCAGCTGGGGTCTGGCCCACTGTCCAGGTGAGAAGCAGCTGCTGGGCAGAGGTCTGGGGCCTGGCGCGCAGCCAGCCTGCCTGCTGTCCTGGCCGCACCTCCTCATGTGCTGCGGGACCTCAAGCAGGCCCCTTGGCCAGGTTGTTTCCTCTCCCAATACCTCTTCATCAGGTTGTGGAGAAGTGCAAGTGAGCAGATACCTTTCAGACATCCAGCAGATTGTCCCGATGTTCTTAGTGCCCTATCCGTGTTAGCCGAAGCTGTCCTTGTTGTGTTAGCTACTGTGTATGTAAGTCAGAGTCCACCTTCTTCTCCATCTAAGAAATCATATCCTTATGTCTCCAGCACGTTTGTCTTTTTCACTGTGACTTCTCGAAGATCACTGCCCATGATTTATTAACCCCCTTGGCTTATTCTTCCCAAGACATTTTGTCTCTGGCTTGGGTGTCTTGAACTCATTCGGAAGAGCTACACATTTTCTCATCTCTCTCAGAAGATTGTGTACTTGTGTGAAAGGATGGAAGCAAATGTTTTTATTTCAAATAGAAATTTTAATGCTTTTTTTTGGTCCTTAGCATTTATTATAAACTTAAGACTTTATACTTTTTAAACAGATAATTTTTGAATAGGCAATACATTCACGTGGTATAGAAATCATAAGAACAAAAGTATAAAGTGTTTCCCAGCCACTCAGAGGTCCCCTTAGTAGAGGTAACTGATATTACTGTTTCCTCTACACTACACTCTTGGTGCAGTTGGCTTTTATCCTGTAACAGTATGTCCTAGAGGTTGTTCCACGTGAGTACTTGGAGTAGCTTCATTCTTTTTAATGGCTGTGTGGTATTCCCTTATATAAATGTGCCATAATTACCATACTGGTCTCCTGCTAGCCTTATACTGATTAGTATTTGGGTAGTTTTCCAGTCTTTTGTCTTTACAGTGAATGCTGCCATAGATCACCTTGTATATACAGTATGTGATTTCTCATGAGGATATATGGGAGAATACATTTATAGAAGCACTATCATTATAAGGACAGGGATATGTTTTAAAGTTTGGTGGATTTAGGCCGGGCATGGTGGCTCACGCCTGTAATCCTAGCACTCTGGGAGGCCGAGATGGGAGGATCGCTCCAGGTCAGGAGTTCGAGACTTACCTGAGCAAGAGCGAGACCCCGTCTCTACTAAAAATAGAAAGAAATTATCTGGACAACTAAAAACATATACAAAAAATTATCTGGGCATGGTGGTGCATGCCTGTAGTCCCAGTTACTCAGGAGGCTGAGGCAGAAGGATCGCTTGAGCCTAGGAGTTTGAGGTTGCTGTGAGCTAGGCTGATGCCATGGCATTCACTCTAGCCTGGGCAACAGAGTGAGACTCTGTCTCAAAAAAAAAATGAAATAAAATAAAAATAAAGTTTAGTGGATTTTACCAAATATTCCCCATAGAGGTTGTTATAATTTATGCTCCAATGTATGAGAGTCCATAGACCATGTTATTAAACTTTTGATCTTTGTGAATCTGGTAGGTTAAAAAAAAGGCATCTCATGATCTTAATTGGTATTTATCTTGTTAGTAAGACTGAGCATTTTTTCATATATTTAAGATCCATTTCTAACACTCTTTTAACATAGCTCTGCCAGTTTTCCATATTCATTCATATACTTCCATCTTCCTCTGTCTGTCTCTTGTACATTTAGTTTTCCAACCAGATTTTGTCAGAGTCTGGGTAGCTGTGCAGTTTTCTTTTGAGTTACATGGTTAGTTTTATATTTCTGAGAGATTCCAAGTTCTGTATCCTTTTTACTGAGGTACAGCATGGATATGAGAAATATGCTTGTTACAAGCATACGACTTGATGAATGTTCCAGATCAAGGGGAGAACAGTAGCAGCTCCCAGAAGCCTTCCTGTGTGCCCTTCGCCTCAAAACAGCTGCTAGGAGTAGCTAGCTTCTGACACCATAGATTAGTTTTACTTGTTTTTCTCCAAACTTTACATAAAGGAAATTATGTAGTATACATTCTTCTGTGTGAGGCTTCTTTCTTTCAGTATTGTAAGATCTATCACACGATTGCATGTAGCAGTAGGTGGTTCCTTTTTATTGCTCTGTGTTTTTCCATTATGTTAATATGCTACATTGTATTTATCTCCTCTGCCAATGCTGGGTATTTGAGTTGTGTCCAGCCTGGGCCTGTTTACAGCAGTGGTGCTGTGAGCATTCTTGTGTGTGTCTAGAAGAGGAAGATGTGTGTTTGCCATTCTGTTGGGCACATGGGTGAGATTGCTGAGTTACAGGGTATGTATAAGTTGATCTGTTTTCCAAAGTGGTTGCATCAAATTGCACCCTCACCAGCACCCGATAGCGTCTGTTTTGGTTCAGCCATTATGAACACTTATCACATGGCGTTTTTAATTTCCACTTCCCTGGTGACTGATGAAGTCAAGGACCTGGTCATGTACTTTATTGGCCATTTGTGAAATAACTGTTCAAGTCTTTTGTCCGTTTTTCTGTTAGTTGGTCTGCTTTTTTTCTTACTCATTTTTAAGTTCTTTTATCTTCAGGAGACTTCCAGCAAGCGTCTAAGAATTCAAATCCATCTATAGCTGTTCTGTCCTGCCTCAGCATTCTGTGAGCAGCACATCCGCCATTTGTTTCCTCCACCTTTCCTCTATGATGTCCTTTCTGTTTCTCTCTAGTCTTTCCAACTAAAAGGTCTAGGGTGTATTTTCTCTCCCCGGTTTGTGGGTTTCCATGCAGCCACCTATCTTCTAGCTCTGTGATGTAACTCTGCTCCTTCCCTTGGTACCACATCATCAGTCCTGGCCTGTGGAATCTCTTCAGTGTCATTGGTTTGTCCTAGTGAGTTCACTTTATTGCCCTACTTTTAATTTGCATTTATCTTTTAAGTTGATTTATTTACGTGAGCCATTTTCCTCTTATAAATTTGCTTGGAAAATGTGAGCATCTTCTGAGATCCAGTCTTTTCTGTGTGAAGGCTGGATTTTGTAGATGGCCCCAGCTTTTTTATATCATTCCTCAGTTGCCAGTAGTTATGGTATTGGCTGCAGTCCAAATACAGGGACACTCCTTAGAGTGTACACTCCTTAGTGTATTCCTTAGAGTGACTCCCCCGCATCCTCCTTCTTCCCGCCCTGGTGGACCGGGCGAGCAGCTGGGAAGGCATAGCCTGAGGGCTGGTGTCCAGCCCCTGCCTCCTCACCAGGGTCCTTCTTGCCCATGCCATCTCCCACCTCCAGGGATCGAACAGTGCTATCCAGAACGTCCCCCAGAATCAGCCTCCTGAAGAGGCCCGCCTCACCCCTGCCAGGTGTCCGCCTGGGCTGGTGCCAGAGGAACGGGAGGAAAAGGCAGGGCTTCTGCCTGAAAGGAGCCCACTGGCTGGGGCTGGGGGCTGGGAAGGCTGTCTGGGAGCTCACCAGGAGGCGTGTTCATGGAGATGGAGACGCAGCACTAGCGTGAGGCATGAGCAGTCACACGCACGCAGGTCACGCCAGCGCAGAGAGGCCGGGTCCGGCCACAACTGCTCTGTGGGCAGCCCAGAAACATGGATTCTGACTCACAGGTGGCAGGGCCTGATTGGAGAGAAGCGGGGATTGATTTCTGTCTGGTGGGACTCTCTTGTGATGATGCTTGTGATTTGGAGGGGTAGACCGTTGACCCCAGCATGGTCTCAAGGAAGGCAGTATCCACCTGGGAATCTCATCTCTTGACTGTATCAAATGATGATACCTGAAGCTGAGGGCTTACTGAGCATGGCTTGTGCGTGACATGCTGTCCCAGGACTTTGAGGTTGCGATGACCTACACCTCACAATGATGCTAGGATGTGACATTGCCATTAACAGTCCCAGTTTTGAGATAGGGTAATAGAGGCACAGGGCAGACTCTGTAAGTCTCATAGCTAGCAAGGGCTTCAAACCCAGGGGCCTACCCAGTGCGCCTGTGCACATTTGATTCCTTTCAGTCCCAGCCCAACCCAGCCAGGTGGCTTTTACCATCCCCTTTCCAGAAGGGAAAGAGTCTTTCCACATTTCCCAACCAAGTAATGGCTGGGTGGGACTCAGATCTGTGTCTGTCTCAGGCTTCTTCATAACAGAACAGGCACAGGTAAGAATTAAAAAAAAACAAAAACAAAAAAAAGCCCAAACCCATGTTCTTGGACATTTATCTGTGGCTCAATGTTTATTCCCTGTAAGCAATCACATACAGATTAAGGAAATGATGCCATTGATCATTTGTTTGTTGACTTTAAGCCTAATGGTTTTGCCTGCAGTCGGCTGCCCAGTCGTGCCTGGCACCCACTCGGCTCATCCAGTAAACCTTTTTTTTTTTTTTCGCTGCATGGAGGGTGTGGCCCAAACGGCACAACTGAGTTCTAGAATGACTTGGGCACTCTGTTGTGTTCAGGCTGTCATGGGAGTAGTTGACATAAAACCTAAAGTAGAATCTGACATAAAAAGTCTTGTTGTCTTCTGTAAATATCCTAATTGCAATGACTCATATAATCTCTGGGTTATGCAAAGTAATGCCTTCGTTTTGCTGTGTTTATTATCCTGACAAAAACGTGTGAGTACTAAAACTCACCCCTGAGTGAACAGGCAGGGAGTGCTGCTCAGACTTGATAGACAGATGGTGGTGACACACGTGATGGATGCACCTGCTTGGCCAACTGCTCCTAGCTCTCCGTGGCCTTCCCAGGCCCTGTCCTGAGCACCACCAGCTCTGCCCTCAGGCCCTGCCCTTGTTGTCTTCACAGCCGGGTCATCGTTGCAAGTGTTTGGCTGTCTGTCTCTTTCCAGTGTAAGTTACGTGAGGGCGAGATGTGGTCCACCATGGTCTGGAAGAGACACTCAGCAGGTTTGCCGAGCCCACAGGCATTGCCTGGTGGGAGAGGGTAGTTCATGCCCTCTCGGAGCAAGAAAGAGAGCGGAGTGGCCCCTCCAGTCCCTGCTGAGCTCCCCCCACCCCGCCACCTGCTATCCTGGCTCTGCCGCCTCCTACCCCAGCCTGGCGGCAGGTTTTCTTCTCTCAGTGACCGTGGATATGTGGAAGAGTGGATGAACTGTGCATGGGGAACCCAGTTCTATTCATCCCCCTGTGTGATGCAACTTAATCATGGGGGAAAGAATCTGTCTGTAAAACACTATTTCTCCATTATCTGAGCCAGAAACATGATCATCTAATAGTTTAAATTGGGTGTTTCTTTATCAGGTCTTCTTCATGTAAATTAAAGCTATAAGATGGGCAGGAACCCCAAAATTAAATAGCATGCTTTATTGATGAATCCATAAGGAAGGAGGCATTTTCCTAACACTGCTGGTGAGAATGCAAAATGATACAACCCCTGTGGAGGAGAATTTGGCAGTGGCAAAACTACATGTGCATTCACTGTTTGTCAGGGCATCAGAATTGATCCCAGAGATACATTGGTAAAAATAGGAAAAGCTCTATGTAAAGACAGTTCACTGCAGCACCATGTGGAATAGCAAAGGATTTTAAACAGCACAGAATTCCCGAATAAGGTGCTGGTTGACTAGACTGTGGTACTTGTATCAGATGGAGTAGGACAGAATAAGTTGCTCTGTATCTCTGCATATGGCTAAGGAGTGATGGCCAGGGTATGTAATTAAATGGAAACTCAAAGGTGGAGAACAGTGTCTGTGCTACATTTAAAAAGGGGAGACTATGAATATATACATGTTTCATATATCTTAAAATGGAAGGAGAAGCCATACTTTTTTTTAGAGCTACCTATGGGAGTCTGGATAGAGGGGAGAGATGTCAACATTAGACTTCTGACTCTGTTGTTTTGTAGATTTGACTTTGGAAATGTGTAGATCTTTTACATCATTATAAAACAAAATGAAGTGAAAGTTTATGACTTTTAAACATTTTGAGAATTGTCACATTTTTCTCTAAACAGTTTGTGCTCTGTTTACTTCCTGTCAGTACTTGAGGAGAACACTTTTCTCCCACGACTTTGCCAACACTGGATCATCTTTTAAAACTTTGCCAGTCCCATGAGTGAAAAGTCGATTGCCATTTTCATGTGCATTCTCTGATGACTGAAGTGTTTAAGCAGCTTTTATTTGTTTATTAGCCATTTTGTATTTCTTTGGTGAAATGCAAGTTCAGAGCCTTTTTTATATCAGGAAGATTTTTTTCCTACTGATTTATAAACTCTCTGTATTGTGGCTATCATTTTCATTTGTTGATTATTAACAGGTTCATGGCCTCATCTCCAGTTAAGTTGTTCAGGCCCAGACTATAGTAGCTGTTTTTTTTCTGTTGCCTTAAATTGATGTTTTCTACAAGAATATGTATGTGCGATACATGCTCATGTTACTCTAGAATTAACTGTGGACCAGACTTCACTGAAGTGTGCAGGTGGTGGGTGGCAGCACGTGGGCTCTCTGAAGCAACACAACTGTTTTCCTCTGTTCACTTCTCGTTTTTGTTTTAATTGTCCTAGGGCTTAGTACCATGTGTAAGTAGTAAGTAGTTATAAATGTCCACTTAAGTTGATTGCCAATAAACAGATTTCATTGTCATTTTGGTTTGAGATTTAACGACCCATGACAACTGTTTTTCTGTTTTGTCCAATGTGAATACTTGAATGAAACAGTAATTTTTCATTACGTGCACACATATGCACATATATTTTGGAGGTAGATTTTTAAAAAGTGTTTATAGCTGTTAGCACTTGCCCTTTGTTCATGGATATATTGAACATGTTTCTTTCTGCAGGTCATCACTCCATGTAGGAAGCTCATTTTGTGTGCTGATAACAGAAAAGAAATGGAAGATTGGATTGCGGCTCTAAAGACCGTCCAGAACAGGGAGCATTTTGAGGTTAAAAAGGAAAAACACCCTTCTATAAATGCTTGTTGCCTCTGTGGCCCCTACCCTAATGTCCTGCCATCTGACACCTCCCACGTGCACACCAGCAGTTCTGGAACTCACGTTCTCAGCATGTTTTTATTATAAAATTAAGGCTGCTGCCTGTCCTTTCTGCAGACCTTCCCACCATGACCCTGTCCTTTGTCAACCTTCCTCCTCCCCTTTCTTGGATATTTTGTTTAATCCTGTCCAAATTGCCACACTTAAGAATTTCAAAGGGACGTCTTATCTTTGCCATCTTTATTCCTTTCTTCCAGCCCACCCAGTACAGCATGGACCACTTCTCAGGGACACACAATTGGTATGCCTGTTCCCACGCGAGGCCAACCTACTGCAACGTGTGCCGGGAGGCTCTGTCTGGGGTCACGTCCCACGGGCTGTCCTGCGAAGGTGCGGATGATGTGTTTGTTGTTCTGTTGGGAAAGGTGACCTGAGGTTTTACTTGATAAAGCTTTTGAAATCCAAACACAGTCACCATAAATAAGCCATGGCCTCCCGGTCAGTCAAGGAGAAAGTGATTTCTGTGACTCTGTTGTTTATTTTACCTACTGAGGAGTCCTTGTTAAGTCATTTTTTATAGTGCTCAGACAAAGTAAAAAGAAGGGCTGTGGTGGTGAGGAGAAACAAAGAGGAAGTGTAGAGAATGCAGAGGGAAAGACGTTTCTAAAATATCACTTGGCCCACGGTAGTGATATTCCCTATGCGGGTAACTGGGTCCTGGTTATCTGGATTGAAAGTGTCTTACGGACATCAAGGTCAGGGCCACATGTTTGAACGAGGGAGTCTGATGCGGGGCAAGGCCAGTGGTTAGAGCAGGGATTCCAAGCCATGGCTTGTGGCTAAACTCTGCCTTTGGCCTGTTTTTATACAGCTCTCAAGCTTCAGACTGGCTTTTACATTTTAAAATGGGTGGGAAAAAACAAAAGAAGAATAATATTTTGTGACACATGGAAATTCCATGAAATTAAAATTTCACTGTCCATGAAAAAGTGCTGCCTTTGGCTGCTTTCATGCTACTCGGACAGCACAGTTAGTTGTGACGGAGGTTGCACGCGGCTTGCAAAACCTAAAATGTTCACTCCCTGGCCCATTACAGAAAGTTAGCTAAATCTTGGCCATCCTTGATGTGTGATCTCACTCCCGCCTCTCGTGCCACTGCCATCAGCCTCTAAGCAGGTCACAGTAGTTCAGTTACAAAATGGGGAGTGGTGTTGGTCCCTTTCCTGACTTTTCTAGGCCTGGGCAGTTCTTATGACGCTGTCTGCTCGGCGTGGAAAGCTCTTGTCACAGATGAAGCTTGCAGGCCCATACATTCCTTCTCTTTCAGTGTGCAAATTTAAGGCTCACAAGCGATGTGCTGTGCGTGCAACCAACAACTGCAAGTGGACCACGCTGGCCTCGATCGGGAAGGACATCATTGAGGACACAGATGGGGTATGTCAGGGGGCCCCACCCTCCGCCTGCCGTTTCATTCAGGATGGTCACCCTGGGATCAGGTGTCACGTGGACAGTATGTGGGGACCCTGCGTGGTTGCTGTGCCTCTGGCAGGCGTGTGGTGGGATGGCACTTCATAGGCCCTGCCCTGTTCTCCCCTCACTGGGCGGCAAGGAAGGAGCTTGTTGGGAAGAATGCCTAGTCTGAGTTCACAAAGGGCATTTCTGCCCCTGAGCTCCCAGCTGGCCTTGGGACCAGAGCCCTGGGAGCGTCCCCAACATGTGTCTCTGCTCGGTTGCAGATTGCCATGCCCCACCAATGGCTGGAAGGGAACCTGCCTGTGAGTGCCAAGTGCACGGTGTGTGACAAGACCTGCGGCAGCGTGCTGCGGCTGCAGGACTGGCGCTGCCTCTGGTGCAAGGCCATGGTGAGTGCGGGCCCTGTGCCCAGGCTGGTGGGACGGGTCTGCTCCCTATAGGCCCTCGAGGGCCTTGCACCCCCATGTCTGGTGCTGGGGCTTCGCCTTCTTCTGAATCCTGGTACATTCACCCCAGAGGCCCCTCCAGCTTTGAGAGTCTGGGTGTCGGACTGTCTGGTGACTTGACCTTCCCTTTTCTGTCTGGTCATTCTCATTATTGACTGGTTTTTATGTGTGTGTGTTCCTTTCTTTTGAGTTTAGTACTGCGTTGTAGACGCGTGCATATGTCTGTTTTCATGACACATCACATCATCATACAGCACCATAGCCAGGCTGTGCAGGGGTCATTTGGGACAGGTTAGCTGATGAGCTCTGTGGTATGGGAGCAGGAAAGCAGGAGAAGCTTTTCTGAGAGGTTCACTCTCTTGGTGACATTTACAGCAGCCACAGCAACATGTGAGAGGGAGGAAAAGCAATGGTGTCACCTGTGGGGTTCCTCTGAGGTTCTGGGTGTGGTCGTTGTCCTGCTGGGTGCTGCAAGGGGGAGGCGTGGGGAGTCTCTGTGCACTCACTGCTGGGTCTGTCATTGGCAAGAGGCTGCTGCAGCTACCTGATTAGAATGCCTGGCCGCCAGGAGGAAGCCATCTTGCCCCAAGAGCCCTTAATCCAGTCCTGAAAGTTAACGTTAGCGGTGCCTGAAGGGGCCAGGGGTCAGGCCAGGCCTGTAGCTCACATAGTGTGAGCCGCAGCTGGCTCCCACCCGGTGTTTCTGTGTCACACCTTCTCAAGCTCAAAGCCAGGACGTGGGTGTCATGCTGGGAGCAGGTCAGCCCCACTGAGGCTGCATTGTCAACTTCAGGGCAGGGTATTTCCAGTGTGTGTGCAGGTGACCCTGGTGGCACGTGGATTCTTGTTTTAGGTACACACGTCGTGTAAGGAATCCTTGCTGACCAAGTGCCCGCTGGGCCTGTGCAAAGTGTCGGTCATCCCACCCACGGCGCTCAACAGCATCGACTCTGACGGTGGGTACCAAGCGCCCGTCCTTCTCACCTGCACCCGCCACCTCCTTCGTGCGTTCTCTCCTCTCCGCTCCAGGGTTGGTTAGCTTGGTGAGGTGCGGTCAGCAAGAGGTCAGGCACTGCCACGGGGTGGGGAGCTGCGCAGAGGTGGTCCACGACATCCTGACTTTAGGGCATTGACATTAGACACACTTGAGACCTGAGGCTGGTCCTTTCCTTGGAGGTGAAGAACCTGGGTTATGTGTTGGCTGTTGAGTAGACAGAGTCTGAGGCTTCTCTGTCTTCCATGAGACAGAGCAGCCAGGCCCGTCTCTGTCTGGCTGATGCTGCTTACTAGCTTGTGGCCACTCTCACCACTACCAGTAGTACACGTGTCACATGTTGACAAGTACCAGTGGAGGGGTGGGAGTGCTGGGGTCTGTGGCTGAGGAGAATCAGCTCTACCAGACTGGGGCCAGAGGAGACAGCAGCAGGGTGGACTTGGACTCCTTGTGGAGATGGCTCCCTTCCTCACACGTGGGGAATGGCCCCATGGACCTGTGTTCACTTACCTCTCGCTAACTTGTGGGGTGGGCACGTGTCAGGTGTGTGTCCTTTGGGGTTTCTGTGGTTGCTTATTCTATCATCAGTGCCCCCAGCATCTTCTGTGGCTCATAGATTTTCCTCTGTCCTGTTCATTCTTGCATCCAGGGTTCTGGAAGGCCAGCTGTCCTCCGTCTTGTACAAGCCCACTGTTGGTCTTTGTCAATTCAAAGAGCGGGGACAACCAGGGTGTGAAGTTCCTCAGAAGATTCAAACAGCTGCTGAACCCTGCCCAGGTCTTTGACCTCATGAATGGAGGACCACACCTCGGGTAGGAAGCTTATGAAATGTATCTTTATTGGAGCTTTAAAAATTTTGTAGATAATGTGCACTTATGAAAAAAACAGCAAAGATACAAATTTTTAAATAGGAAAGAAGGCCAGGTACAGTGGCTCATGCCTATATAATTCCAGCACTTTGAGAGGCCAACGTGAGAGGATCATTTGAGTCCAGGAATTTGAGGCCAGGAGTTCAAGACCAGTCTGAGCAACATAGTGAGACCTTATCTCTACAAAAATTAGAAAAATTAGCCAAGTGTGGTGACTCATGCCTATAGTCTCAGCTTCTTGGGAGGCTCAGGCAGAAGGATCCCTTGAGCCCAGGAGTTTGAGGTTGCTGTGAGCTATGATGATGCCACCACACTCTAGCCTAGGCCATAGAGTGAGACCCTGTCTCTAAATAAATTAAAGGAAGAAGGAAGATAGGTCAGTTGAGCCTCCTCCTCCCCAGTTTGCACTCACAGAGGTACCCACTCTCAGTTAATAGAAGTGCATGTCCGTCAGCATTCTACACACCCACATACATATCTTTTAGACCAAACGGGATCCTACAGGTGCTTTCCACCTGGTTCAGCGTACAACATTGTGGGTGTGTTTTCATGTCAGTATCTGCAGATCTGCTTCATTTTTTTTAATGGCTGGTCAGTACTGAGGAAGAAGCTTTCTTCTAGCGAGGCCAGAGGGGGGGAGTGTGTTTGCATCAGGACACGAGAGGCCGCTTGGGTGCCTGTGCTGTGAGACTGGAGACGTGCATGGGCCTGGGGGCTCAGGGCAGAGGGATCATGCTGTTCATGTGCTCTCTGGAGGGCTGGCGTGGTTCCTTCTGGTTTTGTACTTTCCATAGGTTTGTAGAAAACATTTGTTTCCGTGAATTTTGGCATTTGAATGAATACCTTCTTCCTATGGAAGCACCAGTTCCAAGCGGGAGCTCCAAGAGACTCACTAGCACTTCAGGGAGGTTGTCCAGGTTGTGAGGGATGGTGCTTGAAGAGCCTGGTGTCGAGTGTGTGTGTTCCTGGGAGGGCTGCGTGTGGGGCCAGGTGCTGTCGTGAGGTGACCCTGGGCCGGCTCTCTGGCTGCCCTCAGCTGACATGCCTGGGGCTGTAGGAGCAACGTGCTGCTCCTCTGGTGTCTTCTAGGTTGCTCTCCCCTCACAGTCAGGCGCTGTTGGAGAACAAATGGTAGCACTTGAGCCTGCTTCCCTGAAGGCAGCATGCCCAAACTTTCTGCAGATGGACTTCTTTTTTTTTTTTTTGGCCCCGTTTAAAAAGTTTGAAATGGACTTCTTATCTGCGTGACACAGGGTCACATTCACCACTAGGTTGATAAATAATTTTAGTTAGAAAGTGGGGAAGTGGAGTTGCCATACGTCCCTTGTTGCGACACACCGAGCAGGCTCGGGTTGTTATGAAACACGGTACCAGGGGTGTTGGATGAATGCCTTGGAATGGCTTTCGGCAGGGCAGACTACTTAGCAGAACTTGAGAATAATGCTGATTTGGGCATGTGTGTGTACCTCCTCGATTCGTGGTTAGAATTAACATGAGATGAGCTGACGTAGGGAGCCCTCAGAGACATAAGGGGGTTGATCTGTTACAGTCACTTCCCGTGTCTGGGCAGCAGCTCGTCCCTCACAGTCCATCACAGGGCCTAGAGCTGCCGCTTTGTCATTGAGATTCCCAGCCTTGACCTCTCACCCCTCCTCCCGAGAGCAGGGATGCACCTAGGCTGGGTTCCGTGTAGACCCTGACCTGGCACTGCGTCACCGCGCCTGCCTGTCTCCTGAGCGCTGGCTCTGGTCAGGTGCTGAGCTAGAGGCAGGTGTACAGGCCAGTCATGTGGGGGCCTGAACACATGTGGGCCGTCAGGAGTATGTGGCAGGGTGGTCTGTCATCCAGTGCATGATGTACAACTTCTTTGGGAACCCAGAGAGGCCGTCTTACAAATCACATTGGGGCTCTGTCAGTCTCCCCGTGGAGCTCGCATTTGAGGAGGGCCAGCGTCCCGATGGCTGCAGGGAGGTCAGGAGCCTTCCAGGCAGAGGTGCTGCCCGTGCAGATGCACAGCAGGAGAGAGTGCCATGGGACACTGGGCCAGGGAGTGGCAGGCACTGGGCAGAAAGGGGCAGCTGCAGGTCAGGAAGGGCTGCAGGGGCTGGCTGAGAGGTTTGGCCCTTTCTTGACATGAAGGGCAACCTCATAAAGTGAGACACTTGACAGGACTCATGTTTTAGAAAGATCTCCCTGGAATCACAAGTGGGAGGTGTCCAGGAAGAGTGACAGGTGGATTGGGAGGCTCCTGTGGCTCCACGAAAGCCTGGTGGGGGCCCGAGCCAGCTGTGGTGTGTGGGAGTGGAAGAGAGGCTGCTAGGAGGGGCCAGCCTCTGTCGGTGGTGGCACTGCCATTCTTAGAGGAGGAACAGGTCCTATTGGAGGTGTGCTATAGGACTCTGCAGTGGTGTGTTCTGGTGGGCAGCTATGTTGGCCTTCAGGAGCAGCCTGGGGTCAATTCAGGGTCATTAGCACCTTTGTTCTCCTTGAAGCCAAAACATGGATGGGGCCATGCAGGGAGAGGGTGAGGAGGGAGTAGCTGCAGCAGTGGGGACGCTGAGGGGGAGGGGAAGGGTGGCAGAGGACCTGAGGAGCCAGGAGGGGAGGAGGTATGGGTCCCCATGCCCAGAGGACCCAGTGGCCCAGGCCATGGGTGCTGCAGAAGGGACGTGGCATCTGTCAGCCTGAGGCTCCGAAGTAGCCAGAGCAAGTGCTGGGTAGGGCCTGACTGCAGGCCTGCGGACAAGTGGGGGCTGGGGCTGCGGGTGCAGGGCAGTCCAGGGGCATGGTGGGAAGGTCGGCAGAAGCTGCATGCAGATGGGGCAGGTGAGGGACAGTGACGTAGGCTGTGCTTGTGTGGCTGTGGCTGGGGCTGCAGAAGCTGTGCCCACGACCCAGCAGGAGCTGGCATCTGAGCCAGGATGAAGTGTTGGCACCCCATCGAGTCTGCAGTGTCTGCTGAGAATCCATCCTGGGCTCGCAGGGGCTGGGGCCCTGGTTGGAGGGGCTGGGTGGGCCCCAGAGCCTCTGTTGTCCACCTCGACAAAGCGGGCCTGAGCACAGGGCTGTGTAGACAGTTGGTGTCGCGTGTCAGAGCCCCTGCACACGTGCGCTCGGCCTCTGGCGTGGTCCAGCTGCGAGGAGCGCAGATACAGCTGGCCCAGGAGTGACGAGCCTGTTGTGTGTCCTATAGCATGCATGCCGTTCCACCAACTTTCTCTTTTCTCTGCAGCTTACGGTTATTCCAGAAGTTTGACACATTCCGGATTCTGGTTTGTGGCGGGGATGGCAGTGTTGGCTGGGTCCTTTCTGAAATTGACAGCCTCAACCTTCATAAACAGGTACCTGGACATGAGGAAGCCCAGCCCAGGGGAGAGGGTGCCCAGGCAGAGAGGTCATGCCGTCTTAGCTCCTTTTCATCTCACGGTGCCTGTTCTCAGATGGGGGCCAGCACAGGTTGTGTGGATTGTGGCCAGTGGGGACAGGAGCGTGGAGGCCCAGGGGCTCCGGCTGTGAATAGGCATTGCACGTCAGCAGTAGGGGAGCTGCAGAATGAAGAGTCCTCGAGGGACCTAGGTGGGGAGCAGGTCTGGGGGGGCTGCCCCTCCTGTCCCCCTGTTGGCTCTTTATTGACTTACGGCTTGATGCCTCTTGCTTGTGAGGAGAGGACAGAAATATACTTTTCTCAAGTCAGAGTTATAGGTCACTAAACTAGTTTTTTGTATTAAAATAAAAAGACTTTCTTGATTATGAATGAAAAAGTGTTCATATGTTCATTGAATTTTCACTCCCAGCCACTGCTCTCCCCACGTGATCAGCCGCAGCTAACATTTCGCTGACTCTCAGACGTCTGTTACCATACATACGTGTAATGTGTAGTGCAGCTTAGTTTAAATGGGCCATATTGCCCACGCTCTTCTGTTACTGCATTTTAAAAATCACTAGTACGTGGACGCCTCGCGCTCTGCGTCTGTAAATAAGGATGTGATGGGAGTTTCCCACGCGCCGGCGCCTCCCCACGCGTGGGCACTTACCCTGCTCCGCAGGGACAACGGACGCGAAACCAGGTATACGGGTCCCAATTATTTCCTCTTTTGTAGCGCACCCAGATTTAAATACTGAGGTGCATCACCACACTGCCCCCATCAGGGCCACGTAGCCTGTCCTTTCCCACACGCTGTCCATGTGTTCATGTCTTCAGATTTTGACCAGCTAAGGAGACAACATGATACATGTCTTATTTTGATTTCTTTAATTACTAGTGAAGTCGAACGTCTCAGTTGATAATGAAGTTTTAAATGAATTGCCTGTTCTTTTTTGTTGTTTTGTTTTTTGGGTTTTTTTTTGCCTGATTCTGTCTTGGGAATACACTTTTCTTTTTTAAAAAAGTTGATGTCAGGCTGGGCGAGGTGGGTCACGCCTGTAATCCTAGCACTCTGGGAGGCCGAGGCCGGTGGATTGCTCGAGGTCAGGAGTTTGAAACCAGCCTGAGCAAGAGCGAGACTGTGTCTCTACTATAACTAGAAAGAAATTAATTGGCCAATTAATATATATAGAAAAAAAATTAGCTGGGCATGGTGGCGCATGCCTGTAGTCCCATCTACTTGGGAGGCTGAGGCAGCAGGATTGCTTGAGCCCCGGAATTTGAGGGGCTCAAATTCCGGGGCTCACGGGGTCCCGGAATTTGCTGTGAGCTAGGCCGATGCCACAGCACTCACTCTAGCCTGGGCAACAGGGCAAAGAGACTGTCTCAAAAAAAAAAAAAAAGTTGATGTTTAAGGATTGTTACTTGAACTCCTTATCTGTCATAGTAGGTATTTTTTTCCTGGTTTGTCGTTTGTCTTCAATATCCTTGGGTTTTTTTTTTTTTTTCTTCAAGATTTTTGTCATATTGAGAGAAACTTACCCATTCGCCAACATTATGAAGATTTTTCATATTTTCATACTGTTTATTATGGTCCATTAAAAAAAATTCCAGTCTTCTTTGTGATTTGAACATATTTTCCAGTGGTTTTGTATTCTCTCCCCAGCCCTGGCCACTTTGTGGTATTTACTGGGGTGGGGGTAGCTGTGGGCGGGCCGACTATGACCAGGAGCCAGCTGCTCAGGAAAGAGAAATAGTGCCACCTGGTGGTGGGTTGGAGCAGTCCACTTGGGCCCAGTTTCAAGTTTTGTTCAGTTCGTGGGTCATTTACAAGTTCACTATGGCTAGTTAGGAAAACAGTGAAACCTTGTGGTTCATTTTCACCCGTGAACATTATCTCCTTTGAATTTTCGGTGGCACTTGATGCTCCGGCTGCTCCTTCTGTGGGACCCCAGCCCCCTTGGTGTTTCTTCTCTTCCTGGCTGCCCCATCTCTGTAGGGATTTCTCCTTCCTTGCCCTCCCTTTGAAGGCTTTGTCCTCAGAGCCTTGCTGGGCCTCTCCTCCTTCACATTCCTCCTCACAGGACGGCTCAGCAACTCACAGGGCTTTTGCTGCCATCTCTGTCCTGGGGGCCTCAGTTACAGCTGAGCCCTGGGCTCTCTGGCTTTCTCATGGTGCGGCAAGCTTCCAACACCAGCTGTCACTCAGCCTCTGCTTCATTCCTTTCCTTGGAGTCTGGGGACATTGCCATGCAGATGTCAGAGCCAGAAATCTGACAGTGGTTCTTGATTCCATCTTCTTCCCACATCATTTCTCGCTAATTGCTGGGCTCAGTCCTGTTATCCCACAGTCCCCTGCCCACTGCTAGTGTGTGGCCCCAGTCTGAGCCACCTGCATGTTGAGGAGCATCTGTGCTGAGCCCCTGGCCTCTGTCCCTGCACCACTCAGCCAGTGACCTTCTGGGGCAGTTGTGCCCACACATCCCCTAGCTTTCTGCAGTGGCTTCCCTGGCTTTAGGAAAGCTTACAGAGCCCCAGATTTGGCTCCTCCTTCTCTGCTTCTATCTTCCTCTTTCCTCAGTGCCCTCCCTGCTGAGCTCCCACTTGCCCCTTCACAGGTGTGTCATCTTGCTACCTGGAACACCACCACACCTGTACACGTCCCTCCTTTTCCTTTAAGCCTCTAGCAAACCCTCACTGAGGCCCCAGCCCTTCTGGGCACCCCTCAGCGCTGGGCCCTCTCCATCTGCGCGTCTCGCTCTGCTGTCCTTGCTCGCTCCTGCCTGCTGTCCTCCCAGACCGAGCTCTTGCTGAGGTGGCACCTTGCATTGTGCTTGCTGACTCTGTACTTGCAGCTGGGAACAGAGGGCTGTGCGGGAATATAGATCAGAGAGGTCCCAAGGGGTTGATGGTCAAGCTGTGGCCACAGCTGAGAGACATGGGAGAGAGGGGTCGATGACCCTGGCATTTTCTGTCAGATTACAAAGACCATCTGTCCCCTCTGGTGGGCTCTGCCTGTAACGTAGCTACACGGTCCCAGATGAGCTCTCTCACACCTAATTTGGCTGTCGTTGTAGGGCTGGGAGGTGGTTCTCATTCCCAGGTGCTGACTGCCTTCTCCCTACTATTTCTGTTAGTGTCAGCTGGGCGTGCTGCCACTCGGGACAGGGAACGACCTGGCGCGAGTGCTGGGCTGGGGCTCAGCCTGTGACGATGACACCCAGCTGCCCCAGATCTTGGAGAAGCTGGAAAGAGCCAGCACCAAGATGCTGGACAGGTGAGTGGGACGTGTTCTAGTGCCATATGAGTGGAAGTTCTTCTGAGAGACAGGCCACCTTGACCAGTGTTCTTAACCTGGGATCTGTGATGAAGTTATTTGTAAAAATTTGACCTTTAGCATATGTTATTTTTTTATGGTAGTCTTTGATTTTTGGTCAGATTATGAAAAGGATTAAAATAAACAAAACAGGTTAAGAATCATGCCCTAGAATGGTCAGATCTTCTCATGATGCCAAACCTGAATCCATCAGGGTGCCTCAGTCCAGCATCTAATACCCATTGGCAAAGTACTCCTTGTTGCGTGTTAGAGCAATTCCATTTTCTTATGTCCTATTCTCACAAGTAGTTTTGGGTAATTGCCCTCTAAGTGCTTAAAGATACCCCTTGGCACCTTCCCTGAGTGAGGTACTTGTGAGCTAGATGGATGACACTCTGTAGGTATCCATCAGATGCTAACCCAGCTGCCCCCAGAACCCTGCAGCTCTAATTACAGGTGGGCGTGCAATGCCCCCACCTCTTCAGGGCTTCCTTAGAGTGCCTCTGGGGCCGGGAAGAGCTGGCGTGGACCAGCTGTCTGAAGGAGGGCAAAGCGTTTCTCCCAGAAGCAGCATCTCAAAGGCAGCCGTTCATGGGGTGTATTTCTCCAGTGTATTTCAGTAGAGTGGTGGTGCCCTGTTGCTTGTGGAGGGGAGACCTTTGTTCTCAGCCAGGTGAAGAGCTGGGTCACAGATGCTGAACCAAGACAGAGGGCTTAAAAATGAAGTTTCAAGGCCCCAGCCTTGAAGGGAGGGTGCAGGGTCTGCCCTTGGGGGTTGCCTGTCCCGCCCCTGCTCATGGTGGGCGGTGCTGACCTTGTGCGTGTGCAGGTGGAGCGTCATGGCGTACGAGACCAAACTGCCCCGGCAGGCCTCCTCCTCCACTGTCACCGAAGACTTCAGCGAGGACTCCGAGGTATGCCAGGCCGCTGTCCACAGCCTGCTCAGTGGTCTCACCACCCCACCTGGCCATTCCCACTGCCTCCCTGCCCTGCAGAGGTTCTAGGTGAACCTCAGGCTGAGCTGGCAGCCGGGCGGATTCTCACTCCCCTTGGCAGAGGATTTTGGGCTTAGTGACATCTAGGGGTTTCCTGAGGTTATCACCAGGCCTGGGGGTCTTCCCACAGACCTTTCCCGGGACTTCCCGCTCACAGTGCATCCCATCAGCTCCTCAGCGTCCCCTGCATGGCCCTGCTTGTTCCTTCCCCTGCCATTCCCCTGTGCCTGGGATGCCCAGTTGTTCCTCAGCCCCCCAGTCCCCTGGGACATCCCAGTCCCTTCGGGCAGCCTACTCTAGGTCGACTTGGAGTTCTTCTTTGTGTCGGGTGGTTGTCACTGTTACGGTTTAACGCTCTTACACGTCCCCTCGGGGCACAGACTGGCTTTGTATTCTTTTTTCATACCCTGCTCTGACAGCAGCGGTGCAGTCCTAGCCGTGCTCATGCCTGCTGGGCAGGTGGCCGCCAGCTGCGTGTGAGCCGGGTTCTGCCCAGGGCAGTCCCCATTCGATGGGGCTGGGGCCGCGGGAAGAGGGAGTTCTGTGGGGCGAGGCAGCAGTCTGCGCACGAGGCCGCAGGCCTGCCGGGGCTGCTTCCACACGGCCTTGTGAGCCAGCAAGGGGGCCTGTGGTTTTGAGTTTTTTGTTTTTTTTTGAGAGGACAAATAAGTATGTGTGCAAGGACCCAAATATTTACTATCTGGCCATTAGTGAAGTTTGCTGACCCCGGGGCTAGGCCCTAAAGAGAGCGGTTCTCACTCCCGCACAGGGTACAGCTCAGCAGGTAGGGCAGCTGGTGAAGAGAGTGATTCTCATCGAGAGAGACAAAGTGCGTGTGCATGTACACACACGACTCACACAGACACACACGCGTGCGTGCTCATGTGATAGCGTTCGCAGCCAGATGGCAGGTGAGGCCTCTGCCGCGAGCAGAACCTAAACCACGGAGCCTGCCCACTTGCGGCTCACCTGCCATAGGATGGAAAGGGAATAAAGGCTGACGCTCCTAGCACGGGCTGGTGTGGTGATCTCAGACTGAACACTTGTGAGCTGTTCGTACATTTTTACATCTTTTTCATCGTTGAGATCTACCCTTTCCATTTGTCCAGAGCTTGATGAAGCTTTTGAGACTCTCACAAAGCACTGGTGAATCGCAGGTTAGGATTTGGAAGTGCAGCTTGCAGGGCGCGACAATGTCGGTTAGGAGAGAGCCAGGGTTGTGTGCCGCCAGGGAAGCTGGTGAGAGATTCACTGGAGCTCAGGAGCTTTGGGTCACAGAGGCTAACAGGCCCCCACCTGTTTTGGGGAGATTGCAGGTGCAGCAAATTCTCTTCTATGAAGACTCGGTTGCAGCCCATCTTTCTAAAATCCTGACTTCGGACCAGCACTCAGTGGTGATCTCCTCGGCCAAGTGAGTCCTGGCAGCAGCAGCGGGGAAGGCAGAGCTCAGGCAGGTGGGTGCCCGGGGCCCAGCCTGGAGCCCCTCTCTAGACGTGTCCTTCTGTCTCCCTCCTAGAGTGCTCTGCGAGACAGTGAAGGACTTCGTGGCCCGGGTGGGAAAGGCCTATGAGAAGACGACTGAGAGCTCAGAGGAGTCAGAGGTCATGGCCAAGAAGGTCCGTACCTGGGTGGGGGCGGGGCTGGGGGCCGTCGCAATGTGGAGAAGTGCGCTCTGCATGCCGCTGTGTTCCCGTCCAGTGCTCCGTCCTGAAGGAGAAGCTGGACTCGCTCCTCAAAACCTTGGACGATGAGTCCCAGGCTTCATCCTCGCTGCCCAACCCACCCCCAACCATCGCTGAGGAGGCCGAAGACGGTGACGGGCTGGGCAGTGTCTGCAGCTCCACTGGGGACCGCGCGGTGGCAATGGCCTGCCCCGCCCGGCCCCAGATATTCCGGCCCCGGGAACAGCTCATGCTAAGGGCCAACAGCCTGAAGAAAGCGATTCGCCAGATCATTGAACACACAGAAAAAGGTAACCGGTCTATCGCTGAGAGGTGCTTTCTTCAGGCAAGCGCTGGCATTCTCCATGTTCCCTTGAATGTGGTGACAGAAGGCACACACTGGGACACCACTGTGGCCTGTGGGCTTCAGACCCCAGGTCCCTCTCCTGGCCGTTGCTGTCTTCACTATGATGGACTCCCCCCTTAGTGGGAGCCATGAGATCACAGCGTGCCCGCCCGGCCTCTCTGGGTCAGCTGGGGCCTCTCCGGCACTTGCCTCCTCCCCATCATTTTTAGCCTCTCAGCCTCCTCCTCCCAGCCCGTGAGCCTGGATGCCCAGGGTCTTTGTACTGACCTGTGTGCCAGGCCAGGAAGAAGGCGGGTGGGCCGGGGACTTAGCAGTCTAAACCTTCAGCCAGAGGACATAGATAGAAACGGGGAGGGAACTCAGGCTGCTGTTGCCCTTACCGTAATGCCACGTGCTCAGATGGAAATGCTCCTTCCTTGCACAGCCGTTGATGAGCAAAACGCCCAGACCCAAGAGCAGGAGGGGTTTGTGCTGGGTCTCTCTGAGTCGGAGGAGAGGACGGACAACAGGGTGTGCTCACCACTGTCCCAGAGCGAGAGCTGTGGGGCCACCAAGGGGAGGAGCCAGCGCAAAGGTACCAGCTTCCTACCTCTTCCCTCAGTGCTGCCATCAGGGATTGGGTTGTGGTGAGACCTGGCACGCTTGCAGTGGAAGTTTTAGGGTGCTTTCTCATGACTGCTTTGGCCACTTGGCCGTGTAGACTCACAGCCCATGGATGCCAGGAGAACCAGTGGGGAGGGGACCCTCCTTGCTGAGGAGTGCCTGGTGTCTTGCCCTTGCTTGCTTCCTCAGAACCTCGCTGTGCCCCGAAGAACTGCTCAGAAGGGGCTGTGTCTGACAGGGACGGACCCTTGCCCCTCCTGGACTCTGTTTGTGTGGAGGGCACTGTCAGGCCAGTAGGAGCAATGCTCAGAGTTGACACCATGGCTGTTAGATCGCTACCCCTCAGAGCTCTGCCATGCATGGACTGAGATTCCCAGATTTCCATGCCCAGACTGAGATTAGGGGTCACTCCCTCCCTCCTGTGCCACCATCATAGCCTGTGTCCACCCTCCAGATCAGCCCAAGCCCTCAGCGTGTCACACGAGCCTGGGCTCCCCTCTGGCCCCTCACTCAGGGCCTTCTTTATCTCACACGCTTCCCATGGGCTGACCGGTGGTCTGTCACCAGCCGCCCCCTCCCCCCCCCCCCCCCCCCCCCGTTTATTTTGCTAGTGTGCTCCCAGGGTTTCGGTAGTGTTCTGCGTTGAACGTCCTCAGGTTTTCTGTTCTGTTGTGACAGTGTCTAAAGCTCCCTGTGAAAAGCTGATCAGCAAAGGAAGTTTATTGCTGGGCAGCTCTGCTTCTCTTCCTCCCCAGTCGGGAAGCCGGGACGGCCTGCCCGCACTGAACACCAAGATCCTGTACCCAAGTGAGTGTCCCCTCCCAGCTGGGCCAGCGGGAGGGCCATCCAGGGGGCCCTTAAGCAGCAGCTGGGCACTGGGAAAGGAGGAGTGAGAGAGGGTCACTGGCTTTCGGGAGTTGCTAGGTCCTGGGAAGGTTTAAGTGTGACTGTGAGAAGTGCCCTTTTTAAACAGGGTGTGCAACGCCCACGTAGCACTCGGGAAGCCCAGGAGGCCCACTGGGAAGGCAGCGCTGAGTCAGTGAGCTGCGTGCCTGGAGAGGGTGGGGTGGGCGACTGCGGTTTGGTGTCGTGCTGTTGCTGAGTTGCTCCACGAGCCCCAGACGTAGGAGAGCAAGGGTCTGGTCACCTGGAGTCTTCTTGATGTTTCTGTCTCATGAATTTAGCACCATTTTCAGGTGTCTCATAGGTGTTGGTTTCTACTGCTCAGTATGTTTTTGTTCCACAAATATGGGCTGATGTTGGCAATTATTGACCTGAGACTATTCATTGTCAAAATTTGGACATGCTTGTACATAATTTTAGACATGTCTAATTGTAATGATGTTCTGCAGACTGTGAGTTCCTTGGCCTCAAAGACGAGAGTCTGTCAGGTCTGTGGATCCGACCAGCGTCCCCTCCTGCTTGTGTCCTTGCAGGTGTTCGGGCCGGCATGTCCGGGTCCTTGCCTGGGGGCTCAGTCATCAGTCGCTTATTGATTAATGCTGATCCCTTTAACTCCGAACCAGAAAACCTGTGAGTATGAGGGTAAACGAAGCAGGCACAGTGTTTTGAGAATGCTGAAGCTTGGAAAAGTGGGTTTTAGAACTGACTAGTGACATTAGTGAGCAGCTGACCAGCCGAGCCTTCTCCAGCTGGTGCTGGCTGAGAAGGAAAACAAAGAAGGGAGTGGGCTCAGCTCGGGAGCATGACTGGAAGCCACAGCTGTGAGTCTGCCCAGAAGGCGAGGGCAGCGCCTCCCTCCCAGGGCCCTCGGCCGGTGCACAGCGAGTCCTCTGAATCTGAGTCACCTTCTGCCACCTTCCTAGGTCATCGGCAGGCTCAGATGTGCCCACTGGAAGCCACCTTTGCACTGGCTGTCCGTGCTGTCCTGCCTTCAGCTCCCCCATGATGAGCTTTCCCGATAGCCACTTCTCCCTCGTACCCTGCCTTCTGCTTACCTGGTTGTGACTCAGAGTCACAGACCCTGGGCCGCAAAGCCCACTGTGTGCTCTCCTCTGCCGCCTCACGGCCCCCCAGGGAGACCCGTCCTGTGTTTAAACTCCAAGGAGGAAAGAGGGCCTGTTGGCCTGCTCTGGCTGTCCTCACCCTCTGGGGACACGGCCTTCTCCCTCTGCCCAGTTTCTCGGGCAGCGAGGACGTTCACACAGCAGTTTAATGGAGTCGTCTTGTGCATTAGAGAACGTTGTGGAGACAAGCGTTGTTTTGAAAATGCATTCTTCTAGACTTTTCTTTCTTATGGCTGATTGCTGGTTCTGGGTAGCTGGTGACGGTTGAAAGTTGCCAACCATTTGTCTGGCGTGGTCAGGGACAGTGACAGTGAGCAGTGTGTGGTTCACAGAGGCTCTGTGGCTTGGGGAAGTGGAGCTCTGGATTCCAGGTGCTGGCCTGCTCCTGGGCTAGTCTGCCTGGGCCTCCAGGCCTCAGCCTTCCCGATGCCGCTTTCCTCAGCAAGGCCAGAGCTGTGGCCCTCCTGATCTAGACACTAATCCTTTCTTTGGCTCCTTCGTCTGACATTGCTGAGCTTCCACGCCTGGCTGAGCCCTTTGGTCTCTTTACCTCTCTCCTCTTCACGTGGGGAGACAACGCCATGCTCCCTCGCTTTCACCCATGGCGGCGTGCTGGGGCCATGCCATGTGGGCCCCAGGACTGTGGCCAGGGCCACTGGGCCTCTTGCAGGCCTTGAGCCTGTCTCCGTCTGCCCAGGCAGCTGCCACCCCTCTGCCCCCGGCCCCTGAGCCCAGTGTCTCTACCTCCTCCCCTTGTCCCTGTGCCCTGTTTCTCTGGCTTGGATCTCTCTTTTCCCAGGACCTATAAATACTGGTCAGTCACATGGTCTTCAGCTTAGTAAACAGTTTTGCTCTCAGCCAGCTGCTCTACACTTGAATTAGATACATCACAAAAGCACTTACAAGTGCTGATTGGTTCTCAGATCAGGCTGCCAAAGCTTAGTAAGCTAAAATGTGTCAGAATTTGGGTCCAGGCAGCATTCTGGGGCCCCACCACCCTGTTGAGCCTCCGTGGCAGCTTCCGGCTATGGCTCCTGCTTGCCACTCCTCCTTTCCCCGCGGCCCTGGGCCCCGTGGCTGTGCAGGAGGCCCCGAGCTGGCCCTGGCCCTGTGCAGAGCGAAGGCGGGGCCTGCAGCCAGGTGGGGCGAGAAGCCAGAATGAGACAGTCTCGTCAGCAGAGCATCCGGGCAAGGGGAAGTTTGTTGCCATGGGCCTGGGATGGACGTTTTCAGTTCATTTCCCTTTTTAATGTGGTGACTGCTTTGGTTAGGTCTAGGGACATTTGAGAAATGTTTTGTGATCTAGAGTTCAAATGTGTGTTTCTATGCCATAAAGATATCATCACTTTTGTCACTGCTGGTGGGAATGTAAATGGTGTGCAGCTGCCCCAAAGGTTAAATCTGGAACTTCCATGTGACCCAGCAGTTCTGCTACGGGGTGTAAATGCCCCAGAGGATTGAAGATGTCTGTGCTGGAACTTGGATATAAATGTTCATAAATAATAACCAAAAGTGAGACAACCCAGGTGCCTATCAGCTGATGAATAATAAAATGGGATATTACTTGGCAATGAAAATGAGGTACTGGCACGTGCTATAACATGGATGAACTTTGAACACGTCATGCTAAGTAAGGGAAAGCCAGACACGAAGACCACGTACTTTACAATCCCGTTATGTGACACGTCTATAGCAGGCACAGCTGTAGAGACAGAAAGTAGATTAGCGGTTGCCAGAGGCTCGGGAGTCGGGAGCTGAGGGTTAATGGGCACAGACTTACTTTCTGGAGCGATGAAATGTTGTAAAATTGATTGCATAGTGATGGTTAAATGACTCTGTGAATGCACTAAAAAATCATTGCATTGTATATTTTAAATTGGTAAGTGACATGATATGCGAATTTTATCTCAGTAAATCTCTTACAAGAAAAAAAAGAAAAAGATATCAGCATTGCCTTAAAGAAGAGAAATGCTGAGAGGTTGGAGTCTGTGAGATGAAACTGCCAGCATGGCCGCCGTGCGGCTCTTGTGATTGACGTAAGGTTCGCCTTTGCAGAGAGTGTTACACAGAGAAGTGTGTCATGAACAACTATTTTGGCATTGGCCTGGATGCAAAGATATCCTTGGACTTTAACAACAAGCGTGACGAACACCCAGAGAAATGCAGGTAGGGGACGGACTTCGCATCTTCACGGCTTCTCCTTCCAGGTGGTAGGGAGCTGCTGGAGTCAGCAAGTTAGAGCTGAGCGGAGCGCTGGGGCGGAAGGTGAAATGGCCTGCGTCGCTGGTTGTCAGGAGGAGAGGAGCGGGAAGCAGTCCAGGAAGCCAGCCTGGAAGAGGTTCCACCCCCAGGGCTGGCCAGCTTGGGGCAAATGTCACACGAGAAAACCAGTGACGGCGGTCATTGGAGTGGGCTGTGTCTCTTAATGAGGGCCCCATCTGTGATGCTGCAGTGAAGGGGCAGGTGACATAGTGTGCTAGGGAGTTGCGGCACCCGCTGCGTGGTTGTGGGAAAGTCCGTGTGCACATCAGCAAGCCGGGAGAGCCAGTGGCCTGGTGCCTCCCGCAGGCAGGGCCAGAGCCTGCCGAGCCCGTGAGAAGTCTCCTCCAACAGAGGCAGCCCTGCTCGGGTGCTTGGTCTCTTCCCTACGATGCACACATGTTCACCCTCCTGGCCTGGGCAGAGGATGGGAAAAAACGGGAACGTCCTTCCTAGGCTGAGGTAGAAATGGCCTCTTCTCAGTAGAAACAGAAGTGGGGGACAAACTCCTCCCACACCACTGCAGACTGATGGCTGCGGTCCGAGCGACCCGAGCCATGTGACCCGGCCTCTGTCCTCCACGGGTGTCACCACCACCTTGAGGGAGGCCACACTCACACCTGAGGGGTTGCCATTAGCTATTGCTCAAATTATATATAGTTGGAAATTTCTAGGAAAACAACAGCATAAGGACTCAAAAGACCTTTGAACTCTGGGGCTCTTCAGTGGAGGAAAGTGGCTCAGGCGTCCCCAGGGACATAGCCCTGTTACATAGCATGTGATGGTGGGTCAGAGCATTAAAAAATCCCTGTTAGTCCAAAAATGATTGGAAAAGTATTAAAATAATATTAAAACATGGCCGGGGGCGGTGGCTCACGCCTGTAATCCTAGCACTCTGGAAGGCCGAGGCAGGCGAATTGCTCGAGGCCAGGAGTCCGAAACCAGCCTGAGCAAAAGCGAGACCCCGTCTCTACTATAAATAGAAAGAAATTAATTGGCCAACTGATATATATAGAAAAAAAAAATAGCTGAGCATGGTGGCACATGCCTGTAGTCCCAGCTACTCAGGAGGCTGAGGCAGCAGGATGGCTTGAGCCCAGGAGTTTGAGGTTGCTGTGAGCTAGGCTGACGCCACGGCACTCACTCTAGCCTGGGCAACAAAGCAAGACTGTCTCAAAAATAGTAATAATAATAATAATAGGGGCATGTATAATACATTCTTCAAGCCTTGGAACCCTGGTTTACCCTTTCTTGAGTTTGTATGGAGAGCTTTCAAAAGGTCTCTAGAAAAATTCCATTTCTATGAATCCGTCCTAGGAAGTGGTTGGAAATGTTGGTAAAGAGGTGGGTACAAGGAAGGGCTCGCTGCCTTGGAAGTCACAGAGTGCAGGGTGGGCGCCCTGGAGCCCCGTCAGCAGGGACTGTGTGGGTGACTGGCAGAGGCACGCCGGGCGCAGGGCACCCCTGTCTGCGAGGAACCACGGGGCCCGGTGTAGGGTGAGCCGTGTGGACCAGTGAGTCCATCTGGAAATCAGCACCCGCAGCAGACTGGGGACGTGCACCAGAGCAGCCGTCACTGGGACGTGTGGAAGGAAGTGTTGCGATTATAAAGATTATTTTCTCCTTTGTGCTCTTCTGTATTTTCCAAATTTTCTGTGGTAAGGCAGAATTTTATAGCCAGAAAAAAAATCATGATGTATAAAATTTTGTGCTTTTCCGGGTACAGTTACTCTCTTGGCAAAATTTACTATTTAGCAAAATTTCCTGTTGGTAAATATATCTCTTTATGTATATCTGGGAAAACGAGAATGTGTCCTCCTTACGTTCAGGTGTTACTGCCGTAATGACTGCTGGGTTAGCCCGTGTGTGGTCTGACGCCTCCCAGCGTCATGGCATGCCTCGGGCCGACTGCAGGGCAGGGCCAGGCCCACAGCAAGGCTGTGTTTCTGTTTCCAGGAGTCGAACCAAAAACATGATGTGGTATGGAGTCCTTGGGACCAAAGAGTTGCTGCACAGAACCTATAGGAACCTGGAGCAAAAGGTCTTGCTGGAGGTGAGCAGGAGGAGGCCCTGGCAGGGACGTTAGCTGACCACTAGGCCCATCTGTTCTCCTGGTGGCTCTTTCCTCACTGCATGGGGACTCCCTCTCCCTCCCCAGCCCCGGTGTGGATGCTGGAAAGAAGGACCCGCTGATACTGTGCATTTCTCTTTTCTTTTCTTCTGCGTTTCTGCTGCTCAGTGTGATGGGCGGCCAATCCCACTGCCCAGTCTTCAGGGAATTGCCGTCCTCAACATTCCTAGCTATGCTGGAGGGACCAACTTCTGGGGGGGCACCAAGGAAGATGATGTACGTATGGGCATGCGGGTGCAAGCTCAGGGAGGGGAGGAACGGTGGGGTGGTCTTTTGTGACTTGGGTGACTCAAACACCTCCCTGTGCTGGCACCGGGGAGCCATGGAGAGCAAGACAGGACAGGGCCCCTCGCCCAGGGGCTCGTTGTCTAGAGGGCCTGGCAGAGCGGTATTGGCAGAGAAGGACGGGGTACGATGGGGCTTGGAGGATGGGGTGGGTCAGGGAGGGCTTCTGGGAGGCTGAGACCTGCAGGATGACTTGAGTTGGCCAAATCAGGTGGGCAGAGAGGAGAGGGAGGCTGTTCTAGCCTATGTGAAGGCTTGGGGGCAGGACAGGGCAGGGGTCATGGAAGACATGGAGGAAGGTCCCCTGACTGCAGTATGCAACAGGTGATTGGTCTGCAGGGGCCTAGATCACATTTGGCTGTGTAGCCAGGGAAGAAGTTTGGAATTTGTGCTACGAACTGAGAAGGTGCTGGTAGGTTTAACCAGGAGGATGGCTCCCTTTGCGCACAGTAGCTAACGGAGTCCACGCTGCACATGTGACATGTGCTGCTCCCTGTCCTAAGCACTCTGCAGGTGTTAACTCATTCAGTCTTCATAATGAATCCTAGTGTTACCCCCCTTTAGAAAGGAGGGAACTGAGGAAGAGAGCAATTACATAACTCGCTGAGGTCAAGTCTAGGATTTGGCGCCAGGTAGCCCTCAGCAGTGCTGTCCCTGGCAGCTTCGGCCCACTCTGCTGGCTGCGTGGCAGCGGAGCACTGGGCCGGCCCCAGCGAGAGAGTGAGCACAGGGGCTGCACGGGGGCTGCGGGCGGCGGTCAGCTCTAACTCAGCTCTAACTCCGGCCCTTTTAGACTTTCACAGCCCCATCGTTCGATGACAAGATTTTGGAGGTGGTCGCCGTGTTTGGCAGCATGCAGATGGCTGTCTCTCGAGTCATTAAGCTGCAGCATCACCGAATCGCCCAGGTAAGGGTGTGCCTGGAGCGGTCTGGCGGAGGCCTGTGCGTTCACTCCTCGAGCAGAGCCCCGCAGAGTGGCGCTTTCCCAGGACCACGCAGCAGCCTCTGTCAGGCTCTGGACATCCCTGGGCTCTGCCACCCAGGCCAGAGCCCTTCCCTGGGCTGTGTTTGACAGTTAAACTCCCAAAATTACTTTCCATAACTTGTCCCCACCTGAGCCCTCCACACCTGCCCACCTCCTGCTGAGGCGAGATGAGGGGCAGCCCCGGCTAGACTCCGCCATGCAGCAGCTGTCAGCGGCAGGAGCCAGAGTGTGGCGGAGCCCCGTCTCTGGCAGGCGGGGAGTGATGGGGGGCCTCACAGCTGGGGGCCTCACACGGCTGCTCTGAGTCCCTGCTGGGGAGGGGAGGCAGGACGGGGCAGCCATGACTTGTCTCTGATGGCGGTCACGGGCTGGGCATGGTCTGTCTGTGGGCTTGGGGGGGGGTGGGGAGACCTTGTTCTTAATTAAGCACAGAGACTTGGGAGGGGGGTGCTGCCAACCCCAGCCTGGGACTGTGTGGTCCCTTTGCGCACCGTGTCCACCCTCGCATCCAGCCCCGGTGTAGGCAGCTTGAAGTTCATGTTTTTAACTCTTCAGCAGCATTTTTCTTTTCTTTTTGAGACAGTCTCCCTCTGTCACCTGGGCTAGAGTGCTGTGGCGTCAGCCTAGCTCACAGCAACCTCAAACTCCTGGGTTCAAGAAATCCTCCTGCCTCAGCCTCCCGAGTAGCTGGGACTATGGGCATACACCGCCAAGCCCGCCCGGATAATTTTTTCTGTATGTTTTTTAGTTGGCCAATTAATTTCTTTCTATTTTTAGTAGAGATGGGGTCTTGCTCTTGCTCAGGGTGGTTTCGAACTCCTGATCTTGAGTGATCTTCCCGCCTCAGCCTCCCAGAGTGCTGGGTTCGCCTCGGCCTCCCAGAGTGTTGGGTTCGGCAGCATTTTTTGTTGAAAACAGGAACAGGGCTTCATCACCATTTGTACGCTTGCTCTGTTCTGAAAGTGTTTGCATGTGGCAGGGGCCCAGTGGCTGGTGGTAGCCTGACCCCCTTTCCCACCTCCCCTACCCTGAGTTCTGACACCCATATCCCAATGCCAGGGTCTCCTGCACTGACTGACCCTAGATGCTGGTCATGCTTGGTGGGGACAGTGGGGACAGGACAGGGCAGGAGAGCTGAAGAGAGCAGACCCTCAGGCTCTGTGACCGGCATGTGCTGGTGATGCTCTGACAGCAGGATGGTCGGCTGTGGCCCATGCGTCACCCCAAAGAGTTGGGGTCCCTCGAGGTGGGGCCGTGGGTGTGTAGAGCAGGAAGATCACAGGGTGCTGACAGCACATTGAAACCCCTGGCTCTGCACACGAGTAATCATTGTGCTGTTTAATCAGTGTCGCACGGTGAAGATTTCCATCCTGGGGGATGAGGGCGTACCTGTACAGGTGGATGGAGAGGCCTGGATCCAGCCCCCAGGGTACATCCGGATTGTCCACAAGAACCGGGCACAGACGCTAACCAGAGATAGGGTAAGAATGGCTGCCTGCGGCGCCCCAGGGCTGGGGCCCCAGGGTTCACCTGTGGGGTCACCTGTGCACTTTAAAAGAAGAGCCAGAGTTTTTCATGTCTTTTTGTATGGTTTTTTTTAAGACACTCGATTAAGGTAATAGGGCAGTAATTTCTAGGACCATCTCCTCCCCTCTGCAAAAACAAAGTCTGTGTCTCCCCGCTTCCTGGTTATCTGGGTGTGTAGCAGTGTGCTCAGCTCAGACGCACACTCGCCCTCTCGAGGGCGCTGTAGGGAGTGCAGTTCTGGGCTCTGGCATCCTAGGCATTTGAGAACACCTTGAAGTCCTGGGAAGACAAGCAGAAGTGCGAGCTGCCCCGCCCGGCGTCCTTCTCTCTGCACCCAGAGATGCTGTCTGAGGAAGAGGCCACCCAGATGGAGCAGTTTGGGCAGGCGGCCGGGGTCCTCATTCACAGGTGGGCTCCGCCTCGCTGCACCCACTGTGGGCCCTCCTGATCTGTCTGCTGTGTCTGCGTCATCCGTGGGGGCTGAGCCTGCGTCCGCTTGCCTTGGTGTGCTGGCCTGTTTCCCCTGATCGTCTTTCAGAGATTCTTGGTGTTGACATAGATGGAAACCTAAAAGCCACAGTGAGTTTTAGAGCCACTTGCAGATTTGAAAACCTGCCCTGGACTCCTGAGGATAGTCCACTGATGGCTGCCTTCACTTTGTCTCAGAGAGCAGGTTTGCACTCTGCTCTTATGTTTACTTAAAAAAGGCATTTCCTTTTCCCCTCATTGAGAAGCGGCTCCTACAGCCACTGTGTCCTTTGGGGCAGGCCTGGGTCAGCGCTCTGTCCACTGTTCTCCCTACCCACCTGTATGGCCACTGCTGCTGCTGACCTGGGACTCTCTAGCTGTTGCCCGATTCTTCCAGCTGTGTGTGACTTTCCTGCCTCCACACTCTGACTCCCTGGCTTCTGGCCACCCCTTCCTGGCTTCACCTGGGCTCCTTCCTCTTTTCCCAGCTGTGGGTGGGACACCCTGGGATTTGGGCTGGCGTTCTGGGTGCCCTTCCCAGGCCGCCCTGCCTGGCCTGGTGTGTGGAAGGACCACCTGTGTCAGCTCCAGCTCCTGCCCCCACCGCACCAGCTCTTGTCTAGCAGCTTGGTCCCTCTCCTGGTCACCCACGGGTGTGTCTCGTTTGGTATGTCTGAACTGGCACCTTCGTTCTCTGCCTTGGTAGTTGGTGTCACTGCTGCCCCGGCCTCTGACTAGGGCTACTGTGCTCCCCCCCAACATCTCCCTGACCCAGATCGGTGATGGGGCTGGGGGGCTTCACTTAAGCATTCATCCAATTCATTGCTCTGCACCTGGCGGCCTCCTATCTTCATTGGTGCCTCCTCAAAGCCTGTGGTGGCCTTCCCGGAAGGTGTGCATGCCTCGACTCAGCCCTGTGGAAAGCTGTTAGCAGCGGCCCTTTCCCCCAGCTCTAGACAGGTGGCTGCCACAGCTTTGCCTGCACCTCTCCCCATCCCCCAGCCCACCTGCCAGCCTCGGACACCTGCCCTGGCTCGTGCTCTCACCAGCTCCCCTGTGGCTGAGGCCTGGGCTGTGTGTAGGCCCCGTCTCAGCCCATCATTACATTGAGATTATCCGTTTGGAGGAGGGTCCTCTGTCCCCATGTATAGCATGGCCTGGTACAGGTTCCAGGAGGGCCCTGGGCTTGAGCAGCCGTGTCCTATGTCTTGGGCCCCTCTGCACCTGCTCACGTTACTGCAGGGGCTCTGTGCAGTGGGCCCACACCCAGTGCTGCCCTCTGGCTGTTGTACAAGGCCTGACCCTCATTTTGTACATTTTCCTCTCTGCAAAACTTGGATTTTGGTGTCAGATTTCCCATTTTAAGCTCTTATTTGTCTGCTGTTGGTCAGGAAATGATCTATAAGGTTGTCCTGTGCCAGTGACCACCACTGAGTGGTTGTCATGGCCAAGCCACGGTCCCTGCCACCCTGCCGTGCCAGCCCTCTGCCTTGGCCCTGTGGGCGATACTGGGGCTGTGTTCAGACAAGTGACGTCTGGGCCCTTTTACCAGACCTGACGCCTGCCTGCTTTTCTTTCTGTCTAGTATCCGGGAGATAGCTCAGTCCCACCGAGATGTGGAGCAGGAACTTGCGCACGCCGTCAACGCCAGCTCCAAGTCCATGGACCGAGTGTACGGCAAGCCCAGAGCCGTGGAGGTACCTGCTCCTTCAGCGCTGGCTCCTCCCTGGCTCGCTGAGCCTTCGGCCCTTCTCAGACCTGTATGTCCGCTTTCTCTCAGGGGCTGAACTGCAGCTTTGTCCTGGAAATGGTGAATAACTTCAGAGCTCTGCGCAGCGAGACGGAGCTGCTGCTGGCCGGGAAGATGGCCCTGGTGAGCCGACGCCCGGGAGCGGGCCCTGGCCGTCCAAGAAACGCCGCTGTCTCTGGGCACGGGGCAGCACGTTTCGGTCGTGTTCTGGGCCTTTAGGGAGGGCCTCCGGGTTGTCTGGTCTGCTCGTGGGGCTGGTGCTCAGTCCTGGCAGTGTCCCCGCGAGGCTGTCCTTAGCGTGTCAGAGATTCCTGCAGCGGGAACATCTTTGTTGTAGACAAAAGAGCAAAAGCTGTGTTTCTGCCTCAGAATCCTGTGGGTGCAGAACCCGCCGCTGTGGCTGAGAGCCGGCTGTCTCCTCAGCGCCCAGCGCCCTCCTCACTCAGCCCCCCAACCGGCCACGTCGGCCTGGGGAGCCACAGTCACAGGAGGGTCCCTGAGTCACAGAGGCCGGAATAGGGAGAGCCCGAGCGATGGCCTGGCGGCCTTCTGGTTCACAAAATGGGGGTGTAGGAGGGACTTGCTGAAGGTCCCGCAGCGGGAGAACCACCCCAGGTCTGGCATCTGTGCTCCCCGCTCCGCGTTGCACACGTGCGCTGCCTCCCGCGGTCACACGTGCTGAGTAGCTCTGCTGCCTCTTGGCATTTCCTCTGCTTGGCGCCGTGGATGGCCCTGTCCTCTTGCTGCCAGTGAGCTCGGGGAGAGCAGAGCAGGTCCAGTGTCGGTCCTGCTAATCGTGACTTCATTATTTATGTTCTCTCACCTGGTACTGTTTAGAAAGGGAGGTTTTAGGTTTGGTGTCTAATCCAGTGCCCTGTGACTTAGTTTCTGGAAAGTTTTTATAAGCACTTTCCCGAGGAGCTCAGGGCTTCGCTGGGCCTGGCGCCTCCCTGCGATCAGCAGCTCTCCCCTCTCCCCCCTGCCCGGAGCAGCAGCTGGATCCCCCCCAGAAGGAGCGGTTGGGGAGCGCTCTCGCCGAGATGGACCGACAGCTCAGGAAGCTGGCGGACACCCCCTGGCTCTGCCAGCTCACGGAGCCTGGCGACGAGGAGGTAGGTAGTGCCGGGTTCGGCGCCTGCGTTCTGTGGGGCCTGTGCAGCTCGGGGGTAGCTCGCAGTGTGCCTTCTCGAAAATCCTCCATTAAAAAGCCCTTCAAGGCAAGGAGAGACTTCGCAGGTAGGAAGGAATTGGGGGTTGGGTCTAGAGCGCGCCCTGATAACCAGGCGCACCTGCCCTCTGAAACAGAACCTTGGGCTGGGCCAGGAAGAAGGGATTAGGAAGGTGAGCCCAGGCCTGCAGCCGGCCCCAGCGTGGAGACACACTGTGCGGATAAATGGCAGCTGCTTGGGAGCTTGCCGCGGAGGGATGGGACAGAGCTGGGGCGCTCTGCTCCCCACCCACACTTCTTCCTCTGCGTGTGCTCAGCCACCCCAGCGTGCCACAGGTCTTACCGCTGGGATGGACAGGACCCTGGGCATACTGCGCCCCGGGTGAAGTCACATCCTACAACAAGGAGAACAGGCAGAAAGCACCTAGGAAAGGGCAGCATCTGGACAGGGACAGACCCTAGACTGCCTCTGGGCTTCCCCTGGGGGCGGACCAGGAGGGGCTGGGAGAAAAGTTCACTTTGGGCAACACAGTGACAGAAGATAAGTAACTGTTAGATGCTAAACATGGACAGCCCTGCCCAGCCTAGTTTGAGAACCCGCTGGAGCAATAGGGTGAGGGCCCAGAGCTGGGCGGCAGCAGCTCAGCACGCTGTTCCCGGATGCGCGGGCGTTTGCACACTCTTCCTGGGAAGCCGGCTCAGCGCCCTTCCAGCACACTGACAAAACTCAGCAACTTGAGAACGAGGGTGTTTTGGTGTGAAAGGGCAAGCTCATCAGAATCATTGGTTAATAGTTAATTATAAGTGTGATAAAGATCTCACTTAAAATGACCGCAGTGACAATACATGACCTGTTCACCAGATGCGCAGTAACGGCCACAATTCCAGGTCACGTCGTCAGCGCTGGGGACGTGGGCAGTAGGCGGGTGGCCAGGAAGAGGGCGTGGATGGGGATGAAAGCACATTACGTTCCTTCCCTTAAGGGGGAAGAAAGTTAAAAACGACTTTCTTGACTTAGATAATTAGAGAAACGTAGAGTCAGTAGTTTTAAAAACTTAAAGCTAGTTTCTAATAGAATTGAAAATATTTATGTCTTTCTAAATCACCACAAAAGACAGAAATAAAATAGGATAACCTATATTATAAAATACAATAAGGGAGTAGCAAGCATATAACAGCATAAATATAACAGAAAGATGGCATGGCTTCCTCTTAAAATCAAATCATTCTTAGATCATGTTAAGTGAGAAACCTAAGCAGATACTAAACACAAGGGCCTATTTTCTTTCCCATGCCCCTGCTAAAAACTAATGACCCAGAAAGATTAAAAATAAAATAATTACAAGAAACCACAATAAAATAATCCAAAATAACAATGTTAACATAAAAGTAGAATTGCACACCTATGACAGTAAATGGTAAAAAGAAAATCACATTATAATAAAACATAATAATTGTTACTATATAAAGTCTTAAACTTATGATGACTGTAAAAGCCAAAAAACTGCATGCCAAGGAATAAGCACCTAAATGAGTTATTTAAACGTATGTTATTTATTTTCCATTGTATGGGATTTTTCTAATTATCTTTTTGTAATTGATTTCTAACTTAATTTCATTGTGCTCCAACCCAGTGGTCTGTATGTTGCTGTCCTTTGAAATTTATTGAGACTGGCTTTATGGTCCAACAGGTGGTTAGTATTTGTTAAATGTACCTTGTATGCAGTTGTATTGTTTACATCATTAAGTCCCCACAGAAATTTTTTTTGTCTTCTTGAGGTATCACTCGTTAACTCTTTTACCGTGATTATAGATGTCTCAGTTTATCCTGTGGTTGTGTGTGATTTTGCTTTATGTATTTTCGAGGCTGTGTTATTGGATGCACATAGGTTATTATTATATAATGACCCTTTTGTATTTAGTAATTCTTTTCGTCTTCAAGTCTACTTACTTGGTATATTCTTTTTCATACTTTTACTTTCAAGCTTTATTTGGGGTGTCTCTCTTATATAATTAACCAGCATATCACAAGGTGACTCATTGTTACCTGCACGCTTCCTCCGGGGTGCTCTGGTGGCTGCACTGCTGTGTCCCTCTCTGCTGTTCTGCCTCAGGGAGTGCGTCCCTAGCAAAGAATGCAGCGTGCAGGGACAGCTTTGTTCAGAAAGTACTCATAATCCTAATCGAAGCCTAGAAATCCAACACTGGAAGATTGGCTAAATAATTTATTATAATAATTTTCATTTAATAGAGTATGATACTGATATTTAAATAATATTTACTAAAAGTTTTTTAATCACCTAAGAAATGCAAATGTTACAAAGTGAAAAATAATATAAAAAAACTATGATCACTTTTTTTTTTTCGAAACCACTTTTAAAAGGCATTAAAATCAACAATAAATACAAGCATAAAAAACGGGAAACACCTTAAAGGAACAGGTGTCTCTTCCCAGATCCCTTCTTGTTTTGCGCCTCCCCCTCCCCTCTCCCACCGTCTAATTCCCAGTGTTTCTCTCTCCCCAACAGAACGTGATGTTGGATCTTTCCAAACGCAGCCGCAGCGGTAAATTCCGCCTCGTGACCAAGTTTAAAAAGGAGAAAAACAACAAGAACAAAGAAGCTCACAGTAGCCTGGGCGCCCCGGGTACCTGCCCCTCTCCTGTGTGTGTCTCTGGCCGTCCACGCCCGCTGCCTTGGCCCGGTTCTCCCGGCCTCTGCTTTCTCCTTGGCCCGCGGCTCCTCCCCGTGGTCCCGGTGCTGTAGCCGTGCCCGCTCGGCTGCAAAACCACACCCTTGCCTGCCCTCCACGTCACACCTGCCCCGAACGTGCCCTCCACAGAGACTCTGGGTGGTGGGCCTCCGAGCTGTCCTGCCTGCCCTGAATTGGAGTTCAAGGTGGGGAGGGAGACTGCAGAGGTGACGAGACAAACTTGGAGACGCAAACTCTGGACTCGGGCCTCGCCGGGCCACTGAGCCTGCTTCCTCTGATGGGCTGCTGTCCCCATGTAATCGGGTCACTGATCGAGGTTCTCGTGGGAACCCCAGGCCACCAGTGATTGTGGGTGATGGAATCAATATAAAATGGCACTAAAGGACATTTTTCCTTTGGGTTAATAAATTGGGGCTTAAAAAAATCTCTGTCTGAGGTATCAGCCCTGAGCACCAAGGCTGTGTCCAGCACTGTTGGGTGCTGGATGGGCCCCGATGCCTGGATTTTGGGCGTGGCATTTGCCGCCAGTAGGGCAGCTTCTTTTGATTTTTCTTTGCATGTTTGTGCAAAAATTGGGTTTCTGTTAATGGTGATGGCTTGACTGTGTGAGATCTAAATCTCTGCGTGTCTCCCTTCCTGCTACGGCCCCCAAGCGAAACGTAACCCCTCTAGGAGCCGGAGGAAAAGCTGGCTTTGGCCACACAGTCATGAGGATCTTTCCCTCATGGTTGGTGGTGTTTAATCCTCCTGGGACATGAGGGAACGTCCCAAAGGCTGGCGGCCCACCTGGCAGGAACAGATGCCAGCTCTGCGCCAGTCACACCCTGGCGTAGGGGCTCCCCTGCGGCTTCTGCACGGCTGGCATTGCTGCCCGTGCCCAGGTGGTGGGCACCAGCTCCCCGGGTGTGTCGGCGCTGGCTGCTGGGGTATCTTGGGCGCTGGCTGCTGGGGTATCTTGGGCGCTGGCTGCTGGGGTGTCTTGGGCGCTGGCTGCTGGGGTATCTTGGGCGCTGGGTGCTGGCTGCCACCTACCTCGCGCTGGGCTCTGGGCACTCACTGCACTCGTGCTTTTCCATCTCTGACAGTTCACCTCTGGGGGACAGAGGAGGTTGCTGCCTGGCTGGAGCACCTCAGTCTCTGTGAGTATAAGGACATCTTCACGCGGCACGACATCCGGGGCTCTGAGCTCCTGCACCTGGAGCGGAGGGACCTCAAGGTACTTCCACAGGCATCTCGGAACCCGCACCTGGGCTTCCACGCAGCTCCCTCCAGCGCTGTCCTGCCCCCTGGCCAGGCCGTGTCCCAGCATCACGATCCTTTTTATTTTTCTCCTCAAGCTCTGGCCTTTGTGTGTGCCGTGGGTGGGGCAGTCCTTGCCCTTGGCGTGATGGCCCCACCCACCCAGCCCAACGCAGCCAGGAGCAGACACGATGGGGAAACCTTGATTTGCTTGGCGTCCTTAGACAGGGGACCACTGTGACAGTGACACCCTGCTGGGCAGGCAGTCCTGCGCTGCTGGCTCACACTGCAGAGCTGTGGCCCTTGGCGTCCGGGTCTCCCCGGGCTTCTGTAGGGAGCGGAAGGTCACAGGCGACTGTCCCTACCTCGCAGGAAGCGGTGGGAGGGAGAAGTCAGGCCCAGGCATGGCTCGGTCTGTGCCAGGCCTTAACGCCACGCCTCAGGCTGCCTGGCCGCCCGAGCCCTGTGGGCGAAAGGCCACCGTGGGTGTCTTGGACAGTGGCTGTGGCCAGGTCATCTGGCATCCCTGGCTCTCAGGCCTGTGTTTTGTCCTTGTCTTGGATTTGTGTGTGACGACAGCAGTGGCTCGTAGGAGGCAGGAGCGATGCATCGGCGTCTGCATGACTGTCACCTTGGTGCCCTTTCCATCCCAGTCCCCCTCATGCGTGTTGAGAGCTGAGTAGGCAGGGCCGTTGGTGCGGGCCGTCCGTAGAGCCCTCGGCCGGCTTTCTTCCCGGCATCCACGGTGGCTTCCTCTCTGTTGCAGGACCTCGGCGTGACCAAAGTGGGCCACATGAAGAGGATCCTGTGTGGGATCAAGGAGCTGAGCCGGAGCAGCACTGCCGCCGAGGCCTAGCCTGCGCCCTCTCAGCCTGCGTCCCCCGCCCCGCCTGCCACTGAGGCCCGGGCGCTGCCCCGCGCAGCCGCCCTTCCTATGGTGCTACCGCTCCGCCAGCCTCGCGCCTCTCAGCGGCTACGGCTCGGACAAACCAACACAGCTACCTTCGAGACGCGTCTCCCGCGGGGGCCGAATGGGCAGACGTGACGCGCCCACTCCGGCCCTCGCCGGCTGCGTTGTGGCCGCGGGTACGGGCGGGCCTGGCTTCCAGCCCGGCCCCTCCCGCAGAACCGCCTGGCCACGAGCTTGAGTCACGCGGGCCTCCTGTCCGTGTGTCCCCACAGCCGCACCCGGGGCTCTGTCCCTGGCGCCGGCTCGCGGGGTGGGGTGAGGGCCCAGCCCACGGGGACCCTGCGCAGAACGTCCCGGCCTGTGGCTCCGCCGCAGCCACCACGCGGCCCTGCTGTCGTCCCTATTTGTTAATAAGGTGTTCTTTTAAACACTGTCCGCCTCTTTCCTGGTTTGAAAGTGGCACGGATGTATTTCCAGTAGTTCATTTTAATTTGACACGAGGAGAAAGAAAAGATCGTTCCTGGTTAAGCCACGTCAACGGTCTCACGTTCCTGAGCTGATCCTCGCGGCTCCCTCCAGCCGTGGGCGTGGGATGCGCTCCCGCCCCTCCCTGCAGGTGCCACGGGCCTGTGAGGCCACCTGGGGCTGGGAGCGAGCTGGTGTCCAGCCCAGCCCCGCGGACGGAGGGCTCCTGAGCGGAGCCCTGGGCTCTTCCTGTCCCGCGGTTCCCGGGCAGTGTCCCGGGTCGGGAGCCGTCTGGGCGCTTCTTTCCATTGGGTGGCCGGAGGCTGGTGCTGTCTTGAGAGTCTCTGCCCCTATGGTGGCTTTTGTTTCCTGCTGTCCCTGGAGGTGTCGGTGGGACTGTGGCCCAGTGCCCACGCTGCCTCGCCTCTGTCCCCAGGTGTGATGTCCCGGCCACGGGCAGGGCCAGCAGATGGCAGTGCCAGCGGCTGGGGAGCTCCCCTAGGGAGAGGGCTGCAGCCCGGGGACAGTCCCCAGGTGGGGCGCACCCCTGGCCTCGCAGGCCCCGACTGCCCTCCCATTCAGAGACGGTGTCGGCTTCCGTAACCCGGCCCTGGCACGGCACGGCCTGGCTGCCAGGCTGTGGTCCACATCCCGAAAAGAAGGGCAGCGTCAGCAGTCTGTGGGGCCGTCCAGCCGTTCATTTGTGTCGCCCTGTCTGACACGTGAGGAAGCCGGGCAGGAGTGGCACCCGGACACCCGCAGAGCCGGCTGGATTCGGGCTGGGGCGGGGCAGTGCTTTGCCTCGCTTCCTTCCAGCCCTGTCTCGTGCCCGTCCTGTGGACCGGGTGGCCGCTCCGTGTGCTCTGGCCAGGCCCCGCCTCTGCGGCGTGGACGCACTCCCCAGGCCCGCCGTCCACCCTTGCGGCCACGCGACCCTGCCGTGAGGTGTTGGGCTAGGAGTCTTGGGTGGGAGAATCTCCTCCTCCGTCTGCGGGCTGTGCTGCCTCATTGGAAGTAACGTTGGGTGGGGGTGGTGTATGTCCCCTTCCCTCTGGGATTCTGTGTCCCACAGTACAGCATTCTAGGTGGGGGAGGTGGAGGAGGAGAGAAGCTGGCCACGGAAGTCACGGGACTGCCTGGGTGGAAGGGCTGAGGCGGGTGGCAGCAGCCGGTCTCGCAGCCCAGCGCAGCGGCACCCTGGGCCATGCGGGGATTGGGTGAGGACGGGCCACGAGGAGGGAAGCTGCCCGTGGAGGCTGCTGGGGCACCAGGCCCACCCCAAGTCCTTGGTGTCCTCTTGGGAAAGCGTAGGGTTTGGGTCAATGGTGGTGTTGAAAATTAACATGTCGTCAGTGGTTACAACAGCACTGTTTACATAAAAACCATTTTTCTAATTCTAACAAGTTAGAAGTGAAAAGGAATGAGCATGAATGTTTAGGAAACTGCCTGTCGCGTGCTGGGCTGTCCCCACACTGCGGCGGTGTCCTGCCCTGCCCCATGTCCCCTCGCGGTGTTCTGGACGGACTCACGGTCCTGTCCACGTAGAGGAGGAAGGAAGGATCCCTGGAGAGTCTTGGAGAGAAGGCTTTGTGCCCTCAGGTGGGGCCTACCCTCATATTTATAACCTTAATTTATACAGTGAGCGCCCTGGAAGTGAATGCCTCTTGTATTGTTATGTACATAGTCCACGCCCGAATGCTGTAGATACGTTGTTCTGTGTATAAATAAAACAAGCCTGTTTTTGATCTTCCATTGTCAGAGCCTTTGTCATCATTCCTTGTGCTTTGACATGAAACATCACTTGGCAAAATCTTTCCAAACTGGATTCAGAATTATTTTTAGCTGCTCTAAAATAGGTTGAATTGGTGGTGGCTGAAAAGCCAAACAGGATGCCATTGAGCTTTATAGGGTGTGGCTCTGTGGTCTGTTGGGTTAAAAATTGAGCAAGGAGGTGTGGGGTGCTGAGGTTCTCAGACTCCAAGGCTGCATGGCCACACAGGTCTTTTCTATAAAGCTGCACACCTGGCTCTCCTGCTTGTTTGGTCGTAGTACCTTTATTCCAAGGGAGCTGCCTCTGAGATCGAAGTCACTTTGTTATCCCCTGATTTCCTGGGGTGAGGCCTGGGCACTGGGTTTTCATGAAAGACAAAATCAGGTTGGTGGGATAAAGAAGGGTTGCATGGGCTTTGGAAGTGCTGGTCACCTCCCTTGCAGCTCTTTGTCCCTGCTTCCCTGCTAACAGAGCCCCCCATTTTTCACCCCTGGGCTGCATTTTCCATGTGGCCTGTTCAGGACTTCAGGACTCATGGTTATAAGATGGCTGCCGTAGCTCCAGGCATCACATCCAGACATGACTGTGTCCAACGTAAGGTGTGTGGGGGCAGACGCTGCCTCTTTTGCGTGTCTCTTTTTAGATAAAGGGAACCTTTTCAGAAGCTGTGGTTTCAGGCCAGGCGCAGTGGCTCATGCCTTTTAGGCATGTAATCCCAGCCTTTTAGGAGGCTGGAGCAAGAGGATTGTTTGAGCCCAAGAGTTGGAGGCTGCAGTGAACTATGGTTGCACTACTGCACTCTAGCCTGGGTCTAGAGTGACCCTGTCTTAAAAAAAAAAAAAGCAACCATGCCTTCAACTGACTCACCTGTGTCTCTAGGCTAGAACTGCATCACACACCCAGGACTGAACCAGTCAGTGCAAAGGGTATGGGACTGTCACAATGCTGGCGGCTGACGTATATTTTATGCCAGGCATAAAGTACAATCTTACACCTCTCAACTCCTCTAATCCCGTAACAGTCCTTCATGGCGGGTGTCTCTCTTTTACAGACGGGGAAGTGGGCTCAGAGGTGCCACATCTGCCCCAGGACACAGCCAGCATGTGGCCAAGATGGGAGCCCAGGGCAGTCGGGCACCAGAGACCACACTTTTTCGAGTGCTGTGCTTTCCTGTGTGACAGGTGAGGAACAGGGCTGTGTCTCGGGCAAACTTCTGGCACAGAAGCCGGGGCATTGACTTCTTGCTGGTAGCACGTTGATGATGGGGCAGGAGCTGGCTGCGGGGAGGCTGGTGTGGCCCCCTGGCCTCCACCCCGTGCCAGTGTGGCCTGTCTCACACTGGGCTTGGCTCCGTTGTTGGAAAGTGGTCAGGAAGAGCTTCTCCAAGAGATGGCATCTGGGGTGGGGGGAGGCCAGATGGCAATCTGAAGGAGAGGGACAGTTCGAGTGTAGTGTGACTGCAAAGTGGAGAAATGTGTGGTCCGGGTGTTTTCAAACTGAACCCCTTGAGAACTCCCACCAGTTAGAAAAACAAACTGAGTGGCCTATCCGGTTTCAATGTGATCTGACCCAGGAATGTCAGCGGCGCACTGGATCTGCTGCCCCTTCCTTCTGTTTGCTGGAAAAGAGTTTTATTATGGCCACCCCACCCCTTTGTCACACTTGTCACTTAGCTCTAGGCTGCTGACCAGAAATCCCATCCACTAGACCCAATCAGAGCTCTGACCTGGGCTAGAGCAGGAATGGGTCGCACCTCTGGGTGCCTCTCTGTGGGGGGTGGGGCAGGCGTGGCTGGGTCGTAGGTAGAATAGCCACACGCAGGTGGGGACCCTGCCACCTCTGAAGCATATGCATGGCAAGCACGGGCACTTGGAGGTTCTTTTCGCAACCTGCCTTCGCCTCTCTCCCACAGTCGTCTGAAGGGAGCTGAAGACAGGCGGGCAAGCTGCCCACTGCAAGCCAGGACTTTCACATGTTCCAGGAAGGTGCACGTGGCAGCTGACAGGGTGTCATGGAGCTGCTGGTGGCATCTCAGCACCTGCAGGAGGATGCAGCCAACAGAGGCTAGGGCCTGGCAGAGGCTCCCGCTGTCCTCTGGGCACTCGCCTGACCTGGGCCTGATGCACACTTGGGGGCTCTAGTTTCATGGCCCTGGAGACCCCGTTTTTGGTCCAGCCAGTCTGAGCTGGGGTCAATCACCTGCCACTGAAGGGTCCTGGCTGCCACACTGTGGCTACTGACGCAGGGGCCGTGGACACCGAGCACTTGCCTGTGTGTGCGTGCGGGGCAGAGGGACTTGGAACAGCTGGCGGGAGCTGGAGACGGCCTCTGATTTCACTCTTGTGGGGAGAAGCTGTTTGCTCTGCTCCTGGAGTGAAGTGAATTTCCAGAATGTTAACGTCCCCGTGCTACAGTTCCGTGCACGTTGCTGAGCCTGCATGCCGAGCTCTGGGCTCTGGACGGCCGGTCATCAGGACCAGAAGGAACACGAACCGTCGGTCCCCTGTCCAGACAGGGCAGGCGCCAGGGCTACTGTAATTTGGTCATTCGCAGGTAAGTCTGTTCCAGAGGGAAGCCGACATCTATGAAGCCACAATTGTGTATTTTCAGGGAATTCTTGCCTCCTTTCCTTTTTTTGGCCAGAAAAACATTACTGCTGAATATAAATGTTTTCTGCAACCCAACCACCTCTGCTAACCCCACTTCCCTGGGAGGCAGGGACAGCTGGAGTACATCCAGTTTCCTCCAATACGACTTTGCTCAGGAGTCTGAGTTTTATTTATTTAAAACCAAAACACAATTCTGTTATTTCTAAAGCAGCACTGATACAGTCTTCCTAAATATAAACCATGTTTATTTAGCATCTGAAGTATGCTTGGGGTAAGAAGGCCACAGAAGTTCTCTCTTAAGCAAGGAAAACATGAAGCAGTCAGCACATAGCAGACACGAAGGACTTCAACTTTAAAAATGGTTTATTCTTTAACAAAATTTTAGAGCTTTTCCCCTGTATAGCCCAATCTACCCCCAAATTAAAAAAAAACAAAAGGAAGAAAAAAGGAAGGAGAGGAAAGAAAGGAAAGGAAGAAAGAAGGAGGAGAAAAAAAAAGGAAAGGAAGGAAGGAAAGAAAAGAAAAAGGAAAGAGCAGGCAAGCGGTCCGGCAGAAAGGCATCACGCACGTGTGCACAGGCCCCGGCGGGCTGCGGAGTGCGCCCCCTGCTGGACGGCACTTTAAGGCACGTCCAACCCCACTCCCTTGGTACTTCCATTAATAGGAATGTTCAGTGAGGCCTCTGGCGTCCACAAGCAAAGCTTTTCAGTTATTACATTAATATTACTACCGTAAGATGGGCTGGAGGAACATACTAAGGAAACATGTCAGTTAAAGTGAAGGAACCGGAACAGCCTGCACGCAGAGGGGCAGGCAGCACAGTCAGTCAGGACGCCGGCAGTTTTGGTATCACCCCCCACGTGCATCTGCAAGGACAGGCTGCCCGAGCGTGCGATTCCTGAGGCCGATCGTGTCTGGGAGCTGGGAGCAGCCTGCCGGCCGGGCCACTCCTCACCCTGAGCGCCTCCACAGCAGCGGGCACGTAACCTGTGACACAGAAATGCTCAAACGCACAGTCGAGGTGAGGCTTTCTCTCTGATGACGGTTTGACGGTGTTGGCAGGAGGGCAGAGAAGGACCTGCTTGGCGTCCGCTCTACGGAAAAGGTGACGCGGGCGAGAGCTGAGTGTGCAGGCGGAGACGCTGCGCCAGTGTCACTTCCCTCCCATCTCAGCAGTTCTGGTTCACATGCGTGACGAGGGGCTGACGAGAAACTGAAATCCAGATGACGGCCGGGCTGAGAACATGCGACATCTTAGGAATGCTGCTTTCCACTCGGCTGGTGTCAGAGGAAGTCAGCCATCCCGTTGTCCCGAATCAATTCAGTGACACAGGTGCTGTATTTACAAATGCCAATTAGATCCTTTAAGTTGATCAGTAATCTGTGTTGAATTAAGAGGAAAAAAATCTTTATACTTTCTTTTTCTCATCTGTTTTAACTGAGACTACTCAGGAATATGTCAACTCAGCCTGCCCAGGGCGACTTCGAGCCCGTAGACTGCGCCAGGCTTGTCCGCGCGGCCCTGCCCACCAGGCCTCCGGACCGCGGAGGCTGAGGCGCCCGGGGCAGCAGCAGCCACAGCAGTGAGAATGTTCTGGACACAGACCAGCTAGGTCAGACTGAGCACTCCGAGCTGGGCACACCGAGGCTGCCTCTGCTCTAGCAGAGCACCTGCAGCTTTGGGGGGTGTCCCGTCTGTCTCCTCATATGGAAAGCGCGCTAACACTTCAGCGTCACGGTTTTAACTCAGTGCAAAGGGGGAAACAGGAAATAGGTGAGGACCAGACAGCGTGGGGAAATGACGTCCAGAAAGCAGACTGCCCTTTCCAGTAAGGCACAGGCCCGGCCAGCCCAGCAGCATGAGATGAGAAGTCGGAGCCTTTGTCAATGCAGATGACTAAGAGAGTCATCTGAACAGTAGCGGAAGTGATTGAATACGTGCACATTTTACACAGATTTATCCGAGCTGAGCAACATGCCGTTTTAGCCATACCTGTGGTTAACGCACAAGTAGTAAATTTTCTGGTAAAAAGGGTGGCTGAGGGTCAGGTGTTGTGTGAGGTCAACACCTGGTTGGCACCTGTGCGCATGGTGTCAGGTCTGGTGTGTGTCATAGAGCTGAGCGACCAAGTGCACCTGCCTGGCCTGAGAGGAGATGTCCTGTGCTTGTGATGAAGCAGAGGACTTGGGACCTGAGGCTCCACAGGAACCAGCCGGTCCAGTCACAGACTGACAACACTCGCTTTCGTGGAGTGGACCAGATGGCTGTATCGGGGCGCAGAGCCTGGGCCCCGTGTCCCAGGAGAACAACTGTGGCCAGTGCTATCTGAAACTCCCAACATGGATAGAAAGAGAAGCTTCCGGTCCTCGGGGCCGGCCAGGCGTCTCTGCGCTGGAGAAGACATCGCTGCTCTGCGCGTGGAGGGCTTCTCGGCTGCGGAGACACAGAGGGGTCACGGGCATGGTGGGGGTCACCGAGTTGAAGGGTTTAGAATAACTCCAAAATTCGTCCCAATCCTCAAGGGCCAAGTTAGAATAGGCTAAAGGGATACGTGTTGATAATTTTGACAACTATTTCCAAACCACCCGAGGACCCCCGGTCACCCTCCCACCAGCCCTATGTGTGAGAATGGCAGGATCCCCACGCCCTGGCCGTGTGGCCTGTCAGACTCTGGGCTTTTCCACTCTGTTGGGTGAAAATGTCTCACAGCAGAGCAATCATTTTTTCTTTGCTTTTAAAACTGAAGTATAATGTTCATAGAGTACACACAAACCGTAAACACACAGCTCCACGAGCCATCACACACACACCCCTGGGTGACACAGCGCAATGGCTGCCTTTGCCCCTTCTGTCCCCGGCCCGAGGGAAATAGCCCTCTGAGTCCCACCCGGCAGACTGGCTCTCACTGGGTGCTCAGCACCGCTGCCCTTTCTGCTGCTGGGCAGCCTTTCAGCTGCATCCGAATTTGGCCGGAGGGAGTAAAGCTGCTGTGTGTGTTTTTGTGGAGAACATAACTTGAGAATAGGACGCTGGGCTCTGGGGGTGCACGGGAGACCCACAGGAAGCGCCACCACGGTTCCCACAGCGGCTGCTCTGATCCCACCCAGCACTGGGGGGGGGGTGGGCGGTCACTCCGCATCCTTGCCATACCGGGGCAGTCTTTGCCATTTTGGCGTTTCTGGCAGGTGTGCAGGGATACCAGAGAGTAGCCTGAATTTACATTTCTCTTATCGTGAATAGAGCTGGTTGAGCATATTTTATATGCTGGCATGCAATCTGCATTTCCTTCTCTGTGACCTGTTCATAACCTTTACCTGTTACTTTCATGGGATGGTTGGTCTTTTTCTTATTTACTTGCAGGTTTATTTCCAGAATTATAAACAACCATATCCTTTGATCCAGCAATTCCACTTGCAGAGATCTGTCCTACAGATATACCCACATTTGCATTGCAAGATGGCAAGTACACGAGGTTATTCACTGCGACAGTGGCAGACTGGAGACTCCTGCAAAGTCAGGAGGTGACTGCACCTTACCTACCCTGCGGTCTACCCGTGCAGAACGCCAAGCTCCAACCACGTGACGTGGGGTAAGTGAAAACCGCAAGGTATGCCAAGAAAGTGCTTGTGCCAAAAAAGAAGGACAAGCATGCTCTTGTGCCCCTGAACACAGAAGATCTGACGGGATGTGCAGGCGGGGTCCATATGGGAGTGGCCGCGGGTCTGGGGAGGAGACTTCTCAGTGAGCCTCTTTGGTGGCCTTTGAATTCAGAAGCATGTGACTTGTTGACTCTCCAAAAAATAGATAAAAGGAATGAAAAACAATAAAGTGGTGACCTCATGGTGCTCATAAAGATACAACCGTTCTATTATGCAAATGAGACACCTGAGGCTAAGATTTTGGCGACAGCAACATGTAAAAATGCCCTACCTGGAACAACACAGGGGGGAATGAAGGTGACAGGCTTGGAAAACTGCTGGATGACTCAAAATGATAGCCCTGTTGACAGCTAAGGCTCTGACAGAAGATGCACACGAGAAGTCAGGAGACAGTTTCATCACATTTAAATGTGGAAAAAGGCAACATTTTAGTGTGTATGAATAAACATGTGCGACACACACAGAATGTTGTGTGTGTGACTTGCGAGCAGAAAACCCCAAAGCAGCCAGACCGCTCGCTCCGAGGGCACCAGGCCTTGCGAGGTGCAGCGCTGAAACTGGGGTGTCGACTGTCCCTGCCCTCCTGGGGATCCCCGACGCGAGGGGAAGGTGCTGCCCAGGAGTTACCGAGGTGGAGCCCTCCAGTCAAGGGGCGCGCCCTGGAGGAGGGGCCCATGGGAGAGGGACAAGGGAAGCAGAGCGTCGTGGTCCGAGACGCCACAGCAAGGACGACATCTGGGCGCTGTAGGTCCATGTGTGCCTCCAGAATGAACAAAGGAACGAGCTCACTGAACGTATGTCCACTGAGCATCCACACAAGCACTGTTCTAGGTTTCTTCCTCCATGCATAGAAAAAAATGAAGTCTACCAAGGCAGGAGCAATTAGAACACAGGAAAGTCTGACTTAGGAGAGAGCCAGAGTTACTGAGGCTGGGGTGGGGAGAGGATGGTGACACCCACAGGCCTCTGGTCTGGCCCGTGTGGAGGCGATGCTGTGGGCCAGGCACTGGGGCTCTTGGAAGTGAGCTGGCTGGACAGAATGGGCTGAACTTCACCAGTTCCTGGGGGCCATTCCAGGAGAGATCCTGGCAGGTGAGCAAGCCCAGAGGCCAGGAGAGGGCCGGGCCTTGCACGGGGGTCCTCGGCTTCCCCGGAATGGAAGTGGAGTGAGCCCGGCAATGGCGATGACTGGGCAGAGTGAGGTGGGGAAAGGGCAGGCAGGCACCAGCAGGGAGGCCGGGCGGAGGGCAGAGCCCGGAAAGGCAGGCAGAGGGGAGAGCGTTGATGGTGGTGCCCTGGAGGAGGAGGCTGGGGCACTGAAGTCGCAGCGCCCCTGGGGGAGCAGCCAGGCTCTGTGAAGGAACCCTGGTGGGAGGCGGCAGCTGGGTGGTGCACGCTCGGGAGTGCTTACGGTTTTAGGTGCTGGAGACTGAGTGAAAAGCCGCGACCGGAAGTGCAGTGAGGCTGCGCACTGGGGAGAGGAGGACGCCAGTGCCCAGGGGAGAGGACGGCAGAGGCCTCACGATCCTCTGTGGTCCACGTCGCCTTTACACGCTCACAGAAAGCTCCAGGACCAGGAGGGGGCAGACTACAGATGCCCCCGCAAGATGCATAGCGGAGAAGAATCCCACACTGTGTTTCTCCATGAGGTAGTTTTACAGGGGAGTTCCCTGCCTCAGTTTCCCAGCAGGAGTAAGAAAAAGTCAGAGAGTGGAATGTGCCAGTGGAATGTTGGTGCGAATCCTAATAATTACCTTTTCTTTTTCCCCAGAGCGAGTTGTTGCTGTTTTTCTTTTCCAGTGTCGTCTCTGACTGTACTGAAATCCTCGTCGTCATCGACCAGGAGATTCTACATTTCAAAATAATTAATGAGCAATGTTTTCAGACATCTTTTAGCCTACATTTAAGAGATATATTTTTAAAATTACCTAAATTGACAAAAGGAGATATTCAAGTTTATATAAACTAGGTTAATAATTGATAAGAAACCTTCTAGTGCTCAGTGAAAACAAATTTGTGGGTGGCAGAAACAGCTTCATACAGGAAATTAACTTTCAGCCATCTGACTGACCTTTGCCTGCAACTATTAGGTTATTAAGTATGAAGTGTCCAATTTCCTTGAGTGCTGAGTGTGACGGTTGTTATCTCTGACATTTCACTTGGACTTCTTTTATGTTTATTATGAAGCTATATCATTGCTCTTTCAAATGCCCAGTTTGGCTTGTAATTATCTTTTAAATATTTTTTTAAGAGCAATTTTTGTGAAACTGGATAAGTCAAAAATGAATGTTACTTTAAAAGATGAATTCAGTCATGAATGCAGCACAGACAGCTTGAAATATCAAGGAAGCGTTCGGGAAAGGTTGGGCCAATGAACGCACAGTATATGTCAGTGGTTTGAGAAGTTCTGTTCTGGTGATTTCAATCTTGAAAATGAGCCACATGGGCAACCTGAGACCAAGGTGGATAATGATGAGCTGAAAGCTGTAGTGGAAGTGAATGCATCTCAACCTGTGTGTGAATTAACAGTAAGGTTTGATGTTACTATTCCAACAATATTGGGCCATTTGAAACAAACTGGCAAGGTAAAGAAGCTGGATAGATGAGTGTCACATGAATTAAACATCAGAGAAATTGTCTCCAAGTTTGCCTTTCTTTGCTGTCACAATATAAAGGTGAACCATTTCTACACTATACTGTTACATGTGATGAAAAGTGGATTCTTTTCAGCAGTCACAAGCATTCGGCACAATGGTTGGATAAAGATGAAGTGCTGAAACACAGTCCCAAACCAAATTTTCATCAAAAAAAGCTAACAGTGTCTATTTGGTGGTCCAGCACTGGTATTATCCACTATAACTTCATGAAACTGGTTAATGGATTACAGCGGATGTCTGCTGCAACCAGTTGGAGGGAGTGATGAGGATACTTGCGATTAAGCAGCTAAGATTGGTCACTAGGGACAGACCAATCAATCCTGCAACACAACGCTCGACCACATGTCGCACAAACAACGCTGCTCAAACTACAGAGGCTGGACTCAGAAACTCTGCCATCCACCGAATTCACCAGACCTTGCACAGACTGACCACCACTTCTTCCAGGCTTTAGACCGCTTGTTGCAAGGACAAATATTCAATTCTTAACAAGCTGTGAAAAACACCTTTTGAGATTTCATCACCACTCACTCTCCAGGCTTCTTCACTGCTGGCATAAACAAGCTACAGTTAATATGGCAAAACTGTGTTGATAGTTTAGGCGCAAATTTGATTAATTGTACTGCTGCTTGTTTGAGATATAATAAACTACACTTTTGATTTGAAATTAGACATTTCATATTTACTAATGTAATAGAAATGCTTTGCCCTGGGGAAGAGCCCAACACCGGGGCTCTAAAGGGATCTAACTTAACCACTTGGAGACCGCTCACCGGCCGCGAAACCTTGCCTGCGGCCGGCACTCACAGTCCGCACGAGAGTGTGCGCTGCGCACTGACGACCGATCCGTTTTGCTCGTGTGTGATGAGGAAAGCTTTAAAGCACCGAAAGCTTGTTTTACTTTACACACAGCTTTACTTGTAATGTAAATCAGAATAGGTAACATATACATATGTTTTCATTACGTTATTTTTAAATGTTGACTATTTTGATAAATGAAAAATTAGAAAAGTCATATCACAGCTGTTGGTTAAAGTTGATGCTCGGCTGTGCACCTTCGCATCACAGCTGTCAGCTGTGAAGTCGCTGTGCGTGTTCGTCTGTGGCTATCGACTACAGTCGACGCTCGTACTGAGGTGGTTAAGAACATAAAGCACAGGAAGGATCCACTGGATCCTGACAGGTCTCGTCACCGTGCTAGAAACACAACTGTTTGTGTTATTAATACTTCATTAATACTGTCAAAATACATAGTTTTCACCTATATATTTCTATAGCTAAATTTGAGCTTCTGAAAGGCAAGGCCCATGTCTTTTAATTTCTCAGGGCGTTACAAATACAGGCTGCCCGGTAAGTTCCACTGAGCGAGCCAGCCTCCTTGCCGCCCGATGTCTGCAGCTGCTTTTCTTCTTTTTTAACTTAAGGTAAATATTGGCCTCTCTCCTGGCTGCCCACAGGGAGGCTGCCTCAGTGAGTGCTTGGCATATAGTAAAATGCTCAGTAAATGTTAGCTATTAATAATAGTATTATCTGTTTCCCATATTCGCTTCATTTCTAAAGGAAAAACTTAATAGATTCTGTAGATGTCCCTCCCCTACCCTGGAGCTCACTGTCCACTGAGTTTAATGTTATTGCTCCCACCTTCACTTTTATTCTGTGATTCTTTAGGGACACAATCCTCAGTGAAACCCAACATGGTTTTATTTTTATTTTTTTTGTTTTTTGTTTTTTTTTGAGACAGAGTCTCACTTTGTTGTCCAGGCTAGAGTGAGTGCCGTGGCGTCAGCCTAGCTCACAGCAACCTCAAACTCCTGGGCTTGAGTGATCCTTCTGCCTCAGCCTCCCGAGTAGCTGGGACTACAGGCATGCGCCACCATGCCCGGCTACCAACATGGTTTTATACTGTATATAAATGTTTATCCTGTGACTTTGTTTTCTTTTCAACATTAAATATTTGCGTGTATTCTCATATTGGCGTATGTAGCTCTGGATTATTCATTGTAACTTCTGTGTATTATGCCACTGTATTGATACATTTTTTAAATTTATCCCCTTTTTGAGGGTCATTTAAGTTCTTTCCACTTTATGCTATTACAAATAGTGCTTCACTGAACATGTCTATATCTCTGCATACATGTGAGCGAATTTTTCTAAGATACATATCTAGGAGTGGGATTACTTGGTTGTACTGTATGGGCATCTTTGTAGCAAACACTGCCAAACCGCCTTCAGAGCATCTGTACCCACTTACACTCCTGCAGGGCAGGTGTGGGGTTCTGCCAGTCCCGCTGCAGAGGCAGCTCTCTGCTGCACTCTGCAGCCCCTGCTCACCTGCGGAGCTCATCGCCTTTTCACAGGCTCACTGGCCACTTAGTTCTCTTCTGTGAACTGACAGGTGATAACCTTTGCTCATTTCTCCTCTATTGGGTTGTCTTTCTGCAACTGATTTGTAAAAGTATGATACATATTCTGGATAACAACCCTGTTAGTTATATTACTGCATGTATCTTTCCCGTTTATAACTTTTCACTCTTTTTATGGTTTCCTTTGATAAACAAAAGTTTTTACTTTTAATGTAGCTAAATTTATTAATCTGAGATACTTCTGGTCCCAAGCATTTTGAATAAGTGATACCCAACCTGTATAAATTTGGTAACCCTTTTTAAATCAAAATTATGAATACAATTTTCCTATATAGAGAACCAATTCTCCCAGTACCACTTACTGAATAATTCATTTTTAACATTGCCTCAAATATCTGTCTCGTTTCCTGTGTGTGGTTCTGGGTTTGTGCTTCCCATCCCTTTGCGTTTGCCTGTCTCTCCCTGCCTCAAAACCACACTGTCTCCACAGCAGTACATCCGTCTCAGTGCTTGGTAAGGCAAGGACCCTGGCTTTGTTCTTCTTTAAAAATATCTTAGCTCTCTCTGGCTCTTTGCTCCAGCATATGAATTTATTCTGTTTGTTTGATTTAGTGTAATCTGTATGGATTTTCACTGGAATTATATTAATACTAAATGTAGACATTTGGGAAGAACTGACATCTTGCTGTTGTGAGGCTCCCTTACAAAATATGATGGCCCCGTACCTGACTGCAGCTCTAATACTGTTCAGTGATATTTTTCTAGTATTCTCTAGAAGGTTTTAGAAATCTTTTGTTGAATGTATTCCTAGGTCCCTTGCAGTTTTATATGTTGATCCTGGAACCTTTAGAACTCTCTATCAGATCCAGTGGATTATCTGGATAATCTCTTCAATCTCCTTTGTCAGAACAGTTTTATATTTTCCTTTTTAAGTTTCTTTTACCTCCCATTCAATTTTTAATTATTTACTTGTCTTTGAGGGGAGGGAGATCACATTACATTGCCCATGTGTTTAGTACAATGTTGAATAAAAGTGGTGATTAAGGGAATCCTTATTTTGGGTCTGACTAATAAAAATACTTTTGAAGTTTTTGCTATGTGTGTTGCTATAGGTTTTTGGTAGGTATCTATGTTAGGCTGAGGTGTTTCCATCTATCCTAATTTGTTCTAAATTTTTTTTTTAAATATGAATGAACATGAATTTTTAATATTAAATTTTATTCTATGCTTTTTCTGCCATACGATTTTCCTTCTTTAATCTGGCAGTATGGTATATAACATAATATATTCTTGACACTGCTATCCTTGCATTCCTTGGATAAACCTATCCTATGGTCACATATAATATTTTTTTAAAAACATACTTGCTGGTTTTGACTTGCTAGTATTTTACATTTATGGTCATAAGTGAAATCTAAATTTTCCTTTATTGTCCTTGGCAGCTCTGGTAGTGGGGTTCTATTTGCCTCATAAAACAAGCTGTCTGGCTTTCCCTCTTTTTTATCCATTCTCTGAAGCAATCTGTATAAAATGGGATTATCTGTGTCTTGAAGATTTGATAAAACTTTTCTATAAAAACATTTGATCGTTGTGTCTTGTCCAAGTGGTAAATTTGCTATTAATATTAAACAACTTCAGCTTACCTTAACACCAATCGTATCTCCATCTTTCAAGTAATACGGTGCCCCTTGCAAATTGTCTTGCTTTTTCTTCTTTTTTCTCTTGGTCATTTGCTGGTTCTATAGGAAAATGAAACATCTTAAACAAAACTCAGTCAAGTTCTTACTAAATTCCCCATCACTGTGAAAAATTGTAGTTAACCTAATCATTATGCCAATAAACCCCAATTTCTCTGAGTAGCCCCACAACTTTACCCAGCTAGATATTGGAAGCCACTCGAACTTTTCAGGGAAGTATTTGGCAATTTCAATTTTCTCCATAGGAAGAGAATAGAAATGGGCAACCCTCTGCCTCAGGGAGCCGGCAGTCCAGCCTCGGGCGGCGTCCCACACCAAGTCCATGGCCGGAGCGTAGGCCCTCTCCCCCGGGATGCGCATCCGTGTCCTCAGCAGCACGTCCTGGGGGCTGCACCAGAAAATAGGCAAATACTGGACTTAACACAAGCACAATGAAAAGCACGCACGGCAAATGCTGGGGCATGGTGGGCAAGGCTTCCCCTTCGACTTTTCTGGTTTTTATAAGGAGAGATTTTCCTTAAATCCTGAACACTAGTGGAAACCCTTATTCCCCACTTTGATTTTCTTCAATCTTGATAAAGAGCAGAGCGAAGATCCCATTCTGAGTACGCAGCAGACTCCCCTGGAGAGGGTGGGGACCTTCCTTGGTGGGGGGGAGGCCCCAGCCTGGCTGAAGTCCCGGCAGCTGGCGGAGAAGGCTGGTCTGAGCAGATGGCCGTGCTCTGGATTTGGGGTGCATAGGGTAGCGGGGAGAAGCTGCCGAGGGTTACAGTTGGGAAGAGAGACGCGCGGTGGGAGACACAGCACTGCAGGAGCACAAGGAGAGACTCGGCAGTGGGGAGTAAAAGAGAGGCGTGTAGAGGTGTCACAGGACACGAAGTAAAAGCTACAGACAAGAACTGGAAGGCAGAAAAGGGGAAACAAAAACTGTTTAAAGACGTGCAGACAAGGAGTGATTTTAAATGCTGTGTTTCTGCTACACTGGTGTTTACGACAGAGCAAGTGAGGCTGTGGAGAAGAGGACTCGCTGGCGGAGGGGGCAGGAGGATGTGGGCGCAGCTGACTGGCCTCTCAGACTGCAAGAGGGGAGCTGCGACCGACTGGGATCCCAGACGCTGGGGATTTCTGGGGGCTGTGCAGCCGCACCTGTGCACAGAGGGGCCGCTGGCCAGCAAGCCAAGCTGAGGGGCTTGGGGACAGAGATGCCCCAGTTGCCAAGGTGACAGAGGCTGCTGAAGAGGAAGATGAGGGCAGAGACCTCCCTGAAGGGCTGGAGAGTACCCTGGAGGTTGGCCAGGGACAGGAGAGCCGGGGGACGCCTGGGGCGGTGCACAGCTGCTCTTCGGAGCCAGAAAGGGCACTGCTTACAACAGACGTGACAAAGGGTAAACATCGTTCTTGTATGAAGTGTTCACACACGTTACATTAGATGTTTTCCTAAGACCCCCATTAGGAAAACAGGCAAAATATATGAAACAATTCATTCACCCTCTCACAAGACACAAACAGTTTATAAGCCTTTGAAAAAATGTCAACCTTGGTAGCAATCAAAGCACTGGAGCAAATGAGAACGAGATAACCATTTTCATTTATCAACATCTGAACAGTGAAATATTCCACATTGGTTTGAGGGTGAGGTGAATAAATGCTCATAAACGCTGGGGAACGTACATTGGGACAACTTACCTGAAAAGAATTTAATTTATTTTAAGAGGTTTAAAATGTCCATACCCTTTGATCCAGGAAATCCCCTCCAGGAAACTACTCCTGCTCAAAAAATTTATATTAAGGCTACATTTTTTATTTTTAAGAGACTAGGTCTTGCTCTGTCACCCAGGCTGGAGTGCAGTGGCACGATCACAGCTCACTGCAGCCTTGAACTCCTGGGCTCAAATGATCCTCCTGCCTCAGCCTCTTGAGTAGCTGGGACTACAGGCATGCGCCACCAGGCCTGCGTATTTTTTTTTTCCTAGTTTTTGTAGAGATGGGATCTCACTATGTTGTCCAGGCTTGTCTCAAACTCCTGACCTCAAGTGATCCTCCTGCCTCAGCCTCCCAAAGTTGTTGGGATTACAGGCATGAGCCACCGTGCCTGGCCTAAATTGTTCAATTTTTGAAGAGATGAAGTACCCCCCGCCCATGATAGGTATGCATGACTTATATGTGCAGTAGAATTTCTTACCCCAAGTTTTCTTCTTTCTGAAGGGGCTCTAAGCAGATCTCTGTTCTCCGTCCTAGTTTATATTCCCTGATAAGCGAAAGAAAATAACAGAGTGACATGCCATTTAATCTTTTAAAACAATTTTTTACCAATTTTAAGCTATTTTTTTTTAATGCAAAGGATTGTTTTCTGAATACCATATAAAAACAGAAAAGCTTTTGAAAAAAGAGGAAGACTAGAATACATCCTGTGGTGATTATATACTTGGGGCATTTCTTAATAAATGTGGAAGTCTGGCTCTATAAAGATGGCCAAATTGATAAAGAAACTTCCTTTTGTTCAGCCAGGGTTTGGATTCTAAAGCCAGTCACAGCGAAGTGAAAGGAGCCCTCAGGGCTGCTTTTTGCAAAGGAAACTAACAACTAGTTAATGCCCCAGCGAGCCTTTCAGTTCAAAGTTCCAGGAGAGCCAGCTGAGTCACACCTTTCCTGAGTGAGAACCTGCTCACTCCGCCTTCTACTTCATTCCAAATTAAGTTATGATAATGTCACAGTTTCTGGAGCATAGAAAAAATACTCAAAGCTACATTTATACTTAATATGGAAAGCTGAAATCATACTAGGGTTTATGATGAAAAGCATCATCCAACTAACATTCCTGGAATTACCAGGAATGGGGTGTGTGTCATCTGACACAAAAGACGGATCCCTCCACCAAGCCCTCTCGCCGCAGCGCTAGGCAGGAGAGAGGGACAGCTGCGTGCCCACCTGACCACCTAGGAACCTACTTGAGCGGCTGCCGGTTGGTTCGTAAAAGCCTGCCTGGGCGCTTACTCTCCACCGTCCAGGCTCTGAGGAAGGCTGGGGATGGAACACCACACTCCAGGAAGGGGGGCAACGTCATGGCCTAGAAAAAGAAACAGACATTTCTCCAACGGTTTTACAAAACACTCTTAAAAATATAACTGCTTCAGAAAAAAAAAGCAGCACTGCACAGTGACACTGAGGGAAAGAGTCCTCAAGTGATGATAATGATCAAAATCTATTTTGAATCATAAGAATATCCATCTCTTAAATTAATCCTGAGTAATTTTTGTACTACATTGAAATCAGCTTGAGAAAGGAGATTTTTATTTCTAAATGAGCCAAAAGCTAATTTTTAATCATGTTCCAAAAATGAAACTTTAGAATTAATTTCCATGGGAGTATAATTCACAAGAGCAGAGGCTGCTCTAATAAAAGCCTGGGCTTCATCTTCAACTTTCGTCAGTGCTAATATGATTCTCCAGTGTTTGCTCTGCCAGTGAAGTAATTTTGATTCTGAAATATTTCAGAATCTTTGGCTTTAACTAGGAGGCCCAAACTATGTGTTCTAATTCTGCAGGGGTGGATAGCTTTAAGCCCCTATTTATATTTAGGTTGAAGTATATAAAGTTGCCAACATGAATCCATTTTTTTTAATCTTAAAACAGCATCTTTCAACCTAATACAAGAAAAAGTATCTTCCCACTTGTTCTCACAAGGTTATTGCATATATTGAGGACACATAAAAGCCAAATATCAACAAATGTCAGTCATATATATGCCTCCACATTTTTGCCTTTGAGAGAAAGAAGGGATGTTCATTTAAGTCCAATAATAGTAAGATGCTTCTTCAACACTGTGTTGTACTTAATCCAGCCTTTCCGTTTGGACAAAACCCTCCTCTGTGAATATTAATGCATAAGAAAACAATACAATATCTAGTTTAGGATTCTAACATAAAAACTGATATTCTGACCTCCTGGGAAACTGATAACACAGCTTTTCATAACAACATTTAACATGGATCACAATGGTACAAAACAATGTAAATAAAGGGTAAAGTGAATGCTTTACAAATGTTTCAAGAAACCATGTTTCCCTATAAAATAAAAATGAACAGAAGCTGCAAGTCACTGAGGATAGAGTCAAACAAAAGCACAGCATGCCTGTCAGAGTGGGGATCAATGAGGGCCACGAGGAGCTGTCTGCACCGTGGGCGTGTGCTGCCTGCTGGGTACTTACCACTGAACATGGCATATGACAAATGCCATATCAGAACAGACTGTAATTGGGGGAAAAGGAGATAGAAGAATATATTAATATCTCACTCTTTGGAAGAAGCCATATCACCACTAAGTTACACTGCAGGAAGAAGTCTGACCTGAGACTTCAGATCCGCCAGCACAGCATCTTCTGAGATCTCTACGTCTCCCACATAGAGGACACAACCTTCTGCGGGCACGTTCCCGGGAGCACCTGCCAAAGGACAGAGGTGGATGCTTAGAAGGACCTTTAAACTTATTTATTTCATATTTCTGAAAAACACTGCCACGTTCTGATACATACATAGGTTTATTATTACATTCAGGAACCTCTGACTCTGGGTCCCTCACGACTTCAGGGGGCAGCAAGCACAGCCTGGTCGGGGAGCAGTCGGGGGCGTGCTGCTGGCAGACCACCACAAGGAACTTGACACTGATGCCGTCTACCTAGAATGTTCTTTCCCACATTCTTTCCTTCTTCAAAGGCTTTGTTGGTAGGATACTGCCTGTGTCCTTTATATTATATCCTTTATATTATATTATTATATCCTTTATATTATATTATATGCCTGTTTCTTTCTCATAACACTGACCACAACCTGTGATTCTTTTATCCATCTTCCTGTGTGCATGTGTGTGTTTGTGTGTGTGTGTTTAATCAGCCTCCTCAAAACAATTAAGATTTCCAAGAGGGAAATCTATCTTGTTCATCTTCTCAGTGCCTGGTGTGGTGGGTGCCACACAGTAAAGGCCCAATAAATGTTTATTGAATGAAGGAAATCTTGACAATAAGAAGAACTTTCCAAGTTTGTATGAAAAAGGGGAAAACAAAATCATGGGTCATCAAAAACTCTGAATCTAAAAAAGCTGGTAACTAAATTTTAAATTTGGAATATCTTTACTCATTTTTGCTTTAATTAAATATCTTTGTCACTAAGCACACTACTAATACATAATAAATTATAGATAGATCATAAGTGAATTAAGTGCATTAATAGTTCTTCTTGTGTCTTAAGGAAACTACAGGACACACTTAGGAAATTCTGCAGAATCAAATATATAGTCATGTGACACACAACTAAGTTTGGGTCAAAGATGGACTGCATATATGATGGTGGTCTCATAAGATTATAATACTGTATTTTCACTGTCCTTTTCTATGTTTAGATGTGTTTAGATACACAAATACTAACCTTTGTGTTACAAGTACCTACAGTATTTAGTACAGTAACATGCGGTGCAGGTCTGTAGCCCAGAAGCAGCAGGCTATGTACCATACAGCCCAGGTGTGCAGTAGGCTGGACCACATAGGTTTGTGTAAGTACACCCTGTAATGTCTGCACAGTGAGGAAATCCCCTAACTACACATATCTCAGAATGTATCCCCATTGTTAAGCTACACATAACTGTATTTCCCATTTTTTGTGATATAGAAATGCTACCAAAAATGAACCTTTTTCTTTACTTACATGGAGAAACATACTGATTAAACATGCTTTTAAAATATGATATGTAACTAGTATTCTATTACTAAAACATTTTTCAGAATTAACATGATCTAATATAACCCAACTAAAATATAACTTTAGCTAATTTCATAGCTGATTCAACATATTTTATAACTCTATACATATAATCCAAACTTCACAGAATAAGGATATAGGATTTGACTGACTTATATTAATTTCATTACTGAGGTTTAAATGATAAAAAGAAATATAAGAATATAATACTCCAAGGCACTAGAAAAGATAAATAATTAAGTATAACATGATAAATAGAAAAAATATAGCTAACAAGTTGGGCCTACTAAAAATATATTCTTTTCATCTACAGTCATGAATACAAAAGAGATTAAATTGTGTGTTCTTTATAATGAAGTAGAACTCTTCTTTGTATTATACAAAGGCAATTCAACTCACTGCTAGCAACTTCTGCCCACTGTGATGTGTACACTGAATTTAGAGTAAGACAACATGTTTACACTGTCTATATTTCTTCGAAGAGTCAGTGAAAAGATTCCCTAGAAGCAGTTCCTGAGGGTTTTGGGGGTCAAGGCAGAAAGATGAGGAGACCAGGATGCAGACTCCTGCCTTGGTCTCTGCCCCGTGGCTGTGGTGAGGTTAGTGGAATTGGGTGAAGCCTCAATACCCTGGTACAGGATAATAAATGGGACTGCTACTGCCCTGAGGATCTTGACAAATGACATATAAAAGATCTTTGAAAAAGAATAGATTGATATAATAATAAACATAACAATAATAAGATATATAGTGTTTTACAGAGGTTACAAAGCACCGTATAAAAATAGGATAGGGTTATTACTATCAAATGACTTACCTTATAAACAGGTTAATTTCCAACCTTACACTTTTTTTTTTTTTTTTTTTTTGAGACAGAGTCTCGCTTGTTGCCCAGGCTAGAGTGAGTGCCGTGGCGTCAGCCTAGCTCACAGCAACCTCAATCTCCTGGGCTCAAGCAATCCTGCTGCCTCAGCCTCCCGAGTAGCTGGGACTACAGGCATGCGCCACCATGCCCGGCTAATTTTTATATATATATTAGTTGGGCAATTAATTTCTTTCTATTTATAGTAGAGACGGGGTCTCGCTCTTGCTCAGGCTGGTTTCGAACTCCTGACCTCGAGCAATCCGCCCGCCTCAGCCTCCCAGAGTGCTAGGATTACAGGCGTGAGCCACCGCGCCCGGCTCCAACCTTACATTTTAAAAATAAATATTTCAGTTGCCTCAGAGCAGAAGCAGTCATTTTACTTTTCTTTATGACGCTGGCAGCTGAAATTTCTGTCCTCACCTTGGGTGGAAGCAGCTCTCCACACCCTGCCTTGAGAAGGAATACAGTTGGTCTGGTCCTGATGGCTTTCCCAGTGTCCTGAGGGATCCCAAGGCTGGTACCACCAGATGGGCACCTTCAGGAAACCCTGAAGAATGGAGCATTTTTAATGAGGTGATTAAGTGAACCTCCACTTTTACTCCCATAGAGAGAAACTGTCTTGATGACATAAAATGTTCTTGAATTTATAATTTTCCTGATAGATTCATTAACTGTCATAAATTATAGTTGTTTATTCTTATAATCAACAATTTAAAATCAGAAAAATCAGACTTCGGGGTTACTGGACTAAATATGTTCTTTGCTTAGAAGTATGTCAGTAGATAGATGAGGGACATAAACAGTAATAAAACATTTGCCTGAAACACTGCACCGATATTTCCAGGCACCATAGAGCACCGCTGGCACAACACCAGTCACGGCAGCTCCATTCATTACACAGAAGCAACAGCCTACTGATCTAGGTTGGACTCCTGCATACAAACCACATGAAATAAACCCACTGCTTTATACATACCCTGTAACTTCAGTTTTACTAATTTAGCTAGTTATTCCCATCTTTTTTTGTTAGTAAAAAACTTTGATAGCTTTGTTAAGAGATTAAAGATGTTATTGTTACAGTGTTCAATTTCCAACAACAGAAAATGAGAATTTGAAAAATAATCATGCAAAATATTTTAAATATATAGTTTAAGAAATGCACATTAGAATATTTTTCAGTTTATCAAATTGGTGAAGATTAACAAATACCCAACCTGCATTTAGTTAGATAAATGTAACATCAGAACAACAAAATTCCATTTTTTTCACCTGGAAGACTGTCAAAAACCAGAAAGTCTAATAACATTCTATGTTGGTAAAAGTATGAGTAAACTTGGACTCTTGTAAGTTGGTGGCAGGAATATTTACTGCTGCAAAGTTTTCAGAGAGTAATTTGGCCACATCTCTCAAAATTTAAAACGTACAAGTCCTTTGACCCAGCCATTCCACATTTAGGAATTTACTTTCTGATACGCTAGTGCATGCACAGAAAGCCATGTATGTGAAGACATTCATGCAAATTGGTTATGGGAACAAACCCCTGACCCAACCTCAAAGTCCCTTTTTAGAAGACTGGTTACATTATAGTAAGCCATAACCATAGCTCGGTACTTTTGACCAAGCAATTTCAGTTCCAGGAATTTATCCTGTAGAACTACTCATATACACACAAAATGGCACATATATGGTTTTTATACTGTATCAGTAAAAGATGGGAAACAACCTACATATTCTTCAAAAAGAGACTGGTTCATAAATTATAGTATCTGTATATAGTAGAATATTATGTACCTACTAAATAGACTGAAATAGCTTTATATGTCCTGGCACATAGCATATGCTTGGGAGATAAAATATTAATGAGAAAACCCAGGTACAGAATAGGTGTCTAGCATATTATCTTTTGTGCAAAGAAAAAGGAATATATATATGTGTGTGTGTGTCCATATATGCTATGTATATACACAGACACAAACACGAGCATGTGCATATGTGTATACTCAAAAGTACAGACCTCTGGAAGGAGACAGAAGACACCATTGTCTGTGGGGAGAGGATGCTGGGTGGCTGGGGGCCAGGGATAGAAGGAGGGACATGTACTTTCCCTGGCCCAGCTTTTTATGTACTTGGAATTTTGTATCATGAGTATTACCTCTTCAAAAATTAACTTTAAAGATCACTTTACAAAATAGAATTCTACATGAAAAGCAAGTCATGTAGAAAAGGTAGTTAGAAAAGGAAGACAGTAGGAGGTCTGCATGTGCAGCATGTGGTCTGTGTGATGAGATCCCCAAGATTTATTAAGTGAATAAAAACAACCAAACAGGTGTACAACAATGTGGAGAATATGATCTCTTTATGTAAACTTTTAAAAGGACATACATGTTGGGAAATAGGCTAAGAGACATGAAAAGATTTCAGGAGTTTTGCAGGGCTTTGCCTTGAAGGAATCTGTAGACATGTTAGTTCACAGAATAGAAGTTGCTTCCAACAAGGGGAGCATTGCCAGAGGACGTTTGCAAAGCAATGTTTCTTCTTTGCCGCTGGCCATCACCTTGAGCTTTTTTGCAAGGCAGAAGCTCGGTTTGGGTCCTTGGCAGAGAAGCTGATTAAAATGCCTGCCCAGAAGATAATGTGCAGCTGGAACTATCCTAGACTTCAAGGCTATTCCTGCTTCACTCCTGACTACATGTCTCTCTGTGTTTAGAAGAAGTAGATTAGAGTAGTACACAGACTCAGTGTTCTCATTTTATATATTTTATCTTTAATTTGTATGCTCAGCTAGGTCTGTTTCTAACTTAGGGCTTAACATGCTTATCTTAGAAAAACTGTTTAACCATCTATTCTTATAGACAAAATTAGGTAAGGTTCCCCTGGAAACCTCAGAAAATGAACTGCATACGAAATTCTCTAACAAAAGACAATGATTTGCTGTAACAATAAATACTGATGTGGGACTTCACTTGTGGACTCAGCTTGTGGGAACGCTGATGACCCCGTAACTCCCCCATCATTTAAACTGCACTTCGTCTCTGTCTCAATCACTTCTCCGTCTACATCATTTCTTTGTTTCCTATTATTTCCAAATCCCTTGCGATGATCCTGCCTTGGGACCTGTTTTGCTGGGAGAGTAGCTAACTCCTGGCACATGCACATGTTTACCTTCAGCATACACATAAAGTAATGTTTTTCTCAGAAAGATATAAATACAAGGAAAAATAAGTTAACTGTCATTCTCTCTAGAGAGAAAGATGTGGGAGTGACTTTTGCTTTTTGTTTCCTAACTTTCTGTGCTGTCTTAATTTTCTATTCATATCCTTGCAAGTGGTTACCTAAGTACTGGAATTCTGGGCCACTTTTTTTCCTTCGATCTTTATAGGTATCCACATTTAAAAGAAAGAATAAATATTGGTTTTAAAATGTAATAATATATAATGTTCATGAAAGAGTAGTGAAATGAGCCCTTTCATATACTGCTGGATAGGACTGTAAATTTGGTACAACCTGTTGGGAAAACAGTTTGGCAATATATTGCATCAGGTCTTTGGCAAGTTAATGACTTTTGACTTAGTAATTCTACCTTTGGAACTTTAAGAACAATTTATACTTAAGTACTATTTACTATTTATAAAAACAAACTAAATTTCCAACAATGGGGATATAGGTGAATTAAACTGTGATAAATCATTACCTTGAATATAATGATTGTTTTTGAATTTTATGCTCAAATTAAGATGTTAAATGTGAAAAGTAGTAAATAAAATTTTATATACAATTGATTTTAATTTTGTTTAAAAATATTTATAGGGGCCGGGCGCGGTGGTTCATGCCTGTAATCCTAGCACTCTGGGAGGCCGAGGCGGGTGGATCATTTGAGCGCAGGAGTTCGAGACCAGCCTGAGCAAGAGTGAGACCCCCGTCTCTACTAAAAATAGAAGGAAATTAGCTGGACAACTAAAAATATATAGAAAAAATTAGCTGGGCATGGTGGCCCATGACTGTAGTCCCAGCTACTTGGGAGGTGGAGGCAGGAGGATTACTTAAGCTCAGGAGGTTGCTGTGAGCTAGGCTGATGCCACGGCACTCTGAAGCCCAGGCAACAGAGTGAGACTCTGTCTCAAAAATAAAACAACAATTTATAGGAAGGATATATATCTTTTGGGAAGATTGAGGTATTCTCTTTATGACTGTCTGTATTTCCCCATTTTCCCACAATGAGTATACACCATCTTTGTAATCAGAAAACAATAACTATTACTTACAAAATGTCTATTCAGAAGCAAAATCTTACCAGAGGAGGAAGTTTTCCTTCCATTAAAAGCAAAGTATCTCCAGAAGATATCATATGCTCTTTCAGTGTTGCATCCTGGGAATACAGAAATTCTTTTTTGTCACTTATGACTTCTGAAAGGAACAAACAGAGCATTGGACCTTTTTAACCCTATGCCTCTATTACCTTTTCAAGTAACAAATGAATAATAAAGCAGATATTGAAGACATAAGAAATTAGCTAAGACTAGCAGTACAGCATATATTAAATTGTGGGGTTTAAGTTGTAAGTATCATAAAAGATCTGAGGGAAGGGAGATGGATGAGATGAGAAATGATGCGAGACTAATTTATAGAAGATGAAATTTTAGTTACACCTAAAAAGATAGGTTGGATTTAGAAATCTAGAGGAAATAAGAGAAGAGAAGGAATTTCTCATGAAAAAAAAAAGAACAGGGGCAAAGTCAAGGTTGATAGTAGGTATGACTTGTTTTGTAAAGAGTTAAGAGACTAGAGTGACTAGAATGGGAAGTACCAGTGGGAGAGCAGCAGGAAATAAAGCTGGACTGGAAGCGTAGTTGCAAACCCAAGGGATGTGGAATAGAAATAAAGGAGCCAGGCAAGATTTCTGAGGATTATATTTAAAGATCAGTTGGGCTGCTCCATGCATGACATACTGAAATGGGAAACACCTGTGCCCAGGGGAAGCCAATGTAGTAATTTAGGTAAGGGGCAAAAGAAGGCTTGAACCCAGAGTTCAGCAGTGGGAATGACCAGGAAAGGAGTGGAAAAGCTGACATGCCTTTGGAGGCAGAAAGGAGACATGAAGTATCAAAGGTACGCAGGGTAAGCCGTGTTTTAGTGTGAAAGATTAGGGTGGGAAAGACAAATGGGAAACCCGGAAACAGAAGCCAGTTTTGAGGGTAATGAGTTTGCTTTTAGATGAGCATTTGATACTGATTTGAAAATTAAAGAAGAAAATGCTGAAGCGATTTGAGTAAATGTATTCTTCTGACAGCCACACACTGTATGTCCTGAAGATTCTTTGAGGTTCACTTCTTGTCCCAGGCAAACTCCTTGAGTCAAGGCTCAAAAGGAGCTTGTTTCTGTTGACTTACTGACTGCTAGACAGCGGAGAGTGTTGAAGGGAAGGCCCCAGCACACTTGCTTAAATCAACCTTTTGTTGACATTCAATGCCACTGTCTTACTGAACAGAAAGCAGGCAGGTAAAGACAGGGGAAAAGGGCAGCTGACCACAACTATCCAAGCTTTCTCACAAAGCTTCACTTTGGGTCTACTTCTAAGGCCATGGGTTTAGACCGGGAGATTTGATAGTTTGATGCTATCTGGACCAACAATAGAAGAATAACCAGATTCTAACTATCTTGTGATAAAATTATTCCTAAGTCTACTTTAAGAGTTTGGCTGGATCTAGAGTTTGGACCAAAGCCTAAGTGATTGCTTGGTAAGAGGAATTCTACCATCATTAACTTAGAGAAACTCTGAGATTAAAATATTCAGGGGTCAAAATTCAGAATGTATCTTCAAATTCTTTCATTAGTTGAAAAGTTGTTTATTCTCTGAAGTTCTCTGCCTTCTAAAGAACTCCTCCTCCCAGGAGCATGTTCTCACACTCATCAGAAGGGGATTTATTGCAGATACTAGGAATGTTCCCACCTAGCTGAGACATTCCCTCCATCAAAAAACTACAGTAAGAAAAAGTGAAAATAGACACATTCAGAGATGTTTGTATCCTATAGAAAGTAATTAAAGCTTTCTCATGAGTAGGGTGGGCGGGTGGGTATCTTGCATGAAAAGATGAAATAGAGGAAATAAGAGAAGGAATGCATGAAATACGATATAAACTTAATCATTTTTAAGAGTAAAATGTATAGAAATAATCTTACTTCTTCACATAAAGGCTCCCCAGCTTCATAGCACCAATCCATTTTTCGCAAATGCCATGTATCTCCTATAAAGGAATCAAAATCAAGATGAAAATAAAACCAGAATATGTTGTAAGAGTTTGTCAGGGATGGCCCTTCTAGATAAATGAATATCAAACCCTAGCAAAAGTTAGAAATCTTAGTTATTAAAAATAATAATTTATAAACCAAAAATTTCCCCCACCTACCAAACACATCTGATGGGAATAAACATAGGTCTCATATTTATGTCCACAGGCCACAGTTTGTGAATGCAAATACTCTTTGCAGACCCTCTTTGTCATTAGTTCTAGTTTTAAGTACGGTAATATTTATATCAACTTTTAAATTTAATTTAAGTACCTTAAAAAGTCACCAATAAGTTAAAAGTGAACACTATTACTTGACAGCATAGCAAGGTGGAAAGAACTCAGGTTCTGAAGGCAGAGAGACCTGGCTACTTGCCGTGTAACTCTGGGTAAGCCATTTAACCTTTCTCAGCCCTTGTTTCTTTGTCTGTCAAATGGGAATGGGTGGTAACATCTGCATGGTGGGATTGCTGTCAAGATTAAACGAGACATCGCATGTACACTTCCAGAAGAACGCCTTGTACCCAGAGCATGTTAACTTCCTTTCCAGATAACAAAGGCATAGGCTTCCACTGTCATGAAGTTTGAGAGCAGCACAGGAGTCTACTGAAAGCAGAATGGGGCACCATCCAATTCGCTGACACGATCCCACCCGGAAAGCTACTTCAAGTTATCTTGGATTTATTTTTTTCATTCATATTACATTCCTAATGCATTGAAATTCTGAATCAGTGAGATTCAAAAAACAAATGAGTGAAAGACCTGAGTGATTCCAAGTGGTATAAATCTTCCTTTTATTTATTTTGTACCTTTGCTGGACCCTATCAAGGTTCTCTTCACTGAGAGCTTGAAATAAGAACCAGGAGAATTCATTATGTATATACAGAAATATTCATTACTTTTTTTCCCTCCACAATCCTGTAAAAAGTTTTCCCCACAATCCTGGAGGGGAAAACACTTGGAAAGTGTTCATTAGGCTTATAGATAATTAATTTTAAGTAAACGCTGTAGATAAGATTATATCTTTGTGGTAAGTAGCTTACCTGGTAGGCCAGATTTCTCCAGCATTATCTTTAAACACTGTAAAAAAAAAATTATGTCCAATGTTAGTTTTCCAATTCTGAGTTATAGTTCTAGAAGAAATACTCTTTGACCTATTTAAGTCGGACTATATTTAATAACTGTTGAATAAAGATACATACACACAGTTAAGAAAATGATAGGCAAGTCAGCTTTCCTTGTTAAGAGCTGGGTGGGGCCAATTGGAGGGGGGGCACAATAGTTTTCTAGTGTTTGCAACCAGGACTTAGTTCAAAGTTTCATTCACTGACTTTCAGGTCTGAACCATGATTTCCTTCCTATGAGATTAATGGTGTGTATTTAACCAAATATGATTAATTAGGCTGATTTCATAGACATGCATTAAACTCTGAATCCTATAAAAGGAAATTAGCCTTTATTTAGCATTCATCAAACACAACTGATCATAGAAGAACTCACACGAAAGAACTGTGCAAGTTGTGATTTCTTGTCACAATGCAAAAATGAGACAATATTAGCAAAAATTTAAATAAAACAAAAATAATAATCAAAACACCTACAGTTTTGAGGGAAAAATATTCCTAAATAAATCTTGGGCAAAAAGTAAATAAAATATAATTTCTCTGGGCACAGTGGCTCACGCCTGCAATCCTAGCACTCTGGGAGGCCAAGGAGGCAGGAGGATCACTTGAGCTCAGGACTTCCAGATCAACCTGAGCAAGAGCAAAACCCTATCTCTACTAAAAATAGAAAAAATTGGCTGGGCATGGTGGTGCATGCCTATAGCCCCAGCTACTTGGGAGGCTGAGGCAAGAGGATTGCTTGAGCCCCGGAGTTTGAAGTTGCAGTGAGCTATGATGAGGCAGGCCACTGCACTCTAGCTGGGGTGACAGAACAGAAAAATGCCTCAAAAAAAAAATTAATTTCTACTACACTAAAGCAAAAGGGAGCAAAAATAAGGATAGTCACTGCCACACTGTTTGTAAAAAGAAAAAAAAGGCAAACAATCAAAATAGCCATTAATGGGGGAATGTTTTAAAAACACCAGGACATCTCTTAAAGCAGTTCAAAGAATAAAATAGATTTAAATGTACTGGTCTTAAAAGATCTTTAAACTATTTCAAGTTAAATGTAAAGCTTTAGTACAACACATGCAGCCTGATCTCATTTATGATTTAAAAGAAACCACACATGAAGGGGGAGGAGAGCATGGGCAATATATGTAACCTTAACACTTGTACACCCAAAATACGCTAAAACAAAAAAAATTAAAAAATTAAAAGAAGCCACACAAACAAATCATGCTCTTCGTTTCTATATGTACTCTCTCAGGTACATTCTGGTAGGAGCACAGCAAAGGTCTGAAGGGACACATGGGCTACTGAGGTGGACAAGATTGTATTAACTGATTGCAACAGTAATTTCTAGAGAAGGGTCTAGAATAGGGTGTGAAAAAGGGGGGAGTTTATTTTATTTTTATTGAGACAGAGTCTCTCTTTGTTGCCCAGGCTAGAGTGAGTGCCATGGCATCAGCCTAGCTCACAGCAAACCTCAAACTCCTGGGCTCAAGCAATCCATGCGCCACCATGCCCGGCTAATTTTTTTTTTCTATATATATTTGTTGGCCAATTAATTTCTTTCTATTTATAGTAGAGATGGGGTCTTGCTCTTGCTCAGGCTGGTTTTGAACTCCTGACCTCGAGCAATCCACCCGCCTCGACCTCCCAGAGTGCTAGGATTACAGGCGTGAGCCACCGCGCCCAGCCAAGGGGGGAGTTTTAAAAGTGAGAATAAATCCATGCTCACTTATATGATTAAAAATAAAATTAAAGAAGGCTATAAAGTACAAATATAGGTTGTTTGGAAAATGATGGAGATGTTGAGGAATGGGACTAAAGCTGTATTCAAAGAAAACAGGAGTCTTAAAGGCTTTCATTACTTAAGAAAAACAATGGAGTATTCAACTTAACTGCATTCCAAGTAGGGGAAACAGCCAGCTTAAAGGCTTTGTTTCAAAAACAGCAAGGCTGGGGGATGCATGCATTTATCAGATCAAAACCAGCAAGGAGGCCAGTGACTAGAATAGAGTGACTGAGAGAGGGAAATAGTTGAAGGTGTGAAAACAAAATAAAAACAGTACCAGAGGGCCAGATTACGTAGGCCCTTGTGAAGTCATTCAAGGCTTCAGCTTTTACTCTGGGAAACCACAGGAGGACTGTTGAGTATAGGAGTGACTAATCTCACTAACATTTTTAAGGATCACTCAACTTCTTTGTAAGAACAGACTCTGGGAAATGCAAGGCTGTAAGGAGAGAGATCAGGTAGGAATATGCTGGAATACTCCAGATGACAGATGACAATGGGTTTGACAGGATGGTAGTGGTGGAGGGAATGAGATATGGTGAGATCCTAGATACATTTTAATGATAGAACCAAAACAATTTCCTGCAAAACTGGACATGGAGTAAGAAAGAGAAAAATCAAGGACGACTTCAACGTATTTGGCATGAGCAAGTAGAAAAATGGAGCTGCCGTTAACTGAAGAAGAGAAAAATGTGAGTGGAGTGTGTTTCAGGAAGAAGAAGAGGAGTTCTGCTGTAGATGTAGTTCTGCTGTTCTTGGTTGGAACAACAAATTAGACAATCAAACGACAGTTAGAAGTTCTGGGGCAAGGTCCAGTTTAAGTATGGAGTTCTGGAACTAGGTCCAGTGTCAGAACTGGGAAGCACAATGCTCAAAAGGTAGAGAGAAAAAGAGGCAATGGCAAACTGAGAAGGGGTACACTAGTAGAGTGGAAGGAAAACCTGAAGAGTTGTAGTCTTCTGGAGTCAAGTGACAGAAGTACTTAAAAAAAACAGAGTCATTAACTGTGTTGAATGCTGCAGATAGAGCAAGTAAGATGAACAGGAAAAACTGCTCACAGGACACAGCAACATGGAGGCCACTGATGACCTTGACATGAGCTGTTACAGTGGCATAGCAAGGTACAAGTTTGCCTACAAGGGGTTTGAGAGAATATGCACAAGGGGATATATATATATCACTCTTTTGAAAAGTTTTGTGGCTTCTTTCTCTGAACTTAAAAACTTTAAAGTTAAAAGGCCAATGAAGAATTGGAAAATATTTATAGCATGTAATATAACAAAGGGTGAAAAAATGTTTTATCATGGAAATTTCAAACACATACAAATAAAAGTAAATTAATCCTAAAGTACTTATCACCCAGTCTCAATTATAGGTTGAGTATCCCTTATCTGAAATGGTTAAGACCAGAGGTGATTTGGATTTTGGATTTTTGAATATTTGTATTATACTTACCAGTCGAACATCCCTAATCTGAAAATCCACATTATGAAATGCTCCAATGAACATTTTGAGTGCCATGTCAAAAAGTCAAAAAGTGCTAAAAAAGTTTTATAACCTAGTGGCAGCTCTGTTTCCCCAGAGAGAGCACTATAGTTGTCTGGCCCACATGTGCCCATGCCTAGCCTGACAGCCGTGTGGCAGCACTCCTCTGCCCCCAGAGGGACCGACACATAGTCGTGCTCATGTGTTCCTTGCTCAACAAACAACCTGGCACCTCCGCCTCCAGCAAAACCATATCACCTTCATCACCCACAGTCTAGGCCACTGAGGTAACTGCAAATATAACTGATAAAGATTATAGCTGAAGACTGTATGGAGAGCACGCTACTGAGTACACCCAGAAACAAAGCCAATGCATCATTCCCAGCTAACAGCCTAGGACCCATCTACAAGAAAAAGCCTTTCCGTATGAAAGCTATTCCATAAAATCAAAAAAAGTAACTGTTCCACTAGATGTGCAGGTATCAATGTAGGGATACAAAAACATGAAAAAACAAGAAAACATGACACCCTCAAAGTAAGAAAATAAGTCTCCAGTAACAGACCTCAAAGAAAAGGATATTTATGAAATGCCTGAAAATGGATTCAAAGTAATGATCTTAAGGAAACTCAGTGAGATATAAGAAAATATATACAAATAATTCAACAAAATCAGAAAAATAATTTGTGATCTGAATGAGAAATTCAACAAAGAGATAGATATCATAAAAAAAGAACCAAACAAAAATCTTGGAGCTGAATAATTTAATGCATGAAATAAAAAATACAATTGAAAACTTCAACAAGAGACTAGATCAAGGAGAAGAAAGACTTTCTGAACTTGAAGAAAGGTCTTTTGAAATAACCCAGTCAGAGGACTAAAAAGAAATAACAATAAGAAGAAATTAAGAAAGCCTATAGAACCTATGGGACGCCATTAACAAACAAATTTTCACATTATAGTAGTGGAGGAGGGAGAATAAATTGACAAAGAAACCCTATTTATTGAAATAAAAGCTGAAAGTTTCCCAAGTTTCGTGAATGATATGGACATCCAGATCTAGAAAGCTCAAAGGTCCCCAACTAGACTCAATTCAAAAAGATCTTCTTTGAGGCACTCTATAATCAAAAGACAAAGACAAAGAAAGAATTCTAAAAGCTACAAGAGAAAAATGTCAAGTCACATAGGAGGGAATCTCCAATAGACTATTAGCAGATTTCTTAGCAGCAACTTTGTAGGCCAGGAGAGAATAAGATGATATAGTCAAAGTGCTGAAAGAAAAACAAACAAACAAAACTGTTGGCCAAGAATACTATAGTCAGCAAAGCTATCCTTCAGAAATGGAGAAATGAAGACTTTCCTAGACAAGCAAAAGCTAAAGGAATATATCACCACTAGACCAGTCTTACAAGAAATGCTTAAGGGAGTGCTACAACTGGAAACAAAAGGATGATAATTACTATCATAAAAACATGTAAAAGTATAAAACTCACCAGTATAGATAAACTCATAATCATACTCAGAATATTCCAGTGCTGTAATGGTGCTTGCTCTGTAAATCTATCAATCCTTTAGTAGGAAGGTTTAAAGTCAAAAGAGTTAAAAATAACAATAGCTACAATTAGTAGCTAACTAACACACAACAGATAAAGATATAAATTAAGGCAACAAAAATGTAAATTGTGGGGGAGAGGGAAAAAAGTCTACAGTGTTTTTATGTGACAAAAGTTAAGCTATTATCAGCTTAAAACAGTATATTATAACCACAAAACTATTTATTCCCACAGTAACCACAGAGAAAGAAATTACAACAGATACACAAACAAGAATGAGAAAGGAAACAAAGCTTACCATCACAGAAGACCACCAAACCACAGAAGTAAACAACAGGAGAGAAAGGAATGAACAAAGGAACTATAAAACAACCAGAGAACAATAAACACAAAGGTAGGAGTACATCCTTTCCTATCAGTAATAACCATGAATGTAAATGGATTAAATTTGCCAACAAAAAGATACAGAGTGGCTGAATGGATAAAAAAAGACGACCCAACTATATGTTGCCTAAAAGTGATTCACCTCACCATTAAAGACGAACAGACTGAAAGGATGAAAAAAAATATTCCATGCAAATGGAAACCAAAAGTAAGCAGGAATAGCCATATTTATATGAGATAAAATAGACTTTAACCCTTTGCACTCAGATGTTGAGTGTGACTTGACACGGTTAGCAAAAATTATAGAGATTAAAACTACTCTTTGAATGTATCAATAATTTGAAATATAAAAAAATCCAAATAAATAAGTTTGTATGAAAAGAAACTCCAGTTTTTTATTCTACTGCCGCGCTTTGCAAAATATGGGGTATTTAAAAAATTAAATCCTGAGTAGAATAAAGGAATCGAAAAAAAAAGCAAGCAAATGCAAGGGGTTAAGTTAAAAACTATAAAAAGAGACAAAGAACATCATTATATAATGATAAAGGGATCGATTAAACAAGAGTATATAACAATTGTATATATATATGTAACTAACGCCAGAGCACCCAAATATATAGAGCAAATATTATTAGATCTAAAGGGAGAGAAAGACTGCAACACAATAACGGTAGGGTACTTTAACACCCCACTTTCGATAATGGACAGATCACTGAGACAGAAAATCAACAAAGAACCTTTGGATTTAATGGCACCATAGATCAAATGGAGCTAATAAAAATTCCATCCAATAGGTGCAGGATACACATTCTTACCAACTGCACAAGGAACATCCTCCAGGATAGATCATATGTTAGGCCACAAAACAAGTCTTAAAAAATTTAAGACAGAGATAATATCAAATATATTCTCTGACCACATTGGTATAAAACTAGAAATCAACAATGAGAAAAACTTCAAAAACCATACAAACATATGGACATTAAACAACCTCATCCTAAATAACCAATGGGGTCAATGAAGAAATTAAAAGAGAAATTTAAAAATTTCTTGGGACAAAGAAGAATGGAAACATATCATACCAAAACCTATGGGACATAGCAAAAGCAGTTCTAAGAGGGAAGTTCAGAAGAGTCAATGCCTACATCAAAAATGAAGAAAGAGTTCCAATAAACAACCTAGCCATGTGCCTCAAGGAACTAGAAAAACAAGAATAAACATAATCCAAAAGGGTAGAAGGAAGGAAATAATAAACCTCACAGTAGAAATAAAACAGGGATGAAAAGAGCAATTCAGAACATTAACAAAGTTAGTTTTTTGAAAAGATGAACAAAATCAACAAACTTTTAGCTAGAGTAGAAAAAAAGAGAAGATTCAACTAAATAAAATCAGAGATGAAAAAGCAGACATTACAGCTCATACCAAAGAAATATAAAGGATCATAGGAAGTATTATGAACTATATGCCTACACATTAAAAAACAGAAGAAATAAATTCCTGGACACATACAACCTACCAAGATTAAATTATGAAGAAACAGACAATCTGAACAGAAAAATGAGTAAGAAAATTGAATCAGTGATAAAAATTCTTCCATTAAAGAAAAGTTCAGGACCTGAAGCTTCAATGCTGGATTCTACCAAACATTTAAAGAAGATGTAATACCAATTCTCCTCAAACTATTCCAGAAAACTGAAGAAGAAGGAATACTTCCAAACTCATTTCACGAGGGCAGCATTAGCCTGGTTCTAAAACCACACATGAACACACACAAAAAAGGAAATTATAGGTAAATAGCTGAAAGTTTTTCCTCTAAGATAAGGAATAAGACAAGTTTGCCATTTTTGCTGTCCCTATTCAACATATTAATATAGTACCAGAAGTGTTAGCCAGAGGAATCAGCAAGAGAACGAAATAAAAGGTATCCATACTGGAAAGGAAGAAGTCAAATTGTCCTGGTTTGCAGATGATATAGAAAACTCTAAAGACACCAACAAAAACCTGTTAGAACTAATAAAACTCAGTAAAGTTGCAGGACAAAAAAATCAACATACAAAAATCAGTTGGATTTCTCTATGCTAACAGCGAACTATCTGAAAAGGAAATCAAGAAAACAGTTCCATTTAAAGTAGCTACAAAAGACATAAGATACCTAGGAATAAACTTAACCAAAGAGGTAAAGGATCTATACTGAAAACTATACACTGATGAAATAAATTGAAGAGGACACAAATAATAGAAAGATATATCCTATGTTCATGGATTGAAAAAATTAATATTGTTAAAACAGCTAAACTACCCAAAGTAATCTACAAATTTAATGCAATCTTTATCGAAATACCAAGAACATTTTTCACAGAAATAGAAAAACAATGCAAAATTCATATGGAACCACAAAAGACTCCAGATAGCCAAAGTAATCCTGAGCAAAAAGAATAAAGCTGGAGGCTTCATGCTACCTGACTTCAAAATATACTACAAAGCTATGGTAACTAAAACAGCAAGGCCCTGGCATAACAACAGACACATAGATCAATGGAACAGAACAGAGAGCCCAGAAATAAATTCACACACTTATAATACGCTGAGTCAGCAGGTTGTATGGTGGAGAAAAAGTTTTTATTCTGCATAGCACTAAGCAGGGAGACAGGAGAAATTTCTCAAATCTGTCTCGCTGAGAATTTGGAAGACGGGGTTTTTAAGGGTAGTTTGACAGGCAAGGGATTAGGCAGTTAGGTTTGTTAATTGGGGCAAAATTATAGGGATATAGAAATCATCTCCTGTTACTCTAGTCCCTGGGGTCACAATTCCAGTTAAGTCAGTTTCTCTGTATGGGGGCCTATCCATCCACTTGAATGTGGGGTCTGGAAGATATCTTAAAAACTACCGTTAGCTATCGAAAAGGTGATGTTAATCATGGAGAAAGTTAAGAATCTTTACTGACACCAGCTATGGGGAGAAGTTAAAAATCTTTATGGTGGTCCCCCAGTGCAAGCATGTGGAAGAGAAAAAAAAAAAAATTAAAAATTAAAAAAAAAAATAAAAAATAAAAAAAATCTTTATGGTCACCAGCTGCATGGCTTTGGAGTGGTAATTACAGGGGGAAAGTTACTAATTATTACCATTATTTTTAGTTAAGACCTGTGCATTATTTTTATCTAGGCCCTTACCACAGTTCTTGCCTTGCACCCCATTATTGAAGTGGTTTCACCCTAACTTCCACCATATACAAAAATCAACTCAAAATGGATTAAAGACTTATACGTAAAACCTGAAACCATGAAACTACTAGAAGGAATGGGGAAGTATATAGGGGAACCACTTTATGACATTGGGCTGGGCAACGATTTTTAAAATAAGACCTCAAAAGCACAGGCAACAAAAGCAAATATAGGCCAGGCGCGGTGGCTCACGCCTGTAATCCTAGCACTTTGGGAGGCCGAGGCGGGCGGATTGCTCAAGGTCAGGAGTTCGAAACCAGCCTGAGCGAGACCCCGTCTCTACCAAAAATAGAAAGAAATTAATTGACCAACTAAAAATATAAATATACAAAAAATTAGCCGGGCATAGTGGCGTATGCCTGTAGTCCCAGCTACTCGGGAGGCTGAGGCAGTAGGATCGCTGAGCCCAGGAGATTGAGGTTGCTGTGAGCCAGGCTGACGCCACGGTACTCACTCTAGCCTGGGCAACAAAGTGAGACTCTGCCTCAAAAAAAAAAAAAAAAAGCAAATATAGACAAATGAGATTACATCAGACTCAAAAACTTTTGCACAGCAAAGGAAACAACAGAGTGAAGAGACAACCTACAAAATGGGAAAAAATATTTGCAAGCTATACATCTGACAAATGGTTAATATCCAGAATATATAAAGAACTTAACAACAAAAAAATAAATAACAGTTAAAAAATGGGCAAAAACCCTTAATAGACATTTCTCAAAAGAAGACATACAAATGGCTAACAGGTACATGAAAAAAATCCTCGACATCACTAATCTTCAGGGAAATGCAAATCAGAAACTCAATGATATACCACCTTACTCAGTTAGAATGGCATTATCAAAAGACAAAAGAAAACAGCATTGGCAACGTTGTGGTGAAAAGGGAACACTTACCACACACTGTTGGTGGGATCGTAAATTAGTACAGCCATGATCGAAAGCAGTATGGAGGTTCCTCAAAAAATTAAAACTAGAACTACCTACCATATGATCCCACACTCCCACTACTGAGTATATTTCCAAAGGAAATAAAATCAGTACGTCCAAGAGATGTCTGCACTTGCATGTTTACTGAAGCATTATTTACACTAGCCCAGATATGCAATCAACCTAAGTGTCAGACAACGAATGAGTGGGTAAAGAAAATGTGGTATATATGCACAATAGAGTAGTATTCAGCCATAAAAAAGAATAACATCCTGCGACGACATGAAAGAATGAACCTGGAGGACATCAATTAAGTGAATAAGCCAGACATAGAAAGACTACAGAAATACCACTTGATCTCACTCATAAGTGGAATCTTCAACTAAAAACAAAAGAGTTGATACTTATGATAGCGGTTACTGGAGACTGCGGAAGGGAGACAGGAGGGGTGGATGAGGAGAGGTTAGTCAATGGGTACAAAGTTACAATTAGATAGCAGGACTAGTTCTGTTCTATCGCATTGGTAGGGTGATGACAGTTAACTGTTATAACCTAGCTAGACGAAAGGCTTTTGAATGTTCTGACCAAAATGGAATGTTACGTGCATGAGGTGATGATATGCTAAATATCCTGATTTGATCATTATAGATCAAATAGTACTATACATTTTGGTACATGTATGTACCAAAATACCAAATTGTACTTCATAAATGTATATAATTATAATGTCTCAATTAAAAAAAATTTTTTAAATAAAAATAAAGTGACAAATTTTGGATTTTCGGATTAGGGAAGCTCAGCCTGTATTGCCATGGCCAGTCTTATTTATCAATAGTCCTACCCACTCCCCTCTTCTTGCCCCAGATTCTTTTGAAGCAAATGGGCAGATATAGGATTTCACTTGTAAATATTTAGTATGCATCTCTAAAAGGATTCTTCTTTTAAAAAAAACCCTAAAGTGATTGACATCTAAAAATATTAAGAATTCCTTATTACCAACAAATATCCAAGTAATGTTGAAATTTCTCTACATTCTGTTAAATTATTATGAAAGTTCTTTTGGCTTGAATTAAGGTCCAAATAAAGTCCATACGTTGCAACTGGTTGCTACTAATCTCTCTTTTAAGACTCTTTAGACCTATAAGTTGCCCCTGGTCCCTGTAATTTATCTGTTGAAGAAGAGTTTCCAATTTGGATTTTACAGGCTGCAGACCTGTACTGCCTTTTACATGTTCTTACATCTCCTGAATTTCTTATAAATTGGTAGTTAGACCTAAGGCTTGATCAGACTCAGGTCCAATTTTTTGCTTTTTGCAAGAATGGCATGTGTATTGTTTTGAGCTTCTATCATGTCTGAGTGTTCTTTTTTTGGGTTGATAACAGTCTTTTGAGGATCACTGCTTAGGTCCATTAATTTATTAGGAGTTGAAAAATTGTGATATTCTAAAATTCCTTATTCATTTATTAGCTGGAACATATCTATAAAGAAAAACTTCTCATTGAAAAGGAAAAACAGAATGCTTGATTTTTTTTCATTTATAGGTCCCTAGCATCAGCCATAAGTAACCAGTAAATATTTTCTTTTAGGACCAGTATGAACTCATGGATTTTACATATATGTTTTATTTATTTATTTATTTATTTATTTATTTATTTATTTATTTATTTATTTATTTATTTATTTGAGACAGAGTCTTGCTTTGTTGTCTAGGCTAGAGCAAGTGCCATGGTGTCAGCCTAGCTCATAGCAACCTCAAACTCCTGGGCTCAAGCGATCCTCCTCCTCAGCCTCCCGAGTAGCTGGGACTACAGGCATGTGCCACCATGCCTGGCTAATTTTTTCTCTAAATATTAGTTGGTCAATTAATTTCTTTCTATTTATAGTAGAGACAGGGTCTCGCTCTTGCTCAGGCTGGTTTCGAACTCCTGACCTCGAGCAATCCACCCGCCTCGGCCTCCCAGAGTGCTAGGATCACAGGCGTGAGCCACCACGCCTGGCCTTATATATATGTTTTAATTAATTTTAATTATTCTTCTCACTGATGTTCAAATTATCTCATTTGACTAGTAGGCTCCTCAGTCTCTTTGATGATTCCGACAGTCTTTGTTAGTAGCTTCACTGCTTTTTGTGATGACAAAATGTTCCGGGCTTATCTTACATATTTCCTGACCTAGATATAAAACCAGCCACTATTCCAAGATGCCGTGGTTCCTTTTTTATTTTTTTTTTTTTTTTTGAGACAGAGTCTCGCTTTGTTGCCCAGGCTAGAGTGAGTGCCATGGCATCAGCCTAGCTCACAGTAACCTCAAACTCCTGGGCTCAAGCGATCCTCCTGCCTCTGCCTCCTGAGTAGCTGGGACTACAGGCATGCGCCACCATTTTTTCTCTATATATTAGTTGGGCAGTTAATTTCTTTCTATTTATAGTAGAGACGGGGTCTCGCTCTTGCTCAGGCTGGTTTCGAACTCCTGACCTCCAGCAATCCGCCTGCCTTGGCCTCCCAGAGTGCTAGGATTACAGGCGTGAGCCGTCACGCCCAGCCGGCCTGGTTCCTTTCAGTAAAAAAAGATTTTTAGCAACCATAATCTGGGTGCTCGGGGTGCTTGCTGCTACCAGGTTGGTCACTGTTGCTAAGCTTGACATAGCTAGAAAAAAACATTTTTTAAAGAAAAAATACATGAAGCTCATTTAGATTCTTCTAATTGATGAGTACAGGTTTTTATTTAACCACTAATTTAGCTGATTTTACCTGTCTCTCCATTATCCAATACTGAAACTCCCAGTTTTCAATAATAGCAACAATATAATTATTCATTTATTTTATCATACACAGTTATATATATATAAGCATTCATACCTGTGTTTATATATAAATACTACAAAAATATGCCAAAATGTTAATATTGGCGGGATAAGGAATGATGAAGGGTTTTCATTTTTTTCTTTTAATACATTTCTGCATATTCCAAATTTCTATAATATTGATAATCAGAAAAATTTAAAAATAGTAATCTTACTTAAAAATTCCAGTTGGTGCACTAATTTTCAAGCTCCCAAAACTATTCCTTTAGTGGGTACATATAATTCTTTGAAGCATATTATATAAACCCTAGCCATAGGAGCTCTAAAATCCTACCATAGGATACCACTGCTCCCCATACCAAATACCCACAGCCCCTGAAAATAAAAGGCAAAATTACTTACATCTCTCACAGATACTGTTTCTTCTACTATGATCTCCATCTCTGTACCAGGTTGAACGTCACTCCCCATCGCAAAAAACAGGAACAGCTAAGATCAAGACAGAAGTATGAATGTAATTTAATCTAAATTAAAAAATTCAATAAATGTATTATTTACTTTCAAGAAAGTAAAAGTAAAGCCAAGGTTCCATGAAACTTAAATAAAAATCTCAAAATATGTAAAAACAAGACTATGTTGAGTAATTTAATGTTACAGTTTAAACAATAATTTCACCTACCTCCAAATGTAAAATGCTTCATCACTTTTTACTAATAAATATCTCACACATACACTATTTCTTCTATGAGCTCCATCTCTGTCTCAATCACTCCCCAAAGCAATTTTTAATTAATATACACAGTTAAAATTAATTATTTTTCTGAGCCACTTAATTTTGATTTTATTTTCTGCCTAGGGATTCCGTATATTATAATTCCCAAGACCCCAAAGGAAAAATGTAAATCTGATCTCTAGCCAATTTAGTTCCTTATAGCCCTGCTTTTTTTTTTTTTTATCTCAATATCACTTGTCATGTTTTCCCTCCTATCAGCTTCTTGCACTATTATTTGCTAGAGTTCAAGGGAAAGCAAATTACAAGTGAAGTAGTTAGAAAACTAATTAAATGAATCCACAAATCATGGGAAACTTGATATGAGTACAGAGTACTCTGATACCGGGTATTAACAATATCATTATGACTTTTGGACTGAAATAAGTTGATTAACTAGGCAGGGCTTCAGCCAAGGTAACCCGACGATATAAAAAATGAACACTGATAAAGTCAAAGGGAAAGGGAAGCTGCCGTGAGACTATTATATTATTGCAGAGTCATAAGTCCAAAATCAATATACTGTATTTCATTAAATCTAAAATGTTACTGTTAGATTATTTTCTGTACCACTAAAAAGAAAACAAATAAAATAAAAGGCAATAAAAATAAAAATAAAAAATAATATAAAATATTTATTATATTTATATAATATTTAATATTAATATTCAATATTTATGTTTTATATATTAATATTAATATTTAATATTTATATAAATATAAAATATTTATTATAAAAATAAATATATAAATAAAAATAAAAATAAAAGGCAAATAAAATAAAAACAGTGCATCTATAACTGCAGAATGCCACTACTGTAAGATGCAACCTAATCTCACAGATATTAAAATGTGAAGGAAAAAAGGTACATCTCAGAATTTATGAAATATAGTGGTTGAAAATGGTGGCACTCAACCTTAAAGATCCCTCTTAACAACAAAATTTTCACAGAAAAAGAACCTTATAAATATGGTTTGGCATAATATTTTATATTTAAAACCAGAAAACTATAAAGATGTATTCCTAAAACAATTTGTCATTTAAGGAAAAAAAATTTTTAGAGGAAAAATATTATTACTGGTGTGGTTATGGTACTAATTATAAAATTAAGATGTTCTGGTATGGAAAGGTTGGTTTTATTCTGACAGATGAACTTATTTTACCTGAGAGGAAGTTGGTGCTTTTCCAAGACACAGGCCCAATGAACTCCCCATCTTCAATTCTGCCTCCTTCAAAGTATAACAGTCTGGCACTATAAAGAATGTTGATAACATAATGAATATTGTTTATTCATACCTCTCTAAGCAAAATAATAAGCTAAAATCAGTCATTCTTTGAAAATAGAGAATATCAAGAAAGCCTACACTATGGTTATGATTGATTTTTTATTTCTGTACTCTCATATTTATTCTTGTTCTCTGTACAATGCTAAGAAGCACCTATGAAAGTTCTAGTTTCCTACTCAATAAAAACGACTTGTTCAAAGAGTTGCTGTTAATATGGACTAAAAGGCAGATATTCTGAATTGACCCGAGAATGGTGGACTACCTTCTTCCAAGTGGATACTGTGATTACCATCAATAATTAGGCTTGTACATAACTAAATTAAGTCTAATGATAAGAGGAGTTACAGAGGTGAGAATCAAAGACTTTATTCTATAACTGGTATCACAATAAAATTAGCAAAACAAACAGAAAAGCTTTGAAAATAAAGCTAGAAAAATATAATAAGATCAAAACCATGACTAAAATGAGGATCAGATAATCAGAAAGATAAGTGTTTAATTAAAAAAACCAAAGTGTTTGTTTCTGGTTAAGGTTTTCTGAAACACATGAGTAAGATACGTGGATGGAAATATGTCTATATCAGTTTCTTAAAAGTTAAAGAATGTTAGGTATTGGAAGCCATTATTTAAAGTAGAAGTTTTAAGAAAGACAAACAGGTATGAGTGTAGCCAGCTTCTGAAAGCTCCCAGAAAGACTTACCTGGGCAAAGCAGCTTCCCATTTCTGTCAATAGGTCTCAAACAGCTGTTCTCAGCTATGAATAAAAGGAAGTTAGTCAGGGCACCAAAGAAAATGAGAGAGAGATACTCTATTGTGTTCATCAGCAGACAGCTACAGTAAGCTAAAAAAAGCAAAACCAAAAATAAAAACCAAAAACCCCCCAACAACCCAAAACACCTAAAACCAAGCACAGTTACTCTTTGCTTTGCATAGTAGTGCGAGACTGTAAAAATATAAGCTGAAACTGGAAAGCAATCTTAATCAATGGAAAAAATTATAATTGTTCCATGAGTTTTAAAAATTTTTGTCATAACATTTAACATGTCTGGTATACATGTATTGGGAAAAGAAAAAAACAGCAAAATTAATATTTACAGTGTAATTTAAAACACTAGAAACTTTGAGAATTAAAATGCTTTCTTTGTAAAACACATACCAAGAGTAGTTTAAATAGGGCTTGCTTTCTTCTCACTGTATAGCTTTCCTATCCCCCGGCAAACTATCGTACTCCTTTCTAAGTTTGGATCAGCTTCCAATAATTTATATTTTGTGTGTTCAATGTCATGAAGTATCTTTGAGAGCTCCTTTAATGTGAAGTTTCTACCAGCATCACTTCTGCTGGGAAGTCTTCATCCTTTTTATCACCACTTTCCTCACTTATGTTGGGAAGTTCATCTTCACCAAATTCCTCAGCTGCATATCTAGAGTCTCTCAAGCGACAGCAGTGTCAACAATTCCACAGGCGGCTGCTATTTCTATAATTCCACACATCTTTGCTTCTTTGTGCCCTTTCTTCTGGCTCGGTCAATTCCCTGTTTCAATTATCCAATCTGGTAAAATGGCATGTGGGTTCATCGCTTAGAGAAAAGGAGGGAACATAACTACACGCTTTGCTGGCTGTGCAGTGAGCTGCATATGCAGTGACCAACCACCAGCAGACTTGAAAGAAGTGAAGTGCCTGGTCACTGCTCACGGTGCACCTCTGTTATCTATGTGGTCATCTGTGCACTGCAGCTAGCAGCCAAGGGTGTGTTTTATTCAGTTACAGTTAATATACCATGGTTGCTGAAGTTTGAACCATGTTGCTGGGAGACTGATGTTATGTAATTAAACCATGGTAACTAAACTTTATGCATATCAGAATGTCTGTCTTTAAAATATGTTGGGTGATTTTATGCTTTTTAAATGGATTAGGGCCAGCATGCCCTATTTTTGAGTATGTAGATTCCTGCTTTATGGGAATGAGCACACCAGGTTTTCAGTCCAAACAGAATTCTTACAAAGTAGGACATGAATAAGGGGGTGGAGGGGGATGGAGGGTTGAGCTTTCTGAACTGGCAAGAATGTCATGGGCCTTAGAAGTTCTAATTTTATTAGATCATGGAAGAATCTCTTTCTGTGATTTCTTAGTTCAATATCTTATACTATGGTGAAATGAAGCTAGCATATAATTCTAATGTAAATTTCTTGTCAACTGGAAGAGTTTGTGAAGAGTTCCCCAATTTAAAATGTGCTTTTTTTTTTTGAGACAGAGTCTCACTCTGTTGCCCGGGCCAGAGTGCCGTGGCATCAGCCTAGTTCACAGCAACCTCAGACTCCTGAGCTCAAGCAATCCTACTGCCTCAGCCTCCCAAGTAGCTGGGAATACAGGCATGCACCTGGTAAGTGAATGTTTAAATTTATAAGAAACAATCTAACTTTTCTGAGGTGACTGTACTGTTTTATAATCCCATCAGCAATTTGTGGGAGTTCCAGTTGTTCCACAACTTCACTAATACTTGGTTTTATCAGTATTTTAAATTTTAACTATTCCACTGGGTGCACAGAAGTGTGTCATTATAGTTTTAATTTGATGGCTAATGATACTGAGCATCTTTCCTTTCCCTAAATTTACTGGTCATTCACAGGTAGGACTTAGTTTGTAAAGTATCTGTTCGATCTTTCCAATTCAGATTCAGTTGCTTGCCTTATGTTTAGGTTACAAGTATTGTTTTATATGTTCTGTATTTAAATCCACTGTCAAATTTGCATTTTTTTTTTTTTTTTTTTTTGAGACAGAGTCTTGCTTTGTTGCCCAGGCTAGAGTGAGTGGCATGGCATCAGCCTAGCTCACAGCAACCTTAAACTCCTGGGCTTAAGCAATCCTGCTGTTTCAGCCTCCTGAGTAGCTGGGATTACAGGCATGCACCACCATGCCCGGCTAATTTTTTCTATATATATATTAGTTGGCCAATTAATTTCTTTCTATTGATAGTAGAGACGGGGTCTTGCTCTTGCTCAGGGTGGTTTCGAACTCCTGACCTCGAGCAATCTACCCGCCTCAGCCTCCCAGAGTGCTAGGATTACAGGCATGAGCCACCGTGCCTGGCCCAAATATGCATTTTATAACTATTTTCTCCCAGTTTGTGGCTTGCCTTTTCAAATGCTTTTAGAAGGCCAGGTGCGGTGGCTCACTCTAGCCTGGGCAACAGAGTGAGACTCTGTCTCAAAAAAAAAAAACCTTTTTGAAGAACAGTTTTAAATTTTGATGTAGTGTATTAGTTTTTTCTATTTAAATTTAATTTTATTTAAATTTTTTAATTTAAATATTGATGTAGTCTAATTTATTAGTTTTTCCATTGTTTGTGCTTTTTGAGTATTATCTTTAAATATACAAACCTTTCCTTATGGTGAAGTAAAAAATATATTCTCATACATTTTCTCCCAGAAATTTTATAGTTCTAGGTTTTAACATTTAGTTCTATGATCCATTTTGAGTTAATTTTTTACATCATGTGAAGTAAAGCTTGGGGTTCATTTTTGAACATATGGATAACCAAATGATCTGCATTTGATTTTCTGCATTTGGATACCTGGTTATCTGGTTATTTGGTGATCTGGCACTATCTGTTGAAAATACACTATCTTTCTCCATGGAAATACCTTGTCACCTTTTCTGAAAGTCAACTATGTGTGCACCTATTTCTGGATTCTCTATTTAGTTTCGCTGTAAATATTTTAGGCTTCAAGGGCCACATATGATCTCTGCTGCACATTCTTCTTTAACCAGCCTTTTTAAAGTGAAGAAACTATCCTTTGTTCACCAGCTATATAAAAACAGGTTGTAGGCCATAGTTTGCCGACTCATGCTCCATATGTTTACCTATATGCCAAAACAGTGTCTACAGTAAGTTTTGAAATCAGATAGTGTAACTCTTCCAATTTTTTTTTCAAAATTGTTATAGCTACTTTAGGTTTTTTGCATTTCCATATAAATTTTAGAATCAGCTTGTTAATTTCTAAAAATGTGCTAGGATTTTGAGTAAGAACGCAATGAATCTACAAATCAATTTGGGGAGAAGTACCCTCTTAACAATATTGTGTCTTTTGATCCATGAACATGGTACATGGCTCCGTTTATTCTAGTCTTCTTCAATATCTCACAGAAATGTTTTCTAGTTTTCAATGCACAGGTCTTACACATATTTTGTTAAATTTATCCCTAAATATTTCATAATTTATGCTACTAAAAATGTTTTCCTAATTTCAATATCCTTTTTTTGTTGCTAGTAGATAAAAATACAATGGATTTCTGTAAATTGATTTTGACTTCTTGCTAAATTTACACACAAGATACCGATTCACATTCAGTAGAATGACTATAGTCAAAAACAGAAACTGCAACCCTGATACACTGCTAGTAGCAATGTAAATGGTTTAGCCACTTTGGAAAATAGTATGGCAGTATCTTATAAAGTTAAACATAAATTTTCCATATTTGACCTAGCAATTCCAATCTTATATAGATATCTACCCAAGAGAACTGAAGACATATGCCCACACAAAGTCTTATAAGTAAATGTTTATAGCAGCATTACTCATAAAAGTCCAAAAGTGGAAACAATTCAAATGTCCATCACTCATATTTGTCCATGATAAACAAAATGTGATATAGAGCCATACAATGGAATACTAGCCAATAATAAAAAGGAACAAGCTATTGATACAGGCTAAATCATGGGTGAACTTCAATAACAGTATGTTAAGTGAAAGAAGCTAGACACAAAGACTACATATTGCATGGTTCCATTTATATGAAATGTTCAGAAAATCAAGTTTATAGAAACAGAAAGTAAGTAGATTAGTGGTTGTCAGGAGCTCAGAATACAAATAGGTCTAAGGATCTTTCTGGAATGATCAAAGTGTTCTAAAACTGGATTGTGGTAATGGTTATACAATTCAACACTGATAATCACTGATTATACACTGAAAATGAGTGAATTTATGGTATGTAAATTATACCTTAATAAAGTGGTCAAAAAACCCTAATGCTGATTGAGTAGTGAGTCTGAAGTTATATTCAGTATGTTAGAATTTATATAAATATAAAAATGTAATATACACATATGTAAGTATAATATATATAGTACGAGATGAATACTTGGACTAGATAAACACCATACCCCAATCAGACACATCGGTTGCAACTGAGGAGGAAGAGAGAATAGGTCTGAGGAGAAGGACATAAAGGACTTTATCTGCAATGTTTCAAACAAAAACAAACACATGGCAAAATGTTAACATTTGTCCATTTTGAGTGGTAGGTGCCTGAGTTTTCCCTAAATTATTTTTCGTACTCTTCCATATTTTTTCAATTAAAAAGCAAAACCAAATTAAACCAAAGACCAAAAAGCAAATATAAATAATTACCTAGTTCCTTCATTAATTTTAATTCCTTTATGGCTTTAATTCGAATATCAAACACCACCTATAAAAACAGAAATAAACGAATGACTGTGGATAAGTTGAAAACAATGGGAGGAGATGAAAATGAAGATTATCAGTATGTGCAAAGATTATCTGAGACATTAATTACTTACATTTAGTAGTTTTTGCCTACTTGAAAATTTTTTCTCATCCCTGAAATTCTTTTATAAGGTCAAAAGCAAAATCTTAGAATAGATCCTCATACTTAAATTTTATCAAGTTGATGTTAGTTGGGACAGAAAGGACACCTACAGAAAACTAAAGAAGCAATTCTAGCTGGAAAGGCAATAAGTTGACAAACCACTAACCCTCATGATGAGAACAAACAAAATAAACTTCAGGCAAACACATTTCTCTATGTTAGGAATGATGAATTTGGGGCCCATAAACATAAATAATATAAAAATTTATAATATCAGTCCAAGAGCATTATTTAAATTATTTTATTTTAAATTTTCTTTATCTTTTTTTTTTTAGTTTAAGCTAATTTCCTCTAGGGGATAAAATCTTGAAAATTTAGGGGGTAAACTGATGTCAGAGATAATTTATTCTAACCTCCCACCAGTACCCCACACTGTACCAAGAAAAAACAGACTCAGTAAAGGACTTCACCAAAGTCTCCCACTTGGGGCCAGGATACTAGGTCTCCTGAGCTTTAGTGCACTGATCTTACACTGCCTCCTGAACTGTATCAACAAATACTAACATACCTTAAGAAATTACAATATCTACATAAAATAAAACAACATTTTAGTAACTTTCTTTTGACTTGCTATAGAAAAGACTTAATAAATCAGAACTGCATAAATATAAAAAGATGTTTCCTGAGATGATATTTAAGGTAACCAGCATCATAGTCTTTGAAAGAGAGCAGTTGGTTCTATACAGAGCACAGACTATAAGGTAGAACTACTTAAGATAAATTTTAAAAACAAAAACCCACAGCACAAAACCAAAACATATACTTGTATACCTGCTTTAAAAAGCACAGAAAATAGCTTTGAAAATGGCATTTTCAAGGAAGCCAGAGAATTCCGTTTTCTGGGAGCCAGAGGATTCCATGAACTAACAAAGTAGGTAACTCCCATATTCTAATTCTAGGATTTGGAGGGGAAAAAAAGGCACATATTTTTCTGAAACATGCCAAAGAATAATATAGATAAATAAGCAACAATCAAATGCTAAAAAGAAAAAGTTGATTTTTTTAAGAGATTTAGAAGTCTACTGAAACAACTGTTCTGAAATGTTAAGATGTTGCTTTTTAAATAAAATTCTGTTAACAGAAAAACTGTCAGCCAAACTTTAATTATAATCAACTCACCGTGTTACCAGTTACTGATACTTTAACTTGCTTCTCTTCAGAATCTAATTGGCATAAATTTTTAACTTGGAGCCAGTCGATCTCATTTATATTAGTCCATTTCCCTTGTTTGGTCAACAAACTGTAGGTAAAAAGAAAAGATCAGAAAAGTAACAGTTTTCGTTAGGTACCACTTACAAAACTCTGCAGGTGACCCTTAAAAGGTGATCAAGTTCTAGTGAGTCCTCTCTATGAAAGTTGGCTATTTTTTTAGGGTGATGTTAGGCAGTAGATGGATTCTATATTCATGACTCCAAATATTCCTTGATTTCTAAGAATAATTTGTTGCCACATTTGTCACAGAAAACTGCTGTAATTGAACAATCAGTTGTTGACTTCTGCCTGCACACTGTAATCACTCAGGGAGCTTTAAAAGAATACCTATGCCAGAAGCCCACCCCATAGGAGCTGGATTCAGTTTAACAACAGGGTAGCTGTGTTTAGTCTGCAGATTGACACTGCACAAAAGTGTCATATCTAAGGAGTGTCATATGCATCGTATACATTGTATATTTGTATTTCTTATAGAGTTTTTGTTTTATGATAACAGCTAGGAGTATCTTGTTCTAAAAAATTTTCCTGCAGATAGTAGTAAAGGGTCTTGAGGAAGGGTGCCTTTCTTCTAATTTGCACAGAAGCACGGAATGGGCTAGCAGAAGTCCTCTTTGGGAGTGTATACCAGAGCCTTAAAACATAATTCTACTTTTTATATTAGTTAATTACACTCTGAGACCACCTTAAGTTAGCAATCCTAAATATAACAAAGTTTGAAGCACAAGATGTTAGTGAAAAACTGGATGATGATAAGGTCAATGATTGTGTCAGTTAAAACATTTAGTAATTACTATGTGCAAACACATTGTAAGCACTTAACTCTTTCAATCCTTTCAATTTGATGAAGTTGGTACTAATTATTATCTCCATTTTACAGAAAAAGAAACTGAGCAGAGAAAGATGGAATAACTTGCCCAGGGTCACACTGTTAGTAAGTGGCAAAGTGGGGAAACAAACCCAGAGCCTTGCCCACTACATGGTACTGCCTCCCCTAGGAGCACAGTGAGGCATAGATTACTATGTTGCTGTCAAACGAAATTTTTAAAGAGTCTACAAATATGGGTGGAGGGGATAGCAGGATACAACTATTTATCTACAAAATAATCATTATTATGTTTTAAAAGAAAAACAATAAAACAGTAACTTGAGTTCAGAATAAAAGTTCAAAACAATAAAACAGTAACTTGAGTTCAGAATAAAAGGAAAGCCACCCAGATGCTAACAGTGACTGACACTGCATGGTCGGTGAGGCGATGCTATTTCCAAAGTCCTAATAAATGTGTATTACCTTTTATAGAGGAATATACAACAAACGTTCTTATAAACAAGGTGAGGAAATACATGTCTGGGAAACCTCTGTCCAAAAGAGTAACAATTGATAAATGTAATACAAAATAAGCACAGTGCACAAGTGCTCTGCTCCTCTGTGTCACAACCACTGTCACCAACAATACAGAGGTCCTGCAATCTAAGATTTGCAGCACTGATATAGCAGGAAACTTGAAGTCTTCAATTTATGGAAATGTGAGGTTTATACTTTATGACACACTGATTACAGACATGTCCTGTCACAGACAGAGATGACAAAAGCAGAGAGACGTAGCACTTCTGAGCTTCAAATGTGAATACAAGATTCAAGAGGACCCCGGGTCACTGCCCTATTTGGGTAGCTGAGTCTCTCAAGAGTCACAGAAAGGATTATAAGGAAAAACTGAATTGTCTTATAGGTCTCTGATAACAAAATACCCAGACACAATTTACCCATCATTTTAATACCTCCCCTCAAGAAAAATTTCAGGAATTTTCTTTGTGAGAATATGCCTTTGGTTATTTACTGGGTGCTAATCAGAATTCACCTGATAGGAATTTGCTTTCTTGCCAACTAATTTAGACTATATCTAGTCTATAAAACCAAGGATACCTATATTATTTTGTCACCACAGTTACAAAAAAATGACTTTACAACATTTTTTCTCTAAGTTGCATAACCTCAAATATTCCTATATATAATATTTAGAACACAATGTCTAGAAATAAAAAAAACATTTAAGTCATCATTGAGATAAAGCTTTAGAGTTCTACTGAATGACACTGTAATTAAAATGACTTAAAAAATTTTTCTCTTCTTCTCTCTTTTGTGAGTTACCTGTTATCGTCATTATTAGAATCCTGAATTAAAACCGAGCTTCCATTTCTGAGACCTTGTTCTCTGAATGTTTTCTTCATGTCTTCCTTGGGAATGGCAGTCCAGCTCTCCTCACCTGGACACTCAGCACTGTTTATGAAGACAACACCTGCTGGGATTGTTAAGGCTGTGAGCACAGTGCCCACTTCTGCATTAGATGGAAAGACGTGTGGAGATTCTATCACCTGCTGACACTTTTCTCCTTCACTGCTTGTGTCTAGATGAAGAACATTTAAAAGCAGAGGTTCGCAGTCAATACCAGTTTGAATCTGGACTCCACCAACCTGCAATCATATCAAGACAACCATTAGCACAGTTTATATTTGCCAAATTAAGTCAACATAATAACACAGAAAAAAATCACTATTGTAGAACAATCCTCATTTTTTTTTCAAGCAAATAAAATTCTCACAAATGTCTTTTAAGTATCAGAGGAACAACTTTAGATTTATCTTTTGAAATCTTTTCTTATCTACTTTTTATTTTTTAGGAGAGAAATCTGGACTGATGGTAGAAATTTATGAATTACCAGTGGTAGCAATGAAGCCAGATGGACCACAGTCAGTCCACAGAGTGGCTGAGATGCTCTTCACTGCCCTCTTAAGATACACATTCACTCCAAATCACCTCCATTCCCTAACTTGGTACAGCTACTCAACTCACTCCCTTCTGAATTCCCACAGGCACTGCACATAGACCCCCCACTCTAGCACACAGAGTGCAATTGTTCACACTAATTATTCACACGAGAAACGCCTAGAGGACACAGACTGACTGACTTGCCTTTGTACCTAGCATCTGACATATAGCCTGGCATAACAGAGGTGCTCAATAAATACCTCCTTAACATAGAACTAACACTGGCTGTACCTAACATCCATGGAACATTTCAGCATTGTTCTACTATCTAACTGCCTTCACATGTGAATAAAATTTCCTTACAATGACTTTTAAAATTCCAAATTATCATAAATATTTCTTCAGTAATTTTTTTTACCTCTACCCCATTCCATACAAAGATATCTTCCCCATCAGCAATTTCAATTTCACACAGTGTCAGTTCGTCTCCTAGAAAGATGAGATCACCAGTGAGACCATTTTTCATGAGTCATCAAAAACAATTTAGCTAAAGAAAGAGCTGAGACATTTAAATATTTGTTAGAAAAAGCATTCTTATTAAGGAAAATTAAGAAAAAAGCTATAATTATTCTTCTTATATTGATATTATTTTTTATTGTTTTAAAATTTTTCTTTAAGATGTTGTCACATAAGCTTTGTGAATATGATCAGACAAGAGTAGACACAAAGGTCAAGTATACTTGAGGTACATGACATTCTGAACAGGAGTTAGGCTTAGGCCCACGCTTCACCACTAGTTAGCTGTCTGTCCTTGTGCGTGTCAAGTCTCTCAGCTTCAGTTTTCTCATTTATGAAATGGTGATAAAAAAATTTTGTGAAAACTGAATGAGATAATTCACTTAAAACACTTATTAAAGTATTTGGCATAGCGAAGCCCAAATTAAATGTTACTCCTGCTACTGTTATTATCATTGTTTTGTTGTTATTTAAAGGCAGTAAAGACTTTTAAACTTTTAAAATACTTTTCAAAGTCTGAAGCTGAGGGTTGGGTAGAAAACCAAGTCATATAAATAAGATTCAAATGGTTTCTAACTGTTTTGCTCAACAATTTGTGGTAATATAAAAAAAAAATTCTAAAGACTTTAAAGACATTTTTGGTAGACAAGTTGCTTTAATTTCAGAAAATATAAAAGATTTCCATGTTAGAAGAAAAGGTAGAAAATCACAGACAAGCCCCACAAAAACATAAATGTGTAAAGCGAATTGCTGTGTTTTCAACTTTATCTTACCTTCAAGTGTCTGGTAAATGTGAAGTCCTGCAGGTACAAGCTTTGCAACACTAAGAACCATATCTCCTTCCCAAAATTCTAATAGCTAAAGAATATTAATGAAAGAAAAGAGAATAATGAAAAGTAATTCACACACATATGTTTACAAAGATAGGTAGATTGCACCTTTGCAGGGTAGGTGAGAAGAGTACTATGACAATTCACATAGGAAGGTGAGGCAGGGAGCAAGCAAATGAACACTCCCCCTCCTACCTAACAGAAAAATTTGGAAATAAGACATCCCTTGTTAAATTAGTCAAATCCAAAGATGGCTAATCTCAACCATTCCTGACTGAAGAACTCTGGCATACACAAGGAACACAACTGTCTAAACAGTTCTATTTATGTGAAGACCACTTTTATCAGAAAGCAAACTGAACAGCATGCCAGTTTAGGAACTTTTCCCAAAAGAACTTATTTGTTTAATCAGTCCTGTTCAGGGAAAAGCAGCACTAACTCTAGCACACACTATTATTCTAGTTCCCTGAAAGGAATATAAATTTGTAAGTTTAATAAGTGGCATTATTAGTTTACTTAATAGATTACCAGGGATTTGTTCTTTAAGTTTATAGATGAGACTCTGGGCACTGTGGTAACCTCACCAAAATATCACCCATAAAGGTCATGCCTACTTAGTCTTTCTCCACAATACCAGAAGACATTTCTCTTAAAAAGAAATTTCACATTTATAAGTGATTAGTTTGCTGTGTCAGTTGCTTAACCTCTTGCCAGTGGCTTACTTCTAAGATAATAGAGATATGCACTTAAAACAAACAAAAAGCACAGGCTGGAGTGTATCTAAAACTTATGAAGTAAATAAGGTATTTTCCATTTGAAATTTCACCCTACACAGGTTCAGATCCCCACTCCACCTATAGGAAAAGTGGCAGAGTGTCAGAATTGGCTCAGAAATAAACTTTTAATGACAAAGTTCAGAAGTATTAGGCCATTTTAGAGATCTTGACATCAATACAACATTTAAATAACATTCAAATCAGCTAAAGTTAAAATGGAAATTGGTTTGCTTCTCTTTAGAGGAAAAAAATCAAAAGGAAGCTAATAATTTTGGTGAGTGATACAGTATTTCAGAAAATTCATTTAAATTATTTCTGGGAAAAACACGAAAAAGCTTACATTTTCTATCTCCCTTTCCTTGGTCAGGAAGTAGTGTGATTATGAGGAAAGGATCCTAGATGGACAGTGAGACCATGGCTGGAGTCCCCGTCCCACTAAGCCTAGATTTCTGACCATGGGCAAAACATTGGGTCTCTTTAAATCTCAATGATCTCATCTTCAAAATGAAGGAGTAGCCTGCCCTCCTGAGGTCAAAGAACCACGTTATACAGTTTATACAAAAGCAGTGTTAGTAACATAAGGAACGCCACTTTTGCTATTACTATCATTACAACACAGCTGGATAAATTATCTGGAGACAATGATTACAACGTTGTTTTCACTATAGTCTAGTAACATACTTTTCTTCACTTAAGAATCTTATTAATAAATGCTGTCTTACATTGAAGGGTACTAAATTTGTTGCTTTTACTTGTTAGGAGTTCTGTTTTAAGCAACATGCTCATCTGTATCTTCTCACTGCCTTTGAAAAGTAATTCTCTTTATTTTCCATAAAAAGAGACAACCATATATATATTCTTTTCCGCCCCAAATAAAATGTACCAGGCCTGTTTCTCCACCTGAAAAGCTGCTGTTAGGAGCTGTGCAGAACAGCCTCTCTAAAAGACTTACAAGTAGGGGAGAATATTCAGGTCAGCCTTCCATGAAGTGGCAGATGTAAAATTTTCCTAAGCAGCTTTGAAAAACAAAGTTATATCCTAAACAGATGAAATGCTCAAGATGGATGGACCTTCATGTCTAAATTAAGAGGAAGTAAGGCTAAATTACCTGAAATATTGATTGTCGGAGATCTCCTAAAGTTTTTCTTTTATCAAAAGTCAACTCCCACACGCTTTCTGTTTGAGAGACTACTGGGTGCAGAGCCCCATTGAAGAAATGATATTGAGGGCCCAGGTGGAGATGCAATTCAAAATTATTGTTTGTAGAATCACATTCTGCCCTTTAAAGAGGCATAAAAAATACATAAATACTATGATTTTTTATTTCATCTCAAACACTCATGACATTATTTCATGACATTACACTATTTCATCTCAAACCAAAAATATTTGACTTATAATACAAATAAGGTCTCTATTTCACCTAAATAACATCCTTTTCTTCTATGTGCCAAAATGATTCACTTTAGTTTTTCAATAAATAGCAAAAATTCAGCTCTGTCACCATGAATTCTAAGGTAAAACTGTTTTAACATAGACTATGCCATATTAATCACATTTCTCTGAACATGTGAAATCTTTTTTGTTTTTATTTTTTTAGAGATTGCAGTGGTGCAATCATAGCTCACTGCAGCCTTGAACTCTTGGGCTTAAGCAATCCTGCGTCAGCCTCCCAAGTGGCTGGGACTACAGGTATGAGGTGCCTCCATGCCCGACTAATTTTTAAAAAAATTTTTTTGTAGCGATGAGGTCTTGCTATGTTGCCCAGGCTGGTCTCGAACTCTTGGCCTCAAACAGTCCTCCCCGCTTGACTTCCCAAAATGCTAGTATTATAGGTGTGAGCCACCATGCCCAGCCACTAAAAATCTTCTAATCCTGAGGTTGTAATTATGAATAAAATGTTAGAAACCTGCTCATTAATTGTGATAAGTGGCAGGTTTACCAACTTCTATGTCATCCTTCATGCGTACTTTGATTAGTCTCCACAGATTCTCCCATAAAATATTAAAAGTCACTAGCATGAACTTCCTGAGTCTATATTCTCCAGGTTAAATGTCTTTAGCAACAGCCTGGCTCTAGTTGCTCCTTTCTGAATCCACTCAGCTGACTCAGCACGGTGCCAAACACATTACCCTAAGCGGACTCTGACCATTTAGAGGGGGAATAAGGCTTATCACCATGACTCAGGTACATGAGATACCATTCTATTAATATTAATGTGGTCAGAGAGCATGACTACATTAAAGAACTTAGGGCTGGCTGGCTAGAACCCCTCAAATTGTTCTGGTTTTCTAAATTTATTTTTTAATACCAACTGCTAGTCTAGACCACTCATGCAGGTTATTTTTACACTTATTGCACTCTGTTAGGTTTTCATGTTTTTAGTACCTTGGTTTTTGTTGAGAGTTCCTTTGATCTTGGTGTGTCATTCACTGTACTTGCTATGTTTTTCCTTAGTTCTAAGTCAATGATAAAAATGGTAAACACATCCCTACTATATAGTCAGCCCACTGGCCCCTAACCTAATATCCTACTGACCCTGTCAGAGCACAAATAAAGAATCAGTTCTTCAGGGTCCAGTGTTAGGCCCCAAAAGAGAATACTGAGATCATCAAGTTCTCATAAACCATCCCTTTAAGAATCCATTATAGGCGTTTGCCCAAGATTAACATCAGACCCAACCATTTGTAGAATCCATATTTCCTTTCTTTTGAAAATCTGCCCACCTCTGGTCTTCTGTCACTACATGCCAGTTTTCCACAATACTTAAATAAAAGGGGTCATTTTATCGGAAGGTTCTCTTTGTACCCAAGAGAGTAATACTGCCAGGCCAGGATACAAATTCATTTAACCCAACTGTGTGCTCACCAGTTTCTCTAGTCTTCTTAGGCTTTGATATTCACTTAGCAATGGCCGTTTTATATGTCATTATTTAGTTTACTCTCATGGATAAGGATAATTTTCAAGGTAAAGGACACCTTCCTATAAAAATTCAGTAGCCAAACAAATACTGGCATTAATTAGTTGACTATTTTTTTCTTTTTAATTACTGATGCTTATGGCCTAAATTATATCTTCATTCTCCAGAAATACTACTTAAACTCTAAAAGTAATTTAAAACTACCTTTTTGTTTTCAGTTCAATGTTAGCTGCATCCATTTCATTCAGCAAATGACATGGAACTCCATACCTTGGATTAGCTCGAGCTGTGAACAAAACTTTTCATTAATTTGTGTTGGCTAAATGAAATCTGAGTGTAGAAGAGGTAGCATGAAAACCAGAAAGGACTGTGCTGGGAGCTAGGAAAAGTGCCACTAACTAGCTGTGTGAATATTAATTTTTTTCTGGATCTCAGTTTTTCCATCTGAAAAATGAAAAGGTTAGAACAAATGAAGGGTAAATAGGTTCTTTAAGCCACGCTAGAAGAATTCCATTTTTTCAACTCTTTTTAAGTATACTTTTTAAAAAAAGTACCCACGTTTTCATCCTGATTGCAAATGTAATAATTACTTACTGTAAAAATTCTGAAAATGATTTTTAAAAGTGTAAAAGAAAAAGATACTACCTGTAATTTCACTCCCAAGAGACATACACAAACACACATACATACTTTTTTTTATAACTGGAATCATATTTACCAAATTTTTTAATTTGCTTTTTCATTTCATATGTTGTGTTTTTCCAAAGCCTTGAATAAATGATGACATAGTAGTCCACTGTGTAAGTAGCATAATTAATCTATCCAATCTTTTTCTGTTGGACATTAAGGTGATTTCCAGTTAATCACTATTATAAAATAATGGGAGCAACAAGCATCTTTGAACATAAATATCCATACACAGCTCTGATTATTTCAAGACAAACTTGTGGAAGTAGAAATACTGGTTTAAAAGGCATGCTTGTTTTAATGCTTTTTAAATACATACACCCAAACTGATCGTATTAGTTTACATAACTACCAGCTGTGGAGGAAGCATCAACTATATTTGATTTGGTAGGAAAGAAGTGGCACCTCATTGCTGTTCATCTCATTGTGATTCACATTTTTTTCATTATGGGTTAAGTTGAAATATTTTTCAAAGAAATAGGAATTCCTTCTTTTGTAAACTGCTTATTTATATCCTTTTCCCAATGTGCTACTGAGCACAGTGGAACAGATGTAAGAGCACTCTACAGATAGGGGAACTAGTCACATATTTTACTGTTTCCCTATTTGCCTTTTAATTCTATTTAAGATTTATATCACTTTTCCTTAATTTTTTCCTTTCTTTGCTTTTTAAGCTTAGAAAAGTCATTTCTATCTTAACATCAGATAAATATTTAAGTTTTATACATTTTAAGTTTCCTTTTTTACATAAACATTAAAAGAGCTATCATTTAAGTGTTTGGTATAATAGGGAAAATGCCTTAGTTATTTCCCTAGCAACTGAACCAACTTCCCAGTTTTATTTATTGAGTAATTCACTTCCCCCCACCCCATTTATTTGAAGAATTACCTAACCATGGATTAAAATCACAAATATGCTTGGATCATATGGTTGGATCATATGCTGGGCTTACTGCTCTCTTTCAATGATCTGTTCAACTCTTTGCATTGTCACTACACTGCCTTCATTGCTATAACTTTATAAATATGTTTTTACTAGTATAGTAAATCTCCCCTTCTTTAAGTTTCATTACTTTACATGAATTTTAGAATCATTTTATAAAGTTCTGTCCTTCCACCTCCAAAAAAAGTGCATCAAGAATTTGGCTGGACCTTTATTCAATTCCTAAGCTAACTGGAAAACTGTCATTCAGTACACGCTCTAGTTATGCTCATACTAAAATGCAATTCCATGACAAAGACCAATATTCCATCTGAAGACATTCTTTTTCTGTCAATATATTTTCCATACTTGTATATTCTGATACACAATATTTTCATCAGGCTTATTACTATATCTTTTTTTTTCTCCCAGGAAAATGCAAAACCTTTCAGATTAACAGCATAGTTATATAACTGTTTCAGATCTAGAAAGTTAATTTCCTGTGATTCACATGAAAATTAGTAACTGCTTTATCCTTTTGTTTATAAAAATGATCACTATGCTCATTCTCTAAGAACATTATCCTGATCTCTAATCAGATATGACTCAATTTACAAAGTTTTCCTAATTAGGGTTTTTTGCTTTTCAGCAGACTTTGGGAATTGATCAAAAAGCCTTACTGACTTATTCATGTTATTAATATCAACTTCAATTAAAAAATTCTCTTTATTATTATGGGTCTCGATGGTTAACCCCCATGGTCTGGGCTCTCTTAGTAAGTTCAACGAAGAGTGCTTCAAAGATATTTCAACTGCTCAAAGAACACATTACCTCGAGGAAAAAGATAAAAGAGAGAGAAAAACAAAGGGGAAGATATAAAAATAAGACCAAAGCCACTTACAACTCAAAGGCAACATAAGGCTCAATGACAGAGCCAAGCATGGGACAATAGCACTCAAGTTTACTAACACAATAAGAAGATAATATATTGTGTGACCACCAAAAGTGAATTTTGAAAATCTAACTATGATCTCATATTATTATACTAGAGAAAATTAAGTAGAAATATATAATCTTTATAAAATGACAAACTGTTAGGGTAAAAACTCAAACAGCATTTGATGTTTATCTTCTAAAGTCATAAACTTAAACAAATAGGTAGATTTTTCTTTTCATACCTTCAGGGGGTCTCTGTAACTGGGATTTCCGATAAAACAACATATAGGCACTTTCTTTACCCTGAAATTGCTGTTCAATATCCTTTTCCTTGATTGGTTGGACTTTGGAATCATTTATATCAAACCAGTGAGGACAGGAGGTGCTACTGTTTAATCCCAAGGACTCTGAAGTAAGTGTCTTGAAAATCTGTTGATCATTCCTTTGGAAATCAGACTCAGCCTGGAGAGAACAGTTCTTCAATAGACTAACTGTACTTTCATTTGAACTGAGTAGAAACATCTGAGAATGGAGCTGTAAGAACTATACAGAAACAAAAAAACAAATACTAGGTTAATAAAATTTTTTTTTAAATTAGACATGATAAAAATAACTTTTTCTTCCTTTCTGTGATGATAGCATTTAACTTCATTTTTAATTTTGGCCTGGACAGCTGGGCTGGGAAGAAATCCATTTGGGTATAATAAAACATTTAATAAGACCAGAGTGTTCTGTTCAACAGTCTAATATTAATAGTTATGTCAAGGGAGAAAGTTGCCATACCACAAGCTAAAAATCACTGTAATTATACCTTATTAATGCTGTTTAAAAAAAGTGTTTAACTAAAACAAATTAGTAAAACAAACACTTTTGAAATAAGGCAAGCCCACAGTGCATGACTATAAAATATAATTTGAAAACTAGTGACCCAGAAAGACTCTGTTGAGATAAAGCAGTACTGTAAACTTAAATTATCTTTTAAGATTAACTGAATTGAATGTTATCTGTTCTGGAATCTGACAGGTAAGTTCAGAAAATCAAAGCATAGTAGAAAGGCTTAAATCATAATCCCAAAGACTATTTCTCAAGTTCTTCTTGCTAAAGGATTAGGAGAAAAAAACAAAGCAAAACTCTCTTCCCACTGCCTACCCTACCTCTTCATCCCCTACTCTTCTGCTCTCTCACTCCCTAATCTCTATGCGGCCTTGCATCACCTCCTCCTCTCTCTGAAAAAACTTACTTTATATAGAAAATTGCTTGCTTACCTCACCAATCACCATGGAAAGGTGATTTTCTCATTTTTCTCTTGGAAAGAAAGTAATTTGTGGTAATGTCAACTCTCTAATCAAAACTATGATTTTGTCACAAACCAAAGAGCATAGGCCTATGCCATAGGGCATATGACCCAAAGACAATATTAACACTGTGTATGAGAACAGAGGGTAAAATAGTTTTGCAGCTAATTTGTTTTAGATACAATAAAGTATTAACAATTTGAAAGCTCTGAGTAGTGAAATTCCTTTTTTTTAAGTAATGAACTTTCTGTATACCCAAGTTTTTCTTTGTTTGATAGTTGAAAATTCACTCTTTTAAGCCTCAAATTTCAGTGCAGTCTAGTAATGGCAGAGAGCTTTTATTAGATTAACCCTCCTGATGTAAATGATAAATTCTAGACAAAACAATGAAAACAACTGTTGAGAAAGTAACCAAAAAAGCAGACATAAAGTGGAGAGGACTTAATACTTCAAAGTCTCAGTATGTAACAGGGCGTGGTAGAATAGAGTTTAAGAAGGCAGGAGTCTTATTGGGCTGAGGACACAGAAGTTGAGAATACCAGAAATGCAAGAAAGTAAAAGAAAACATGCCATAAAGGAACCCAAATCTGTATCAAATCCCCCTAAATCCTTGGCTAATTCCTAACTGGTAGGCCCCAAAGCACCCAGTAGAAAGCAACAGCTAGGATTAATATCTGAGCGGAGCTGCCTGCTGCCAAGGAGAAAGAACATGGAAATTCAAGTCCTGGCAAATTAGAAGGGGATGGCAATCTTTTTCTTAAAGAGCCAGATGGTAAATACTTTAGAGGTAAAATTGAGAACATTATGTAGGTGCTTAAAGAAGCGTTTAAAAAGTAACCATTTAATAATATAAAGCTTGTTCTCAGCTAAAGACTGTACAAAAACAGGCAACAGGCCACATTTTGCCCACAGGCTATAGTTTGCTAGTCCTACCTTAAGTGGAAGGACCATGACCCAGGACTAAGGGCCATTTCCCAGGACTAAAGGCAAAATTGTAACAGACCCACCCTACCAAAGCCCAAAATGAAGCTTCCAGAGGATCAAAAAGATTCAAAAGTAATTTATGAGCTTGATAGAGAATGTAATGCAAAATTCTTTAGAGAAAAATAACATCATCCAGAGTCTCTACATCATCCACAATGTCCAGTAGATAACATAAGATTAAAAGAGGGGGGGGATGGAGGGATGATGGTCAAAGGATACAAAGCCACAATTAGACAGGAAGAATACATTTTGAGGTTTTCTTGGATATATTGCAGTGTGGTGAGTACAGTAAATATTAGGTCATCAAATATGAAATGTTTGATTTTGAATCAATAGCTTATTCTATCTCTAACAAGAAGCAGTATGATTAATCAAAGTATGCGCCTAAACTATCGACATACTTTTGCCATATTAATGGCAGCTTGTTTATGCCAGCAACGAAGTAGCCTAGAAAGTGAGTGGCAATGAAATTATGAAAGGCTTTTTCCACAGCTTGTTAAGAACTGAATATTTGTCTTTGCAACAAGTGGTCCAAAGCCTGGAGGAAGTGGTAGTCAGTCCGTTCAAGATCTGGTGAATAGAATACAGTGGATGACAGAGAGTTTCCAAGTCCAGCCTCTGTAGTTTGAGCAGTGTTATTTGTGCAACATGAGCATTGTCTTACAAGAGGATTGGCCTGTCTCTAGTGACCAATCTCAGCCACTTAATCGCAAGTATCCTCGTCATTTGATCCCGTTGGTTGCAGCAGACATCCACTGTAATCTATTGACCAGGTTCGATGAAGCTGTAGTGGATAATACCAGTGCAGGATCACCAGACACCATTAGCTATCTTTGATGACTGTGGTTTGGACTGTGTTTTGGCACTTCATCTTTATCCAACCATTTTGCTGAATGCTTGTGATTGTCAAATAGAATCCATTTTTCATCACGCATAACAATATGGTGTAGAAATGGTTTACCTTTATGTCGTGACAAGCTTCAAGATGATTTCTCTTCTGATGCTTGTTTAATTCATGCAAAACTCATCTAGCAAGCTTCTTTACCTTGCTGGTTTGTTTCAAATGGTGTAATATTGTTGGAATAGTGACATCAAACCTTGCTGCTAATTCACTCATAGGTTGGGATGCCACTATAGATTTCAGCTCATCATTATCCACTTGGGTCTCAGGTCGCCCAAGTGGCTCATTTTCAAGATTAAAAACATCAGAATGGAACTTCTCAAACCACTGACATACTGTGTGTTCATTAGCCACATCCTTCCCAAACATTCCCTGATATTTTGATCTGTTTGCATTGTATTGGTTCCAGAACAGAACTCATATTTGAAAATAACATGAATTTTTGACTTATCCATGGCTTGTGAAAGATAATCACAAGCCAAAATGTGCGTTTGAAAGAGTGAGGACATACCTTCACAATAAAAATAAAACAAGAAGTATCAAAGTGAAATGTCAGCAATAACAACTATCAAACTTAGTTTAAGGAAATCAAACATTTCATATTTAATAATCTAACAACAATGTACACTTCAAAATCACTGATGATAGTAAATTTCAAAAGTTGTTACCACAAAAAATGTTAAGTATTTGAGGTAATGGATATGTTAATTGGCTTGATTTATTAATAATTTTTCTACATTGTATTCATAAATCATAACATCACTTTGTATGCCATAAATATTTAACTATAATTTGTTGATTTATAATTTAAAAAATAAAAATATACATTAAAAATATTGTGTAACATGCAAAGAAACAGGACATCATGATTCATAATCAAGAGATGAAAAAAAAAAAGTCAATAGGAACAGATCCAGAATTAAGCTAGATATTATAATAGGAAACAGCTATTATAAATATATTAAAGGATTTATAGGAAAAGATGACAGACTAGGTAAATAAAGAGATAGGAAATTTCAGCAGAGAAATGTACACATTAAATAAGAACTAAGTGGAAAATCCTACAGCTAAAAAATACAATGTCTGAAACACAAAGTTTATTGGTTGGAGTTAAGAGAAGAGTGGCTCAGCAGAAGAAAAAAAATCAATGAACCTGATCAATGGAAATTATCCAAATTGAAGTGGGAGAAAAATAAAATGAAAACAAACAAACAAACAAAATACTCCAGAATGTCCAAGACCTATGAGGAAATATCAAATAGTCTAATATATACAGCCGGCCCTCAGTATCTATAGGTTCCACATTTGCAGATTCAACCAACCACAAATTGAAAATATCAAAAAAAATACAATGTAAAAAATAATACAAACTTAAAATTATAGTATAACAACTATTTATACAATATTAAGTATTATAAGTAATCTAGACAGAGATGGTTTAAAGTATACAGGGGGATATGTGTAGGTTACTGCAAATATTACACCATTTTATAAAAGACACTTGAGCATCTGCAGATTTTGGTGTCTTCAGGGGGCTTTGGAACCAATCCCCCAAAGATACTAAGGGACAACTGTATGAAATTGGAGGCCTAGAAGGAAAAGAGAGATAATGAGGCAGAAAAACAAACTGAAGAAATAATGGCCCAAATTTTTCCAAAACTAAAGAGAGACTTGAGTCTAGAGATATTTAAAAAAACTTACCAAATACAATGCAAATAGGCAAAAAGAATGATGATACCTAGACACATTACTGTCAAGATGCTGAGAACCAAAGATAAAAAGGAAATCTTAAAGGTAGACAGAGAAAAAGAAACATTACATTCAAGAGAACAAAACATGCCGAAATAAAAAAAAAAGAGAGAACAAAACAAAAAATGAGAGTTGACTTCTCATCCAAAATACTAGATGTCAGAACACAACAGAATGACATCTTTAAAGTGCTGAAAGAAAAACAAACAAACAAATATTAGCCTAGCACTTTATAACCATCAAAAAAAAAAAAAAAAAAACACTAAAAAATGAAGGCAAAATAAAGATTTTCAGAGAAACAAAAGCTAAAAGCATTTTCCACCAGCAGTTCTGGACTCTAAGAAATGCTAAGGGAAGTTCTTCAGGCTGAAGCAAAATGATATTAAATGCAAACCTGGCTAAACAACAGGAGCAATGAACATCACAATGGATAAATGCAAAACTACTTTTTCCTTAATTTCTTTAAAAGTCACTTGTGTGTTTAAAGCAAAAATAATAAGATATAGAATTTACAATATATGCAATGGTAAAATATAAAAAGACAATAGTAAAAAGGATGGGAATGAGAAAATAGAATTATACTTTCCTAAGCATCTTACATTGTACATGAAGTAGTATAATTTAATTTATAATTTATAATATTAATTTATGGATAATGTAATCCCCAGATGAAATTTAACAAATATGTAAATCAAAAAAGTCAATAGAAGAGATAACAATGGAACACTAAAAATTAATTAATTAATCCAAAACAAGGCAGGCAAGGAAGAACAAAATAACAAAGAATAGAAGAGAAATAGAAAACAAGTAGCTAGGCCAGGCACGGTGGCTCATGCCTGTAATCCTAACACTCTGGGAGGCCAAGGCGGGTGGATCACTTAAGGTCAGGAGTTCAAAACCAGCCTGGGCAAGAGTGAGACCCTGTCTCTACTATAAATAGAAAGAAATTAATTGGCCAACTAAAAATATATATAGAAAAATTATCCAGGCATGGTGGTGCATGCCTGTAGTCCCAGCTGCTCGGGAGGCTGAGATAGAAGGATCGCTTGAGCCTAGGAGTTTGAGGTTGCTTTGAGCTAGGCTGATGCCATGGCACTCTAGCCCGGACAACAGAGTGAGACTCTGTCTCAAAAAAAAAAAAAAAAAATATATATGGATATATTTTTTGAACAACTTTATGCCAATAAATTTGACGTCAGAGATAAAAAGACAAATTCTCTAAAAAACACAATTTTCCAAGATAATGTAAGAAGCAACAAAAAATCTATTTTTTTGTGGTCTGATTAAAAGATGCACTTAAACACTTATTGATGTGGGTAAGTGTTTTGCTCCTATAGGAAATAGCTTCAAAATGTTTACTAAATGTTCTGCTGCTTTGCTTGTTTTCAGTCAAGTTGTCACCTCTTATTTCTGGCAGTATCAGTTTTTTCATCTACTCTTACAGCTTAGATTCTAGTAAACACTAAATTCACTAGAATTCTGCATAAAAGAAAGATCAAGTACCTGAAGCATTTCTGTAAGTAAAATGACAAGCTTTAGAATTTGAACTTTGTGACATTCTTTTTGCTGTTTTGATTAGGAGCCACTCCTCCTCCCTTTTTTGCTTGTTTCTTGGTTCTGTAATCAATAACTTTAAAAGTAATACTTAATAAGTAACTTAGTAGAATTTTAGCCATTAAACAAAACTACTGAATTTATTCTCACATATTTTAAACACCTTCGTGCAAAGAAATTCATGTTGCTAGAGTCATAATAAAATTTCCTGGGACTAGGACTTCTATTATGATGCCATTATTACCTTTCGCAGTGGTCCATGCTGCTTTCTGTATTTCTTGTTCCAAGATATTCCCGTCTTTTTCAAGAGTTTCTGGCCCAGCTGATCAACAGTAATTAGATTATTCTCCTCCTTATGAAAGAAATACAAAGTCACTTAAGAAAATCTGATAAGAAATAATTATGCACTTATAAATTCAAAGGGACCAATGGGATTACATCTAATTAAACATGCCTAGGACAGCAAATGTTTTTTTAAAAAGTACATTAAAGCCAGGCGCCGTGGCTCACGCCTGTAATCCTAGCACTCTGGGAGGCCAAGACGGGCGGATTGCTTGAGGTCAGGAGTTTGAAACCAACCTGAGCAAGAGCCAGACCCCCGTCTCTACTATAAATAAAAAGAAATTAATTGGCCAACTAATATATATAGAAAAATTAGCCGGGCATGGTGGCGCATGCCTGTAGTCCCACCTACTCAGGAGGCTGAAGCAGGAGGATCACTTGAGCCCAGGAGATTGAGGTTGCTGTGAGCTAGGCTGACGCCATGGCACTCACTCTAGCCTGGGCAACAGAGTGAGACTTTGTCTCAAAAAAAAAAAAAGTACATTAAGCCTCAGTTCAGAAAATTTGGATTTTTGCCACTTTTTGTGTGCCACAGTTTAACTATTTAAATAGATATATCCAAAGAATAGCCTGAGGTTTGGCAAATTCCTGATATTATATGCAATTTTAAGAAGAAATATTTAAGTGCCAAAAAGAAAGATTATTAATGTCTTATCTGAATGTTTCAAAGTAGAAACAAGTTCTAAAAGGGAGTGAGTTGTGGCTGCTATAGGCTTAATTGTATTGCCCAAAAATTCATATGTTGAATCTTTAACCCACAATACTTCAGAATGTGACTGTATTTGGAGACAGGGCCATTATAGAGATGATTAGGTTAAAATGAAGCCATTTTCATTATAGTGTGGGCCCTAAACCAATCTGACTGGTGTTCTCCTAAGAACAGAAAATCTGGACCCAGAGAGAGAGACACCCGGGATGTACATGCACAGAAGAAAAACCATGTGAGGACACAGTGTCAAGGCAGCCATCTGCAAGCCAAGGAGAGAAACCTTAGAAGAAATTAAAACTGCTGACACTTTGACCTTGGACTTTCAGCCTTCAAAACTGTGGTCCCTGCACCCCAGGCCCAGGCTCAGTACCAGTCTGTGGCCTGTTGGGAAAACAGGGCCACACATCACCGCCTGAGCTCCACCTCTCCCCTCCCTCCATTCGTGGAAGAACTGTCTTCCATGAAACTGGTCCCTGGTGCTAAAAAGGTTGGGGACTGTTGGTTTAAGCCACTCAGTCTGTGGCATTTTGTATGGCAGGCCTAGAAAACTAACACAGTGCCCATAGATCAACATAGTTAAAGTACTCAGCCCAGGTCCCTAATAGAAATTATAAAAAATCACTTATTAAGAATAAATGAATAAATGAAAGGAGACCTAACATATTTAAAACAGGATATTAAATAAACATTAAAAGTCATACACTTTAGGTAAAATTCTGTTTAAAATGACAATAATCAAAAAAATTCATAACCCAACCCCAATATACATATACAAAGAAAACAGAATGCAAAAAATACAATCAAAGTGTTAACAATGACTATTGGCATATGGTCTATTGATGCTTTTCATTTACTTTATATATTGTCTGGGTTTTTGCCTTGAACTTTCTACCACGATAATATATTTCTTTTATAACCAGAAAATACCCAACAAAAAATTTTAAAATGTAAACATGGAGAATGTCCTAAAAAAAAGACTATGACTGGTAACAGTATTAGATCTCTCAACTGAATCTCACATATATATGATACATACATATATATAAACACATACACATACATATACTACCTGTAATAAGATTGCTTTTAGAATCATCAGTGGATCATCAATCTCTCCTTCATCCTGAATATCTTTCAAATTCATATCTGGCTTACTTTTTTCCTCCTTAGAAAGGAAAACAATAAAAGAGTTTCTGTTACTAATCCCTTAAAAAGTACTTAACAAAATTGGAATGTCTATGCCATGGAAGTTTCAGGATGGGGAAATAACAATAAAAAACATCATAATAATGTGTATATTATGTTTTGGAATCAGGTAAAACTGGCTTTGAATTCCAGCTGTTGGTTGAACAATCCTAGACAAGTTACTTAATCTCTGTGGCTTTCTCTGTAAATTGATATTATGAGATAAGTAAAGTTTCTAGCACAATACATATGGTGGATTCCAACATTCTCTGGCTCAGCACTACTTTATCTGCATCCTGAGTAATTTGATACTTTAGGTTTTCATTACCATTCAGCTCAAAATATTTTCTGGTCTTCATCCAGTATGTTCTCACTCACTTGTGTTGGCCTAAGGAAATCCTACCCATCTTTGCAGGCTCATCTTAAACACTCCGTTCTATTTCGGGATCATTCAAGTTTTTACCCCATCCTATAAAGGTAATGGGGAATATGTCAAAATGATTAATACCCTGGTAAGCTATTTTTATTGACTTCTTTTCATACATGTCATCTTGCAAAAGTATTTCAAATTAGCTTAAAAACATAAACACAAATAGACCTAAACAACCAACACAAGACAAAAATAATCAAGAAATGTTAGAATATGGCAAACCAGATACAACCATCCTGCTACAAAATTAATAAAAATGCTGGATAAAGTAAAAACAAAATAAAACAAAAGAACATCTTTTTAAACACATGATGAACTAGCAAGAATATCAGAAAAATCTTCAGAAGTCAAAAAGTGAGATGGGAATCCAGGGAAGTAATCCAGAGATGAGGCCTCCAGCTCTCCAACTGTGATGGTCTGAATGTTTATGTTCCCTCCGAATTCACACATTGAAACCTAATCTCCAATGCAATAGCATTAAGCAGTGGGGCCTTATGGAGGTGATTAGGTCATGAGAGCAGAGTACTCATGAATGAGTTTAGTGTCCTTATAAAAGAGGCCTGAGGGCTTGTTTGCATTTGCACCTTCTACTATGTAAAGACAAAGCAAAACATGTCTTAAAGCAGAGCAAGTCCTTACAGACACAAAATCTGCTGATGCCTTGATCTTGGACTTCCCAGTCCCCAAAACTGTGAACAATAAATTTCTATTGTTTATAAATTACCCAGTCCAAGGTGTTTTGTTATAGCAGCTTGAACAGAGTAAGACACCAACTTTGCTGACACTGAGCTTTCATTCTGATGCTTATACAGGACACAGTTCGAGAGAGGAAGTCCAAGACCTACTCGAAGTATGGAGCTGAGTGATTGTTTGGTTTTTAAAATAACAACCAATTCTCTGACATCAACTGGGTGCCTATAATTCCCTTCAATTCTGACACTAACTACCTGGTGATAGCGCAGATCTTGCAGGCTGAGGGTTTAGTCCCATAAAACTGTCACCTACTTTAAACACCAACCACAAATGGGGTCCCTAGGCTACCTGCACTTCTGCCTGGCTGACAAATTCTAAGGTTCCCACTATCCCTAATTCAGGTTCACACATTTCTAGAACAACTTACAGAACTCAGGAACTTACACTACAGTTTATGATAAAGGATACAAATGAACAGCCAGATAAAGAGATATATGGGGCAAGGTCCAGAAGGGTCCTAAGTTCAGGAGACTGTTCTCACGGAATTGGGTGGCCACTCTCCCAGCATGTGGATGGGTTCACCAAACCAGAAACTCCTCAAACCTTGTTTTTGAAGAGTTTTTACTGAAGTTTCATCACAGATGCATGACTAATTAAATCACGGGTCATTGGTGACAGAATTCAATCTCCTATCCCTCTTCCTTCCCCAAGTTCAGGAACCAAGCCTGGAAGTTTCAACCCTCCAATAACATGACTGGTGCCTCTGGCCACTAGCCCCATCCTGAGGCATCTAGGAGTGACCTCATTAGCATCAACTCAGGTATGGTGGAAAGAGGTTAATTATGAATAACAAAAGACACCCCCACCACTAAGGAAATTCCAAAGAGCTCTGTGCTAACTGTGGGGACAATGACCAAATACATACTTTTTATTACATCATAACAATAACATCCAGCATAAAGCTGGAACCCAATACCCTCAATATAAGCATGAGCTAAAAAAAAAATTCACCCCACAATACAGGACAATAAGGAATTGCCTTGGCCTTGATACTGGATGAAGGGGAAAAAGCATGTCCTCTACTAATCCTAAATTGGTCCTCATGTGAGACTGTGGCCCAGATTCACACTAGCTGTATAGCTCTAAAACCATCAAGTCCAGATTTTAAAGTTGTTAAGGGCTAGCAGTAACCCCAGGCTTGTGTTTGAAACAAACAAATCTTTCTTGGACGCAGGCACTTTCAACACAGGCATCAAATTATTCTTAGAAATCAAGTTTTTAAAAACAAACAAACCAAGAAGCCTATAGTCCAAAATAACAAAATCATAAGGAAATAGAATCACCAGCATCAGCAGTACCCAAATCAGACCTACAGAGTCTTCAGATACTACAATTATCAGATAGAAAATAATAAAATAAGTATTTTTAAAGTGCTTAAATAAATTTACAACTATGGAAAAGAGACTTGAAAGTAAAAGGAAGTGAAAGGCAAGCTGGCATTATAGAGATGACACTTGAGCCCACAACCCCAATATTTGACAAGTTGATGCAGATGACACATAGGCTGGGCCCATCCTTCTCCACTCTGCCAGTGTCCAGCCCTGGTCCTGTGGGGCTGGGAGGGTCCAGCGGTACCAGTCAGAGGGCTGCCAAGTGGGTGCTCTTGTGACGCCTTCTCTGCCCCACTTCCTCAAACCTGCGAGAGGATGTTCCAAGGATACCAACCATTTGTGAAGCAAAAGGCCTCCGAGGAAGTGGGAGCCATGGATCAAGCTCCTCTTTACAGCCAGATCTAGAGTCGCATTTGTAGTTGATGGCCTCCATGCTAGACACTAGTTTGTTGAGCACCTTCCCAATCAGATAAAGTGAGTCACTTCTTATCCTCATCTGGTCTGTTTCAGTTCTCAGTGTCTCCATGTTTAGTTTGAGCTGAGCCTTACACGTTACCTTCTCCACTTTCTTGCATCTTCCATTGCCTATGGTAGAGAATCCTTATTCTTTGGAGTGGCCATTCTCATTGCCCCTTAACCTGCCCCCCCCTCAACACACACACACTTTTCAAACAATGACATTAGCCTTATTTCATTCTCTCTGTAAGATGAAGTTGAAGCCTTCAGCAGTTCCTGGCTTTTTTCTTCCAATTATGCCTCCCATTTATTGTAACCCTTTTTCAATACCATCTTGTCTCTCTGCAGACTTAGAAAGGGCACCCAGCCTCTGGGAGTATATCTGTGTGTTCCTTGATGCCTATTTCAGCTTTTGCTCAGTCAGTTTCAGATTTCAGGCATCTTTCTGATTTGTAGCATTTATCCTCAGTCTTTTGATGCATATATTATCTGCAATTTCATCTTCAAGTTTAGCACTGAGGTCATGACAGAGGCAGCTTCGTATTCTGGTGAGGCAGTATATTTCAAGAGTAATGATTCTCTTTCATGTCTTACTTTTGGGGTTGTGGTTTCTTGGCCATCTCTTTGCAATTTTGTGCTTGTTTCTTAAGAATTGATTAGGTCCTTTCTAACAGTATCAGAGTCTCCTCCCAGTTCTATAATGTGGATCATGGGGCAGGCAGGCATTCCTTCATTTGGCTTCATTCTCTGCACTGCCTGTCTATTCTTGAACCTCTGTTACTGTACAAGGTCTTCCTCATGGCTTAGACAACAATCAGAAGATTGATTCCCATTTGTGCTTGGTATACTTTCTTATTCATGGCTTCTACCAAGCATCCATTTGTTAATTTTTTTTCTCATTGTCCTGATCTTTAACAATCACTAGCTTTTCATCCAGAGCTTTGTGATGTTCAAATAATGATTTAGTGCTTTAAGAATTTCACCTTAGTACAAACATCTGCTGGACACTGTGCTTGTCTGTTTATTACCATTATCCTGAGAGATTACTTGTGTCTAGAGACAAAGGATTCCAAATATTCTAATCATAGCTAGGTAGTGTTCCTTCTGCATATAGTTCAGCTATTCTTCCCTTTCAAGGAGTGGTTCCCTACATACATGTAGTTCTTCAGAACATACTGTCTGTAAGGAATAACTTTCAGGACCAACCTCATGTAATTTTCCCTGGATGAAAGTCAACATTTTTGCTTTCTGAAGCAGGATTTGGGAACAAGAAAAAAACGAAGTCAACATTTCAGTCTCTCTTAGTCTCTCTAGAAGCATGGAGGCCATCAACTACAAATGTGACTCTAGATCTGGCTGATGTCTTCAACTTAATCTCAAATGGGTCAGCACCATTAATCATGTTAACAATGTATGTGTCTGTGTATACACGTGCACAAATGTGGCAAAATGTTAACTGGAGAATTTAGGTAAAGGATATACAGGAGGTGTTTTTATTTACCATTCAAGTAATTTTTCTGTAAATCTGCAATTATTCAGAAATAAAAATTTAAAACTTACATTTATATTAACTTTCAGTGCTTATCAAAGTTTTCTACAGAGTGAATATATAATAAGTGGTAAAAGATTATCCTCAACAAAATAACAGAAATAGAAAAGCAAAGGAATTATACAGATATTTCTAAATAAATTTCATTACTTACTTGAAATTGCCAATTTCCCAAATGATCAACATCTTTAATATATACATGATAATGTCCTCCATAGCAGCCACCCTTGTGTATAATAACTGAGAAGAGGTCATATATATATTCTAAGTCATCCAATTCACTCTAAAAGAAAAAAGAACATAAATATTGATACAGTTTACATAAAATGGTAAGATACATAATGAAAGGGCAAAAAATTTCAACCATTGAAATTTTTTTCTTTTTTGAGAGTCTCACTCTGTTGCTCAGGCTACAGTGCCATGGCGTCAGCCTAGCTCACAGCAACTCCAACTCCTGGGCTCAAGTGATCCTCCTGCCTCAGCCTCCCGAGTAGCTGGGACTACAGTCATGTGCCACCATGCCAGGCTAATTTTTTCTATATATATTTTTAGTTGTCCAGCTAATTTCTTTCTATTTTTAGTAAAGTCAGGGTCTCGCTCTTGCTCAGGCTAGTCTCGATCTCCTGAGCTCAAACGATCCACCTGCCTCGGCCTCCCAGAGAGCTAGGATTTTAGGCATGAGCCACTGCACCCAGCCTCAACTATTGAAATTAATAAGAAACTTCACTGTTTATTCTGTTACTTAATGATAAATAAAGGTGAATTTAAATAACTGGTTTTAAATTTTAAAACTCTTAGTTCATTGATCTAATACCAATCATAGTACACCAATCAAATTCTGCCTCTTAAACAGGAACACATGTATCTGAAAGAGATGTTGTTTTTATGTACTTTGGCTAAGATCAGGTAAGCCAATAAGACAACTAAATGCCTTACCCTATCAGTGAGTCTGTGGTAGACATTTTTAGAAACAGAAACCCATCCTTGTATCATACCTATTACACTGCTTTATGTATATGTTCTTTACCTGTTTAAATTGTCCTATATTTCAACTATTCTGTGCCTCAAAGTCAAAGCCAGATCCACTATCACCCCTCATGATACTTCAGTCCTCTACATAGAACAGAAACTTAGCAATTATGGATACCAGCTGGTCTTGTTTAGAGACAGTTTAGAGGAATGATGAGGTTCTTTCTTGCTTTATTAATTCTATGATCATCCTTTTCTATAATTATTATGTTCTATAATCATGAGTAACTCAATTGATGAGCTTTTACACCAGCAATTAAAAACAAAACAAAAAATTACTTTAGATTAAGAGATACTTTAAAGCTGTTTATTTAAATTCCTTAGCCAGATATGGTGGTGCACACCTATAGTGCCAGCTACTTGGGAGGCTGAGGCAGAAGATCACTTGAACCCAGGAGTTCAAGGTTGCAGAAAGCTATGATTGTACCACTGCATTCCAGTGTGTGCAACAGAATAAGAACCTATCTTTAAAAAAAAAAAAAGTTTATTTAAATTCCCAATGCAGAAAAAAAAGAATCCTTAATTTTCACATTCGAGGAGTCTAAACTACAAGGTATAAGCTCCCTTCCAGTTTTGATGTCTAAACTCAGTGTTCATCTGTGATGTTAAAATGTACATATGGGTGTTATTTGAAGAATTTATTCGCTTAAAATATTATACTTCTAAAGGGTGAAACATTTTAAATGCCTGGTTCAGGCAGAAGACAAGAGGTATACACAAAGATGCAAAGTGACATTTTATCCCATTAATGCAGAAATCCAAGAGTAAAATTAATGTGGATTTCCTAGATAAGTGCTCAATTTCCAGTTTTGTTATATCAAAGTATATTAAAATCACTTGACAAACTATCTTTTATAAAAGTAGGGGAAAGTATATTAACTAACTCTGGGAAAATTATTTATTCTGGGTATGCCAATAACAGGTTCAGGGTCAACAGAAAATTAGAATCTTTCATTAGTAATTCAAACAATAAAACCAAAACCAAAAAGCTCAGTAGTTAGGCTTGAAGTAGAGAAGGCTCAGGTGTGAAAAGTTTGAATTTTAAGAACATTTATAAAAATATTACTTTTTTACATAGAAATTCAATAGCTAGCTAATAAATATTTGGTTCTTAATACAAAAAATGATTTGTGATAAGAAATACAATCATTCTCATTACTCTGATGTTGGCATGTATAGCAATGATATAAAAAATATTTGAAAATGGGTTATAAAGCAGGTTGATTTTGTAATTAATTTGTTTTCAAAACTTTTTATTCCTATGTCTTGAGGATTACAATTTTAGACTAGTTCCATTTGCCTCTTCACTTTCTAGATGCGTAATTCATGATTTCATCTAAAATAAACTAAATCCAAATAGCAAAGTACCAATTAGTGGCAAGTTTTCTAAATGCAGGGTCATTTCCAATTTTGTTCTTAAATTCTCATTTCAAAGATTTTTCAAGAAGAGTTTAATAAAGAGAACTGAGAACAAATCCATAATTTGGAAATTCAAAAGGACTGTAAATAAATCAGTGGTTCTTTTTTTTTCAAAGTTTTTATTCTATTTTTGTAATAAAACACCATGGTTCCAAGGAAAAATATTTTTTTCTAGTCTGGCAGTCAACGTATTAAAAACTCACTTGTGGCCGGGCGCGGTGGCTCACGCCTGTAATCCTAGCACTCCGGGATGCCGAGGCGCCGGATTGCTCGAGGTCAGGGTCTCACTTTGTTGCCTGGGCTGGAGTGCATTCATAGTTTCTTGGGATTTGGACATGAAAATATGTTTTTGGGGACCACAATTTAACCATCACCATCACCACACACACACACAGGTGTGTCTGCACACTGGCAACATGCATGTAAATAATATGGAGAGGGCAAAGAGGTATTCAGTAGATTTCTTATCTTAAAATATTATTTTAGGGATAAAAATATTATGCTGCATAAAAGAAAAAATGAACAATTTCACTTAATGAAGATTTTGTATAGTGTCTTAATAGGAAAAATATACAGGTAAAGGCCTTTTGCAGTTTTTTAGTTTTAAAGCTCTAATACTATATGTTGTAAATAAAACAAAATAGGCCCCATCTTTCTAGGTAACGAGTAGTGGATTTTCTTCTCATAATTCATTCTCATATTTTCTACATCCATTCAGTTCCCAGGATCTGTTGCTTTTCCCGCCTTGATAACTTTGTGCCTGTCCTCTCCTCACTGCCCCATTCCTCCAGCCACCTCCCCACCCGCCCTCCTCAAAATCATTGGTTCTTAATTAGGGGTGATTTTCATTGACATGGACATGGACATTGGCCTTGTCTGAAGACATTCTTGTTTGCCACACCTAGGGGAAGGGGAGTGCGGATGCTTCTTTCATCTAGTATGCAGAGGCCAGGGATGCTACTAATATCCTACAATGCCTGGAGCAGTCTCCCACAATGGAGAATAATTTAACTTAAAATGTTAACAGTGCCAAGGTTGAAAGATTCTGCAATAAACCAACCGAAAATCAGATAAATAAAAGATTCAATCTTGGGAGGGGAAAAGAAAGAATTTAAAAATAAAATAGTTCAAACCTGTTCACAAAAAGGCTTGAGATTGATCCGGAGAGGGAACGTATAACAGCTAGTTTCTTTGTAGCGTTCACATTTCACGAAATCGAAATTAAATCTTAGCAATGAAACAGTAAGAAAGGGAGGCAGCTTACGTAATTTGGCTGACTGTTAAAAGAAAAATTTACAAAGTTTTTTAAAAACAGAGTTATACAAAGAAGGGATACATAATGCTTCTTAAGGTAGGAAGAAACAACCAAAAACCTATAACAGTTACAAGAGAAATATGTCCTTAGATCACATAAACTCATTACCATGGATTCAACATAACTCTTGAAATAAACTTATCTATTTTATGGGTCTGAAGGTGGCATCACTCATTTATGCTTACAAACTAAAAAAAAATCCACAAGCCTGTTTTATGTTTTTAGTGTTGATATCCTAAAATATTATTTCATGAGCATAGTCTCTCTTTAATGGTGCCCATTTCCTGCCCAATTCCTGGCCTTTTCCTTGGTGTCTCCATACACAGTTCTTTTTATTTAGTGAAGAACTGCAGCTCTTAACCTGGGACCTAAGAAACTGTTTCAAAGGACCTGAACCCATGAAATGCTAAAAAAATTTTATGTGCATATGTGTTTTTCTGGGGAGAAGATCCATAGCTTTCATTAGACTTTCAAAAGGATTCTAACTCCCCAAAGGTTAAAATCTATTGAATGGGGTTTTATAGTCACTGTTCTTAAATTTGAAAGTACATAGATATTTTTTGTTTAAGAGTCATCAGTTCTCCCCAACCCTCTTGGATTAATGGTCTGTGAAAAGAAAAAAAGAAAATCCTTCTCCTATGTATAGAATTATCCATAATCATATATATATATATATATATATATATATATATAATATATTTAAAATAATAGCTCCAGAAATCTAATGGTTAAAAAAAAGTAAATAAAAAAGCCCCCAGAAATATAATAATAACAACATGGTAGATTTTCAAACAAGCTCTAAAAATTCATCATAAAAAGCTGAGTAACTCAACTATATGTGGCTGAGAAAAGACTAAGGACAAGACAATCTGCATTTATTTAGGCAACATAGCCAAACTAAACTTAGAAGCAACAAATCCAATACAATTAGAATAGAATGCAATTTTAGAAGTATCTAGATCAAAAAAATTCCATTGAAAAAGAATTAAACCAATGGTATAAAAGGTATATAAAGAACTGCATTTGTTTAGCAAAAGGTTTTTATTTCATTAATGTGCAAATTAAGTCTAACTAAGAACTAAGAATGTATATCTAAGACTTTTCCAAACTTAGAGGTTTATACTTATTTGTTACATTGTAGTTTTAACAACAAAGGTGAAATAGAAAATAAATAAGCAAATGATAAACATCTCTCTTTGGGTTTCATAAAGAGGTAAAGGCTAGATGGAAATATACATTAAACAGTACAAAAATTCACCCTGGTTTTAAATCTTACCATGAAAACTATAGGCATAGGGTTTACTGTTTTTATTATATTTTCATCTATAATCTCCAGGATACAAAATCAGTATCATGTGTTAGCTAAATCAATGCTCATTTTATTTGTTGGAAAAACTCAATAACTGCCAACTATAGAAATAGTGCTAACTCTTCATCATCATGGAGTTAACTGCATAAATATGTCTTTTGTGGTAGCTGTTTAAGATGATGCTCAGTAACCACTGATTAAATCGAGCTCAAGCTGATGACGTTTATGAATAGCATATCATACTATCCAGCAGCAGTGGGATAGCAAATGATGCAGAGGATGATAGAAGCAGGGTTGATGCCACATTGGCCATAGGTACAAGAAACTGAGAAGGAAGGCCAGCGAGGTTAGAGATAGCACATCCAAGTCAGAGGAATGGGAAATGGCACTAATAATTTATATATATAGACATAGAGACAGTTATAAGTTATCTATAATCATTTTTATGTTAATATTAATGGATTACTAGTATTTAGTAATCTACTAGCATTGGTGGAAATTAACTGTGTGAAAAATACATTAAAGAACAATTCCATAGTGAGAAATCACATAGAATTGTGAAAGAATGGTGAAAAGAAAATATAAATGATGGTTGCTAGAAGATAAAGTGAAAAAAAAACTCTATAAAATGTTTTCCTAAAATCTGTCCCCCAAAGAGAGTTATTCAGATGCCAGGCTCTCTTAGAACAAAAGATATCCAGGATCCAAAGTGCTCAACCAGTAAAGCATGGAGACCTTACATTAAAACTGGGATAAAAACACTAATATGTGGCAGATTTTCAGAAATGTCAAAGTACTGATACAATAAATTAATGCCACATCATAAAGGAGCTGGAATGTGCAAAATTTACAAGCATGAAAGTAACTGGGAGCTGTCTCTTATTTCTCTTCTTGAGAAGTTTCTCTTCTTTGCTGGAATAAAAAATAACTATGAATTATATTTATAGGAATGGCTATTTATGTATGAATATGATGAATAAATTTGAGAAATATCAGAATCCTATGCTTATTGATTTGCTTTACTTTTCTCTTTTAGCTCTCTCATGGTAAAAGAAATCAGTTGCTTTAATCCTGCCTTTCTTTCACCTTGTGTTTTGCTTTGCTGTACAGAAAGAAAACGATAAGTATTTTCTGTTAAGTCACTCACTTAGTAAGTTAAGTATTCCTACCTGGGGAAAGAGGAAAGGGCATACTGGATATACCAGGATGAGGGAGGACATATGACAAGATTATAAAATAACTGCATATTAAGAAAATGTATAAGCCATCTATTTTCATAGGAGTAAACAAGGAAAGAAAAAGTTCAACAAGCTTCTTGCTGGCAAGAATAAAAATATAGACGTTTACACCATAGTAATTTGCAAAAAGCAGCATATGGTGAGTTTATCAAAAAAGGCATACTTACGAAACACTGAAGTACAAATAAATTTCCCAGAGAGAAGGTAGTTGAGAGAACTGTTGGGATTAAAGCTTTAAAAAATTCTTTATTACAAAAATTAATACAGATAATAATATAAATGTCTCTTCAATCCTTAGTGTTAAAAGCTTCAAGTGTCTCCTCCAGACTTTTTCATACATGTTGACTTCAGTTGACAGACCTTCCTGCTATTAAGCACTAAGTACATAGTGTGTACTAAGTGGGGACCCTGGAAAAAGGCAGGTATCTATCTATCTTTACCTTTGCTGCTTTAACCAGCCTGTCACAAGTTCCACAGTGGTACAAGTTGTCATAGTCAAAAACTTCCTCCTCTACGTACATGTTCCAGAGTGCATCTTCCAAACCAGATACATTTTTTACTGCTACTGTTAGATCTAAGAAGTCTTCCTGAAATATACATGAATATAATGTTGAAAAAACCAAACAATTTCACAGAGATTTACAAAGACATCACTAGCTCACACATATATTGGGAACAATCAGCTATATTTTTTCTAAAACACTGTACATATGAAGATGTGGATCTCCTGATTAGACAATGTGGTCATTAAATTATCCTTTCTAAATCAAACTATAATTTAGCTTAAAACATATTATTTCATTTCAGAATAATATGGGGGTACAAATGTTAAGGTTACATACATTGCTCTTGCCTTCCCTCCCCCGTCAAGTCAGAGCTTTAAGTGTGTCCATTCTCCTGACAATGCACATTGCACTTATAATGTATGTATATACCCATCTCCCCCTCCCCCCTCCCACCTGCCCAACACCCAATAAATGTTTTTTTGTTTGTTTGTTTCTTAACATTTTGATTAGATTTTATAACTTTGCCTTTACCTAGCAAGGGTTAGAGGCATGCCCTTCCCCTCTGCACTGTACGCCACATCCCTCAGATGTGGGTCTACCACCCCATAGCTTAAAATATATTAGAAAAACATTTATAAAGGAAGAAATTTAGGAGTTTACTATAATCAAACTTATATTTATGAGAAAATCATATAAACCACAATAAATCACGCATCTGAATTTAGAACTGTATATATAAGGATTATAGTACTGCTTTTAGTCTCTATAATAGAATATAATAGCAAGGGTAGGGTTAAATTTTCTGATGTAAACTCCATATCTTCATATTCTTTAGCTAGAGTTGCTTTAAGATATACTGAATAAGTTATAAGAAAAAAATTCTTGGCCGGGCGCGATAGCTCACGCCTGTAATCCTAGCACTCTGGGAGGCCGAGTCAGGCAGATTGCTCGAGGTCAGGAGTTCGAAACCAGCCCAAGCAAGAGCGAGACCCCGTCTCTACGATAAATAGAAAGAAATTAATTGGCCAACTAATATACATATAGAAAAAATTAGCCGGGCATGGTGGTGCATGCCTGTAGTCCCAGCCACTCAGGAGGCTAAGGCAGGAGGATTGCTTGAGCCCAGGAGTTAGAGGTTGTTGTGAGCTAGGCTGACGCCACGGCACTCACTCTAGCCTGGGCAACAAAGCGAGACTCTGTCTCAAAAAAAAAAAATTCGTTTGAGCCTGGAAAAGAAGGTATTCTATGAAATTTAAGAGGAGGGAATTTGGCAAAAAGGGAGTCTATCAATTCTACTCTAACTACACTTAAATTACAATATATTTCTAATAATAAATGCTATTATAATTTGGAAAGTTTAAATCATATTTATAGCTCTGTGTGTGTGCAACAGCATTATTTTGAGGAATTAAGGGGAATGGAAAATAATAGGGCACTAATTCGTTTATGGTGGAAATCTTAAGTAATAAAAGTAGCACATGAAAAGAAAAGTTAATGTCTTTAATTTATAATATGCCTTATATACATTGCTTTGAAATTACTTTGTGAATTATTATGTCACAGCTAAGTCAATCATACAGTAATTCAAAAATACACACAATATCCTTTTTATTAAAGGATTACTATTCATTGACGAAACCACCGCTGTATAAGATTTGTAGGGCAAACAGAGATTATTATATTTACATGAGCAAATTTCTAATTTCCAATTAGATTAAAAGGGCCATCTACGTCACTACAAAGAACTGAAGTATATACTAATTAAAATAGGTTTGTAATGGCTTTGTATAGTATATGGTTTACATAAACATAAGTACAGACATATAAATGAACTTTCTAAAGGAAAGTAATAAACTAAATTCGATATTTAATTACAGATGTTTGTCAACTTAAATATTCCTCAGTATTCTCTATTTTTATTACCTCCCTAATTAACTTTCTGGACAATATTCTAACCATAATGACATTGGCTTGTCTCATAAGGCCATAGTCTTCTATTTGTAAACATCCCCCAAATCCATTTTCCAAATATTAGAATACTGAATAAAAAATTAAGTTTCAAGATATTTGCTTCTTTCAGTTTACATGGAGAACTCTGGATTATACACTTGTGATTTAGGTGTATGGTAAAAGAAAAAGGCCCAATAAATTATTTCTAGTAATAAATATTTTAATCCTCGTGGTTTACAGCTCACAGGTTTAATTACAGTAATTATACTTTACAATATAATTTATTATTAAAATATTTTGGTATATTCACCTGCTTCTCACTGATGCTCTTACATTCTTTACAAACAATCTGGTTAATGATGGTTCCGTGATACAGACGCTTGATGAGGTCATGGCCAGAGGTCCCAACTAAAGAAGTTTCCAAAGCACTGAAAAGAATTCGATTCAGTTCCTGCACATCATGTTGCCTCATCTCCTATGAAACAGATAACTTTTAAATGTGATCTTGTGCTTCGGATTTTTAAAAACATTTAGAAAAATATTAGTTAACAAAACACAAGATTTATTGTGTAATCCAAAGATAAGCCTTGATAAGGATGACTAATGTAAAATAAGCGAAGAGCAGGTTAAGAGCTCACCACCTATTTTTATTGATACTGGAAAATGAAAATATGAACAGGCTGTGTTCAGTGTGTATATATAACTCAACTCCCCTGACAACCAGAAAATGTATTCATTCTGGGGGAAAACCATACCATACAAGTGGCCACGCCACAGACAGGAGAGAGGAGGAAGGAACATGATAGGCCCAGTGTCTAAGAGCTGGCAATGTCTGCACAGGAAAATATCACCTAGTGGTGAGTGAATGGTGTGAATTATCCACATTAGAAAAGAACTAGAATTTATTGCTTTGAGGAATAAATCACTAAAATAAAACTAACATAGTGTTACTGAGGAAAAACTCCTGATGGAAACTGCTTTGATTTATTAGTCATGTACCTGTGTGTGAACCTCTCCTTAAGAGCAATTTATAACCCAAAGCCCAGGGGCACAGCAACACTTAGGAGTGGAGAAGAGGAGGAAGAGCGGTGGAGGGGAGATCCCGAAGAGTGAGGTCCCCCAAGAACCAGGAGAAGCCAGGCTTTAAGGTGGCTGGTAGGTGCTACCGAAAGCCCCTTCAGCTGAGAACAGCGTGTGTCTTCTGGACTCAGCACATGGTTGTCACTGTTGACTTGGACGGGAAAAGCAGAAAGGTGGCTGAGGAACAAATGCAAGGTACAGAAGTAGAGGCAGTGAGGGAAGACAATTTAAAAATAAGTTTAGTGGGAAGAGTGGCAGATAAAGTAGCTGAAAGCTGGATCAAGATGTGGGATTTGGGGGTCTCTGTCTTGCCTTTTAAAATGTAAGACACTAAAGAATGTAAATTTCCCCAGGATCACTGGCTCTGATGGGATAGAAAACTTGTGGAAGTTTTCAAGCTTTCTTTCTGAACAATCCTATATTTGGTAAAGGTACCTCATAGATTTTCTCCTACCACTGCAGGTCTAGTCCTGGAGGTTTTCCTGCAAGATTATTTATTTAGAAAAAATGAAATAAAAAAAAGGTTTTCACAGCTTTAAGAAATATGAAATCAGCAACTCAGTGGAAACTCATCATTAAAAACAAACAGAAATCCATCAACCGATGACTAGATTAAAAAACACCAATGTGGCATATTCATCCAAATAGAATCTTATTTGTCAGTAAAAAGGAATGAAATACTGACACATACTATAACATAAATGAGCCCTGAAAACACTATCTTAAATGAAAGAAGCCAGTTACAAAAGATCACGAATTGTATGATTCCATTCCTATGAAATGTATAGAATAGGCAAATCCATAGCAAGAGAAAGGTCAGTGGTTGCCAGGGGCTGAGGGGAAGGGGATGGGGAATGACCGCTAATAGGTATGGGGTTTCTTTTTGGGCTGGTGAAAATGTTCTAAAATTGGTTGTAGTGATGGTTGTACAACTCTGTGAATATACTAAAAAAACCCCACTGTACCCTTTCAAAGCATAAATTATATGGCATGTAAATTATATCTCAAAAGAGTGGTTATTTAGTAAAAGTGAAGGAAAAAGGAATTAACTTCAAGTACCAGCCCTACATCCAAAATTTAACACACCTGTTTAAAGACTGTATTATTACCCAATTTTACTTTAAAGTCCATGCCCTAGCTCTTTAATCACATAGTATCGCCTACTTAAAAAGTGTTCCTGGTTAGAAGAAGACAACTGTTCAAACTTTATTGTTAAAGGCAATATAATATTATTCCTACATTGCCTCTTTAAATTCTGTGACAGGTGCCCACACCTGTCTTTGCAGAAATACAGCTAATCCATAAAAAACAGAAGACATGGATGCACTTAAATTTGTATAGCTAACAGTTGATCAATATTGACAACAAGCACCTTTACTCATTGCTGACAAGGGTGTAGTGTTTGTATATAGTTGAATGCCTTTCAGCAGGGGTCCTGAAACTTTTTAAACAGGGTGCCAGTTCACTGTCCCTCAGACGGTTGGAGAGTGCGCACTGTGGGCCCGGGACTAGTCAGCTGCTAAGCAGGACAGGCAGCCGTGGCAAAAACACCCGGAGGGCCAAATGTGCTAGGCAGCCCACATGTGGCCCGCAGGCCAGCCGTAGTTTGAGGACGCCTGCCTTTCAGGAACTCCAACAGGAAAGTGAGAGAAAGCCCACACATAATAGGATACAGGAAAAAAATGGAGAAAGAACAGGGAAAATGAAAAGATCTGAAAAGAATGGTTTCGCTGGTTTTGTCTAAAGCAAATATTACACAATTCAAACACAAAGCTTGTCACAAAGGCAGACAGTATTTTAAAAATTTAGTTACCATTTACTTTATCCATTGTTGTTAGTCAAAGACTAAAAAGCTGATCAGCAGTTTGCTTTATAATGGTAATAGGTGTTGTATCTCAACTAGACTATATAAAGATTCTTGGGAAAAAAAAAAAGATTCTTGGAGTAGAAATTGTAAAAATTCACTCTTGTATGTCTCCTTGTAGTCACAACCTTCTCCCCAACCCCAAATCACAGCCATTCATAAAATCGTGTACAAGTGTCTACAAAACATATTTCTGGCTTATAATTTTTTAATATGAGAAAGAAACATTCAAAGAATACATTGAGATCCTAAGACAAAATTAAAGGAAGTTAGATAACAGCAAAGCAGCATTTATTCTTTCCTCTACTGCTGGCAATATTTCCTTAGAGAAGCTGACCTTCGTACCTCATTGCTGGTCCACCCAAAGCTGTCAGTGAGGTCTGCTGTGGATGCAGCTTCCTGGTCTAAGAGCAGAAGCTGAGCAAACAGGCGCTGTAACTGCAAAGGTATGATTCGAACCTGAATGAGAAACACACATTTCTAAATGAATTCTTTTGATGTCGATTGAGGCTTTTGAAAACAACTGCATACTAGTTTTCGCATATCTCCTAGTTTATTCAGGAGAAAGTTTATAAATATAATATCATAAATGGAGAACTGATTGTGATTCAGTTATTCTTTAAAAATTCTAATTCAATCCAAAAGGTTTTTTTATCTGGAGTTTTCTACTTTGACACAGTTGAAATTAATGTTAAAGCTCAAACAGGCCCTAATAAACCATCCAATTGACTACAGACTTATAACAGTTTGAATCTCTAATAGCCCATTCTTCCTCTCAAATATTTCAGATATACATATATTCCCTCTGAAGAAATTTTCCAGGCACTCTGGAGTGTATCTTCACTCTGGAGTGAAGATACTCTGACACTTTATAGGGCAAGTCACCCCTGCCTCACTTTCTGCTGGCTCCATGCCTGTTCCTGTCTTATTAGATGTGGTAAGGGCTAAGCCAGACTGAGCAATGCCCGGTAGAGTCTGGTCTGCAGGCCAGATTTTAGGGATTGAAAGAGAGAATAAGTATTTAGAAACTTTTACGGCAACTTGACATTCCTATGACATTTTTATTAAATCCTATGGAAGTACTGAGCTGCAACAGACTGGGAATTTAAAAAATACACAAAAACTAGTCCTTTGCCACACAGGTGGCTTGAGAAGCACAGGACTGGATCACAAAAGACTCCTATTAAGTATAGCTTAGAACCTGAAAATGGTAAGAAACTTCTGAACTATGATTACATCTGCACTTTAAATAAAATTTCATCACAGTAACATATAAAATAACAATTTTTCTTTTTTTTTTTTTTTGAGACAGAGTCTCGCTTTGTTGCCCAGACTAGAGTGAGTGCCATGGCATCAGCCTAGCTCACAGCAACCTCACACTCCTGGGCTCAAGCTATCCTGCTGCCTCAGCCTCCCGAGTAGCTGGGATTACAGGCATGCACCACCATGCCCGGCTAATTTTTTCTATATATATATTAGTTGGCCAATTAATTTCTTTCTATTTATAGTAGAGACGGGGTCTCGCTCTTGCTCAGGCTGGTTTTGAACTCCTGACCTTGAGCAATCTGCCTGCCTCAGCCTCCCAGAGTGCTAGGATTACAGGCGTGAGCCATCATGTCTGGCCAACAAAACAATTTTTTTTTTTTTTTTTTTTTTTTTTGAGACAGAGTCTCGCTTTTGTTGCCCAGGCTAGAGTGAGTGCCGTGGCGTCAGCCTAGCTCACAGCAACCTCAAACTCCTGGGCTCGAGCGATCCTTCTGCCTCAGCCTCCCTGGTAGCTGGGACTACAGGCATGTGCCACCATGCCCGGCTAATTTTTTATATATATATCAGTTGGCCAATTAATTTCTTTCTATTTATAGTAGAGACGGGGTCTCGCTCTTGCTCAGGCTGGTTTTGAACTCCTGACCTTGAGCAATCCGCCCGCCTCGGCCTCCCAAGAGCTAGGATTACAGGCGTGAGCCACAGCGCCCGGCCAACAAAACAATTTTTTACCCAATTTATTTCCAGAGTACCAAATTGAAAGAATACTGGTCTCTATTTTTTTTATTTTGGTATCGTTGCAAATAAGTGATCTAAATACATTTTTTTTGATAGACTAGTGTAGATGTGCAAATATTTTCTTCACCAGAAGAAAAAATACACATAGCAGAGAGCAAGGAAAGGTTTATAAAGTAGTAGCAGTATTACATTTAATATCTGGAAAATTAATTTTTTGGAAGGAAAATCTATTAATTAATTAATCATTAGGGTTTAGGCCAAATAACTTTCTGCAAATAAAGACTATATTTAGCAATTAATAAGATTATTGTTTTATTTGAATAAGTAACTTAATTCTTTCCTTAAAAAAACATTTCTTCAATACTCCAGAACACTCCAGCAAATCACAGATTTAATACCTTTGCATCGGGTTTATCTTTATCTTCGAATGAACCAAGCTCTTCTGGACCAAGAGAGAATAAAGCTTCTAAAGAGAAAAGTAGAATTAGAGGTGTAAATGACATTATTTCATTTAATAAAATTGTTTTAGAAAGCCAAGACCACCACTAAGTGAAACCAATTAAAGATTCAGAAATATTATTGTGGCAATATTTATACACTTACTCTACATATTCTCTTTTCTTGGATGTACCATTTTTAACCACTGACCCTAAGAAAATAAAGTGTCATGCTAAAGTCTCAGTATGGATACGTAAAGGAAAATAATCTTTAGCTTATGCACAGAAAACTAAAAACAATAACATCAGAAATCTTTAGAGGCTTCCTATTGCCTATGGCAATGGGTCCCAAAAGCCATGAGTAATCTTAGGAAACATAGTAGGGAAGTACTAACTGCAAGTTAAAGCACAAAATCATATAAGAACTTTTGTAGCCACCTCCCACTACTCTGAGCTACATTGTACCAGGCCTACTCCATTGTACTAGCCCTACTCCTTAAAATATTATTCTAAAATTTTTCTCCCCCAGTTCTCTGCAAGTCTTTACCCTTTCAAAATTATACCTCTCCAACAATCAGCATAAGATTCATGCTAAGCTATACAAGGAGAGCACATTTCGCATTAAGATGTCAAACCATGTGCTTGGTCAGCAATTCCCTCTGCTGGAGAGGAAGCTGCCTGGGGCTCTCGTCCTACTCTTGCCTGGTGGCACTCTCCACAACCTGCTCCACTGCCTCACCTCCTGCTCAGTCTCTCTGAGGCTAATTTCTACTCCAAGTTGCCCATTAACTATGTTAAAACCTGAAAAAGTTTTATCCCTTTTAGGAATCTGCTTATAAATGCTGATAATTTCTAATGGTGGAATTAATGACTACATCAGGAAGATATTTTTATGCAGGGGACAGAGTCAAGGACAAGAGGCACCACTCTTACATCCCACATGCAGTCCAATCCATAGAAAGGCTCTGGAAAGAGGACAATGGTAAATATTTGCTAAATCTCTGGAGGCAGGAAGTCTTTGTAAGCTTAGAAGCAACAGAAGACATCACAAAATTTGATAAATTTGGTGGTGGTGGGAAGAGGAAACATGGCAAACCACACACAGGATGAGTCAGGTTGTCTGTCCTCAGAATATGGAGACACTATGGAGAACTGAGCTACAGAGTCCTGTAGTGCTAGGGTCCCCAGTCAGGGCCATGTGAAGGAAAAGTAATGTTCACACTAAGATCAAGGGAACACAGACACTAAGACTCTTGCAGATGAAACAGTGTGCAGAAAGGGGAATAAGAAAAACACACAGAGAAAAACAGGGGCAAGAAATCAAGGGTTGAAGGAGGTCAAGCTCACTTCTTATAATTGGTCTCTGGGAGATTCCCCTAAATTCTTACAATAATCCTCTTTTTTAATGTAGCTAATTTGAGTGGCTTTCTGTTCCTTGTACATAATCCCTTACCTAAAAATCCTTGGGTCTTTGGAACTCAAAAGTTTCCACATTTTAGAAAAGTAATATAAAAAAAGGGTTATATACACTCCATTCCATTCCCAAGAGGGTCTGGGACAGACTATCCATTAATCATACAGATTAATATTCTTGTAATGAATGTATGAATATTCATCCAATTGAGAAAACTAAAGACTAAATAACCTTACATCGGGTTAAGTTCTAAAGCCAAACAAATTCAGGTCAGATCAGATCAGATCAGAGTGAGAGCTTTTTAGATTTTCAGGAATGCAGATGAACTGTGGATCCCTATAAGTAATGTGACAGCCCTCCCCACTCCAAAAGAAATAATTGTTAGATAACTCTGGCTTAAGTGTTTTGTTTTTGGAGGTTTTCTTTCTTTCTTTTTTTTTTTTTTTTGAGACAAAGTCTCACTCTGTTGCCCAGGCTAGAGAGCTGTGGCGTCAGCCTAGCTCACAGCAACCTCACACTCCTGGGCTCAAGTGATCCTTCTGCCTCAGCCTCCCGAGTAGCTGAGACAACAGGCATGCACCACCATGCCCAGCTAATGTTTTCTATATATTTTTAGTTGTCCAATTAATTTCTTTCTATTTTTAGTAGAGATAAGGTCTCGCTCTTGGTCAGGCTGGTTTTGAACTCCTGACCTTCAGTGATCCTCCCGCCTCGGCCTCCCAGAGTGCTAGGATTACAGGCGTGAGCCACCAAGCCTGGCCTGTTTTGGAGAAGTTTTAAAGTACAAAAATACAAACAGTATAACAACAATGAAAGCTAATACTTGTGACAGAATTGTCTTCATGTTGTATTTTAAATTGAAGGAATTATAAAATAAATATATTACCTTATTTTTTTATTTTACTACTAAACATTATTGAAACCACACAATATATTTAAGATAATTTAAGCTTCACATTGCTCTGTAGAATTATATCTTATATAAGATATAATCCAACTTATATCTTACATTTGCAACAATAAACACATACTGTGCAATACATCTTTAAGATACTATGTCTACTTGTGATTTTCCATAATTAATTACATGTAAAGATCATGGTACTTATTACTGATCAAATGTATGTAACATAGCATACCTCTGAATTCAGGTGTGAAATGAAGAGTCTGAAGAAGGGAATTGAGGTAACAGGTTCCACCCTGATTTCTGATTCCACTTAAATTGGTGAATTCTCTCGGAGCAGGGGGCTCCAAAGCTTTAGTCGTTAGTTTCTTCCCTTTTCCATACTGATTATTTGACACACTGGAATAATCTTCTTCAAATAGGTCCCCAAACATTGTGAAACTAAATACTACCCTTAAAAAAAATGACATGTTATATAAATGGTTTTATTTTTAAAATGATTTTTTACCCCAAATCTCCTACCTGACACTTGGGAGAATATATTTTGTGAAGTTGTTCCTTAGAAAGTAAGTACAGTACCTTGGGTTTTAGAGTTAACAAGATCTGGATTTTTTGGTTTTTTTCTTCCATCCCTACCAGGATCCTGACTACCCGTGTGACCTTGGGCAGGTTATTAACCTGTATTCTTTTGTATAAAATAGGATGCTGTACGTTCTCTAGGGTCACCTAAACAAATGACGTAATGAAAGAAAGGCATTTAGTGCACAGAGTTTGGCCCGGGCCAAACGATAGCACTTTTTCATAAAGGCATGTTTACATTACTAATTAGAAAACAAAGAAAACACATCATCATGCCTAATTCACTACTGGGGTGGTAAAGGCAATCCTAGATTCCAAGAGTTGACAGGGATCTTGAGACCATCTATCACTCACTGAAATCTCTGCTTCTCACACCCCTCAGTACCTTGTACCAGATTATGACATTTCAATTAATTAAATGAATCGAATTCATATTGATAGCAGCTTAGTACGCAGTTTCAAAGCTGGAAGGCTGACAGGAGGTCCCTTGTGTGGGGTCAGTAGACTGCAACTAAAATTACGGCATCTAAAGCCCTCCAATAGGTATTCACTAATCCAAACATCAGCCCTGGGGACCTGGGTCACTTGCTCAAGATTTCATATCGAATGTGGCGCAGGGTCACTGGGAGACGAGAAATGTAAAGCGCCCAGCACAGTTTCTAATTGACAAGAAGCGCTGAAATACACTCCTCAGGAGAAAAAAAATGGAACTGACAGTCTAGCCTCGAGCTCATCTTCTGGATTCCCGCATCCCCCACTTCGCGGCCGGGGCCCTCGGGCCCTCCACCCTCCACGCCACCCCCGGTCCCAGAGGCGCGACCAGGCATAGGTCCCCGCGGCCGGAGACCACTGACCCAACGTCAGAAACGCGCCGAGTACCCGCGCAGGCCCGACCGCCCTTCGGCTCGCCCTCCTCAGGCTGTGCGGCCGACAACGTCCCTACGCTTCCCACGACGCCCTGGGGATACCCGGCAGCCAGCCCGACTTACTGCCTAAAGCCCTGACCCCGGCCCCGGCCAAAACGCGGAGAAGACGAACCCGCCCCAACTGGACGCCGCCATCTTGGCGAGGGCGGGTCTTCAGAGCGCGGTGGGCGGAAAGCGGACTACGCCTCCCAGGATGCCCTGCGGGAGCGCCGGGCGTCGCGAAAGGCCTCATGGGCAATGGAGTTCCTCTTTCTGGAGACTTTGGAAGTTGGGGCAGGAGAGCTGCCCCAGCTTCCAGATCTGCTCATGGATTTGGAGACTAAAATAAAAGTTTAAGGCACACCGCCCCACCGGCTGACTGAACGGACCCCCTCCTGGCCAAAGGAATATCCTAAAATTAAATTGTCTGCCAGGAGGAGGGAGGTCAGACATGCCTTATGCCCCCCTCCCTTCTTGGAAATATGCTTTGTAACCCATTAACAGGCCTAAGGATATGCAAGACAAACCTTCAGGTCCTCAATTTACACAACAAATCTATGGCTGGTGGCTCATCCCTGGTAAACAGCGCCTTATGTTAAAACATTCCAAGCCTCAAAGCTGCCTGTCTTTAACCAATTACAAGCCAAAGAATCTTTAAACCCACCTATAACCTGTAAGCTCCTCCCTTAGAGATGTCCCACCTTTGGGGGCCAAACCAATGTATGCCTCCCACGTATTGATTTATGACTTTACCTGTATCCCCTGTCTCCCTGAAATGTATAAAACCAAACTGTAACCTAACCACATCCAGTCTACTTGCTCAAGGCCTCTTGGCAGTGGCTCCTGGTCAGGGTCCTCAAATTTGGCTGAGAATAAATCACTTTAAAATTATTATACAGCGTTTGACTTTTTTTCCATTGACAGGTTTGAGGGTCTGCTCGGCCAGGTGGCCACTCATTTGTTCATCTTTTTTAAGTTTGTATTCATTGCTCTCCATAATCTATACTAGCCGTGGAAGGGTATAAAAGATGACTCATATTTTAGCATGGCTAATTGTCAAGTTACCTGAACATGGGAAACAGTTGTGTGGGGCTTCAAGTTTGCCAGCCCCTTGAAGACAGTTTCCAAGTGTATCTTCACACAAACCCTGTGAAAAGTGTTCCACACTCCCTGAACTCTTATAACATCTTCAATTTTTATTAGGTCTCCACCAACTGTTAATAGCATGCACAAGAATACACTTACAATATCTCAAAATTATCCCCTTTCCCATTTGAGCACCTTGAGTGGACTATCTCAATAGCCTACTTAGGCTCTAGGTCGGGTATCATCCCTGTCTAATCCAGCTTCCATACAGGAATGAATGAGGTAGTCAAGGAGAAAATAATTTTGACTTCAGCTAAAAGTTTGAGAAACTGAGAAGAGGAATAGTGACAGATGAAGCTAGAAAGGCAAAAGCTAAAGTGAATGCCAGACTAAGGAATTTGTATTTGGAATATTTGCAAGAGATCTGTGGGTCAGGAAAATTCAGGAAGTGTTGATAGAGAAAGAACTGGAGACAGAGGACAGCCTAGGAGGCAAAAGGTCTACACTGGGAAATGACAGTGGGAATAGCCTGTGTTCAGTTCTCATCAGGCTTGACTCTGCTATGTTGCCTCCTCAGCAGCCTCCTTTGTATGCCTCTCCTCCCTGACTCCATGATATTCTATCCTCTGCTTCTCCTATGCCTGCTGTGTTTCAACCCCTCTCTTCCTAATAGCAAATATTCCTCAAACTTCTATTCCCTGACCAAGAATGACCCCTGGAAGTTTAGCTCCACGAGGACATGGGCTTTGCCTACTTCACAGCTATATCCCCAGCAACCTCAATCGTGCCTGGCTCATCACAGGATCTCAATATTTATGGAATGAATGAATGGCCTCTTAACATCACCATCCTTCCTCTCTCTCATCAGAATCAAAGTCTTGGAGCTACATTTGAAACTTTGTCTTTTGTCCATTAATCTAACTAGTGGTAACTCAAAGTATTACCTGCACAGTGTTCTTCCATTCCCATGGCTCCCTCTCCTACTATCAGACCCTCCTTAAGTCTCATCTGGGTTAGGATGATAGCCATTTAAATGGACTCCCATTTTACCCACCCCATCTTGCACATCACTCAGCTCAAAATTCTCTGCCAAAGAAGCTTCAATGATTCCTCAATGTCCGCTGCAGAAATGCTTCATTTTGATGTTTCAGTTCACTCATGTTCCCAACACTCTTTTCATGCTGCGTTTCTCAGTACTCACCTATTCTCCGGTCAAAGTGTTTCCAAGTGTGCCATATACCTTCCTGCCTGTGATCTTATTCATGTTGTCCCCTCTGGGAAGGATGTCCCTCATCTCAGGTCCTCCTTTCAATCCTATTTAACATAAAAGTCCATCTCAAATTCTAAGCCATCTGTAAATATTTTCCAGATCTCTCTAAACAAGGTATGATCTTTTCTTTCTGTAAGCCTTCAGGATAATATGTACCTCTCCTGTAGTTTCTGTCTTTGGCAAAGTCATATCTAGTCAGTTTGTTAGTGTCTCCAAGCCAGACGTTATACCGTATGTGCCCTGTAGCCCCTGTTGCCGTTGACAATAAAAAATATTAGTTGCATTATTATTGATAATACTGATATATGGCTTTGTATAATAGTTTACAGTGAAATTTTAAATCTTTTATTTCATTTGCTCCACAGGAAATCAGAGTCAAATCTGTAAAGATGTTGCCCCTACTCTGTACCCATGACAGTTTCACCCAAATATTCCCACCATGTGAGGGGCTGAACAAGAAAGATTAATAATGCTTCTTAAAGGTTGTGAGCATTTACTCTCTGCCAGGCAGATGCACAGGGTTTCCAAGCACTATCTCATTTCATTCTCATAAGGATCCCACAAGTTGGGAACTGATACTATTCCCATTTTACACATGAGGACGTTGAGGTAATGAGAGATAATTTTTACAAGGTTACACAGCAAATAAGTCTTAAATAACATTTGAATTCTGGCGATCAGACTGCAGGTCTGCACTCTTAACCACTGTTTCCATCCTCCTCAACAAAGCCAAGCAGCTGCTTGCCTGCCTGCTACCCTTCCTCCTTCCTTCCTTCTTTCCCTCCCTCCCGTTTTCTTTCATTCTACAAATCTGTTTTAGGACTTCTTCTCATGTGTGTGGCACTGGGGTAGTCCCAAGAGTGAGACAAACTGTGGCCAACACTGCCACCTGCTTACCCAATATGCTTCTCTCCTTCTTCCTTACTACAGACCCGCAATTTTATATGGTGCAAAATCTCCCATTCAGCTCAGGGTCGTCATGTGACACAGCTCCTGTCACAGAATAGTAATGATAGCTAACACGTACAGAGTGCTGACTGTATGCCAGGCACCATTGTAAGTGCTTTACTCATAGTAATTCATTCAATTAAAAGCCTTTAACAACCTTGTGAAGTAGATGCTATTAAAAGTAGAAGTCACTGAGTGAGGCTTCTGGGAAAGTCCTTTAAAAAGAAACATTAGTTGTTTTCCCTTAGTCTTGCCTTCTTTTCCACTTGAGATCTAGACACAATGGCTGGAGCTCTGGCAACCATTAAGAACATGAGGTTGGGCCAGGTGTGGTGGCTCATGCCTGTAATCCTAGCACTCTGGGAGGCCAAGGTGGGAGGATCACTTGAGCTCAGGTGTTTGATACCAGCCTGAGCAGACCCTGTCTCTACTAAAAAGAGAAAAATTAGCTCAGCATCATGGGCACACCTGTAGTCCCAGATACTTGGGAGGCTGAGGCAGGAGGATCACTTGAGTCCAGGAGTTTGAGGTTGCTGTGAGCTACAATGATGCTGCTACACTATACCCAGGGTGACAAAGCAAGACTGTTTCAAAGAAAGAAAAAAGAAAACAGAAAGAAAAAACAACATGAGGGTACAGATTATTCTATAAAGATCGAAAGAACTTAGATTCCTGATGGCATTGTAGAACTGACATTTCAGCCCTGGAGTATCTACCTCCTGACATTTTTTTCTGCAAGATAAAAAGTATTCTTTCATTTAAGTCACTGTTTGATGGGATCTCTTTTGATGGAGGGTTTATAGATGAATATAGCTCCCAAGTGAAGCACACACACAGCTTTTAAGGAGCTCAAAGTGGGTAGAGACAGGAGAAATATAAAAAAATAAAAATACAATGAAGTAAGTGTCATTATTCTTTTTGTGCATGCATAACTTGTATATGAGGGATCTTTAAAAAAATGCATGGAAAATGCATATTATGAAAAAACTATACATGCATTTCAGGTTTGGGGTTTTTTTTGCACCAAAATGAACTCATACTAACTTGTTATAACATATTTGAACAGGATCTAGTTTGAGGCACTAAAAAGGATAAGACATCAGTTTGAAAAGAACCCTTATCAGAGTACCATGAATTCTGCTAAATTTGAAGCGAGAACAATTTGAGGCTTGGGTGGGAGAATGGTGAAATTATTGATACTTTATGAAAAGTTTATAGGGACAATTCCCCAAAGAAATCAGCAGTTTACAAATGGTTAACTCATTTTTAAAAAGGATGAGACCATATTGAAGATGAAGCCTGCAGTAGCAGACCATCCACATCAATTTTTCGGGGAAAAAAGTTAATCTTGTTTTTGCCCTAATTGAAGAGGACCAACAATTAACAGCATAAATAATAGCCAACACTGTAAACATCTCAATTGGTTCAGCTTACACAATGCTGTCTGAAAAATTAAAGTTGAGCAAACTTTCCACTTGATTGTCATCAAAACTTTGGGTTTTTTTCTTCTGGAAACATTATCTTCCCAGCCAACAGTTGCCAAAACCATTGCTTCCAGACTGGCTGCACACAAGAGCAGAGCTTTCAGGAAATTTTAAACAAGTGAGATCAAAATCCTGAAGCATTTCTTCGAAGAATTATAACAGGAGTTGAGACAGCTTTATTGGTAAAATCCTGAGGACAAAGCACAATCAAAGCAATGGCTACCAAGGGGTGGACGTGGGCCAGTCTAGCAAAAGGGGTTGCCTAAGCCATTTTTTTTTGTTGTTGGCTTTGTGGAGGGTCGAACAAGGATATCATCTGCTTATCATGAGAGTGTTTTGAGAAAGTCAGCCAAAGCTTTAACAGAAAAACAACTGGGAAAGCCCCACCAGAGTCCTTCTCCACCAAGACAGTGCTCCTGCTCTCTCCTCTCATCCAACAAGGATGATTTTGTAAGAGTTTACATGGGAAATCATTAGGCATTCACTGTACAGTCCTGATTGGCTCCTTCTGACTTCTTTTTGTTCTCTAATCTTTTAATAGATCTGAAAAGGGCACGTGATTTTCTTTGATTAATGTGAAAAGGACAGCACGAATTCTTTAGGGATGGACTAAACGGTTGGTATCGTTGCTTACAAAGGTGTCTTGAACTTGAGGGAACTTATGTTGAAAAACAAAGTTTGTATCTTTTATTTTTAATATTTCAGTTCTATTTTCCATGAACTTTTGGAAGCCCTCTTTTATAAATTAGAGTGCAAACACAAACCTGGTGAGGCAGCTGGTGAGAAGTTTTAGACCTGAGAGATGTGGATGCTGATTCACAGGCGACCTCAGAGTCAGGGGGAGAGACTGAGGAGGCGACACTCGCCAGGACGTCATCTTCTTCTTATTACAATTCAGGGCACACAACCCAAGGGTCCATCGACAGGTGGCTGGATAAACAAAATGTGACTTATACATTCAGTGCAATATTATTCAGCCTTAAAAAAGATCGAAGCACTGATACATGCTACAAAATGGACACAAAAGGACAAACACTGTGTGATTCCACTTACATGTGGTACCTCGAAAAGGAAAATTCATAGAGACAGGAAGCAGAATTGTGGTTACCAGGGGTTGAGGGAAAGAGGGGGATGGGGACATATTTTATGTGGGCACAGTTTTGGTTTGGGAAGATGGACAGTGGTAATGGTTGCACAAGGTGAGTAGAGTTAATACCACTGAATTGTACGTTTAAAAATTGTTAAAGTGGTAAATTTTATGTTACGTATGTTTTATCACAAAAACTTTTTAAGAGAAATTCAGAGCACTTCATAAAACCTTCCCACAGCAGCATTCCTGAATTCTAATTGGCCTCGGGGCATTCACAGAAGGAACATTTGCAGAGTCAAGAACACATCTGCAGGCCTGCGCCCTATAATCCTAGCGCTCTAGGAGGCCGAGGCAGGCGAATGGCTCGAGGTCAGGAGTTCGAAACCAGCCTGAGCAAGAATGAGACACCATCTCTAATATAAATAGAAATCTCTAATATAAATAGAAATAAATTAATTGGCCAACTAATATATATAGAAAAAATTAGCCGGGCATGGTGGCGCATGCCTGTAGTCCCAGCTACTCGGGAGGCTGAAGCAGTAGGATTGCTTCAGCCCAGGAGTTTGAGGTTGCTGTGAGCTAGGCTATGCCACGGCACTCACTCTAGCCTGGGCAACAAAGCGAGACTCTGTCTCAAAAAGAAAAAAAAAGAACACATCTGCACACTTGCACAGGATCACAGATATTATTGGAAGAAAAGTAAAAGAGGTGGGGCAGGCCGGGTGGTGGCTCATGCCTTTAATCCAAACGCTCTGGGAAGCCGAGGCGGGCGGATGGCGGGCAGATGGCTTGAGCCCGGGAGTTTGAGGTTGCTGTGAGCTAGCCTGAGGCCAAGGCACTCACTCTAGCCTGGGCCACAAAGTGAGACTTTGTCTCAAAATAGGTAAAGCCTATATGTTAGAAACAGAATAGTATTGGCATGGAGGCTGAGATGTCTCCAAAATGAGAGCAGCAGCACTCATCCGGGGTTGCTTCACCTCTTGGCTGTTGTAATGCTGCTATGCACATGGCTGTATATTGTTGAATATTGAACCAGGCTTGCATTCCTGGGATAAACTCCACTTGATTATGGTATACTCTATGTTTATATAGTTTTATATGTTTTTGAATTAGATTTGCTAAAGTTTTGTTTAGAATTTTTGCGTTTAGGGACATGAAGGTCTTTAGATTTCCTTTCTTGTAAGGTCTATGTGATTTCACTATTGTGGGGATGCTGGTCTCATAGAATGAATGTGGAAATTCCCTACACTCCACTTTTATGCACTAGATAGTGAGGAATTGGCATTATATCTTCCTTCCATGTTTGGTAGAATTCATCAGTGAGGTCATCTGGACCTGATGTTTTATTTGCGGGAAAGGTTGAATTATAAATTTGATTTCAACTTGAAAAATATAGGTCATTTCTATTTTGATTATTTGTTCTGGGCTGAAGTCTGCTAGCTTGTGTCTTTTTAGGAATTTGTCCATTTCACTTAAGTTCTGGAATTTTTTGGCATAAATGTGTTCATGATGTTCTATTATCATATACTATCTATAGAATATGTGATAATGTCACCTCTCTCATTCTTGTTATTGGTTATTTATTTCTTCTCTCCCTCCTTATTTCTGATGAGTGTGGCGAGAGCATTGTCAAGTTAATTGATCATCTCAAAGAAATAGCTTTGTGTTTTAATGATTTTCTCTGTTGTTTTTCTATTTTCTATTTCATTGATTTGTACTCTGAAGTAAGCCTCCAGGGAAGAAGATCCCTCAAGGCCATTTTTAGTTTTCAAAGACAATCATCTGAAAGTACTCCAGTCAGCAAGGTAAATGGTGACTAAGCAGATGTCTAGTAACAGAAAGAGCCCTTTTGTGTTCCTGACAAGGCTTATACTCCCAGATGGGCTGCAGAAGCCCTCCTTAACCACTCCTCCAGTGTTACCCAATGAGCACCAATGGGCTCTCCCATGAAGGCATCTGTTAAAGCTTCATAATGCAATTCAGTCCCGTGCCACAAATGTGCCTGTGTACTTTCTCTGTGCAAGGCATAGCATGGGTACTGTGGAAAGAGACTGAAACAGGAAGAACATACATCCTGTGACGCCACAGAGTGCTCAGCACAGTGGGGGAGACCAGTAAATCTTTCCTGAAGGAGGGTCTCATGAGGTGATGGGGTGAGCCCACAGCAGAGGTCTGTATCTGGCTGGAATGTGGAAGTGTGGAGGACAGAAGGAGGCGTCTCAGCAGAGTGCTGGGGCAGCACAGGGCAGTGACCACGCACTGCATGCAGCGTAGCTGAGGGAAGCAATTTGAAATACCTGCCAGTCACTTCCCATCACATTCCTGGACTGGTCCATGAGGAAGGAGTTGTCCATCTTATTTCAGCATTTCAGAGGCATCAGCGGGTTGCAAACCGAAAAAGACAAGCAGCAATGCCTACACATGCAGAGATGTTTGTCAATGACAATTTCTAGCTAGTTAGGAGGTCAATGCTAAGGACCTCACTGTGCTTCCTGTGAACATGGATGTTGATTTCTTTCTGGGTAGAGAGCCTTTGGTATTTTGAAGATAAAATTCCACGCTTTGCTTTGGGACAAATTCCAAAAATACAAGCTTTATTCAAATTTACCTTTCTTTTTATCTTTCTGAGTTGTCCAAGTTCAAAAGTATTGCTTAATAAATCTGTTTCTAAACTCACTTTGTTGTACCAGCATGAACTGTCCCCAGGGCAAAGATCACAGGTTACTTTTGCCTGGAAATTTGTAATTGGGAATCTCAGCAGCAGATGCTAATCAATTATTATTGTGCTTGTGAGTAAATCATTGGCCATGTGTGTGGCTTTTAGTCAAAATATGAGTACATTCCCTGTGTTGGGTGCAAGTTTTGTGCCTGCACTTCTCCTGCCTGCTGCGTTACACGAGCTGGGGATCCAGGCGGCTGGGTTGCTCCGGGCTGCGGTTCTGCCATGGCTCCTGCGGCGCTGCCCGGGCCCCTGGCCCTGTGTGTGTGTCTGCTGCTGACGTCCGGCCTGGCCGACGCAGGCAAGCTGCTGGTGGTGCCCATGGACGGCAGCCACTGGTTTACCATGCGGTCCGTGGTGGAGAATCTCATCCACAAAGGGCACGAGCTGGTTATGGTCATTCCGGACGTGAGTTGGCGACTGGGACAATTACTGAATTGTACAGTGAAGACTTATAAAACTTCTCACATCCTGGAGGATTTGAACCGTGAGTTTGTGAGCTTTGCCGATGCTCAATGGATAAAGCGGGGACAAACTCTACATTCTTTAATGAATCCAGCGAGAAGTTTTTTCGAAATTGTTTTTTCACACTGTAGGGATTTGTTTAATGACAAAAAATTAGTAGAATACCTAAAAGAGAGTTCTTTTGATGCTGTTTTTCTGGATCCTTTTGATATGTGTGGCTTAATTGTGGCCAAGTATTTTTCGCTCCCCTCTGTGGTCTTCAGCAGGGGAATATTTTGTCATTATCTTGAGGAAGGTGCCCAGTGCCCGGCTGCTCTTTCTTATGTTCCCAGAATTCTTTTAGAGTTCTCAGATGCCATGACTTTCAAGGAGAGAGTACGGAACTATATCTTCCACTTGGAGGAACATTTATTTTGCCCTGATTTTTTCAAAACTGTCTTAGAAATTGCCTCTGAAATCCTCCAGACACCTGTCACGGCGTATGACCTCTTCAGCCACACATCAATCTGGCTGCTGCGAACCGACTTTGTTTTGGACTATCCCAGGCCTGTGATGCCCAACATGATCTTCGTCGGTGGCATCAACTGCAACCAGGGAAAGCCACTGTCTGAGGTGAGTTGTCTCTCTTGTAGCTCATGAGGAATTATCTGGCTTTGGACATTAAGAGAAGAAAAAAGTTTCCTTCCTTAGCTGTAATGTGTCATTTCCATTTGTTAGATTTTGAATTTTTCCTATTTTAACAAATTATTTTGTGCCAGTTCCCTTAATGTGGGTTAGCAAATATTATAAGTCTGCCCGTTGATGTGTACATGTATACACTTGATATAGTTGCACATAATTTTTACGCTGTACTTTTTATAAATTGAAATGGGGTTTTCTCTGTTGCTCAGGCTGGCCTCGAATTCCTGGCTCAAACAGTCGTCTTGCTTCAGCCTACTGGCCAGCTGAGACTACAGTCTTATGCCACCATGCCCCACCATAAGGATGTTTTTGTTTTGTTTTTTTTGTTTGTTTGTTTTTTATACAGGGTCTCATTCTTTTGTCCAGGCTAAAGTGCAGTGGCATCATGATAGTTCACCGCAATTTCAAACCCTGGGCTTAAGCAATCCTCCTCCCTGAGCCTCCCACGTCAATAGGACTACAGGCCCGTGTTACCAAGCCCAGATAATCTTTTTAAAATATTCTGTAGAGACAGGTCTGGCTCTGTTTCTCAGGCTGGTCTCAAACTCCTGGGCTCAAGTCGTCCTCCTGCCTTGGCCTCCAATGTGCTAGGACTACAGACAGGCGTGGGCCACTGCCCAGCTCAGGCTGCATTTATTAAGTCTTTTTGGAAAAGTAATAAAAGATACAGTAAGAGAAGAAACTTCCCTTTCTTGCTAATCCCGTGCTACTCCCTACAGGAAAATGCTTTTAGCACTTTTGTATGCATTGTTTTCAATTTTTGAAATCATATTCTATAACTACATATGGCTAATATGAATCGTCACATCTATATTATTAAAATATAACCTATTAATAAAATCAGGATGTACATGTTCTTCTTTACTTTGCACTTTTCACTTGCTGATAAATCGTAGAATTGTGTGTAGCTGCTTCAGTTTTCACTTGTCATTTTCATAGATATATTGGCCATTTGCATTTCCTCTTTTGTGAAATTCATCTTGACATTCTTTGTTCATATGTATATAGCTATTTGTCTTTTTATAACTCATTGTAGTAGTCTCTTACGTGTTAAGGATGTTAATCCATCGCTTTTTATATGTGCTGCAAGTATTTTTTCCTTAGCTTTACTTCATCTCTTGTCATAAGGGGTTTTGGTGGTTGAGTAGTCACATTGGTTAACTTTTTCTTTAATGGTTTCTGGATTTCAACTTGTTTACGTCTTTCTAAGCCCCAAATATAGAAATTTCCCCTCTATATTATGTTTTACTGTTTTCAATTCCTCTAATGGTGATAGTATTATTCATTTTTACAATAAGCACTTGAATCTATGCAAAGTGAATATCTTTTTCTTTTCTGATAGTCCATTGTCCTGATGCCATTTAATCAAAAATTATTTAGCCATTGAATTGAAATGCATCTTTATCATACTTTAAATTTATATCAATACATTTATTTGCATGTGCTTCTGAGCGCTCTGTGTTGTCCACTGATTTCTCTATTTATGTACCAGCACCATATTTTGATCATAATAGCTTTGTAGTAAATTTTCACATCTGGCAGGGAAAGCCCCATACTAAATATACTTTTCTAAAGGTTCTTGTTGATCCTCATAATTTATGCTCCTTCATAAACTTAAAATGCTTTTGTTTAGTTTCAAAAACTAATAAGAAACCTTTAGGATTGTGTTTTTATTACATTAAATATTTATATTAATTGAGAAAGACTGGCAACCTTTTGTTATATAATCTTCCTTTGCAGGAAATATATATTCTGCTTTATTTATCCAGATTTTGTTTTATGTATATCAATAAAATTTTGCACCACACATTAGCATTTTTTCTTTATATTTGATGGAATTTATGCTAGGCCTTTATTATTTTCTAAACTTTTGTTCTAAGGGCAATTTTTCCATTTCTATTTTGAACCAACTATAGATGATTGAAATACAGCTTTGGTTTTTGTCATTTTACCATGGAGGGACTAAGTATATTTATCTATTGTTCTGGCTTCCTCCAAAGTTCAGTAGACTTTGTAAGAGTCACATTCTCTCATCATTGGCAGATGTTTGGTGAGTTGACTTTGAGCCAATCACTGGAAGTGAAATAATGCTCTAGAAAGCGGGAAGACTATAGTTTCAGGCCTTTCCCAATTAGGCATGACTTCCTTGGCAAGAGCAGTCAAGAAGATGCACGTAACAGGACCCTTAGGAGGCTGAGCCTGGCAAAGGGCTCCTCCCACCTTTACCTTCCATAAGCCACAGCAGGGAGCACCACCCAGGGTCTGATGCGCCCTGCCCTCTAGCCAAGGGTGGGGCCCTGCGATTTCCTGGGTCACCCAGAGGGCTTCAGAGATACAGAAAGCCACATATAATTTTATATTGCCTAGCATATAGCTGTGTCTATAAAATGTGAACCATAAGGAGCAATACATGGTTTCATATATGTTTAGCTATATATACCTATAAAAATCGATGTAATGATTTCATACACATTAAGGGACATGTAAATAAAAAAGCTCTTACACATGTGGATGGTTGCATATGAATGCATATATTTATAATTATAATTATAAAGGAAGCTGAATTCTGACAGAAGTCTTAAGACAGAGGGCTCTTTGGTAAAGAGCCTTGAATACAGCACAGCTGCAAAAGTCAATTTTGATGGAAAGACGTACAGATGTTATACAACCCTCCTGCCTTGTTTCGGATGGGCAGGCCGTGTCTGGGAAGAGCGTGCCGTGCATCGCGCCTGCTGGAGAGCAGGAGTCAGAGTCTGAATCCATGTGTGTGATGAGGAGGGAACATGCTTCACCATAGAGTAACAGAGTCATTGTAACCCAGTCATAGTCTCTGCATGTGTGTGTGTGAGCATGGGTGTTTGAGTGTGCACATGTCATATTCTGTTTGTGTGCCTATGCATGTCTTTGAATGTGCCCATATGCATGTGTTTGTATGTTGTGTGGCAGGCTCTTTGTGGTAACAAAATATCATGGAGCTGCCCAGGGGATTATATCCAGTGATGTAATTGGATATAATACTTTGACAAGAGTGGCAGACCATCACTCCAAAGAACATTAAGGTTGGTTTGATTTTCCAAACTTTTTCATTATTTGGTCAGCTCCAGCAGAACTCATGACTGGGTCTAGCTGGGAAGAATTCAGGTTGAGTCCACATAGCCCAGGGCAGTTGTGGGAGACCTGGGGTGGGACGTGGTAAAAGAGCAATAACACACCTGTGCTTCCCTCATTTCTCTCAGATGCTGGTTCCGATTTTAATTCAAATTTAGCTGTTAGTGGGTGATTCCAATTCCTCCCATCAAGATTCTGTCTTTCAACGTTTTATTATCAAAGTTTTCAAACTTACATGAGGGAGAGAGTACAGTGTGATGAGCATCCATTGATCTACCTTGGTTAAATAATTTTCAATATTTTGCTATATTGATTCATCTATCCCCTATTTCCTTTCTAAGAACATTTTTGGTTGTCATGTTTTAAAGTAAATTCTTGACATGCCATTCCATCTGTAAATACTTCACTAAGTACAATAAATAAGGACAATTTGTTACATAGCCCCAATATCCTTATCACACCTAACATAGTCAATAATTCTTCAATATTATATAACTTCTAGTCCATAATTAAATTTCCTCCAGTTGTCTGGAAAAAAATGTATTTTGCATTCTGATCAATGAAATAGAATTGAGAATCCAGAAATAAACCAATACATCCTTAGGCAATGAATTGTTTGGAATGTACTAACACCACCCAAATGGGGAAGAAGAGTCTCCTCTACACATAGTGCAGGACAACTGCACATCCACATGCAAAAGGATGGAGGTGGACCCTTACCCAGAGACCTACATAGAAAAGCTAAAACTGTAAAACTGTTAGAAGAAAATACTGGGGCAGGTCTCCATGACCTTGGATGCAGCAATGGTTTATTGGATAGGAAAGCAAAAAGCACAAGAAACAAAAACAAAAAAAATAGATAAATTTGACTTTTTCAAAGTAAAAATGTTTGCGTATCAAGGTATACTCAGAAGAGAGTGAAAAGAGAACCCATGTGGGCTCACAAAGATGTACAGATCACACACCTGCTTGCTGTAGACACTCCCTCCCTGAACCATCCTAGTTTCTACTTTGCTATGGAACTTCCTGACAGGTCAGCCCAGCCAGAGCTGCCATGTGCCATAGTACCTACCCCTTCTGTAGCTCTCTGAGATCCCTGGTGTCACAGGTGACGAGTAGATCACTCTTGCACCCTTTGCCACTTCTTCCTCCTCCCACCCTGAGAACACGATGGCAAACACCACATACCACCTCTCTGGCCCATTCCAAATGTTCGGGTAGTGCTCTGTGCCTGCCACCCCCCAACCAGCCATCAAAGTCCACCATGATCCTGTCTTGACTGGGTTCGCTGGCCTTATTTTATGCATCTGTCCAGCTCTTGTCTCACAAGCTCCCAAGCTATTTTTCCTCCCCACTCCATTCCTTTTCCTAGCTTGTTCCCCACTCTTGTCTTTCCTTTGTGTCACTTCCTCAGCATAAACCCTGCCCCAGAGAGGTGAAAGGGGAAAGGGCATCCCATTGCGTGACTGATACTGGGAAAGTTTTGGTAATTATTTAACAAGATAGGAGCTTGTACCCTGAGATGTGGTTTCAACACTTGAGTACTATAGGAGGTGGTTCAACACACTCACATTACCTTGCGTAAGAGCCTGAGTCTAAATAGGTGAAATGGGGAGAAAATATCCCACCTCTCAGAGCAGTTCAAATACAAGGCTGCATGATGAAATATGACAATGTGTGCAGCAGCCTGGCATATGACCGTTGAGTCAGCAGTAGCCATGATTAGGTGAGTGACATTCATTTTCTAGCACAATCATTTCCAATTTCCACAATGTTAGTAATATTCACCCTACATTCAGGCTGTCTTCAAAACGACACGACCAGATGCCAACATTCTCTTCTTGAAGCAACCTCCCACGAATTATTTCATCTTCAGATGGGTGGACTGTCCCCTTAGGGAGACTTCACGCATTAAATTTAAAGGAAGCCAACAGATACTGGCTACTTACCACTGTGGCAGGAGCTGCCCTTACACAGACGCCAGCATGATCTGTGGGCCTACTTTACAGATGGTGAAACTGAGGCACAGAGAGTTTGAATGATTCACCCAAGGTCATGGCTCTAGAAAGGGGGAGGCCAGGATTCAAACCCAAACATTCTTTTTGAAAAAATTGAGACGTAATTCACATACTTTATAATAATAATTTTTCCTCACCCCAGACAGAAACCCCATGCCCACTGGCAGTCACTTCCCCTTTGTCCCTTCTCCTAGCCCTGGGCACAAATTTACTGTCTCTATAGATTTGCTTATTCTGGGCATTCCATAGAAATGGAATCACAGAATACATGGTCCTTTATGACTGGCTTCTTTCACTTAGTGTCATGGTTCGTTTGTAGCATGAATCAGTATTTCATTGCTTTTCATGGCTGACTTGTATTCCATTGTTCAGATATACCACATTTGTTAGTTGATGGACATTTGGGTTGTTCCCATGTTTCACTCATGAAAATATCATGCTGCTGTGAACCTTTGTGCACAATGAACCCTGGCATTTTGATTTTAGATCCTGTGTGCCTAATACCCTCTACACTTGATTGCCTCCCTATGCAGACAGGAATCTTCTTGAGAAATGTCCCGCCTGTGGCCTTTAGGTAATGTCATACTCAGTGCAACGTGCTTAGAGGGGATTCGACTTACATCACATGGTCTCTCAGCATGTATGTAGCAGACATGAGTTGGTTTTGGTGGTTTTAGCTACAGAGTACCATGCAGCTGGCTGTTTCCTATTATTTGATATTGAAGATTCTTCATTCAACAAATGTCCACGGATACCCTCTGTGTGCCTGGCTGAGTGCTGGGAACACGGCCCTAGTCAAATGAACGTGGCTTTGCCTGTATAATAGAGAGGAAGATGATCAGTCTTTAATTTCTTCCCTTTTCCATGCTGATTATTTGACACACTGGAATAATCCTCTTCAAATAGGTCCCCAAACACTGTGAAACTAAATACTACCCCTAAGAAAACATGACATGCTATGTAAATGCTTTTATTTTTAAGATAATTTTTTCCCCCAAATCTCCTACCTTATACTTGGGAGTATCCATTTTGGGAAATTGTTCCTTAGAAAGTATGTACAGTACCTTGAGTTTTGGAGGTAACAAGATCTGGATTTTTTTCTTCTTCCATCCCTGCCAGGATCCTAACTACTCGTGTGACCTTGGGCAGGTTATTAACCTATATTCTTTTGTATAAAATAGGATACTGTATGTTCCCTAGGGTCACTTAAACAGTCAAATGACATAATGAAAGAAAAGCATTTAGTGCACACAGTTTGGCCCAGGACAAACCATAGCAGTTTTTCAATAACACATGTTTACATCACTAATGAGAAAAGAAAGAAAACACATCACCATGCCTAATTTACTACTGGGGTGGTAAACGCAATCCTAGATTCCAAAGGTTGACAGAGATCTTGGGACCATCTATCACTCACTGAAATCTCTGCTTCTCACACCCCTCAGTACCTTGTACCGAACTATGACATTTCAATTGATTAAATGAATCAAATTCGTATCGATAGTAGTTTAGTGCGCAGTTTCAAAGCTGGAAGGCTGAGAGGTTCCTTGTGTGGGGGGTGGGGAGACTGCGATTAAAATTATGGCGCCTAAAGCCCTCTAATATGTATTCACTAATCCAAACATCAGCCCTGGGGACCTGGGTCACTTGCTCAAGATTTCATATCGAATGTGGCGCAGGGTCACTGGGAGACGAGAAATGTAAAGCGCCCAGCACAGTTTCTAATTGACAAGAAGCGCTGAAATACACTCCTCAGGAGAAAAGCACAAAAAATGGAACTGACAGTCTAGCCTCGAGCTCATCTTCTGGATTCCCGCATCCCCCACTTCGCGGCCGGGGCCCTCGGGCCCTCCACCCTCCACGCCACCCCCGGTCCCAGAGGCGCGACCAGGCAGAGGTCCCCGCGGCCGGAGACCACTGACCCAACGTCAGAAACGCGCCGAGTACCCGCGCAGGCCCGACCGCCCTTCGGCTCGCCCTCCTCAGGCTGTGCGGCCGACAACGTCCCTACGCTTCCCACGACGCCCTGGGGATACCCGGCAGCCAGCCCGACTTACTGCCTAAAGCCCTGACCCCGGCCCAGGCCAAAACGCGGAGAAGACGAACCCGCCCCAACTGGGCGCCGCCATCTTGGCGAGGGCGGGTCTTCAGAGCGCGGTGGGCGGAAAGCGGACTACGCCTCCCAGGATGCCCTGCGGGAGCGCCGGGCGTCGCGAAGGGCCTCATGGGCAATGGAGTTCCTCTTCCTGGAGACTTTGGAAGTTGGGGCAGGAGAGTTGCCCCAGTTTGCAGATCTGCTCATGGGTTTGAGAGTCCGTTCTGCCAGGTGGTCACTCATCCGTTCACGGTTTTTAAGTTCGTATTTATTGCTGTGCATAATCTATACTAGCTGCGGCAGGGTATACAAAGATCACTCGTCTTTTAGCATGGCTAATTGTCAATTACCTGAACATGAGAAACAGTTGTGTAGGGCTTCAAGTTTGCCAGCTCCTTAAAGACAATTTCCAAGTGTAACTTCACTACACCCTGTGAAAAGTGTTCCACACTCCCTGAGCTTTGATAACATCTTCAATGTTTATTTGGCCTCCACCAATGTTAATAGCATGCATAAGAATACACTTAATATATCTAAAAATTATCACCTCTTTCCCACTTGAGCACCTTGGGTGGACTATCTCAATAGCCTACTTAGGCTCAATGTCTGGTATCATCCCTGTCTAATCCATCTTCCATACAGGTTTGAATGAGGGAGTCAGAAAGAAAATAATTTTGATTTCAGCTAAAATTCTGAGAAATTGAGAATAGGGATACAGATAGAAGATGCTAGAAAGGCAGGAACTAAAGTGAATGCCAGACCAAGGAATTTGTATTTGAAATATTTGCAAGAGATCTGTGGGTCAGGAAAATTCAGGAAGTGTTGATAGGGAAAGAACTGGAGGCAGAGGACAGCCTAGGAGGCAAAAGGTCTACACTGGAAAATGACAGTGGGAATAGCCTGTGTTCAGTTCTCATCAGGCTTGACTCTGCTATGTTGCCTCCTCAGCAGCCTCCTTTGTATGCCTCTCCTCCCTGGCTCCATGATATTCTATCCTCTGCTTCTCCTATGCCTGCTGTGTTTCAACCCCTCTCTTCCTAATAGCAAATATTCCTCAAACTTCTATTCCCTGACCAAGAATGACCCCTGGAAGTTTAGCTCCACGAGGACATGGGCTTTGCCTGCTTCACAGCTATATCCCCAGCAACCTCAATCGTGCCTGGCTCATCACAGGATCTCAATATTTATGGAATGAATGAATGGCCTCTTAACACCACCACCCTTCCTCTCTCTCATCAGAATCAAAGTCTTGGAGCTACATTTGAAACTTTGTCTTTTGTCCATTAATCTAACTAGTGGCAACTCAAAGTATTACCTGCACAGTGTTCTTCCATTCCCATGGCTCCCTCTCCTCCTATCAGACCCTCCTTAAGTCTCACCTGGGTTAGGATGATAGCCATTTAAATGGACTCCCATTTTACCCACCCCATCTTGCACATCACTCAGCTCAAAATTCTCTGCCAAAGAAGCTTCAATGATTCCTCAATGTCCGCTGCAGAAATGCTTCATTTTGATGTTTCAGTCCACTCATGTTCCCAATACTCTTTTCATGCTGCGTTTCTCAGTACTCACCTATTCTCCGGTCAAAGTGTTTCCAAGTGTGCCATATACCTTCCTGCCTGTGATCTTATTCATGTTGTCCCCTCTGGGAAGGATGTCTCTCATCTCAGATCCTTCTTTCAATCCTATTTAACATAAAAGTCCATCTCAAATTCTAAGCCATCTGTAAATATTTTCCAGATCTCTCTAAACAAGGTATGATCTTTTCTTTCTGTAAGCCTTCAGGATAATATGTACCTGTCCTGTAGTTTCTGTCTTTGGCAAAGTCATATCTAGTCAGTTTGTTAGTGTCTCCAAGCCAGAGGTTATACCGTATGTGCCCTGTAGTCCCTGTAGCAGTTAGCAATAAAAAATATTGAATTATCATTGATGATAATGACATATGGCTTTGTATAATAGTTTAAAGTGAAATTTTAAATCTTTTATTTCATTTGCTCCACAGGAAATCAGAGTCAAATCTGTAAAGATGTTGCCCCTACTCTGTACCCATGACAGTTTCACCCAAATATTCCCACCATGTGAGGGGCTGCACAGGGAAGATTAATAATGCTTTTTAAAGGTTGTGAGCATTTACTCTGTGCCAGGCAGATGCACAGGGTTTCCAAGCACTATCTCATTTCATTCTCATAAGGATCCCACAAGTTGGGAAGTGATACTATTCCCATTTTACACATGAGGATGTTGAGGTACTGAGAGAGAAATACTTTTTACAAGGTTACACAGCAAATAAGTCTTAGAAATAAGATTTGAATTCTGGTGATCCAACTCCAGGCCTGCACTCTTAACCACTGTTTCCATCCTCCTCCTCAACAAAGCCAAGCAGCTGCTTGCCTGCCTGCTACCCTTCCTCCTTCCTTCTTGCCTTCACTTCAGTATTCTTTCATTCTACAAATTTGTTTTAGCGCTTCTCATATATCTGGCACTGGGATATTACATAGAGTGAGATGGACTGTGGCCAACACTGCCACCTGCCTACCAAGTATGCTTTGCTCCTTCTTCCTTACTAATAGACCCCCAGTTTTATAGGGTGCAAAACCTGCCATTCATCTCAGAGTAGTCATGTGACCCAGTTCCAGTTAATGAATGATAACAATAGCTAACATGGACAGAGTACTGGCTGTGTGCCAGGCCCCATTGTAAGCGCTTCTACATGTAGTAACTCATTTAATTAAAAGTCTTTAACAACGTTGTGAGGTAGATACTATTAAAAGTAAAAGATACTGGGTGATGCTTCTGGGAAAGTTCTTTAAAAGGAAACATTAGTTGTTTTCCCTTTGCCCTGATTTCTTTTCCACTTGAGATCTAGATATGAGGGCTGGAGCTCTGGCAACCATTAAGAACATGAGGTTAGGCCAGGCGTGGTGGTTAATGCCTGTAGTCTTAGCATTCTGAGAGACTGAGGTGGGAGGATCGCTTGAGGTCAGGTGTTGGAGACCAGCCTGAACAAGAGTGAGAGCCTGTCTCTACTAAAAATAGAAAAATTAGCTGGGCATCATGAGCACACCTGTAGTTCTAGCTACTGGGGAGGCTGAGGCAGGAGGATCACTTGAGCCCAGGAATTTGAGGTTGCAATAAGCTATGATGATGTCACTACACTCTACCCAGGGCAACAAAGCAAGACTGTCTCAAAAAAAAAAAAGAAAGAAAAAGAAAAAGAAAAGAAAAACAACATTAGGGTGTAGATTACCCTATGAAGACTGAAAAAACTTAGATTCCTGATGGCATTGTAGAACTGACATGTCAACCCTGGAGTATGTCCCTCCTGACATTTTTTTCTGCAAGATAAAAAGTATTCTTTCATTTAAGTCATTGTTTGATGGGGTCTCTTTTGATGGAGTATTTATAGATGAATACAGTTCCTAAGTGGGACCCAAGGATTGCCTTTGAGGGGCTCAAAGTGGGTAGAGACAACAGAAATAAAAAAAATAAAAATATAATGAAGTACGTGTCATTATTCTTTCCTTGTATGCATAACTTGTATATGAGGGATCTTTTAAAAAATGCATGGAAAATGCATATTATGAAAAAACTATGCATAGATTTCAGGTGTTTTTTTTTTTTTTTTTTTTGCACCAAAATGAACTTATACTAACTTGTTATAACATATTTGAACAGGATCTAGTTTGAAGCACTAAGAAGAATAAGACCTCAGTTTGAAAAGAACCCCTATCAACGTACCACGAATTCTGCTAAAATTGAAGCGAGAACAATTTGAGGCTTGGGTGGGAGAATGGTGAAATTATTATGAAAAGTTTATAGGGACAATGCCCTCAAAGAAATCAGCAGTTTACAAATGGTTAACTCATTTTTAAAAAGGATGAGACCATATTGAAGATGAAGCCTGCAGTAGCAGACCATCCACATCAATTTTTCGGGGAAAAAAGTTAATCTTGTTTTTTCCCTAATTGAAGAGGACCAACAATTAACAGCAGAAATAATAGCCAACACTGTAAACATCTCAATTGGTTCAGCTTACACAATGCTGTCTGAAAAATTAAAGTTGAGCAAACTCTCCACTTGATTGTCATCAAAACTTTGGGTTTTTTTCTTCTGGAAACATTATCTTCCCAGCCAACAGTTGCCAAAACCATTGCTTCCAGACTGGCTGCACACAAGAGCAGAGCTTTCAGGAAATTTTAAACCAGTGAGATCAAAATCCTGAAGCATTTCTTCGAAGAATTATAACAGGAGTTGAAACAGCTTTATTGGTAAAATCCTGAGGACAAAGCACAATCAAAGCAATGGCTACCAAGGGGTGGATGTGGGCCAGGGAAGCAAAGGTCATGGCAACTATTCTGGGGGGTTGCCCAAGGCATTTTGTTTTTGGTTTTGTGGAGGGTCCAAGAAGGATATCATCTGCTTATCATGAGAGTGTTTTGAGAAAGTCAGCCAAAGCTTTAACAGAAAAACAACTGGGAAAGCCCCACCAGAGAGTCCTTCTCCACCAAGACAGTGCTCCTGCTCTCTCCTCTCATCCAACAAGGACGATTTTGTAAGAGTTTACATGGGAAATCATTATGCATCCACCTTACAGTCATGATTTGGCCTCTTCTGACTACTTTTTGTTTTCTAATCTTTTAACCACTTTGGTTTGGTGCTCACCGGCCGCGAAACCTTGCCCACAGCCGGCACTCTTTGTCTGCACAATAGTTTGTGCTGTGCATTGACGATGGATCCGTTTTGCTCTTGTGTGATTAGGAAAGCTTTAAAACACTGAAAGCTTGTTTTACTTTACAGGCAGCTTTACTTGTAATGTAAATCAGAATAGGTAACATATACATATATGTTTTCATTACGTTATTTTTAAATGTTCACAATTTTATTTTGATAAATGAAAAATTAGAAAAGTCATATCACGGCCGTCGGCTAAAGTCGCTGTGCACGTTCATCTGTGGCTATCGACTATCATCGATGCTCGTACCGAAGTGGTTAGAAATCTGAAAAGGGCAGGCAAGTTTCTTCGGTTAAAGGTGAAAAGGACAGCACACATTCTTTAGGGATGGACAAAATGGTTGGTATCGTTGCTTACAAAAGTGTCTTGAACTTGTTGGAACTTATGTTGAGAAATAAAGTTTATATTTTTTAATATTTTTAATATGTCAGTTCTATTTTCCACAAACTTTTGGAAGCCCCCTTTTATAAATTAAACAGCAAACACAAACCTGGTGAGGCAGCTGGTGAGAAGTTTTAGACCTGAGAGATGTGGATGCTGATTCACAGGCGACCTCAGAGTCAGGGGCAGAGACTCAGGAGGCGACACTCGCCAGGACGTCATCTTCTTCTTATTACAATTCAGGGCACACAACCCAAGGGTCCATCGACAGGTGGCTCAATAAACAAAATGTGACATATACATTCAGTGAAGTATTATTCAGCCTTAAAAAAGATCGAAGCACTGATACATGCTACAAAATGGACACAAAAGGACAAACACTGTGTGATTCCACTTACATGTGGTACCTCGAAAAGGAAAATTCATAGAGACAGGAAGCAGAATTGTGGTTACCAGGGGTTGAGGGAAAGAGGGGGATGGGGAGTTATTTTTTGTGGGCACAGTTTTGGTTTGAGAACATTGACAGTGGTAATGGTTGCACAAAGTGAGTAGAGTTAATGCCACTGAATTGTACATTTAAAAATTGTTAAAATGGTAAATTTTATGTTATATATGTTTTATCACTATAACTTTAAAAAAAAATTGAGAGCAGTTCATAAAACCTTCCCACAGCAGCATTCCTGAATCTTAATTGGCCTCAGGGCTGTCACAGAAGGAACATTTGTAGAGTCAAGAACACATTTGCAGACTCGCACAGGTCACGACTATTATTGGAAGTAGAAAGAGGTGGGGCAAAGGATATAAAACAGGTGAAGCCTATATGCTAAATACAGAACAGTTGGTGGCATGGAGACTGAGATGTCTCCAAAATGAGCGCAGCAGCACTCATCCTGGGTTGCTTCACCTTTTGGCTGTTGTGAGTAATATTGCTATGGTCATGGCAGTATAACCTTAGATGTTGAACCAGGCTTGCATTCCTGGGATAAACTCCACTTGATTATGGTATACTCTATTTTTATATATATTATGTATTTTTATATGTTTTGAACTAGATTTGCTAAAATTTTGTTTAGAATTTTTGCATCTAGGGACATGAGGTTCTTTAGATTTTCTTTCTTATAAGGTCTATATGGTTTCAGTATTGTGGGGATGCTGGTCTCATAGAATGAATGTGGAAATTCCCTACACTCCAATTTTGTGCACTAGATAGTGAGGAATTGGCATTATATCTTCCTTCCATGTTTGGTAGAATTCATCAGTGAGGTCATCTGGACCTGATGTTTTATTTGTGGGAAAGGTTGAATTATAAATTTGATTTCAACTTGAAAAATATAGGTCATTTCTATTTTTTTATGTTAAAGTTTATTTTATTCCAGTGTTTGCTAACTGTTTTCAGATTTTATGTAAAAGTGATAGTCTAAAAAAAAAGGTATTTCCAAAAAGACACAACATAGACTTACACTACTACTCTTTGCAAATCTTAAGAATTTTCTCTTATCACCAGGAATGTCAGAGTAAGGATCTCTAAAAAGCCACTGTTATATAAAAGCAACAAGAACACTGGAAAAATAGTCAATATCAACTTTTTTAGGGCTTAGAAATTAGGCAAGGTTTGCAACAATCCATCAAGAAAACATAACAATTATAAACATATATGCACGTAATAAAAGAGCCCCAAAATACAGGAAGCAGAAACAGAAAAAAATAAACAGATATGAAGGGAGAAATAGATAAGTCAACATAGTAATCAGAGACCTCCAACCCCACTTTTAATAACAGACAGAAGAACTAGACAAATAATCAATGAGGAAATAGAGACTTGAACAACACGATAACACAACTAGACCTAACACATCTGTAGAACACTGTATCCAACAAGAGAATAATACACATTCTTCTAATGTGTACATGGAAAATTCTCTAGGAAAGACCATATGTTAGGACTTAAAACAAACCTTAACATGTTTAAAAGGATTGATACCATGGATGCCTGTTTCCTGACCACAATGTAATGAAATTAGAACTCAATTGCAGAAGGAAATTTGGGCAATTCACAAAACTATGAAAATTAAACTACACACAGACAAAGAATCAATGGATCAAAGAAGAAATAACATAGGAAATTAGAAAATACTTTTAAATATATGAATATAATGTCTGCTCAAAAGAGATTAATTAGTTTATTTATTATATTTCCACGTTTTTGTGTAGAAATGTGAGTTTCTGTTATGGTTGATTTCTAATTTTATTCCACTGTGATCTGAGAAGGTACATGGTATGATTTCTATTTTTTAAAATTTCTTGAGATTTTCTTTGTGTCCTAGGATATGGTCAATCTTAGAGAATGTCCCGTGAGCTGATGAGAAGAATGTATATTCAGTGGATTTTGGGTAGAATGTTCTGTAAATGTCAGTCAGACCCAATTGTTCTAGAGTTTTGTTTAAGTCCATTATTTCTTTATTAATTTTCTGTTTGGAGGATCTGTCTCGTGCCATCAGTAGGGTGTTGAAATCACCGGTGATTATGGAGTTGCTATTAATCCATTTGCTTAGCTCCAATAAGGTTTGCTTTATGAATCTGGGTGCACCTAAGTTGGGTGCATATATATTTAAAATTGTTATCTCTTCTTGTTGAAGTGTGCCCTTCACCATTATATAATGACCCTCTTTGTCTTTCACTACTTTTGTTGCTTTAAAAACTAAATTGTCTGAAATTAGAACTGCCACGCCAGCCTTCTTTTGGCTTCCACTTGCTTGGAATACTGATCTCCACCCTTTTATTTGTAGTCTATATGCATCCTTGCAGGTTAGATGTGTTTCCTGAAGACAGCATAGACTTGGCCTGTATTTTCTTATCCATTCAGCCAGCCTATGTCTCTTGAGTGGAGAGTTTAAGCCATTGACATTTATTGAGAGAACTGATAGGTAAGGTAGATTACTGTTCATTCTGTTGTGTTGGATGTTGTTGCTTTGATTTCTCTCTTGAGCCATTGTAATATCTGGCCTTTAATCTTTGGGTTTTGGTTGTTTTTATATTCGTGTGTTTTTATTATGGTGTTCTGTGCGTAACAATGTTTTGTGTACTTCTTGTAGGGCTGGTCTTGTCTTGGTGAATTCTCTGAGACTTTGCTTGTCAGAGAATATCTTTATTTCTCCTTCATATATGAAGCTTAGTTTTTCAGGGAATAAGATTCTAGGCTGGGCATTGTTTTGTTTAAGAAGAGTGAGAACGGGGCCCTAGTCTCTCCTTGCTTGTAAAGTCTCATTAGAGAAGTCTGGTGTTATTTGAATTGACTTTCCCTTGTATGTTACTTGCTTCTTTTGTCTTACAGCTCTTAGAAGGGCCTCTTTAGTTGATATTTTGGTCAGTCTGATGACTGCATGTCGTGACGTCTTCCTGTTTGCATTGAATCTCCCAGGGGTCCTCTGAGCTTCTTGGACTTATATATCGAGATTTTGAGCAAGGCCTGGGAAATTTTCCTCTATTATATCTTCAAATGGCTTGCCCAACCCTTGAGTGTTGTCTTCTTCCCCTTCTGGTAACCCGATGACCCTCACATTAGGTTTCTTCACATAATCCCGCATCTCTTGTAGGCTTTGCTCTTTTCTCTTGTTTCTCTGCTCTATCTCTGTGACTGTTTTATTTAGTTGAAGGGTGTTATCTTCAATCTCTGAGATTCTTTCTTCTGTTTGATCTACCCTGTTCTTGAGACTTTCCAGTGTATTTTGTAGTTCCCTGAATTGATTCTTCATTTCCAGGAGTTCAGTTAAACTTTTCTTCATTGTGTCAATTTCTTTAGTGAACTTTTGTTCCAGATCCTGGAGGCTTTTTGTGGTTTCTTTGTGTTGGTTATTGAGCTGTTCTTGCAGGTCGTTCAATTTTGTGATCATCCACACTTGAAATTCCTCTTCTGTCATTTTGGTTGCCTGATTTTGGTTGGTGTCCATTTCTAGGGGGCTGGTGCTCCTCTTTGGGGGTGTGTTTTCCATTTGGTTATTCATATTTCCGGAGTTCCTTCGCTGATTTCTTCCCATGTTGATCAGTTGTTGTTTCTTTCCTTTAGGTTTTTGTTTGGGTATTCACATGCCTTGTTTAGTTTCTGAGCCAGTAGGTGGTGTCTGTGGGTGAGATTTGACCACTCCCTGTATAATGAGTCAGTAGGTGTCGTGAAAAGGGTGTGCAGTATGTCCTCCCTGTCAGTAGGTGGCGCTTGCTTGGAGGAACCGGCTATGCTGTTGATTTTGTGTCCCGTTATCAGCTCTTGTTCTGGGCGGAGCTGGGTTGGGTAAGCCTGCCCTCAGGCACCACCAATGCCGTTAGCAGGGGTCAAAGTTCTGTTCTCTGCTTCCAGGAAAAGCTGTCAGGGCGGGGCTGGAATGGTCCAGCTCAGCCAGAAAGTCTGCGTGTGGGGGTGGGGCTGTCTGAGACCCACGGTCTGTAGGGGGTCTTGCTTCTTTCCACTGTCCCCAACTCCGCGGCTACTCCTGGGCCTCTGCCAGCAGGCCAGACCACACGCCACCAGGCCTCCCCGGACTGTGATGCCAGCGGGGAGGTTCCCTGGGCAGAAACACTGCCTGGGCTGGGAGGGTTGCCCTCTAGGACGCTGATCTGCCCCTGGAGGCACACACACCCCAGTAGGCTGTTCACGTATATCCCTTCTGTGCCCCGGGCAATGCGAGACCTTGGTGCACGGGATCTGGTCTGCAGGTCTGACTTCTGGGTCCCAGAGTTCAAACTGTATCCCCACAAGGGAGAGGAGTTCCGGTCCCAATTCACCCACAGGGAGCCTAAGCTGGGTCTATGTCTCTCAGCCTCTGAGTCGGCACCGTTCTCCTGGGAACACCATGCCAGCAGCACCTGGGAGGGCTGGTGGGTAGAGAGCTCACAGTCTGAGTTCCCCTTAGTCAGCTGTAGGGTCCAAAAAGGGAAGGTCCCATTCCCTGGAGGTGCCTCCGGCTGGTGGCTGTATTGTCTCTCTGGGCAGCTGCAGGTAGCGTCAGCGGAGGGGAGGAGGAGGCAATATGGCGCCTGCCGCGTGGCTCGGGTCTGTGCACACGGAGGTGCCGGGAGGGAGTTGGGAGCCTGGTGCCGCATCCGCTACTGGCTTACTGCTCACTGGCGGCGGCCGTCTCTGGGCTGGTGTCTGCAGGTCTCTCCAACCGTTGGGGAGCCCACCAGCAGTCCCAGATGCAGGGGAGGGGAAGCGGCTTATCCACCTACTCTTCCCGCTGGTCTCCGGGCTGCTCCGGCGGTCCCAGCTTACAGTTCTCCTCTGCGACCTCCTCCCGTGGAGTCTCCCGTGGTCTCAGGTACTTCTTCCGTCCCTTGTCCAATGTAGGCTCGTCTTCTTGCTTCTTTCTTCTAATTTCTCCTAGAATCTGTCTTTTCTGCAGAGACACTCTGTCTGGCGGTATTTCTCATCCGCCATCTTGATACCCGTCATTTCTATTTTGATTATAAGTTCTGGGGTAAAGTCTGGTAGCTTGTGCCTTTTTAGGAATTTGTCCTTAATTTGTCCATTTCACTTAAGTTCTGGAACTTTTTGGCATAAATGTGTTCATGATGTTCTATTATCATATACTATCTATAGAATATGTGATAATGTCACCTCTCTCATTCTTGTTATTGGTAATTGTTTTCTTCTCTCCCTCTTTTTTCTGATCAGCGTGCCGAGACCATTGTCAAGTTAATTGATCATCTCAAAGAAATAGCTTTGTGTTTTAATGATTTTCTCTGTTGTTTTTCTATTTTCTATTTCATTGATTTGTACTCTGAAGTAAGCCTCCAGGGAAGAAGATCCCTCAATGCCATTTTTAGTTTTCAAAGACAATCATCTGAAAGTACTCCAGTCAGCAAGGTAAATGGTGACTAAGCAGATGTCTAGTAACAGAAAGAGCCCTTTTGTGTTCCTGACACGGCTTATACTCCCAGAAGGGCTACAGAAGCCCTCATTAAATGGTCCTCCAGGTGTTACCCAATGAGCACCAGTGGGCTCTCCCATGAAGGCATCTGTTAAAGCTTCATAATGCAATTCAGTCCAGTGCCACAAATGTGCCTGTGTACTTTCTCTGTGCAAGGCATAGCATGGGTACTCTGGAAAGAGACTGAAACAGGAAGATCATACATCCTGTGACCCCACGGAGTGCTCAGCACAGTGGGGGAGACCAGTACATCTTTCCTGAAGGAGGGTATCATGAGGTGATGGGGTGAGCCCACAGCAGAGGTCTGTATCTGGCTGGAATGTGGAAGTGTGGAGGACAGAGGGAGGCGTCTCAGCAGAGTGCTGGGGCAGCACAGGGCAGTGACCACGCACTGCATGCAGCGTAGCTGAGGGAAGCAATTTGAAATACCTGCCAGTCACTTCCCATCACATTCCTGGACTGGTCCATGAGGAAGGAGTTGTCCATCTTATTTCAGCATTTCAGAGGCATCAGCGGGTTGCAAACCGAAAAAGACAAGCAGCAATGCCTACACATGCAGAGATGCATGTGAACAACAATTTCTTGCTAGTTAGGAGGTCAATGCTAAGGACCTCGCTGTGCTTCCTGTGAACATGGATGCCAATTTCTTTCTGGGTAGAGAGCCTTCGGTATTTTGAAGATAAAATTCCACGCTTTGCTTTGGGACAAATTCCAAAAATATAAGCTTTGTTCAAATTTACTTTTCTTTTTATCTTCCTTAGTTGTCCAGGTTCAAAAGTATTGCTTAATAAATCTGTTTCTAAACTCACATTGTTCTACTGGCATGAATTGTCCCCAAGGCAAAGACCACAGGCTACTTTTGCGAGGACACATGTCACTGGGAATTTCCGGAAATGCTAATCTCTTATTATTGTGCTTAAGAGTCAATCATTGGCAGTGAGTGTAATTTTTCCAATTAACATGTGAGTACACGCCCTGATTTGGGTGCAGCTTTTATGCCCGCCCTTCTTCCACCTGCTGCGTTACACGAGCTGGGAATCCAGGCGGCTGGGTTGCTCCGGGCTGCGGTTCTGCCATGGCTCCTGCGGCGCTGCCTGGGCCCCTGGCCCTGTGTGTGTGTCTGCTGCTGACGTCCGGCCTGGCCGAGGCAGGCAAGCTGCTGGTGGTGCCCATGGACGGCAGCCACTGGTTTACCATGCGGTCCGTGGTGGAGAAACTCATCCACAAAGGGCACGAGCTGGTTGTGGTCATTCCGGACGTGAGTTGGCAACTGGGACAATCACTGAATTGTACAGTGAAGACTTATAAAACTTCTCACACCCTGCACGATTTGAACCGTGAGTTTGTGAGTTTTGCTGATGCTCAATGGAAAAATCAGGGTCAAACTTTATATTCTCTTTTAATGACTTCAGCCAGAGGTTTCTTTGAAATTGTTTTTTCGCACTGTAGGGATTTGTTTAATGACAAAAAATTGGTAGAATACTTAAAAGAGAGTTCTTTTGATGCTGTGTTTTTGGATCCTTTTGATCTGTGTGGCTTAATTGTGGCCAAGTATTTTTCGCTCCCCTCTGTGGTCTTCAGCAGGGGAATATTTTGTCATTATCTTGAGGAAGGTGCCCAGTGCCCGGCTGCTCTTTCTTATGTTCCCAGAATTCTCTTTGGATTCTCAGATGCCATGACTTTTATGGAGAGAGTACGGAACTATATCTTCCACTTGGAGGAACATTTATTTTGCCCCCATTTTTTTAAAACGGGGTTAGAAATTGCCTCTGAAATCCTCCAGACACCTGTCACGGCGTATGACCTCTTCAGCCACACATCAATCTGGCTGCTGCGAACCGACTTTGTTTTGGACTATCCCAGGCCTGTGATGCCCAACATGATCTTCGTCGGTGGCATCAACTGCAAGCAGGGAAAGCCACTGTCTGAGGTGAGTTGTCTCTCTTGTAGCTCATGAGGAGTTATCTGGCTTTGGACATTAAGAGAAGAAAAAAGTTTCCTTCCTTAGGAGTGATGTGTCGTTTGCCTTTGTTGGATTTTGAATTCTCCGTATTTTAACAAATTATTTTGTGCCAATTCCCTTAATGTGGGTTAGCAAATATTATAAATCCTCCCATTGATGTGTATATGTATACACTTGAGATAGTTGTACATAATTTTTAGGCTGTATTTTGTGTAAAGTCAGGTGGGGTTTTTGGTGTTGCTCAGACTGGCCTCAAATTCCTGGCTAAAACAGTTCTCTTGCTTCAGCCTTCTGGTCAGCTTAGATTACAGTCTTATGTCACCTAGCCCAATAGAAGGTGGGATTTTTTTATTTGTTTTTGATACAGGGTCTCATTCTTTTGTCCAGGCTAGAGTGCAGTGGCATCATGATAGTTCATTGCAACCTCAAACCCTGGGCTTAAGCAATCCTCCTCCCTGAGCCTCCCAAGTCAATAGGACTACAGGCCCGTGTCACCAAGCCCAGATAATCTTTTAAAAATATTCTGTAGAGACAGGTCTGGCTCTGTTTCTCAGGCTGGTCTCAAACTCCTGGGCTCAAGTCGTCCTCCTGCCTTGGCCTCCAATGTGCTAGGACTACTGGCGTGGGCCACTGCCCAGCTCAGGCTGCATTTATTAAGTCTTTTTGGAAAAGTAATAAAGGACACAGTAAGAGAAGAAGCTTCCCTTTTTTGCTAATCTCGTGCTACTCCCTACAAGAAAATGCTCCTAGCAGTTCTTTCTTTTTTTTTTTTTTTTTTGAGACAGAGTCTCACTCTGTTGCCCAGGCTAGAGTGAGTGCCATGGCATCAGCCTAGCTCACAGCAACCTTAATCACCTGGGCTCAAGTGATCCTACTGCCTCAGCTTCCCTAGTAGCTGGGACTACAGGCATGCACCACCATGCCCAGCTAATTTTTTCTATATGTTTTTAGTTGGCCCTCCTAGCAGTTCTGTATGCACTGTTTTCAATTTTTGAAATCATGTTTTATAACTCCATATGGCCAATGTGAATTGTCACATCAATATTATTAAAATATAACCTATTAATAATATCAGGCTGCACATGTTTTTTACTTTGCACTATCCACTTGCTGATAATTCGTAGAATCGTGTGTAGCTGCTTCAGTTTTCACTTGTTATTTTCATAGATATATTGGCCATCTGCATTTCCTCTTTTGTGAAATACATCTTGACATTCTTTATTCATATGTTTATAGCTATTTGTGTTTTTATAACTCATTGTTATCAGGCTCTTAAATGTTAGGGATGTTAATCCATCGCTTTTCATATGTGCTGCAAGTGTTTTTCCTCGGCTTTTCTTCATCTTTTGTCATGTGGGGTTTTCGTGATTGAGTAGTCACATTGGTTAACTTTTTCTTCCATGATTTCTGGATTTCAACTTTTATAGGTCTTTCTAAGCCTGAAATATAATAAATGTTTTCTCCATATTATGTTTTAATGTTTTCAATTCCTCAAATGGTGATAGTATTATTCGTTTTTACAATGAGCACTTCAATCTATGCAAAATGAAGATCATTTTCTTTTCACAAAGTTTAGTCCATTGTCCTGATGCCATTTAATCAAAAATTCATTCTTTAGCCATTGAATTGAAATGCATCTTTATCACACTTTAAACTTCTATCAATATATTTATTTGCATCTGCTTCTGGGCTCTCTGTGTTGTCCACTGATTTGTCTATGTATGTGCCAGCAACATATTTTGATTATACTAGTTTTGTAGTAAGTATTCACATCTGGCAGGGCAAACTCCATGCTAAATATTACTTTTCCAAATGTTCTTGGTGATCCTCGTAATTTATTCTCTTTCATAAATTTAAAATGCTCTTCTCTAGTTTCAAAAGTAAAAAGAAAAATTTTGGACTGTTATTATTACATTAAATATTTATATTAATTGAGAAAGACTGGCAACATTTTGTTATTAACTCTTCCTTTGCAGAAATATATATTTCTTTTTATTTATCTTGTTTTATGTCCATCTATAAAATTTTGCACCTCATAAAAGCATTTTTTCTTTTTTATTCAATAGAATTTATGCTAGGCTTTTAGTATTTTCTAAACTTTTGTTCTGAGGGCAATTTTTCCATTTCTATTTTGAACAGACTATCAATGATTAAAATACAGCTTTGGTTTTTGTTATTTTATTAGGGAGGAACTAAGTATCTTTATCTAATGTTCTGGCTTCTTCCAAAGTTCAGTAGACTTTGTAACAGTCACATTCTCTCATCCTTGGCAGATGTTTGGTGAGTGACTTTGAGCCAATCACTGGAAGTGAAATAATGCTCTAGAAAGCGGGAAGACTATAGTTTCAGGCCTTTCCCAATTAGACATGACTTCCTTGGCAAGAGCAGGCAAGAAGATGCATGTGACAGGACCCTTAGGAGGCTGAGCCTGGCAAAGGGCTCCTCTCACCTTTACCTTCCATGAGCCACAGCAGGGAGCACCACCCAGGGTCTGATGCGCCCTGCCCTCTAGCCAAGGGTGGGGCCCTGCAATTTCCTGGGTCACCCAGAGGGCTTCAGAGATACAGAAAGCCACATATAATATCATAATTTTATATTACCTAGCATATAGCTGTGTCTATAAAATGTGAACCATAAGGAGCAACACATGGTTTCATATATGTTTGGCTATATATACCTATAAAAATCGATGTAATAAATGATTTTATACACATGTTAAGGGACATGTAAGTAAAAAAGCTCTTACACATGCAAACAGTCACATATGAATGCATATATTTATAATTATAATTATAAAGCATGCTGAAATCTGACAATGGAATTGAGATTTCAGAGAGGGCACTTTGACAGAGAGCCTTATACAGAACAGGTACAAAAGTCAATTTTGATGGAAAGACATTTGGATGCTGTACAACCCTCCTGCCTTGTTTCGGATGGGCAGGCCGTGTCTTGGAAGAGCGTGCCGTGCGTCCAGCAGGATCAGACTCTGAATCCTTGTGTGTGATGAGCAGAGAACATGCTTCACCATAGACTAACAGAGCCATTGTATCCCAGTCATAGTCTGTGTGTGTGTGTGTGTGTATGTTCATGGGTGTTTGAGTGTGTGCATGTCATATTCTGTGTGCGTGTGCCTGTGCATGTGTGTTTGAGTCTGCCCATGTGCATGTGTTTGCATGTGGTGTGGCAGGCCCTATGTGGTTACAAAATATCATCGAGGTGACCATGGGATTATATCCTGTGATGTAATTGGATATAATACTTTGACAAGGATGGCAGACCATCACTCCAAAGAACATTAAGATTGGTTTGATATTCCAGATTTTTCATTATTTGGTCAGTTCCAGCATAACTCATGACTGGGTCTAGCTTGGAAGAATTCAGGTTGAGTCCACATAATCCAGGGCAGTGTGGGAGACCTGGGGTGGTAACACAGCAATGACACACCTGTGCTTCCCTCACTTCTCTCACATGCTGGGTCCAATTTTAATTTACATTTAGCTGTTAGTGGGTGATTCCAATTCCTCCCATCAAGATTCTGTCTTTCAACGTTTTATTATCAAAGTTTTCAAACTTACATGAAGGAGAGAGTACAGTGTGAGGAGCATCCATTGATCCACCTTGGTTAAATAATTTTCAATGTTTTGCTGTATTGATTCATCCATCCCCTATTTCCTCTCTAAGAACATTTTTAGTTGTCATGTTTTAAAGTAAATTCTTGACATATCATTCTATCCATAAATACTTCACTAAGTACAAAAAATAAGGACAATTTGTTACATAGACCCAATATCCTTATCACACCTAACATAGTCAATAATTCTTCAATGTTATATAATTTCTAGTCTATAATTAAATTTCCTCCAGTTGTCTGGAAAAAAATGTCTTTTGCATTCAGATCAATGAAACAGAATTGAGAATCCAGAAATAAACCAATACATCCTTGGGCAATAGATTTTTTGACAAGGGTACTAAGACCACCCAAATGGGGAAGAAGAGTCTCCTCTACACATAGTGCAGGACAACTGCACATCCACATGCAAAAGGATGGAGGTGGACCCTTACCCCATCCCATGCACAAAATTTTACTTGAAATGGATCAAAGACCTACATAGAAAAGCTAAAACTGTAAAACTGTTAGAAGAAAATACTGGGGCAGATCTCCATGACCTTGAATGTGGCAATGGTTTCTTGGATATGACAGCAAAAAGCACAAGAAACAAAAGCAAAAAAGTAGATAAATTTGACTTCTTCAAAGTAAAAAATGTTTGTGCATCAAGGTACAGTCGGAAGAGAGTGAAAACAGAACCCACATGGGCTCACAAAGATGTACACATGCACACACCTGCTGGCTGTAGATGCTCCCTCCTTGAACCATCCTAGTTTCCACTTTGCTATGGAACTTCCTGACAGGTGAGCCCAGCTGAAGCCGCCATGTGCCTTAGCACCTTCCCCTTGTTGTCACAGGTGACGAGTGGTTCACTCTTGCACCCGCTGCCACTTCTCCCTCCTCCCACCCTGAGAACACGATGGCAAACACTACACACCACCTCTTTGGCCCACTCCAGATGGTTGGGGGGTGCTCTGTGGCCTGCCACCATCCAACCAGCCATCAACGTCCGCCATGATTGTGTCTTGCCTGGGTTCACTGGGCTTACTTTATGCATCTGTCCAGCTCTTCTCTCTCCAGCTCCAGGCTATTTTTCCTCCTCATTGCATTCCTTTTTCTAGCTCCTTCCCCACTCTTCTTTCCTTTGTGACACTTCCTCAGACTGAACCCTGCCCCAGAGAGGTGAAAAGGGAAAGAGCATCCCATTGCATGACTAATACTGGGAAGGTTTCGGCAATTATTTAACAAGATAGGAGCTTGTACCCAGAGATGTGGTTTCAAACATAGGAGGTGGTTCATGCACTCACATTACCTTGTGTAGGAGCCTGAGTCTAAATAGGTCACATGGGGAGAAAATATCCCACCTCTCAGAGCAGTTCAAATACAAGACTGCATGATGAAATAAGACAGTGCGTGCACCTTGGGTGGACTATCTCAATAGCCTACTTAGGCTCTAGGTCGGGTATCATCCCTGTCTAATCCAGCTTCCATACAGGAATGAATGAGGGAGTCAAGGAGAAAATAATTTTCACTTCAGCTAAAAGTCTGAGAAATTAAGAATAGGGATAGTGGTAGATGAAGCTGGAAAGGCAGGAACTAAAGTGAATGCGAGGCCAAGAAATTTGTATTTGCAATATTTGCAGGTATCTGTGGGTCAGGAAAATTCAGGAAGTGTTGATAGGGGAAGAACTGGAGGCAGAAGACCACCTAGGAGGCAAAAGGTCTACACTGGAAAATGACAGTGGGAATAGCCTGTGTTCAGTTCTCATCAGGCTTGACTCTGCTACGTTGCCTACTCAGTAGCCTCTCCTCCCTGGCTCCAGGATATTCTATCCTCTGCTTCTCCTATGCCTGTTGTGCTTCAACACCCCCCTTCCTAATAGCAAATATTCCTCAAACTTCTATTCCCTGACCAAGAATGACACCTGGAAGTTTAGCTCCACGAGGACATGGGCTTTGCCTTGTTCATAGCGATATCCCCAGCAACCTAAACAGTGTGTTTCTCATCACAGGATCTCAATATTTATGGAATGAATGAATGGCCTCTTAACACCACCACCCTTCCTTTCATCAGAATCAAAGTCTTGGAGCTATATTTGAAACTTTGTCTTTTGTCTATGAATCTAACTAGTGGCAACTCAAAGTGTTGCCTGCACAGTGTTCTTCCATTCCCATGGCTCCCTCTCCTCCTATCAGACCCTCCTTAAGTCTCACCTGGGTTAGGATGATAGCTATTTAAGTGGACTCCCATTTTGCCCATCTCATCCTGCGCGTCTCTCAGCTCAAAATTCTCTGCCAAAGAAGCTTCAATGATTCCTCAATGTCCGCTGCAGAAATGCTTCATTTTGATGTTTCAGTTCACTCATGTCCCAACACTCTTTTCATACTGTGTGTCTCAGTACTCACCTATTCTCCAGTCAAAGTGTCTCCAAGTGTGCCATATGCCTTCTTGCCTGCGATCCTATTCATGTTGACCTTCTGCAAAGGGGGGACATCTTCTCATGTCCTCCCTGCAATCCTAGTTAGCATAAAAGCCCATCTCAAATTCTAAGTCATCTGTAAATATTTTCCAGATCTCTCTAAACAAGATATGATCTTTTCTTTCTGTAAGCCTTCAGTATAATATGTACCTCTCCTGTAGTTTCTGTCTCTAGCAAAGTCGTATCTATTCTTTTTGTTAGTGTCTCCAAGCCAGAGGTTATACCCTATCTTCCCTGTAGCCCCTGTAGCAGTTAACAATAAAAATATTGCATTATGATTAATAATACTGATATATGGCTTTGTATAATAGTTTAGAGTGAAATTTAAAATCTTTTATTTCATTTGCTCCACAGGAAATTAGAGTCAAATCTGTAAAGAAGTTGACCCTACTCTGTATTGATGAAGGTTTCACCCAAATATTCCCACCATGTGAGGGGATGCACAAGAAAGATTAATAATGCTTTTTAAAGGTTGTGAGCATTTACTCTGCCAGGCAAATGCACAGGGTGTCTAAGTACTTTCTTATTTCATTCTTATAAGCATCCCACAAGTTGGGAACTGATACTATTCCCATTTTACACATGAGGATGTTGAGGTACTGAGAGATCATTTTTACAAGGTTACACAGCAAATAAGTCTTAAATAACATTTGAATTCTGGCGATCAGACTCTAGGTCTGCACACTTAACCACTGGCATGGGGTCACAGGTTGAGAACTGATCAAAGAATGCCCACCTGGCAGTCACCTGCTGCTAGAGACAATTAGCCTGAAGTACAGTTCCAGCTTTGCTGTTGACCACTTATCTCAATCAACAAGAAAGTAGATAAAGAAATATAGAGCCTCTATATTTCTGTTTAGCCTTTCTGCTAATTGATAATTTTGTCTTACGACTTCGAAGTTTATCATAGAAAAATTTTGTAACTGTTTGCTCATATAGATAAATTAAGGGATCTCTAGAAACTTCTGAGGAAACTTAAAACCTAAATGAATTATCTGTTATTATATAAATCTGTAACCACTGGCAGCTAATCTCTGCACCAATAAATACTGATGTGGAACTTTACTTGGGGCCTCACAGCTCATGGGAATGCTGGAGGACCCCTGACTTCCCCATCTTTTTAAACTATACTTCATCTCTTGTCTCAGTTTCTCTATTATTTCTCTATTTCTATTATTTCCATATCTCTTGCAATGATCCTGCCTGGGACCTGTTTTTGCTGGGAGTGTAGCTAACTCAGCACTCATGAACCAATTTCTGCTAGCTTGAGTCTTTTCTTCTACAGCTTCTTCACCACTCTCAGCCATCATGGAGTGGAAGAGAATTAGGGCTTTGCTCTGTATTGGGCTTTAACTTAAGAGAATATCGTGGCTGATCTGGTCTTTTATTTGAACCACTCAAACTGTGTCCATATCAGCAATAAGGCTGTTTCACTTACCCTTTGTGTGGTCACTGCAATAGTGCTTTTAATTTCCTACAAGAGCTTTTCATTGGTGTTCACAACTTAGCTAACTTTTTGGCACAAGAGGCTGGGCTTTCAGCCTATCTCAGCTTTGGGCATGCCCTCTTCATTAAAATGAATCGTGTCTAGTTTTGGGTTTTAATTAAGACATGTGCAACTCTTCCTTTGACTTGAACACTCATAGGCCATTGTAGGGCATTAGTTGGCCTAATATAAATATTGTTGTGTCTCATGAAATAGGGAGGCCTGAGGAGAGGGAGAGAGATGGGGCAATGGTTGGTTAGTGGAGCAGTCACAACACACGCAACATGTATCATTTAAGGTCGCTGTGTCATGTGCACAAGTTTTGTGGTGCCCCAAACAAGTACAATACTGATATCAAAGATCACTGATCAGATCACCATAACAGTTATTTATTTATTTATTTTTGAGCCAGAGTCTCACTCTGTTGCCCAGGCTAGAGTGAGTGCTGTGGCGTCAGCCTAGCTCACAGCAACCTCAATCTCCTGGACTCAAGTGATCCTCCTGCCTCAGCCTCCCAAGTAGCTGGGACTACAGGCATGCGCCACCATGCCCAGCTAATTTTTTCTATATATATATTAGTTGGCCAATTAATTTCTTTGTATTCTTAGTAGAGATGGGGTCTCGCTCTTGCTCAGGCTGGTTTTGAACTCCTGACCTGGAGCAATCTGCCTGCTTTGGCCTCCTAGAGTGCTAGGATTACAGGCGTGAGCCACCATGCCCGGCCACCGTAACAGTTATAACAAGAGTAAGTCTGAACTATTGTGAGAATTAGCAATGTGTGACACAGGGACAGGAAGTGAGCACATGCTGTCGGAAAAATGGTACCCATGAATTTGCTCAATGCAGGGTTGCCACAAACCTTCAATTTGTAAAAAGCAATTGAAGTGCAGTAAAGGAGCACAATAAGACAAGGTATGCCTGCATCATTATGGCACATCTATCACAAGTCACCTACTAATATTGGTTCATCGTGATGACCTAAAGTCTATATTTTATTCAGATTTCATTAGTTTTTACCTAATGTCCTTTTCCTTTTTCCAGATCCCATCTAGACATGACCTGACATTGAGTCATCATGTCTTCTTAGGCTCCTCTAGCCTGTGACAGTCTCTCAGCCTTTCCTTGTTTTTAGAAGCCTTGACAGTTTTGAGAAGTACTGGTCAGGTGTTCTGTAGCTTTTTCCTCATTTTCTATTTGTCTGGTGGTGTTACCATGGTTAGACTGAGGTTATAGGTTTTGGGAGGAAGACCACAGTGGTGATGTCTTTTTTTGCTTTCTTGCAAATGGATACCCACTAGCTGAAAAGATTATTCTTTTCTGCACAGAGTTACCACGGCATCAGTGTAAAAACTTGGCTGTTCACACGCCTGTGCGTCTAATTCTGGACTTTGTATTTTGCTCCATCGATCTACTTGTGAAGTATTTGATTACTATAGCTCTGTAATAAGTCTTGAATTGTGATGGTGTTAGCCCTCCAACATTCTTCATTGTTTTTCAAAGTTGTTTTTGCTATTAGGAGTCTTCTAAATTTCCATATGAATTTTAGAACCCTTTTGCCAGTTGTACAAAAAAATCCTGCTGCTTTGGATTTTTGTTGGGATTGTACTGAATTTAGAGTTCAAGTTGGGAGAATTGAGGTCTTCATTTTGAGTTTTTCAATTCAGGAACATGACATAGCTACGTATTTATATCTTTCACCAGTGTTTTTAGTTTTCAGTGTTTACTCTTTCACATCTTTTGTCAGATTTATCCCTAAGTATTTCATATTTTTGATGATTTAAGTGGTATTTTTTATTCTAATTTTCAGTTGTTTGTTGCTGGTATATAGAAATAAAAGTAAGTTTTAGGCATAATTTTGTATCTAGCAACTATGTTAAACTTGCTCATTTGTTCTGGACAATTTTGTAGATTCAGTTGGAAATTCTACATAGATGATAATGTTGTCTGTGAATGAGGTCCTTTTACCTTTTCTTTCCAATCTGTGTACTCTTTTCCTGTTTCTTGTTTGGCTCCCCTGGGTAGAACTTCCAGGACAATATTGAATTGAGGTGGTAAAAACAGCCATCCTTGGCATGTATCCAATTGGAGGGGAAAATTCAGCCATTCACCACAGAGTATAAAGTTAACCCTGGGTTTTTTAAAGATGAACATTATTAGATTGGGGAACTTCTTTTATTTTTCTAGGTTTTTAATAATTTTTTATCAGAAATGGCTTTTGTATTTTCTCAAATACTTTTACTGGGCCTATTGAAATGATTATATTCTTTAGGTTTATTTGTATGCTGCATTCTCTTGATTGATTTTATTTTTATTATTTTTTATTTTTAATTGTGGCAAAATACAGATAATATAAAACTTACCATCTGAGCCACTTTTACATGTGTAGCTCAGTATTGAGTGTGCTCAGATTGCTGTGCAGGCGTTACCACCATTCGTGGCCAGAACATTTTTTTCATCTTCCCCACCAAAACTTTGGATCCATGAAACAATAATTCACCATTCCTCCCTCACCCTAGCCACCAGCAACCATTTCACTCTCTGATTCTATGAATTTGACTATTTTAGATACCTTATATAAGTGGAATTACATAGTATGAGTCTTTTTGAGACTGGATTATTTCCCTTGGTAAATGTCCTCGATGCACACATATGTGTGTGTGTGTACAAAATCTCATTTTGCTTATGCATTGATTGGTGGATGGACACCTGGGTTGCTTTACCTCTTCACACCTCTGTTGTGAGTAATGCTGCTATGGACATGGCTGTATAACCTTGAATGTTGAACCAGACTTGGATTCCTGGGATAAACTCCACTTGATTATGGTATACTCTATGTTTATATATTTTTATATGTTTTTGAATTAGATTTGCTAAAATTTTGTTTAGAATTTTTGCATCTAGGGACATGAGGGTCTGTAGTTTTTCTTTCTTGTAAGGTTTCAGTATTGAAGGGTTTGTAGGGTTTGTGGCAGTGAGTGGCTGGCTTTTAGTAAGGCTTTTTGTAAGGTTTCCTATACATTGCAGAGATGCTTGTCTATGCTGGTCTCATAGAATGAATGTGGAAATTCCCTACGCTCCAATTTTATGGACTAGATAGGGAGGAATTGGCATTCTTTCTTCCTTCCATGATTGGTAGAATTCATCAGTGAAGTCATCTGGACCTGATGTTTTATTTGTGGGAAAGGTTGAATTATAAATTTGATTTCAACTTGAAAAGTATAGGTTATTTCTATTTTGATTATTTGTTCTTGGGTAAAGTCAGGTAGCTTGTGTGTTTTCAGGAATTTGTCCATTTCACTTAAGTTCTGGAACTTTTTGGCATAAATGTGTTCATGATATTCTATTATAATATACTATCTATAGAATGTGTGGTAATGTCACTTCTCTCATTCTTGTTATTGGTAATTGTTTTCTTCTCTCCCTCTTTTTTCTGATCAGCATGCCGAGAGCATTGTCAAGTTAATTGATCATCTCAAAGAAATAGCTTTGTGTTTTAATGATTTTCTCTGTTGTTTTTCTATTTTCTATTTCATTGATTTGTACTCTGAAGTAAGCCTCCAAGGAAGAAGATCCCTCAATGCCATTTTTAGTTTTCAATGACAATCATCTGAAGGTACTCCAGTAAGCAGATGTCTAGTAACAGAAAGAGCCCTTTTGTGTTCCTGACAAGGCTTATACTCCCAGAAGGGCTGCAGAAGCCCTCATTAAATGGTCCTCCAGGTGTTACCTGATGCACACCAATGGGCTCTCCCATGAAGGCATCTGGAAAACCTTCATAATGCAATTCAGTCCCGTGCCACAAATGTGCCTGTGTACTTTCTCTGCGCAAGACATAGCATGGGCACTCTGGAAAGAGACTGAAACAGGAAGAACATACATCCTGTGACCGCAAGGAATGCTCAGCACAGTGGGGGAGACCAGTACATCTTTCCTAAAGGAGGGTCTCATGAGGTGATGGGGCGAGCCCACAGCAGAGGTCTGTACCCCTGGCTGGAATGTGGAAGTGTGGAGGACAGAGGGAGGCGTCTCAGCAGAGTGCTGGGGCAGCACAGGGCAGTGACCACCCACTGCATGCAGCGTAGCTGAGGGAAGCAATTTGAAATACCTGCCAGTCACTTCCCATCACATGCCTCGATTGGTCCATGAGGAAGGAGTTGTCCAACTTATTTCAGCATTTCAGAGGCATCAGTGGTTTGGAAACAGAAACAGACAAGCAGTAATTCCTACACATTGCAGAGATGCTTGTCAACAATTTCTTGCCAGTTTAGGAGGTCAATGCTAAGGACCTCGCTGTGCTTCCTGGAAACATAGATGTTGATTTCTTTCTGGGTAGAGAGCCTTTGGTATTTTGAAGATAAAATTCCACATTTTGCTTTGGGACAAATTCTAAAAATACAAGCTTTATTCAAATTTACTTTTCTTTTTATCTTTCTGAGTTGTCCAAGTTCAAAAGTATTGCTTAATAAATCTGTTTCTAAACTCACATTGTTGTACCAGCGTGAACTGTCCCCAGGGCAAAGATCGCAGGCTACTTTTGCCTGGAAATTTGTAATTGGGAATCTCAGCAAATGCTAATCATTTATTATTGTGCTTATGAGTAAATCATTGGCCATGTGTGTGGCTTTTAGTAAACATGTGAGTACACGCCCTGTGTTGGGTGCAGCTTTGTGCCTGCACTTCTCCTGCCTGCTGCATTACACAAGCTGGGGATCCAGGCGGCTGGGTTGCTCCTGGCTGCGGTTCTGCCATGGCTCCTGCAGCGCTGCCCGGGCCCCTGGCCTTGTGTGTGTGTTTGCTGCTGACGTCCGGCCTGGCCAAGGCAGGCAAGCTGCTGGTGGTGCCCATGGACGGCAGCCACTGGTTTACCATGCGGTCCGTGGTGGAGAATCTCATCCACAAAGGGCACGAGCTGGTTGTGGTCATTCCGGACGTGAGTTGGCAACTGGGACAATCATTGAATTGTACAGTGAAGACTTATAAAACTTCTCACACCCTGGAGGATTTGAACCGTGCGTTTATGAGTTTTGCTGATGCTCAATGGAAAAATCAGGGTCAAACTTTATATTCTCTTTTAATGACTACAGCCAGAGGTTTCTTTGAAATTATTTTTTCGCACTGTAGGGATTTGTTTAATGACAAAAAATTAGTAGAATACTTAAAAGAGAGTTCTTTTGATGCTGTGTTTTTGGATCCTTTTGATATGTGTGGCTTAATCGTTGCCAAGTACTTTTCGCTCCCCTCTGTGGTCTTCAGCCGGGATGTATTTTGTCATTATCTTGAGGAAGGTGCCCAGTGCCCGGCTGCTCTTTCTTATGTTCCCAGAATTCTCTTAGGATTCTCGGATGCCATGACTTTTATGGAGAGAGTACGGAACCATATCTTCCACTTGGAGGAGCATTTATTTTGCCCCCATTTTTTTAAAACGGGGTTAGAAATTGCCTCTGAAATCCTCCAGACACCTGTCACGGCGTATGACCTCTTCAGCCACACATCAATCTGGCTGCTGCGAACCGACTTTGTTTTTGACTATCCCAGGCCTGTGATGCCCAACGTGATCTTCATTGGTGGGATCAACTGCAAGCAGGGAAAGCCACTGTCTGAGGTGAGCTGGCTCTCCCTTAGCACAATAGGCATAATCTGGCTTTTGATTTCCAAAAAAAGATTCCTTACTGGACTATGAATTGTCATTTACATTCATCAAATTTGGAATTTCTTTCTAGTTTAATGAATTATTTACTTGTGGATCAGCAAATTTTCAAATTATGCATATATATATAGTGTAATTATACACACACACAATTGATATAGTTGTACATCATTTCCAAGCTGCATTTTTAAAAATAGAAATGGGGTGTCACTATGTTGCCTAGCTGGCCTGGAACCTCGTGTCTGATCCTCCCAGTTCAGCCTCCCCACTGCCTGCGATTACAGGTTTATGCTATGATTCCCAGCTTCCAGGCTATATTTTTTAATATTGTTTATGTGAAAGTAATGAAAAACACAATAAGAAATGTAACTTCCCTTTTTTCCTAATCCTATACTATCCCCTATAGGAAAACTACTCTGAGAAGTTTTATATGCATCATTTTCAATTTTTGAAGTCATTTTCCATGTATCCATGTAGCCAATGTAAATTCTATGGTAGGTGTATGTTTCCCTTTTTATTTTATTTTATTTTATTTTATTTTATTTTTTATTTTTTTATTTTTTTGAGACAGAGTCTCGCTTTGTTGTCCAGGCTAGAGTGAGTGCCGTGGTGTCAGCCTAGCTCACAGCAACCTCAAACTCCTGGGCTCGAGCGATCCTTCTGCCTCAGCCTCCCGAGTAGCTGGGACTACAGGCATGACTCACCATGCCCGGCTAGTTTTTTATATATATATCAGTTGGCCAATTAATTTCTTTCTATTTATAGTAGAGACGGGGTCTCGCTCTTGCTCAGGCTGGTTTTGAACTCCTGACCTTGAGCAATCCGCCCACCTCGGCCTCCCAAGAGCTAGGATTACAGGCGTGAGCCACTGCGCCTGGCCTATTTTATTTTTTTTATTTCAGCATATTATGGGGGTACAGATTTTAAGGTTTCAATAAATGCCCTTCCCCCCCAAGTCTGAGTTTCCAGTATGACCATCCCTCAGATGGTACACATGTCACTCATTATGTATGTATATACCTGCCCCCTCTCCCCTTCCCCCTCCCCAATACCCTATTACTGTAGTACCTATGTGTCCACTTAGGTGCTACTCAGTTAATACCAGTTTGCTGGTGAGTATATGTGGTGCTTGTTTTTCCATTCTTGGGATACTTCACTTAGTAGTATGGGTTCCAGCTCTAACCAGGAAAATATAAGATGTGCTATGTCACCATTGTTTCTTAGAGCTGAATAGTACTCCATGGTATACATATACCACATTTTATTAATCCATTCTTGGATTGATGGGCACTTGGGCTGTTTCCACAGCCTTGCAATTATGAATTGTGCTGCTATAAACATTCGAGTGCAGGTGTCTTTTTTGTAGAGTGTCATTGGATCTTTTGGGTAGATGCCCAGCAATGGGATTGCTGGATCAAATGGTAGATTCACTTGTATTGCTTTAAGGTATCTCCATATTGCTTTCCACAGAGGTTGAACTAGTTTGCAGTCCCACCAGCAGTGTAGGAGTGTTCTTCTCTCTCCACATCCACATCAGCATTTGTTATTTGGAGACTTTTTGATAAAGGCCATTCTCACTGGAGTTAAGTGATATCTCATTGTAGTTTTGATTTGCATTTCCCTGATGATTAGAGATCATGAGCATTTTTTCATATGTTTGTTGGCCATTCTTCTACCAGACACTATCCCCAGGTGGCGGGACCATTGTGCATTCCCTCCAGCAGTATGTTAGAGGCCCAGTTCTTTTCCCTGCTCCTGGACACTGGGCTTGGTCAGTGTTTTCACTGTAACCGCTCTACTGGGTGTGCAATTACATCACACTTTTGATTTCTGTAGTCAAAATGACGCTGAGCATCTTTACATGTGTCTGTTTACCATCTGCATATCTGCTTTGGTAAGTATCTGTGGAAATGTTCACCCATTTCAAAAACATTTGAATTTTTTTGTTTTGTCATTGTTGAGTTTTAAAAGCTCTTTATACATTCTCCTTATAAGTTCTTTATCCGATATATCCTCTGCAAATGTTTTCTCCCAGGTTGCAGACTGTCTCTCTTTTTTAAAATAAACTTTGTATTTTGGAATAATTTTATATTTATAGCAATGTTGCAAAATATGTTACAGAGAATTTCCATGTGCCCATTCCCTATTTTTTTTCCTTGTCAGTAAATCCTATTTTCTATGGCACATTTATCACAACTCTGAACCAATGTTAATACGTTATGATGAACTAATGTTCATAGTTTATTCTGAGTTCATTGGTTTTTTTCCTAATGTTTTTTCCTTCCTGGGATCCCATCTAGGACACAATATGAAATTAGTCTTCATGTTCTCAGGCTCCCTTAGCCTGTGATAGTCTCCCAGACTTTCCTTGCTACTGGCGACATTGGTGGTTTTGAGCGGTAGTGGGTCAGGTATTAGGTAGAATGTTTCTCAGTTTGGGTTTCTCTGATTTTTTTTTACCATGGTTAAATCGGGGTTACAGACGCCAGAGGTAATGTCTGTTCTTGCATCTTGCTATGGCTATGCAATTGTTGAAAAGATTGTTCTTTTCTCTACTGAATTGGCTTTGCAACTTTGTAAAAACCTGGTGCCCATATGTCTGTGCATCTATTTCTGTATTCCCTATTCTGTTCCATTGCTATATTCATGAAATATTAGATCACCACTCTGGCTTTGTAGTAAGTCTTGAAATGAGGTACTACTAGCTGTTTAATATTTTTCTTCTTTTCAGAGTTGTTTTGGCTAGTGTAGGTCTTTCACATTTTCATGGGAGTTTTAGCATCAGTTTGCCAATTTCTACCAAAAAGCCTGCTGGCATATTAGTTGGGATTTGTTGAATTTATTGACCAAGTTAAGAGAGTAGGCTTCCTCAGAATCTTCTTGCTTCCCATTTATGAATATGGTATATCTCTGTATTTATTTAGAACTTCTTTAGTATCTCTCATCAATAGTTTTGTACTTTTCAGTGTATAGTCTTTCACATCTTTGGTCAGATTTGCCCCTAACATTTCATATTTCTGATGCTATTTAAATGCTCTTTAGATTCAAGTTTCCAAGTGTTCATTGCAATTACAATTGACCCTTGAACAGTGGGAAGGTTAGGAACACCAGCCCTGCCATGCAGTTGAATTCCACATGTAGCTTTTCATTCCCCAAATAATTAACATCTGCTGTTTACCAGAAGGCTTACCAAGAAGAGAAACACTCAATGAATACACATTTCTTTGTGTGGTGTATACTGTATTCTCACCATTGGGTTTTGGCACTGCTGCTTCTCCATCTTTGTCCTCAGCACCTGGCCCTGGTCCAGAGCACTTATCTCCAGCAAGTTCATCTTCTGTTAACTAACTGCTCAGTGTGCTGGGCACAAGCTCCTGAACTCCTCCAAGACCCATATGTTGAAACACTTTATGCCCCCTTTATCTGTTTTCTTTGGCCACATCCACAGTCTTCTTCGTTATTTACTTGCACAACAGCTAGACACAGTTTTCTACAGCAGAAGATGACTGCTTTAGGCTTGATGGGTTTCACAGCTTCTTGTATCACAACAATGGCATCTTCAGTGGTGAAATCCTTCTGTGTTTTCCTGATGTTCTCTCTGTGGGGACCCTCTTCCATAGCGTCGCCAATCCTGTCCATACAGTGCTTTGTGCAATGAGCCCAAAGATCCTCATGGGCCCCGATCTAGAGGCTGAATTAGAGGCATTGTGCTTGTGGCAAGTAGAGCACTTTGACCCCTTCCGTGCTGAACTCATGGGGTTGTGGGTGGCCAGCGGCATTGTCCAATATCAAGAGAACTTTGACAAGCAGTCCCTTACTGGCAAGGTAGTTTCTGACTTCACAGACAAAGCATTGATGGAACCCATCCAGAAAAAGTGTTCTTGTTGTCTAGGCCTTCTTGTCATGCAACCTAGAGACTTATCTTTTCCTTGGGGGTTAGCAGCTTTGCAGATAAGGGCAGCCATGATCATAAACCCAGAGGCATTTGCACAAACAGTGGAGTTAGGCTCTTCCTTTCTGCCTTAAACTCTGGTGCTCGCTTGTCTTCCTTAATAGTAAATGTTCTTTGTGGATTTCTTGTCCCCAGAATAGGGCACTTTCATCTGCATTAAAAATTTATTCCAGCAGATATATTTTCTCCTCAATGATTTTCTTAATGGCATCGGGAAACTGGTCTGCTGCCTCTTGTCCAGCAAAAGCGGCTTCTCCTGTCATCTTGACATTTTAAAAGTTCAATCTCTTTCTAAAATTATGAAATCACCTTTGTTGGCATTAAATTCTCCAGCTTTAGATCCTTCACCTTTCTTTTTCTTTGAGTTGTCCTGCGATGGCTTTGCTTTCTCTGGCATCATATAGAGTCTATAGGTATTTCTTTCTTATAGCAATCCTACATCCACATAAAGTCTGCATTTTCCATACAAAATAAAAAGATATTTCACAAGTGCAAGGTCTGGGTTTTTGCTGGTATAGCTGCAGTGATGGCTGCTCAGATATTGTTTTTGTTTTTGGCAGTGGTCCTTTTGCTGGAATCAGTTAGTTGGAAATGGTGGGCAAGCACAGCCGCAGACCTCAATTTATGGTACTCATCAAGCAATTCAACTTTTTCTTGTAATGCCATGACTTTGCTGCCTAGAAGAACTTCCAGCATCAGAGGTGGCACTTTTCAGGTCCCATGGTGTTAGGCAAGGTTTATAATATTCCTGATATTCCACCAAGCAGTGGAAAAATACTAGAGAACCATGAGAGATCACTATTTAGTGTGATATGCAATTTACTATAGAAATGAAGTTGCTCCTGTGGGGAAGATTAGCATCACAGGGCATTTCAAGCAGATACTGGCAACACTTTAGCTCCTGAAGTGGCAACAGGAGGTGGCTGTGAAATTATCACAGTGCATACTACCGTTAATTGTGTGTCTTAAGGTTCATACAGCATCTTCACATTTATTTACATTTCTGTTCACGGAGAATGGCACCTTGGGCAGTCTGTGTTTGTGGGTATAAATTTGATAATGTTTACCTTTCTATAATAGATTTGTATATATTTTAGGATAGTAAATGATAAAAAAGAGTGGTATCCACATGTATTTTATGCATTCATGACTTACCCGACTTAAAAAACATTTTATTATGCTATTTCTAGACTACATAGTTTATCTACAAGATTTTTCAAATTGTTGCAAATCTCCACAAAATGGTTTATATATTTATTTTGAAAAATCTGCCCATAAATGGACCCCTGCCATTCAAGCCTGTGTTGTATACAAATAGCATTAATTTTTATGTATTGTATCATGCAACCATGCTAAACTTACTTGTTTATTCTGGGAGATTTTTGTACAGTTCCTTAGAATTTCTAAATAGATGGTCATCTTGTCTGTCAATGAGTTCCTTTTACTTTTTCTTTCCAAACTGACACTTTTTATTTCTTTTTCTTGCTTTACTGCACTGCAGAGAATCTCAAGAACAATTTTCAATAGAAGTAGTAAAAGCTCCCACCCTAGACATGCGTCTGACTTGAGCTCTGGAACATTCATTCAGTCATTCGTATTAAGTATGACATTAGCTGAGGGTTTTTCAGAGATGCCCTTTGTTAGGTGGAGAAACATCTCATTTATCGATTGTGCCAAGACTTTTTATCAGGAATGGATTTTGAATTTTGCCAAATACTTTTTCTATGCTTATTGAGATGATTATATCATTTTACTTTTTCAGTGGATTTATGTGGTGTGTTGTCTTGACTGATTTTGTGTTTTTAATTATTTATCAACATTTTGAATGTTGGAAAAATACTCATAACGTAACGTTTATCATCTCAACCACTAGAAGTGTAGAGTTCGAATATATTCACATTATAAATAATATCATTCATTACCAAAACTCTTTTACCTTCCCAAACTGAACCTTGCATGTCTTAAACAATAATTCCCCATTATCCCCTCTTCCAGTACTTGGCAACCAGCATCAACTTTGTGATCGTATGAGTTTGTCTATTTTAGGTGCCTCATGAAAATGGAATCACACAGTTTTTGTCTTTTGGTGACTGGCTTATTTGACTTAGCAAAATGTCTTCTAGGTTTATCACTGTTGTTGCATGTGTGAGAATTTTCTTCCTTCTTAAGGCTGAATAATATTCAATTGTATATATCTGCCACCTGTTGCCTATTCGTTCATCAACACATAGACACCTGGGTTGCTTCCACCTCTTGGCTATTATGAATGATGCCACTATGAACTTGGCCTGACAACATTGATTGATTTTTAACATGGAACCCGCCTTTCACTCTTGAGATAAATGCCAGTTGATTATAGTGTTTTATATTTTTATATATTATATATTTTTACATATTATAGAATTAGATTTGCTAAAATTTTGTTTGGAAGTTTTGAATCTATGGCGATGTAGTTTTTCTTTCTTTGAATGTCTTTATGTGACTTCAGAACGGTGGGAGTGCTGGTGTCATGGAATGAATTAGGCAATTCCTCTGCTCCTGTTATATGGAGTAGACAGTGAGGAACTGGGATTATTTCTTCCCTCCATGTTTGGTAGAATTTATCAGTGAAATCATCTGGACTGGACAAGTTATTGGAAAATTTGAATTAGAAATTCAATTTCCATGCAAAAGATTTAGGTTATCTCTCTGTGGGTTATTTACCAATATTTGTTCTTGTGTAAATTCTGGTAGCTTCTGTATCTTAAAGGAATTTATCCATATCATTTAATTTGTAGAATTTATTGTCATAAATGTTCATGATATTCACTTACTATCATTTTGACATCTGTAGACTCTGTGGTGATACCGCCTCTCTCATCCTCCTCTTTGGTAGTTTATTTTTTCTCTGCTCAGTCTGGCTAGAGCTTTAGCAAGTTAATTGAGCTCAAAGAACCAGCTTTGATTTCACTGCTTTTCTCTGTTGTCTTTCTGTTTTCCAGTTCTCTGATTTCTCTTCTTATTTATGCCCGTATGGAAGGTAGATGACTTACTTCCATTTTCACGCGAAAGTGCTGCAGATAACAAGGTAAACGGTGACTAAGCAAAGGTTTACTGACAATTAGAGTGTCCTGCAAGGAACCATCTTTTGTTCCTGACAAGGATTATACTCCCAGCGCTGCCGGCTGGCTGAGGAAACTGTGGCCTTATGATTTCGAGATCTTTCTCTTCTTTAGCAACAAAGGACACAAGAAAAGCTTCATCTTTCTCTGCTGCACCCCATTTAATAAAAGGATTTGTTGTGTAAAATTTGGATTCAGTCAAAAAGTGGCACTTACGGACCTAGAAGCCCACATGTGGCCCTAAGACCACGGGTTCCCCACCCTCTCTTACCTGACACACGCGGGTTTGCGCACCCAGGAAGGTACCCAGGAAACCTGCACGGTGCAATTCGTCCAGTGCAACAAACACTCCTGTGTCCTGTCTCTGTGCAAGGCACAGCGTGGGTACTGTGGAGGGAGAAGGAAACATGAACAGCATATCCCCTGACCTCAAGGAGTGCTCAGCAGAGTGGGGAGACCAGTCCGTGCTGAAGGAGGGCAGCACGAGGTGATGGGGTGAGCCCACAGCAGAGGTCCACACCTCTGGCTGGAATGGGGACGTATGGAGGACAGAGAGGAATCCCAGCAGAGTGCTCAGGCAGCACTGGGCAGGTGACCGCCCACTGCATGCAGCGAATCTGAGGGAAGCAGTTGAAATAGAGCCAGTCACTCTCCATCAGATCCCAGGATCCGGCGGGTAGGAGGGGTTGTGCACCTTGTTCAGCATTTCAGAGGCCTCAGGGGGTTGGAAATGGAGGAAGAGAAGCAGCGATGCCCATGCATGGCACAGACACTCGGGAACAACAGCTTCCTGCCAGTTAGGAGTCACTGCTCAGGGCCTTGCTGTCTGTCCTTGGAGCAGGAGATGCCAATTTCTTTCTAGGCAGAGAGTGTTCTTGTAGCCTAAGGATAAAATCCAAATTTTGGAGGGGACAAATTTCTTAAACACAAGGTTTAGTTTTGTATTTATTTTCTCTCCTGTTTTATTTTATTTATTTATTTTCTACCCTTTTTATCTTTCTGATTTGTCAAAGTCCAAAGCATTGCTGAATAATTTTGTTTGAAATGTCACATTGCGGTACTGGACACAGTCTATTTCTAAGGCAAAGGTAATAAGCTAGTCTTATCTGGAGAACGTACAAGTGTGTATCTCAGCAGATATTATGGTCCTTATGAGTCAATGATTTGCCATGTGTGTGGCTTTTTAATCAACATGTGAGTACACGCCCTGTGTTGGGTGCAGCTTTGTGCCTGCACTTCTCCTGCCTGCTGCATTACACGAGCTGGGGATCCAGGCGGCTGGGTTGCTCCGGGCTGCGGTTCTGCCATGGCTCCTGCGGCGCTGCCCGGGCCCCTGGCCCTGTGTGTGTGTCTGCTGCTGACGTCCGGCCTGGCCGAGGCAGGCAAGCTGCTGGTGGTGCCCATGGACGGCAGCCACTGGTTTTCCATGCGGTCCGTGGTGGAGAGACTCATCCACAAAGGGCACGAGCTGGTTGTGGTCATTCCAGACGTGAGTTGGCAACTGGGACAATCACTGAATTGTACAGTGAAGACTTATAAAACTTCTCACACCCTGGAGGATTTGAACCGTGAGTTTGTGAGCTTTGCCGACGCTCAATGGAAAAAGCGCGGACAAACTCTACATTCTTTAATGAATCCAGCGAGAGGTTTTTTCGAAATTCTTTTTTCACATTGTAGGGATTTGTTTAATGACAAAAAATTGGTAGAATACTTAAAAGAGAGTTCTTTTGATGCTGTGTTTCTAGATCCTTTTGATCTGTGTGGCTTAATCGTTGCCAAGTACTTTTCGCTCCCCTCTGTGGTCTTCAGCCGGGCAGTATTTTGCGGCACTCTTGAGGAAGGTGCCCAGTGCCCGGCTCTTCCTTCTTATGTTCCCAGAATGATCTTAGGGTTCTCAGATGCCATGACTTTCAAGGAGAGAGTACGGAACTATATCTTCCACTTGGAGGAACATTTAGTTTGCCCCCATTTTTTTAAAACGGGGTTAGAAGTTGCCTCTGAAATCCTCCAGACACCTGTCACGGCGTATGACCTCTTCAGCGACACATCAATCTGGCTGCTGCGAACCGACTTTGTTTTTGACTATCCCAGGCCTGTGATGCCCAACATGATCTTTGTCGGTGGCATCAACTGCAAGCAGGGAAATCCACTGTCTGAGGTGAGTTGTCTCTTCCTTAGCAAAATAGGCATAATCTGTCTTCGGACATTAAAAAAAGAAAAAAGGATTCCTGCCTTAGCTGTGATTTCTCATTTGCACTTCTTGGATTTGGAATTGTTTTTATTTTAATGAATTATTTTGTGCTGGTTCACTTAATTGGGGGTTAGCAAATATTATAAATCTGTTCTGTTGATATGTATAGGTTGCAATTGATATAGTTGTACATAATTTTTAGGCTGTATTGTTTGTTAATAGAAATACAGTCTTTCTGTGTTGCGCAGGCTGGCCTCAAATTCCTGGGCTCAAAGGATCCTCCGGAGGGGCAGGGTGTGGTGGCTCACACTTGTAATCCTAGCACTGTGGGAGGCCGAGGCAGGCTTATCGTTTGGGCTCAGGAGTTCGAGACCAGCCTGAGCAAGTGCAAGACCCCATCTCTACCAAAAAAAAAAAAAAAAAAAAAAAAAGAAAAAGAAAGAAATTAGCTGGACAACTAAAAAATATATATATAAAAAATTAGCCGTGAATGGTGGTGCATGCCTGTAGTCCCAGCTACTTGGGAGGCCGAGGCAATAGGATTGCTTGAGCCCAGGAGTTTGAGGTTGTTGTGAGCTAGACTGATGCCATGGCACTCTAGCCCAGCCAACAGAGTAAGACTCTGTCTCAAACAAAACAAAACAAAACAAAACAAAACAAAACAAAACAAAACAAAACAAAACGATCCTCTTGCTTCAACCTTCTGGCAGCTAGTCTTATGCCACCATGCCCACTAGAAGGCTGGATTTTTTTTTTTCTTTTTTTGTTTTGATACAGGGTCTCATTCTTTTTACCAGGCTAGAGTGCAGTGGCATCACCATAGGTCACTACAACATCACCCCTGAGCTTAAGCAATCCTACTGCCTGAGCTTCCCAAGTCGATAGGACTACAGGCCCATGTCACCAAGCCCAGCTAATCTTTTAAAAATATTTTGTAGAGACAGGTCTGGCTCTGTGGCTCAGGCTGGTCTCAAACTCCTGGGCTCAAGTCGTCCTCCTGCCTTGGCCTCTAAAGTGCTAGGACTACTGGCGTGGGCCACTGCCCAGCTCAGGCTGCATTTTGTAAATGTTTTTGGAAAAGTAATAAAGGACACAGTAAGAGAAGAAACTTCCCTTTTTTGCTACTCCCTACAGAAAAATGCTCTTAGGACTTTTGTATGCATTATTTTCAATTTTTGAAATCATGTTTGATAACTCCATATGGCCAATGTGAATTGTCTCATCTATATTATTAAAATATAACCTATTACTAATGTCAGGCTGCACATGTTCTTCTTTACTTTGCACTTTTCACTTGCTGATAATTCATAGAATCATGTGTAGCTGCTTCAGTTTTCACTTGTTATTTTCATAGATATATTGGCCATTTGCATTTCGTCTTTTGTGAAATACATCTTGACATTCTGTGTTAATTTTTATATAGCTATTTGTCTTTTTTGAACTCATTGTTATAAGGCTCTTGAGTGTTAGGGATGTTTATCCATCACTTTTTATATGTGCTGCAAGTATTTTTTCCTTGGCTTTTCTTCATCTTTTTGTCATGTGGGGTTTTCCTGGTTAAGTAGTCACATTGGTAACTTTTTTTTTAATGCTTTCTGGATTTCAACTTGTTTAGGTCTTTCCAAGCCCAAAATATACAAATGTTTTCTCCATATTATGTTTTAATGTTTTCAATTCCTCTAATGGTGATAGTATTATTTGTTTTTACAATGAGCACTTCAATCTATGCAAAGTGAAGATCTTTTTTTCCTCAATGGATAGACCATTGTACCGATGCCATTTAATCAAAAATTCATTCTTTAGCCATTGAATTGACATCTTTATCATACTTTAAATTTCTATCAATATATTTATTTGCATATGCTTCTGAGCTCTCTGTTTTGTCCACTGATTTGTCTATTTATGCGCCACCACCATATTTTCATTATATTACTTTTGTAGTAAGTTTTCACATCTGGCAGGCAAGCCCCATACTAAATATTATTTTTCCAAATTTTCTTGGTGATCCTCAATTTATTCTCCTTCATAAATTTAAAATGCTTTTGTCTAGTTTCAAAAACTAAAAAGAAACCTTTAGGACTATATTTTTATTACATTAAATATTTATATTAATTGAGAAAGAATGGCAACTTTTTGTTATTAAGTTTTCCTTTGCAGAAATCTATATTCCTTTTTATTTATCCAGATCTTGTTTTATGTCCATCGATAAAATTTTGCACCTCATATAAGCATTTTTTCTTTTTTATTTAATAGAATTTATGCTAGGCCTTTATTATTTTCTAAACTTTTGTTCTCAGGGCAATTTTTCCATTTCTATTTTAAACCAACTATGGGTGATTGAAATACAGCTTTGGTTTTTGTTACTTTATTGTGGAGGGACTAAGTATCTTTATATATTGTTCTGGCTTCTTCCAAAGTTCAGTAGACTTTGTAACAGAGTCACATTCTCTCATCATTGGCAGATGTTTGGTGAGTTGACTTTGAGCCAATCACTGGAAGTGAAATAATGCTCTAGAAAGTGGGAAAACTATAGTTTCAGGCCTTTCCCAATTAGACATGACTTCCTTGGCAAGAGCAGGCAAGAAGATGCATGTGACAGGACCCTTAGGAGGCTGAGCCTGGCAAAGGGCTCCTCTCACCTTTACCTTCCATGAGCCACAGCAGGGAGCACCACCCAGGGTCTGATGCGCCCTGCCCTCTAGCCAAGGGTGGGGCCCTGCGATTTCCTGGGTCACCCAGAGGGCTTCAGAGATACAGAAAGCCACATATAATATAATTTTATATTACCTATCATATAGCTGTGTCTATAAAATGTGAAATGTAAAAAGTAATACATGGTTTCGTATACGTTTGGCTATAAATACCTATAAAAATCTACGTAATAAATGATTTTATATACTTATTAAGGGACATATAAGTATAAAATCTCTTATACTTGTGGATGGTTATATGAATGCATATATCTATAATTATAATTATAAAGCAAGCTGAATTCTGACAGAAGACTTGAGATTTCAAAGAGGGCTCTTTGGTAAAGAGCCTTGAATACAGCACAGCTGCAAAAGTCAATTTTGATGGAAAGACGTACGGATGCTGTACACCCTCCTGCCTTGTTTTGGATGGGCAGGCCGGGTCTGGGAAGAGCGTGCCGTGCGTCGCGCCTGCTGGAGAGCAGGAGTCAGAGTCTGAATCCATGTGTGTGATGAGGAGGGAACATGCTTGACTACAGAGTAACAGAGTCACTGTGACCCAGTCATAGTCTCTGCGTGTGTTTGTGTGTGTGTGCGTGTGTGTGCGTGGGTGTTTGAGTGTGCCCATGTGCATGTGTTTGCCTGTGGTGTGGCAGGCCCTACGTGGTAACAAAATATCATCGAGGTGACCAGGCGATTATATCCAGTGAGGTAATTGGATATAATACTTTGAGTAGGATGGCAGATGATCACTCTAAACTATATTAAGATAGGTTTCATGTTCCAGTCTTTTTAATTATTTGGTCAGTTCCAGCAGAACACATGATTGGGTCTAGCTGGAAAGAATTCAGGTTCAATCCGCATATCCAGGACAGTTGTAGACATCTGGGTTGGGAGATGGGGTGGGATGTGGCAACATAGCAATAACACACCTGTGCTTCCCTCACTTCTCTCAGATGCTGGTTCCAATTTTAATTCAAATTTAGCTGTTAGTGGGTGCATCCTATTCTTCCCATCAAGATTCTGTCTTTCAACTTTTTATTATCAAACTTTCCATACTTCTACAAAGGAGAGAATACATGTGATGAACACTCATTGATCCCCCCTTAGGTTAAATAATCTTCAATATTTTGCTGTATTGATTTATCCATTCTGTATTTTCTTTCCTTTTTTTTTATTTTTTAATTTTTTTTTATTTTGGCATATTATGGGGGTACAGATTTTAAGGTTTCAATAAATGCCCATTTCCCCCCCACCCCCCAAAATTTCTTTCCTTTTTAAGAACATTTTTGGCTGTCATGTTTTAAAGTAAATTCTCGATAGGCCATTCCATCCCTAAATACCTCACTAAATATAAAAAATAAGGACAATTTGTTACATAGTCACAATATCCACATCACACCTAAAACAATCTAAAATTCTTCAATATCTAAAAATTCTTCAATATCATGTAATTTTCAGTCCACAATTCAATTTCCTTCAGTTGTCTGGAAAAAAATGTGTTTTGTGTTCAGATCAATGAAATACAATTGAAAATCCAGAAATAAACCAATACATCCTTGGGCAATAGATTTTTTGACGAGGGTACCAAGACCACGCAAATGGGGAAGAACAGTCTCCTCCACACATAGTGCAGGACAACTGCACGTCCACAGCAAAAGGATGAAGGTGGACCCTTACCCCATGCCATGCACAAACGTTAGCTTGAAATGGATCAAAGACCTACATAGAAAAGCTAAAACTGGGAAACTCTTGGAAGAAAATACTGGGACAGTACTCCATGACCTTGTATGTGGCAATAATTTTTTGGCTATGACAGCAAAAAGCACCAGAAAAAAAAATCGATACATTTGACTTCTTCAAAGTGAAAAACGTTTGTGCATCAAAGGACACTGGGAAGAGAGTGAAAAGAGAACCCATGTGGGCTCACAAAGATGTACACGTGCACACACCTGCTTGCTGTAGAGGCCCCTCCCAGAAGGATAATAGTTTCCGCTTTGCTGTGGAACTTCCTGACAGGTGAGCCCAGCTGGAGCTGCCATGTGCCTGAGCAGCTTCCCCCTCTGCAGCTGCCTGAGCTCCCTGGCGTCACAGGTTGAGTGGATCACTGCTGCTCCCCTTTGCCACTTCTCCCTGCTCTCCCTACCCTGAGAACACGATGGCAAACACCACACACCACCTCTTTGGCCCACTCCAGATGTTCGGGGGGTGCTCTGTGGCCTGCCACCCCCAACCAGGCACCAAGGATCCCATGATCCTGTCCTGCCTTGGTTCACTAGCCTTAAGTTTTGCATCTGTCCAGCTCTCCTCTCTCCAACTTCCAGGCTATTTTTCCTCCTCTCTCCATTCCTTTTTCTAGCTCCTTCCCCACTCTTGTCTTTCCTCTGTGTCACTTCCTCAGCATGAATCCTGCTCCAGAGAGGGGAAAGGGGAAAGGGCGTCCCATTGCGTGACTGATACTGGGAAGGTTTTGGTAATTATTTAACAAAATAGGAACTTGTACCTGGAGTAGTGGTTCAATGCACTCAGATTACCTTGCGTAAGAACATGAGATTCTAAATAGGTGAAATGGGGAGAAAATATCCCACCACTCAGAGCAGTTGAAATACACGGCTGCAGGATGAAATATGAGCGTGGGTGCAGATGTCTGGCATGTGACTGTGAGTGAGCAATAGCCATGATTGGGTGGATGACATGCATTTTCTACCATAATCATTTCCAATTTCCACAATGTTAGCAATATTAACCATACTTTCAGGCTCTCTTCAAAATGACATGACCAGGCCGGGCGCGGTGGCTCACGCCTGTAATCCTAGCTCTCTGGGAGGCCGAGCCGGGCGGATTGCTCAAGGTCAGGAGTTCAAAACCAGCCTGAGCAAGAGCGAGACCCCGTCTCTACTATAAATAGAAAGAAATTAATTGGCCAACTGATATATATATATATAAAATTAGCCGGGCATGGTGGCGCATGCCTGTAGTCCCAGCTACTCGGGAGGCTGAGGCAGAAGGATCTCTTGAGCCCAGGAGTTTGAGGTTGCTGTGAGCTAGGCTGACGCCATAGCACTCACTCTAGCCTGGACAACAAAGCGAGACTCTGTCTCAAAAAAAAAAAAAAAAAAAAACAAAAACAAAAACAAAAACAAAATGACATGACCAGATGCCAACATTCTCTTCTTGAATCAAGCCTCCCACAAATTATTTCATCTTCAGATGGGTGGACTGTCCCCTTAGGGAGACTTCACACATTAAATTTAAAGGAAGCCAACAGATACTGGCTGCTTACCACTGTGGCAGGAGCTGCCCTTACACAGATGCCAGCATGCTCTGTGGGCCTACTTTCCAGATGGTGAAACTGAGGCACAGAGAGGTAGAATGACTCACCCAAGGTCATGGCTCTAGGAAGGGAGAGGCTAGGATTCAAACCCAGATATTCTTTTTAAAGTATTGACATGTAATTCACATACTATAAAACAATAAATTGAATAATAAAATGTACAGTTCAGCGGTTTTCAGTATATTCAGAGAAACGAGCAACCATCACCACTGTCTAATTCCAGATCATTTTCCTCACCCCAGACAGAAGCCCCATGCCCACTGCCAGTCACTCCCCTTTTGTCCCCATTCTCCTAGCCCTGGGCACAAATTTACTTCTGTCTCTATGGATGTGCTTATTCTGGGCATTCGATAGAAATGGAATCAACAATACGTGGTCCTTTATGACTGGCTTTTTTCACTTAGTGTCATGGTTCGTTTGTAGCATGAATCAGTATTTCATTCCTTTTCATGCCTGACTTGTATTCCATTGTACGGATACACCACATTCGTTTATCCACTCGTTAGTTAATGGACATTTGGTTGTTCCCAAGTTTCAGCCATGAAAAATCATGCTGCTATGAACCTTTTTGCACAATGAACCCTGGCACTTTTAGAGCCTGTGTGCCCAATACCTTCTATCCTTGACTGCCTCCCTGTGCAGACAGGAAACTTCTTGGGAAATGTTCCACCTGTGTCCTTTAGGTAATGTCATACTCAGTGCAATGTGCCCAGGGGACTTCGACTTGCATCACATGGTCTCTCAGCCTGTATGTAGCAGACATGAGTTGGTTTTGGTGGCTTTGGCTACAGAGTACCATGTGCTGGCTGTTTCCTATTATTTGATATTAAAGATCCTTCATGGAACAAATGTCCATGGAGACCCTCTGTGTGCCTGGCCGAGTGCTGGGAACACGGCCCTAGTCAAATGAACGTGGCTTTGCCTGTGTAATAGAGAGGAAGATGATCAGTTATAAACTGTGAAAATACTTTGAAAGAACAGTAAATGGTGCAAAGAGATGTGATGGTTGGGGTCTGGCAGGATGGGAGGGGCAAGGCTGGGAGCTGTTGGGGAGCAGTGTGCCCAGCAGAGGAGACAGTAGGTGCAGCATGAAGCCAAAAGCCTCGAGTTCTTTCATGTTTGACCTGCAGCACATTATGTCCCGTCAATCCTGTGTCTCTTTACTACAGTAGACATGGGTAAATGAAGTCCTAGTGTATTTCTTTTCTAAATGATCCCTTGTCATGGCTTATTTAATGGCCTGTGCCCCTCCCCACTGCTCCTGTGCTCTTGGGACCACCCCCTACATTGTTATAGCTCCCCTGGGAAGCCATAGCCCACCTGCGGTGTCAGGCTGGGCCAGGCACACTGCCCTGAACTGTCCTGTTGTCTGTGGGTGATTTGGCATCTGGGCCCAGAGCACTCTGCCTTCTGCAGCCCCCACCCCACAGCCTGTCGAGTGGATTTCTTTTTCTTGCTTTACTGCACTGCAGAGAATCTCAAGAACAATTTTCAGTAGAAGTAGTAAAATCATCCACCTTAGACACGCGTCTGACCTCAGGACTGGAACATTCAGTCATTCACCATTAAGTATGATGTTAGCTGACGGTTTTTCAGAGATGCCCTTTATTAAGTGGAGAAACTCCTTTTATTTACCGATTGTGCTAAGACTTTTTATCAGGAATGGATTTTGAATTTTGTCAAATACTTTTTCTATCCTTATTGAGATGATTATATCATTTTACTTTTTCAATGGATTTATGTGGTGTGTTGCCTAGACTGATTGTGTTTTTAGTTATTTACTTCATTGTGAATGTTGGAAAAAATACTCATAACGTAACATGTATCATCTCAACCCTTTGAAGTGTACAGTTCAATATTGAATATATACAAATGACACCTTTCATTTCCAAAACTCTTTTACCTTCCCAAAGTGAACCTTAGGACCTCTTAAATAATAGCTCCCTATTACCCTTTCTTCCAGCACTTGGCAACCAGCATCAACTTTGTGATTCTAGAGTCTGACTATGTTAGGTGCCTCATGAAAATGGAATCAGATAGTATTCGTCTTTTTGTGACTGGGTTATTTGGCTCAGCAAAATGTCTTCTGGGTTCATGCATGTTGCAGCATGTGCCATAATTTTCTTCCTTTCAGGCTGGATAATATTCCATTGTGTATATCTGCCACCTGTTGCCTATTCTTTCATCAACACGTAGATACCTGGGTTGCTTCCACCTCTTGGCTATTATGAAGGATGCTGCTATGAACTTGGCACGACAACCTGGTTTGATTTTTAGCATTGAACCAGCCTTTCATTCTTGAGATAAACCCCACGCGGTTATACTGTAGTATCATTTTATTTATTACATATTTTTATATATTATGGAATTAGATTTACTAAAATTTTGTTTAGAAGTTTTGCATCTAAGGTGATGATAGTCTGTAGTTTTTCTTTCCCTGAAAGTTATTATGTGATTTCGGAATGGTGGGAGTGCTGCTGTCATAGAATGAATTAGGCAGTTCCTCTGCTCCTGTTGTATGGACTAGACAGTGAGGAACTGGGATTATTTCTTCCCTCCATGTTTGGTAGAATTCATCAGTGAAATCATCTGGACTGGATGAGTTTTTTGTGGGAAAGTATCAACTAGAAATTCAATTTCCACTCAAAAGGTACAGATTACTTCTATGTGGATTATTTATTTGTTCTTATGTAAATTCTGATAGCTTGTATATTTTAAGGAATTTGTCCATATCATTTAAATGGTAGAATTTATTGTCATAAATGTGTTGATGACATTGTCTTATAATCATTTCAATATCTGTAGACTCTGTGGTAATACTGCCTCTCTCATTTCCCTTTTTGGTAATTTATTTCTTCTCTCTCCTTTTTTTTTTTTTTCCTCATCAGTCTGGTTAGAGCTTTAGCAAGTTAACTGATCTCAATGAACCAGGCTTGATTTCATTGCTTTTCTCTTGTCTTTCTATTCTCTCGTTCATTGAGTTTGACTCTGACATCAGCCTTCAGGAAAGGTAGATCACTCACTTCCATTTTCATTTTTCAAAGACAATCATGTGAAAGTGCCCTAGTGGGCCAGGTAAATGGTGACTAAGCAAATTTCTACCAACAGGTGTCCTGAAGGAGCCATCTTTTGTTCCTGACTAGGATTATGCTCCTAGGTTGGCTGCAGAACCCCTCACTAACTGCTCTTAGGGTGTTACCTGACACACACCGAATGCCCACCCAGGAAGGTACCTAGGAAACCTGCACGGTGCAATTCAGTCCAGCGCAACAAACACTCCTGTGTCCTGTCTCTGTGCAAGGCACAGCGTGGGTACTGTGGAAGGAGAAGGAAACATGAACAGCATATCCCCTGACTGAGGAGTGCTCAGCAGAGTGGGGGAGACCAGTCCGTGCTGAAGGAGGGCAGCACGAGGTGATGGGGTGAGCCCACAGCAGAGGTCCACACCTCTGGCTGGAATGGGGACGTATGGAGGACAGAGAGGAATCCCAGCAGAGTGCTCAGGCAGCACTGGGCAGGTGACCGCCCACTGCATGCAGCGAATCTGAGGGAAGCAGTTGAAATAGAGCCAGTCACTCTCCATCAGATCCCAGGATCCGGCGGGTAGGAGGGGTTGTGCACCTTGTTCAGCATTTCAGAGGCCTCAGGGGGTTGGAAATGGAGGAAGAGAAGCAGCGATGCCCATGCATGGCACAGACACTCGGGAACAACAGCTTCCTGCCAGTTAGGAGTCACTGCTCAGGGCCTTGCTGTCTGTCCTTGGAGCAGGAGATGCCAATTTCTTTCTAGGCAGAGAGTGTTCTTGTAGCCTAAGGATAAAATCCAAATTTCCTAAACCCAGCTTTATTGTTGTATTTATCTTCTCTCCTTTTTAATTTTCTGTTTTTTTTCTCTCTTTTTATCTTTGCGTTGTCAAAGTCCAAAGCGTTGCTGAATAATTTTGTTTGTAAAGTTTCATTGCAGTACTGGGCATGGTCTATTTCTAAGGCAAAGGTAATAAGCTAGTCTTACCTGGAGAACATACAAGTGTGTATCTCAGCAGATATTATCGCCCTAATGAGTAAATCATTGGCCATGTGTGTGGCTTTTTAATCAACATGTGAGTACACGCCCTGTGTTGGGTGCAGCTTTGTGCCTGCACTTCTCCTGCCTGCTGCGTTACACGAGCTGGGGATCCAGGTGGCTGGGTTGCTCCGGGCTGCGGTTCTGCCATGGCTCCTGCGGCGCTGCCCGGGCCCCTGGCCCTGTGTGTGTGTCTGCTGCTGACGTCCGGCCTGGCCGAGGCAGGCAAGCTGCTGGTGGTGCCGGTGGACGGCAGCCACTGGTTTTCCATGCGGTCCGTGGTGGAGAAACTCATCCACAAAGGGCACGAGCTGGTTGTGGTCATTCCAGACGTGAGTTGGCAACTGGGACCAACACTGAATTGTACAGTGAAGACTTATAAAACTTCTCACACCCTGGAAGATTTGAACCATCATTTGATGGATTTTAACAAAGTTCACTGGAAAACTCGAATACAACGCTTATCTTCCCTATTACAGAATTCATCCATGGGTTTATTTGATTTATTTTTTTCACGCTGCAGGAATTTGTTTAATGACAAAAAATTAGTAGAATACTTAAAAGAGAGTTCTTTTGATGCTGTATTTCTGGATCCTTTTGATCTATGTGGCTTAATCGTTGCCAAGTACTTTTCACTACCCTCTGTGGTCTTCAGCCGGGGAATATTTTGTCATTATCTTGAGGAAGGTGCCCAGTGCCCGGCTCCTCTTTCTTATGTTCCCAGAATGATCTTAGGGTTCTCAGATGCCATGACTTTCAAGGAAAGAGTACAGAACCATATCTTCCATTTGGGGGCTCATTTAGTTTGCCCCCATTTTTTAAAAACGGGGTTAGAAGTTGCCTCTGAAATCCTCCAGACACCTGTCACGGCGTATGATCTCTTCGGCCACACATCAATCTGGCTGTTGCGAACCGACTTTGTTTTGGACTATCCCAGGCCTGTGATGCCCAACATGATCTTCGTCGGTGGCATCAACTGCAAGCAGGGAAATCCACTGTCTGAGGTGAGATGTCTCTCTTGTAGCTCATGAGGATTAATCTGGTTTTGGACATTAAAAAAAAAAAAGAAGAAAAAAAAAAAAGAATTCCTTCCTTAACTGTGATTATCGTTTTACATTTGTTGAATCTGGAATTTCTTATTAGTTTAACAAATTATTTTGTGCCAATTCAATTAATTGTTGCTTATCAAATTTTCTAATGCTGCCCTCATATATATATATATATATATATATATATATATATATATAATTGTAAATAATATCCAGCTTGCATTTTTCAATACTGTTTTTGGAAAAATAAGGAAAAATACAGTAAGAAATGAAACTTCTTTTTTTTGCTAATCCTGTGCCTCCCCCTATGGGGAAAACGCTTAGTAGTTTTGTATGCACCTTTTTAAATTTTTTGAAATCATTTTCTACATATCCATATAGCCACTGTAAATTCTTAGTCTATTTAATTAAAATAAATTCTAGTATAGCACTTGAACATATCATTCTTTACCTTGTATTTTTTTACTTGCCAATAAATCACAGATGCCTTTATAGGCCAATATGTACAGATTTGACAAATATTTTCATAATCCTAGAGAAATCCTTAGTTTGGACGCAACATACCTTTATCAATCAATCAATATTGTTAATGATGTAGGCTTTTTCCTCTTTTTTCTTCTGTGAACAAGACTGCAGTAAACATTCTAAACTACTTTCTTTATATTCATGTATTTCCATAGTCTCGCTTTTATCTCAGTTGGCTAGAGACTTTTAGGTGGGGTTTCTGGGTTCTCATTAATTGAGGAACTTGGCATGTTTTTGTTATTAAGTCTGTTTTGGAATAGTACTCAGTATTTATTCACATCTTGTTTTTGATCAGTAAGTAAAATATTGTACTTTATATAAGTATATTTTCTTATGAAAATTTATTCCTAGGCATTTTATTATTTTTGAAACTATGTTGCACAGAGTAGTTATTCCATTTCTATTTGAACTGACTATGGGTAATTAAATTATAGCTTTGGTTTTTGCACATTTATCTTGCATCTATTCATTCCTCTTAATATTAAATAGTATGTAAGATTGATTAGGTATACAATATCATCTGTCAATAATTCACTCCAATGATATTTATAGCACTTATTTTGCCTTATTATTGAATAATATTGTTGGTCTAGCCAATTTAAGTTGGGATTCTGTCCCTCACACTTGAAAAGGCTTGAAAAATACAAGTGTAAGATTCAAGGCAAATGTACAGTTGCTAAATCCAGGAGAAACACCTGGTATCTCATCTCAGTATATTATCTTCTTTGGGATGGACAATGCATTTTTATCTAGTCTTCTGTCTTCTTACAAGTTCCATGGACTTTCTAACAAAGTCATATTCTCTCACAGATAGCTTAGCAGATGCTTAGGGAAAGAACAACTTTTCAGCCAACACATGGAAAAGTGAAATAATGCTCTTTCTAAAAAGTGAAAAGAGGACAGCTTCAAAATTGACTACGGTTTCAATTTACATGCCTTTCAGAATCAGCTGTGACTTTTTGCTCTTGGCAAGAATGGGCAGGAGGTGCAAATTGCAGGACTGTAAGAGACTGAGCCTGTCAACGCTCCTCTTCCCTTTCCCCTCCATGAATCCCAGCACCAAGCATCACCAGGGTCTGGCTTCACCCTGCCTACAGTCAAGAGATGTCCCTGCAATTTCCTGGGTCACCCAGAAGAGTTTAGAGATATAGAAAGCTGCATATGACTTTATATAACCTATCATGGAGCTATCTATAAAATATGAAATATATTGAACACAATATAGTTTTTTATATTTTTGGTTATATACTCATCTTTAATGATACATGACATAGTGATATGTATCTATTAAGTGATACATATGTATAAAATGTTTTATGGATGTGGAAGGTTATATATTAATGTACATATTTATAAGTCTAAAGGAAGCTGAATTGTCAAAGAGGAATTCATATTCCAAAGAGCCCACGATACAGCACAGCACAAAGTCAATTTCCCGGAAACACTCTGGACTCTACATTTCCCCTGCCTTGTTACAGACGGCAGGCTGTCTCTTAGAAGACCATACCCTGTGTTCTTTCTTGCACGGGAACAGGAGTCATAGTTTGAATCTCATTTGTGTGAGAAAAAACAGTGCACATTGATAGAGTGCATGTTGTGTGTGTGTGTGCGCACAGGCATTTGTGTGAGTTGCCTTGGGCCCTACCTAGAAGATTTTCCTGAGGGTCTCTTGTAACAAAATCTCATTGAGTATATTCAGGGGAATTATATCCAGTGAAATAATTAAATTCTTTAAATAGGATGATAGGTCAGGTTTCGGGACAAAATTAAAATCGTTTTAATGGGGAAAAATGAAAATCAGTTCCTGTCTTTTTCAATTTTGGTGAGTTCCAGCAGTCTTGATGACTGGGTGGAATTCAAGTTCAATCTACACAATTTGGGGCAGGTGTAGTGCTAGAGACCTGGGGTGGGCCGTGGAAACACAGCAATAACACACCTGCGCTTCCCTCACTACTCTCAGATTCTGGTTCCAATGTTAATTCAAAGTTAGCTGTTGGTGGGTGAGTCCAAGTCCTCCCATCAAGATTACGTCTTTCAACTTTTTATTATCAAAGTTTTCAAACTTACATGAAAGACAGAGTATGTATGAGGAGCACCCATAGATTTCCCGTTAGGTTAAATAATTTTCAATATTTTGCTGTACTGATTCATCTATCTGCTATTTTCTTTCTAAGAACATTTTTGGCTGTCATGTTTTAAAGTAAATTCTTGACATGCCATTCCATCCCTCAATACTTCACTAAGTATAATAAATAATGACAATTTGTTACATAACCACAATATCCTTATCACACTTAACACAATTAATAATTCCTTAATATTATCTAATTTCTAGTCCATAATTCAATTTCCTCAAGTTGTCTGGAAAAAAACTGTCATTTGCATTCAGATCAAAGAAATAGAATTGAGAATCCAGAAATAAACCAATACATCCTTGGGCAATAGATTTTTTGACGAGGGTACCAAGACCATGCAAATGAGAAAGAACAGTCTCCTCTACACATAGTGCAGGACAACTGCACGTCCATATGTAAAAGGATGAAGGTGGACCCTTACCCTATCCCATGCACAAACGTTAGCTTGAAATGGAACAAAGACCTACATAGAAAAGCTAAAACTGTGAAACTGTTAGAAGAAAATACTGGGGCAGATCTCCATGACCTTGGATGCGGCAATGATTTTTTAGATATGACAGCAAAAAGCACAAGAAAAAAAAGCAAAAAAATAGGTAAATTTGACTTCTTCAAAGTGAAAAATGTATGTGTATCAAAAGACACTGGGAAGAGAGTGAAAAGAGAAACCATGTGGGCTGACGAAGATGTATACCTGCACACGCTTGCTTGCTGTAGAGGCCCCTCCCAGAAGGATCCTAGTTTCTGCTTTGCTGTGGAACTTCCTGACAGGTGAGCCCAGCCGGAGCTGCCATGTGCCTTAGCAGCTTCCCCCTCTGTAGCTCTCTGAGCTCCCTGGCGTCACAGGTTGAGTGGATCACTGCTGCTTCCCTTTGCCACTTCTCCCTGCTCTCCCTACCCTGAGAACACGATGGCAAACACCACACACCACCTCTTTGGCCCACTCCAGATGTTTGGGGGGTGCTCTGTGGCCTGCCACCCCCAAGCAGCCATCAATGGCCCCCATGATCCTGCTTTGACTCAGGTCACTGGCCTTATTTTATGCATCTGCCCAGCTCTCCTTTCTCCAACTTCCAGCTATTTTTCCTGTCCACTCCATTACTTTTTTCTAGCTCCTTCCTCACTCTAATCTTTCCTCTGTGTCACTTGCTCAGCATGAACACTGCCCCAGAGAGGTCAAAGGGGAAAGGGCATCTCACTGCCTGACGGATACTGGGAAGTTTTCGGTAATTATTAAACAAGATAGGAACTTGTACCCAGAGTCGTGGTTGGATCCTAGAGTACGATAGGAGGAGATTCAACGCACTCAGATTATCTTCCATAAGAACATGAGATTCTAAATAGGTGACATGGGGAGAAAATATTCCACTACACTGAGCAGTTCAAATGTAAAGCTGCATGAAGAAATATCAGAATGAGTGCAGATGCCTGGCATGTGACCATGAATCAGCAATAGCCATGACTGGGTGGGTGGCATGCATTTTCTAGGACAATCATTTCCAATTTCCACAATGTTAGTAATATTCATCATACTTTCAGGCTTTCTTCAAAACGACATGACCAGATGTCAACATTCTCTTCTTGAAGCAAGCCTCCCACGAATTATTTCATCTTCAGATGGGTGGACTGTTCCCTTAGGGAGACTTCACACATTAAATTTAAAGGAAGCAAACAGATACTGGCTACTTACCACTGCGGCAGGTGCTGCCCTTACACAGATGCCAGCATGATCTGTGGGCCTACTTTGCAAACGATGAAACTGAGGCATGGAGAGTTTGAATGACTCACCCAAGGTCATGACTCTAGAAAGGGGGAGGCCAGGATTCAAATCCAGACATTCTTTTTTAAATATGGAGATGTAATTCAATACTATACAATTTATATGTTAAAATGTACAGTTCAGTGGTTTTTAGTATATTCACAGAAATGAGCAACCATCACCACTATCTAATTCCAGATCATTTTCCTCACCCCAGACAGAAGCCCCATGCCCACTGGCAGTCACTCCCCCTTTGTCCCCATTCTCCTAGCCCTGGGCACAAATTTACTTTCTGTCTCTATGAATTTGCTTATTCTGGGCATTCCATAGAAATGGAATCACAATACGTGGTCATTTATGACTGGCTTCTTTCACTTAGTGTCATGGTTCGTTTGTAGCATGAATCAGCATTTCATTCCTTCTCACGCCTGACTTGTATTCTGGTATAGGGATACACCACATTCATTAATCCATTTGTTAGTTGATGGACATTTGGTTGTTTCCATGTTTCAGCCATGAAAAATTAATGCTGCTGTGAACCTCTGTGCACAAGGAACCCTGACACTTTGATTTTAGAGCCTGTATGCACAACAACTACTACCCTTGACTGCCTCCCTGTGCAGACAGGAAACTTCTTAGAAATGTCCCACCTGTGGACTGTTGGTAGTGTCATACTCAGTGCAATGTGCCCTGGGGGGCTATGACTTACATCACATGGTCTATCAGCCTGTATGTAGCAGACATGAGTTGGCTTTGGCTACAGAGTACCATGCAGCTGGTTGTGTCCTATTATTTGATATTAAAGATCCTTCATGGAACAAATGTCCATGGAGACCCTCTGTGTGCCTGGCCAAGTGCTGGGAACATGGCCCTAGTCAAATGAACGTGGCTTGGCCTGTGTAATAGAGAGGAAGATGATCAGTTATAAATTGCGAAAATACTTTGGAAGAAAAGTAAAAGATGCAAAGAGACGTGATGTTCAGGGCCTGGCAGGATGGGGAGGACCACTGCTGGGAGCAGTTGGGGAGCAGTGTGGCAAGCAGAGGAGATGGCAGGTGTGTCACGAAACCAAAGAACATGAGTCCTTTAACGTTTGGAACTGTGGCACATTATCTCCTGTCACTCCTGTGTCTCTTTACCACAGTAGACATGGGCAAGTGAAGTCCTAGTGTATTTCTTTTCTAAATGGTCCCTTGTCATGGCTTATTTAATAGCCTATGCCTCTCCCCACTGCTCCTGTCATCCTGGGACCACTGCCTACACTGTTACAGCCCCCCTGGGAAGTCATAGCCCTCTTGACATGTCCAGCTGGGCCAGCCACACTGCCCTGAACTGGCCTGTCCCACCTGTGTGTGATTTGGCTGGGTCCAGAGCACTCTGACTTCTGTAGCCCACACTCCACAGCCTGTCAAGTGGATTTCTTTTTCTTGCTTTACTGCACTGGAGAGAAGCTCAAGAACAATTTCGAATTGAAGTAGTAAAAGCTACCACCCTGGACACGCATCTGAATTGAGCAGTGGAACATTCAGTCATTCGCCATTAAGTATGATGTTAGCTGAGGGTTTTTCAGAGATGCCCTTTATTAAGTGGAGAAACTCCTCTTATTTACTGATTGTGCTTAAGACTTTTTATCAGGAATGGATTTTGAATTTTGTCAAATACTTTTTCTATCCTTATTGAGATGATTATATCATTTTACTTTTTTAATGGATTTATGTGGTGTGTTGCCTTGATTGATTTTGTGATTTTAGTTATTTATTTCATTGTGAATGTTGGAAAAATACTCATAACGTAACATTTATCATCTCAAGCCTTTGAAGAGTACAGTTCAATACTGAATATATTCACATTACAAATAACACTATTCATTTCCCAAACTCTTTTACCTTCCCAAACTGAACCTCTGTACGTCTTAAACAATAACTCCCCATTACCTCTCCTTCCAGCCCTTCCATCACTCTGTGATTGTGTGAGTTTGACTAGGTTAGGTGCCTCATGAAAATGGAATCAGATAGTATTTGCCTTTTGGTAACTGGCTTATATGACTCAGCAAAATGTCTCTTGGGTTCATGCATGTTGTAGCATGTGTCAGAATTTTCTTCCTTTGAGGCTGGATAATATTCCATTGTATATATCTGCCACCTGTTGCCTATTCTTTCATCTGCACATGTACACATGGGTTGCTTCCACCTCTGGGCTATCTGAAGGATGCTGCTATGAACCTGGCCCAACAACCCTGATTGATGTTTAGCATTGAACCAGCCTTTCATTCTTGAGATAAACCTCAGTTGATTATACTATATTCTCTTTTTATTTATTATATATTTTTCTATATTATGGAATTAGATTTACTAAAATTTTGGAAGCTTTGCATCTATGTTGATGAGGGTCTGTAGTTTTTCTGTCTTTGAATGTCTTTATGTGATTTCGGAACTGTGGGAGTGCCGGTGTCATGGAATGAATTAGGCAGTTCCTCTGCTCCTGTTGTATGGACTAGACAGTGAGGAACTGGGATTATTTCTTCCCTCCATGTTTCGTAGAATTCATCAGTGAAATTATCCGGGTTGAAAGTATGATTTGGGGGAAAATTTGAATAGAAATTCAATTTCCATGCAAAAGATTTAGGTTATCTCCCTGTGGGTTATTTACCAATATTTGTTATTGTGTAAATTCTGGTAGTTTCTGTATCTTAAAAGAATTTGTCCATATCATTTAAGTTGTAGAATTTATTGTCATAAACATTCATGATATTCACTTACTATCATTTTGGTGTCTGTAGACTCTGTGGTGATACTGCTTCTCTCGTCCCCTTCTTTGGTAGTTTATTTCTTCTCTTTTTTTTCTCTGCTCTGTCTGGGTAGAGCTTTAGCAAGTTAATTGAGCTCAATGAACCAGCTCTGATTTCATTGCTTTGCTCTATTTTCTTTCAGTTTACTAGTTCTCTGATTTCTCTTCTGATTTTTGCCTTTAGGGAATGTAGATGGCTCACTTCTGATTTCATTTCTCAAAGACTATCACGTGAACGTGCCCCAGAAAACAAGGTAAATGTGACTAATCAAATGTCTACTGACAATTAGGGTATCCCACAAGGAGCCATGTTTTCTTACTGACAAGGATTATATTCCTGGCACCACCAGCAGGGCTGAGGAAACTATGGCCTTGTGATTTCAAGAGTTTTTTCTTTTTATGCATCAAAGGACACAAGAAAAGCTTCATCTTTCTCTGCTGCACCTCATTTAATAAAAGGATTTGTTGTGTTAAATTTGGATTCAGTCAAAAGGCGGCATTTACAGACCTAGAAGCCCACATGTGGCCTTAAGACCACGGGTTCCCCACCCTCTCTTACCTGACACACGCGGGTTTGCGCACCCAGGAAGGTACCCAGGAAACCTGCACGGTGCAATTCGTCCAGTGCAACAAACACTCCTGTGTCCTGTCTCTGTGCAAGGCACAGCGTGGGTACTGTGGAGGGAGAAGGAAACATGAACAGCATATCCCCTGACCTCAAGGAGTGCTCAGCAGAGTGGGGAGACCAGTCCGTGCTGAAGGAGGGCAGCACGAGGTGATGGGGTGAGCCCACAGCAGAGGTCCACACCTCTGGCTGGAATGGGGACGTATGGAGGACAGAGAGGAATCCCAGCAGAGTGCTCAGGCAGCACTGGGCAGGTGACCGCCCACTGCATGCAGCGAATCTGAGGGAAGCAGTTGAAAATAGAGCCAGTCACTCTCCATCAGATCCCAGGATCCGGCGGGTAGGAGGGGTTGTGCACCTTGTTCAGCATTTCAGAGGCCTCAGGGGGTTGGAAATGGAGGAAGAGAAGCAGCGATGCCCATGCATGGCACAGACACTCGGGAACAAACCTTTCTGCCAGTTAGGAGTCACTGCTCAGGGCCTTGCTGTCTGTCCTTGGAGCAGGAGATGCCAATTTCTTTCCGGCCAGAGAGTGTTTTGTAGTCTCAGGATAAAACATAAATTTTGTTTTGGGACAAATTTCTTAAACACAAGGTTTAGTCTTGTATTTATTTTCTCTCACTTTTAAGGTATTTATTTTCTCTTCTTTTTGTCTTTCTGATTTGTCAAAGTCCAAAGCATTGCTGAATAATTTTGTTTGAAATGTCACATTGTGGTACTGGGCACAGTCCATTTCTAAGGCAAGGGTAACAAGCTAGTCTTATATGGAAAACATACAAGTGTGTATCCCAGCAGATATTATGGTCCTTATGAGTAAATCATTGGCCATGTGTGTGGCTTTTTAATCAACATGTGAGTACACGCCCTGTGTTGGGTGCAGCTTTTATGCCCGCACTTCTTCCGCCTGCTGCGTTACACGAGCTGGGGATCCAGGCGGCTGGGTTGCTCCGGGCTGCGGTTCTGCCATGGCTCCTGCGGCGCTGCCCGGGCCCCTGGCCCTGTGTGTGTGTCTGCTGCTGATGTCCGGCCTGGCCGAGGCAGGCAAGCTGCTGGTGGTGCCCATGGACGGCAGCCACTGGTTTTCCATGCGGTCCGTGGTGGAGAGACTCATCCACAAAGGGCACGAGCTGGTTGTGGTCATTCCGGACGTGAGTTGGCAACTGGGACAATCACTGAGTTTTACAGTGAAGACTTATAAAACTTCTCACACACTGGAGGATTTGAACCATGAGTTTATGAGTTTTGCCGACGCTCAATGGAAAAATCGGGGACAAACTTTACATTCCTTTACGACTCAAGCAAGAGGTTTTTTTAAAATTGTTCTTTCACACTGTAGGAGTTTGTTTAATGACAAAAAATTAGTAGAATACCTAAAAAAGAGTTCTTTTGATGCTGTGTTTCTAGATCCTTTTGATCTGTGTGGCTTAATCGTTGCCAAATATTTCTCGCTCCCCTCTGTGGTCTTCACCAGGGGAGTATCTTGTGGTTCTCTTGAGGAAGGTGCCCAGTGCCCGGCTGCTCTTTCTTATGTTCCCAGAATGCTGTTAGGATTCTCAGATGCCATGACTTTCAAGGAGAGAGTACGGAACTATATCTTCCACTTGGAGGAACATTTAGTTTGCCCCCATTTTTTAAAAACAGGGTTAGAAGTTGCCTCTGAAATCCTCCAGACACCTGTCACGGCGTATGACCTCTTCAGCCACACATCAATCTGGCTGCTGCGAACCGACTTTGTTTTGGACTATCCCAGGCCTGTGATGCCCAACATGATCTTCATTGGTGGCATCAACTGCAAGCAGGGAAAGCCCTTGCCTGAGGTGAGTTGTCTCTCCTTTAGCAAAATGGGCATAATCTGTCTTTGGACATTAAAAAAGAAAAAAAGATTCCTGCCTTAGCTGTGATTTCTCCTTTGCATTTTTTGGATTTGGAATTGTTTTTATTTTAACAAATTATTTTGTGCCGGTTCACTTAATTGGGAGTTAGCAAATATTATAAATCTGTCCCGCTGATGTGCATAGGTATACAATTGATATAGTTGTACATAATTTTTAGGCTGTATTGTTTGTAAATAGAAATGCAGTGTTTCTGTGTTGCCCAGGCTGGTCTCAAATTCCTGGGCTCAAACGATCTTCTTGCTTTAGCCTTTAGGGCAAATGAGATTACAGTCTTAATCCACTATGCCCCCCTTGAAGACTGGAATTTTTTTTTTTTTTTTTTTTGATACAGGGTCTCATTCTTTTGTCCGGGCTAGAGTGCAGTGCCATCATCATAGATCACTGCAACCTCAAAGCCCTGGACTTAAGCAATCCTCCTGCCTGAGCCTCCCAAGTCAATAGGACTACAGGCCCATGTCACCAAGCCCAGCTAATCTTTTTAAAATATTCTGTAGAGACGAGTTTGGCTCTGTTGCTCAGGCTGGTCTCAAACTCTTGGGCTCAAGTTGTCCTCCTGCCTTTGGTTCCAAAGTACTGGGACTACAGGTGTGGGCCACTACCCAGCTCAGGTTGCATTTTGTAAGTGTTTTTGGAAAAGTAATAAAGGACACAGTAAGAGAAGAAACTTTCCTTTTTTTGCTAATCCCATGCTACTACCTACAGTAAAATGCTCTTAGCACTCTTGTATGCATTGTTTTCAATTTTTGAAATCATGTTTTATAACTCCATATGGCCAATGTGAATTGTCACATCAATATTATTAAAGTATAACCTATTAATAATATCAGGCTGCACATGTTCTTGTTTACTTTGCACTTTTCACTTGCTGATAAATTATAGAATCGTGTGTAGCTGCTTTAGTTTTCACTTGTTATTTTCATAGGTATACTGGCCATTTGCATTTCCTCTTTTGTGAAATACATCTTGACATTCTTATTCATTTGTATGTAGCTGTTTGTCTTTTTATAACTCATAAGGCTGCTGAGTGTTAGGGATGTTAATCTATCGCTTTTTATATGTGCTGCAAGTATTTTTTCCTTGACTTTTCTTCATCTTTTGTTATACAGGGTTTTCATGGTTGGATAGTCACATTGGTTAACTTTTCCTTTAATGGTTTCCTAAAAGACCTTTTAGGTCTTTCTAAGCCCGAAATATATAAATGTTTTCTCCATATTATGTTTTAATGTTTTCAAATCTTCTAATGGTGATAGTATTATTTGTTTATACAATGAACACTTCAATCTATGCAAAGTGAAGATCTTTTTCTTTTCTCAATGGATAATCCATTGTCTTGATGCCATTTAATCAAAAATTCATTCTTTAGCCATTGAATTAAAATGCATCTTTATCAAATTTTAAATTTCTATCAATATATTTATTTGCATATGCTTCTGGGCTCTCTGTTTTGTCCCACTGATTTGTCTATTTATGCGCCAGCATCATATTTTGATTATACTAGTTTTGTAGTAAGTTTGCACATCTGGCAGGGCAAGCCCCATCCTAAATATTACTTTTCCAAATGTTCTTGGTGATCTTCATAATTTATTCTCCTTCATAAATTTAAAAATACTTTTGTCTTGTTTTAAAAACTGAAAAAAAAAACATTTAGGACTGTGTTATTATTACATTAAATATTTTTATTAATTGTGAAAGACTGACAACCTTTTATTATTACATCTTCCTATGCAGAAATATATATTAATTTCTATTTATCCAGATCTTGTTTTATGTCCATCTATAAAATTTTGCACCTCACATTAGTATTTTATCTTTCTTATTTAATAGAATTTATGCTAGGCCTTTATTATTTCCTAAACTTTTGTTCTCAGGGCAATTTTTCCATTTCTAGTTTGAACCAACTATCGATGATTCAAATACAGCTTTGGTTTTTGTTATTTTATTAGGGAGGGACTAAGTATCTTTATGTATTGTTCTGGCTTCTTCTAAAGTTCAGTAGACTTTGTAACAGTCACATTCTCTCATCATTGGCAGATGTTTGGTGAGTGACTTTCAGCCAACTCACTGGAAGTGAAATAATGCTCTAGAAAGCGGGAAGACTATAGTTTCAGGCCTTTCCCAATTAGGCATGACTTCCTTGGCAAGAGCAGGCAAGAAGATGCACATGTGACAGGACCCTTAGGAGGCTGAGCCTGGCAAAGGGCTCCTCTCACCTTTACCTTCCATGAGCCACAGCAGGGAGCACCACCCAGGGTCTGATGCGCCCTGCCCTCTAGCCAAGGGTGGGGCCCTGCAATTTCCTGGGTCACCCAGAGGGCTTCAGAGATACAGAAAGCCACATATAATATCCTAATTTTATATTACCTATCATATAGCTGTGTCTATAAGATGTGAAATGTAAGAAGCAATACATGGTTTCATACACGTTTGGCTATATATACCTATAAAATCTATGTAATAAATGATTTTATATACCTATTAAGGGGCATGTAAATGTAAAAGCTTGTATACTTGTGGATGGTTATATATGAATGCATATATCTATAATTATAATTATAAAGCAAGCTGAATTCTGACAGAAGACTTGATATTTCAAAGAGGGCTCTTTGGTAAAGAGCCTTGAATACAGCACAGCTGCAAAAGTCAATTTTGATGGAAAGACGTACAGATGCTGTACACCCTCCTGCCTTGTTTTGGATGGGCAGGCCGGGTCTGGGAAGAGTGTGCTGTGTGTCTCGCCTGCTGGAGAGCAGGAGTCAGAGTCTGAATCCATGTGTGTGATGAGGAGGGAACATGCTTGACTACAGAGTAACAGAGTCACTGTGACCCAGTCATAGTCTCTGTGTGTATGTGTGTCTGTGTGTGTGCCTGTGCACGTTGTTTGAGCATGTGCATGTCATATTCTCTATGTGTGTGTGTGCCTGTGCATGTGTGCTTGAGTGTACCCATGTGCATGTGTTTGCATATGGTGTGGCAGGCCCTACGTGGTAACAAAATACCATCGAGGTGACCAGGGGATTGTATCCAGTGATGTAATTGGATATAATACTTTGACAAGGATGGCAGACCATCACTCCAAAGGACATTAAGGTTGGTTTGATTTTCCAGATTTTTTCATTATTTGGTCAGTTCCAGCAGAATTCATGACTGGGTCTAGCTGGGAAGAATTCAGGTTGAGTCCACATAATCCAGGGCAGTTGTGGGAGACCTGGGGTGGGATGTGGTAACACAGCAATAATACACCTGTGCTTCCCTCACTTCTCTCACATGCTGGTTCCAATTTTAATTCAAATTTAGCTGTTAGTGGGTGATTCCAATTCCTCCCATCAAGATTCTGTCTTTTAACGTTTTACTATCAAAGTTTTCAAACTTACAGTGTGATGAGCACCCATAGATTTTCCATTAGGTAAAATTACTTTCAATATTTTCCTATGCTGATTCATCTATCCCCTATTTCCTTTCTAAGAACATTTTTGGCTGTCATGTTTTAAAGTAAATTCTTGACATGCTGGGTCGGGTGGCCAGGGAACCATACTTTGAGCAGCACTGTTTTAGACCCAAGCCAGTACCTTCACAGGAGCAGTGTTTAGTGAGAAATAAAAAATAATCAGAATCCTTTGATAAATGTGCTAAAGATACTACATGGTCATGAATACTGAAGAGTAAGTTAAGGCCAGGGCAAACTCCACTGTTAGCGACTTGTTTTCCTGGTAACCTTATGTTTTGGGAACATGGCAACAGTTCTCCCCGCTAGGGTGACAACTCCTGTTGGTTTGCCCAGAACAGTCCCAAGTTTATCCCTAGAAGTCCCACGTCCCAGGAGACTCCTCATTCCCAGGTGAACAGGGACAAGGGGTGGCTGTCACTGAAGCAGGGAAAGGTGGCCTCAGCAACACGAGTGCCAGAGGTGGTGAGACTTCAGGCTTTATCACTCTTCCATCTACTGCCTTTGCCCAGATGTCTGAAGGGTGACAAGTCCCTTCCATGCAAAAGTCAGGTTAGGAAAGAATGTAGAAATAGTCTACTGTTTCTCAGAAGGCTTACCAATAAGATAAATATTCTTTAATACACTTTTGTGTGTGTGTGCTGTATAGTGTATTCTTACAATAAAGCAACCTACAGGAAAGAAAATGTTGCTAAGACTATCAAAGGAAAAGAAGACTCATTTATTAACCATTAAGTAGAAGTGGATCATCATAAAGGTGTCCATCTTCATTGTCTTGACATGGAGTCCCCAGCAGAGAAAGAAGACAAGGACTTGGTCTTTCTGTGTCAGGAGTGGCAGAGGTGGAAGAGGTGGAGGGGCTGGAAGGGGAGGCAGGAGAGGCGGGCACACTTGGTTTAATTTACAGAAATACATCATAATTTCTATCTGACTTTTTTGCTTGTTTGTTCCTTAAAAAGGGCCTCTAGGCACTACCAATGCTCCTCCCACTGTTTGCCTCCCTTGCAGTGAGTGTCTGTAGCACAGAAGAGTCCTTGTCACAGAAGAGGTGAAGAGCAGTCTGGAATAACTGCAGCTCTTCTGCCAGATTGTTTAATGTGCATTTGGTTCTGGCACTGCTTCCTCTTCACCTTCTTCCTGAGCACCTGGCCCTGGTCCAGAGCACTTATCTCCAGCAAGTCATCTTCTGTTAACTGCTCAGTGTGCTGGGCACAAGCTCTTGAACTCCTCCAAGACCCATATGTTGAAACACTTTATGCCCCACCTTTTTTTCTGTTTTCTTTGGCCACATCCACAGTCTCCTCCGTAATTTTCTTGCACAACAGCTAGACAGTTTTTCTACAGCAGGAATCGAGGAATCGATGATTTCAGGATTGATGGCTTTCACAGCTTCTTGTATCAGAACAATGGCATCTTCAGTGGTGAAATCCTTCTGTGTTTTCCTGATGTTCTCTCTGTGGGGACCCTCTTCCATAGCGTCGCCAATCCTGTCCATACAGTGCTTTGTGCAATGAGCCCTAAAGGTCCTCATGGGCCCTGATCTAGAGGCTGAATTAGAGACATTGTGCTTGTGGCAAGTAGAGCACTTTGACCCCTTCCATGCTGAACTCATGGGGTTGTGGGTGGCCAGCAGCATTGTCCAATATCAAGAGAACTTTGACAAGCAGTCCCTTACTGGCAAGGTAGTTTCTGACTTCAGAGACAAAGCATTGATGGAACCCATCCAGAAACAGTGTCCTTGTCCAGACCTTCTATTGTACAACAAAAAGACTTATCTTTTCCTTGGGGGTTAGCATCTTTGCAGATAAGGGCAGCCCTGTTCATAAACCCAATGGCATTTGTAAACAGTGGAGTTAGGCTTTTCCTTCCTGCCCTAAATCCTGTAGCTTGCTTGTCTTCCTTAATAGTAAATGTTCTTTGTGCCTTTTTCCCCCCAGAATAGGGCACTTTCATGTGCATTAGAAATCTATTCCACCAGATATCCTTTCTCCTCAATGATTTCCTTAATGGCATATGGAAACTTGCCTGTTGCCTCTTGTCCAGCAAAAGCTGCTTCTCCTGTCATCTTGACATTTGAAGAGTCCAACCACTTTCTAAAATTATGAAATCACCTTTTATGGCATTAAATTCTCCAGCTTAAAATCCTTCACCTTTCTTTTTCTTTAAGTTGTCCTGTAATGTCTTTGCCTTCTCTGGCATCATATAGAGTCTACAGGTATGTCTTTCTTGTAGCAATCCTACATCCAAAAAAGGCTGCATTTGCCATACAAGATAAGAAGGCATTTCACAATAAGTGCAAGGTCTGGGTGCTTGCTGGTGTAGCTGCAGTAATGGCTGTTCATATTTCATGTGTGTGTGTGTTTGACAGTGGTCCTTATGCTGGAATCAATCATTTGGAAATGGTGGGCAAGCACAGCTGCAGACTTCAATCTACGGTACTTATCAAGTAATTCAACTTTTTCTTGTAATGCCATGACTTGTCTCTGATTCTTGGGAAAACTTCCAGCATCAGTAGTGGCAGTTTGTGTGGGTACCATGAGGTTAGTCAAGGTTTATAATACTGCCAATATTGCACCAAACATGATGAAAAATACTGGAGAACCAAAAATACTGGAGATCACTATTTAGTGTGATACACAATTTACTGTAGAAATGGATGCTCACATGGGGATGATTAGCATCACAGGACATTTCAAGCAGATACTGGCAACACTTTAGTTCCCTGCAGTGGCAACAAGAGGTGGGTGTGAATTTATCACAGTGCATACTACTGTTAATTGTGTGTCTTAAGGTTCATACAGCATCTTCACATTTATTTACATTTCTCTTCACAGAGAATGGCACCTTGTGCAGTCTGTGTTTGTGGGTATAAATCTGATAATTTTTTTATTTTGAAAAATCTGCCCATAAATGGAACCCTGCCATTCAAGTCTGTGTTGTTCAAGTTAGCTATACATACAAATAGCATTAATTTTTCTATATTGTATTGTGCAACCATGGTAAACTTACTTCTTAGTTCTAGGAGATTTTTGTACAGTTGCTTGGAATTTCTAAATAGATGGTCATCTTGTCTGTGAATGAGATCCTTTTCCTTTTCCTTTCCAATGTGACACTTTTTATTTCTTTTTCTTGCTTTACTATACTGGAGACAATCTCAAGACGAGTTTGAAGAGAAGTATTAAAAGCTCTCACCCTAGACATGCATCTGACCTGAGGACTGGAACATGCAGTCATTCACCATTACGTATGATAGCTGAGGATTTTTCAGAGATTCCCTTTGTTAAGTGGAGAAACGCCTTTTATTTATCAATTCTGCTAAGACTTTTTATCAGGAATGGATTTTGAATTTTGTCAAGTACTTTTTGTATCCTTATTGAGATGATTATATCATTTTACTTTTTCAGTGGATTTATGTGGTGTGTTACCTTGACTGATTTTGTGTTTTTAATTATTTACTTCATTCTGATTGTTGGGAAAATACTCATAATATAACATTTATCATTGCAACTATTTGAAATGTACAGTTCAATATGGAATATATTCACATTACAAATAACATCATTCATTTCCAAAACTCTTTTACCTTTGCAAAGAGAACTTTTGGACCTCTTAAACAATAGCTCCCCATCACCCCTCCTTCCAGCCCTTGGCAACCAGCATCAACTCTGTGATTCTGTGAGTCTATTTTAGGTGACTCATGAAAATGGAATCATACAGTATTTGTCTTTTGGTGACTGGCTTAACTCAGCAAAATGTCTTCTGGGTTCATCCATGTTGTAGCATGTGTCAGAATTTTCTTCCTTTAAGGCTGGATAATATTCCATTGTATATATCTGCCACCTGTTGCCTATTCATTCATCAGCACATGGACACCTGGGTTGCTTCCACCTCTTGGCTATTATGAATGATGCTGCTTTGAACTTGGCCCGACAACCTTGATTGATTTTTAACATGGAACCAACATTTCACTTTTGAGATAAATGCCAGTTTATTATAGTATATTATGTTTTTATATATTATATATTTTTCTATATTATGTAATTAGATTTGCTAAAATTTTGTTTAGAAGTTTTGCATCTATGGTGATGAGGGTCTATAGTTTTTCTTTTTTTGAATGTCTTTATGTGATTTCGGAACTGTGAGAGTGCTGGTGTCATGGAATGAATTAAGCAATTCCTCTGCTCCTGTTATATGGAGGAACTGGGATTATTTCTTCCCTCTATGTTTGGTAGAATGCATCAGTGAAATCATCTGGACTGGATGAGTTATTTGTGGGAAAATTTCAATTAGACATTCAATTTACACTCAAAAGATACAGATTACTTCTACGTGGGCTATTTATTTGTTCTTATGTAAATTCTGGTAGCTTGTGTCTCTTAATGAGTTTGTCCATATCATTTAAATTGTAGAATTTATTGTCATAAACATGTTGATGAAATTCTCTTATTATCATTTCAATATCTGTAGACTTTGTGGTGATACCACCTATCTCATTCCCCTCTTTGGTAATTTATTTCTTCTCCCTCCACTCCCTTTTTTTTCCCTGATCAGTCTGGTTAGAGTTTTAGCAAGTTAATTGATCTCAAAGAACCAGCTTTGGTTTTATTGCTTTGCTCTTGTCTTTCTATTTTTTCATCCATTGATTTTGACTCTGAAGTCAGTCTTCAGGGAAGGTAGATCACTCACTTTTGTTTTCATTTTTCAATGACAATCATGTGAAAGGGTCCTAGTGGGCCAGGTAAATGGTGACTAAGCAAATTTCTACCAACAGGTCCTGAAGTAGCCATCTTTTGTTCCTGACTAGGATTATGCTCCTAGGTTGGCTGCAGAACCCCTCACTAAATGCTCTTAGGGTGTTACCTGACACACACCGAATGCCCACCCAGGAAGGTACCTAGGAAACCTGCACCGTGCAATTCATTCCAGTGCAACAAACATTCCTGTGTCCTGTCTCTGTGCAAGGCACAGCGTGGGTACTGTGGAAGGAGAAGGAAACATGAACAGCATATCCCCTGACCTCAAGGAGTGCTCAGCAGAGTGGGGGAGACCAGTCCGTGCTGAAGGAGGGCAGCACGAGGTGATGGGGTGAGCCCACAGCAGAGGTCCACACCTCTGGCTGGAATGGGGACGTATGGAGGACAGAGAGGAATCCCAGCAGAGTGCTCAGGCAGCACTGGGCAGGTGACCGCCCACTGCATGCAGCGAATCTGAGGGAAGCAGTTGAAAATAGATGCCAGTCACTCTCCATCAGATCCCAGGATCCGGCAGGTAGGAGGGGTTGTGTACCTTGTTCAGCATTTCAGAGGCCTCAGGGTGTTGGAAATGGAGGAAGAGAAGCAGCGATGCCCATGCATGGCACAAACACTCGGGAACAACAGCTTCCTGCCAGTTAGGACTCATTGCTAAGGGCCTGGAGCAGGAGATATCAATTTCTTTCTAGGCAGAGAGTGTTCTTGTAGCCTAAGGATAAAATCCAAATTTTGCTTTGGCACAAATTACCTAAACACAAGCTTTATTCATGTATTTATCTTCTATCCTTTCTAATTTTCTGGGTTGTTTTTTTTTCTCTCCTTTTTATGTTTCAGTTGTCAAAGTCCAAACCACTGCTGAATAATTTTGTTTGTAAAGTCACATTGTGCAGTACCGGGCATGATGTATTTCTAAGGCAAAGGTAATAAGCTAGTGTTAACCGGTTGACAAGCATTTTCTAGCAAAATAATTTGCAATTTCCACAATGTTAGTAATATTAGCCATACATTCAGGCTGTCTTCAGAATGACATGAACACATGTCAACATTCTCTTCTTGAAGCAACTTCCCTTGAATTATTTCATCTCCAGAAGGGTGGACTGTCCCCTTAGGGAGAGTTCGCACACTACATTTAAAGGAAGCAGATACTGGCTGCTTACCACTGCGGCAGGTGCTGCCCTTACAGACGCCAGCATCATCTGTGGGCCCACTTTGAAACTAAGGCACAGGGAGGTTGAATGACTCACCCAAGGTCATGGCTCTAGGAAGGGGGAGGCCAGGATTCAAATCCAGACATTCTTTTTTAAATATGGAGACGTAATTCAATACTATACAATTTATATGTTAAAATGTACGGTTCAGTGGTTTTTAGTATAGTCACAGAAATAAGCAACCATCACCACTACCTAATTCCAGAACATTTTCCTCACCCGAGACAGAAGCCCCATGCCCACTGGCAGTCACTCCCCCTTTGTCCCCATTCTCCTAGCCCTGGGCACAAATTTACTTTCTGTCTCTATGGATGTGCTTATTGTGGGCATTCCGTAGAAGTGGAATCACACAATACCTGGTCCTTTGTGACTGGCTTCTTTCACTTAGTGTCACTGTTTGTTTGTAGCATGAATCAGCATTTCATTCCTTTTCATGCCTGACTTGTATTCCATTATACAGAGACACCACATTTGTTTATCCACTCATTAGTTGATGGACATTTGGGTTGTTTCCATGAAAAAAATCATGCTGCTGTGAACCTCTGTGCACAATGAACCCTGACACTTTGATTTTAGAGCCTGTGTGCCCAACAACAGCTACGCTTGACTGCCTCCCTGTGCAGACAGGAAACTTCTTGGGAAATGTCCCAACATTTCCCTGTGGCCTTTTGGTAATGTCATATTCAGTGCAATGTGCCCAGGGGGCTTCGACTTACATCACATGGTCTCTCAGCCTGTATGTAGCAGACATGAGTTGGTTTCGGTGGTTTAGGCTACAGAGTACAATGAAGCTGGCTGTTCCTTATATGTGATATTAAAGATCCTTCATTCAACAAATGTCCATGGAAAGCCTCTGTGTGCCTGGCCCAGTGCTGGGAACATGGCACTAGTGAAATGAACGTGGCTTGGCCTGTATAATAGAGAGGAATATGATCAGTTATAAGCTGTGAAAATCTTTGAAAGAACAGTAAATGGTGCAAAGGGACGTGATGGTTGGGGCCTTAAGGATAGGAGGAGCAAGGCTGGAGCAGTTGGGAAGCAGTGTGCCAAGCATAGAGGGCTGGTGGGGCATGAAGCCAAAGGACATGAGTCCTTTAACCTTTGGAACTGTTACACATTATGTCCCGTCACTTCTGTGTCTCTTTACTGTAGTGTAGAGATGGGCAAGTGAAGTACTAGTGTATGTCTTTTCTGAGTAGTGCCTTGTCACAGCTTATTTAATGGCCTGTGCCCCTCCCGACTGCTCCTGTGCTCTTGGGACCAACCCCCAAACTAATACAGCCCCCCTGGGAAGCCTTAGCCCTCTTGACATGTCTGGCTGGGCAAGCCACACTGCCCTGTCCCATCTGTGGGTGATTTGGGGTCTGGGCCCAGAGCACTCTGACTTCTGCAGCCCCCACCCCACCTGTCGAGTGGATTACACTGCCCCAGTATCCACACCACATACACTGTCTATAGAACCTAATGAGCTGAACTGTTATGGATTCACTGGTATGTAGTTAGATTTTGATAGCTATTTAATAGAATATTTATACATTTTAGTATTCTGGATTCAGTAAAATTTTAAAGTCTTGAAGACTTTGTAGGCAGGTCCTGGCTCTATTGCCTGTGGGTTGTGGGTAGGGCAAGGGTCTGGGAGAGGGAGCACCCAAGAGGTTAACCCTCCATAGGGTCAGCCTGTCCTAACGCCACCTGCCCTAACATGAAGTCACCCCATGCACACCTGTAGGTCTCCCTCTACTCAAAGTGCCAAGCGTCCTCCAATCACTTTTTGGGATATCTGCTCCTTGTGTAGAGACTGGTTTTGTCCTAGGAGCTACCTCGTCCACCCGTCTGCAGTGTGTCCCACGCCTCAGTCATTCTATCTACAGTAACCCCTGAGACAAAGCTGGCCTCTGACTGGGCCGTCAGGTAAATGGTGATGTCCGAACACCTTGAGTCCCCCAGCATCACTGAGGCCTGGGCCACCAGGCAGCTCTTCTTTAGGTCATTCACTGTCACTAACAGACAGGCTAGATCCCTCCTCCTAGTGTCCAGGAAAACACACACACACACACACACACACACACACACACACACACACACATTTCATTCTTAATATAGTGCAGTTGAATGTCATAAAGAAAAAGAGAAATGTTTTCTAACACCTTAACTTGCAAGGCATCATTCTGGTGATGGTATGCATGGAGCCTTTAGTCCTTTCCTTCATCTCCTGCCACCTACCTGCGTCCCTGTGGCCTTCAGGGAATAAGAATAGCAGCCACACATGAGCCATATGATTTTCAGAGCAAGACTCTGTTTAGAAGGGCCCAGACCAAGGTCCTCAGCAGAGTGGAGGTCCAGCACCTCTTCCTCCCCCTACTTCTGAATGCTTGCGTCTGCAATTCTCCCTCCAGATGGCCGGTCCTTGGAAGGAATTCTGCCTAGCACCCACCTGCTCCAGAGAGTTGGACCTGCACTGTGCCCCCTTTGTAACGTTCCTGGGGTCTTATTGCTATCTAGATAGACAAGAGGCACTATGCTGCCATGTTCCTGACTCTGATCATTGTAACTGGGAAACCCTATTGGCAATCTCCTTGGGGAGGAGTCCCCGGACGCTGCTGCCAGCTTGGACCTGAGCCAAGTCTTTGCGTGCCTTGAACAATGAATTTGCACCCTGGCTGTGTTCCTGGGGCCAGCCCTGCTTGGGGTTGGGGTGGCCCCATTAATCCTGTTTCTCAGGCTGCTTGTCCTTTCCCAGGCCCCAGCATGTCTCCAGTGCCAAAGGTGTGCCATAGGACAGGGCCTCCTGTGCCAGTCCAGGTGTGCGTGACTAGCTCTGGGCGAGTCTGTTCCAGTAATTCAAGGAGCCACTTCTTTTAAGGACAGCCTAGTTTCCACTTCCATAATCCTCTGGGCCATCTCTCAACAGTGTGATTGAGTAGGCAGGACCAACGTGACCCTCCGTCGCTGGGTCTAGTTGATAAACCTGAAGCTTAGGTGACGGGCCACTCCCCTGGCTGATGGGTGGCCACTATCTGAAGCAGTGGCTAGTGGCCTTTCGGGTTCCTGCTCTGGGGCTCTCACCACGTGCTGGCTGGACTTACGCTTCTCAATCATACGTTCCTAAAGGCAAATAGCAGATTACATGTTTTGATATTGTAATACGCAATAAGAAACATATGTCAGTTTGTGTTCCCATTTTCTGGCCAGAGTTCCTAAACTCATTGTAATTTCCTAAGTGAGCAGAGTGATAAAGGTGAACAGAGCATCTTTTGTTATGGAACTCAGGTGTGATACAGCCATTTCACCTGAGTTCGTGTAAGGAGGCGAAAAGCGCCTAAGGATGGGGCTGGAGGCCAGGACAACCAACCTTGTGATTAGAGACAGGGGAGGACAGAGGGACTGAAAGTTGATGTGATCACTAACAAATCATGCCTACGATGTAACAAAGCCTACATAAAAACCCAAAGTGACACGTGACAACCTAAAATAACTGACAGAGGCAAAGATCTCAATCAATGGAGGTTTATTAAGCCGAACTCTGAGGATGCGCCCAGGAAAAACAGAAGCTGCCGATGCATTTGTGACTGTCATGTTTCCAAGAGGGATTTGGGCACTCAGTATTTCAGGGAAGAGGAATACAGAAAGTAAAGGGAGTGGGACAGTGAGGCAAATGGCTACCTTCTTGTGAGGCCCAGGACATTTACATTTTATAAAAAACAAGGTGAATATTCAAAGAGGAAAAGGGAGTACAGGAAGAGTCAGTCTATTATGCAGATATTCCTGGGTAGGTGCAAGAGCACTCGATCATACCTTGTCTCTCTTCTGCACCTGGGAAGATAAGCTTCCTATCAGCACTAGCAGTGTGGGATTGAAGAAGCTTTAGTTTTAGGCCCTAGAGTTAGACTGCAGAACTGAAGCTGTGATTGGCATGTCCTTGTTTATGGGAGGCCAACAAGGAATTTCCTTCTGAATCACCTGTGGAAGCAGTTCTCTGCGAGTGCCTGAGTCCTTGTCCCTTGCTATGGGATCTGGCTGACGCTTAGTGTTGGTGACAGCTATTCATTCAGAGGGGGTCTCCTTGCATGACTCAGCCTCCAGGCTTGACCTTCCCTTTTGCATGAGGAGTTGTGGGGGTGGTCCTGAGATGTTCGTTTTCCTTTCCATGGACTTTGTAGAGTTTCCAGGTTTCTGAAGGCATGGAGAGTGGTGTCCAAGAGAGGGCATGGGAGCTCTGTCCTCGTGTCCCCATATCTTGCCATCTGTGCTTCTCCCTCTGGCTGCTCATCTGTATCCTCTGTAATAGCCTTTGTCATAAACCAGTCACCTAGCAAATAAACTGTTTTCTTTAGTTCCGTGAGCCATTCCAGCTACGGCTCAAACCCTAGAGGGAGATGTGGGAACCTTTGATTTGCAGCCCAGTGAGACAGAAGTGGGTGTAACCTCGGGACCTGCTACTTGGGATTGGTGTCTGATGTGGGAGCAGTCTCGGGTGGGATGAGCCCTGAACCGGTGGGGTCTGGCCTAACTCTGGTTACTGACAGACTGAACTGATTTGTAGGACAGCCAGCTGGTGTTAAGGAATGGGTCAATGTGGAAGAAAATCCCCACACATCATGGATATCACCCATTATGAGGAATCCAGAAAGTTCACAGTAGAGGACTGACAGCAAGTCCTCAGGGGGCTCTCTAAGTTGTCCTCAAAGTGTTGCTGTGACTCTTTGGAGTGTGAGAGACAGACTGTTGGAGGTGAAGAGAAAAATCTGGAAGCTCGGGCAAAAGCTGATAAGGGGCAGGGCTGTTCTACATTAGCTGTGTGCTAAACGCTGGTTAAATATTAATTTAGGCTTTTTGTAACAAAGGGCAAGATTCAGAGCCAGGGTGAGATCTGTGAAGAGAACTTCTTGGCTCTGGGTGTGTAGACAGTACTGTTTTCACTTTACTTCTTTCCATAATGCCCTGCCTTCAACTTCATCCTGCATTTCAGAGAGTTGCTGTGGGAGTTTTCTTCTTAGCACTTTGGGGAATGGTTGTAGGTGACAAAGTGCTGATGGTCCCTCTGGACGGAAGCCACTGGCTTAGTGTAAAGGATGTAGCTGAGAGTCTCAGTGCCAGGGGGCATGAGATTGTGGTCTTGGCACCAGAAGTCAATTTGCTTTTGAAAGAATCCAAATACTATTTGAGGAGACTCTATCCAGTGCCGTACGATGAAGAGGAGCTCAAGAACCGTTTTCGTTCCTTCGGAAACAGTATGTTTGCTGAGAGATCATACTTGATGACTCCTCTGGTGGAGTACAGGAATAACATGTTTGTCATTGACATGTGGTTCATCAACTGCCAGAGCCTCCTGAAGGACCATGCCACCCTGAACTTCCTCAAGGAGAGCAAGTTCGATGTTCTTTTCACAGACCCGGCCTTACCCTGTGGCGTGATCCTGGCCGAGTACCTGGGCCTACCCTCCGTGTACTTCTTCAGGGGCTTCCCATGTTCCCTGGAGCACGTGTTCAGTAGAACTCCAAGCCCTGTGTCCTATATACCCAGGTGCTACACAAGCTTTTCCGACCAGATGACTTTTCCCCAACGGATGATCAACTTCCTTGTTCATTTGTTGGAGCCTGCTCTATTTTATTGTCTGTATTCAAAGTATGAAGAGCTCGCATCAGACGTCCTCAAGAGAGATGTGCACTTACCCACCTTGTATCAGAAGGGCTCTGTCTGGCTGTTAAGATATGACTTTGTGTTTGATTACCCCAGGCCAGTCATGCCCAACATGGTCTTCATTGGAGGCATCAACTGCAAAAACAGGAGGGACCTGCCTCAGGTTGGTGGATTTAATTCTTTTGCATTGCCCTCTTTCTTCATGGGTGGACATTATTCTTCTAGGCTCTGTCATTCCTTGCACGAGCCAACTGCCACCTGGAGGACTGCCTGAAGAAAGGTGCCAGGAAGAGAATGCTGGGCTTGGAGTAGCAGGGACATATTAGGAGATCTGAGGGTGAGGTCTTGCAGAGGACTTTGAATGCAGACAGGGTTCATGCTTGGCAACAAATGAGATATGTTTGTTTGGGCAATGTAGGGACAGTCACAGGATTATTGCATGAAGGTCCCAGTGCAAACAGAGGTGAAAGTTTGACCAAGGGGACAGGTCTAGATCATAACCTGTTCTCTCAATTGTACCCCATGTTTTATCCCTGGGCCCAAAGCTGGTGTCAGTAAACTATAGCCAGGGAGCCAAATCTGCCCAAATGTTCATCCTTCCCTCCCCACAACTCTTCTTGGCCCCTCGTAACCACCAATCTACTCTCTACCGGCTCGAGATATGCTTCCTTAGCTCCCACGTAGCACTGAGGTTCCAGTGGTCTTTGTCTTTCCCTGCCTGCTTGTTCCACTGAGCATAATACCTTCTAGCATCATCCATGCTGCTACAAACGACAGACTTTCGTTCTTTTATATGGCTAAATAATACTCCATTGTGCATATGTTCCAACTGTGAGTGGGAAAGAAACCCTCAAAGTGTTTTTTCTATTCTCTCCCTCAACAACAACCACTAACACAGAATACTTCTGTGACTGAATATGTGTGTTTCTTTTCCCACACAGCAGCAAGCAAGCAATTCTGCAGCAGATACCAACTGGGTGTCCTGTAATTTCGTTCTGACGCTATTTACTTGGAGACAGTGTCAGATCCCACAGGTTGAGGGCTCAGGGCCCAAGACTGGGCCCCTCGCCCCATCAGTTACAAGTCTGGGGCTCTGGAAATTCTGACCGACTGGCTTCAAGTTGGGGTTTGCATGACTCCTTTTTTGAGTTTGAATAATTTGCCAGAGTGGTCACAGAACTCAGTGAAACTTAGGGTTAGCAATTTTGTATGAAGGATATTACAAAGGATACACATGAAGAGATGCATAGGGACAGTTATGTGGGCAGGGGTGTGGAGCTTCCCAGCCTTCTCTGGCACAGCAGCCTTTGGGAACCTCCACACGTTGAGCTCTCTGGAAACTCCCTAAACCCTGTCCTTTTGGGTTCTATGGAAGCTTCGTTACACAGGCAGGATTGATTAACCACTGGCCATTGGTGATCAAGTAAACCTGCAGCCCCTGTTCTCTCCCTGGAGTTTGCGGGGAATATGGTTGCATGGGTTGGGAGGGGACTGAAATTTCCAACTCTAACCCCGCCTTGATCTTTCTGGTGACCAGCCCCATCCTGAAGCTACCTAGGGGTTTCCAGCCATCTGCCAACTAATTAGCACACAGAAAGATATTACTGTGGAGTTTCTAATGATTTGGGGATTTCTATATTAGGAAACATGGCCAAACCCAAATATATATTCCACAATATCACAGTACCATGTTTTCTTTATCCATTCATCTGCTGACAGGCACTTAGTTTGATTCTCTGTCTTGTCTATTGTGAATAGTGTTATGTTAAACATGGGAGTGAAGCTATGTCTTCAATATACTGATGTCCTTTCTTTTGGATGTATACCCAGTAGTGAGATGCTGGATCATATGGTAGTGCTAGTTTTAATTTTTTCAGGAACTTCTACAGTGTTTTTCACAATTGCTGTACTAATTTACATTCCCATGATAGTGTATGGACATTCCCCTTTCTCGACAACCTTGCCAACATCCGTTATTTTTTGTCTTTTTGGTGAAAGCCATTTTAAGTAGGGTGAACTGAAATCTCATTGTGATTTTAATTTGCATTTCCCTGTTGATTAGTGATGTTGAACATTTTTCATATACCGCTTGTCCATTTGTATGTTTTCTTTTGAGAAATGTGTATTCAGGTCCATCTTAGTCTGTTTTGTGTTGCTATAAAGTAATACCTGAGACTGGGTAGTTTATAAAGAAAAGAGGTTTATTTGGCTGATAGTGATGCAGAGAGTGTCCTAATGCACTCAGCAAAAATTCTAGGCTTTGTGCTGGAAGGAATGTGAGAGTGAGCCAACTAGTACAGGAAGTTTATTGAGAGACACACAACAGATCCTGCTTCACAAGTAGGGATCCTTTCCTGAGTATGAGTGAGACACCTTACGGGGCAATGGTAACGTTTTATTTATTCATTCATTCATTCATTCATTCATTTATTTATTTATTTATTTATTTATTTAAAGTCTTGCTCTCTTGCCTGGGCTAGAGTGCCATGGCATCAGCCTAGCTAATAACAACCGCAAACTCCTGGGATCAAGTGATCCTCCTACCTCAGCCTCTCGAGTGGCTGGGACTACACATGTGCACCACCAGGCCCAGCTAATTTTTCTCTATTTTTAGTAGAGATGGGGGTCTCGCTCTTGCTGAGGCTGCCCTCAAACTCCTGTCCTCAAGTGACCCGGCTGCCTTGGCCTGAGTGCAGATTACAGGTGTGAGCCAACATGCCCAGCCTAACTGTAATGTTTCTAAATGTTCATAAACTCCATATATGACCAGCCTTGTCTTGAGGTCAGGCCATAAAGGTTAACCATAAACTGCTGTCACAGAAAGGTAAGCACAGTTCCTGATGCATCCAGTTTAGGAATTCATCCACCCTTGGGTGGTTCAGGCCTGTATTGTACTATTGACTTCCTTGTTTGGGGTGGTTAGAGTCTTGCCAGTCAAAATGGCAGCACTCCCGCTTTCTTGACCTTCCTTTCCTGCCTTAGGCCTACATTTGTGGTCCTACCGGCTGTACAAGAGGCATGGTGCCAGCATGTGCCTCAGGTGAGGGCTTCAGGGAGCTTCCTACCATGGCAGAGGGTGAAGGGGGAGCAGGTGTGTCACACGGTTAACAGGGACTAGTAGAGAGAGGCGGTGGCTGCAGGCTCTTTTAAATAACCAGCTCTCCTGAACTGACAGAGTGAGAACTCACTCATTACTTCAGGGAGGGCACCAAGTCATTCATGAGGGATCTGTCCCCATGACTCAAGCACCTCTCACGTCCAACACAGGGGATCAAATTTCAATATGAGATTTAAAGGGGACAAACATCCAAACTATGTCCAGGTCTCTGGCCAATTGTTAAATCAGATTATTTGGTTTTTTTCTATAGAGTTGTTTGAGTTCCTTATATCTTCTGGTTATTAATCCCTTGTTGGATGTGTAGTTTGCAAATATTTTCTCCCATTCTGTAGGTCGTGTCTTCACTTTGTTGACTGTTTCCTTTGCTGTGCAGAAGCTTTTTAGCTTGATGCATTCCCGTTTCTCTATTTTTGCTTTTGTTGCCTGTGCGTTTGAAGTTTTATCCAAAAAGCAATTGTCTAGACCAATGACCTAAAGCATTTCCCCAATGTTTTCTTCTAGTAGTTTCATAGTTTCAGGTCTCAGATTTAAACCTTTAATCCATTTTGATTTAATTTTTGTATTTGGTGAGAGACAGGGGTCTAGCTTCATTTTCTGCATATGGTTATTCAGTTGTCCCAGCACCATTTGTTGAAGAGACTATCCATTCCCCAATATATATTTGTAGCACCTTTGTTAAGAATGAGTTGACTGTAAATGTGTGAATTTTTTTTCACAGTTTTCTATTTTGTTCCATAGTTACGTGTCTGTTTTTAATGCCAATACCATGCTGCATTGGTTACTATGGATTTGTAGTATATTTTGAAGCCAGCTTTATTCTTTTTGCTCAGGATTGCTTTGGTTACTTTGGATCTTTTGTGGTTTCATTCAAATTGTAGGGTTTTTTTTCTATGTCTATGAAGAATGCCACTGGTATTTTGATAGAGATTGTATTGGACCTGTACATCTCTTTGAGTAGCATTGACAGTTTAATAGCATTAATTCTTCCAATCCATGAGCAAGAGTTATTTTTCCATTTTTTTTGCACACTCTTCAATTTTGTTAGTCAGTGTTGTACAGTTTTCCATGTAGAGGCCTTTCACTTCTCTGATTAAATTTATTCTTTTATACTTTATATTTTTTGTAGCTTTTATAAATGGAATTGTTTTCCTGATTTTCTTTTTAGTTTGTTAGCTGTTGACATATATAAATGCTACTGATTTTCATATGTTGATTTCATATTCTGCAACTTTCCTGAATTCATTTGTCAGTTGTAACAGTTTTTTTGGTGGTGTCTTTAGGTTATTCTAAGTATATGATCATGTTGTCTGCAGACAAGGCTGTTTGAATTATTCCTTTCCAATCTGGATGTCCTTTATTTCCTTCTGTGGCCTAATTGTCTGGCTAGGACTTACTATATTGAACAAAAGTGATGAAAGAAGGCATCTTTGTATTTTGCAGAGCTTAGAGGAATGGCTTTCAATTTTACCCAATTCAGTATGATGTTAGTTGTAGATTTGTCATATATGGCCTCTATTGAGGTATGTTCCTTTTATAGCCATTTTGTTGATAGTTTTATCAGAAAAGCATGTTGAACTTTGTTGAATTCCTCTTTCAGTATCTGTGAAATGATCATAGGATTTTCCTCCTTGATTCTGTCAGTATGATGTATGAAGTTTATTCATGTGTGTTGAACCATCCTTGCATCCCTGTGAGAAATCCTACTTGATTGTGGTGAATGATCTTTTCAATGTGTTTTTAGGTTTGATTTGCTGGTATTTTGTTGAGGAGTTTTGCATCTATGTTCATCAATGATGTTGATCTACAGTCAACATTTCTTTTTTTGGTTGTGTCCTTGCTGGGTTTGGTATCAGGGTAATGCTGGCTTCATAGGATGATTTTGGAAGAATTAGGTTTTTTTCTTTAATGTTTGGTAGAATTCAGCAGTGAAGTCATCAGGTCATAGGCTTTAGCTTGATGGGAAACATTTTATTACTGTATTGATCTCATTATTTGTTATTGGTCTGTTTAGGTTGTCTATTTCTTCATGGCTCAATCTTGGTAGTTTGTAAGTATCAAGGAATTTATCCATTTCTTCTAGGTTTTCCAATTTGTTGGAGGTATAGTTAATAATCTCTAATGTTCTCTATAGTTCATAATCTCTAATGATCTTTTGTATTTCTGTGGCATCAGTTGGTAATGTTTCCTCTTTCATTTCTGATTTTATTTATTTGGATCTTTTTCTTTGTTGGTTACTCTAGCTAAAGGTTTGTCAATTTTGTTTATCTTTTTAAAAAACTTTTTTGTATTGTTTATTTTGTCTCAACTTAATTTGTTTTGCTCTGATCTTTATTGTTTCTTTTCTTCCACTAATTTTGGGTTTGGCTTGTTCTTGCTTTTCTAGTTCCTTTAGGTACATTGTTAGGTCACTTATTTGAAATTTTTCTAGTTTTTTGATGTAGGCATTTATTATTATAAACTTCCTTCTTAGTGCTGCTTCAGAACATCTGGGGCTGCCTCATGGCCCAGCCTCCTTCCTCCATTGTTAGGAGGGACCACCAGCTGGGTAGCCAGGGGGACTTTCTGAGGGCCAACTTAGGCAGAAACTACCAGGGGAGCCCTCTGAAGGGGATAATCTATCTCACAGATTTTGGTATGTTGTTTCCATTTTCATTTGTGTCAAGAAAAATTTAAATTTCCATTTTAATTTCAGAAAAATTTAACTGAAAAGTTAATAAGCAAAAGTTATTTATTAATTTAATAATTTATTATTTATTTAAAGCTATTCTTATTACAAAGAAACCTTTGACATAAGAAGAAAAACTATTGTTTTTGGTATGTTGATAGTAAACATCCTAGTTTTGCAGAAAGAGTTGTATTTAGTTATATGGAAAAACCAGATGGTAGCGAATGTTCTTTTTGAGCACTGTGAACCTGTATCTGGTGTTTGAACTTATTCATATCTCAGTTATATTCGCAAGATTTCACAATATAAAGCATTCTGTATTATGATATGTAATTATCAACTCATAATTATTAGGAATTAAATTAAAGGGATCAGAATCAAGGTTATTTTGTCAAATAATCAGATCATTTGAACACTATGAAAAGAATGTGCACTTTGGAGTGACAGAAATATTTGGGACCAGACAGAGGTGGTGGTTTGGAAACATTGTGAAGTTGCTGAATGTTATGGAATTGTTCATTTTAAAATGGTTAATTTATGACATGTGACTTCACTTCCATAAATTATTAAAAAAAGAAGATACATCACAGATCATTAAGAAACAAAGCCCCGAGTTATAGCTTAAAAAATACACTCCTCATTAGGTAAATAACACAATCGGGCAATACATAAAGTAAATACAAAACAAAGCCAATAAAACTTTAAAAGCACTTTTAACTTCAGAAATAAGCCAAGAAATTCAGATTAATAAATGATGAAATTCTATTTCTCCTATCAAACTAGTAAGCATGTTATATAGCTAACTATTAGCCCAAGTATAAAACAAATACTCATACATTTCTTGAAAAAACATGTGCAAAGCCTTTTGGAAACTATAACTTGCTGTACATTCCTTGCATAATGCTCTTTGGCCCACTCCAGATGTTTAGGGGGTGCTCTGTGGCCTGCCACCCCCCAAACAGCCATCAAGGTTCCCCATGATCCTGTCTTGCCTGGGGTTACTGGCCTTATTTTATGCATCTGTCCAGCTCTTATCTAACCAGCTCCCATGCTATTTTTCCTCCCCACTCCATTCCTTTTTCTAGCTCCTTCCCCACTCTTGTCTTTCCTTTGTGTTACTTCCTCAGCATGAACCCTGCCCCAGAGAGGTGAAAGGGGAAACTGCATCTCACTGCCTGACTGATACTGGGAAGGTTTCGGTAATTATTTAACAAGATAGGAACTTGTACCTGGAGTCATGGTTCCAACACTTGAGTACTTTAGGAGGTGGTTCAATGCACTCAAATTACCTTGCGTAAGAACATGAGATTCTAAATAGATGCCATGGGGAGAAAATATCCCACCACTCAGAGCAGTTCAAATATAAGGCTGCAGGATGAAATACGAGAGTGCGTGCAGATGCCTGACGTGTGGCCGTGAGTCAGCAATAGCTGTGATTGGGTGGTGATATGTATTTTCTAGCGCAATCATTTCCAATTTCTACAAAGTTAGTAATATTAACCATACATTCAGGCTCGCTTCAAAAAAACATGACCAGATGTCAACATTCTATTCCTGAAGCAACCTCCCATGAATTAATCTTCAGATGGGTGGACCGTCCCCTTAGGGAGAGTTCACACATTAAATTTAATGGAAGCCAACAGATACTGGCTGCTTACCACTGTGACAGTTGCTGCCCTTACACAGACCTCTGTATGATCTATGGGCCTACTTTGCAGATGGTGAAAATGAGGCACAGAGAGGTTGAATGACTACCCAAGGTCGTGGCTCTAGGAAAGGGGGAGGCCAGATTCAAACCAAGACATTCTTTTTTAAATATGGAGATGTAATTCAATACTATAAAATTTACATTTTAAAATGTAGAGTTCAGGGGTCTTTAGAATAATCAGAGAAATGAGCAACCATCACCACTATAATTCTAGATCATTTTCCTCACCCCAGACAGAAGCCCCATGCCCACTGGCAGCCACTCCCCCTTTGTCCCCATTCTCCTAGCCCTGGGCACAAATTTACTTTCTGTCTTTATGGATGTGCTTATTCTGGGCATTTCATAGAAGTGGAATCCTTTATGGTCCTTTGTGACTGGCTTCTTTCACTTAGTGTCACATTTCGTTTGTAGCATGAATCAGTATTTCATTCCTTTTCATAGCTGACTTCTACTCCATTGTACGGATACACCACAATCATTTATCCATTCATTGGACATTCTGTTGTTCCCATGTTTCCGCGATGAAAAAATCATGCTGCTGTGAACCTCTGTACACAATGAACCCTGACACTTTGATTTTAGAGCTTGTGTGCCCAACAACTGCTAGACTTGACTGCCTGCCTGTGAAGACAAGAACCTTCTTGGGAAATGTCCTGCCTGTAGCCGATTTGCGATGTCATACTCAGTGCAATGTGCCCAGGGGGCTTCGACTTACATCACATGGTCTCTCAGCCTGTATGTAGCAGACATGAGTTGGTTTTGGTGGCTTTGGTTACAGAGTACCATGCAGCTGGCTGTTTCCTATTATTTGATATTAAAGATCCTTCATTGAACAAATGTCCATGGAGACTGTCTGTGTGCTGGGCCAAGTGCTGGGAACACGGCCCTAGTCAAATGAACGTGGCTTGGCCTGTGTAATAGAGTGGAATATGATCAGTTATAAGCTGTAAAAATCTTTGAAAGAACACTAAAGGGCGCAAAGAGACGTGATGGTTGGGGCCTGGCAGGATGGGAGGAGCAAGGCTGGAGCAGTTGGGGAGCAGTGTGCCCAGCAGAGGAGATGGCAGGTTCGGCACGAAGCCAAAGGACATGAGTCCTTTAATGTTTGGAACTGTGGCACATTATCTCCCATCATTCCTGTGTCTCTTTACTGTAGTAGAGACGGGCAAGTGAAGTCTGAGTTTATGTCTTCTCTGTGTAGTCCGTTTGTCATGGCTTATTTAATGGCCTGTGCCCCGCCCGACTGCTCCTGTGTTCCTGGGACCAACCCCCAAACTAATACAGCCCCTTTGGGAAGCCTTAGCCCTCTTGACATGTCTGGCTGGGCAAGCCACACTGCCCTGTCCCATCTGTGGGTGATTTGGGGTCTGGGCCCAGAGCACTCTGACTTCTGCAGCCCCCACCCCACCTGTCGAGTGGATTACACTGCCCCAGTATCCACACCACATACACTGTCTATAGAACCTAATGAGCTGAACTGTTATGGATTCACTGGTATGTAGTTAGATTTTGATAGCTATTTAATAGAATATTTATACATTTTAGTATTCTGGATTCAGTAAATTTTTAAAATCTTGAAGACTTTGTAGGCAGGTCCTGGCTCTATTGCCTGTGGGTTGTGGGTAGGGCAAGGGTGTGGGAGAGGGAGCACCCAAGAGGTTAACCCTCCATAGGATCAGCCTTTCCCAACGTCACCTGCCCTAACATGAAGTCACCCCATGCACACCTGTAGGTCTCCCTCTACTCAAAGTGCCAAGCGTCCTCCATTCCTTTTTTGGGATATCTGCTCCTTGTGCAGAGATTGGTTTTGTCCTAGGAGCTACCTCCTCCACCCGTCTGCAGTGTGTCCCACGCCTCAGTCATTCTATCTACAGTAACCCCTGAGACAAAGCTGGCCTCTGACTGGGCTGTCAGGTAAATGGTGATGTCCGAACACCTTGAGTCCCCCAGCATCACTGAGGCCTGGGCCACCAGGCAGCTCTTCTTTAGGTCATTCACTGTCACTAACAGATAGGCTAGATCCCTCCTCCTAGTGTCCAGGAAAACACACACACACACACACACACACACACACACACACACACACACACACACACACACACATTTCATTCTTAATATAGTGCAGTTGAACGTCATAAAGAAAAAGAGATATGTTTTCTAACACCTTAACTTGCAAGGCATCATTCTGGTGATGGTATGTATGGAGCCTTTAGTCCTTTCCTTCATCTCCTGCCTCCAATCTGCGTCCCTGTGGCCTTCAGGGAATAAGAATAGCAGCCACACATGAGCCATATGATTTTCAGAGCAAGACTCTGTTTAGAAGGGCCCAGACCAAGGTCCTCAGCAGAGTGGAGGTCCAGCACCTCTTCCTCCCCCTACTTCTGAATGCTTGCGTCTGCAATTCTCCCTCCAGATGGCCGGTCCTTGGAAGGAATTCTGCCTAGCACCCACCTGCTCCAGAGAGGTGGACCTGCACTGTGCCCCCTTTGTAACGTTCCTGGGGTCTTATTGCTATCTAGATAGACAAGAGGCACTATGCTGCCACCTTCCTGACTCTGATCATTGTAACTGGGAAACCCTATTGGCAATCTCCTTGGGGAGGAGTCCCTGGACGCTGCTGCCAGCTTGGACCTGAGCCAAGTCTTTGCGTGCCTTGAACAATGAATTTGCACCCTGGCTGTGTTCCTGGGGCCAGCCCTGCTTGGGGTTGGGGTGGCCCCATTAATCCTGTTTCTCAGGCTGCTTGTCCTTTCCCAGGCCCCAGCATGTCTCCAGTGCCAAAGGTGTGCCATAGGACAGGGCCTCCTGTGCCAGTCCAGGTGTGCGTGACTAGCTCTGGGCAAGTCTGTTCCAGTAATTCAAGGAGCCACTTCTTTTAAGGACAGCCTAGTTTCCACTTCCATAATCCTCTGTGCCATCTCTCAACAGTGTGATTGAGTAGGCAGGACCAACGTGACCCTCCGTCCCTGGGTCTCAGTTGAGAAACCTGAAGCTTAGGTGACGGGCCACTCCCCTGGCTGATGGGTGGCCACTATCTGAAGCAGTGGCTAGTGGCCTTTCGGGCTCCTGCTCTGGGGCTCTCACCACGTGGTGGCTGGACTTACACTTCTCAATCATACGTTCCTAAAGGCAAATAGCAGATTACATGTTTTGATATTGTAATACGCAATAAGAAACATATGTCAGTTTGTGTTCCCATTTTCTGGCCAGAGTTCCTAAACTCTTTGTAATTTCCTAAGTGAGCAGAGTGATAAAGGTGAACAGAGCATCTTTTGTTATGGAATTCAGGTGTGATACAGCCATTTCACCTGAGTTCGTGTAAGGAGGCGAAAAGCGCCTAAGGATGGGGCTGGAGGCCAGGACAACCAACCTTGTGATTAGAGACAGGGGAGGACAAAGGGACTGAAAGTTGATGTGATCACTAAGAAATCATGCCTACGATGTAACAAAGCCTACATAAAAACCCAAAGTGACACGTGACAACCTAAAATAACTGACAGAGGCAAAGATCTCAATCAATGGAGGTTTATTAAGCCGAACTCTGAGGATGCGCCCAGGAAAAACAGAAGCTGCCGATGCATTTGTGACTGTCATGTTTCCAAGAGGGATTTGGGCACTCAGTATTTCAGGGGAGAGGAATACAGAAAGTATTCCTCTTTCTGGGAAAGAGGGACAGTGAGGCAAATGGCTACGTTCTTGTGAGGCCCAGGACATTTACATTTTATAAAAAACAAGGTGAATATTCAAAGAGGAAAAGGGAGTACAGGAAGAGTCAGTCTATTATGCAGATATTCCTGGGTAGGTGCAAGAGCACTCGATCATACCTTGTCTCTCTTCTGCACCCGGGAAGATAAGCTTCCTATCAGCACTAGCAGTGTGGGATTGAAGAAGCTTTAGTTTTAGGCCCTAGAGTTAGACTGCAGAACTGAAGCTGTGATTGGCATGTCCTTGTTTATGGGAGGCCAACAAGGAATTTCCTTCTGAATCACCTGTGGAAGCAGTTCTCTGCGAGTGCCTGAGTCCTTGTCCCTTGCTATGGGATCTGGCTGACGCTTAGTGTTGGTGACAGCTATTCATTCAGAGGGGGTCTCCTTGCATGACTCAGCCTCCAGGCTTGACCTTCCCTTTTGCATGAGGAGTTGTGGGGGTGGTCCTGAGATGTTCGTTTTCCTTTCCATGGACTTTGTAGAGTTTCCAGGTTTCTGAAGGCATGGAGAGTGGTGTCCAGGAGAGGGCATGGGAGCTCTGTCCTCGTGTCCCCATATCTTGCCATCCGTGCTTCTCCCTCTGGCTGCTCATCTGTATCCTCTGTAATAGCCTTTGTCATAAACCAGTCACCTAGCAAATAAACTGTTTTCTTTAGTTCCGTGAGCCATTCCAGCTACGGCTCAAACCCTAGAGGGAGATGTGGGAACCTTTGATTTGCTGCCCAGTGAGACAGAAGTGGGTGTAACCTCGGGACCTGCTACTTGGGATTGGTGTCTGATGTGGGAGCAGTCTTGGGTGGGACTGAGCCCTGAACCCGCGGGGTCTGGCCTAACTCTGTTTACTGACAGACTGAACTGATATGTAGGACAGCCAGCTGGGTTAGGGAATCGGTCAATGTGTAAGGAAATTCCCACACACCGTAGACATCACCGACGATGAGGAATCCAGATAGTTTGGAGTAGAGGGATGACGGGGGTAGGAGGATCCAGGGGTCTGTCTAAATTGTCCTCAAAGTGTTGCTGTGACTCTTTGGAGTGTGAGAGACAGACTGTTGGAGATGAAGAGAAAAATCTACCAGGTCAAAAACTTTATAAGGCACAGGGTTGTTCTAGGTTAGCTGTGTGCTTAAAGCTGGTTAAATATTAATTTAGGCTTTTTCATAATAAAGGGTAAGATTCAGAGCCAGGGTGAGATCTATGAAGAGCACTACTAGCTTCTTGGTGGGTAGACAGTACTGTTTTCACCTTGCCTCCTTCCAGAATGGCCTCTCTTCAACTTCATCCTGCATTTCACAGAGTTTCTGTGGGAGTTTTCTTCTTAGCACTTTGGGGAATGGTTGTAGGTGACAAAGTGCTGATGGTCCCTCTGGACGGAAGCCACTGGCTTAGTGTAAAGGATGTAGCTGAGAGTCTCAGTGCCAGGGGGCATGAGATTGTGGTCCTGGCACCAGAAGTCAATTTGCTTTTTAAAGAATCCAAATACTACTTGAGGAAACTCTATCCAGTGCCTTACGATGAAGAGGAGCTCAAGAACCGTTTTCGTTCCTTCGGAAACAGTATGTTTGCTGAGAGATCATACTTGATGACTCCTCTGGTGGAGTACAGGAATGTCATGGTTGTCATTGACATGTGGTTCATCAACTGCCAGAGCCTCCTGAAGGACCATGCCACCCTGAACTTCCTCAAGGAGAGCAAGTTCGATGTTCTTTTCACAGACCCGGCCTTACCCTGTGGCGTGATCCTGGCCGAGTACCTGGGCCTACCCTCCGTGTACTTCTTCAGGGGCTTCCCATGTTCCCTGGAGCACGTGTTCAGTAGAACTCCAAGCCCTGTGTCCTATATACCCAGGTGCTACACAAGCTTTTCCGACCAGATGACTTTTCCCCAACGGATGATCAACTTCCTTGTTCATTTGTTGGAGCCTGCTCTATTTTATTGTCTGTATTCAAAGTATGAAGAGCTCGCATCAGACGTCCTCAAGAGAGATGTGCACTTACCCGCCTTATATCAGAAGGGCTCTATCTGGCTGTTAAGATACGACTTTGTGTTTGATTACCCCAGGCCAGTCATGCCCAACATGGTCCTTGTTGGAGGCATCCACTGCAAAGGCAGGAGGGACCTGCCTCAGGTTGGTGGATTTAATTCTTTTGCATTGCCCTCTTTCTTCATGGGTGGACACTATTCTTCTAGGCTCTGTCATTCCTTGCACGAGCCAACTGCCACCTGGAGGACTGCCTGAAGAAAGGTGCCAGGAAGAGAATGCTGGGCTTGGAGTAGCAGGGACATATTAGGAGATCTGAGGGTGAGGTCTTGCAGAGGACTTTGAATGCAGACAGGGTTCATGCTTGGCAACAAATGAGATATGTTTGGTTGGGCAATCTGAGGACAGTCACAAGATTATTGCATGAAGGTCTCAATGCAAATAGAGATGAAGGTTTGACCAAGGGGACAGGTCTAGGTCATAACCCATTCTCCCAATTTATCCCATGCTTTGTCCCTGGCCCCAAAGCCAGGGGTCAGTAAACTATAGCCAGGGAGCCAAATCTGCCCAAATGTTCATCCTTCCCTCCCCACAACTTTTCTTGGCCCCTCGTAACTACCAATCAACTCTCTACCTGCACGAGATATGCTTCCTTAGCTCCCACGTAGCACTGAGGTTCCAGTGGTCTTTGTCTTTCTGTGCCTTGCTTATTGCACATAGTATAATGTCTTCTAGCACCATCTTTGCTGCTACAAATGACAAACTTTCTTTCTTTTCAATGGCTGAATAATATTCCCTTATGCATATGTTCCTTTTCTTAGTGAGGAAGAAACCCTCAAAGTGTTTTTTCTATTCTCTCCCTCAACAACAACCACTAACACAGAATACTTCTGTGACTGAATATGTGTGTTTCTTTTCCCACACAGCAGCAAGCAAGCAATTCTGCAGCAGATACCAACTGGGTGTCCTGTAATTTCGTTCTGACGCTATTTACTTGGAGACAGTGTCAGATCCCACAGGTTGAGGGCTCAGGGCCCAAGACTGGGCCCCTCGCCCCATCAGTTACAAGTCTGGGGCTCTGGAAATTCTGACTGACTGGCTTCAAGTTGGGGTTTGCATAACTCCCTCTTTAAGTTTGATTAATTTGTCAGAGTGCTCACAGAACTCAGTGAAACTTAGGGTTAGCAATTTTGTATGAAGGATATTACAAAGGATACACATGAAGAGATGCATAGGGACAGTTATGTGGGCAGGGGTGTGGAGCTTCCCAGCCTTCTCTGGCATAGCAGCCTTTGGGAACCTCCACACGTTCAGCTCTCTGGAAACTCCCTAAACCCTGTCCTTTTGGGGTTCTATGGAAGCTTTGTTACACAGGCAAGACTGATTAACGACTGGTCATTGGTGATCAAGTTAACCTGCAGCCCCCCGTTCTCTCCCTGGAGATTGCGGAGATTATGGGTGGGTGTTTTGGGAGGGGACTGAAATTTCCAACTCTAACCGAGCCTTGGTCTTTCTAGTGACTAGCCCCATCCCAAAGTTACCAAGGGGTTTCCAGCCATCTGCCAACTGATTGGCATAACAAATATATCACTGTGGAGTTTCTAAGGATTTGGGGAGTTGTATGCCAGGAAACGCAGCCGAAGACCAAATATACATTCCATGCTATCACAGTACCATGTTTTCTTTATCCATTCATCTGCTGACAGGCACTTAGTTTGATTCTCTGTCTTGTCTATTGTGAATAGTGTTATGTTAAACATGGGAGTGAAGCCATATCTTCAATATACTGATTTCCTTTCTTTTGGATGTATACCTAGTAGTGAGATGCTGGATCATATGGTAGTGCTAGTTTTAGTTTTTTCAGGAACCTCTATAGTGTTTTTCACAATTGCTGTACTAATTTACATTCTCATGACAGTGTATGGGCATTCCCCTTTCTCCACAACCTTGCCAACATTCGTTATTTTTTGTCTTTTTGGTGAAAGCCATTTTAAATAGAGTGAACCGATATCTAATTGTGATTTTAATTTGGATTTTCCTGATGATTAGTGATGTTGAACATTTTTCACATACCTCTTGTCCATTTATTATATGTCTTCTTTTAAGAAATGTGTATTCATGTCTGTCTTAGTCTGTTTTGTGTTGATATAAAGTAATATCTGAGACTGGGTAGTTTATAAAGAAGAGAGGTTTATTTGGCTGATAGTGATGCAGGGGGTGTCCCAATGCACTCAGCAAGCAAGTTCTAAGCTTTGTGGTAGAAAGAATTTGAGAGCAAGCCAACTAGCACAAAAGTTTATTGAGAGACAGACAACAGCTCTTATTCCACAAAGTAGGGATCCTTTCTTGAGCAGAAGTGAGACACTTTATGGGGCAATGGTAACGGTTTATTTATTTATTTAGTCAGAGTCTCACCTGTTGCCCAGGCTAGAGTGCTGTGGTGTCTACCTAGCTCATAACAACCTCAAACTCCTGGGATCAAGTGATCCTCCTACCTCAGCCTCCCGAGTAACTGAGACTACAGGGGTATACCACCATTCCTGGCTTTCTCTATTTTAAATAGAGATGGAGTCTTGGTGTTGTTGAGGCTGTCCTAAAACTCCTGTCCTCAAGTGACCCGGTTGCCTTGGCCTGAGTGCAGATTACAGGTGTGAGCCAACATGCCCAGCCTAACTGTAATGTTTCTAAATGTTCATAAACCCCATATATGACCAGCCTTGTCTTGAGATCAGGCCATAAAGGTTAACCATAAACTGCTGTCACAGAAAGGTAAGCACAGTTCCTGATGCATCCAGTTTAGGAATTCATCCACCCTTGGGTGGTTCAGGCCTGTATTGTACTAGTGACTTCCTTGTTTGGGGTGGTTAGAGTCTTGCCAGTCAAAATGGCAGCACTCCCGCTTTCTTGACCTTCCTTTCCTGCCTTAGGCCTACATTTGTGGTCCTACCGGCTGTACAAGAGGCATGTTGCCAGCACGTGCTTCAGGTGAGGGCTTCGGGGAGCTTCCTACCATGGCAGAAGGGGAAGGGGAAGCGGGCGTGTCACACGGTTAACAGGGACTAGTAGAGAGAGGCGGTGGCTGCAGGCTCTTTTAAATAACCAGCTCTCCTGAACTGACAGAGTGAGAACTCACTCATTACTTCAGGGAGGGCACCAAGTCATTCATGAGGGATCCGTCCCCATGACTCAAGCACCTCTCACGTCCAACACTGGGGATCAAATTTCAATATGAGATTTAAAGGGGACAAACATCCAAACTATGTCCAGGTCTCTGGCCAATTGTTAAATCAGATTATTTGGTTTTTTTCTATAGAGTTGTTTGAGTTCCTTATATCTTCTGGTTATTAATCCCTTGTTGGATGTGTAGTTTGCAAATATTTTCTCCCATTCTGTAGGTCGTGTCTTCACTTTGTTGACTGTTTCCTTTGCTGTGCAGAAGCTTTTTAGCTTGATGCATTCCCGTTTCTCTATTTTTGCTTTTGTTGCCTGTGCGTTTGAAGTTTTATCCAAAAAGCAATTGTCTAGACCAATGACCTAAAGCATTTCCCCAATGTTTTCTTCTAGTAGTTTCATAGTTTCAGGTCTCAGATTTAAACCTTTAATCCATTTTGATTTAATTTTTGTATTTGGTGAGAGACAGGGGTCTAGCTTCATTTTCTGCATATGGTTATTCAGTTTTCCCAGCACCATCTGTTGAAGAGACTCTCCATTCCCTAATATATATTTGTTGTGCCTTTGTTAAGAATGAGTTGACTGTAAATGTGTGAATTTCTTTCAGGGGTTTCTATCTGCTCCATTGTTCTGTGTGTTTGTTTTCATACCAGTACCATCCTTTTTTGGTTACTATGGATTTGTAGTATATTTTGAAGCCAGGTAGTATGATATCTCTATCTTTATTCTCTTTGCTCAGGATTGCTTTGGTTATTTTGGATCTTTTGTGATTTCATTCAAATTTTAGGATTTTTTTCTATGCCTGTGAAGAATGCCACTTGTATTTTTATAGGGATTGCACTGGACTTGTAGATCTCTTTGAGTAGCATTCACAGTTTAATAACATTAATTCTTCCAATCCATGAGCAAGAGCTATTTTTCCAATTTTTTTTTTTTTGCATTCTCTTCAATGTTGTTAGTCAGTGTTTTATAGTTTTCCATGCAGAGATCTTTGAGTTCTCTGTTAAATTTATTCTTAGATATATTTTGTAGCTTTTGTAAATGGAATTGTTTTCTTGATTTTCTTTTAAGTTTGTTAGCTGTTGACACATATAAATGCTACTGATTTTTATGTGCTGATTTCATATTCTGCAACATTCTTGAATTCGTTTGTCAATTATAACAGTTTTTTTGGTGGTGTCTTTATGTTTGTCTAAGAATAAGATCATGTTGTCTTCAGACAAGGCTAATTTGACTTATTGCTTTCCAATCTGTATGCCCTTTATTTCCTTCTGTGGCCTCATTGCTCTGGGTGGGATTTCTAGTACTATATTGAATAAAAGTTATGAAAGAAGGCATTCTTGTATTTTACAGAGCTTAGAGGAATGGCTTTCAATTTTACCCAATTCAGTATGATGTTAGCTGTGGATTTGTCATATATGTCCTCTACTGAGCTATGTTCCTTCTATAGCCATTTTGTTGATAATTTTATCAGAAAAGCATGTTGAACTTTGTTGTATTTCTTTTTAGTATCTGTGAAATGATCATAGGATTTTCCCCTTGATTCTGTCAGTGTGATGTATGAAGTTTATTGATTCATGTGTGTTGAATCATTCTTGCATCCCTGTGATAAATCCCACTTGATTGTGTTGAATGATCTTTTCAATGTGTTTTTAGGTTTGATTTGCTAGTATTTTGTTCAGGAGTTTTGCATCTATGTTCATCAATGATATTGGCCTACAGTTTGCTTTTTGTTTGTTGTGTCCTTGCCTGGTTTTGGTGTTAGGGTGATGCTGGCCTTGTAGGATGATTTTGGAAGAATTAATTTTTTGTCTTTTTAAATGTTTGGTAGAATTCAGCAGTGAAGTCATCAGGTCGTAGGCTTTTGCTTGATGGGAAACATTTCATTACTGCTTTGATCTCATTATTTGTTATTGGCCTGTTTAGGTTGTCTATTTCTTCATGGCTCAATCTTGGTAGTTTGTAAGTATCAAGGAATTTATCCATTTCTTCTAGGTTTCCCATTTTGTTGGAGGTATAGTTGTTCATAATAGTCTCTAATGATCCTTCATATTTCTGTGGCATCAGTTGTTAATGTTTTCTCTTTCACTTCTGATTTTATTTTTTTGGATCTTTTTTCTTTGTTGGTTACTCTAGCTAAAGGTTTGTCAATTTTGTTTATCTTTTTAAAAAACCAACTTTTCTGAATTATTAATTTAGTCTCCAGTTAATTTGTTTCTACTCTGACCTTTTCATTTCTTTCCTTCTACTAATTCTGGGTTTGGTTTGCTCTTGCTTTTCTAGTTCCTTGAGGTACATTGTTAGGTCACTTGTTTACAATTTTTCTACTTTTTTGATGTAGGCATTTTTTTGTGATAAACACTGAAGTTCAATTTCCCCTGTCAAATTAGTAACCATGTTATATAGATAACCACTGGCCTAATTATAAAACAAATACTCATACATTTCTTGAAAAAAAAATGTGCAAAGCCTTTTGGAAACCATAATTTGGTGAACATTCCTTGCATAATGCTATGATTTGCAATCAAAGAAAGTGTGCCCTTTCTGGGATCCCAGCCTCACCTGTGTGGAAGAGTACAGTGCGATTGCTTCCCATTAACGTCCAGGTTAGTTTGACTTTGACCAAAGTCTTACCTGTCTCCTCTGCCCAAGGAGGGACTTAGACACCTCAGAGGGCTGCCTTGGTTGTTTCTGTCCAAGTTGGCCCTTAGAGAAGCCCTTTTGCCATCAGGCTGGTGGTTCCAGCTGTGAGAATGAGTAGGAGGCTGGGCCACAAGGCAGCCCCAGATGTTGTGAAACCACTTACACCAGTCCTGCGCATGCCTCCTCTCCAGCCCTGTGTACCTTACCACCTGCCCCCAAACAGATTCTCACAGGTACCTCTCTGGTCCTCACTTCTTCCCTAGAATCTCACATGGTGTGCATGAAACAAGAGCCTTTGTTTTTAAGCCCTTCCTTCTGCCTATAAGGGCTTGGATCCAGCCAGATGCTAAAGTGCTCTTCATGTTGTCCTTTATTGCTTCTTGGTTGAGAGCTGTCCATCCCATGGCTAACCCCTTTTTGTATTGGGAGGCTCAGGTCTCAAATATCTCTGTTTTAGAAGAGAATTTAGCTTCACATTTCATTATTAAAAGGCCCTTTGGAGGGTTTGTCTTAGAACGAAGGAAGTCAGAGGTAAATCCTAGTATTTTCCATTTGCAACTGCTCAAACCCTTGAAAGGACAGGCTGCAGATCTTGAAGCCAGGTCATGGCCAGAGCTCTGGCTCCGGGAATGATCACATTTTCCCTGTCCAGCCTGGTCTGTAGGAGGGAACAGAATGAGAGCTCATCCCTGGGGAAGCTCCCCTGCTGGCTCCAGGGATCCCTTTGCCCCCAGGATATCAGGAGAACAAGAGCACAGGGTAAGAGCTACAGGCTTGGATTCGAATCCAGCTGTGTGGCTGGGCAAGTGGTAGCTGACTCCTGAGTGCTCATGTCTCCATCTATAAAATGGCAACACTTAGGAAATCATGGTAGGGTTGGGTGAGATCAAGTTCGTGGGAGAACCCTAAAACTAAATGCAACTCCAATGAGATAGTGCTACTTTATGCTAGAATGATAGGATGGAGGATTCTCACTTGAAAGGGGAAACTCAGGCTTGCAGGCGGGTTGAGTGAACTCCTGAGGCCACAGGCTGCTGCAGCCGGCAAAGGTGGAAGGAGAGCTCACTCCCTTGTCACCCTTCCACCTCAATGTCATGTATTTGCCCAGTATGTTTTTGCCATGATATGTGACCTGGAAAGTGGCAGCAACACAAAAGGAAGAAAGGAAGGTGAACCGAGGAGTCAGCAATCTGAGCAGCTTCCTCTCACCCACCTGGCCTTGGACTTCAGCTTCCTCAGCTAAAAATGAGGCTGGTAACATCTTCCTTGCCTCTCACAGTGTTGTTGGAGGATCCAAGGGTGCATGTGAAAGTGCTCTATAGACTGCCAGGGGAAACTATAGCCCCCACCACTCTTCCTTGGACCCTAACTCAAACAGGCTAAAATGTTCTGCAAGGAGAGAAAAACAACACGGATTTCTTGTAATAGTCTTTGGGATGCATTTTCCTAGAAAATCAGATCCCAATTCCTAAGGACTAGTTCTTCTGTTCCCAAGTTTCCTTTTCTTATGTTCCACAATTATTTAAATGATGGTTCTCAAATGGGGTCACTTTTTCTCCCCTGGGTGAAAGTGTCTGAAGACATTTTGATGTATAGTTGGAGGGATGTTACTGTCATCTAGTAAGTAGAGGCCAGGGCTGAGGGCACATTTTTTTCATAATGTCAAAATGGTCTGATGCTGTATGAGGTCGTACAGTGCATAAGAAATATCCAACTCACCCACTCCCAACAAAGAATTAATCTGGCTCAAAATGCAATAGTGCTGAAATCAAGAAACTCTGATCTAAATAAATTCCAAGTGAGCGCCAGTGACTTCTACCTAGCAAGGCCCCCAGCAGGATGCTTTGCCCACCCTCTGAGCTCACCTTTGTCTCCCTGCAGGCGTCTTTACAGGTAATGCCCATTCAGGCTGAAACCTCAACATTTCTTGGTTGAGCTGAAGTTTGACTCCAGGAAAGTCAGGGAAACAAAACTCCAAAATGCCAAGTCATGCCTCTAACCCTCGTTAGGGAGAGGCAAAGACATAAAATGTAACCAAAATGTTTGTGCCCTTATAATACCCTGAAATAATAATAAGAAGAAAATGCCATATCATTCTTACATAAAAAAAAAAGGCACGACTACTAATGTCTACAATGCCTTTAATGTTCTGCCTCTCTTTCAAAATCATGTGTTTATCTTTATGACTGGTTATCTTGGAGATAATCAAACACACAGAAGATTTCGCAGCAGATTTTCTGTTAATAAGTAAATATCTAAAGAGTGGCTAAATGCTAGAGTGAATCAAGGTTAAAGAAAAAGTATTCAACATGAGTATCAAAAAGACTAGAAACCTGGCTGATTAATAATTTAGATAACTCTAAGAGAATGAGATTAAGTGGGTTAAAAAAAAAGATGCCCCATAACTATTAACAATCACTCTTCATTCCCTCCTTCCTCCAGCCCCTGGCCACCACTAATCTCCTTTCTGTCTCTGTGGATTTGCCTATTCTATGGATTCCATTCCATTGAAATGGAATCACACAGTATGTGACAAGCTTTTATTCCCTGAGCATAGGGTTTTCAAGGTTCATCCATATTGTAGCATAACTTTTTATTGCCAAATAGTATTCCATTGTAGGCTTATACCACACTTTGTATATCTACTCATAAGTTGATGGACATTTGGGTTGTTTTAGCTATTGTGTGTGAACATTAGCGCATAAATTTTGCGTGGACATACGTTCTCAATTTTCATGGGTATCTACCTAGTGGTGGTATTGCTGGGTTGTATGGTAACTGTATGTTTAATCCTTTGAGAAACTGCTAGATTATTTTTCAAAGTGGCTGTACCATTTTCTTTTACTGTGATAAAATATGTATAAAATAAACTTTACCATTTTAAAGTGAGCTACTTACTTTGTGTACTGTTACCACCGTCTAGTTCCAGAACATTTCATCACCCACAAAAGAAACCCAGGTACAGAGAGCAGTCACTACTTATTCTCTCCTGCCCTGTTGCTGGGCAACCATCAATCTGCTTCCTTTCTCTGTGGATTTGCCTATTCTGGATATTTCATATAGAAGAATTATACAATATGGATTTTTTTGCATCTGCCTTCTTACGATGTTTTCAGGTTCATCCATGTTGTAGCATGTATCAGTACCTCATTCCTTTCTATAGCTGAATAATACCAATATTCCATTGTATGGATACACATTTTGTTTATTACCTCATCAGTCAATGGACATTTGGGTTTCCACTTTTTGGCTATTGTGAATAGTGTTGCTATTTGTATACAAGTTTTTATTTGAACACATTTTCAGTTTTTTTGAGTATATGCCCAGGAGTGGAATTTTTGGGTTATAGGGTAATCTATGTTTAAATTATAGAGGAACCAACAAACTTCTTTTTACAGTGGCTGTACCATTTTACATTACCACCAGCATGTATGAGGGTTCCCCATTTTTGCCAACACCTTTTCAGTTTTGATTTTAAAAATTATAGCCATCCTAGTAGGTATGAAGTGCCATCTTGTTTTTATTCCCACTTCCCTAATGAAGACTGATGTTCTACATCTTTTCATGTTCTTATTGGCCATTTCTATACCTTCTTTGGTGAAATGTCTATTCGAGACCTTTGTACATTTTTAAATTGGGTTTTTTGTTGTTGAGTTGTAAGAGTTCCATATACATTCTAGATATAAGTCCATTATCAGATATATGATATATATTTTTTCTCCTATTTTGTTGGGTTTTTTTTCACTTTCTTGATGGTGTTTTTGAAGCACAAAAGTTTTAAAATTTTGATCAAGTACAACTAATCTATTTTTTTTTCTCATTGCTTGTAATCCTGGTGTCAGTTTAATAAAAACATTGCCAAATCCAGGGCCAAGAATATTTATTCCCATGTTTTCTTTTGAGAGTTTTATAGTTTTTTTTTTTTTTTTTTTTTTTTTTTTTTTTTTTGAGACAGAGTCTCACTTTGTTGTCCAGGCTAGAGTGAGTGCCATGGCGTCAGCCTAGCTCACAGCAACCTCAAACTCCTGGCCTCAAGCAATCCTTCTGCCTCGGCCTCCCGAGTAGCTGGGACTACAGGCATGCGCCACTATGCCCGGCTAATTTTTTTTATATATATATCAGTTGGCCAATTAATTTCTTTCTGTTTATAGTAGAGACAGGGTCTCGCTCTTGCTCAGGCTGGTTTTGAACTCCTGACCTTGAGCAATCCGCCCGCCTCGGCCTCAAGAGCTAGGATTACAGGCGTGAGCCACAGCGCCCGGCCAGTTTTATAGTTTTGACTCTTATATTTAGGTCTATGATCCACTTTGAGTTAATTTCTGTGTATGGTGTAAGGGTCTAACTTCATTTTTTTTAACCTATGAATATCTAGCTGTATTGGTACCATTTGTTAAAAAGACTATTCTTTCCCTTCTGAATGTCTTGTGACCTTTGTGGAAAACCATGACTGTAAATGTAAGGGCTTATTCCTGGACTCCTAATTCTATTCCATTGATCTATATGTCTGTCTTTATGCTAGGACCACACTATCTTGATTACTGTAGCTTTATATCATATTAAGTTTGAAATTGGGAAGTGTTAATCCTCCGAACTTGTTATTCCTTCTCAAAATTGTTCTGGCTACCTTGAATTTCCATATGAATTTTAGGATCATTTTCTTTCTGCAAAATCACCAATTGGAATTTTTTTTCTTTTTTTATATTTTTTATATTATATGCTCTGGATACTTTACCTAGACTATGTCTGTTAATCTTCACAACTCAGAAAAGTTAGGTATAATTTTTCCCATTTTAAAGAGGAGGAAACTGATGCTTATAGAATAACTTAACATTACTTGCCCTAGATTATACAAATATTAAACGTGTGAAATTAGTGGGGCAACTCGGACGATTCATGGCATAAAGATATTTGCTGTCAAACTTCTGATAAAGAAAGGGGGTGCAACAATCAGGAAGAGTATAAAATGCAAGGGCTGGGCAGTCTCTTTTAACATACTACAATTAGAATCTCCAGATGCTTTGGACAGGAGAATTTAATGATCTTGAAAAATCCCCTTTAATTTTCTCATTCTATAATGACAGCTCTATTTGACAATGCTAAAAAATTCTTATTTATTGGGATTGCCACGGACTAAGCCAGGAATTGGGAAGCAATTTGAACCACTGGGACTCTGTAGCACTCACTTCACCATCAAGACTCAAGACTAGGCCTAGTCATTTTCCATTTTTCAGTGGAAACTCCACTTTCTTCCCACTGGCTTATTTCTGATGTAAGAGCCCTTATTCTTATCTCCAGCAGCCTAAGTTTAGAAGAGCAGCCCTAATTAATTGGTGAAATGGCCCAACGTTGAAAAAACTCAAGAGAGAAGTAGCCTCAGAGAAGTAAGTAGCTCTATGTCCCAATAGTGGAAGCTCCCTACAACAAGGAACACAAGATAATTCCTCTATTAGCCACTATTCATCACGCAGTACTTGCATCCCCCTCAAACCTCTTCCAGGGTTCTAGAAAACCTCGCTCTATGTAGTGTCCTCACTTTCCAACTGCTTATATCCATACCTTCTCCAAATGATGCCATTTTATCTCCCTACCTAATGCAGGCCAAAATTCTTTCTACAAGTAAATCCAGTAACACCTCACATGGACTCCATACCTAGGGACCTTCCCTACCTACCTTTCCCTGCCTTCCAAATATCGTAAACTCCCTTTCTGGTCTCGGAAGTCCTTTCTCCCTCACTCCTTTCAGGACCCCATAACTCGTCGCCCTCACGCCTCTGCCTCCATTCTGCCCTGCGGCTCCTTAGCCCGATCTCTGGCTAGAACCAGGGCTAACCAAAATTAGTAATTTCGGTTCCTGTCACAGATGCCGCCGCGGTGTGAGAGCAGCCCAGCCCGCCTCCTCCACCACGCCCCTCACACTCACGTGGCGCCGGCAAATGGAGGAGCCAAAGCTCAGGGTCCCCCGAGGGATGTCTGTCTGGGGCTGGGAGACTGGGCCAGCCAGCTGCAGGACCCGGTCCCAGAGCTCGCGTCAGCGGCCAGCGTTCCGCCTTGCGCCTCGCGGTGCTCCTCTCCGGAAACCGGAAACAGGAAGCGCCAGCAGGCCGCTGGGCAATGGCTCCTCCCACTGGACCCCTGGGCATGTGACCACAGAACCAGCTCCCCCCTTTCCCTTCCGGGTTTCCCTGACAATCCTAAACGCTGATTGGCCAGTATCTTAGGGAGTTCAGCTCTGTCTTTGTTACAGCAAATCCACTCACTTACCAATTGGAATTTTGATAGAGAGTGTGTTGACTATGTAGATCGGTTTGAGAAATATTGCCATCTGAATAGGAGTAAACCTTCTGATTGGTGAATGTGGGAAATCTTTCTGTTTATTTAGGTCTTCTTTAATATGTTTATATATATATATATTACTTTTCAGTGTCAAGTCTCACACTTAAAAAAATTAAATCTATTCTTAAATATTTTCTTCCTTTTTGATGCTATTTTAAATGGAATTGTTTTCTGAATTTCAATTTTGGATTGTTCATTGCTAGTGTGTAGAAATAAAACTTTTGTATATTGATCTTATACCCTGCAACCTTGATGAACTATTTTATTTGTTCTAATGGGTTTTTTAAAAGTGATTTCTTAGAATTTTTTTACCTAAAAAATCATCTCATCTAGAAATAGAGGTAGCTTTACTTCTTCCTTTTCAATCTGGATGACCTTTATTTTCTTTTCCTGCCAATTTCCTTGGCTAGAACCTCTAGTACAATATTGACTACAAGTGGAAAAGAGAGGACATCCTTTTCTTGTTCCTGATCTTAGGAGGAAAGCAATCAGGCCCTCCTAAATGTGGGGTGCAGTGTGACTGCATAGGTGCACATCCATGAAGCTTGCCCTGACAGAAGGGAAGGTGGAGTTGAGAAAGCAAGAGGACCAGGGCTGCTGTGTTGCATAACCTCAAAGATGTGCCCAAAGCCCAGAGCTATGTAGATAGATAGCTCTATGCCCTTTGGAACTGTTCAAGCTGGTGACCCTGTAAAAAATATTCTTGTAATCTAAGCTATTGCATAAGAGTAATGCCCAAATGTATTTACCATTCAAACTCCTTATGTGGTCTTTTAGCTGCAGTAGACTTGGTCAGAGCAAATGACCACTGAAGTCCCACCATGGGCTGGGTACATGAGGATATCTAGGCTAGCATGATGCTGAGAGCTTTACAGTGACTTAGCAAGATTTTTTCTAGGGGTTCCTCAAACCTTAGGGTAGGAGTGGAGATAGGAGGTGGACCTAAGTTTGTGATAAGAAGACTTGGGAAATCAGTTTTTCTATCCTGTCTCTGCCCTATCACTTTAGGTCCATCCTCACCCCCACCTCCTTATATCTGACAAGTCATAGAATTCTGGAATCTCAGGACTGGTAATGACAGTGAACCAGGGTGCCGTGTACTGGTATCCGTTTCTGGGAGAAGAACACCATGCACCAGTTACCAGTCCCAGGGCAGCTCTAAATATCTTTTCAATTTCTGCTAAGATTCTTTGATTTGGAAGTTCCCGGGTCTGGGTTTGTACAGGAGGTTTTGCACAAACCTATCTGCCAGAGTATGAGTTCAATGAGACAAAACACTCACACACGTCAGCAAAGTAACTTTATTATTCACAGATAGGCAACAAGATTCAACAGAAGCCTAGAATCCATGGTAAGCTGTTCCCTTATGGCTCAGGAATCTGCTCGGGGTGCATAGAGTCTTGTCTGTCCAGGTCCACGCTCCACTTTGTACCACAGCTGAGAGGTCCCCAAAAGCTCTGGGTTCTATACCCCAGGGGACACTTCATTCTATCAGCACCCAGACATCTGCCCTGGGTGCCTGTTCTCCATCCTACCCCCTTTACATCCCTGCTCTGACTTCTGTGATGATTATTTCCTAGCTTTTCCTTACAGTTTTGCCACTTACCTTTGCATCTGTAAAGAATATAGATGAGTTTTACCTGTTTTGGTACTTCATATAAATAGAATCATACTGTATTTATTTTTGTCTTGCTTCTTTTGTTTAACCTATGTTTGAGAGATTTGTGTTGTTGCATGTTCTTGCAAGTTGTAGTTCATGCATTTTCAGTTCATATTTCATGAATAATATCCCATTGTGTGATTATACCACAATTTTATGTATCCATTCTACAGTTGATGGAAATTGGGTTGTATCCAGCTTTTGACTATTGTGGACAATGTTACAACAAACATTTTAAATTCTGAAGCACATGTGCTTGAGTTTCTGAGCTTATGTACCTAGGAATGGAGTTGCTGTGTTGTAGGTTATATATATCTTTCATTTAATAAGACAATGAGAAACATTTTCCAAGAATCCATTTTCCAGAATTTAAAGTGGTTGTACCTTGTAAAGGAGTTCCTGTTGCCTCACATTCTCACCTTCACTTAGCATTGCCAGATTTAAAAATTTTGCTAACCTGGTGAGCATGTAATGATATTTCATAATTTTACTTTGTAGTTTCCTGATTACTAACACATTGACTATATATTTGGATTTCCTCTTTTGCCCATTCAAATCTCTTTCCCACTTTTATACTGGGTTGTCTGTCTGCATTCTGGATACTAGTTCCTTGGCAATTATAGATATTGCAGATATTTTCTCGGTCTCTGAGTCTTGCTTCCTACTTTTATTCAAATAAATTACAATGAACATCTTCGTGTATGCCTCACTGTGCTCCCATGTGAGAGTTTCCATGGGGAAGATGCAGGAAATAGACTTGCTGTGCCATGCACATTTTAAACGTCATTAAATATTAACAACTAATTCTTCCCCCAGCAATGTGTAAGTGCACTCTTTACTTCATATCCTTGCTCACATTTATTATATTTGAACTTTTTAGGTTTTTACCAATCCAATAGGTGAAAAAATATCTTAAGGTTATTTTCATTTGCATTTACCTGATTAATTGTTCATTTAAACATCTTTTTTGTATGTTTTCTTTATCAAATTGTTTGACCAGTGAAGAGCAGAGCTGGGCTTTTTACCTTCTTCGTTTAATAGAATTGATGCACCCTGTGATCCCCTCAGCAATTTGGGCAACCTCACCGTGTTATCATGACTCAATGAATTTGTTGCAAGGCTTTCCGTTGCAAGTTATTTTATTGGTTCACATACTGGAAAAATCTCAAGGTATATCAGGTTAGGTGTTGCTTGCTACAAGGCCAAACTATGTCATTAGAACCCACATTTTGTCTCTATTTCATGTCTCTTGTTTCCCTGGCAACGATATAGCTCCCGGGCTCAGGATCTAGCAGCCAGGGCTTCAGCCGGAGTCCTTTCCCCAGGATTCCTGGTAAAAGTCCTTCTGCCTGATTGGCTCTGGCTAAGTCACATGCCCATCTCTGAGCCAATCACTGCAGCCAAGGGAATGAGACACGCTGATTGGTTGAGCCCTAGGTCATATGTTCTACCCAGAGCTGGGAGTGGGATCCTCACCTGAGGTGCATTTAAGAGGCCAGGAGAGGTCGCTGGGGTGAGACAGGAAATAACTTGTCCACACTGAGAATTAGCCCCCCACTGAAGCTGCTTTTTTATTTAGATGTCAATATACTCGCAGCTCTGGGGGACCGCCCTCCCCTGGCCGGCTCCGATGCCCTCGCCAACCCGCGGCGTGTGTCGGCGCCCGGCCGGTCTGTGCTGCCCGCGGGCTGCGGGCGCCCCCTGGTGGCCGCCGCCGTTCACTGCCTCCTTCAGTGACTGCCCCTGCCTTCGGGAAGCAGCTCGGGCTCCCAGCTGGCGCACGAGGCCAGGGCCGGCCTGGCTTTTTGGTATAGGTTGAATCGCGGGGTCCTGGAACCGGTCCCCTGCGGATCCCGATGGACAACTGTGCACTCCTCTGACCTCGCAGCATCCTGCCTGCTGCTCCGGCAACGCTCCCCACCGTTGCCCGAGTCATACGGTTTTTCATTCTCCAAGCGCTTCCCGCCATGCCCATGTCCCTGTGCGGGGTGGGTGGGGGCAGCGAAGCAAAGAACGAGTTGTAGGGGCTTGGCGTGGCGCCTACTGCGCCTTGCTCCCATGCAGAAAGCCATAGACCCAGGAAACTCGCCGGCGACTGCCCCTTCTACCCCGCTCTAGTTCCTGCTGTTTGGGCTTGCTCTTCGGAGCTTCAGGTGGCTTCAAAATAATTTTTTTTTTTTTTTTTGCAAGAGGTTATAATCATTATCTGTGAGAGCATTGGTCTGGTAGGAGCGACACCTCTATCGTCAGAAGCCGGAAAGGCTTTTAGGTGAATTTTAGGGTTTTTTTTTTGGTCATGTTCAAAACCCCAGTGAGATTTTGTTTGGCTTTGCATCAAATCTATGGCTTCTTTGGGACCAAATCAAGACATCAAGACTGTCATAACCTTAATCCTTTGCTGTATGCCTCTTCATCTAGTCTAGCCTAGATGGATGTCTCTTACTGGCCCAGAGCGAGCACTGCGGCCAGGCCCAGTCCTCAGGTTTGACACGGCTCCTCACGCGGCAGGTGACACCCGGGTGTGGCTGGCAGATGCTCGCAGGGAGGAGAGCTGGGCACGCTGCCCCGGCCTGCTCCCCCACCGGCACCCACCGCAGCCGCAGCTGGGCAAGCAGGGAGGCTACTGGCAGGAGGCCCCACTCTGGAAACTCGCTGCTTCCGCTGGAAACTTAAGCGCTAGCTGCCCTTGCTGACAACCTTAGCAGCTGCAGCAGCGACAACAAACTGAGAGTTCTGCCTTCCTGGGCACCCCACCCCTTCCTCTCTCATGCTTTTACCTCTTCCTATAGGACGTGGGGGGCTTAGGCCCGACGGACTCCTCCACTTCTTGCGTGGCTCTGGGGAGAAGTCAATGGGAGATGGCAATGATAGTATTTGACCTGGGGGGTAGAAGGATGGAAACTGAGGCTTGGGAAAAACATACAGTCATGTGGCTGAGATAGAGAGAGGACCCAGATAAAAGAGGGCAGAGAAATTGCTGTTAGAGAGGAAATAAGAGAACCAGGACTCTGGACTTCTAGCCTGCAAGAAAAGATTAGAGCCAAATGCTCCCTGCAATAGTGGCAGCTGGGTCTGGGCATGCGCACATCTGCCCAGCGGTGGCATGCGTTATCGGTGTTGGTCTCTAGAGGGGAAACGTCCTCCCAAAGGAAAGCCTCAGCCTGGCCAGCCATGGTGGACCGACCAGGAATGAAGACACAGATGCGGTGAGCTAGAAAGCCAGACAGCACAGGGAGCCTGCCTGCATCCTCCTGGGGCAACCAGGACAAGGGGACCTCAATAATCTTGCCAAGCACATGTGGGAGTGACTTTCTGGACCCTCTGACCACACAGGCTTCCACACTCAAAGGGGCCCTCATTTGCTTTCTCCATCTTGAAGTTTGAACAAAGAGCCCCACAAGTTATGCAGCCCTCCTGTTCTGGAGGAATCTGTCCTTATCAGGACTTGGCACTGGAAATGACCTTGGAGAAAGGCCTGAACATAAGCTTCAGTGTGCAGCCGAGTCCCTAAACAGAGTAGCAGAAGGCTGGAGCTTTCAGCATTCAGGAGAAGAGAAGTTCAGACAAGGCCAGATCTGGGGCCAGGCTTCAGCTCCCTCTTGTCCCATAGGGAGCAGGATGTGTTCCAAATTCACTGTGTGTCAATGCTTAGGGTTGTCTTGCCCATGTGTGCTTTAGATATCAGCAATTCATATTCCATGGAGTAGAGGTAGAATTCTCGACAAACCCTTCAGCAGAATCACACCATCACATCTTGAGGTCAGTGTCCCTCCAGCTAGGCCCTTGTTTGAGAGCCACTTCAAAGGGAATGCTGCCTGATCATTACAAGAGATATCCTGGTGTGGAAAATGAACAAAACCAGAGAGCCAGCATCTCCCTACTCATTTAGAGAAAGCTGGCTTTGCCATGTTATATGTTTTTCTGGATGTGCTCCGTGTTATGCATGGGAGGAAGGAGTTATAAGATAGGATCATATCTAGCAGAGAGGTTATGGTTGGGGACCAGGACATTGGTGACTCTTCAGAGCATAGTCACAGCCTGGTAGAATGTGGGTAATAGAGAAGTGGGAGCAATGACATGAAATATGTGTCCACATATTTTAGACATTGGATGAAAAACATGAGAGTGAACTCAAATGCTCCTCAAAGAAAGCAGCAGGGTCAGTTGAGTTTTTCCAAGATAGGAGTGATCAGATCTCTCCCAGGGGCCAGATAGGGATAGATTTATTTTGTAATGATTAACTTAAGGAGGGAACTCTGTCTTTCAATTACATGCCATTTTGCTAAGTGGCTCAATGATAAACTAATAAGGGTGGGAAAAGTGACTATAAGAGGCATAGCCAGCAGTGGAAAGTTAGTTTCTGTTGGCTTCTGCTGAGATGGCCACCGGACTCCAGGTTCTTCCAATGCGGCTCCTTGGGCTGCTGCTCTTCCTGAGTGCTGGACCCTGGGCTGAAGGTGAGAAGGTGCTGGTGGTGCCCATGGATGGCAGCCACTGGCTCAGCATGAGAGAGGTGGTGAGGGAGCTTCACGCCCGAGGCCACCAAGCTGTGGTCCTCACACCAGAGGTGAATATGCACATCAAAGAAGAGGACTTTTTCACCCTGAAAACCTATGGTTTTCCATACACCAAGGACTATTTTGACCACCTCCTTAAGGAATACATTCAAATTACATTTGAAACACAACATTTTCTGAAGACATTTTTTAAAACTATGGCAATTTTGAAAAGTTCGTCTGAGCTTTTTTATAAGTCTTGTGCGGACCTAATGCATAACAAGACCCTGATTGGGCACCTGAATGCCAGTTCCTTTGATGTGGTTTTAACAGACCCCGTGTACCCCTGTGGGGCACTGCTGGCTAAGTACCTGTCCATTCCTACTGTGTATTTTTTGCGTTCCATTGTATGTCACTTAGACTTTGAGGGCACACAGTGTCCAAACCCTTCCTCATATGTTCCTAGGTTACTAACAAAGAATTCAGACCACATGACATTCCTGGAAAGGGTCAAGAACATGCTCTACCCTCTGCCCTTGTTATACATTTGCCATGCTTCTTTTTCTCCTTATGCAAGCCTGGCCTCTGAGGTTCTTCAGAGAGAGGTATCATTGGTGGACGTTCTTAGCCATGCATCCGTGTGGCTGTTCAGAAATGACTTTGTGATGGACTACCCCAGGCCGATCATGCCCAACATGGTCTTCATTGGGGGCATCAACTGTGTCAACAGGAAGCCACTAACTCAGGTCTGTATTGGTACCTTTATCCAACCAGTGTTCCAGGCAGAGCATATTTTTATTTATTTATTTATTTAAACGTTTTTTTTTTTTTTTTTTAGAGACAGGGTCTTGCTCTGTCACCTAGGCTGGAGTGCAGTGACATGATCATAGCACATTGCAACCTTGAACTCCTGGGCTCAAGGGATCCTCTGCTTAAGCCTCCTGAGTAGCTGGGACTACAAGCATGCCACTATTCCTGGCTCATTAAAAATATTTTTCTTTGTAGAGATGGGGTCTTACTATGTTGCCCAGACTGGTGTCGAACTCCTGGCCTCAAGTGGTCCTCCTGTCTTGGCCTCCCAAAGTGCTGGCATTACAGGCATGAGTCACCACATGCAGCCTGCATATATTATATATATTTAATTTACAAGTGCTTTGTTATCTACTCGTTTTAAGACAATTTCTACTTCTTGTCCTAATAGTCTTCAGTGAGATAAATTGTTAAGTGGTCTATGGTAATGTAGTTAAGGTTTGCAATCGTTTCTGAGAGGAAGGAGAGGCAGGGTTGAGGGTCTGTAATAGGATCAACAAACAATGGTGTGACTCAGCTGAGACTGTCCATGAAGATGAAGGCACTATCTTCACGGTTGTTTAATTTCCTTCAGCTGTGCAGGAGCAGATAAATTGAGTCTCGAACGGTTCCATCAGGGGATTTTCGCTTGCAGATTTTTAGTGGAAGGATGAAGGAACTAGCAAATTGCAATTGTCAACATGATAATTTCTAGTGGCCCTGTCCTGGAAGGGATAGAGAAGTGATCACAGGATACCTAAGCACTCAAAGGAAGTAGAAGTTTCAGTAAGTTACGTGGAAGTGAGGCAATGAAAATGGGGTCTCTGTGGCCAGAGAGAGAAACTACCAAGGCCAACTTTTCGGAGAAGGAGCTGTACCGACAAGAGGTTTTCTGACCAGGCGTTGGTGTCTGGTGTATAATGTGGGGGACATACCAGAGTTGGGAAGGCATCATGAGGATTGCATGTCAAATGGGTCTTCTACTTGGGATGCTGAAATTGAGGGGTGGTGGGAGGGGTAGGGAGGAGATAACCCTGTGAAGGTGGCACAGTGATGAAGAGGCATGAGCCTAAAAGGGTCAAGGTTTGTTAGGAGGGGCCGACCACATCACCAAACCTACCCTATCCCACCCCAAGTTCCCATAGTGGGATCTACTCCTTTACCAAGGGTTTCAGAGGCATCTTACATTAACCCTGAATATTTGGGTTTAACTGAAATGGGATTCTTTGGAGATGGGTTTTATTTCCTTAATCCAGTGAGTGAGCCATCTTTTTTGTGAGAGGATTCAGCTCATTTATGTTATACACATTTAATTTATATTAATTTCCATGACCTTAGATCTTTTATAGTTTTTATATTCCTATTTCTGTACTTCTTTTGATTAATCTATGTATTTCTGCAAAGGACTGTAAACTTCATTTTTGTTTTTGATCAGACTACAAGATATTTGTTCAATTTGGTTTTCTTTCCCCCTTAGGCAATGCAGTTATCCAATTATAAAATATATGTGTGTCTATTAGATGTGTAAAAATGTTGAAAAGTAGGAAGGCATTCAAAAAGTAATTGTTACTCTTTTCTTCTACTTTTTCTGTGTGACCATATTCTCTAGAGTTAGCTGCATTGGCTCCAATCTTCATTCTCACTTTTCTAACTGGATGACCTTGGGCAGGAGATAAAACCATTTTGGTTTTGATGTTGCCATAGTGAGTACCCAATAAATATTATATTATCTGTTATCGTTATTATTACTGCACTTGAGAAGTGCCCAGCAGGACAAGGCATATCATCTGGAGACCTTAGACATGTCTGTGCCAATTTATTAGGTGCATGAATGATCGTTTTTTTTGTTTGTTTTTGAGACAGTCTTGCTCTGCCTCCCCAGCTAGAGTACAGTAGCATCATCATAGCTCACTGCAACCTCAAACTTTTGGGCTCAAGCAATCCTCTTGCCTCAGCCTCCCAAGTAGTTGGGGCTACAGGCAGGCACCACAATGCCCAGCTAATTTCTTTTCTCCTCTCCTCTCCTCTCCTCTCCTCTCCTCTCCTCTCCTCTCCTCTCCTCTCCTCTCCTCTCCTCTCCTCTCCTCTCCTCTCCTCTCCTCTCCTCTCCTCTCCTCTCCTCTCCTCTCCTCTCCTCTCCCCCTCCCCCTCCCCCTCCCCCTCCCCCTCCCTCCCCTCCTCTTCTCTTCTCTCTTTTCTTTTTAGTAAAGACAGGATCTGGCTCTTTCTCAGGTTGGTCTCAAACTCTTCAGTTCAAGCAGTCCTCTGGGCACAGCCTCCCAGAGTGCTGGGATTACAGGCATGAGCCTAAAAGATTATTTACATTTAAATCTTTACCATGTATTATATGTGAGAGGCATGCCATTATTATTTTTGTTATATTAAATTCTTTTTTATTTTGAGATTTTTGTCTCTTACTCATTTGGTTTGGTTTACCCTTGGATTTAGCTTTTTTGAGTAATTTATGGAATTTTTATACAAATACAAAAGACCCAAGTTTAAGTCTTATGTTTTTGCTTCCTCTCTTTCTCTAAGGTTTATATTGGGTTGAATTGTTTTATTGCTATTCTCAAAAAAATAACTTATATTTGCGTATTCTTTTTACTAAACGTTAAGCTTTCTCTTTCATTAATTACAGATTATGCTTATTAACGATCTCATGCTAGTTTCTTTTGGCTTATTTTGTAGTTGCTTTTCTAACTTCCTTAATTAAATATTTTAGTTCTTTACATTTGGTTTTTCTTAATGAGACATTGAAGGCTATAAATAAGAGTTTTTCTGTGTCTCTTAGGTTTTGGTAAAGATCAGTGTCCTTTTAATTGCTTTTTTATCACTTAAATTTCATTTTTTTCTTTCCTCTTTGATTTGATGGCTATCTACAAGGCTGTTTCTTATATACCACACAGTTAAGATTTTTTGTAGCTGTCATTTTTTCCTAATTATTTTGGATTATAATGACATATTTTTTCTTGTGAGGTCAACAAAAAGTTCTTAATAGGTTTTCTTTGTGGTCTAGTACAGAATTGTCCGATAGAAATATAATACAAACTCCATATGTAATTTAAATTTTTCTAGTAGGCCTATTTAAAAGAGCAGAATGAAACAGTTAAAATTAGTTTTTTTATTTATATATTTTCTTTTTTGAAATTGAATAATACATTTTATTTAACCAGATATATCCAAAATATTATCCTTTCAATATGTATTCAATATAAAATTATTAATGAGATATTCTGCATTCTTTTTTTCATTTTTTGATGCCTCATCTCTTTACTTTTAACTTAAATTTTTGTAAAAAGTTTGTTTAAAAGGTTTTTAAAATTGTTTCAATACTCCAATTTGATAGTTGCTTTTGACATAAGAATTCTTTCCATTCACCAAGGTATATGTTTGATTTTATTCTATTTAGTGTAAATTTATTCTTTTTAGATTATTGTTTCCTTTTTCCTTCTATGGCATTTTCCATTTCCATGTAGAAGCACTGTAGCATCTTCAGATCTCTGCCTCTTAGTCTCCCTCTTTCACTTATAAGGGCCCTTGTGGTTACACTGGGCCCACCCAGATAATCCAGGATAATCCTCCTCCTCCTCAAAACCCTTAATCATGTCTGCAAAATTCCCTTGTCATGTAATGTAACATGCTCACAGGTTCTGAGGATTAGGATGTGGACACTTTTGTGGGGGCATTATTCTCACTACCACAGACAGTAAGCCCAATGCTAAATCCACATCTTATTCAAAGCTTGAAGGGTTTCCCCTATTGTGCCATTGAAATTTTTGTTCCCGTCACCCATTGTTTTGTATTCTTCAGGCTCCGTTGCTATCATCTTACTCTTCAACTTTCTTATCTTTTCTATTTCCCCCTGCATTCTGGGAGAGCATCTCTGAAAGAGCACATTTACGTTGTTGACTTTCTTTTCTGCATTATCAATCTTGTTCTTCATTACTTTCCATCTATGTCTTAAAAGATTCATCTTTTTTGCTTCCCTTGTTACTGTTCCCCTGCCCCCATATGTGAATATAATCATTCTCTACAAAGTTTTCATAAAGTCCCAAGGTAAAGAATTCCTCTGAATACCTCAAACAAAACACTCTCCCTGGCTTTACATAAATATTCTCATTCCCTAAGTGTTAAAAATAAGGAGCTCCCATTAGAAAGCACCACTTTAACAAAACTTATTTTTGAGTGAGCTAAAAGTAGAGAATAGGCTATTGCATTCAGTAATGAGGCCTTTGACTAACTCCTAAAGTGAAGTCACACTAGGTTGGTGGTGACTAAAGTTATGCTGAAAGGGCTTAAAGAAAGGTGGGAGAAGAGGAAATGAAAGGAGTCTGCATTAATTGAGAAAGTCAGATGAGAAAGTAGAATTAGAAATTCCTAGAGAAGTAGGCATATGGGTGAATGATTTCCCAGGATAGGGAAGATATCTGGAGATAGGAGAGTGGAATCAGAGGGGAAGAAGATGGATTGATCATTTTATATAGCAGTCTCCAACCTTTTTGGCACCATGGACTGTTTTCATGGAAGACAATTTTTCCCTGGGGTGGGGATGGTTTCTTGATGATTCAAGCACATTACGTTTAGTGTGTACTTTATTTCTATTATTATTACATTGTAATATATAATGAAACAATTATACAACTCACCATAGGTTGGGGACCTCTGCTTTGATAGATACTTAAAGGGACTATTCTTTCAAAGGCCTTCCATTGCGTGAGGTAAGCTGAACTAAAAACGGTTGTGTGTAGCACTCCAGCCAGGAGAAGTGTCTGGCTTTTTGGATTTTGGGATCTTGCTGAGATGGCCACAGGTCTCTAGGTCTCTTGGAGCTCAGAGGATGTGCCTCTCTCTGCCTTGTGGCTCTGTGGGAAGATGCTTGTTATTCCATGGAGGGGATCCACTGCAGGGGACTCAAGATGGTTATCTTTGCCCCAGAGGAAATGTCCTTTTTCACCACTCTGAAAAGCTTCTCAACCCTTCCATAAAAGATGAATGCCCACATACAGGCCTATAGCAGTGTGTTTTCTTGGAGGCTGAGACATTTTTAAAAGATTATCAATTTTGAAAATTCTTTAAATAAAATGCTTTATACTGCTGGAAAAGGAAATTTTCTATTTATAGCAGTACTAATCCAGTATATATCAAAACTGAATGTTGTGTTTGCCTTCAACTGGTTAAAACTAGCTAGAACTGTTAAAGACTCACGACCTCTGAGTGACCTTGTCACGCCAGACTCTTTGGTGACCACTGAACAATGGAATTTATTTTAGCCAATGGTACAGATCAAGCACACTTATTCTGCCCTATCCGGAGTGGTGGTTTCCAACACACCTAAGCATCATGAAACTGTACCTTCCTATTACTTCAAAACTCCTTTGGTCCCCCAACTTCTTTAGAAGTAAGCCCATTCCCAGCAAACTACTCAGTGAATACCTTCACAGGCGTCAGTTCCCTTGCCTGACAAGTAAATGAACTCATTTTTAATAAGCCCTGACAGTTTTATTCTGATACTTCTAGTACAGTTGGTATATAAGAAGCAAATGCCTCAGGTACCTCAGTGACTTCATTTGACAGTTCAATGACAAACTCTGTGCCCATGGGACACTGCCAGCTGACTCCCATGTCCCTGCTGTGTATTGTTTGCATGTAATCCCATGTAGATGGGACTTTCAGGACACTAAAGCATATCCAAACTCATTCACACATAGTTATAGCTTATTAATTATGTGTTCAGGCCATATGACCTTTCTGCAAAGAATTAAAAGCAAGCTGCATTTTTAGCCTGTCTAGCTTAGTTGCTCATTTGCTCTCATGCCTTATGTGAACCTTTCCTCAGAAGTGACCATGGGAAATGGGACACTTTGTGATATGGACTATCCCAAGGCAACATGCCCCAAAGATCTTCATTTGGAGCATAAACTATACCAACAGAATGGTGCTTTCTCAAATATGTGTATGATGTCTCACTCAACCAGTATTTCAGATGAAACCTGGCTTTGGTTAATCTAACTTGATCTATGTCCTTTGTGTAGCCTTATGGAAATGCTGTTTTCCATTTCAGGAGCTACCATAGTTGCAGAACCAAGAGCTGAGTACAGTCCAAATAGGCCATTAACCAACCATGTAACCATAAGGCATTTACTTGAATATTTTGCCTCAGCTTTCAGAGGGAGTATATTTCTGCTAACACTGATATCAGTCCAGTGAAAGGGATTTCAGACATCTGACTTCCAAAACTTAAGAGAATGTTTTAAGACATCAAGTTTGTGGTAATTTGTTACAGCAGCCACAGGAAACTCATACAGCCACTTTGCCAGGTTTACCTGCTTTTAAAAAGCCTGGGTTTAACATTATATTTTAACTTTTCCTGCATCACCAGCATGTATGTGCAATTAAAAGCCATCTTTATTTTAAAACATAAGTATTAATAATATATTCGTATCTTTCACCACTACATACGAAAAAATTGAAGTGAAATGATTCAGAGCAAATTACCTGGCTTATATTTCAAACAAAAAGGAAAAAGGCAAGATTCAAGGTGCTGTGGTGACATTTTGTCCTAGCATTATGAAATAATCACCATCTGCCTTGGGATTAAGTTTAATAAATAGCAAAGTGCATACAGATATTTACAACAGTTTTAAAGACAGAGGTCCTATTTTCATAGTCTCAACAATAACAACAAATAGGCATTGGCATGACGTGTTTATAAACTCTTGGGTACAGCTGTTCTGAAAGTAGAGTTTACTTGCAATCTTAAAAAAAAGTTGTGCTAGTCCCTAAAATGTGCTTTTAAGTCAAACATGGACTGGAATTACTTGGTGCCAATGCGTAGCAACTGCTCTTTGCCATTTATTATCAGGGACTTTAACTCTCCGTCTTCTTCCACTTCCACTCTTTCTTGGCCATTCTCAATAATTCTCTTGGTGGTGATTTTTTTGCCATTAACTATTTCTGTGGATGTTGACACGGACTTGAAGCTGCCTGTCCCTCCACCACCAGCAGACATGGAGAAGGAAGAAACGCTCCCATTTCCCAGGGGGCCAAAGGAAGTAAATCCTGTATCCAAAGAAGAAAACCCACCCCCAAAGACTGGAAATTCATTGAAGGTGGAGAAAAGGGATGCTGACGATCTGCTTCTGTTTCCTCGAGAGCTCCTCCGACCCCCAAAAATGTTCTCAAGCGGGTCTCCGAAGAAGTCAAACGAAAATGGGTCCTGGCCACCAAAGAACTCCCTGAAGACCTCGGCCGGGTCGCGGAAGGTGAAGATGTACTCGAAGGGGTCCTCGAAGGGCCCGCTGGCGGCGCCGCCACCACCATCCACGCCGGCCTTGCCACAGCGGTCGTAGACGTCGCGTTTCTTGGAGTCGGACAGCACCTCGTAGGCCTCAGCCACCTGTTTGAATCTCCGCTCTGCTTCCTCCTTGTTCTCAGGATTTTTGTCGGGGTGCCACTTAAGCGCCAGCTTGCGGTATGCCTTCTTGATGGCCTCGGACGAGGCCTGCCGGGGCACACCCAACACCTCGTAGTAGTCCACCATGTTGGGGCCCGCACGGCCCACCGGCCACAGAGCGGCGAGCTGCGCGGACGGCAGCCCGGGGGAGGCCCCGGAGTGCTCCGCGAGGTTGAGCCACCAGAGGGACAACCCCCTTGTGACGTAGCAGTATCTCGTTGGTCAAGGCCTGCGGCCGGGCTCCGCATCCCAGAATGCAGTGCGCCTGGCGCATGCCCAGCTCTCGAGTAGGCAGTGTCTTGTCCGACCTCGGCGTGTTGGCCCCGCCCACTAGCCCAGCACCTCCCACTAGGTCCCCGCCCACTCTAACCTCCAACCTAGCTACGGTCTCCAAATAGGGTAGAAAAGAGGGGCGTTTGTAGGGGAAAGGAGGCCAGTGACTGGCTGGCTGCCTTAGGAAATGTTTTTCTTAAAGTCCACTTTCTGTCAGAATTTCTCCTCCGCCTAGAGGAGGGATAGTGTGACCGGAATGAGTTTAGTCTGACCCTGGGCTGAAGGCCTCATTTCGTTTGTCTGGGACAGGAGTTCTCAAACGTTTTGGCCTCAGAGCCTGTATCTATCATACATACAGTGTTAGAAATTAAAACAGAATTTTAAATTCGTTGATCAATGTAATAACAATAAGACACTAACATAAATCATATACTTATGAGAAAATATGTTTTTCAAAACATTTAGTTAGAAGCATGGCATTATTTTACATTTTTATATCTCTTTTTCGTACCTGCCTTAATAGAAGAGATCTATATTCTCAAGTCTTCTTGTGCATTCACTCTATTGTGATATTATATTATTGTGTAATAACACATCACACATATAGTCTCTGGAAAACTTCATTGTACACTTATGGGAGAATGAGAATGAAAAGTTCAAAGAGTATTATTATGGAAATAGTTTTGACTTTGGAAAAGTCACCTGAAAAATTCTTGGGGGGTCCCCAGGGTTCCTTAACCCATATTTTGAGAACTGTTGGTCTGGTCTAGCATGTCAGTCCCTCAGTATCCTGTAGGGATTGGTTCCAGGATACCCCCCTGGCAACCATACCAAAATCCTTGCATGCTCAAGTCCCTTATATAAAATAGTATAGTCTTTGCATATAACCTATTCATAACGTCCCATACACTTTAAATCATCTCTAGGTTACTTACAATACTTAATACAATGTAAATTTTACATTGTAAGTATGTAATTAATACAATGCAAATTTTGTTTGCTTTTTTGAGTCTCGCTATGTTGTCGAGGGTGGGCTTGAATTCCTGAGCAAGCGATCCTCCACCTCATCCTCCCGAGTAGCTGGGACTACAGGTGTATGCCACCATGCCCAGCTCTACTGTTTTAATTTGTATTATTTTTTATTGTTGTATTGTTACTATTTATTTATTTGAATATTTTCAATCCACAGTTGGTTGAATCTGTGGGTGCAGAACCCACAGATACAGAGAGCCAGTTGTACCTGTTTTCATTTTCTTGACTGCTAAAAGGAACTCCATCCTGTTTTTAGATTCTCTCAGGGAGAAGGAAAGAAAGCACTATCCACTATAACAAATTCATTAAAACTTGTGGGACATGTTTATAGTGCTGTGGGTAAACTTGGGATGCAGTAATTTATTTCTGCATTGACACAACTGCATTGACAGTTCAATGACAAACTCTGTGCCCATGGGACACTGCCAGCTGACTCCCATGTCCCTGCTGTGTATTGTTTGCATGTAATCCCATGTAGATGGGACTTTCAGGACACTAAAGCATATCCAAACTCATTCACACATAGTTATAGCTTATTAAGTATGTGTTCAGGCCATATGACCTTTCTGCAAAGAATTAAGAGCAAGCTGCATTTTTAGCCTGTCTAGCTTAGTTGCTCATTTGCTCTCATGCCTTATGTGAAACTTTCCTCAGAAGTGACCATGGGAAATGGGACACTTTGTGATATGGACTATCCCAAGGCAACATGCCCCAAAGATCTGCTGTATCATGACCTGCTGTAGCATGTAAAACTGCTGTATCATGACCAAGATTTTCTTTTTGGCATGTCTTGACATCTGCATTCTCCTTACCTCCTCCCTATTCTTTGGCACGATATTCTTTTCTTTGCTAGATTGTGAGGCAATATACCAATAAAGATCATTTAGTTCTAAGGGGAAAATGATTAACTGATGAACATTCATCATAGAGGGCAGTAGATCTAAGGGCATGTGTTATCTTGCCAGAATAAACTGCTTAGTTTATATTGCCTCTAGTAAACATGAAGCCCTGGACTTGGCACATGGTAAGCACGCAATAAGCAATAGTAGGAAGATCAAGAATAGAGTTCAATGTGAACAAAGCAACTTGGGAACGTGCAAAGCCAGTTTGGGGAAGGGCAAGTGATTCAGAATGGCTGGCGGGTAAGGGGCAGCAGGAAGGGTCAAGCAGAAGGCTAGAGAAGGGGAATGAGCTTGGACAGATGGGATGGGGTCCATGCCAGGGGGTCTTGAGGAGAAGGCTGAGGAGTTTGAATCTTTTTCTGGGCCCTAGGGAGCTATTGACCAAGGTGTCAGAAGTGTGGGGGGGGGCAGGGTAGGGGGCTGCTGATGCCATGATTCAGAAGGGAGAAGGGACACCAGGGCTTGGGGGCTCTGAAGATTGTGGCCCTGAAACAGGACTGGAGTAGATGAGTCTGAGAGACATCCAGATTCAGCACTTGCTTGCTTTGGTATGGGATCTAGAACAAAGAAAGAGGGGAAGTCATCTCTATAGAGAAACATTTCCTGAGTGCTTACTGTCTGCAAAACCATGGACTGGCACCTTAGTGACAGCATGATTCCATAGCTGAAACCTTGCCTATAAGTAATATATATGCAGTATATATCTGTAGTCTAGTAGCAAGGACAGGCATGCAAACTGCTAAAGGATACGAGGCAGAATAAACAAAATGCTGCCGAGGTTCAAGGGAGAAGCCTTTGTTTCCCCTGGAGGGTCGTGTAGGTGATCCGCTGGGCAATAGACATGTTTATGTTGGTCCTTCAGTTTAGTAGCAATCCCCTCCATTCTGACCCTATCAAAGGGACTATGACTGTGCCTAGTGGTGGGCAATTAACTCCTGGCTTCAGCTTAAAAGGAAAGCACCTCCTAATGCGATTCAACACTTTTGTGGATACATCAGTGGCCCCAAAGCAAAACTGCATTGCTGCTCTGGTCTTAGATTCCTCTGCCACCAGAGCACATCTCCCCCTGCCTTACAAGTTCCTCGTTGTGAGTCTTTCTCTTTCCTTTGGACCCTTCCTTGCAGGGACCATTTCTAACTTGGCTTTCTGGCCCTGGCTTCTAGCATAGTGCCTGGCACACAGTAGGGCTCACATGTTCCATAAATATTTGGTGAACAAGGGAATTTGCAATGGATTTTGCATTCTGTGTCTGCTCTGGTCCCAGGAAAGAGATTTATTGGATTGCTTAGAGGCGGTTCTGTCATAATGCATGAGAGTGAACATGGATTGCCTGCTTTTCAGGTTAGTAAATAACATTCTCTGGGCAGGGCAGAGTTGTGGCCCCAAACCATCCAGGTACATAGCAGCCTCAAAAAGGTTGGAGGCTCTGCGTGATGCAGGAAAGTCATAAAATCATTGCAGTGGTGACCATATGTGATTACAGAACCTTTGCTCCCTGTAATCAGCACATGAACTTTCATGACATTGAGACTTTGGAAGAATTATCATCCTTAAAGTTTAAATTGGACTGTGAATTTCAGATTTGCAGATAAGGACACGACAAAGAGTGAAAGCTACATCTTTTGCTACGTCTTTTCTGTTCATCCAGAATCTGGGTCTTAAAGAATGAATTGTGCTTGGGTGTGGGGAGGAACTTCAGAGTGCTTGTGTGTGCACACACGTGTGTGTACCTGTACAGAGGCACATGTAACACTGGAGGTCTACTGAAGAAGGATGGTGGTCCAGGGAAAGGGGACTCTAAGCCCCAGAATGAGAGGCAATTTTAAGTGCCTTTTCACATGTCCATAGGAAAGCAAAGCTTTCAAGTTAGCAGTTTCTCCTTGACCCTCCAAGCACATCCCCGAGTATGGGTGGCCAGTAATGTGCATGGTGAGAATGTGAGTTCTGTGCTTTCATCCTGAGATTGTATAGAACACAGTGGATCCCAAAAGAAAAGAATGAAATGCTCGGTTCTGCCTGCACTCTGGCTTGCCTTTTCTTCAAGAGGGGACATTTCTGTGCAGCAACTACCATACTTGTCCCCTGATCCTTCGCTTGGTCTCCCCGGCACCTGTTGGTGCTGGGCATGGCTGTGCGAGCACCTTCTCCTTGGCCTCGAAGTCCTGCTATCTGCCTTCTCTCCGTTTATTTTGACTGCGTAATGACTGTGGGGATCACAGCTTTTCTTCTGACTTCTAACTGATTTTAAATTTCAACCAGGGGTTGACGCACCCTTGTCTGGGTGCTACTAGAGGCCGTGGGGGGTTGTTGTTAAGAGCAGGGCTTCTAGGCAGGGACACTCAGGGCCTTGGACTCAAATCTTCCACTCAGTCAATACAGGACTAATACAGGACTGTATTGGCAAATCTCCTTGCCTCCCTCAGTCTCCATGCCTTTGTTTGTAAAATGGGAAAAAATAGTTTCCACCTTTGCAGGACAGTTGTAAGGGACTACATAAGACACGTTGTCAAGCGCTTAGTGCAACACGAGGCACGTAGCACAGCCTCAGTAAGGACAGATTCGTATTACTCCCCTCTCTCCTTTGCCTCCATCTCGGTCATCAGAACTTCCCAAAGTATCTTATTTCTCCCGGCCCTTGGGCAGGTGTAATGAGTACAGTTTAACTTGTTTCAGTTTGTGTATCTATTCGGTTTCCCATTTAGAGAATGTTCTCTCACTGTCTCTCGGAGTGAATCCAGATCCGTCTCTGGGGAAGACGTCTGTGCACGGGGACTCAGTGAGTCTCCCTTCCCAGGCATTCTCTGCCCCCAAATGCCTCCCTACCTCTCCCCCCATTCACCTCCTTCTTAGCTTGGTTCACAATCTTCAAGTCCCTGTTTATCAGTTTCAACTGTGCATCCGTCCGTCTTGATGGAACATTGAACTCCGTGGAGGCAAGCTACTCCTCTGTGGGGGGCTCAAGACCACGCGCTGGGAATACATGAATCAAAAAATGACGCGAGTGGTCAGGCCAAGCCTGGAGGGAGCTGCAGGGAAGGATGCTCTTAAAGCCTTCTGTGGGCCAAAGGCGGGGCTGCCACGTCCTGTTCTTTTCTTTCTAAAGGGCTTTCTGAAAGGCTTTCTGATCTGTTCCTGAAAAGGAAGTCTAATTTGCCACTGCACAGTGAAGGAGTGAAGGATGTGCCATCCTCAAATAGGCCGGATTGGAATATTGACGATTTTGAGTTGAAAACATTGGAGAAATTGTAGTTTCAGAAAGAGCAAGCCACAAAGATTTCGTACCAGGGTGAGAAAATAGTTCTTATCACTTGAGACTTGGAGCTCCAGGCTGCAATGGACCCCAGTAAACGTACTTAATGACATAAACTTTACCCCTCCCATGTATCTCCTAGTAGTTACTCCCCTAGAAAATTTACTGCCCTTAGCTAGATTTTCTTTGTCTTGTCATTTCTTCTCAAATTTATTGTTCTTTATCTAAAAAAGATAAAAGTGTTTTGCTTTGGCTACCTCTTCAGAATTCATGCTTTTGTGAAGACCCGCGTGTACATGTAAAACTGACAAAATGTGTCTTCTTTTCTCTTGTTCATCTACTTGGTGTCAATTTGGTTTCTAGACCCAGGTGAAGAGCCCACGAAGAGCTAAGAAGGGGGTTGGAGGTGATCTCTGGCTCCCCAATAAATAGTCCTTTTTGCTCTCTGGTAACATTTCTTGGCTCTTGGAAATACTGATTCAATGGATCCAGAAGTGCTGGAAGCACTTGGCTTTCTGTGTTCACGCAAGAATGTGATCCCTTCACGCGAGAAGGGATTCCAGCCAGTTCCGCTAGGGTGGCCTATGAAGTAGCCCAGTAAAGCTCCACCCTCTTTATCTCCGAGAGCAGACTTCCTGCTCTCTTTGTGGACTCCAGTCATGTGATGCAATCAAACATTAACTTGGTGCATAGATTGGTTCTTGTGACATGCAAGTAGGAGAGGGCACACCTCTGGCAGGAGCAAAGGTGCCATGGTGGCGGGGTCCCAAGGCTGCCGCCCGCTCGTCCTGGGCCTGCTGCTGTCTGCGCTCGGGCCAGCTGTGTCCCAGGCTGGGAAGGTGTTGATGGTCCCCTTGGATGGCAGCCACTGGCTGAGCACCGTTGGGGTCATCCGGCAGCTGCAGCAGAGAGGACATGAAATAGTGGTCCTAGCTCCTGAGGCCTCCGTGCAGATCAAAGAAGGAGCATTTTACACCATGAAGAGGTACCCTGTGCCATTCCGAAGGGAGGACCTGGTTGCGTCTTTTGTTGATCTTGGGCATAGCGTTTTTGAGAATGCTCCTTTCTTACAGCGTGTGGTCGAAACGTACAAGAGAGTCAAAGCTAACTCTGCTCTGCTTTTGTCTGGCTGTTCCCACCTACTGCACAACAAGGAGCTCATGGCCTCCCTGGCAGAAAGCAGCTTCGATATTGTATTGACAGACCCTTTCCTTCCCTGTGGCCCCATCGTGGCCCAGTACCTGGCTCTGCCTACTGTATACTTCTTGAATGCATTGCCGTGCAGCCTGGACTTTGAGGCTACTCAGTGCCCCAACCCATTGTCCTATGTGCCCAGGCCCATGTCCTTTAACTCAGACCGCATGACCTTCCTGCAGCGGGTGAAGAACATGCTCATTGCCTTGACGGAGAACTTTCTGTGCAGTGTGGTTTATTCTCCGTACGCGATACTTGCCTCGGAAGTCCTTCAGAGAGATGTGACTGTCCAGGACCTTTTGAGCTCTGCATCTATCTGGCTGTTGAGAAATGACTTTGTGAATAATTACCCCAGGCCCATCATGCCCAATATGGTTTTTGTTGGTGGGATCAACTGCCTTCACAAAAACCCACTATCCCAGGTGTGTATTTGAGGGGAAACTTTCCATGTGTATATTTTTACAAATGTAATACTTTGGATAGATTGACTTGCCCCAGATATATGCTGAAACAGCATGCTGAGATAGTTTGCAATGCCTTCTTTTGTTAATTTCTAACTCACAAGTCTTCTAGGCATGAGTTCATCTGTCTTTGGTACCATTTCCTATATTATTTCTTTGTATCCAAGAGTTTGGAAAAGGATGCTTTGGGCATTTTATTCTGTGTGCTCCGGTGGATAGTAATCAGTTAGAAGCAACAAGTGTTAAATGTCATAAGCACAGAGCACTGAATCTGGGGCATGTGGCAGAAAACTAAAATATGTGGCATGTACCTTGCCCTGGGTTGGGTCACGCTTGCAAAATTCAAGACTGATGAAATAGTTCTTTGGCATCTATATATCCTGGCAAGGTAAGTTGCCTTTGTGGACCTGGTTAAAGCTCCAGTTTCTAGTTATTCTAATAGGAAGCTAGGTACTGCAGTCCCTTCCGTTCTGAGTGAATCATAAGACAGTCAGGTTCTGACATTGGGCGGAAAGATCACGAGTCTCATTCCCTGAAATGCTAACATGTTAATTTTTCCCCTATAGGATTTGAAGTATGAAAGAGTAGCATTCACATACTTTTCTAAGTCTGAGCAGAGATGACAGAGAGTAACAGGAGAGACTCCTCCACGTGGAGGGTTAGGGAAGGGCTCTCCAAGGAGGTGACATTTTAGTGGGCATTCATTCATTTATTCTTCAAAGATCGGCTGAGGACTTACTGGTAGCCCAGGCACTGCCCAGGTGCTGAGTCTGGCTCCTGCTAAAGGGCTGCTATCATCCTTTGAGAGCACTGGACCTTATTTCCAGCATTCTTCCAATGCAATTCATATTTTAAATGATCATGTAATTGTCATGGCAAAGAGAAATTTGGGGTGGCAGAAAGAACAACAAGTGAGAAAAGAGGCAGCAGGTTGATGCCTGCACCCCACTGCCGTGTGACCAGATTCTCCTTCTGTGGGGCTTTGAGTCCTCATCTATAGCGTGGAGCGGGATGTGATGACCCTCCAAAATCTCCTGGCTCTAAGATTCTGATGCTCCATGGCCTGTTGGACAAGTGTGTGTTTGATAGTGTCGACTGGTTAAGAAAGAAGAAAGTGTTCCTGATTTTCTAAAAGCAAGATGCAAAAACCTGACAGTATAGAAAACCATTAATGATTCTCTTGCAGAGAGAAGAAAAGCAATAGGTAAAGTATCATCAAACCAATGGGCATATCTCAGATCAAAGGAAAGAAATCTAGTCAGTATGTCTGAATTAGAAAGGCATTAAAGAGAAATAGTTTTGGCATCATTATGAAGGATTTGAAAGAAAACAATTGTGTCTCACATTCATTTTGAAATTTAAACCTTTGGAGAGATGCATGCATGATGGAACTTCCAATAGAAACGGAAGGACTTGTCTACAGAGCTACACGGACCTTCCACAGTTAGACTGGCCTTCTGTCTGTTCCTGAGACATTCCAAAATCTTACCCAGTTCTGGATCCTTGAACATGCTGCTTCTTCCAACTGGGATGCTGTTCCCTGAATTTGTTGCGGGTCTGCCTTCTCATTTTTCGGGTCAGTTTAAACATCACTTCCTCGTGCAGTGGTCCTCTGGAACACAGCATTCTGGGCAGTTGCCTTCCCAGCATATCTGGTACCGCAGTCTTATCGTTTAGATAATTGTTCAGGGACTGTCTGCTCCACAGCATGAGCCACGTGGGGGCGTGCGCAACTTTGTGTTAATCATGTCTGCCGTGTGCTGCGTCCTCAATACCTGCCAATGGGTCTGCGTGTGCTTAGTGTCCCATAAATGCCAGCACCTAAGGCATATATTAGTCGCTCGCCAAATGTTTATTAAATGAATGAATGAGAAAAAAGGGGTGTGAACTGGGGGCTAGTTACTGGATAGATAGTAATCTCTAACAGTTCTTTATACTCCTACAATTGCATACAAGCATATATACACATACAGAATTTTGTTCTTGCTTTTTCTACATAACAGGGTAACAATATATCCCCACTGCTCACTTACCAATAAGTCATGGATATCACTCCAGTTCTAAATATTGTACCTATTTATTTTTTTTAACTACAAAATAGTACATCAAAGTATTTCATAGTATTTCATGGTATTTGTGTACCAAGGTTTATTCTGCTAGCTATCTAATCTAGTTCCCCAGAGAGGAACATTAAAATTTGTACTCCAGGATTTTTTATTGTTGTGACTTCAAACACTACCTTAACAAATATCAAACATTTTGTGGTTTTCTTAATATTCTGTTTCTTTCTTATTTTTCTTAAGTGTGTTGCAGTTTTTGGAATGTGTATTTTTCCCATTTCTATATCTAGCTGATTATTGATTCACTGTTCAGCCATCCCTCCAAAATACTTATTTGCATACTTCAAAAAAAATTAGCACACAGTCATTTGCTGATAAAGGAATTTTGGTATCTTTTGTTGTAAATTCCATGCCAAATATGAGTGCTATTGAATTCACTAGAATCTCTAAAAACATGAGGATTCCTGTGCTGCTGTTGATTTTAATGGAAAATGATTTTTATTTCATAATTTTGTGTTATGTTTGCCATTGTTTTCTAGCAAATAGTCTTTATTGATTTAAATGATTTTCTTTTTTAGCGGCTGCTGAACTTTATCAATTGTCTTTCTAACATTTATTGATATAATCATACCCCTTCCCTCATAAATTTGTCTAAGTGGTGAATTGTATCGACTACATGTTGGTTGATGCCTTGTTTGGTGCAAACTGGCTTAGGTGTGAAAGTATTGTTCCTGGGACTTTCCAAAATCTTACCTAATGGTAACCTTCTTTGTCTTTCTTATTTAATGTTTTAATCTGAAATTCCACTTTTGTGATATTAATATCGCCACTCCTGTATTAATTTTGTTTACATTTCCCTAGTACCTCTTTAGTGCCCCTTCCTTGTCCCTTGTCTTCTTCTTTTGTTTTTTTCTTTTTAAACAACAGGGAGCTTTTTTTTTTTTTTTTTTAAGAGATGGGGTCTCACTTTATGGCCAGGCTGGAGTGCAGTAGCATGACCACAGCTCACTGAATCCTTCACTCCTGGGCTCAAGTGTCCTCTCGTCTCAACCTCCTGAGTAGCTGGGACTAGAGGCATGCACCACCATGCCCAGTGAACTTCTTAAAATTTTTGGTAAAGGCAGGGTCTTGCTCTGTTGCCCAAGCTGGTCTTGAACTCCTGGCCTCAAGTGATCCTCCTGTCTCAGCCTCCCGAGTCACTGGGATTACAGGTGTAAGCCACCATGCCTGGCTCAGAGCTGATATTTTTAATCTGGTCAGAAAGATTGCTTTAATATGTTAATTTTGCCTGTTTTAATATAAAAGATTGATAGATTTGATAGTAAAGCTCCCAATTTATTTTATGTTTAGCTTGCCATTTTCCCTTTTCCTGAATTTTGCTGGTTGGTCAAGTTATGACTTATTTTCTCTTTTCCCCTTTGTTAATTAAAGAGCTCCTCTGCACTTCCCTTCCTCTAGTGGTGATGGTCCTATCCTCAACACTCTTGGCAAAAGTCCTGCACTCTAAGAATAAAGATAAAACCTTTGTTCCATAAAGAAAGTCCATAGAGAAAGCAGGACTGGGCATTGGACATGTCTTTGGTGTGTCTGAAAGAAAAAAAGATAATGGAAGGACAGTAAGAGAAAAGAAATGAAACTCAAGAATTCCAAGATGTCATTCCCCTGGCAGGATGAGAGACCATGCCTGGAGCTAGCAGCGATTCAGCCGTGATAGCCGCACGTTGGGTGTGAGAAAAATAGCCAAACTGAAGGTCTGTGAGGACAGAGACTTGGAGATGGTGGGGAGAAGGAAGTTTGGGAAGTACGTGTGGGCACTCAGAGCACATGACGATGAAGTGACAGCTGCCCAGTGCGTTGTCTAAGTGCCACCTGAGGATTCTGAAACGATAGATATTAGGGAAGGAAAAATCTAATAAAAAGCCTGAACTAAAGATAATGAACTCTCAGTAAAACTTAGGAGCTATTTTAAAGGCCTCATCTTGAGTGAGGAAGTCTCACCAGCGTGGGGAAATCCTTTCCCTCAGCTGGGTCCCCCACTTCTTGGAAGGGGGCCAATGGTGGGGAACCGAGGGTTATTTCCAGTCAACACCTTTCGTCACTCTTTGGCCATTCCAGGGGCTGTGAAGTGGGGATGAGGTTTAGGGCAAGTTTTGCCAAGCAGGGGATGGACCTCACCCTAACTGAGTCCGGTGAGAGCTGGCCCAGGGTCGGGCGTTGGCCACAGTAACACCACCTCTGCAGTTTGCCCTGGGAAGATCCGTAGATGAACTTCCGTGCCATTTAAATTTTAGCGACGTCCTGCTATTTAGCTTTGGGTGTTTGTGGGCCTGCGGGTTCAGTTCTGTACGCATCACGTCCTGCTGGCTGCTGAGTGTGTGTGGGAGGGTGTGCAAGGAGGGCAAATAGACTCTGCCCTTTCCAGACGAGGTTGCGAGGGCGAGTGTGAGAATGGGTTTCCTGAAGGAGCGAAGGTCCCGGCAGGTGTAGGTAAGCCATTTACCATCACTCTGTACAGAGAGCTTAAAGGGCACTTGGCAACGAGCCGTCTCCCCCCAGGAGAGGGGGAGAGGGAAAGGGAATGTGGTGTGGATGCCAAGGAGGGAGGACTTCAGAAAAACCGTCCTCTGGATGTTCTTGCCACGAACCCAAAGGCAGCGTGGGGCCGGAGAGGATGACCCTGGCTCCTGGCCTCTCAGAGGAGCCCAGTGGAAAAGCCCAGGACACAGCTGCTGTGAACCAGGGGGCTCGAGAGGGCCTGGGGCCGGCGAGGGTGGGTGGGACAGTGGGCTCGCCGCAGGGGAAGGCTGGCCAGTGCTTGGGCTTTCCTGGTCGTGTCCCAAATCGAGCTTGGCAGGAGTCCTGCTGTTCAAACCGTGTATGCTGAGCCCTGTCAGAAGTCTCCTATATCTCACATCTAGGTGACCGATGTCCTGGTTTGGCCAGAACTGTCTAGGTTTTAGCACCGGAAGTCCCATGTCCCAGGGAACGCCTCAGTTCGGGGCAGGCCCTACTACATCACACGATTTTATTAGTGCCCTCGGTAATCTCTGGAGACATACAAGACCATTTGGGAGACTCTAGGGGGGTTGTAAATGAGATCGCTAATAATCTACAGTTGGGAAACAATTACCATATTTATGCTCTGCTGCTTCCTCTAAGTGGAGTTACCACTGTGTGTGTGTGTGTGTGTGTGCGCGCGCACACACACGGGCATGCAGGCGTCTATGCTTTCCTTCTGGAAAATCCGCACATTATCTGGATTCTGCATCTCAAGGAAGAACAGAAAACCCTGCGAGCAAGAAGCCCTCCTCCTTCGGAAGCGATTAAGGGAGGGAGAAATACTATAAAACTCACACACTGATAATTCTTTGCTCTACCTCACACAAACACACCTTTAATCCCACAAAGAGGAAGATACCTAATTCATAGTTTAATGTATATAGTCACCAAAGAATATGAGGAAAAAACTAACTGGAAATTTCTCTTCTGGCTCTAGGAATTTGAAGCTTACATAAAGGCTTCTGGAGAACATGGAATTGTGGTTTTCTCTTTGGGATCAATGGTCTCAGAGATTCCAGAGAAGAAAGCTATGGACATTGCTGATGCTTTGGGCAAAATACCTCAGACGGTAAGAAGATTCTATCCCATTTCTTCATTTCTATCTTCACAGGAGTTCCAACCCCAGACTGCCAGTATCTAGATTCACTCAATTTGTTGGAACTGGAGATTTGGGGTTTTCTCTGGCACTTCCCAGCTATTCATGCAAGGTTCTTTCTTTTGCAGTTTAACTCTCAAATATTCGGTTAAACCATAGTCCACCTCACTGGGAAGTCTCATTTTCTCTGAGAGACTCGAAAGTGTATTAAGGAGAATTCATTTGCAAATAAAATAACCAGGTATTGTTTCTTCCTATTAAATAGGAATATTTCTCCAAAAAGCTGTTGGTTAGGGTGCTGGATTTATTTCTTATGTTTCTGCTTTTATAGTTTTTCATCCACTCATTTTATTACAAAAACTTTCCCTTAAAATGCAGAAAAGTGAAAAAATCATCAGTGCATGGCTTGATGAATTTTCACAAATTCATATAGTCAAGCCTCCGAAACAAGGCACAAAATTTTGCCAGCCCCCAGAAGCCTTCTTAGCTACTAAACCTCCCAGTCTTGTAAAGGTTATGCATGTTGACAGGACTCACTTTCAAGCTACTATGGTGCATTTTTAAAAACAATATTATGCTCTTACTTTAAACTCTGTTCTTTCTGCCCCTGCAAGGTCCTGTGGCGTTACACTGGAACTCGGCCGTCGAATCTCGCAAACAACACGATACTTGTCAAGTGGTTACCCCAAAATGATCTGCTTGGTATGTTGGGACGATTTGATAATTAAGTCAAACCAGGGTTACATTAAGAAAATGGCTAAGGCACAACTGTTTTTTTTTTTTTTTTTGAGACAGAGTCTCGCTTTGTGGCCCAGGCTAGAGTGAGTGCCCTGGCGTCAGCCTAGCTCACAGCAACCTCAATCTCCTGGGCTCAAGCAATCCTGCTGCCTCAGCCTCCCAAGTAGCTGGGACTACAGGCATGCGCCACCATGCCCGGCTAATTTTTTTTATATATATTAGTTGGCCAATTAATTTCTTTGTATTTATAGTAGAGACGGGGTCTTGCTCTTGCTCAGGCTAGTTTCGAACTCCTGACCTTGAGCAATCCGCCCGCCTCGGCCTCCCAGAGTGCTAGCTAGGATTACAGGTGTGAGCCACCACACCTGGCCAGACACAACTTTTCTAAAGAATTGTTTAGCTTGGAAATATTATGGCCAACATATCCTACATTGCTTTTTATCTAGTAGGGTATCCCAACCCACAGTTTCTTCTGCAGAATTCTGTAAGGGCCAAATGTGGATGACACTTAGTCCTTAGAGTACTTTCAGAACATGGACACCGTCACACTGAAACTCAGAGACTTGACCGCTGGCATCCTCCCTATTTTGCATCTCAGGTCACCCGAAGACTCGTGCCTTTATCACCCATTCTGGCTCCCACGGTATTTATGAAGGAATCTGCAATGGCGTGCCCATGGTGATGATGCCCTTGTTCGGCGATCAGATGGACAATGCGAAGCGCATGGAGACTAGGGGCGCTGGAGTGACCCTGAATGTCCTTGAAATGACTTCTGCAGATTTAGAAAATGCCCTAAAAACAGTCATCAATGACAAAAGGTAAGAGAGAATGTATGGAAAATTACTTCCTGTACTTCGGCCATAGCATTCATGAAAAATACTCAAATATGAAAAAAAAATCTAAAAGTCTGGGCTTAATACATAAGATAATTTGGGGATTATTATTATTATTATTATTTACTACATAAAAAGATCCTTTAGTTCCTGTATAATTTTTTAAAATTTTATTTCCCTGGGAAATTTAAAACTCCAACTTATAAAAAAAGTCACCAATATAGACATCTGATCTATAAGTTTCTGCATAGAAAGAAATATTCCACTTTAAGAAGCATGGTGTCCATAAGATAAGGAAAAATCCAGGAGCTTAGAAGCACAGCTTTTCCCAACACTAGAACCTGTGAGAAGTTTTATCCCTGGGCTTTTACAAATGGGGGAATCACGAGATATCACAAAGGCTTAGAATAAAAGCAAAGGCAAATTTCTCCAAATGTGGCCCTGAAAACTGTTCAGAAGGCAAAAGTCATCAGATCAAACGATCTGTGCATGAAATTGAGTGCATTACTGTCACGCTGCTTACTGCTAATAGGTTGATTCAAGCCTTATGGGAAGAAGTGATGGCCAGTGATGGATTTCACTGAACCATAGTATGTGCATGCATGCATGTGCATTTGTTGTGTGTGTGCGTGTGCACATGTATGTGTGTGGAAGAAGAGGACACATGTACCTGTGCATGCATGTATTTGTGTGTGCACATGTGTCTGTGAGAGTGTCGGGCACCCTCTCCCATGGTTACTTCCTTTAGAGAGGGGCAGCGGTTGGGAGGACAGATGGGAAAAGCTGGAGTGTGTTGGGATGGGGCGAGGCAAACGGGGAGAACTGATGCTTGACTTCCAGCCTTTGAGGGGTTACTCTGTGTGTGGTGCCACTGAATAAAAGGGAAAAGTCCACATGACCTCAGAGCCAGGTGCCCAGGGTGCTGGGTGGTGTGGGTCCCATCCCGTCCCTCCAGCGTCTGCTCTGACGGTCTCAGAGCCACGCTGTGCTGCTCACACATCAAGACCATTAGGACCCAGCTTTTCTCCATGTGCTGACAAAACTCCTTCTTGAAGTTCATATTATTAATATAATTTTGATACTGTGTATAGATAACTACTTGTAAAATAAAAATGACTTGGTAGCAGTTCTTTTGTATCTTATTTTTTTTTTTTTTTTTTATTTTGGCATATTATGGGGGTACAGATTTTAAGGTTTCAATAAATGCCCATTTCCCCCCCTCCCCCCAAAAGTCTGAGTCTCCATCATGACCATCCCCCAGATGGTGCACATCTCACTCACTATGTATGTATATACCCGCCCCCCTCCCCCCTCCCACCTGCCCAATACCCTATTACTGTAGCACCTATGTGTCCACTTAGGTGCTACTCAGTTAATACCAGTTTGCTGGAGAATATATCTGGTGCTTGTTTTTCCATTCTTGGGATACTTCACTTAGTAGTATGGGTTCCAGCTCTAACCAGGAAAATATAAGGTGTGCTATATCACCATTGTTTCTTAGAGCTGAATAGTACTCCATGGTGTACATATACCACATTTTATTAATCCATTCTTTGATTGATGGGCACTTGGGCTGTTTCCACAGCCTTGCAATTATGAATTGTGCTGCTATAAACATTCGAGTGCAGGTGTCTTTTTTGTAGAGTGTCACTGGATCATTTGGGTAGATGCCCAGCAATGGGATTGCTGGATCAAATGGTAGATTCACTTGTATCGCTTTAAGGTATCTCCATATTGCTTTCCACAGAGGTTGAACTAGTTTGCAGTCCCACCAGCAGTGTAGGAGTGTTCCTCTCTCTCCGCAACCACGCCAGCATTTATTGTTTGGAGATTTGTTGATAAAGGCCATTCTCACTGGGGTTAAGTGATATCTCATTGTGGTTTTGATTTGCATTTCCCTGATGATTAGAGATGTTGAGCATTTCTTCATATGTTTGTTGGCCATTCTTCTGTCTTCTTTAGAAAAATTTCTGTTCAAGTCCTTTGCCCACTTTTTAATGGGGTTATTTGATTTTTTCTTCCTAATTTTCGTGAGTTCTAAGTATATTCTAGTTATCAGTCCCTTATCGGATGCATAGGATGCAAAAATTTTCTCCCATTCTGTAGGTTGTCTGTTTACTTTCATGACTATTTCTTTGGCTGTGCAGAAGCTTTGTAGTTTGATCATGTCCCATTTATTTATTTTTGTTGCTGCTGTGATTGCCTTTGGGGACTTCTTCATAAACTCTTTGCCCAGGCCGATGTCTAGGAGAGTGTTTCCAACTTTTTCCTCTAGAGTTCTAATAGTTTCATATCTTAGGTTTAAGTCTGTTATACGGAAACCTCCCCGACACCTTTTATGAAGCGAATATTACTCTGATACCAAAACCAGGAAAGGATGCAACAAAAAAAGAAAACTACAGACCAATATCCCTAATGAATATAGATGCAAAAATTCTCAACAAAATCTTAGCTAACCGAATCCAGACACTTATCAAAAAAATAATCCACCACGACCAAGTGGGCTTCATCCCAGGGATGCAGGGATGGTTCAACATACGTAAATCTATAAATGCAATTCACCACATCAACAGAAGCAAAAACAAAGACCACATGATTCTTTCAATAGATGCAGAAAAAGCTTTTGACAAAATTCAACACCCTTTCATGATACGAACACTTAAGAAAATAGGCATAGAAGGGACATACCTAAAAATGATACAAGCCATATATGACAGACCCGTAGCCAACATCATACTGAATGGGGAAAGACTGAAATCATTCCCACTTAGAACTGGAACCAGACAAGGCTGCCCACTATCTCCACTTCTATTCAACATAGTGCTGGAAGTCTTGGCTACAGCAATCAGACAGGAAAATGGAATCAAAGGTATCCAAATAGGGGCAGAAGAGATCAAACTTTCACTGTTTGCTGATGATATGATATTGTATCTAGAAAACCCCAAGGATTCAACCAAGAAACTCCTGGAACTGATCAATGAATTTAGTAAAGTCTCAGGATACAAAATTAATACACAGAAATCAGAGGCATTCATATACGCCAACAACAATCTAATTGAGAACCAAATCAAAGACTCAATTCCCTTCACAATAGCAACAAAGAAATTAAAGTACCTAGGAATATATTTAACCAAAGAGGTAAAAGACCTCTACAGGGAGAACTATGAAACACTGAGGAAGGAAATAGCAGAGGATGTAAACAGATGGAAATCCATACCATGCTCGTGGATCGGCAGACTCAATATCGTCAAAATGTCTATACTACCCAAACTGATCTACAGATTCAATGCAATACCTATTAAAATCCCATCAGCATTCTTCACAGATATAGAAAAAATAATTTTACGCTTCGTATGGAACCAAAGAAGACCCCGAATATCAAGAGCAATTCTAGGCAACAAAAACAAAATGGGAGGCATTAATATGCCAGATATTAAACTATACTACAAAGCTGTAGTAATTAAAACAATATGGTATTGGCACAAAAACAGGAATATTGACCAGTGGAACAGATGTGAGAATCCTGATATAAAACCATCCTCATATAGCCGTCTCATCTTTGACAAAGCAGACAAAAACATACGCTGGGGAAAAGAATCCCTCTTCAATAAATGGTGCTGGGAAAACTGGATAGCCACCTGTAGAAGGCTAAAACAGGACCCACACCTTTCACCTCTCACAAAAACCAACTCACGCTGTATCTTATTTTTTTAAAACACAAATCAATCAGCTGAAGTTGCTAGCTTACTTCATCTATTCATTTTCGAGCCATCTCTATCTCACTGTGGATCACCATGTTTCCAGAACTCTAAGCTGGGACTGTACCTACACAAAATAGAGAGAAATGGGAAATTTTCAAACAGCTGTTTATGCAGATGCCTGGGCCATAATAGGTGCTCAATAAATATTGAATGAGTCACTGAAAATTCTAAGAAAATCTATCTTAAGAAAATATTTATATAAAATGAAGATGTTTAACATGATTTATGGCCAAATACTAATACTACATTATAATAATGTTTCTAAACCAAATAACAGATATGTTTAAGGACTGCATTGATCATAGTAGTGAATAGGAGTGTATTCTTTTTTTCTTTCTTCTCTCTTTTCTTTTCCTTCTACTCCTCTTTTGCCCTCTTCTCTTTCTCTTTCCCTTCCTCTTTCTCTTCCTTCTTCTAGTGCATCTGCACCAAGAGTTGAAGTAGCTAACCTTCTGGGGATTTAGATGTTCCGATTCAACTGTGAGCACTGTCCAAAATAAACAGGAATCCATTTTGGATTAACAGGCTGCATAGACACAGCCTCATGCTAAAGTGGTGTGCTGTTTCGATGACTGAACTGAAAGTGTAGCAGCACCTTGGAGTTGGCACTTTTCCTTTGCTAGGTGTGATTGTTTACAACTGCAAATGGGAGACAATTCATAATTTCTGCCATGAATTTTTCTTTTCTTCATTTTGCTATAAAGAAAGTATAATCTGATTTCCCACACAAATATCACTAAAAACAAAAGAAGAAAAGTAGGAAGCAAAGTTAAAATATTTGTAAAATTAAAATTTTGTCTTCCCGTCATCCCTCCCTCCTCTCTCTTTCCTTTCCTTCTCTCTCTCTCTCCCTCTCTCTTTTAGAGAGATAAAGAACATTTATTAAGAGTGTGTGTGCATGTATGTTTTTTTCCTCTCTGGTTATAACAGAAATACGTTTCCTCTACTAAGTTTGGAACACCTGGTAGCATTCCTAGCGGAAGCAAACATAAAACGAGAGTCGCTCATTACGACAGGAGTCCCAGGCATAACGCAACTGTCTTTGTGTTTAGCTACAAGGAGAACATCATGCGCCTCTCCAGCCTCCACAAGGACCGCCCCGTCGAGCCGCTGGACCTGGCCGTGTTCTGGGTGGAGTTCGTGATGAGGCACAAGGGGGCGCCACACCTGCGCCCCGCAGCCCACGACCTCACCTGGTACCAGTACCACTCCTTGGACGTGATCGGCTTCCTCCTGGCGGTGGTGGTGACCGCGGCCTTTGTCACCTTTAAATGTTGTGCCTGCGGTTTCCGGAAGTGCTTTGGAAAACAAGGGCACGTTAAGAAAGCCCACAAATCCAAGGCACAGTGAGAAGTGGGTGGGAAATAAGGTGAAATTTTGATCCATTCTCTGGTCAATTCCAAACTTGAAAACAGAATCAGTGTTAAAATCATTTTATTAAGGAAATGCTTTGCATAAATTAGTCACTCCCAGAGTGGTTTTTTAATCCAATTGCTAGTCAGCAAGGGTATTTGAATGCGTATCCTGCCACCTTGGTATCTTTAATCTGGTTTACACTTGTCAACTTTCAAATGAGTTGCAGAGAGGGTGGGCACTCTGCATGGCTTTTCTTGCTCAGAAATGTGGCTTGTTGGAGAGCACAGGACACAAAGGTGGTTCCAGCGCTGCCCCCACCTGGGATAGCGGTTTTAACCTCATCATCTGGCTTGTGATGGGTACCTTCACCAGTAATGGTGGGTTCTCATTTATGATCAGACTTCACAGATGTCAATCTTGTGTGTTTAAAACAGGGAAGTTTTGTATCTTCAGGGCATACTTGAATGAAGGGCTTAGAGTACGTTGGGGACAGTGTATGATTTCTTACTTTGGGGGAAAAGAATGATGTTATAAAATTGCTGGGTGGTATGTTTGAGAGGATAATCTTGCTTGTGTCAGACGGATCTGAACTTGATAAAAACCCAGTATATTTTCTCTGATGTTTCCCACAATTAAAATTATACTAATAAATTAATATAAATTATATTTGTAGGTGTTTTCTCTTCATTGGTGTTACATTTATTTATTGTTATATTTCATTTTCTAATTACAAAAGTAATGCATGATTATGACAGAAAATTTCAAAAATATAGAGGTTCGCAACTGCACATACATTCGTTGCATGTGCACACATACACATACAAGAAAAAAAAAGAGCCAGTAATTTTATATTGCCCAGAAATAACCACTGGTACTATTTTGACAAATACATATGCTTATAAAATATTGAAGATATACCAAATACACCTAGTAGTTTCTAACATTCTTTCTTCACTTCCCTCTATAATGAATGTTCCCCCAGTCTTTTTGTATAATATTTAATTCATTTTTAGTGGCCAAGGAGTATTCTATTGCATCGATATATCAGGACTTATTTAACCACAACTTTTGGGTGGATTCCATTTTTAATTATTGATATTTATTTTTTAAAAAGTCCTCCTTGAACATCCTAGTAGATATTTGCACATATTCATGATTATTTCTATGGGAAAGTGCTTTACAACAAATTGCTGGTTGTCACAGTTTGGATTTCCCTGAGGCGAGGATTCAAGTAAGGGCCAGGAGTTTATTTGGGAAGTAAAGGACACACGGATGGGGCAATCTCGGAATGAGAAGGGGTGATTGTTTCCAAGAGCTGGCTCTCTTGGAGGCAACTGGAGCTTCATTCTACTGGATAACTCTGGGAGCCAGTGGAGAAAACACATGCCAGACTTACCCCACCTGAGTAGCAAGGCTGTTGGGTATTCGAGCATTTGTCTCTGTCAGTGATTGGCTGGACCAGCTCACAGGTGGTATGAATTTCCCTGCAACTTCCCATTGGCCACAAAGGGGACTTTAAAAGTCAGAAAGAGGCTGCAGGTAAGAACTGCAGATGTGGTGTTGGAGGGTGAGCCCTTGTCACTGAAGAGGTGCACAGGTGATCCTGGTGGGTTACGGCCCATATCGCTACCCCGGACAAATGGCTTGAGATTGTCCCACACTGTGTCCGGACAGTTACTGTCAGTGTGTGGGTGAGCCAGGTTCCCACACCCTCATTAGTACAAAGAACTATCTTGAAAAAGAGAGTCTATCAGTTTGATAGGTGAAAAGTGGGATCTTGGTTTAAACGTGCTTCTGTTATTATTAAAGGTTGAATTTCTTTTTCAAGCGTTTGAGCCATTTCTATTTCTTTTTTGGACAATATCCTTTGCCTGTTTTCCTAGTGAAGTTTATTTCCCTGAGGATTTAAGAATGCTTGCTGCGTTAATCATAATATGCTTCTTATCATGTACTGTTTCTTTTCTCTACTTTTTCTTTTTTGCCTTTGATTTTTTGGTTGTGTTTTATTGCTTTGTGTTACAAACAGAAATTTTACATTTTTAGGCTTCAAATCAGAGCTGGGTGGCACAGAGAGTGAGGGTTTCAGCTGGGCTCCCACCCCCAGCCCCACTTCCTCCCTCCCCAGGAGGAACATAATATGTTCACAGTAGTTCCCACCCCACATCTTTGAGGCTCTGCAGTTATCCCTAAACCATGTCCACCCTTCTTCAAGGCCTTTCGTGGTCCACCCAGGGACCAGCACCCGGCCTCACTGCCCATGGCTCTCAGACACCCCAACTCTTTCAGGGCCCCCCCCCAAGCTGCTGTGACCTCCCACCAACTTATGCTCCTTTGCCCTTTTATGCCTGTAGCACCTAGCCCCTCTTGTTTACAGTAAGAACCCAACTCGGGACAACTTAAGCAAAAAAGGGTACTTTTGTAAGGAGATAGACTTCCTAATAACGTGAGGCTCACAGCCAAGCCTGCGCTGAGTGGAGCCTCTCCTTCTCCCTCCTGTCCCTGCTTGCTCTGGGCACCAGCTTTACTCTTCCCTCTCCTCGGAGCCTTTTCTGCTTCTCAGTCCCCAGACCCCACCGGTCCTAGTTCCCAAGATCCCACAAGAGACTGACTAGATTCTCTCTTACCCAGAATTCCAAGTTCCTGCAAGTAAGAATCTGATTGGTATAGTTGGATCAGGTGTCCACTTCTTGTCCAATCAATGTTGAGGGAGGGATTACAGCATGAAAACATGGCTCCCAGTATCCTATTACTGTGGCCCCATGGATGAGGGAAGAGGGAGACTTGGGAACCCTCAAAATGTGTCCACTTTGTAGAGGCTGCTTCTGGGTCAGCTTCCGTACATTATTTCCATTTCACCCACATTCTGCCTTGGCCCTTTCATGTATTTAAGTTCACAGGATTTTACACATACAGTGTTTTCTTATTTTCTGGTTAGTTCCCCTAGTAGCAAAGGTGAGAAACTAATAGCGTGATGGCACCTAAGAGAGGCGGGTTTTGTGAATGGATTATATTGGGAGTCCAATTTTATTGTCATAATTGGAAAGAAAAGTATTTTCAATTTGGAAAACCAAGAAGAACCCACTTCTTTCTCCTTGATTTCATTGTCTTAGTGTTCTCTCTAGATAATGTGTTCAAGGGGCATCTTTTTGCTATGGCTTACACTCTCACCTGTGTGTAGTAAAAAAAAAAAAAAAGCCCCCTTTTCCACCCCTTCTGATAGCCATATCCTTCACAATGTGACTTTGCAGCTCTTTTTATCAAAGGGAGGCATCTATTTCTCCGGCCCCTCAGTCAGGGCTGGCCTGTGATCTGCTGTGGCCGATAGAATGTGGTAGCTGATGGGTGATGGTTTCGGGTCTCAGTCTTGAGGCCTTCATATTTCCACTTGCTCTCTTGAAACCCTGCCCAGGTGCTATGAGAACAGCGTAGGCTACCCCTGCTACAGGATGTCCCAACTACCTATGTCACTTCAGCCAATAGCTAGCTAGCCAACAGCCAGCCCTCAGCCAACCCGCCAGCTGACTGAGATGCATGAGTGGCCCCAGTTGTGCTTGGCTGGGCATGGCACAGAGCAACAGAGCCACCCAGCTGACCCATAGTCAAGAGAACAATAATAATTGGTTATTTTCAGTCATCAAGTTTTGAGGGAGTTTGTTACACAGCAGTTGCTAACTGACATACATTTCTGGCTGTAAGTTCATGAGTTGACTTTCATGTGTTGACTCTGAAGACCCTCAGAAGACAAAGATGTGTCCTATACCCATCACAACATGGAGATCCATGCTTCACTGTACACACTTGGCATGCAGTCAGGGCCTGTGGAATGGAATTGCAACCGTGTCACTCGAGTAATCTTTGAAAGAGAAAAGGCCCCAGGTGGAGTGGGAAGAGGCAGTGCAGAGGGGTCTGTGAAAGAAGGGGCACATGATAACTGTCTCCTTGTGTCTATTTCATGTTAACCAATGTGTATCCAAAGGGCAAAACTAGGAACAATGCAGGAATTTTATGGGGAAGAAATGTCAGGCATTATATAGAGAAAGCTCATTCTCTACCCATCTGAATTCTATGAGGTAGAAACGAGCTCCTCCTGGGGTAATGAGCTCCCTGGTATTAGAGGTGTCCTGGCAGAAGCTGAGGAATGCCCATTTGTCAGGATGAGCACATTTGAGTGGGGATTTTTAACTGAGCAGCCTTGGAACTAGATGGCTCTGAGTTTTATTCTGTTGTCCTGTAATACATAGAAAGGTTTCCCACAGGCCAATATTTCATTGTTCAAACTATTGATCTGGACCATCACCCTTAGCTATGAGTGACAGGAAAATACTTTGGACACTCGATCTTAGCCAAAAGGCTGAGAAGCGATAGGAAAATACTTTGGGATCACGCTTTTGGTGTAGGAAAGCAGGGTCCCTGCTCTCCTACCTGTCTTTGATGTTCTTTATCTTCTAAGTATTCTGCTAGTGGAAACCCACTTCCCCATCCTGCAGTTGTCCAGTCCTTGAGAAAGAGGAGTCCTCTCCCCAGGACCTCTCTGTCATTTCCTGCTCTCCTCTCCAGCTGTCCTGATCACACCTCCCTGCTCTGGGTTCCCATGACTGCATCCCCCTGGGACTTGGTTGTAAATCACCCTCCCTCCCACCACTTCCTTTTCTTAAATAGGCCACCATAATCCAGCATATACATGTGGGTAACAGACATGTTTAATGACAGCATGATGTGGAGTTTTTCCCCCAGGTCCCTGTGTACTCCTCCAGGTCTTGGGTGGACAAAGACTCAGGGAGGCAGTTGGGTCTCAAAGTTCCGAGGGTCTGGGGGCTAACGGTGATGGTTCTAATGAAACCCTCCCACCCACCAGGAGACCCATTCCTCCTAAGGGATATGACTGCAGAGCCCAACTGCCTCCCTTTGACCACCGATCCTGCCATTCACATTTCCATTGATGTGTACTGGGCAAAGAACAGAGCTTTTTCTTGTGGTTTATTTTTGTTTCATCCAGAAGAGGACCCTGAGGAAAGGTCAGTGTTTAGATCCCAGAGTAGTCCTTCACATGATTCCCAGGAGGGAAAGGTCACAGGATACTGAAGAGCCTGGAAGGACTTTGAGGATCCAGGAACTTGGGACAGGGAGAGAAAGGATCTGAGAGCCTTTATTTGCCACCTTGATGTCTATGGTGCTGTTTGTCAGCCATTAAGAAGCTGTTGACATAATGAGAGAGCCCCCTGAAGGGAGTGATGAGAGCTGTTGATATAGATTTCTCATTAGTCATTCATTTTCAGTGTCTAGACAAGAGGGAGGGAGGAAGTGCCCTTTTTAACCAAGGGTATTAGTTATCTATGGCTGTGTAACAAATTATCATAAGCTTGGTGGTTTAAAAGAACACCCATTTATTATCTCAGTTTCTGTGGGTGGAGAGTCTAGGCATGGTCCTGTGTGTTCAGGGTCTCAGAGGCTACAGTCACGCTGTTGGCCAGGCTGCTTTCTTCTCTGGAGCTGAGGCTCTTCTTCCAAGCTCATGTGGTTGTTGGAAGGTTTCAGTTCCTTATAGCTATAGGACTGGGGTCCTCAGGTCCTTGCCACTTGGCTCCCTCCATAGGCAGTTTATGTCATGGCTGTTTACTTTTCAAAGTCAGCATGAGAAAGTTTCCCTCCAGTTGCTAAGACAAAGTCTCATATAGCATAATGGGTTCATGGGAGTGACTTCCTGCCATCTTTGCCATATGACATAACCTGCTCAAGGGGGGACCTCCAGTCACCTTTGCTGTTTTCTATTGGTTGGAGGGAAGTCACAGGTTTGATGTACACTCAAGGGGGGGGGTTATACAAGGGTGTGTTGTCATAGGGTGTGCTGCTAACTCAGTATTTTACACATCTCGTCCGTCTCCAGAGAGCTTGAGGAAGAGGTGGCAGGAATGATGGCAGAGGCAGCAGTAGACTCCAATGAGGAAGCGCTGGAGGAAACGGAGGATCCGGGTCCTTTAGAGCCTGATGACGGTGGTAAGGAAGTGACCCACATCCCTGCATCCCTGCCCCATCTCGGCCACTAGCTACTTGAGTGCAGTCCCAGCCTAGGTCTCAGTTTCTCCATCTGCACAGTGGACATGATGTCACAGGTGAAGTTAGAGGTGTGGAGGTGTAGGACAGGCCAGGGGCACATGGGACACCCCCTGTAGTGGTCACTGCCACACTGCACCTGGGCCATCTTTGTTTCAGGTACCTTCCAACAGATCACGAACCTCCTGGACATCATTGACAGTGAGTCGGCTAAGACGGACACGGCAGGGGCAAGTCTGGACATGCGGAAGACCCTGGCCTCAGTGATAATCACAGAGAAGGCCACCACCGAGCCCTTAGTGGTGATGAATGCTCTCATCCGCTGCCTGCAGGTGCCGGAGGTAGGGCCGCCTCACCCTCAGCGCCCTCCTCGGGCCTTAGCCACCTTCGACTGCCTGTGCACCCATCCTCTACTTAGCACACACTTACTGACTGTCACAGACATGGTGCTAGGTGCTGGGACACAGAGATGGGCAAGGCTGTGAGGCGCTTACTCCTTGAGGACCATTAGGGCCTGGGCCTTTCATAATTTTTAAAAGCTCTTGGATTCTGACACCGTGGGTTTGGGAGCCATCGTCCGAGAGCACATGAGCTGAGTTGCAGTGATGTCGAGCCAGCTGGGCACAGGAGAGCAATGACACAGCAGACACAGAGTGCAAAGGTGTTTGGCCAGCGGGCAGGGAGGGGCATTTACCTGGGGTGGGGGCTGGGGCAAAGAATGTTGGAGGGAGTGATGCAAAGTGCAACCAGAGACCATGGTAGGCTCGCATGACACAGTTTGGGCCAAAACATCACAATCCCCTGGAGGGTTTGTTAAAACACAGATTTAAACTCCCCAAGAGTTTCTGATTGGGTAGGTCTGGGTGGGGCCTGGGATTCAGCATTTCTAGTGAGTTTCCAGGTGATGCTGATGTTGCTGGACTGGAGACCACACTTTGAGAACTGCTGGCTTTTAGAGTACGCTTAGCCTTGGGGGTGGGTAGCAAAGGATTTCTGTAACCAGAGAAAGTTTCCATATATAGAAAGCTTTATTATATTTTTGTTTGATTTAGTTTTTTTTTTCCTTTTCCTTTTAGTTGACACATAATAATTGTACATATTTATGGATACAGACTGATATTTCAATACATGTATACATTGTATAATGATCAAATCAGACAAATTAGCATATCCATCACTGAAAACATTTATCATTTCTTTGTGTTGGAAGAGTTTAAAATCCTTTCTTCTAGCTTTTGGAAAATACACAACATATTGTTGCTAACTATATTCACCCTGCAGTGTAGAGCACTAGAATGTATTCCTTCCATCTAGCTGCAATTTTCTGTTAACCAACATCTCCCTGTCCTCCTCTTCCCACTACCCTTCCCAAACCCTAATAACAATCATTCTACCCTCTACTTCTATGAGCTCACCTTTTCTTTTAGCTCCTACATATAAGGGAGAACACGCAGTGTTTATCTATCTGTGCCTGACTTATTTCATTTAACACAAGGTCCTCCACGCTCATTTATGTTGCATGAATAACAGGGTTTTGTTCTTCTTTATGGCTGAATGTTATTTCACCGTGTATATATACACCACATATTCTTTATGCATTCATGCATTGGTGGACATTTAGGTTGATTCCATGCCTAGGCTATAGTGAATAGTTATGCAATTAACATGGGAGTATATATGTCTATCTCTTTGATATACTGATTTTCCTTCCTTTGGATAAATACCCAGCAGTGGGATAGTGGACTTACATGGTAGTTCTATTTTTAGATTTTTGAGAAACCTCCATACTGTTTTTCATAGTGACTATACTAATTTATAGTTCCACCAACAGTGTGTAAGAGTTTCCTTTTCTCTGCATCTTCACTAGCATTTGTTATTTTTTGTCTTTTTGATAAAAGCCATTCTAACTGGGATGAGATGGTATCTTATTGTGGTTTTGATTTTCATTTCCCTAATGATTAATAATGTTAAGCATTTTTTCATATACTTGTTGGCCATTTGTATGCCTTTTTCTTTTTTTTTTTTTGAGAAGTATCTATTCAGATTCTTTGCACATATATATATATATATATATATATATATATATATATATATATATTTGCTATTGAGTTGTTTGAATTCCTTGTGTATCTTGGATATTACTCCCTTGTTGGATGTATAGTTTGGAAATATTTTCTCCCATTCTACAGGTTGTTTCTTCACTCTGTTGACTGTACCTTTTGCTGTGAAGAAGGCTTTTAGTTTAATAGAGTCCCATTTGTCTATTTTTTTGTTGCCTATGCTTTTGAAGACTTAGCCTTAAAAATCTTTGCTTAGACCAATGTCCTGAAGCATTTTCCCCAATATTTTCTTCTAGTAGTTTTATAGTTTAGGGTTTAACATTTAAGTCTTTAATCCATTTTGAGTTGAGTTTTGTGTATGATGAGATATGGGGCTCTAATTTTGTTCTATATATGGATATTCAGTTTTTCCAGTACTATTTATTGAAGAGACTGTCCATTTTTCAATGTATGTTCTTGGTGGCTTTGTCAAAAATAAGTTGACTATAAAGTGTGTATTTATTCCAGGATTTTCTGCTCTGATCCATTGGTCTATACAGGTCAATATCCCTGATGAACATAGATTCAAAAATCTATGTCTGCTTTTATGCTAATACCATGCTGTTTTGATTATTATAGCTTTGTAGTGTATTTTGAAGTCAGGTAATGTGATGCTTCCAGCTTTGTTCTTATTCAGTATTGCTCTGGCGATTCAGAGCCTTTTGTGGTTCCACATGAATTTTATGATTGTTTTTTCTGTTTCTATACAGAATGGTATTAGTATTTTGATAGGGGTTGCATTGAATCTATAGATTGCTTTGAGTAGTATGGTCATTTTAACAATATTAGTTCTTAAGTACATAAACATAGGATATTGTGCCATCAGTTTGTGCCCTTTTCATTTTCTTTTATCAGTGTAGTTTTTCTTATAGAGATTTTTCACTTCTTTGATTAAATTTATTCCTAGGTATTTTGTGATTTTTGTAGCTTTTGTAAATGGAATGCTTTCTTGATTTCTTTTTTAGCTAGTTTGTCATTGGGGTATAGAAACACTACTGATTCTGTATATTGGCTTTGTATCCTGCAACTTTGCTGAATTTTTTTTATCAGTTCTAGGAGTTTTTTTGGTGGTGTCTTTAGGTTTTTCTATATATAAAATCATGTCATCTGTAAAGAGGGACAATTTGACTTTCTCTTTTCAAATTTGGATGCATTTTCTCCCCTTGTTTAAATGCTCTGGCTAGGACTTCCAGTACTATATTGAATAAGAGTGGTGAAAATATGCATCCTTGTCTTGTTCTAGTTCTTAAAGGAAAAGTTTTCAGTTTTTCCCCATTAAGTATGATGTTAGCTGTGGTTTTGTCTATAAGGCCTTTATTGTATTGAAGTATTTTCCTTCTATACCTAATTTGTTGAGGGTTTTTATCATGAAGAAATGTTGAATTTTATCAAATGCCTTTTCTGTATCTATTGAGATGATCAGACAGTTTTTGTTCTTCATTCTGTTGGTGTGATGCATCACATTTATTGGTTTTGCATGTGTTGAACCATCTTGCATCCCTGGGATGAATCCCAATTGATCAAGGTATATTATCATTTTCATGTGCTATTGGATTCAGTTTACCAGTATTTTGGGGGAGATTTTTGAAAGTATGTTCATTGAGGATGTTAGCCTGTATTTTTGTTGTTGTGTTGTCTGGTTTTGGTATCAGGGAAATGCTGGTCTTGTAAAATAAATTAGGAAAAGCTTCCTCCTTTTTAATTTTTTGGAATAGTTTGAGAAGAATTAATGCTAGTTCTTTAAAAGTTTAATAGAATTCAGCAGTAAAGCCATCTGGTCCTGAGTTTTCCTTTTTTGGGAGAATTTTTATTACCGATTCAATCTCATTACTCATTATTGGTCTGTTTGGATTTCTGTTTCTTCTTGGTTCAATTTTGGTAGGTTATATGTGCCCAGGAATTTATCCATTTCCTCTAAGTTTTCCAGTTTGTTGTCATAGAATTGTTCATAATAGTCTGCAATAACCCTTTGCATTTTTGTAGTATCAGTTGTAATGTCCCCTTTATTGTTTCTCATTTTATTTATTTGGGTTTTCTCTCTTTAGTTCTTAATGAGTCTGCTTAATGGTTTATCAGTTTTGCTTATTTTTTCAAAAAACCAACTTTCTAATTTCATTGATCTTTTGTATTTTTTGTTTCTATTTTGTTTAGTTCTGCTCTGATCTGTATTATTTATTTCCTTCTACTAATTTTGGGTTCTTGCTTCTCGAATTCCTTGAAGTGCATTGTTAGGTTGTTTGTTTCAAAGCTTTCTATTTTTTTGACTTAGGCACTTATTGCTATAAACTTTTCTCATAGTACTACTTTTATTGTATCTGATAGGTTTTTGTTATGTTTTGTTTCTATTTTTATTTGTTTAAAAATTTTTTTTTAAATTTCCTTCTTAAGTTCCTCACAGGTTGTTCAGGTGTATGTTATTTAATTTTCATGTATTTATACAATTTCCAAAGTTCCTCTTCTTAGTGATTCCCATATTTTTTCCACTGTGGTCTGAGAAGATACTCGATATGATTTTGAGTTTTAAAAGTTTGTTGAGATTTGTGTCCTAGCATATGGTCTACCTTGGAGAATGTTCCATGTGCTGATGAGAAGAATGTGTATTCAGTGATGAAATGTCCTGTAAATGCCTGTTAGTTCATTTAGTCTATAGAGCAGTTGAAGTCCACTGTTTCTTTGTTGATTTGCCATCGAAATGCTCTGCCCAGTGCTTAGAGTGGGATTTTGAAGTCCCCAACTGGCCAGTGCCTAGTGTGTGGAGGACTTGCATGTTGACCATGTGACACTTGCCTTGCTGAATATCGACTGAAAACAGGGAAGAGAGAACAGACATGGACAGGACGAGTGGGATGAGTGGGGCGGGAGAAGGGAAGCAGGAGGAGTTGAGCATGGAGGAGCTGGGACTGAGACTTGTGTGGTTGGAGGGTGGTGGTTGCCTTGTCCACGTGGGGTGTGGGGAAGGGGGACAGTGGGAGGGAGAGGAGGTGGACTCACGGTGCTGTGGGCAGGGCAGGGTTCACCCGAGGCCCCCCTGCACCGCCAGGAAACTTCCCACCTGCCATGCTTGTTTTCCAGATTTCCACCAAGCGCAAGGTCAACATCTACAACATCCTGCAGGAGATCATCCAGCAGGAGGGGGAGCTGGAGGAGCGCTGTGTCCAGAGGCTGGTGGCCATCGCTTCCAAGGAGATGAGGGAGACCCCAGAGGTGGGAGGGCCCTGGGCTCCGTCGGCGGCTTCCCTCTGTCAGCCCAGGAGCTGGGCTGTTGGCGGCCTGGCCGGGGATGTCCCAGGCCCTGTGCAGTTACCTCATGGGGCATCGTGGGCTAAGGCCAAGGAGCCAGGAGAGCTGGAGGGAGAGGGGGCGGGAAGGTTTTTATGAGGGCCCAGCTGGTAGTGCCACACATCCCTCCCCCCCTGCAGACGGAGGGCTATGTGAAGGCAGAGGTGGCCAGTGACACCCTGGTGGCTCTGTCCCGAAATCACTTCAGCTTGGTCATGTACGACCTGCAGCACCACCTGAAGCCCCTCAACCTCACAGATGAATATGTCCTCGTCACTTTGGCCAAGCTGGCCAATGGCAATGGTAGGGCTCCATGGTCCTCAGCCAGGTTCTGGTACCTTCGGCCTGGCCCAGGGGCCTGGTCTCTGCCTCTCCCTGACTCCACTTCCCTCTGTCTCTGTGTTTGCCTCTGGCCCTCCCTTTCTGTCTCTCCTTTCTCTCTTTCCCCTCCTCTTTCCCTCTCTCTCCTGCCTCCCCGCTGTCTGCATTGTCCTGTCTTCCATCCTGTCTTCTCTATTTCCTTTCTCCCTCCCTCTCCTTCCACAAGCGGCCCACTCCCCGGGCTAGTGCGGGCGCCTGGCCACAGCACTGAAGGAGTCCTGCGTGGCCCCTGCCCTCAGAAGGGACCATAAATGAGCCAACACGAAAATCGATGTTTGTGTGAGGTGACGCGTAAGGGTATGGAGAGCACAGCCAGGCGGCTGTTTGAGTGCAGGGTGAGGGGAGGGGTCCTCCCCTCTGCAGGGCCCCAGTGAGGTAGGTATTTCAGCTGAGGCCTGAGGGGGAGAGGAAGATGTGTCCCTTGAAGAACGGGATGTTGGAGAACATTCCAGAAGGAGAGAACATCACGTGGGAAGGCAGGAAAGGGCTCGGTTCCTCTGAAGAGCTGAGAGGTGGCAGAGGCTGGACTTGGGGGATGAGGGCAGACGGGGTAAGGTGAGGCAGAGCGTTGTGCGGGGCCTTGCAGCCCTGGTGAAGGGTCTGGGCTTGCTGGGGACCTACTGGAGGACGCCAAGCTGCAGAGCTGCCCGACGACCGAGGTTCCAGGAAGTCCTTTCTGGGCTTCATGTGGGCGGAGAAGGGTGGAGGTGGGAACGTGTGTGGAGATGGCGGCTTGGGCTGGCGCAGTGGGGCACGGACGGGGGCAGAGGGGGGAAGGGGCCGTGGACGACACCTGCTGGGCAACTGTGAGGGCAGGTGAAGGAGTGGAGGCGGCAAGCAACTGGGCACGCGGTGGCTGATAGATCTGGGGGCTCCCGTAAAGAATTTTGTGCGTATGGAGCTCAGGTCACCGGTGAGCCGTGTGGGTGGACAGGTGGTGTGGGCAGTGGACTCGTGCATGCAGAGTTCAGGGGCAGGTGTGGGCTTGGCCTTTAGTCCAGGTGACCTCAGAGTGTCGTGACATTCAAAGCCGTTAGCACCCAAGGAGTGGCAGTAGTGAAAGGAGTGAAATCGGGGACAAGGACCCAGCCCGGATGAGCCCCGGCGCTGAGGCTCGGGAGGAATCGTAGGAGAATAACCAGGGGCAGGAGGAGCGGCGTGGGGTCACGGGCCTCCCAGAGGACAGTAGTTCAGAGGGCAGAGGCGCCAGGTGTGTCCAGTTGTGCTGCGGGGTTTGGTGAGAGGAGCCTGGAGAAGGGGGTGTGGGGAGGTTTCGGGGCGTGCTAGGGACAGAGGCTGGAGAGGGGCAGGAAGGGAGGACAGAGTATTAGCCACTGGCTGGGACGGGAAAGAGGGAAAGGGACAACAGGGACAGCAGCCAGAGGGGCCCATGGGGGCGAGGGAGGGCCCGGGCCTGAGTGGGTGCAGGTGCCACAGACCCAGGAGAGAGGGACAGTGGATGGTGCCGGAGGGAGGGCCCCAGCCGGGCGTCAGTGGAAGCCGTGTTGGCATTTCGTTCCTGTGAATATGCCTGGTCTTCCCGGAGTCTGAGGAAGGGGTGCTCTCGGCATCAGTGCGGGGAGGGCCTGCCTCCCGTCGGGGGTCTGCCACCGACTTCTCTTTCTTCCATCTCTCTACGATTCCCCTTCGTCCTGTCTCGCCTCCCGCCTCCTCGCAGCCCCGTCTCACCTGCCGCCTGTTTCTCCAGTCACCCAGGCACACCTGTGGGACACCCGCAGGAGGTGGTCCACATGCACCACGAGCTGCACCCCCAGCCTCTTCTTTCTGCTCACTTCCGCACCCCCCTCCCCGTGGCTGTCAGGACCCTGCCTGCCCTCCCTCCTTTGGCCTCCTTTTCCCTCTCCTGTGCCTTTCTCTCCTCCCCCTGCCTCCTCTCTTTCCGTCTTTCTCCCTCCCTCACCTGCTTCCAACTTGCTCTTTTTGTGCTTTACTGTCTCCTGCACTGTTTCCTGCAGCCCGGCAGGGCAGAGGGGTGCCCTGGCTCTGGACTGTCGGGGGCTGGGGGCGGGGGGCAGCCGGAATGTCCTCTGTGCCTTCTCCCTGTGACCTCTCCCCACCCCCACAGTGTTTGAGTTCATGCCGTACATGGGCATCACCCTGGCTACCATATTCACGATGCTGAGGCTCGCCAACGAGGCCAAGATACGCCAGGTGATCTGTAGTGGTGCGTGTCCCACTTGGGCCTGCAGGTCCGGCCTGATCTGGGTACTGGAGGGGGACAGCAGGGTAGGGAGCTGGCGGAGGGGTTGTTGAACAAGAGGCACGTTGTTCATTTGTTCCCAAACGTCTCCTCAGTCTCCTACTTCATGTGGCTTCTGATTGGGTCTCTGGGGGGAACAGGGGGCTGAGACATGGCGGCTGCCTTTTAGAAGGCCCTGGCTTAGCGGGAGGAAGCTGTCACGTGACTCCGTTTAACTTGCTCTGTAGCTGAGCGTTTCAGGAGACCGGAGACGGGCGATGGGCATTCACAGGAGAGGGAGACGAGGAAAACTGTCTCCATTTTGGCCTTGACTTGGGCAGGTCTTTGATGCTATCTAAATCTGATCACCTTCCCAGGTCTCGATTATTTAACGTCTCCGTGGGCTAAGAAACCCCGGGGCCTGAGAAGGAGCGGGCCAAACCTGCTAGAATCCCCGGGATGTGGGTACAGTCATCTTCCAGGCCCTGCGCTTGACCCAGTGGCCTCCAAGGGGAGGGGCGCGGACACACCGGGGCGCCCAACTCCTGCACCCAGAGGCGCGGGTGCGAGTCGGGGAGCTGTGGGGGCTGGAGGGCAGAGAGCAGGCTGTGGAGACGGGAGCGCCCTCCCGAGCAGGCGGTAGGACGGCTTTGCTCTGCTTCCCGTCCCTCTGGCTCCACCTGCTTCTCGTCTCTGCGGCCGGTAGCCATGGAGACCTTCTGTGAGACGGTGCAGTTTTACCTGAGGCACTTGGAGGACAGCGTGTACCCGGTGATGACGGAGGACCAGTTTGCCCTGAAGCTGTTCCCGATGTATCGCTACTTCGTGACCGTGTGGCTGAGGCAGCGCAACCTGGAGGTGAGATGGCCCTTCCTGGGGGTCCCCGGGTCGCTCGGCCCTCAGGGCTGGCAGAGGCTGAGAGGCCACTGGGTCCCAGAGGGTGGTGACCCGATTCGTGGCAGAGCCGGGAACTTGGGATGGTGGCCGGCACGGACCCGCGAGGCCGGCCTTGGGAAAGGCCCCCGGGGAGTTGTTGGGTGAGGGTGGATGGTAATCCCGAGAGCACCTGCTCCGTGCCGGCACCTGCTCAGCGTCTTACCTGCGAGAGCCATTTCCACCCCAACTCTGGGTTGTAGTAGGGCTACTTTACAAATGGTTTCCATGAGGAAACTGAGGCACAGAGAGGTTATGTGCCTGCTCGAGGCCACCCAGCTGGTAAGTGGGACTCCAGCCCGGCAGTCCGGCCGCACCGCGCCACCTGAGCAGGACGAGGCCACTTCTGAGGTCCCTTCCATCAGGTGTCCCTGGACTCCGTGGATGGGGCTGAGACCACTGGCCTTGCTGGGGGGTCCTGGGACAGTGAGCCAGAGACCCCACTTCCTGTGGCAGGTGAAGCTGGGGGTCATCAAGTCCCTGAAGCCCATGCTGAAGCTCCTCCTGCCCAACGACGACCTGCGGGAACAGGTCTACGACTACATCCCCCTGCTGCTGGCAGAGTACCAGGGCGGCCTGGAGGCCCTCTTCATCACGCAGGCGAGGGCGCGGCTCAGGGGCTTCGGGCTTCCCAGGCGGGGTGCAGGGTGCGGGGGTGGGGTGGGGGGGTGTCATCTGGGTGGAAGGTGGGGCTGTCAGATATTTGGCATCGAGTCAGCAGACCCAGCATCTGTGTCACTCGAGGGTGGTGGGGCCCGGCACCTGTAGGGTTTGTGGGAAACCAGCGCTGTCATTCCAGGTGGCAGGGACCAGGTTCTGAAAAGCCCTGGAGGCCACAGCGAGGTCGTGGCCTTTGTGTTCTTTTGTTAGGGCGGCTATAACAAAGCACCGCGTGTGGGGAGCTCAGGACAACAGAGACTTACCCTCTCCTGGCTCTAGAGGCCAGAGGCCCGCAGTCAGGATGTCAGTTCCTTCCGGAGGCTCTAAAGAAAGTGTCCTTGCCCCTCCCAGCTTCTGGTGGCCCCCGGTATTGCTGTGATAGTGGCGACATCACTCCAATCTCATCCCCCCTTGTCATGTGGCCTCCTCCTCTGTGTCTCTGTGTGTCCTCTTTTCTCACAAAGGCACCCGCCCTCCATCCAGCATGACCTCACCTCGAGATCCTTAACTAATTACATCTGCAAAGACTTCATTTCCCAACAAGGTCACGCTCTCAGGTTCTGGGTGGACATGGACTTTGGGAGGACACCAGTCAACTCCTGACAGCCTTTGACCTGTGCGTGCCGGGGCTGATGTGCTTTGTAATGGGGTCACTTGCCTGCAAACGGGGCATGGTCCTCAGCTGTAAAAGCAAGGCGGGGAGATGAATGTAACTGATTTAAGAGTCACCTGAGATCATTGTGGATAAAGAATTGGATTCATCTCCAGGCCAACAGGAGGGAAAGGTGAAGAAAGCCTTGACTGCCACATGTGCTCATGACCTAGCACAGCACTGGGCCTTACTGTGCATTGTAGTCACCTGGGGGCTGGGTGCAATGCAGGCTTGGATTCAGCAGGTCTGGGATAGGATCCAGGGGCACACTAAGTAGCAAGGGTCCAGAGTTTGACCTTGGGTTGGTAGAAGGTCACCTGCCACCATTTGTCCATCCCTTGCAGGTCTTGAGGCAGATCCTGGAAATGTCGGTCACCACCAACACCCCTGTGCCCCAAATGCAGCTACATACCATTTTCACGGAACTGCACGTGCAGGTGAGGCCGGCAAGCTCGGCTGGGCGTGGGCATTCTCAGGGTAGGTCAGCGTGGAGTGGAAGTGGGCCTGGTCCCCAATTTGACTCACTCCTGTGCCTCTGTGTCCCTCTGGGGAGCAAGGCTGCAGTTCCCACGTGGCCCTGGGCATGGTGAGGCTGGGCTGCCCCTGCACCTGTGCCCTGTGGTCTCCCCCACCTCCCTATACCCTCCTCCCCAGGTGTGCGCCAAGGTCCCGAGCCAGCATCAGTACAGCAACCAGAACCTGGCAGAGATCGTGCGCTGCTTCGTAGCCCTCGGTGAGGCTCCTCACAGGGGCGATCGATTCCTGCCCCCCTGAGTGCTGGGCCTGCTGTGGGCCCAGTGGGTCTCACCAAAGCCGTCCTTCCACCCCGCAGCTCGCTCCTACCCCAGGGAGCTGATGAAGTTCTTCTTTAGCCAGATGGAGATGAGTAAGGAGGCCATCCGCGTGGGGACTCTGGCCCTGATTAGGGCCGTGGTGAGTGCAGATGGTGAGCACGGCGGGCAGGTGGCGGGGCTTAGGGGGCTGGTTTCACCCATGTCTGGGCATCTTCTATTTCCCCTTTTGTAGACACTCCTGGGTGGGCCAAGGTTCTTGGTCACTTCACATTTCCTAACCTTGGACCTAATCAGTGCCGTGGCCCATCCTCCCCACCCCAGCCCCCTGAGTCTGAATTTCAAACTATTAACCTGAATCCTACTACCAACCTCCAAAGCTAAATCAAAGGCTGGCTATGATGTATTTAGCCCTTGCTAACTATATCATGTAGGCATAACCCTAAAGCCCCATGGACTCAATGCCCAACCTTACCCTAAATACCTGATTCTAATACCTAAGCCAAAACTCTAAACCGAGCCTTCATATCAAAAAAGAACCACTGTCCCTAACCAAGGCACTAACCCATACTGTAACTTTGTGTGAATGGGAACAATGCGCCCCTGTTGGCAGCATGCAGCCCCGCAGGTACATAATGGTTACAAGAGGGTGGCAGCTCCCACTCAGCCCTAAAGCCAGGTGCCTTTGTGAAGTGCACAATCTGGGCAACTGTATATAAAGGACCTTCCAATGACATTAAACATCTTTTAAATAAATGAAAATTTAAGTAACAATTAAAAATTTTAAAATTATCTGATGAACATAGATGATAAAGATAATGGCTACAGTTGACCTGGCCATTTTTCTGTAAAAGGACAGATAGTAAACATATTTTTGGCTTTGCAGGCCATATAGTCTCTATGAAAATTACTCAACCCTGCTATTGTTGAGCAAAAGCATCTGTAGACTGCCCAGCAGGGCTGTGTTCCAGGAAAACTTTATTTGCAAAAACAGGCTTTGGGCTGGATTTAGCCTGCAGGCTGCACTTTGCTCATCTCTGGTCCACAGTAACAAGAAATCAACCTCTTATACATCATCAACAGAGATGTAAATCCATAAACGATTCTGGGTACTCAATTGGATAGAGACCAGTTTGGGGCTCTACAATTGAACTTTTTGTCAACTGTCTGAAAGAAATAATTGCCCAAAGGTAACTAATTGGACAGAGATGTTCACTACAACATTGTTCTGAAAGCAAAACATTAGAAAAAAGCCTAAATGTTTTTCTAGAGGTAATTTGTGTAATAGAATAAATAATATATCTGCACAATGGAATATTATATAGCCATTAAAAGGGTGTAATTGGCCAGGTGCAGTAGCTCACGCCTGTAATCCCAGAACTTTAGGAGGCCAAGGTGGGAGAATCGCTTGAAGCCAGGAGTTTGAAACCAGCCTGGGTAACATAGCAAGACTCTCTGTCTCTACAAAAAATAAGAAAAATTAGGTGGGGGTGGTGACACGTGCCTGTAGTTCCAGCCTCTCAGGGGACCGAAGTAGGAGGATCACTTGAGCCCAAGAGTTTGAGGCTACAGTGAGTTATGATCACATTGCTGCACTGTAGCCTGGGTGAGAGAGTGAGATTCTGTCTCAAAAACAAACAAACAAAAAGTAATCAACCTACACATTTTTGTGGAGAAGCTGCCTTCTGTATATTAAGTGCAACAGTACAGTGTGGGGTGGCAGTATGTATAGCATAACCTCAATTATGCGAAAGAAATGTTTGTTTATGCATAAGCAGGTCTAGAAGGACACACCTAACCTATTAAGAGTGGTTATTTTTATTTTGCAATGAATACATGCTATTTTTTATATTCAGAAATAAAGTTTCCATCTTGGAGATAAAAATTCTACATTGTACCATCTTCCCTTAGTGCCGGATCACCTGCCACCTTAGGAACTTAGTGACTTGACTTAGTAATACCCAGCCTTGAGCACAGCATCAACTTGCAGGTCTAACTCTACCTCCAAACACACGGGACCTCTCCAGAACCTTCTCAGGGCTCCGTCTCACCTCCCTTAACCCTCCTCCTTCTTTAATCGCCTGTGCTGCTTTAATCAGTTGCACCATTAGCAAATGCTCAGCTAGCCCTTAGGGTGGCCCGGGCGGGCGCTGTGTTAACTCATACACTGCTCACAGCAGCTCTGCAGGGAGGCACTGTTATTTTCCACATCTTAAAGGTAAGGAAACTGAGGCACGGGCCACTAAGTAATTCACCCGAGGTCACGCAGCTGGGGTGTGGTGGAGCCAGGTTTGAACCCAGGCAGCCTGGCGCCAGGACCCATGCTCTTCACAGCTGTGCTTGCAGTCCCTGAGTGCCCACGGCCATGTTCCCGGCTGCAAGGCGCTAACGTGCTCTAAGGCACAGGCCCTGCCCTCAGGGAGCGTCCACAGCAAAGCTGTGGTCAAGGCGACAGAGGCGGAAAGCAACAACCTATCCTGGGCCAGAGAGGAGGGAGGGGGTCAGGAGAGCCTGGCCAGGGGGGTGTCCAAGGAAATGCCTCTGAGCTGGAGCAGGAACACAAGGCCAGGACAGGATGAGCCAGCTGCCGTCCCCTGGGCCGCAGCCCTCCAGGCCGGTTTTCCTCTTCCAGAGCCCAGGATGAACATCAGGACCATCTACATGGCCATCCGCGTGGTCAAGAACACTCTTTCTGACACCAGGTCCAAGGTGAAGGGCAGAGACCTGGGGAGGGGATGCGCTCGGGGCCCCCTGGGGGGGGCACAGGGAAGCCTGGGAGGGTGGCCTTGGTGACCTCTCCGGCTCTGGGGAGCTGCACTTTGGTGGCTTTTGGTAGAAACCCTAGCTTCCCGTCTTGTCTTGCTTGGGGCTGAGGCTCTGCTCTCGAGACCCTCCCTCTCACCACTGAGCTGGGGTTTTCAAGCTGTGTCTCGGGCACCGCCTTGGGCAGAGGAGGGGCCAAGCAAAACCACTTAGGGGGTTCCTGAGGTCTTTGTTGTTGCATGTGTAAAAAGTGGAGGAGGGGTACGCCCCCTTCTCCACCCAAAAAAGCTGAAAACCACAGTCCCGGGCTCTGGTTCTGGAGGGGAGGTGGGGAGGGAGGGTCTGCACTGGGCTTTGAGGAGCATGGAGGAGGAAGTGGGGGCTTGGGCTGGAGATTGGGCAGAGCTGACTTCCATGCCTGTGGCTGCGTCTTACCCACAGGAGCCCCAGGGAGCCCAGGGTCTCCCCGCCAGGGCTGCTGAGATGGGGCAGCCTATGTTAGAAGGGAGAGAGGGCTCAGAGGAGGCTCCTGGGAGGGTGTGCTGCAGAGTGGACCCCTGGGTGAGGCTGGGGTGGTGGACAGAGTGGGCAGTAGCTGGGTGGCCCCTGAGGCCCCTCGTAGCCCAGAGCACCCGCTAGTCCCAGCTGTCTCAGGTCACAGGACCAGGTGTCAGATGCCGAGTCCCCTGCCCTAAAGCCCACCCCAATGCTGGCACGTCCGCTGCCCTGTCCCCTCAGGTGAGGATAGCTATTCTCCGCATCATTGGCCAGTTGGCTTTGTCTGGCTACCAGGAGAGGGTCAAAGGCTGGGGCCTGAAGTACGTGTCGGTGCAGCTGACCATATCCACCTACAAGCTGGTGAGTGGCCCGGCATGCAGGCTGGGGAGCAGCCGGCCCTTGGAAAAGGTTTCCAAAGTGCTGAGGGAAGCCGGCCGCTCAGTGCACCTGAGCCTGAGGCTGCACGTCTGCTCCTGGCGTGAGCACGCACACACGGGGTAATCCCGCAGGTAAGGGCGTGTGCAGTCCCACAGGCGGGAGACACCGCACAGCTCTGGGCGTCCCGGAGCCCCAGCGTCTGGGCAGGGAGCCGCCCTCGGGGGAGTGAGGAGACCACGCCATCGACCATGGCAAGCCCCTGCCAGCCTGAGCGGGATCCCCATCCTGGTCCTGTCTTCCAGACAAACCGCCGGGAGAGCTTATGTCAGAGGGACTTGGAGGAGAAGATGGTCCACAAAGTCACCATGGACACCGTGAAGATCTTAACCTCTTCTGTCAGCGGGATGACCAACGTGAGTGGCCCGTCCCGCCTGGCACACGGGGGTGCCGGGTCCCACCTGCGGGCCGTGGCAGGGGAGCCAAGCAGGCCCAGAGTCTGCCACCCTGGCTTCTTCCATTCCATGGCCTGGGGGCCTGGGGTTCTTCCTCTCCCAATTGCCTGGCAGAATTCGACACCCAATCCCAGAGCCAGGTCCTTGATGGGACCTTACATTTCATCTCTGTGCCCTGAAGCTGGGGCAGTGCCCGGCTCGCAGGGGTCTCAGTACGTATCGTTGCCTTATTGCCTGAGATATATCTGTTACTTTTAAAGCCCCTTAGTTCAGGCGGGTGTGTGTGTGTGTGTAAGGAGTGATGTTCGTGGTCCGCTTCTGTAAACATGCATCGAGTTCCTGCCACGTGAAGGACACGAGGGTGTGCACCAGGAGGGCTCTGTACAACCCCCAGGAGTTCGCAGGCTGCAGGAGAAACAAACCGACTTTTAACCACAATAAAACGAGACATAGCAGTAAGACGGGAGAAACGTGCTGTAAGAGCATGGAGGAGGGGATGATCATCCACTGGAGAGGCCGCAGGCTAGCTGCTCCCTGTCCCGTGGCGGCTTGATCTGACTGCAGAAATAGCGAGAATAGTAATGGTAGCTCCGGCCCATGCAGCGCCTACACAGGGCAGGCGCCGTACAGGAGTGCAGCCTGCCAATCTCGTTTAATCACCCCAGCAACGCTGGGGCAGGTTCTCCTACCCTATTGCCCTGCTGTTGTGGATGCAGAAACTGAGGCCCAGAGGGACTCCTCTGCTTGCTCAAGGCCTCGCAACTGGTGAAGAGTAGAGCCAGGTTGAAACGCCCTCTCCCGTTCCCCACGCTGCCTCTCTGGGGAGCCCAGGAGCTGGGAGAGTCTGGTCCCAGCGGCTGAAACAGGTCAAGCCGCTGCGCTTGTTAGTTGGTAGCACAAGAGCTTCACTCTAAACTCCTAGGGGCGAAGGGGACCCATGATTAGCTGGGGGTGTTGAAGGCCATTAAGGCCCTTTGACCAGAGGAGACCCACCCACGTTGCTGAGGGTAATCTCCTTGTGGTCTGTGGACTTCCGTCACACCTACGTGACACCTTCACAGCCATACCTGGGTTAGCGTTTGACCGAGTGCCAGTGCTCTCCCCTAGCCAAGGCGACACATAACACTGACCTGCACACCTGGCAGGCCCAGCAGCGGGGCCGCCTGCCCACTGTGACCCTGCAGAGGACTTGGGACCCGAGGGAGGGCCCCGAGGAAGAGGATGGAGTGGGCATGGGGTTGGCGTGAGGCCGGCGGGGGCGGGGATTGGGCAGAGTGCACGCCAGGCTCTGCAGGGACCGGCTCCATCGCCACATCTCGGGGGTGGGGCGCGTAGAGCCCCCGTCGGAGATGGGGAATGGCGGTGGAGCAGTCCAGGGCTGAGGCTGCCAGTGGTCAGGGACAGCTCTGGGGGGTGGGCTGGGCTGGCCCTGTGGGTGCAGCCCGACCCTCTCCTTAGGTGGCCGGGGCGCCATTAGCCCGGGCTAATCCTGGGCTCTCTCTCCCGCCTGCACCCCAGGAGTTCTGGGTGAGGCTCCTGTGCTACATCATGGAGACAGACTACACGGAGGCCTTGACCCCCATCTGTGTCAGCCTCACCAACCTGGCAGAGCGCCAGCTGCACAGCGACGACGCGGAGGCCAGCGTGGCGGGCAAGAGCAGGCATGGTGGGCGGCGTCCCTGAGCCTGCAGTGGTGCTGGGCGGGGGGTGGGCTCCTCGTGTCTGAACGCTCACCCCTCCGCTCCCCAACCCCCACTCCCCTTGTGGAAGCATCTGGAGCCTGGTAGCCAGGTTAAACCCTAATGCTACCCTTGTCATGTCTAAGGAGGTGGTAGAATCGTGCAAACTCCCCTCTGTCCCCCTCACACCCCGGTCCAGACCCCACGCTGGGGAGCTCCTGGCCCAGCCTCTCCAGGTGGCATGACCCTTCTGGGCCTCTGCTCTGCCCGGCCTCCCTGAGGCAGCTGGAGGAGCTGTAGCTGTCCTGTCCGGGTCTTTGCAGACCATGCCCACCAGGGGCCACCGGCAGTGGGCACTGTCAACAGCAGGCTGTCAGAGAAGCGATGTGTACCCCCTTCCACATTCTCTGCAGTGCCCCCCATGTCCACCTCTGGACCAAGGCTTGCAGGGATGGGTGTGGCTGGTGGGGATGGGCGTGGCTAGTGTGGAGGGGATTCAGGAGGCCTTTAGGATCCAGGGACCGCAAAGGGCACACCCTGCTGTCTGAGTTTGATTGGAACAAGGCAGCTAGGTGACAGACTAAGGCCTTCCTTGTTCCCCACTGACCCCCTGGGGCTGAGTCCCCTCCTGGGCCCCTGAACTCAGCTTCTCAGCAAGCCTGCCCCCCCTCCCCTGACCTCCTGCCTATCCGTCCAAGCACTGCCACTTTGCTTTTCACGGACTCGTTGGCTCCCAAAGCCTGCAGAGAGCAGGAGGGGTGGGCGGGGTGTCTAACTACTGTTGGCTCAACAGAAGCCAAGGTGCACAGTAGGAGACAGAACATTGTCATGGCATGTCCTGGTGTCCACTACAAAATGGGCATGGCTGAAAACAGAACCTTCTAAACCTTGGCCGATGAGCCCAATTCTCCCCTCTTCCCGGGATGAGTAAATTATATTCTTTATAGAAGAATCCCCTGTGCCACCACATGCTCTGTCCCGGGGGCAGTGAGACCCGGTTAGGGAAGCATCTTCCAGGGCAAAGTCCCCTTTGGGGGTTGGGGGCACGGGGCATGTCCGTCACGGGCTGCAGCCTCAGCTGGGTGGCACCTCCTTCTTCCTCAGTGGACCTGCCTGCGCCACAGAAGCTGCTGGCCCGTCTTCTGGTGAGTGGCTGACCCGCACCCTGCCCTGCCTGGCCAGGCCACGCCCTGTGGCACCTCTCCCGTGAGCTCCTAATTCCCGGGCCCCAGGTGTAGGAGGGACCCAGGGTGCAACGAGGCGACCCAGCGCCTCTCTTTGCGAGCGAGCACAGTGAGCCCCACTGGAGCGCTGGTGCCCTTCAGGTGCTGATGTCATCGCCCTACAAGGGGGAGGGCCGTGGGATAGCCATGCTCAACCTCCTGCGGACCCTGAGCCAGAGCATCGCGCCCACCATGGCCGACATGTGGGAGCAGGAGATCCCGCTGCTGGTCCGGTACCTGGAAGGTGAGGTGCCCGGGGAGCCCTCCCCGAGCCATCCCTCCACTCCGTGCACGTGCTGGGGTCGAAGTGCCATGTGTGGTGGGCTCATGCGTTGGGGGCCGTGGATGCCAGGCTAAGGGGGCTGACCCGGAGTGCGGGTGCAGCAGGAAGTAGCGGGAGTGACCCTGCGTACCTTCCTGCAGAGCACACCGAGTTCACCTGGAATCAGAAGGCCTGGGAGGACAAGCTGATTCAGGTAAGGGGGACCGGTCTGCACGGAGGAGAAAGACAGGTAGTGGGTGGCAGGGCATTGGGTGGGGTTGCCCTGTGAGGCGTTTAGGGGCCCCTAAAGGACGTGCTCTCTGTCAGAGACGACTTGGGAGTACAGAGTCCGCAGCTGTACCTGTCGGGAGAGAGCCTTCTGGGCCGGGCAGTCAAGCGCCCAGGACAGCAGCGAGGGTGATGCCCTCCTGCCAGCCCCAAAGAGCCACAGCCTTTCCCCAGCCCCACAGATCATCAGGGATCTGTGCACCAAGTGATCTCGAGATGGGATCAGGGGAGGCCAGAGAGGACAAGTCCCCGCTCAGGGTCACACAGCATTCCTAGAGCCTCGTCCCCTGCACAGCAATGTCTTCTTCCTCCCCAGTTTCTGCGAAACTCCCTCAAGAAGACCCGGGGGTCCAGCTGGAGCCTGCGCCTGGGCAAAGAGCTGAACAACCAGATCGCGAGCTTCGACAGCCCCTCTCTGGAGAAGGTTCATCCTCACAGGGCCAGGGCAGTCTGGACGGGGGGAGACCCCAGGGAGGGTGGAGGGCAGAGGGTCCCGCCGTGTGTGAGGCCAGCTGGACCCGTGGCTACTCACACAGCTCTGGGAGGAGCGGTGGGTGACCTAGACCAACAGTTTTTTAGTTTTCAGTTTAACTTTGGTTTATTTTTGGTCTTGTTTATCCTCCAGATTCTGGTTCTTGATTGCATATGTATTTTTTTCTGCAAAAAGTATATTTTTCTTTTTTTACAAAACTATAAAACATTGTTGAAAGAAATCAGAGGAGATCTCAATATATGAAAAGTATCCCATGTTCATGGCCTGGAGGGCAGTCTAGTAGGAATGGTGATAGCTCCCAAATTTATCTTCAGTTACAGCATGATCCCTATCATAATTGCCGTCAGGTCTTTTTTTATTATTGTTGCAGAGATTGACAAGTTGATCCTAAAATGCAAGGGCCCCAGAATAGCCAACACAATTATGATTTTAAAAAAAAAGTTGAAGGACTCAAACTTTTTAATTTCAAGATTTCTTATATAACTGCAGCAACAAGACAGGGTGATACTGGCATAAGGATAGGCAGAGAGACTGATGGAATAGAATTGACAACCTAGAAATAAACCCTCACTTTTATGGTCAACTGATTCTCAACAAGAGTGCCAGGATAATTCAATGGGGGAAAGAAAGGTCTTTTTAACAAATGGTGCCCGGACAGCTGAGTATCCACATGCGAAAGTACGAAAGTGGACTCCTTCTTTACATCATGCATAAAAATTAAACCAAAAGGAATCATAAACCTAAATATAAGAGCTAAAGCTATAAAACCCTGAGAAGGAAACATAGGTGTGAATCTTCAAAGCCCTGTTAGATATGATACCAAAAAGCACAAATGACAAAAGAAAAACAGATAAATTGAACAGCATGAAAATGAAGGCCTCTTGTGCTGAAAATAATACCCTCAAGAAAGTGAAAAGACAACCCACAGGATGGGAGAAAATATTTGCAAATCATATATCTGATAAGGGACTTATCAATATACCTCCGTCTTACAACTCATTAATAAAACAACAAATAAGCCAATTAAAAATGGACAAAGTCTGTAAACAGATATTTTTTCAGAGACACAAATGGCAAGTAAGTACATGAAAAAATGTTTAAGATCTTTATCATTAGGGAAATGAAAATCAAAACCATAAAGATACCACTTTATGCCCACTAGGATGACAATAATCAAACAGTCAGATACGATCAAGTCTTGGAAAGGATATGGAGAAATTAAAACCCTCATATATTTCTGGCAGGAATGTAAAATGGTGCCGCTGCTTTGGAAAAGTTTGATGTTTCTTCAAAATGTTAAATGTGTAATTACCATGTGACCTAGCAATTGAACTCCTACTTGTGCATGCCAAGGAGATATGACAGCCTATGTCCACACAAAAACCTGCACACAAATGTTCATAGCAGTGTTATTCATAATAGCCAGAAAGTGGAAACAACCCAAATGCCCACAAATGTATGAATGGATAAATAAGTGTGGTATAGACATAAGATAGTATATTATTCAGCTACAAAAAAGGAATGAAGTGCTAATACATGCTATAACTTGGATGAAGCTTGAAAATGTTGTACATAACTGGAAGAAACCAGATGTAAAGAAACACAAGGGACCCCATTTTGATTCTGATAATATTTATATGGAATGTGTCCAGAATAGGCAAATCCACAGAGACAGAAAGTAGACTAGTGGCTGTCAGGTGTGGACAACTGGGGGAAACGTGGAGTGACTACAAATAGGTGTGGAGTTTCTTTCTGGGGTGATAAAAATATTCCAAACTTAGGCTGTGATGATGGTCGCACAACTCCAAATATACCATTGAATGCGTACACTTTAAATTGGTGGGCGAGTTTATGATATGTGAATTGTATCTCCATAAATATGTTTTTAAATGTTTTTATAAGTGTCAACTAAAAATTGAATTCATTCAAATATATACCCTTCATTGTTTAGTATGTAAAATAATAAATAGCAAAGAATATCTTACAGATATCACCTATTAGCTAAACACTGTAGTTTGTAGGTATAAGGTCTTAATCAGATGTTGATTTAAGGCCCACTTGAAAGGAAGTTGTATGTAGTATCTCATAAACAAGTGCATACACTTAAACCATATATAATAACTCATCTAGCTTAAGATAAAAAAATAAATAAATTTTAAAAAGGATTTTGTTGTCCCAGATGGCTTTAAAAGGCACAATTAGACACAGCAGCTTAAGGAACCTCCTCAGGACTCTCCCCTCTTCACCACTCCCTTGGGGGGCAGGGGGATGGGGGCTGCCACAGCCTCCAGACTCATAATCCCCAATAGTAGAGCCAGTCTTTTCTCAAAAGTAATATGCAAAAATCATTATCTTTCTTATATACAAATAACACAATATGTAAAATATAACATAAAAGACCCCACTCATCTCAGAGCCAGGATGCCAAGTGAAGAAAAAAAGATAAAAGAAAAAAGAAAGAAAGAAATAAAAGATCCCACTCAAAGTAACAACACAATGGAAAATACATAAACAAATAAAATATTGAACATATGAAGTATGTGGAACCAATGTGAGGAACACAAAATTACGACGGGGTAGGGTAGGGAAACAAAAAGAACACCTGAAAATATAGACACAGTCTCTTGTTCTTGGATAGAAAATTGTAATCTGGTAAAAGTTCCCATTTTTCTGAAATTGATCTATAATACAATTTATTCCTAGTCAAGTCCCTTAAAGGAGTGTTTATGGCAATTTGACAATTTGACAAGATTATTTCTAAGTTCATTGAAATGAGAAAATGAAAGAAAATAAGAACATATCAAAAAAGAAGCACATCGAGGAAGGATTTGTTCTTCCATAGCAGATCAAAGATTTAAGTGCACAAAAGAAGATAAACCATGTATGGGTGAGAAGAATATATTGATGAATATTTTTATATGTATTAGGAAAAAACCAAAAAGGACAAAGGAAAAGAGATAAACTATAAATATGAAGTTTTCTGTGTGGTCCTACTATTTCTTGCTTGTTTTCTCATCTCTAAATACGATAATACTATTTACCTTATAGAGTTATTGTGAGGATTAAATTAGATAATACACCATTGCTCTCATTATGTTTCCAAATATACAGACAAAATTATTACGAATAAAAAATAGAAAAAAATTCACCAAAAAAATGAGAAAAAGAATATAGCCAGAAATTCAAAGAGCTATATAAAATGAATCATGAGAGTATGGAAAGATGATCGGCATGATTAATAATCAAAAGCATCAGAACGAAAATGTGCCACCTCTTACTGAGCATAACCTATGTCAGAAAGTTCATGGGAAAATTGGTACTCTTAGATCTGTGGGTGGGAGTGTAGGTTGATCCAGCTTTTATGGGAAAAGAGTTTGGCCTCCACCGTTAGCATGTGCAATATGCCTGCCCTTACGCAGTCAGAGCCCCCAGACTAACCTGAACCTTTATTTTAAGGAATATACAAAATGCATAGATATGAGCACATAAAAAACAAACAAACAAAAACTTATGGACTGTTGCAATCTGTGCACGACAGCGCCCCCTGGAGGGCGGGCATGGGGAGGCCTGAGCACCTTCCTCCCTCCTTCCTCTCCAGGGTTTTCTGTACCGAGCCTTGGGCTTCACCTTGGCCACCGGCCTGGAGGCCAGCAAGGTGGAGGTGCTGCTGCTGGAGCTGCTGTACAAGACAGACTACAGCAACGACTTCGACCGGGAGGTGAGGGCGCTCGCAGTCCCCACTTGTCCCCCAGACCCCCGTGGATTCTTGGGGGACGTGTGTATTCATGTGCCTGCATGTGTGTGTGTACACATGTGTGTGTGTCCATGCACACGTGTGTGGGCCCCTCCTCTGCCCTCACCCCAGCCGGCTGGGTCTCCCTGCAGGGCGTGATCCTGTGCTTTGGGCTGTGTGCCCGGGGCCAGGTGAAGACGGTGCTGAACGTGCTGCACGACTTCGAGGACAGGATCCAGGAGTCGGAGCAGTCCTGGCAGATCGGTGCTTGGCGGGTACGGCGCCCTCGCTCCACAGCTAGGCCCCCGGGGCCTCCTAGCACAGTGCTCTCCCCCTCCCCATGCCCCTTCTAGATCTCAGGAGGAAACGCCCCCTCCAGCCTCCTGCTCCCCAAACGATGCCCCCGAGCCTTTCCTCCGACAGGAAAGGGTCATCTGAGAGTACAGGGTGGCCTCCCAGGACTAGACATCCTCAAGGGGTCTCCCCCTTGGGGGTGTCCTCAGACCCCCAGTCAGGGCTCCCTGGGTGTGGGTTGGATGTGCAGAGTCCCAGGCCCCGCCCAGACCCCCAGGATCCGAAGACGCTGTTCAGGTAGGGCTCCATGGGTGCCTTCCTCGTGGGAGCTCTGCCTCGGTGAGTCCACGGGGCTGTGGCCCAGTGTCGTACGGGTGAGAACACTGAGGCCTCCCACAGGCAGGTGGCTGCTCAGTGGTGAGGCCAGCACTGGACCCAGACAGGCTGTGGCCCCGGCATCTGGAGGCCGCCCCTGTGCACCCCAGGGGGTGTCCCACAGGCTGGCTGAGCCCCCCTTGGGAAACCATCCCAAGTGGCCCATGTCTCAGGCTTTGGCCTTTGCCCTCAGGCCCTTTTCCTGGGATTGTCATTTGGATGGAGAGAATTGAGAGTGTCCCAGAGGGTGTCAGGCTTCTGCCCCAGAGTCTCTGCAAAGTGGGATCTGAGCCTCAGACTCCTACTCATGGCCTGGCAGGGCATGGGCACCCCGTGCCCTGTCCACTGGGGTTTGGTGGGCTCCAGCACCTCCCACTGGGTGCTCATTCAGATGGTGTGTGTGCTGGGAGGCAGGGCTGAGGCTGTCGGGTTCCACTGGACCCCCAGCAGCAAGAGTGCCTGGCCTGGAGCAGTGCCGGGCAGGTGAAGGCATGGAGCATGCGAGCTGCCTCTGTCTGGGGGTGTCCCCGTGAACCTCCTGTTCACAGCTAGGGTGGCCCTGGCTGCTGTTGCCCGGTGGAAGCCTCCCAAGGGCTGGGCTTTTGGCTTGTCTTGCTCACCCCTGTGTGCCCAGTGCCTGGTGTGTGGTAGGTGACCAACACAGAGGTGTCGAATGAATGAATAAATGCATGAATAAATGCATGAGCATTTCAGGCACCCAAAAAATAGTGGAAGGAAGCACCTTAGCACCTTCCACTGGCTCAATGGTCCCTTTGGTCGTGTGGACAGAGACCGTCCCACGTGCAGCTGGGGCAGCCCCAGCTCTCCCCCAGCAGTGCTTTCTCTCTGGTCGGCCTTGCAGAAGGACCACCCCTGGAGGCGGGAGGCAGTGAAGAGCGCACTCATGGTGATGTACAGCTGTGTGGCCTCCTACTGCCACCCCCAGATGCTCCTCAACCACGTGGACAGCCCCATCACCGCTAAGATCATCCACCACTACTCCAGCAGCTGCCAGGTACCTCCCACCCACTGTCCGGGGGACGCCTTCCCTGGGCCAGGCTGGTGGAGAGTCACACCCGCCATTGCGGGGGCCCCCCCAGCCCAGCCCCACCCGGGAGACATCTCGGTCCTACCTCCGTAGAGCGTTTGGGAAGCCCCTTGCCCAGATGTGCTGTTCTCTGTGCTTTGGTGTCAGGCTGGGGAGGTGTGGGCAGCCCCTCCCCGAGTGCCAGGTGGGGTGAGCGTGGGTCCCCAGGAGCCACAAGGTGAGCCCCACCTCTTCCCAGCCTCTCCCACTCCTCCTTCTGCCCGTCCTGACACCTGCCCCAGGCCCTGTCATAAGGGATGAGAGGTGAAACGACTGATTACTTTCTTGGAATGGCAAAGAGGAGAAAACACAGAGAACAGAGAATAAAGCAAACATTATTTTTATATACAAAAACTGTGGTAAAACATACATAACATAAAATTTATCACCCTAACCATTTTTTTTTTTTTTTTTTTTTTTGAGACAGAGTCTTGTTGCCCAGGCTAGAGTGAGTGCTGTGGCGTCAGCCTAGCTCACAGCAACCTCAAACTCCTGGGCTCAAGCAATCCTTCTGCCTCAGCCTCCCGAGTAGCTGGGACTACAGGCATGCGCCACCATGCCCGGCTAATTTTTTCTATATATATTAGTTAGCCAATTAATTTCTTTCTATTTATAGTAGAGATGCTCTTAGTAGAGAGTATAGAGACTTAGTGTAGAGACCTATAGTAGGTCTCACTCTTGCTCAGGCTGGTTTCGAACTCCTGACCTCGAGCAATCCTCCTGCCTCGGGCCTCCAGAGTGCTAGGATTACAGGAGTGAGCCACCGCGCCTGGCCTACACCCTAACCATTTTTAAGCGTAGCGTTCAACGGCATCAAGTACATTCACGTTGCTGTGTACCTGTCGCCGCCATCCATCCTCAGAATTCTTCATCTTGCGAGACCAAAACCCTGTATCCGTTAAACGCTGACTCCCCCTTCCCTGGTCCCCCAGCCGGGCGACTGCTGTCCCGCTTCCTGTCCCTGTGAGTTGAGCCGCTCCAGGCACCTCTTACAAGCGGAATCAGACAATAGCTGTCCTCCTGTGTCTGGCTAATTTCACTCAGCATGACGTCCTCAAGGTTGTAGAAGCGAAAATCATTTCATCCCGATGGCGTATCCTGCCTCTCCGGTGACGCACAGGGCTCAGTGGCCCTGGTCCCGGAGGCGCCCCCGAGCTGCCCACGGGAGTGGGGGGCACCAGAGCCGGGGCTCCTCAGAGGCTCCCTCACCAACGCCCGACCCTCCTCTCCCTCTCCCGGGCACAGAATGTCTCCCTGAAAATGGCCTTCATGAAGAGCGTCGTGCAGGTCACCAACGCCGTCAACAGCATCAAGGACCTGGAGGACTTCCAGTACGCCCAGAAGACGGCTCTTACCGGCATCGTAACGGTGAGCCAGGGGAGGGCCTCCTCGGCCCCTGAGGTTTGGGGCCTAACTCTGCCGACTGCCTCCCCACCGTCAGAGGTTTTCCTGAGGGCATCTGAAGGACAAGCTGTCTGCGGAGGTCTCCGAAGCCCTCCCTGTCTCAGTTCTGCTTCGATCTGTGTCGTTGTAGGAGTTCTGGGGACGATTTTTGTATCTGATAAGGCTGCACAGCCAGGCAACGGCTTAGAAGCCAGGGAGAAGACCCGGCTGTCTTGGGCCCTGCGGTGCCCGCTGGTTCAGGGGCTGGTAGACAGAAACCCACCGGGCTGGCCCGGCTGTGGCCTTGGTGTCTCCCCAGGGGAGGGACTTAGGGGCAGGGATTGGCTGGAGGCAGGACTTACTGTGACATTTGCCCAGAACGCTGATAAGACGTAGAACATGTCAACTGTGCAAAGGCTGATGGAGCCTGTGGGACAGCCAGTGTCCTTCTTCCCCAGACCTCTCCACCCATGTCCCTGCCGCCACCCTGGCCCCTGGAAGCTGCTCCGCCGTGCTGGGAGCAGCCGTTGCGGGAAGCGAGCTGGGTGGACAGGAGGCACCAGGAAGGAAATGGGCGCTGCTGTGGCTCCCGCACGGGGCCAGGAGCTGTGGGCCAGCCTGGCCCAGCCTGTGAAGCAGGTCACCAGGTCTTGCCCTGCAGAGACTGGCACTTGGGCTCAGGCAGGGCAAGTCTAGGGCCCCGCTCCTGCTTTGCTGCCTCCCCTAAGATGCCAAAGGCCAGATGAGCCTAAAAGGAACTGAAAAGAGGCATGGGATGTTCGGGCACTTTGGGGAGCATCAGGTCTTCCTGCACTAACCCTGGTGAGTGCTGCCGCCTTCACCGTCACTGTCAGCCAGAGGCCACGGCTCCTCACCTTGCCGGACCTCTGGGTGCCGGCGGCTCACTGCCCTGCTTGTGTTGGGCAGGCGGTCATCAGGGCGGAGCCGATTGACAACCTGGTTTCTCCCGTGCGGACCATGGCGATGGACGCCCTCTCGCACCTGAGGTGAGCCGGCCCGTGCCTGCACCCAGGGTGGGACGAAGTCCGAGCCCATCCCTCGGTGCTCCTTGGGAGGCTGTACCTCCCTTGCCCTACCCCACCTCTGCAGCAGGGATCTCGGAGGCACCTCGCTGGGGCAGCGGCCAGCCTAGACGGTGGGGTCTGTCCCCACCAGCTCCTTTCCGTAACTCAGCAGGATTGCGAGTTGGGGGCTCCTCTTTGGATTGGGAGGTGAATGGCAGGTGGGCGGGCTGTTCTTCGGTTGATTAGGGGATGTTTTGAGCAAGAAATCACAGTGGTGACACTGAAGACGGTCACAGGGACTTTCAGGATGAACTGGGCTCGGTCAGTCAATGGGCTCGGTCAACTCTTTATTGCTATGGTTTCTGCAAAGCGATCTAATGCTCAAGGCTGACCTTCCTGAAGCTGCCAACCCATTGGTGGCGAGGGGGAAGGGGGAAGAATTTACGGGTTCATAAAGTTAGTTAGTATTTGAAGTGGTTGGGTCAACTCCAGGAATATTTCACCTGCAGGGGAAGAGTCATCACCTAGGCTTTTAGCAGAACTATCTGTTGCTTTAAGCTGCAGCAAACAGGCAGATTTTAAATACATTTCACAAACGTCACCTGAGCACATGTTCAGTTAATGCTGGGTACCGAGGGGACACAGAGATACATAAGAAATACGTACTAGTCCCAGCCTTTTAGGAACTTAGAGACAAGACAAACACATACAAACAGAATTATAGGTCAAGCTAAAAGAGGAATGCATTTGCAGGTGAATTCCCCCAAAAAATCTAAGACCAAAAAAGGGGGCTACTAATAAAATGCAACTCAGTCTGTGCAACAGGGGCTATCAAAGGGTTTGGTGCAGGAGTTGGCATTTGACTTTTACCTGGGCTTAAACAGAATGACTGGATTTGGGTCCTGCCAGCAGGGAGAAAATACAACACACCTTTGGGGAGCAGAAATTTAAAGTAAAGTAGATGGTGGCTCTTAGCTCTGGGAGCACAACAGAGCCAATGGGGAACTTTGAACAGTTCTGATACCCAGGTCCCATGCCAGACCCTGGAGCCCAGACACGGCCCTGGGGGGTCCTTACAAAAGCTCTCTGGGTGGTTCTAACCCGCAACACGCTTGAGCACTCGTAATGAAGCGATAGCAGGAGAAGACACAGCACAAGTCGATCAGCCAGCTACCACCCTAGGGGGTCTGTTAAAACCCAAATGCCTGGCTCCCACCCCCAGAGTTTCCAGCTCAGTAGGTCTGGGATGGGGCCATAGATTTTGTGTTTCTAATAAGCTCCAAGGTGGTGCTGCTGGTCCAAGTATTAGGCTCAAAAACCCTTGGACTAGGAGCAGCCTGGGAGGGCAGATCCCCTGGTTGTAGTCAGGGAGTAGATTAAGAGGCTCAAAGCAGGGAACAGCAAGTAGGAGAGGGGCCCTGCGCCACTGAGGCTCCCCTCAAGCACAGACACAGTCACTGGACACTGGTGGCTGTGCAGAGCCAGGTGCCCTGGGGAGGGACGCACACCTGAGCCCCCAATGGAGAAGCTGGTCTCTCGCTTGTCCTGAGCGGGGGGTTGCATGGGCTCAGCCCCATGACCACCCCTCTTGTCCCTGCTTCTTTCCCAGCAAGCTGAAGCCTTTCTACTCCACAGAGGAAAACAGTGAGCTGATGGATATCTGTATACATTCTGTAATTTCTCTCCCGCCCCCCAAAGAGGACAACGAGTCCATTATGGTAGGTTCCTCTGGGCCACCTCCTTTGCTAGGTCAGGACCTTGAAGTTTATGTTGACATGGGCAGTGCCTCGAGTCCACCTTCCTGAACCACTCTTGAGTGGTTGGAGGCAGCAAGGTGGAGCAGGCACTATTAGTGAGTGTAAGGTGATGCTAGCTGCTACAACAGATGAGCCCTGAAATCTCAGTCGTTTAGCAAGATACCATTTATCCGTCCCCTCCCCACCTTTTTTCTGAGATGGGGTCTCACTCTGTTGCCCTAGCTAGGGCACGGTGATGTCACCACAGCTCACAGCAACCTCAATCTCCTGTGCTCAGGTGACCCTCCTGCCTCAGAACTCCTGAGTAGCTGGGACTACAGCATGCACCACCATGCCTGACTAATTTTTCTATTTTTTCTAGAGATAGGATCTTGCTATATTGCTCAGGCTGGTCTTGAATTCCTGGGCTCAAATGATCCTCCTGCCTTGGCCTCCCAAAGTACTAGGATTACAGGCATCAGCCACTCCACTACGCCCAGGCTTACTTCTCATCCAAGCAAAGTCCAGTTGTCAGTGGGGGTGGGTGGACCTGCTGCAGGCAGTTGTTCAGGAAGCCGGGCTGACAGAGGCCCAGAGCATGGCTCCCAGGATCCTGGGGGTATTATATCCAGCCTGGACAGATGGGAGAGAAAGCCTGGAAGGTTTGTGAGCCATTTGCCCTCGTTCCATTGGCCAGACATAGTCATGTGCCCCCCTGCCCCATGCAAGGGGTCCTGGGAAGTGTAGTTCCCACCTACGTGGTGGTCTCCCAAGGTCACTGTGGTAGAGGAGAAGGACTCTTTTGTGGACAGGCAGCCACTTCTGTCTCAAGGGCCTGGGCCAGGAGTCAGGTAAACTGGGCTCTAGGAGTTCAGTTTCCTCCTTTGTAAAGTAGATTCCTCTCCAGTGGTTGTCTTGTGCTTCACACGAGAAGATGCGTGTAAAGAGCTCAGACTAAATGGAAGACGGGGGTGACTGTCACACCTCGGTCCTCCCCACTGGCCTGGGCCCCTGCAGAGAGTGGCTGTGTGTGCCCCTCCTTACCGCCCAGCTCTTGCTCTTGGCTGCAGACCCTGCACGTGGACGCCCGCAGCGCCCTGGAGCGGCTGATGGGGCACCTCCTGCAGAGGCAGCTGGACCCCAAGGGGCTGCAGGAGATGGTGCACGTGAGTTGCCTGGCGGGGTGGCGGGTGAGGGGGACGGTGGCAGGAGCCAGGGTTGGCCACCCCTCCTGGGAGCTAGCCTGAGGGCCAGACTGTGGGAAACAGGGATGCACGAAATATTGCTTTAATAACTTTATTTTGATAAAATTCCGAACTTGCTGAAAAGTTGCAAGGATAGTACAGCAATACTCTTTGTGCAGATTCACAGTTCTTAATATTTTGTCACATTTTCTTTCTCTCTCTCATTCCACACACACGTCTTTTGAACCATAGAAAGTTAGTCGTAGACATTACAAACAAGAACATTCTCTTTTATAGCAACAGTACAATGATCATACTCAGGAAATCTAACATTGATGCAATGCTATATTAAAATCCACAACCTTTACCCACCATTCATGTGCTTAAAAAAAAAAAAAAAATCCACAACCTGTATTCGCATTTCACTGACAATCCCAATAATGTACTTTAGAGCTGAAGCCCCCAACTCCCAGGCCACGGACTGGTGCTGGGCTGGGGCCTGTTAGGAGCTGGACTGCACAGCAGGAGGTGAGCGGCGGGCAAACGAATCTTCATCTGTATTTATAGCCATTCCTCATCACTTGCATCACCGCCTGAGCTCCACCTGCTGTCAGATCAGCAGTGGTATTAGATTCTCACAGGAGCGCTAACCCTACTGTAAACTGCACATGCGAGGGACCTAGGTTGCACACTCCTTAGGAGAATCTAATACCCCCCACCCCAGTCTGGGGAAAATTGTCTTCAATGAAACCAGTCTCTGGGTGCCAAAAAGGTTGGGGACCACTGGTCTAGAGCTATTACCTCCCTGGCCTAGGATCCCATCCGGACCATGCGTTGCATCTAGTCGTTATGTCTTTGTTCTCCTCTAACCTGGACAGCTCATCTGCCTTTGTCCCTCATAACCTGAGCATTTTTGAATGGCACTGGCTAGATATGTTTTTTTTTTTTTTCAATTGGGTTGTTTGCTTTCTTGTTATTGAGCTTTTAGAGTTTTTAATATATTCTGGATATATCACATATGTGATTTAGAAATATTTTCTCCTAGTATGTGTCTTGTCTTTTCATTAATTTTACAGTGTCTTTTGATGAGCAGAAGTTTTAAATTTGATTATTTCACTTATATTTTTCTTTTGTGAATCATTCATTTGGTGTCAAATCTAAGAAGTCTTTTCCTAACCCAAGGCCACAAAGAATTTCTTCTATGTTTTTTTTTTTTTTTCTAGAAGTTCTATATTTTCAGGTTTTACATTTAGGTCTATGATATATTTTGAGTTAATTTTTGTATGGTCTGAGGTATGGATCAAAGTTTATTTTATTTTTACACATGTTTTGGCACCTTTTGCTAGAAAATCCTTGCTCCACTGAATTATCTTTGCAACTTTGTCAAAAATCAAGTGACCATGCATGTTGTGGGTCTATTTCTGGGCACTTATTCTGCTCCATTGATGTGTTTGTCTTTACACCAATTCCACACTGGCTTGATTATTGTGATGTTATAGTAAGTCTTAAAATAAAGATGAGACAATATAAGTTTATAGACTTTGTTCTTTCTTTTGCCAGATTCCACAAATTTTGATATATTGTGTTCTAATATTATTTCAGTTAGAAGTGCATTTTAATTCCTCTTTTGGTTTCTTCCTTAACCTCTATGCTATTTAGAAATTTCCAAATATGGGAGGATTTTCCAGAAATCTTTCTGGTTTAGTTTCCTAATTTAACTCCACTGTTGTCTGAGGGCGTATTTTGTATATTTTCAATCCCTTAAAATTGATGGAGACTTATTTTGTTGCCCAGACATGGTCTGTCTTGGTAAAGGTGCACTTGGAAAATATTGTGCTGTTGCTGGGCGTGCTGTTCCTTAATGCCACTTAGGCCAAGTGTTCAAGTTTTCCATATCCTTCCTGGTTTTCTGTCTTCCCGTTCTATCAACTATTGAGAAAGAGGCACGGAAATTTCTGGCTTTCACTGTGGGTTTATTTCTCCTTTCAGTTCTGCCAGGGTTTTGCTGCATGGATTGTGTAGCTATGTTGTTAGGTGCATAAACATTTGGGATTGTTATGTCCTCTGGATGAACAACCATTATCGCGATGGCATGACCCACTTCACCTGCAGTCATATTCTTTGCTCTGGAATGAACTTTGATATCAGAATGGCCCCCCGGGGCATCTAGGGGGCTGGGTGTCCTGTGCTCCTGGCCTTTTACTGCAGGCAAACATTTGGAGTCCGGTCAAAGACAAGGGCCAAACACCACCCTGGTGAGGATGCTGGGGACGTGCTCTCCCTGCCTGCAGCCTCCCTCCATGGTGGGGCCTGGGGAGAAAACCAGAAGTTTCTAGACCGACACAGAAGCATTGAGAGTCAGACTCTGAGTAGGAGGAAAGAGGCGGGCAAGAGCTACCCAGGAAAGGGCTGGCCCCGGGATTTTCATGCCTGCTTCTGTGTCCTGGGCCCTACCCTTAGCTCCTGGAGAAGTGGATCTTGTCGGAGAAAGAATGGGAGCGGGAGAAGGCCATGAAGCTCCACCTCCATCTCTTGAAGATCTACGTCCAAAGCATTGGCGTCTGTGTGAGTGTGGGAGCGCCTGACCCCAGGGAGACCTGACCCGTGGGAGCGCCTGACCCATGGGAGCACACAGGGAAAGGGTGGGGCGTGGCCGGGTCTGGGACCAGGTGTGGTGGGGCCCTTTGTAAGAAAAAGGATACGTAGTGATGAATACCGTATTGGTTGGGAAAATGGATATTCACTTAGAATGAAGAAACGAATCAGCATAAAATCACAAATTTTACAAAGCTTGACAGGTGCCACTAACATCACGAAATCTAGAACAATGTAGTGTTTTACAGATGAACTATCTTACGTGGCTTGGTGACACTTCCTTTCCTGCACATGATGGCTCCGTAGTCTTTGACTGCCTTGTCCTCGGGAGGCTAAGGGCAGGACCTCGGTGTCCAGGGCTGGGGGAGGTGCTGGCAAGGGCCCAGCAGAGCTCTGCAGGGCCAAGACCAGCGCTGAGCAACGCTGATGTGTCGCCTGCCTTCTCTGATCCAATTCTCACAAATTCCCCTAAAGGGGAGGTGCCACTGTTATCTCCACTGTGCAGACAGGAAGCCTGAGGGGCTGCAGGGAGAGGTACCCTGCCCCGGCCACTCAGCCAGTGAGTGGGGGAAACCCTGATTTGAACCCAGGGCCCCATTACAGGAACAACTTCACCTTCACTCAGAGCTATGAGCAGGGCAGAGCTGGCTCAGGGCTGGTCCTGGACCCTCGGACCCGGCTGACTGGCCTCCAGGGGCCCAGCTGTGGGGCTGGGCGGTGGACGTGTGGGCAAGAGGAGATGGTGGAAGCCTCCCAGCCCCAGCCGGTGCCTGCAGAGCAGCATTCATGCTTCCTAGTGACCACTTATGCTGCCCTGAGCGTGCCTGAGAGCACAAAGGCATGAGCCCCGGTCTCCTGTCCCTCAGATCCCCCTGAAGCTGGGGCAGTTTGGCACAATGGTCGGACTCATTGCCCCGTGCACCTGTGATGCCCACCGAAGAACCCGTATAGCCTCGACTAATGTCCTGTCTGCCCTGCTAGATCTTCACGGTATGGAAGGGCGGGGCACAAGGGCCAGCCTTCCTGGGAGGGAGGGCGGCTCACACCAGGGGCGTTGGCTGCAGCCTGCCCTGCAGGGAAGCCTGGCTGCTCTGTGCATGGAGACAGGCAAGGGTGACCAACAGAGAGGGCAGAGTGGGGAGAGCTCACCAGGAAGCCATGGAAGCTTTTGGAAGGAGAGGCTCATTGGTCCAGACTGACTCTCTGAGGGCATGTGCTGGGCACTAAGGGGACCCCCTGGGAGAAGGTCAGCTTGCAGATACCAAGGACGTGGCAGAACTGGCCAGAGCTGAGCTGAAGGGAGAGCAGGCGTCTGAGCTGTGCAGAGAGGTAGTGCGGGCAGAGGCCTGCTGCGCAGAAGGAACGATGACAGCAAAGCCCAGAGGGAGGGGATGTCTGGATGCTGGAGGGCGGCTCAGGCTTGCAAAGCCAGGGTAGGAGTTTGCCCTTAATCCCCATGGGTCAGGTGTGAAACTGTACTGCCAACAGCAAGCCAGACCTGCTCCTTGTGGAGCACTGCCAAGGAGAAGGAGCTAGAGAAATGTAAGGAGGACCTCCGGGGCACGGACGTGGAGAAGATTTTCTGTGCATCCTCCAGAATTGCCAAGGTGACAGCTGGGAAGCCTGCATGGGCTGTGGGCTGGTCTCAGGGGTCCAGGCTGTCTCTTGGGGGCGGGGCCTCCCAGGCTCACCGCATCCATGGCCTTTGGTCCAACTCCTGCCATCTGTATTGAAGCAGGCTGCAGTATGTCAGGCCCCCACTGTGCCCTCTGGCACATGCCCCGCAGTCTTCTCCCCATCCCTGCAATGTGCTACACCGAGCGTGGAGGGGGCCACTGGAACCATCTGGACAGACCCGCACAGGGCGTTGGACACGGGCACACTAATGACAGTGATGAGTGGAAGTGCCCAGAGCTGCCAGAACAGGGGGCTAGGGACTTCAGGGGGACAAGGCCCTTTCTACCTGAGGACCAAGGGGGCTGCGGAGCGGCAGGACGAGGCGGGGGGCATCAGGGCTGCAGGGCAGCAGGGCGAGGATAGCAGATTTTGAGGTGGAGCGTCCTGTGCAGGGTTGGGGTGCAGGTGAAGAGGAGTGCAGAGGTTGGGGTGCACCCCAGAAGCCTGGGAAAGCTGGCTAAGCCTGGAGGGGCTGGCAGGGGGACCCTGGAAGTAGAGGAGTGAGGTCTGAGCAGCCCATGGACAGCAAGAGGGGCGGATGCCTGGAGGAGGCTGCGGCCAGGGTCTGAGAGAGGATGGGGGCCTGGGCTGGGGCCATGCGCTGGGGCAGGAGACGATGGGGGGCAGTGGTCACGTGGGGTAGGGGAGTCGGCCCAAGACCTGGTCTGCAGACCCCAGACCTGCCTGCTCTGCTCCCAGGTGGTCTGCATGGAGTTTAACTGCGACGAGGTGGTGTCGCTCATCCAGAAGCTCTGCGAGAACATCGGGGCCATGGACCTACAGCATGACAAGGCCTCCGTCACCTGGATAGGCACCTTCCTCCAGATGCGGGTCAAGGATCTGGAGGACAAGGTGGCAGCGCCGTGTGGGGCAGGGGCCGCCTGGGGTGGGGCTGGGCTGCTTGGGTGCACCCCGCCTGCACCCGCTGAGCGTGCCTGGCCTAAACCCCTGGTTGCCAAAGAGGAGGAGGAAATAGGTTCTAGAATGAGGAAGAAATGTGTTGAGGGTCACCTGGACAGTGCGTGGACAGTGGGTTGGAGGCCTGAGGCTCTTTCCCAGAGTACACCCCTCCCGTGCTGAAGGCCTGATCAGTGAGCTTGAGGAAGCAGGCACAGGCCACGCTGGAGAGGGTGCTGGCAGCTTGACCTGTCCTTTGTCTGATTGGACACGAGTCCCCGCAGGAGGGGGTGCCATGGGGTGGGGGAAGGAGGCCGAGGGGGACCCAGGCTGCCCCGTGATGCCGCGCCCCCTCTCCAGGTGGCTGAGATCCTGGGCGCCATCCTGGTGCACCTGCCAGGGGTGGACCAGGCCGAGGTGCGGCGCCTGCTCATTGAGGGCATTCTCCTGCTGGCGCACTACCACCAGGACACCGTCCTCACCTCGCTCCTGAGGCAGCCGCTGCCCATGGAGAGGTGAGCGCCCTGGGGGCGGCAGCTCACAGCATGCCCGGCTCACCGCCCCAGATGTCCCGGCAGCCTGGGGCCTTGGGCCGTGCCCTGACCCGCCCCGAGGCAGGTCAAAACCCTGTCCCCGTGTGTCCCGTAGGAGGTGCCAGCCTCCGGTGAACCACTGATCCCGAGCCCAGACTTTTACAGCCTCATCGTGGGGAGCTGGAATCTGGATCCCATAGCTTCCCACATGCCCTGGGCTCCCCGGGGACGGTTCTGTGACACCCAGCACCATCCCCTGTGGCAGCCCTTTCCCTCTCGAGGCTCCTGTCTGTCCCCACTCCTTTCAACATGCGTCCTGAGAGGGCAGCGACTTGTCCAAGTTTCCAGGGAAGAAACGCCCCACCTGCAGCCCCTCAGGCGGTCATAAAGCAGAGAGCAGCCCCCTCTTTCTTCAAACAGCGTCAACTCCTGTGTGTGCTGCAGTGCCCCACAGGCAGCCGGGAGGGTCTCCCCAAACGAGCAGGGCCCAGAAAGAGGGGGGCAGGCATCCCCAGAGGAGCCGAGCCTGTGCTAGCGCGGGGAGATGAGGCAGGTGTCACACCAGGAGGCTGTGAACAGGCAAAGAGAGTTTCAAACACAGGCCTTGGCGCCAGGGCCACGAGGGCTGAGCCCCCAAAACGCAGCCCAGGCTGCGCACGGAGCTGCTCTGTGCAAGGGCAGCCCTGCGGCGGGTCCCGGTGAGAGGGCCGTGCGGGTTTTGTGATGGAATGAAGGCCGGGGCTCTAGAAGGCAGTGCTGGTGGGGGTGAGGGGCAGCGTTCGGGACAGCCCTGGGTGAGGCTGGCATGCCTGCTGGCCACGTCACACTGGCGTTCACTCTGTTCACTGATGCCTGCATACCCAGGAGCTAGCGACCACCCACGTACGATCTGCGGCTTCCCTGGGGCAGGGGTCCGGGGGTGGCCCAGCCGGGCCTTCTGTTCAGGGTTCACAAGACTGCAATCAGAGTGTCCACCAAGCTGCATTCGGAGCCCAGGTCCTCTTCCTGTTGGAACAGGTGGTTGGTAGAATTGTTTCTTGCCATCGCAGGCCTGAGGTCCCCGCTTCCTTGTTTCCTTGCACCACCGTGGCTTCTTTACTTGGTGCTTTGAGCGCGCTGGGCCCACCTCTCCACCTGATTCCTACCACCAGGGCCCCGGCCTCATCTTCCCCCACCCCAAACTCACCTGCACTTGTGCATTCGGTTTTGTGGATTCAACTCCTTTGTCAACTCGATCTTGTTAAATTATATCTAGACTAGTTAGACTCGTCACCTTAGCCCTTTAGAACTTGCCAGATCCCCACCTCTCTGTCCTCTGCTCCTCTCCTGGGCACGCCCCTTCTCGACAGGGCCCTGGGCTCTGACTTGGGGACCGGCCAAGCTGTTTCCAGTCCCAGTCTGGCAGGTTGCCTAACCTCTGCGTGCCTCAGTTTCCTCTCGTGTGGGATATGGAGTTAAAACATATTCCTCAGAGATGGAAGGGAGGCTTAGGTGGCGCAACATCAGCAAGCTCCTAGTGCCAGCCTGACACGAGTTGGGCACTTGGGGGCATAGTGCACGTGTTCACAAAGTCATCAGACAGTCGGCCAGAGGGGCCCTCCGAGGTCTCCCGGCAGGGGAGCCGGGCCTTCCTCAGGGCTGTGGGACTCTGAGCCCGTGCAGAGAAAGGGGGTTGAGCATGGAGTCGGGGGCCTGGGTGCTAATTACACAAACTTTGGCGGCTCCCTCCACCTCCCTGAGATCCAGCCCCAGCATTCAACCCCTACCCAGGGGGCTGCTGAGACAGCCTGAGGGAGTCTTGCCTGCCAGGAAGCTCACAGTCCTTGTGCCCTGCTTTGGTTAGCCACCTGACGGAGGTGTGGCTGGCCGTGGCCGAGAACATGTCCTTTGCCCGGACCATGCTCCACGGCCTGATGAGCCGGCTGCAGTCGCGGTTCACCCCCAGGGTCAACGCCACCTCCAAGGCTGACGTCTGGCGCCTGGCCGCAGTGGACCCCCTGATGGTGAGTCGCAGGGCGGGCAGGCCCTGGGGCTCCTCGGGGTTCTCCGGGCAGGAGCCTCAGCGCCCGCCTCTCTCTGCAGGCCCTGTGCACCACCCACCTTCTCATCCAGAAGACGGACCAGGAGGACACGCTCCTGGGCCTCCTCCCCGACCTGCTCTACACCCTCCTGCTGCAGCTCGCCAGCAGCCATGGGCCGGAGGCCGTCTCGCCCGACCTGAAGACGTGGAGGCTGGTCCACACGGGGCCCCTGCCCGAGGAGCTGAACCTGCAGAGGTGCTCTCGGGGGCCGGTGGGCAGGCGGGAGGCAGGCAAGGCAGCGGTGTGTCCAGCACAGCGTGGTTTTCAGAGCTCTCGGACCCACTCTCTCCTGCAGGTGCTAGGACCCGGCCTCTCAGCGCGGCAGCCTCCCCTGGCTGTGCGCTCCCAGCCGGGCATCGCGTCACAAGCTCCCACCTTCTTCCAGGATCACGATCAAGTCCATGCAGCTCTTGTGCAAGAGAATCGGCAGCGAGCGCCTGGCGCAGGTCCTGGAGGAGCAGGCCGTGTGGGCCCTCCTGGAGGACGGCGGGTCCTTCCTGGAGGGCGTGAGCCGGCTGGCCAGGTGGGGCCCAGCTCTCACAGGGTGGTGGTGGGACTTGAGAGGCCCCTTCCTGGGGACAGGAGGGCCTCCCATGAAGGGCACGGCCCAGTAGTGGTGGGATGTTCCATTTCTGGGGGAACTGCCACACCGCTCGACCTGTGTCCCAGACCCTGGGAGGCGTGCAAGACAGCGGGAATCTTCTCTTCCGGCTCCTCCTGCTCAGAGCAGGGGATGGGAGGTCAGAGAGAGGAGGCCGCAGGGGGCTTTGAGCAGGGCCAGCGCGGGGACTTGCTTGCCAGGTCCAGATCTCTGGGGCAGCCCTCATTCTCCGTCCCTTTTATAAAAAGTAGATGGAGATTAAGTACTTCGCCGACCACCTGACCAAGCCCTTTGGGGGAGGAAGGAGAGGCCCTTTGGTGTTAGGAGATCTGCCCCAGGCCAGCGTCAGGTGGAGCTGGGTGGGCCCTGACCGCGCCGTCTCCCGCGCAGGCTGTGCATGCGGCACGTGGAGGGCTACAGGCAGCGGCTGTCGGAGCTGGTGCTCAGGGGCATGGACTCGCAGGTGCTGAGCTGCCGCGTCAGCAGCACGGCCATCTGTGTGGAAGTGAGGCGCGGGCGTGGGCCCTGCGGGTGGGGGGGGGGTGCGGGGGTCCCTGGGCTCCTCCAGGGATGGCTCCTCTCTGGGCATCCGAGTCGGGGGCAGGCCAGCTCTCTGTCTTGGAGTGCTCGTTCCCTCACCTTCCCCTTCCTTACTCATCACGGGAGTAGTTCGGGGCCGGGCACTGTGGGGAAGAGAGGCTGGGACACGGCCTGTGCGCGGAGCCTGGCAGCCAACTGATGGGGACATGGTAGGTGCCAGCAACCTGGGGGCCCAGTAGAGGGCACCTGGGCCGTCACTGGGGCAGGCCGGCTGCAGCAGGACTCTGAGAGCCTCGGGGCCCCGCCAGCCGGGAAGGAGGCCTGGCTACCCTGTCATGCCGCTGGAGCGTTGGAGGGTTCCCGGGGAAAGGACGCCCAACATGCCATAGGAACCGGACAGCAGCCCCGGACGGGGGCTGGCAAGTGCTTCCTGTGGAAGGCCACATAGCAATTAAGTATTTTTGGCTTTGGGGCCAAGAGTAGCCGCAGACGATACATACACCGTGGGCATGGTTCCGATCAAACCCTAATTTTCATGTGTCATGGAATGTTCCTCTTTGGATTTATTTTCCCCATCATTTAAAAGTGCAAACACGATCCTTGGCTGTGGGCTGTGCAAAATCTCCCGGCCCAGCGCCAGGCAGCCTGGGACATGCTCGCCAAGCCACCTCCTGTCCTTGGGCTCCTCCCTGGCTCCTGCCGCCTCTGTGAACCCTCCAAATGAAGACGGGATGGAGAGGCATCCTTTGACATGTCTGGGGTTGGGACTCTCAGTGGCCAGGCCCAGGTGCTGGCATTCGGGGGCCAGGTCAGGGTCCCGCTGCTCCACTCAGCAGCTGGGCAGCAGGGGATCAGTGACGTGGTGTCTCTGTGCCTCGACCTCCACATCTGCCAGACTGGGGGCAGCAGTACCCACTTGACGGGGCGTCGGTGAGAATTCAATGAGATGATGTAGGCATTGCTGGGCTTCGTGGTGAGCACTCACCAAATGCCAGCTCATTAGTACTGTCCAAAAGTGGGGCTCAGCCTTTGAGAAACAAGTTATTTAAATTCTTCAGAAGTTGCTATGACTGTGTCATAAAGGATTTTTTAAACTCATGCTAAGAAGTTTGGACTTCATCCTGAAGGGCATTTCAAATGGGGTGTGATAGTCTTACTCACCGCTCTGCCTGGCCCCTAGTAGGTGCCAGTTAATGTCTAAGTGAGGGAAGTGCTGCACGAAGCCGCTGCCGATGCTGGTGTCCAGGACTGGCTGGAGCGGGGGTCGGGGGAGGAGACAGGGCGCTTGGGGTTCAGCCATGCCGATGGCGGATTACAGAACTGGACACAGCAGCAGTCAGTAGACTCACTTCCCCTCTCGCCCCTGGACTCACCCATTTGGTGTTTAGCTTTCTTTTCAGGACTCTTTAAAACACGGGCTCATGTGCATGTGCGCACACACACACACACACACATACACGCACACACACATGCATACACACGTATGCATACACATGCGAGCCAGGGGGTCCCCATCCGCCTGTGGCCTTGGCACTTTGAGTACTAGGCCAATATCGATTCTCCCGAATGACAGAGATTCATGCTCCCGTGCGTTTCTGCTCAGACTCGGGTGGGCCTGGCTCCGGCACTTGGCGGTTAACTCTGCCTTGTTAACTGGAGAAGTCAAGGGGACGTGAGCCTTGTTAACTGGAGAAGTCAAGGGGACGTGAGCCTTGTTAACTGGAGAAGTAAAGGGGACGTGAGCCTCTGTGTCTGGACAGGTAACACTGTCTAGCATTCCCCACGTGGTCCCTCACTGAATCCCACCACGACCCCGAGGCGGGCACTGGCGCCATCCCCTTGTCACAGTAAGCAAACGGAGGCACCGGGAACCCTCCCTCCGCTCACAGAGCACCGTCTGCGCGTGGCCCCCCCTCCGCTGGGGTGACTGCGGGATGTCTCCTCCTAGCTCATGAGCGACCCGATCCTGCACCAGGAGAAGCTGCTGAAGCCCGCGGTGCTGGCGCTGGAGAAGGGCACGGAGCAGGAGGAGGACGAGGCCCTGCGGGTGCTGTCCCTGCGCGCGCTTGGCAACATGGCCCTGGGCGCCCCCAGGAAGGTACCTCGCCCCGCCCTGAGGTCCCCAGGGCTGGGGGCCCCTGGGGCGCTCCTGGGTGGGAGCGGGGCTGAGCAGGCCTGCCGCCCCCCAGGTGAAGCAGTACCGGAAGCTCCTGCTGGAGAAGTGCCTGGGCTCCCTGCGGGGGCCGGGGAGCACCGGGGTGACCGCCGAGGGCATGGAGGCCCTGGCCAAGATCCTGGCCGAGCTCCGGGAAGGGGACGTGGGGGCCTTTTTCGACAGCATCTCCGAGCAGTGCAGAGTCTTCTTTGACAACGTGAGTCTCGCTTAGAGCCTCCCTCAGCTTGCGCTTCTCACCCCCAGGGAAAAGACGGGCTCCGGGGCAGACAGGGCTCTGCGGCTCCCGCCTGGTGCCCGCACACCAGCCGGCTGATCCACGCTCCAGAGAGTCAGTGCTGCGGGGTCTGAGGGCTCATGGGCCCCTCCAGCCCTGCCAGGAGGGAAGACCTTGCCTGTTTCACTCCTTGCAGCCCACAGATATCCCTGGATAGGCCGGGCGCGGTGGCTCACGCCTGTAATCCTGGCACTCTGGGAGGCCGAGGCGGGCAGATCATTTGAGCTCAGAAGTTCAAAACCAGCCTGAGCAAGAGCGAGACCCCGACTCTACTAAAAATAGAAAGAAATTAATTGGCCAACCAAAAATATATAGAAAAAAATTAGCCAACCAAAAATACATAGGAAAAAATTAGGGGGCATGGTGGCGCATGCCTGTAGTCCCAGCTACTCGGGAGGCTGAGGCAGGAGGATGGCTTGAGCCCAGGAGTTTGAGGTTGCTGTGAGCTAGGCTGACGCCATGGCACTCTAGCCCGGGCAACAGTGAGACTCTGTCTCAGAAAAAAAAAATACTCCCTGGGCACCTATGACGTGCTGGCTGCTGCTGGGCAGGGGGTGTGTTCATGTTCTACACAAGCCCTCACCCAGGAACAGACTGTCACAGGCCAGAGTAACGCCCAAGTCCCTGGAGGACTGTCAGCCCTGCCAAAGGAGTGACTCTGCCCTGATGCAGTGACCCAGCAGGCTCTGCGGGGCCCTGGCGTTGGAAACGGTCCCGGGAGAATGGTGAGGGCTTTCCTGGCCTTTTTGCTTCCTGCCTCAGCCCCTGTAACATCCCGGCCGCAGGAAAGCGAGCTGCTGCGTTTGAAAGCCTTCATCCTCTTTGGGAGGCTGGCAAAGGTGGTCCGGATTTCCAAGAAGCATTTCTTCAAAGGGGAAGTGAAGAAGGCCTGGGTGCCCCTCATGCTGCACTGCCAGGACCCCTGCTCCAACACGGCCCGAGTAAGATGCGCCCTTGTCTTTATGTCCCCACGTCTGGGGCCTGCCGTCCCCCAAAGGGACAGGTCCTTTAGCTCTGTTAGCTGCGGGCATTTCTCCACCCAGCTCAGTCTTCTCTGGAAGCCCAGGGCTGCACCCCAGCCCCGCCCTGACCCCGTCTCTCCATGGCTGGGGAGAGGGGCGTCTCAGCTCCGTGGGGGGACATGGCGTGGCTTCTTTCTCCAGCCACTGCCTGCAGCATCTTCTGTGCAACCCCCCTTTCTTCTAGTAGATTCCGCAACTGGCTATTCGCTTTTGGGCATCAGGACTTGGTCCCAGCCCCTGCTCGCTCCCCGTGGGGCAGGCCCGGGTTGGGGGCTGTTAGGGTACTGGAGGGGAGCCAGCCTGACTTATCCTCCCGCTCAGGGCCCGGCTTCTCACTTGCTCTAGGGCGGGCAGTGGGAGGGGGGGAGGACAAGTCTCACGTAGCCACCGCCCGCACACTGGGAACCTGCCGCCCCAGGCTCTGCGCCCGCCTTGACCTCCCCGTTCTTGCTTCTCTGTGCGTAGACTGGGGAGGGGGCGAAGGGGAAGTGGCTGAGGCTGAGGCGGTTCTGCCCCCTCCTAGGAAGCCTTGGGGATGGGGCTGGCCCCACACGAGGGGAACTCAATGTCACTTTCAGCTGGTGCCTTAGCCCCCAGTTCTGTGGCACAAGTCCCCTCGATTCCACTGCCTTGAGGGTGGCAGGTTTCTAGGCGGGGAGGGGTGGGGTGGGGGTGGTCGAGAAAGCATGCCCAGACCCGGGCTCTGCTGTGGGGTCCCTGGCAACCCTGGGCTTGAGTGTCACCACTCAAAGACCCCTTTTCCTTGCTAATCCCACCACCCCATCTTTAGCCCATGTTGTTCTTTCTTGTTTTACTAACCACAGTCCACTGGGGAGGAGGACGGGGTGTTTCAGGGAAGAAGCTGGGGCGCAGCCAGCAAGGGTGATGGAGTGTAATGAAGGTGCCACCAAGGCGGGCAGGTTGGGGAAGGGAAGCTTGGGCATGGGCATGAGCCACGAGCGGTGACGAGCCCACCCTGGGGAAGATGCCCACCCTGTCTTCCTGCCTCCCCTCTCCCAAAGCCAGAGGCTGGGGCGCTCGCCCTGCCCTGCCCACCCAAGCCAGGCCCCCAGTCCCAGACCCCCAGGAAGGGTGGGTCCCAGGCAGGACAGCTGAGGACCCGAAGGTGCCTCCACGGGGATGCTCACCAATGGATTCACAGCCCCATATTCAGGGTGGCAGGGGCTCCATCCCAGGCGGCCTCCCAGGAGCCACCAGCCCCGCCCTTCTGCTCTGCCGGGTGCCTCCCGGGCTGCCCTCTGGCTTCTTGCCAGCCCCATCCCTCTGCAAACCACCCTGGCCCGGTGGGCCTGACGCCGCTCTGCTGCCCTGTGTCCTTGTCCCTCCAGGCCTGCATGGCTACCATGTTTCAGTGTGTGCACTTCTGGGGCTGGAAGTCCCTGGAGAGCCCCTCGGGGCAAAGTGACGCCAGTGCGGACGACAGGATGGCCGTTTTCCAGACAACCATGTGCTCCGTCCTGGTGAGAAGCAGGGGACCAGCCCGTCCCGGTGGCCACACTCTGGCACGGAGCTTAGGGTTGAGGCTGCCACAGATTTCTTTCTCGTGACTCCTTTTACTTCCTACGTGTGAACTGTCGAGACCCACAGAAGTAGGGTGCAAGCTGCATGTCTCTTCTTAAGTTTTCTAGCAGCCACATTCAGAAAAGGCGGAAGAGGGGACACTAATTGTAATATTTGCTTTCACCCAGTGTAACTAAAACATGATCATTTCAACATGTAATCAATATGAAAACTATTATTGCCATATTTTACATTTTGGTGTTTTTCGGTAGTCTTCAAAATCCAGGAGGCTTTTTACTCTTAATTCAGACTGGCCACACTTCAAATGCTCAAGGGCCACCTGTGGCCAGTGGCCACTGTGTTGGACAGCACAGGTCCTGGACAGATGCAAGAGCCCCTCCAGAGTCCCACAGAAACGCAACAGGGGCTGACAGTCCTTAACTTACCTAGCTGCTGATGTGCTGTGTGATGCTGGGATGGGCGCTTGCCCTCTCTGTGCAGACCCTCCCAGTTGTGAGGGAACTGACACGTCAGACAGAGGGGAGCACTCTTGGTGAACAGGATTGCGTCCTCCAAGGCTGTGTGTGTTGCTTGTTTTTTGTAGACTCAGAAAAAGCCTGCCGTTCTCTACAGCTTCTTGCTCGAAACCATGGCCTACGTAAAAAATAACTTGTCAAGGATCAGAATCGCTGCCTGCAACTTGGCAGGTAAGCCGACAGGTCTCTGGATTCAGGGTAGACCGTGACGGCCACCTGGTCAACCCCAGCCCTGGAGGGGGAGGGAGACAGGCGGCAGAGTCCGACGCCTGCACTGTGCTTCTGTCCCGCCGGGCTTCCCACCTGCCCGATTTTGAGCCAGGCTTCCTCCTTGCTGACCTGGCCCAGGAAAACCTCTAACCGACGTCCCCATACGGCAAATCTAAATCTGTTGCAGGGAGGCACGCAGTGGTTTGCCTGCAGACCTAAGATTCGTGTGATAAGCATGTCTCTGGCTGTCGTTTTAGGAATTATGATGAAGCAGATGTCTACACATTATCTGAAAAAGCTGGACTTCCCGGCATTGCGGAATTGTAAGTAGTGGAGGCTCCATTATACTCTGAGTCCACAATTCACCAAAACTCATTTAGGGAGCTTAGACTTGGGGCGGGGCTGGTGTAACCGGGACAGAGAGGGAGGGACGCGCAGGGGAGGACCGTCCAGGAAGACAGCTGAGGATGGGTGGGCTCCATCTTGTGCCCTGTTGTCTCCCCCACGCACAGCTATTCATGAAACGCTTCTGCCCTGGTGCTGCAGGCGGGGCCTGTGGGCATCTTGCTGGCATGTTAGGGTGGCCCTGGAGCCTTGAGAGGTCTGTGATGTGTGAAATCACACAGCCCCACTGCCGTCCTCTGGCTTCACACAGGAGGTTCCAAGTCCGCCTCTTGCCCGTCAGCTTGCCTGGCCTGCAGCTGACGCCAGGGCACATGTGCGGTCCTGACCAGGGGGCCTGACTCCTCCTCTCTGTGCTCACTCTCAGCTCTCCAGGAGCTACAGCTGGACACGGATCCTGGGGTCCGGAGGGCAGCCCTGGAGACGCTCAAAGTCTTGGATAGCTGCAATCAGAACTGGCTTTTGGCTTTACCTGGAGGAATGTCCTAGGCATGCCAAATGTAAGATGCAAACTGTCTTCTCAGAGTGCCAAATCCTACACTTGTGATGCAAACCCTCTTTAATTTGTAAGGAAAACACTGTTGTAAAATAATCAGTATCCCTTCCTTCCCTTCCACTGGAATAAACCTCCGCTGCCATTTGGAGTGCAGGCTCCTGACTGCGATGACATCTCACAACCTGCATCATGGGGCAAAGGGAACTTCAGCCCTAACTCACCATTTCATTCCCGCCTTGCCCTGGAGTGTGTCAGACGGACCCTGGGCCCAAAAGACCCGAGACCAGCTTTGTGTCTTCACGTGCACTTCGGTCCCACACGCGCTGAGTGTGCCCACTGCCAGGATCTGTGCCAAGTCCAGAGGGAGTGCCGACCTATTGTCCCTCTGCCCACCCAGGCACCCGTTCTTAAAGGGAAAGGTAGACATCTACCCGTCCAGCAGACCAGGACACATCAGAGGGAGAGGAGGGCCGCAGCCAGGCTGGAAGTGGTCGTGGCACAGGAGGGAGAATGTGCATCTGCCTGGGGACAATCCAGGAGGGCCTCATGACATTTATGGCAGGCCAACCGTCACCCTTCCCATGGAGTCCCAAAGCACGTTTGGACTCCTGGAACAGAAGTTGGCTGAGGGTCCTAGAAACATGTAAGGGAAGAAGGGGCACTGTGGGAAAACTTTTCCTATACTCAGGCCATTGGCAGAATAGGCTTGTTGTCCCCAGAGCAGGTGAAAACAGGACTTCCAAGATGTTCCCACTACAGCTGCTGAAGGCAGTCACCATACGGGGTCCCATCAACAGGAGGGTTGCTGACAGTTGAAACATCAATCCATGCTTAAGGCTTCTCTAGAATAGTGGTTTTCAATAGTAGTTTTGTAACTCCCATGGAACAAATAATGAAGTTATTTTCTACCAAGTGATGGAGCGTGTTGCTGGACAAGCTTGGACACCCCTGGCACAGTGGGGATGGGCATGCTGTCCAACACACGTATGGGGAGAGGGCTGTACATCTGTATAACTGGCTCTCCCCTCATACCTGTGCAAAAATATTTCTAGATGCTTTATAGACCTAAAGGTGAAAAACGACATCGAGGACAACATAGTATTTTTGATCCTAAGTGTAAGGTTTTTCTTTAAAAAGTAATAGATGCCAGGAAAAGGGTTAAGCTAGCTGCTTGTCTTAGTTCACTTAGCGTTGCTGTAGCAGAATGCCTGAGGCTGGATAATTTATAAAGAAAGGTGTATTTACTTCATGATTCTGGTAGCTGGAAAGTCCAAGAGCATGACGCCTGCACCTGCTCAGCCTCTGGGGAGGGCTACATGCTACATGCAGACCTGGTGGGGAAGTGGAAAGGTGGGTATGTGCAGAGACCAAGCATGAAGGGGAACCTTGCTTTATAACAACCTGCTCTTACAATAACTAATTCAGTCCTGAGGGAGCAGGCACTCCTTAGAGATGGCATTAATGTGCTTGTGAGGGATCCTTTGCCATGATTCAAACACCTCCCACTATACCCCACCTCCTGATCCTGTTACATTGGCAATTAAATTTCAAGACAAACTACATTCAAACCATTAGCACTGACTGTGTTAAGATATAACTTTGGTACATAAAAATGCCATAAATGTAAAGGACAAATCATAGAAGGGAGCAGTTACTTGCAACTAAAATAAAACTGGATTGGTTCCTACGGTAGGATCCAGAACATACCCCAAACAGTAAGAAACAAACAGGCAAACAGAAACAGTGAGAGGACACTGGAGAAACCAGCACTCCCAGGAAGACGTGCGAACTCAGGTCACCAAGAGAAAGCAGATCGTGATGCAACACACTTCACACCCACCCTAGCTCAAAGGCTGCCAGCAACATGGGGAAGTGGCACCTCTCACATTGCTGGGTTTAGCGCAGCAGAATAGTTGTTTGGGAAAGCAATTCGGCATTATCAGGTAAGTTAAAGATGCACCTATCCATAACCCACAGTTCGCTTCTAGGTGTGTGCCTCAGATAAATTTACACTAGTGCACAAGGACCCCGGGCGATGTGTTTCTATCCAGATGCTCAGGACAGTGAAGTAACTGCCTAGTGAATGCTTAAAATGAGAGAAGCCCACATGCATTAGCTCCTGTCAGAAGTACATGGTGTTAAATGATTCACATGGAAGTTAAAAACATAGAGACTATACGGCACATAGTTTGTGGGTCCTTTACTGGCAGACCTTATAAACTGGCTAAGACCCACGCCAGGTTCCTTCTGCCTCACCTTCCACTAGATGATCAAAACTATTTCGCAGCCCGTCTGCAGCCAGGCCTGGCCCAGCCAACAAGACCTCAGCACAGTCTGCTGGGCTTGAGGGAAAGGTGAGACACAAGCCGTCTGGGTACGAATGATGGTTTTCCTAATGACAGGGAAAGGACGGGTTGTGCGCTTCTTAGGAAGCAGCAGGCCAAGGAGAAGGCCTAGAATCGCAGGGGCCACTCTGCCCTGGCCGGGCCTGAGCCAGCAGCCCACTCCAGCCTCCTGCGAGGTCTAGGGCTCTCGGCCAGGTTCTCGGCTGTAAGCAGCATGCGCCTGCCTTACTGATCCACAGTGCGGTGGACCTCATTGTGTCCCTCGAATTCATACGGTAAAGCCCTAACCACTGGGTGACGGTATTTGGAGACGGAACCTTTGGGAGGCGATGAGGTTTGGATGTGGTCACGAAGGTGGGATTAGAGCCATTACAAGAGACAGCAGAGAGAGCTCTCTCTCCCTCCATTTAGTGAGGACACGGCAAGAAGGCGGCTGCCTGCAAGCCAGGGAGAGAGCCCCCACCAAAACCCGACCGTGCTGCCTCCTTGCCTCAAACGTGCAGCCTCCAGAACCGTGAGGAAATAGATCTCTGTCACTTTAGCCACCCAGTCCCCGGCGTTTAGCCAGCGCGGACTCGTGCACACAGGTAACGTGGTCCCAGCACAAGGTGTGGGGGGAAGGGACGCACGCCAGCATCAGCCCAGGGCGGGGAAGGGAATGACAGTGCATAACTTAATCTTTAACCTTTCATTCACAAAAAGCCAAAACGCACACAGCAATATACTAACAACAGTTTACTCCAGCATGGGTTGTGTTACTGCACTCTGAATATTTGAAATATTTCATTTAAAAAAAAAGTCACTGTGATATCCTGTCATGAATGGCTGCACTAAAAATCACAAGGCGTCATAGATGCTGTTATGGTTGCAAGAGCGTTTTGGAACTAGCAGGACTGCTAAAATACAACATGTTTTCATCTAAAAATATAAGGATGATAGGAATTATTTTTTATGGGTGAATTATATAGGTTGAACATGCGTAATCCAAAGATGTGAAACATTCTGAGTGCCAATATGTTGCCACAAGTGGAAAATTTCATGCCTGATCTCGTGACAAGTCACAGTTAAAACTTTGCTTTTAATAATATACAAAATTATTAAAAATATCACATAAAATTACCTTCGGGCTATGTGATAAGGTATATATAAAACATAAATAAATGTCATATTTAGACCTAGATCCCACCCCCAAGATATCTCCTCATGTATAGCTCACCCTTCGACAATGCAGGGTAGGCGTCTCAATCACCCCCATGTAGTCAAAAACTTTTGACTCCCCAAAAACTAAACTATTAATAGCCTACTGTTGACCAGAAGTGTTACTGATAACAAACAGTCCATTAACACGTTATTTTGTATGTTGCATGTATTATATACTATATTCTTACAGTAAAGTAAGCTAGAGAAAAGGAATGTTATTAAGAAAGTCATAAGGAAGAAAAATATATTTACTGTCCACTAAGTGGGAGTGGATTCTCATAAAGATCTTCATCCTCACTGTCTTCATGTTGAGCAGGCTGAGGAGGAGGAAGAGGAGGGGTTTGTCTTGCTGTCACAGCAGTGGTGAAGACAGAAGAAAATGCACATTTAAGTGGACCTGGTCTGTTCTAACCCTTGTTGATTAAGAGTCAACTGTATATGCAAATATCTCAAATACTGAAAAACCACGAAATCCAAAACACTTCTGGTCCCAAGCATTTCAGATGAGGGACGCTTAACCTGTATTAGGTTTTAATCTGCTGTCCATGGTTTTGAATTTAAAAGACAAAGGAGCTGTATTTTCCTTTAAGGATGACTTGTATCCAGGGCTTAAACTCAGGTTTCACAAGCAAACGACACTCTCTAATGAAATAGGAAACCTAAGGGAGAAGGACGTGTCTCTGGACGTGTCTAAATTTAAGAAAGAAAACATGTGAAACAAAGGCCTACAAACGATGACCTGAAACATTTTAATCGAGCATTTATTCACACAATTTCTATATGCAGAGTCATCTCCTATGCAGCTGATTTCACTGACATTTGCTTTAAGGACAGATAAGTCAACCAAGTTCTCACGTTGTCTTGGGAATTAAAAACAAAACAAAATAAAACAAAACAACAACCATAAACAGAGGGCGAGAGTATAGAGAGACAACGCTCCAACGTTAACCTGGCTGGAGATTTTTAGCTTTGAATTTTCCTAGCACAAAAACCAATTTTCTCTTCCATCCTGAAAGCGTCCTTCATTCCTCTAGAAGAAAAAAACAAAAACAAAAAAAGACAAAATGATTTCAGTAAAATTCTACTGGGAACTCCCAACGCCGGTCAGCAAAAGCTCAACTGTTTTCTGTTTATTCCGCTGCACCCACGGAAAGATTTGTGTGCCCGTTGTAGAAAAGAAAAAAATGCCAGCACATTAAACACACACCCTAAGAAATGTTTAACAAGCCAGCACTGCCTGTGTGAATTTGGGAGACGTAAGCTGTGCTTCCTTCTCTATAGAAAGGAGAGCGAGCCTGCCTACCCACAGACCTGTCTAGCAAATTTGCACGGGGATGAAGATAAGGGCTCAAAACAGCCCAGCGTGACCTGGCACACAGAAAGCGCTCAGACGTCAGTCACCGCAATGCCTCATGTAGTCACAGCTCGTGAAGAGCTGGCCCCTCTCCTCAAGAAATTTTACCATTTAAGTAGGGAAAGCAGAAAGATAAAATAAGTAGGCGAACTGTTTAAACGTTTCTATTGTAGATTAAGACGAAACTGAGTGGCATCTGGCCACAGTCACAGGACTTGCTATCAGATTCCAGGGGGCTGGGAGAGCCCCACTGGGCCACCCGGGGCTGAGCTGTCAGCCCAGTCTCCCATGCCCGGGCACTGTGACATTCACAACATGCAACCTCACACGTTCTCCACTGTGAAGCTGGGGTCCCTGCTATGAGGCTGGGCCTAGAAGAGAAAGCTCTGTAGTCCGAGCAAGTAAAAATGCCAGGGGGGCCTTTGCCCCGGGGAACCAAGGCAGGACTTCCCAGGAGAGGGAAGGGCCCAGGCCCAGGTGTGAAGGCAAGAGACAGGTGTGAAGGCATCAGCCTAGCTCACAGCAACCTCAAACTCCTGGGCTCAAACAATCCTTCTTCCTCAGACTCCTTCTGCAAGCGACCTCCACGAAGCACCTGCCATGCAGAAGCGACTGAGACTCCTGGAAAGCCTCACTGAACTGCACCTGAAAGTAACCTGGCCTGTGGCTGGGTCTGAAAGAGCCCTGTGGGCACAGGAGTGGGGCTGGGTAGGCCGAAGGGAAGGGCCTGCGTGAGCCACGCACTGAGAGGGGAGGAGCTTTGGAGGACCCTGGCCACGGGGAGGGAAGGGTGGCTCTCCAGGTCTGGCCTGCCCTTGGGTCTGTCTCACCAAAGGCCCCAGATGCTAGCAGTGGTCCTGTCGTCACCCAGAGATTTACACCGATCCTCAACTGGGAAGACACATGACGCTATATGCTTGTCTAATCTGCATCTGGTCAGCTCAAATAGTATGATTTTATACACAGAAGCGACTTAAAAAAACAAAACCCAATAAAACCTGGGAGCTTCTAGGACCGAGCCAAGGAGCCTGAGCCATAAAGATCCTACCTTGTGTCCCCAGCCTAGGGGACTGGCCTGTGTCCAGCAGCTCCGCGCTGTGGCACCGTGTGCACCTGGGCGGGAGCTGTGCAGGTGGGCGGCTGGGGGAAGGAGTCTGGGGACACGAGAGCAAATGGCTGGAGGGCAGGAGCAAGAACGCCAGCGAAAAGCCCCCTGGGAAGGAAAGGGGGAGAAGCCCAGGGGCATAGGAAGGACAGTGACAGTGAGAAAGGCCCCACCGTGTGGCTGAAGCCACAGCAGGCCGCTGGGGGTATGGGAGTGAGGGTCTCAGTCGTGCAAGGGCTGGACTGCAGGCTGCAAAGGCAGGAGCCAGCAGCTGAGAGCCAGCAGGCCAAACAGGCCCAGCTGGGACTAACGTTCCCTACACACGGAGCCTCCCAAAGACCTTGGAGAAGCTGGCTGCTGGGTGGGCAAGGGAGACAGGGGGCTGGAGACACTGCCTTGCCTGCCCGAACCGCAAACACGTAAAACCCGGGAACCGGCCGAACCAAACCCACAGCCACATCCCGCCAGCCAGCGCTAAGTGGCTGCGCTCAGCTAAAAGGGCCATGTTGCCCAAATCCCAGCTCGTGGACACAGAGGCCGCACTGGGGGGGTCTGGCACTTAATACACCAAAGGTCACAACTCACAGGGACCCACCCCACCCCACCACCTGTCCATCTGTCTCTGGAGAAAATGAAATGGCACACACTAGAACTTCAGCTGGCGTGATCTGCACACGCTGAACCGCAGCGCGGGGCAAAGGGAGACCTCGGGGCACACGGACACCTCGAAGCCGAGCGCCGGGAGTGTCCGCAGGGCAGGAGTGAGGTGGCCGTGGCCGTGGCCTGCTCCTCCCTGCCAGGAACCCGGAAGCAGACTGGGGGTCATCACTTCCAGAAGAGTTTTGCCTCACAGCAGCGTCACATAAAGAGGTCGGAAATGACAGTTTGACAAAGGATCGAGCATAGTAAGTGAGGGTTTGTGGAAGAAACCCCCAGATGCATTCCAACGGAAAGTGTGTAAAACTTTTCCTAGGAGAACATTTTCTGTTCCACCTTCATGCATCTTACACACGAACATGTTCTGGATAGAAATGCTGATTTCAGAGGAAGGAAAATCAGCAATCACGTAAGAGTTCTGCAGAGATTTGTCAAAGTGGCACAAAGGTTCCTGCCATAAAAAGCTTGATGCATTGTGTACACACAGACACGTTCTTGATAGAAATGCTGATTTCAGAGGGAGGAAAAGAATTTGGGAGAATGCTTGGAAAGTTAATGCTCGTGTAAGAATTCTACAGAGATTCTTCAAAAGTGGCATGAAGGTTCCCACCATAAAAAGGCTCTGCCCAGAGGGGTCACTCAGAAAACTCCACCTGCAACAAACAGAAACGCACCTTCTCCTCCTCCGAGTCGGGCTGTGAGGAGCTGCCCTGCTCTCCCGGTCTGGGGGCGGCTCTGCCCACCCAACCGGAGGAATCCCGGGAATGGACGTCTCGTCCACACCCCCAGGGGTCTGATAACCTGAGTCTTTTTGCAGGCGACTGAAGGTCCCTCCCGGTAGCAGAAGGGACGCGGGCAGATGGATGAGCCACAGTTGCAGCTGAGCCCAGCAGACTTCTCATGGGTGACGAGGACAGCGATAACTTTGGGGAACCCTGGAAGCGAGGGTCTGGATTTAACGTTCCTAAATCTTCTGTTTGGTACCAAACTTCCACACTTGCTTTACCTGGAGACGCTCTAATACCTAAAGGCGCCCTCGCCCGCACAGGCGATTTCGGGCAGTACTTTTGATGAAGCTTGTCAAATTGTTCTTTGATTTCATCATAACGGTCTCTTCCAGAGCCCAGAGGTCCTATCCTTGGTACTGAAACAACTCTGCCAGGCGATACGGACTTTCTAAACGTTCCAGAACTGATTCCTTGGAAATGAAAGTCAGGCATCTGCTGAGAGCGACCCGGGCTCGGTGTGGGGCTGGCATTTGAGAGTGACAAAGAGGAACCTCCCCTCGGCAGGCACCCATTCTCCTCCGTGGGTCTTCTGCCTGCAGTTTCAAAAGCCTCGGTCAGACTTTTTGCTTTTGCTTTGTTGAAAGGGAAACTCAGCCTGTGGGTTTCTAAGCCCTGGCGGCCACCAGGGCTGGTGGGACCGCCTCTATGCACGTCCACAGCCCAGGAACCGGGGGGGCCAGTCAGGCGAGGCTGTCTGCTGGGAGTCAGGCAGTATTTCCGATAGAGCTCATTGAATTTGATTTCAATCTCCCTATGACAAGTCCCTCCATGGCCCGGTAGTATTCTTGGTCTATAAACCCTTTTTACAGGAGAAAGTAACCATTTTAATGTCATATATCTATTTTCCTGATCAGGACTATGTGTTCCAATGGGGCCTAAATAAGTCAATAAGGAATACTTCTGGGGTGTCACTTTAAGCTCCTTCCAACTCGGATCTGACTTTTGGATTTGGGGTTTTACTTCAAGAAAAGCTTTTTCCAATTTTAAACCTGTCTTACAGTAAGAAACATCTAGTAGGTTCTTACGATCTCTTAATACTCCTCTCTCTTGCACAGGCTCAGAGGAGGGTAAAAACCTCTCCTTGGGGCGCCTCTGAAAATGTCTGCCTCCTTTGCAGTATGTTTTGTTCATCCTGCTCTTACATCTGTGCCTCCTCCTCGCGTTCCAGTTCTGCATGATGAACGTTTTGGTGGAGATAATGCTTGAGGGCTTCGAACTCAGCAGCAGGCTCATCGAGTGCACCATGCCCTCGTACAAGTCACTGATTGTCACGTTGCAAATGTCGTCATCTACAAAGGACTGGCTGCTTAAGAAGCTGCTGCTACTGGTCCTTGTTAGTGAGAGACTGTCATTTCTAGATACTATGGCCATGTCTGTTGAGCAAGGACGCGGAGGGTCCCATTGTTTGGGAGATGAAGCTGATTCAGCTGGGTCCCCAGGACTCTCTCCAGAGACAGCACTACTGTATCCTGGGGAGAAACATAAACAAAGCCGTCCATATGCACAGGTCATAGAACTTAAGAGTGGATCATGACTGTGTTTTCTTAAACAATACAAAAAAATAAATAAATAAAACAAAAACTCCACAAATATTTAGGAATAGACTCTTCTCAAAGATGTCTCTTTAGCTACCAAGATTTCATTCCTACTCTCCATCCTACCTTCCCCAAAGGAGTCTTCCTTCCCCACCGTGGCTGTTTGGAAGGTAGATGCCTTTTCAAAAGCTAATTAGAAACTGGAAAATGACACTTTCCCTCCAGGGATGGGTGGAGGGGGAGGAAGACTCCTGAACACAACACCTCTTTATACAGCTTTGAGCTTTGCACCTTGTTCGATGTTTTATATGTTTAAAAAAGTGAAATTAAACCAACAAGGATGGGAAAAACCCCAAGGTTAGGTCAAACATAAATGGGAAAAAACAAGCCTGTGTGTCCAATTAATAACTAAAAGAGGAAAAAGAATCCAAATAACTCTGAACGTAAGGCTGCCGGAGACCTCAGAGGGTCACCAGAGAAGGCTCCAAGGCAAAAGGCCCTTTCGTGGGAGAAATTGGGTGGGTCCCAACGGAGCCAAAGCGCCAGGCTCAAAAGTTGCCAACAGGGCAGACTGACCTGATGTCCTGAGGAGATATTTCACCCATGCAGTGTTTTTGCCAAGAATGTTTAACATGAACCTAACCATGAGGAAGCAATAAGACAGGTCCAAACTGAGGGACAGTCTGCCTAGACCAGCACAGATGGGTGAAATCGTGTGTGTCAATGTTCGATTTCTGGCTTGCGCTAAGCTTTCTGCAGCCATGTAGGAGAATTAGCCTGTTCTTAGGAGGTACGTGCGGAACAGTAAACACACAACTGCAAACACACACATACCGGAGGGATATGTATGTGCCGGGGGTGGGGTGGGTGACAAAGCACATGTGACAAGATGTTAACTGTGAAACAGGAGAAGGGTGTTCTTTCTTTATACTAGTCCTGTGCTCCTGGAGGGCCAAAACTTTTCAAACTGGTTAAGCTGGGATCAACAGCAGAATTTTAGAGGGAAAAACAGCTCATTTTCCTTAACGTGAGACTTTCCAAATCTCGGCACGAGCAGCGCTGAGCTGCGGGGCTGCGCAGGGCCCCAGCAAAAGCGCGGGGGGCACGCACGGTTCACGCAAAGCGTCTGCGTCACACTCACCAGGGGCAGGCGTGGCGGCGGAGGCCAGCGAGGGGAGCAGGGTCACGAGTGTGTCCTTTTCAGCTCCGTCGTCGTCTGCGCACTGAAATCAAAGCCAGTGGTTACAAGAGCTGTCAAATGTCGAGACCCAGGGCGCACAGAGCGGGGCTGTCCTCTCACCATGCAACGTCCCCCAGCAGTGGTGTGAAGGGCTGCTCCCCCGTCAACACCGACTGCGAGTCTTAGCATGGCGGAGTTGACCAGCATGTAACCATGGTGACAGGGGCCGGCTGGGTTTCCAGCAGTGGACGGAAGAAGTGTCCCAGTAAGACTGGGAACTCTGTCCATGTGGCCTCCAAGCTACCACTTGTCTGCCAGTAACTCCCTCACCTGGAAAGGTTGGTGGCTTTCCTTTGTCCACCACGATACTCGGACAACAAGAACACAGAGGGGCCAGGGGCGTGGTGGGCAGAGGAGACCCGATAGAGCCGTTCTTAACTCCAGTCTCTGCCTCTGATCAACACAGCAACCAAGAGGACACCACTTACCGCTTTAGGGTAAAGGAAAAACTCATTCCTAGTACAGCCACTGAGTCAGCGGCCCTCACACACAGGCCTTGCGCGGGTCAGCAGCGCAGTTACGACTGCCGCCTTTTGGGAGTTGAACTACTCTTTATTCTGCAATGTGTACTTTCTAGCTATTTGGTATTAAAACGTCCTTTATTGTAAAAAAAGACATTGACAGAACTGGGAAAACTAAGGCTGTGGCGTCCGCATAGGAAGCTCCATCTTTAGCTTTTTCACTCTTCCTTGGGCAAAGCTCCGAGAAGGCAGCTGCAGAGGAACTGAGGGCAGCCTGGGAGGGGAGCTGGCCAGGCCACCCACCTCTTGTGCCATCCATACTGCCACCCAAGGCTTCACCCCACCACGACCCCAGAGCAGGAGGGACAGGCTAGGGCCACCAGGCAGCCGACTCACCTTGCTGCTGACCCTTGCCTGGTCACGCCAGGGAAGGTGGGAGCCACTGCCTCCCTAGTTATGCAGCTTCAAAGCCCTCCATCCAGAGGCCAGGGCTGCCCCTGAGAGCCCCACACGTGGCCCTACTGGACTCTGAGCCGCCCCAGAACAGCGGGCAGTGGAGGGTGCGCCCAGGAGGGCTCCCACCTCCGCCAGTTGCCCTCATGGCGCTGCCCTTGGGGACCTGGAGTGTTCATTCAAGGAGAGCAGAAGCCTGTCAACACGTGAATAAAACAGTTTGGGAATAATTGTTCAAAATGCTCTTTATAGGCTCCATTGAGAGTAAACAAAAAACATGATCATATTGTATCCCCATGTGTCATTAGTGTACGACCTAATTATATAAAAAACAAACACTGAAAAATTTATTACCTCAAAACACCCTGAATCTTGTAGCAGTATATCCACTTGGGTTAAGTATTTTCTTCTTAACTCATTTTTCAAAGGGCTTTGAGGCACTGCAGGCTGATCAAAAAAAGAGAAGTCAGTATTCTTAGGAGCTTTTGGGTGCAGATGACCTCTTGAATTCTGGAACAAACTGGCAAGCTCACTAATGCACAGATCTGTAAATGAAGTGACCCAAAGTTACTTTCTCACTTCCTGCTGTTAGCAGCACAAAGTAGTTCAGCTGCTCTGAAATTCCGCCGACCCAGTAATCTGACCTTAGGAAATTTACCCAATGTGAACAACCCAAAAGAAAATTAAAAGACAAAAAAATACACACACACAAAAGTAAAAGTCTGGAGAAGTTATGACAGCATTATAAGAACAGAAACAAAAAATGAAAACAACCTGGATATTCTTAGATGAGGTTAGGACTCAACTAACCTCATCTAAGAATATCCAGGTTGTTTTCACTAGTAATAACCCCAACTGGTCAGTGTTCTAACTCGGGAGGCCAGGAATGGTCTATCTCCATCCGCCAGACACTAGGAACAGGTGTCACCCTCCATTCTCTGCACCTGGGTAGGCTGACCAGGGAGGATGACACACACACTGCCAGGGAAGGGCCAGTTCTTCACTACCGGGGCCACCCACGCCACCTCGCTGCCAATCCCTACTTGACACTTCAGTAGGTACCCCTTTCCTTCCTCAGGGTCATTACCTGTTTCTGCTTAGTCACTAAAAGTCACATGGGTGTATGGGCAACCCTTGCATAAAAAGAGCAGTTTTAGAGGAAAACCGTGCGCCAGCCATGCTAGCATGTGACGGCACGTGACACAGGGGCCAGCAAAGACACCTGAGTGGGTTAAGCTCAGCGTGAATTCTGATCTATCCTAGCTAGAGGGAGGTGAGAAGCGCATCCTATAAGGAGAGTGGTGGCTTCCGTGACCACCGGGCACTCTGAGAAACACTTTTGACAACACTTGGTAAGTGTTGGTAAGTGTTTTGACAACACTTACCATTTAGGTTAGTGACGCTGCCTGATTACAAGACCTGGTGACTAAGGGCTGACCGGGAGATACTTCCTAGAACACCTCCCTGTGACGCTGGCTCTGTGGAGCAAGGCTTAGAGCCCCCCTTTTAATGTCACCTGTGTACTGGAGGCAAATGGCACTCCGTGAACCACAGTGTGTCAGTTCTATTTGCTGAGTGAAGACCATCCAGGGTGACTCACAACCATGTAAGTTCAGTAGACGAAGCTTGAACGGGGGAGGGTAGCGGCCGCTAACTGCTAGACTGGGGAGGGACCTACTGCCTTACGGGACCCAAATGGGGGGAACCAAAGACTTGAGGGGTGGTAGCAGCGAGAGTGAGCCTCAGAAGAGGACTTCTAGACAGACAGGTGCAGGCAGTGCTGCCCCAGGCTGCCTGGGCTTTGACAGCTGAGAGAACGTGCACCCGGAGCCCAGGCTCACTGCGGCCATGCGCCACCAAAGGCAGTGCTCACCGTGACAGCCCACGCAGCCAGATCTTCCTGGTCTAAAGTTGCATCGACATCGCTGCTTTCTGAATCTGAAAGTAAGAAAAGGAAATCTCAATCAGGACTTTTAGAAGAGCTTGCATTCCCTCTCAGGGACAGTCACGGCATCTCTCAGACGGAGCTGGAAGCGGAATGGAGCCGGGTGAGGAGCACGCGCAGGGAGGGAGTCCCAGGCAGCCGGCCAGCAGGGGCTGACTTTGGTTGTAGGGACTGAACAAAGCGGGGGAGCTAGAGAGGGACACGGGACGGACGGGGGATGGGGGAGGTCCATGAAGTGTTGTGAGCTGAAGGTGAAACTGGGCTCGTGTCAATGCTGATGGATGCTGAGGACTGAAAGGGGCTGAGGACAGAAAGAAAGCAGGGGTGACGGCTGGATCCCTGAGGACACGGGCCAGTGTCAGGGGAGGGCAGGGGGGCTGGCCTGGGGGGCGGCAGAGGAGCAGGAGGAGGAGGAAGGAAACACGGGTGGCCGCAGAGGCAGGGGCGGGCGGCTTTTGCACAGAAGCGAGCATTCACACCACCACCCTGTGAGGGCGAAGCTTCAATCTCATTAAATCTTGATATTCATTTTTTAAGTGGGGGCACATTTATTTATTCAAGAAACATTTGAGCACCGCAGATGTAACTGTGGGCAAGACACGGCCCCCGATCCTCCAGGGAGCTCAGAAGGAATTGATAGGGCACTTTAAGGTGTTTTTAGTTTTTAAAATATATCTTAGAGAAAATAAAAACTTTAATAATGAGGACTGTGGACTTTAAACTGCTGTAACAGAGACGTGACAAGCCCAGTCCCTCCTGAATTCGCTCTAACAAAGGTGACACTCACCAGCTTCCAGGACCTGTGTGCTTTGTTCGGGAAGCTCAGGGCCTTGCGCTGTGGCTCGCACGGGGCCATGTGTCCCATCCGTGGGCATCACAGGGAAGTCCTCGAGGTGCAGAAGTCAATAAAGACACACTCGTTAGACACACAGCACAGTTCAAAGCCGCTGTAATGAACCTGCAATCCTTCCACTAACACAGGAGGGAGCAGGAAGCTGCACGAGGCTTCTCGTCTCCCTGCACATCTGCTTTCCGAAAGGCCTCAGGTTGCCCATGAGCTGGTCAAGGTGACCCTTGGAAACCAGCAGAGTTTTCTTCCTGGGGCTGTGCCCAGGGCGGCTGCCTGAACGACAGAGCAGAGGCACACGTGGAGGTGCCCTTGTCTCTTAACACCCCAGCCCTGGCCCAAGTGTGGCTCCACGATGACTGAGGCAAACAAGACGAAGTGAAAAAGAACAAAACCGTCACTTGGTCATCGTGGAGAATCCAGAAATAGCTAAGAGGCCCCTGGAGGACTCCCTGTGGTCTTTATCTCAATGTGACGTAGCGTGCACGGTGATGTCATGAGGCCTAGGACTCCTGCGCTCCTGTGGTTTAAGCCTCAGCTACACCGGAGGGGCAGTTGGGTGCTGACTTGGAGCTTGCACGGCAGGGTTGGTCAGCCAGCCGCCCTCCCGGCGAGGCCTGCACCTGCCCTAGAGCCCACTGCACCCGAGGCCCCACTGATAATCCCAGCAGATGGCACTGATGGGGTCTCATTAGTGAAATTAGAATTTTCAAGAAGCCAGAATGGTTAAAATATTTTAGGAACCACCTAGCCTTGCAAGAACAGACAGTGAGAAGGTGGCAAGGCCTATCCCTTTAGTGAGGGTCCCCAGTTGTTATCTCCAAGGACTTGAGATTTGGCGCTACCCTGAGCACCGCGTGGTAAGTGAATCCTGTTCCAGAATATCAGCACCTTTGCATCCAATGAAACCATCACATCAGGTGGGACTTCCTGGAGTTTACAGAGCCGTTTCGTGGCTGTGTCTGAGGGGCTGGTGGAACCTGGTTTGAGAATCAGGGGGAGCAGCTGATCCACACAAACCCCTAACTGCTCGGCAGCTTGGGTACCTACAGAGAACGCAAGCCTTGTGTGGTGAGCGAACCAGTGTAGGCAGGTGCACAGCCTGCCACAGCCTCCAGGACACCGCCAGCATTTGGGAAAAGGTGAAGGCAGATTTGGGCACAGTCACCAATGGGAATTTTTGTGATGTTACAGATGTCCAAGCTCCAATCACAGACTGTGTTGTTTTATAACCCCAAGAAACGGTCTGAAAATTCTGCAGACTCCAGACAGGGGCCCCCTATGTTTTAAGCAAAAACCTTAGATAGATGTCCAGAACATTCTGCCACCAGGGCCATCCAAGTACCGGTCCACTGAGGGGGTGTCTCTATTATGCATAATTTACAGAGTACATCTCCTTTGACCCAATAATCCCACTTCTTGGCATTTACTAAAAAGGGAGGGTATCAGTATTGGGAAGAGATAAGGACCAGGATATTTCCCTGATGGATGTTTCTTTAGTCCTACATTATCGAGGACAGGGTTTTATAAATAAAAGTTTACCAGGACACAGCCCCATGTGCTCATTTACGTATTTTCTACACTGCTTTCCCCCATATGCCATGGAGCTGAGAAGTTATGACAGAGAACACAGCTGCAAGGCCTAAAATATTTACTATCTGGCCCTTTGTGGACTAAGTGTGCCGACCCTGATTTATAATAAGGAAAGCACAAATAGCTAAATGCCTGTCAACAGGAGAGCAGTTTAAAAAATTGGTGATTGAAATTATATAATAGATGATGAAGAGAGGGGTTCTCCATATATATTAACCGGAAACAGGAGAGTAAAAAATATGTATTTATAAAGATGTATATTATAAAAAGGAATCATATTATACCAAAATAGCATTAGTGACTGTATCTGCATAAGGAAGTCAAACTAATTTTAAGTAGTTCTACGTATTTCTAACGTTTCTATGACCAAAAAAATAAAAAAGATTTGACTTTCAATTTGCCATTAATGCTAAGTCACCTTAACCTGGATGTTCTCACTCCTGAGTATCAGCTCCTTGGCCTGTGACTGTGAGGAGGGACCCTGCGGTATCTGAGAAGCAGTGACTAATGGGACATCAGACAATTTTGCAAAGGCTACTATGACAAAAGGCTCCCTGGGCTGCAGTAGGAAGGCAAACTGCATTAGCACATTTCATTAAAATAATAGATCTTGTAGCTGCCACGCCTTTGGATCAAATAGGGAAGGAAAAACCTCGGTCTCTGAAAGGTAGAAAAGTGCAGAAGGAAAAATGTGTGATCCTGCACATTGAATCCTCCCCTATCTCTCTTCTTCCTCCTCCCAGAGGAGGAAGGCATTTTTCTTCCCTAGGAAGAACTGGATTTTGTCTCTTCTATAAGGACCCAACAAAGTGAGCCCCTCGCTGGGCTGGAGTGTGGCCAGGGGAGGGTTACCCAGCCAGCCCAGCCTCTGCACGTGCGATCCAGTTGTCAGAGCCACCCGACCTATGACGGGAAACACGGGTGACAAAAAAGGCCAGACATTACACAGCGCCTTCCTGCACTTGACAAGCAACAGAAGACATGTTTCTCAGTAAATCCTTATAAACAGAAAAACAGGGCAGTCAAGGTGAGCAAACAAAGTCCCCTGCAGCAGCCCCTAGAAGTGCACTCACACCTTTATCACAGCCACACTCCTGCACAGCGAGGCATTCTGGCAACAACACCCGGCATTAAATACCTGCATTTGTCCTTTGTTTCTTTCCTTTATTAGTCTTCCACCCCAAATTTTCAAGCCTTAAGAAAAAAAAACAAAAATTACCACGTAAGTAATCTTGAATGAGGAATTCCTACTCAATCTGCACTCAGAGAGAGCCAAAGGGACAGGCCAAAAAATGATAAAATTAAAACCAAGCCAGGTTTCTGATATTCTTTTGTTGTTCACCTTTGTGAAGGTGAAGGGTTTTTTTAAAAGTCAAAATTAAACAAATTTGTCATTAGTGGAAATCTCAACTACCTTGTAGGCAATGGCTCATCAAATCACATCACTGACCTAAAAAATTAAATGTAAGCAAGGAACATACACATGCTGGGTACTTTCCTTAAAATATATACACTGAGGGCAATCCATACATATAGAGAGAAAGTAAGTACTTTTCAAGGGCAATCTCTACTTCCCATACAGAGTAAATGCTTTCTAAGGGCAATTTGTGCATTACACGTATAGAGCAAGCCCAAGCACATGCATCAACACTGGAGTTCAAGTACACCTAGTCCTGCCACTTACCAGCTAGCAGGTTGGGCAATATACTCAATCTCTGCAATAAGAAGGAATCGTTGTTGGGTTGCAAGGCTTGAGATGGTTCTTAATATAATAATAGCAGCAAAAACTTATGTGGTGCTTACTATGTTCCAGGATCTATTCTAAGCACTTTCCAAGTGTACCTCATTTAGTAATCACAACAACCCACTTACATAGAACTCATATAGTGCCCCTAACACACTACGGGATAGGGACCTACCATGTTCATTGTACACACGGACACACAGAGACAAGAAGCCCAAACCGCTAGCCCAGGCCCCCTCCCCACACCGTGGAGCCAGAAAGTGAACTCCGGGCAGAGTGGACTCTTGACCATTGTTCCTTGTGGACCTTCTAAGAATGGAGCGAGGCTTGTGGATGTGGCCCCAAGTCAAGTCAAGGCTTTGCCACTTTGGTTAAGTGACACAGGCCAAGTTACTTGACCTCTTTGTGCTGTACCCGCTATTAAATATTGATGAACCTAAGAACAAGCTGGCTCCGTGGCGCAATGGATAGTGCTTTGGACTTCTAGAGTCTGGAGGCAACAGCCTCCAGAACAGTGTCCTCAAAGAACAGTGCCTGCCTCGAAGGACTGTTAAGAATCAAAATATGAAACTCTTAGGATTGTAGGGCACACGATAAGCTGTCAATGCATGTGAACATTGACATTACTTCCCTGCTGTCTTCATCAAAATCAGTGTCACAGTGTTAGCAACATTAGCCATGAGCATGTTAGAAACACAAATCTACTGAAACCAGCAGGTAGCATTGCTGTGAGTGGCCCCAGGAATCTGTGTTTTATTTAGCAAGCTTTCCAGGAGTCTTCTACATGCTACAGAGACTGCTTGCAGGGTATTGAGTTGCTTCCACTATTGTTCTCATCAAACTAAAGTAAAAAAAATGAATTCTCACTGGTGAAATCAGTGGTATTCAGGAAACGTGGATTGTCCACAACATTCTAGACACTGCCCATCCTTGCATGAGCAACCCCTAAGAACACAGAGAAGCCTGCCAGCCGCACCCTTAGGAAGGATTCCTATACAGCCCTGTGTCCTGCCCTCAGGTTACATTTCTCGTGGCCTGGTGCAGAGCAGAGAATAACAGAATCACGTCACTGGAATATTTTAGTTTCTGCCTGTGTAAACTTTTCATCCGAGGTGTGGCTAGACCAGCCAAAAAGGCAGAGAGCAAATATTTCATTTAATTCAAGGAGCAGATCTTACGAACCTTTTGTGCCTGTATGTTTAATGCAGCCCAGAATTTGATCTGAGATTTGCTTTCATTAGTAAGTAATGATAAGCTGTTACTAAGGCTGTAGGGGAGGAACTGACCTCACCCAGTGCCAACTTTCTCCAGCTATTTACCAAGGAGAATTCGTGAGATTTCGAGGTCAGTTCACAACATTAACCATTAAACAGGGCGGCTTCTGATCTCTCTTCACGTGCTCAACAGACACTGCAAGTGTTTACCAGGGCTGGGGACCGTTCCAAGAGCTTCACAGGACGCTACCTAACTGCTGTCATCCTTCCCATTTTAACATGAGGACACTGACACAGTGCGGCTAAGCAACTTAACCCCCGTGTCCACTAAGTGTCCAGCTGGGATGACAACCCAGGCAGGCAGAGGCATTGTCTAACCAGGACGCATCTATGTGTCTTCAGGAACTCTGTTTTAACAAGCAACGCTGTTGGAAACGAGCCCTTTATAGGTGCAAAGGAACAAGTGATGGTTTGGCTCCCATTAGGTAGGCGACCAAGGTTTACCCCACAGGAGAGCAGGGACAGCATTTCAGATTCCATAGCCGAACACACGATTCTACTGCCACTCTCCACCGTAAGCACACGGGAGGGGAAGGCCGCCTCCTTACCCTGGGGCGTCTCGTAGGTGAGCGTGGCCATCTGCACGAGCGGCGCGTCCTCGAAGGGCCGGTTGTACTGCGGGGAAGGAAGGGCTTCCCGTCAGGTCCGAGGCCCGCGAGCAGCCCGGGACTCGGGCCAGGGAGGCGCCAGCCAGCTCGAGGCTTGGTCTGGCCCGGGCGTCCCGAGCCCCCGCTCCGCCCCGGAGCCCCAGCCCTGCCTGCCCCGCTCGCTCGCCCTCCGAGCCCGGCCCCTCCCCGGCCCGCAGCCCCGGCCCCGGCCGCCCCTCCTCGCGGACGCCGCGGGCCGCACCTTCTCTATCAGCCGCTGCATGCGCTTCTGGAAGCGGCAGCGGCTCTCCTTGAGCTTCCGCAGCAGCAGCGCGTCCCGCCCCGGGACCTCGCCCGCCATGGCTCGCGGCAGACCCGGCCACGAACCGCGCAGCAACCCCGGGCGGCAGGTCCCCCGCGCGCCGCCGGCTCAAACAGGCGACTCCGCCCCTTCTGCCCTCTCTCGGCTTCCTATTGGCTGGCTCGGAGGATCCGGGCGCTGATTGGGCCTTTCAAACAGTTAGCCCTGCTCGCTCTCGGCCAATCCGCACCCGCGCGGCCGGCCCGGGGAGCTACAGGACGGAAGGGCGGGAGGGCGGAAGGGCGGGACTTAGAGCCCGGGCCCGCCGGGCGGGTGGGGACGCGGAAGGCCGGCGCTGATCCCGAGCTGCTCCCGCGCTTCTCAGCCTACAGTGCTGCGCGAGCATCCTGTGAAAACGCGAATACGGGTTATCTCCCCTTTGCGCGCTTGAGATACGTGCGGCCTGGAGATGTCTGGTCTCTGGGCCGACTCCGCGCCCGCCGCGCTGGAGAGACACCACCAGCCATCCTGGCTGCCACCGCGGAAGGAGGCAGCAAGGTGACGGTTCACTTAGAAGGGAAAAATAAGTCCCAGCAAATGGCCGACAAACATCACAGAATCCAGGCAAATAAGCTATTTTTGTTAACTGACAACACTTTTCCTCCCTGCATATTTCTGATTGCATACTCTATTTCCTCCTTGATAATATTATCTGGTAACATTTTCTCTACAGAGAATAGCAAGGCAATTCAGTCTTCAGTATGGTTGACGGAATTTATTTTGTGATTGACATTTTAGGAAAGTTTTATTCAGCATCAGCCCTTAGCCGTATTTGTGCGCTTGTGCCGATGTGATTGCCAAGGTGTATGATTAAAAATAAACCATTACTGAGCGCCAGGAGGTCCCTTAGAGGGGGCTCTTTACCTCCCATCAAGCTGTCCTGCAGAAATCTGGGGAGGGAAGCAGGGCGAGAGGAACTTATGGGCCCATGGAGTGTAAAGTGTCCAAAAAAGGTTGCCCTGCACCCAGAGACGTTCCGGCCAGATTCCCCTTCAAGATGCCCAGACTTCTGGGAGGACTGTTGACAGAGCTTTCAGCTGCCAGCCACTTCTGGGATTATTCATTTGCAGAGAGCCACCTCAGCCAGGGTCGCTCTGCCCCAGGGTGGCACAGATCCAGTGACTGATCCAGGTGGGAGTATGAAGGCTGTGCTATTTCACTGCAGTGGGGGACAACACTGAAGGGTCATTCTATTGACAGAGGTAAGCTGTCTAGTCCTGTTTCTTTCCTTCCCTTCCTCATGTGTTGCTTCTGCAGGGCACTCCCGTTTATTTATTTATTTTTCAGAGCCAGGATCTTGCTCTGTCGTCCAAGCTGGAGTACAGTGGCCTGATCATAGCTCACTGCAGCCTTGAACTCCTGGGCTCAGGCAATCCTCCTGCCTCAGCCTCCTGAGTAGCTGGGACCTACAGGTGCATGCCACCTACCTGCCTAATTTTTTTTTATTTTTAGTAGGGACAAGGTCTCACCATTTCCAAGGCTGGTCTCAAACTACTGGCCTCAAACGATCCTCCTGCCTCAGCCTACCAAAGTGCTGGGATTACAGGCGTGAGCTACTGTGCCTGGCCATGGCATTCTCTTATAAACAACCTGCACACTAACTCCCTCTCTGGTCTGCTTCCTGGAAAACCCAACCTTGCTGCAATCCAACCTACTGAATCTACACATTTAATTTGTAGCTTTGCTGATTTTCTCCGACAGACTGAGGAGTCGTCCTCCTCCTTCCTCAGCAGTGTTCAGAAATTTAACATGCTGTTCCTTTGACTGTTTTTCCACACATAATTTAGTTTTCAGACATTTAACTTGGCACATTTGGAGACTTGAGACCTTGGATAGGTTTTCCTTCTAGGTTTTGAACAATATTTTTGGTGACTGTCTAACAAGTGTGATAGTGCCACTTTTCAAAATTGGCCTCTCCCAGGGCTTGTTCCCCATTCCTGGAAAACCATTCCCAGGTTCCAGGGCTTCCCTTGCTGGCTTCACTGACAATCCAGGGATCTGCCTCTGTCCCAGGGGGGCTCATGGGCAGCTTCAGGGGGAAGATTTCTCAATCTCAAGTTCAAGTTGTGAAGTCCCAAAACATACCTGGTTTGGCCAACCCCTTCTGAGCCAGCCCTTTGTCCTTCTGGCCTGCTGGTCTTCTAGTCCACTCTGGTGTTCCCCATTTTATGGTCCAAAGTGGTGGCCCAGCTAAGGAAAGAGAAACTGCACCATGCTTCTAATCTGATGCTATTCACTACAACCCATCCCTGCTTGGTAGCCTAAACATGTGACCTCAGGAACCCAGACCTGCTAAGCAAACTCCTGGCCTACCACTTCCCACGATGTAGCAGGGAAGGATCACAAGTCAGCTCCTTCCCCAGCAGCAGAAGTTTCTGGGTGTAGCACCCGGGGTCTCACAGGGTTTCCAGGGATGATACCTGGGTGCTATAGCATCTCCCCTGGCTGTACCTGCACAGCGCCCTACCCTAACCATGCTAGAATTTCCAACTCTGGAAGGAGTGTTTAAATGTCTAGGAAATAGTTCTCATTGGAGTTATATTATGGCTGTTCTCTTGTGTATGAATTTTGCTCCAAATAAAATAGACGGGGATTTATTTGGCATAGAGTTGCCACGTAAATAATTTTATGTTGGAAAGGTGTGGAAAGTTTTTTCACCACGACTGTGGTTGGAGAAGCACAGCTTTTGGCAGGTCCCAGCGTTGCCATAGAAACTGCCATGTAACAGTGAGAACAGCAGCCTGGGATGAATCATGAACATCAGGCCCCACCTGTTAGGCTGCCAAGACAAGGGCTCACTCTTCTCAAACACAGAGGCTGGGAACTAGCTGGCAATAAGTTGACTTTCCACAAGGTGTCAGTCAAAGCTCATAACAAGTTTATTCTTTGATTTAATGAATGTACTTCATGGAGTCTATCTGAAGGAATTAAGGATGTTGGCAAACAATTAGCTGGAGAAGCTTTAGTGAAGCTAAACTCCAAGACTAGAAGGATGGTGAGAGTAAATGGTGATAGATACTTACCTGTGTTCCACCGACAACAATTTTGAAAAACTGTAATTATTGGCATCTAAAATGTATACTATCTTTTTAATATAAAAAGAGGTTATAAATATATACATGATATACCTGCATTTTAAAAATATACATAGTATATTTTAACAGTTTGAATGTGTATATATCAAAATATTTCAGAGTTATCTCTGGATGATGGTATGATAGATTATTTTAATATTAGTTTTCCTTAACTGCGTTTCCTAGAATGAGCATGTATTATGCAATTACAAGTATTCATTACTCATGCAATAAGAAACACTGAAAACCAATTGTCTTAGTTCATTTTGTTCTGCTATAATAATAGCTGAGACTGGCTAATTTATTTGTCACAATTCTGGAGACTGGGCAGTCCAAGATCGAGGGGGTGGCATCTGACAAGGGTCTTTTTGTTGTGTCAATCTATGGCAGAAGGCGGAAGGGCAAGAGAGGGCAGGAGAGAACAGGAGGGGGCCAGAATCATTCCTTGATAAGAAACCCACTCCCAAGATAATGACCCCACTGGCACGGTAACAGTATTAATACATTCACTCCACCCTTATGGCCTAATCACTTCTCATTCTCACCTCTCGACTCTGTTGCATTGGGGGTTAAGTTTTCAACACATGCTTTTTGGGGCACACATTTAACCCATAGCAACAATCATGGGTTTTTACCTCGGCTCTACAAGATCAGAGACCATTTATCCAAATGGACACACCTGGCTCCAAACTTGCTAACACTGCTGTCCTACAGTGGATATAACACACAGCTGACAGCAATATGTTCAGCTTTGTCTTTTTCATTTCAGATATTGAGGGTGGTGTTATCATTCTGTGACAGCTCTGGAGTTTCTACTGAGATCATTTCAAGGACCTCACTGAGAAGCATTCTAGGACATCCTCAGACCAGCAGCCGTGTTCACTGGGGCTCTCTGTCCAAACTCCACCTATCCTTCCTGCTGCCAGCTAAGTCAGCCTCGACACCAACCTGAGTTCTTACTAGTTTCATTGAGCTCTCAGTGCTGAATTTATTTTGTTACCCTAGGACGTATAACCATAGAAGTCTTTGTTTAAAGTAATTATAATATATCTAGGTCTTTGTATAAGATCATTAGACCTTCTGCTTTGGACAGAAAACATTTGGAAGATATCTTTGCTTACTCTCTTGCTGTTTGCTTTGCTTTTGTGTGTGTGTGTGTGTGTGTATGTGTGAAGTTGTATTTCAATTGCCTTTGTTTTTTCCTGGATTCCTTGTGTCTATTGATTGTATAAAGGAGTGTTCTATAAGCGACAGAGAAATATATAAGGTGATTACTCTCTGTTCCAATTTAATCTAGTCTTGAAGACAAATGATTGGAGGTCCGTTAGACTAGTGACAAATTTGTGAAAAGGCAATTAGTCAAACTTAGCTTTGGGTGCCCTACAAAACCTTCATGATGTCACTTACTGTCTTGTCAACTTGTGAAAGAAGGTCCCTTAGCTCAGTCTATGTTTTTAGGGTAAACAATTGTTGGGTCATTGACTGTCCAGCTGAGTTTTAGCTTCTGCTTGGTCAGGAAACCTGAGACGCCATCCATGAGCACGTGCTGGACTGACCATCGCGACCCATCTTCCTTGTGTGGGTTTGTCCATATCAAAGTCTCCAACTCCTACAACAAATTCTTCTTCCTATATAAAATCTCACTGTGATCTTAACTCTTGTACTTTTTTTAGGCAAGTGGCAAAAAATGATGACCGTTTTAAGGACAGTTTGCTGTGTTAAAATCAATAAGTTCATGTGTTTAAGAGAAACTGTAGAAAAATCAGGAGACAAAGACACCAACTTTTCAATAGTCAGCTTCTTTACTTGGTGTGCTGGGGCCTAAAACACAATTTGTCCAAGGATGCTCTAACCTTCTGAGACCTGTCCTGCTTGGATCTACGCAGCTTTGTCTACGCTTTTCACGTACAGCCCTTCTGGTCCTTCGGTTCTTTCCTCCGATCTAATGAGCTATCATTGCCTTAGGTTTTCGCAGGAAAAGAACATTCATGTAACTGTGCCGGATCAGAAGGAATGGAATTTAAAACCTGATCTAGAGCTGAATCAAGAACTTCGTCTGTTCAGGCTGCTGTAACAGATTACTGTAGACTGAGTGGCTCATGAACAACAGAAATTTATTTCTCACAGTTCTGGAGGCTGGGGAAGTCCAAGATCAAGGTGCTGGCAAGGTAGGTTTCATTCTGAGGCCTCTTGTTTTTGCTTGTAGGTGGCCATGTACTCACATGACCTCTTCTTTGTGCAGGTGGGGAGAGGGAAAGAAAGTGCAAGACAGCAAGCTCTCTGCTGTCTCTTAAGGACATTAACCCTACCGATCAGGGCCCCATCAGTATGACTTCATTGTACCTTAATTGTCTCCTACAGGCCCTGTTTCCAAATATAGTCACACTAAGGGTTAGGGCTTCAACATATAAACTTTGTTCGTAGCAGTGCTATACATAAGGATTTTGTTAGATTTCAGGAAGATGGACAGACATTTGCAACAGGAGCTTTTTTACATACTATTGTCCTGGATGACTGCATCTGTATAAACTGGTTCACCTAATTTTAGACCCTGAAATGGGGAAAGTGGTTAAAAACCAGAGGCTAGAAAAGAAAAGACTTAAATTATCTATCTGAAAATTAAAAAAAAAAAAAATTCCTAGAGTCAGAAACAAAAAACAGAAAACCCATTAAGGCCATTTTAGAAGCCTTTCCCTTAAAAGCAAATTGGACAAAGATTCAAAATTGTAATTAAGTAAACACAAATTAACAGGAGATTTTAAAATTAGATTTCAGGAACCTTTTGAACAGTGTTCTAGGCTATGATCAACAGCTGAAAATGGGCTCAAATTTTAACTATGAGCCTTAAATGGAAAAAAAAAATTATAATAGAAAATTGTGAATTTAGAGGATCCCCAATATATAACTGAGCATTTTCCATAGAGCCCTAGAAAGAAAAGAAGCAAGAAAGGAAAATAAATATATAACTCTCTAAAGAAAACAACTGGCCTCCAAAATAACAACAGAATATAAGGTCCTGTGTATTCTCTAAGAATCAAGATGGTATAAATAAGGCACCAGTAGACTTCAAGGAGGAAGGTCATTGGAAGAGCCAGAGCCTTATATTGACTGAGAAACAGGGAGGATAGTTCAAAGTCTGTACAATGGTACCACTCTCAGAGAGGCATTAGCACCCTGAAAATCCCTGTCCTTTCTCTAATCTCCTAAAGAGAATTGTCTATAAATGTAGACAGACAGCAATACAGCTCTATTTTTGATATATGTGTGGCACTGGAGCTACAATAAGTCCCACTGCCATAGAACATCATCCCCTTCAGAGTTAAATTTTAAGTTGCCTGGAAAGAAAAACAGAGGAAAATTGACTGGCAGCAAGTGAAAAAGAGAAAAAAGAGAAATTTGATCTTAATCTAAAAATGTCTGGTTGTGTCAGATTTTCAAAGAAGATAATTAAAGACAAACTTGAGGTATGCAGTAAATTTTAGCAAGGCTTGAGGGAAAAATGAACTTTCTTTATCTTAACTCACTAAAACCATTCCGGTTGTGTAAGTTTGTGATAATACCTAGCTTTTTCCCAAGTTCTAACATGATATCATCCTAAGAATACTCTTTTTTTTTTTCCTTCTAGGACACGACCTTTATGTATTAGAGTTCTCCAAAGACACAGAACCTGTATGATAGAGAGATAGAAATTTATTGTGAGAGCTGGCTCATGAGGTTACCATGATCTGCCGTCTGGAAGCTGGAGGTCCAGGACAGCCCATGCTGTAGTTTCAGTCCACACTCCAAGGCCTGAGGATGAGGAGGGTGAGTGGCATCAGAGAGAAAAGGCTGGAGAGCCCTGAGCTCCAGTGTAAGGGCAGGAGAAGATAGATGTTCCAGCTCAGGCAGAAAGAGCAAACTCATCCTTCCTCCACCTGTTTTTTCTACTTTGTGGTCCTTGACAGATTGGAAGGTGCCCCCACACACTGGTGAGGGTGATTTTCTTCACTCAGTCTGCCTATTCAAATGCTGCCAGAAACACCCTCATAAACACACCCAGAAATAATGTTTCACCAGCTATCTGGGCACCCATTAGCCCAGTCAAGTTGACACATAAAATTAACCATCACATTCTACAATATTCAATAGGTAGAATTTTCTTTGCCAGTGGAGCCACCAGAGAAAATGTACTATGGGAAGATTATTTTAGAAATTAAAAAAAAAGTATCTACATATTATTAGATTTTAACTGATCCAGACATTAGTGTTTCCATACTATGAGCACTTCAAAAAATAAGCAAAGAATAAGCCATGGGCCCATAATCATTATAGGCAAAATGCTCCATGGACCATAGAGCAGTTAATCTGAGCAGAGCCCATAAGTGTGCAGATGTATTCTCCCCAGATTATTATAATTTCTTGCGTGTTCATGAGAGAGTAGGCTATGCTGCAGGGCTGACAGCTTGAACTACGTTGAGATGGCTCTAAGTATGAAGTACACACTGGATTTTGAAGTCATAGTATGTAAAAATGAATGAAACATAGCTCATTAATAATTTTCAACATTGGCTAAATGTTGGGCTGTCAATATTTTAGATAAATTGTGTCAAATAAAATGTTTAAAATGTCTTCACCTATTTCGTTTTACCTTTTAAAAATGTGGATATTAAAATTTTTAAATTTCGTGTGTGGCTCACATCCTACTTTAGTGGACAGTGCTGTTTTGGGGAGTATTACCCCAGTGACACGGGACACATCAAAAACTCAGTGTCCTTTTTAGCCTATCCCTTGATCCCTTGTAGCATAATGTGCACCCAAGGCTTAGCCTTGCATATCCAAGCAATTACAGGCCTCCACTAAATTAGGGCATCTTTAGGTCTTGTACTAAGATTACCTTTAAATCTGACATTAACATATGTAGAAAATCCCTATTGCTAATAGAAACCACCTAATATTCTTCTGCTAATTAATTAATTATGAATGATTGTTACTCTCCTCTTTGCATATTACCATATTCTCATGTAACACACTTAACTCAGCAACCTTACCCAGTGAAGCCGAATCTCATACTTGTGTTCTGTTACTTCAAAAAAGATCCGTGCCCTCAACCAATCTTTGAGTAATTCAACACGAAATCCTGATTTAAAGCTTTTTTCCCATGTTATCTCACAAACGAATAAAGGGGGATGATACCAGGCAGGCTAGGTGATAATTGCTTTTCTTGCCCAGTGCTAGGTTTTAGTAGAGGCAATCGTTCCAACTGTATAATGCAGTTCTCCTAAGCCATTGCTTGTGAATAAACGTGAAGGACAATTTGAAGTCAATTTGAAGGACTGGTTGCCTTGCAAACTCTTAGAAAGACCTAAATAATAGCCATGTCTATCATTAATGCCACTGATGTGGATTTGTAGCATAAAGTGAATTTGATCAAGCCCCTTTAAATTTCTTAGCCCAAATAGTTATGGGTAATAGAACAACATTGCATTTTATTTTGGCCAATTAAAAGAGAGGCCAGGCCATTGCCAAGACTTCCTGCTAGATCCAGACTAACTCTGTGACTTGGACTGATGTCGCTCAGAGTTAAAAGAAAGGCAATGTGAGGTATCTATGATCTACTTAGAAAGTTGTTGATATTTCTTAGGAGATCTCTCAGTCCTTCTTAAAATATTTGTATGCATTGCATGTATCATATGTATTTATTCTTAAAATATTTCTAGCTGAGTAAATCCCCTCCCCTTATTCCCTTCCTGAGCAGTGTTAAGGATATTCTTGACCTTTGCTTTTTCCAGAAACATTTTATAACCAGCTTGTTAGTTTCACAAAGCTCTGTTGACATTTTGATTAGAATTACTTTGAATTTATAGATCAATTGGGGAAAATTGACATTTTTATGATACCGAGTTTTCTAATTCATTAGCATGGCGTATCTTTCCCATAATTTAGGTCATCTTTAATATCTTTCAAAAATATAAAGAAAATATATTTTTAATAATATGAATACATAGAAATGAAATATTTCTTTATGACAAAATGCCCAAGACAGATTTAATAGATAAACAACAAAATGGAGAAAGTAGTGCATTATATATTACAAAAGGCTAGTAATAAGAACATACGAGGAGGAACATGAAAACCCCAAAAGGGAAAAGAGGAAAATTCATAAATTGGCATCAATAAAAGATGGAATATAAATGGCCCATAAACATATACAATTTTCTGCCTTGAAAACTAAATTAAAAGCTATGAATCATCATTTAAAACCTATCAAATAAGTAAAGATAAAGAACAATGACAAATGTTACGAGGGCGTGAAGAGGTGAATATTTTCTTATACTTCAGAAAAGCATAAATTTGTACAGTGTTTCCAGAGGTCAATTTGGTGGTATGTAGAAAGAGCCTTTAAAACGTGTCTATGCTTTGATTTAATGAGTCTGCTTTTTGAAATCTATCGTAAGTAACTAAGGATGCCGGCAAGGATTTAGCTGAGGAGCGTTAGTGAAGCACTGTTTATCGTGCCCAGGCCTGGACGGGTGGCAGAGTAAAGGGCGATACGTATCTGTGTTCAATTAACAGCAATTTTGAAGAACTGTATTTATTGGCATCTAGCAAGTATATGATCTTTTTGATATAAAAGGGTATTCTGAACATGTGCATTACATATATATCAGCAGCTAAAGATCTACAGTATGTGTTTCAAAAGTTTGAGTATGTGTACAGTGAAACGTTTCCAGGGTTATCTCTGGATGATGGTACCATGGATTATTTTTAATATTAGTTTTCCTTAGCTACATTTTCTAGAATGGGCATGTAGTATGCAATTATGGGAGTGCATTACTCATGTAATAAGTAACAGAGAAGACCAATCATGAGTGTTCTGCCTTGCCTCTACAAAACTAGAGACCTTTTAGCCAAGTAAGACACGCAGGGCTCCAAACATCCTAAAACCTCTGTCATACGGCCGGACAATGTTTTGTCATCATTATACTTCGCCTCTCAGCTTTTACCCAGAATTTTTTTTTTTTTTTTCCCCTAGGAAAAATAGGGCTGCAGTTCTCTTTGGTGATGTTCTTGCCCCAGTTTCATGTGGTGGGGAATTGCTTTTTATTCTTCACCTTAGGCTTTTTGTAAAAGAAATACACTTTTAGGGTCATGATTAATGTGTTTTAATGGGATATCCATTTTGAAAATCAATGAAAAGAGTTTACATTAAAAAGAGAAGGCAGTTAGATTGATTCAGATGACCTATTTTTAATCAACCCCATTATTCATGGATCTGAAAACTCTCAGGACAGCTTTCTCTGGAGATTCAGGGATCAGCCCTTCTGTTATTATGTGTGAATAATTTTAAAGCAGGAGCCATCAGGTTAATTGATAATTTGCTAAACCATTTTTTTAAATATCCCACCTTAGAAATGCTCCAGGACGCCACCCCTTTCTTTCATCGTCCCTTCGAAGTTCCGTCTCTCTCTCCTCCCATGGTTTCCTGGGCTAAGTTCTAAAGCACAGAAGACATTATGTTCTGTTTCTTGAAAAGTTTTGGTGCATCTAGTCCTAGAATTAGCTTTTAAGTTAATAGTGTTATAACTTCTTTATCTTTTTATACTCAACTATTTTCACTATTGCTTCTAATGTTCTTATCTCTTGTAAGAAATTCTCTGTGTCTCTCTCATTTGTCAAAATTATTTCTTACCATCATTATAAAATGCACAGATTTTAGGTTCTTTAGGAATTTGCACTTAACTTTCTTATCTTCTACCTTATAAATGTTTTTCTTATACCTCAGACGTTTTTCTATTGCTGAATGGAATATATATTTGAGAACCCTTTATGAATTTTCTTAATTCTATAGTTTTGGAAGTATTTCACAGAAAAGAAGTAATAATTTCCCATTTCCATACCTACTTATTTCTCCAGTTCCAAAGGAGTATTTGTACCACATACCTGGATTTATTATGAAAATGTTATGTTCTCCATTTGCAGCCATCCCTCTGAAATTATTAATATAATTAGCCACATAAAAATGTCTCTTCTACCAGAAGCGGTCGGTAGTTGTTTGCTGTAAGTAGCATTGCGCCTGATGGTCTCTGATCGTCTCTGAAGGAATGCGGGCCCCTTTTGCTCACAAGAGTCTGGAGTTGAAGCCAGTGTGCTTAAGAACGTGTACGTGCAAACCAAGACCAAGCCAACGGCAGTCGTGAAGGTGGTGATGGCAACAGCTTTCCCTCAGCATGGTTCCAGCTGTGTGCCCTGGGCTTACAGTGCCCCGGGCTGGGACACCACGTATGTTATGTCCCTTCACCCCCGCGACAGTTCTGCAAGGCTGACATTGTTACTACTCACATTTTACAGAGTGAAAAATGAGGCTGGAGGGGTGTGGAGATGTAACGTGTACAGGGCCAGCCGCAGAATAACTAGTAGAGCTGGAACTGGACATCGAATAGATGAGCTTCAGGGCCCAAGCACCTGTAACCTGTAGGTACTTGTATAGATCAGTTCACCTGGGTGTGAAGTCTCTCACCTGTCACCATTAAAAAAAAAATTTAGACCAACCGTGTTAGAAGAAGGAGAATTATCTCCTATCATCTCTGCAGAAAATAATATTATCTGCTTGTTGGCATATGAAGAAATGATCAAAGAGTATTAGGGGAAAAAAGAAGGAAAAGTGTAGCGGAGAGGAGCATGGAGCTGTGAATGGATTAGAACACTGGGATTTTCTGATATTATAGTGCTTGTAAACTTTCAGAGACTTTGTAACCTGTTGTGATTTCTTTTTTCAGTACGCATCAGTTGTCCTCCACTGAGGGCGGTTTTGCTTCCTCATGTGCGCTACTAACTCCTCATGGCCGCAGGTGAGGGACGCTGTTAAACATCCTGCGCTTCCCGGGACAACCCTCCACAACAAAGAATTTTCTGGCCCAATTATCTGTTCTAGTGCTGAGATTGAGAAACTGTTCTAAATAAACTTTTATATCTGACTTTATAGTTTTATAAGCTTCAAGCCCCACAAAACCTGAGTATGATGTGGTGTAATGGCTGAGGGCTCTTGCCTTGACTGGGCTCCACTTTTGCTTACACCGCTCTGTAACCTGGGACCAACTACGTAACCTCTGTCAGCCTCAGTGTCCACATCTGTAAAATGGGAACGACAATACTTATTTCTGAGGTTGCTGTGTGGGTCTACATCTTCGGGTATGTTTTCAGTCTGTCTATTCTACTTCAGAGTCTATTGCGGAAACACTAGCACCCCACTTTGATTATTTAGTTTTGTAAAGAAAAACATTCGTTAGTAAGACTTTTGTAAAAATTATTGTGAAAATTAATATTCAGAATTTCTTCCAAGATAAGTTTGGACTCATAACCAACTACCTTAAGCACGTCATTTCACTAGTTTCCCTTCCCCAGGGAGAGGCTGCTCAAAGTGGTGCTCACTGCTTCTAGTAGCCATGACATTAAGCCACTGGTCCGTCATGGTGTCTGTCACTTCTCTAGCCTCACCTTGATCAAGGGCCCAAAGTTGGCCCTTCACCATCTTGCTTATGATCTGACAGCGATATGCAATGATGAAGGAAAGACAGAACTTGAATAAAAACATTTAAGGGGAAAAGATGTAGCATGTTGACTTTCTGAAAGGCCAAAGAACGATAACATCTGCTTATTACGAGAGTGTCTTGAGAAAGTTACACAGAGCTTTAGCGGCAGAATGCTCTGGAAATCTTCACCAGAGAGTCTTCCACCACGACCGTGCTCCTGCTCACTCCTCTCACCAGACAAGGACAATTTTGCGAGAGAGTTCCGGTGGGAAATCTTCAGGCATCCACCTTACAGTCCTGAGTTGGCTCCTTTCGACTCCTTTTTGTTTCCTAATCTTAAAAAACCTTTAAAGGGCACCCATTTTTCTTTTAATAATGTAAAAGAGACAGCATTGGCATGGTTAAATTCCCGGGACCCTCACTTTTTGGGGATAGACCAATTGTCGCGTATAGAAGTGTCTTGAACTTGATGCAGCTTATGTTGAGAAATAGAGTTTACATTTTTATTTTTATCTCTTAATTCCCTTTTCCCACAAACCCTATGACATCCCCTCATACATACAGCATATTGCGAATGTGTGAATAGGCGGGCAGGATTAATTCGTGGGTAGAGAATTGCTGGGCCAAAGGGCATATCCGATAATATTTGATGGATGTTGCCAAACTGCCCACCCTGGAGGGCAGGGGGTCCATCTATCCACCAATTGATAGTCCTGTAAGTGGTGTTCTCCTCGACACAATGTGTTATCAGAATCGTTGCTCTTTGCTACTCCGATAGGTAAACTCTTATTTCAGTTTTTCTTATTATGTTGAGCATATTTTTATAGGTTTAATAGCCATTGTTTATTTTTTTTTCTGTAAGCTGTCCTTTTTTGTCCTTTGTCCATTATGGACTCTTCTCAGGGTATCAATGGGCCTCACGGCTGCTCCGATTGAATGACAGTGCCTTGGCTGATGTCATGGGACTGGGAGGTGAATCCCAGGGTAATGCGCTTCCTGCAGCTGGTGGTAAAATGAGCCATAACAATAACACTGCTCATCCCTCGAGCAGAGACGGTGCTGGTCAGCTTACATACAGTGTATCCTTCCACTGTCCTAACAAAGGAGACACACACCTGTATTGAAGTCCTAATTCTGCAGCTTGCAACCAAGGCCATCTTGGTCAATATATCTGAGCCTCAGTTATGTCATCTGTAAAATGGGAATAGTACCTCCTCGGAGAGTTATGGGGATTAGATAAAACGAGCTAGGTAGAAGCACCTGGCACAGTGCTTGGCATAAGTGCGATGGTGGCTAAGGAATGTTGGTTTCCTACCCATGCCAGTGCGGGGCTGGGTGCGAGTGGGAGTGACCGTGGATGGGGCTCTGGGGCAGGTAGGCAGGAAAGGAAGCAGGTGGAGGCACCTTCTTTCAATGAACATCCCAAATCTGATGGTTTTTCTGAGGTCTGGAAAGAACTACCAACTTATTTCAGAGAATAAGTCTTGGATCTAGCTTTATAGTTTTAAGAGGCCAAAGAGAAGTCAAATAAGTATTAATGCAAGTATGAAGGCAGAGAGATTTCTAAATGGTTCTGGAAGAGGGACTTTGGCTAAATTACTTTCCTTCTCTGCTTTTTGGAGGGCAGTGGTTTTGCATTTTCCAGGTGCCTGCTTTGTGCTGTCGGTCACGGCTTTTACAGCAACCTACTGTGCTGCCAGCAGAGCCTAATGGATCAGTGTGCCCCGGAGAGGTCCGACAGTGCCACACTGCTTGGCCACAACTTGGAAATGGCCGTGAGCAGGATCGTCACCTTTAGGGTTGTGGCTTCTCTCTTTACCGGAGGGTAAGGCTTTTACTAACCTTTCTGATAGCTTGAGGATTACAGTGAGGAACTTTCTAAGCAACTCTGTTTCCTAGGGTTGAAATTCCCTCAAGCCACTGATCTATGGAAGAGTTTAGGTTCAGCTCCAAGTCCCATTTATGCTGGGACATTTTGATGTCTACTTCTTCTTTAACTGAATACAAATCTTAGAGAAGGGAGAATGTCTGTTAATGTCACAGAGTGGGTCATTTGATGGGAAACTGCCATCCTGAAAGGTGGGCTCCTACATCCCGCTGCTAGGAAGAGCAGGTAACGAGGGACATCCCTTCGTCGTTTGCAGAACCTGTCGCAGGTTCGGAGGGGAGCCCGTGACTTCGCCAGACCACCTGCGAGAAGCTCCGTTGCTATAATCCTCACCCACATTGATCTCACCTACAATCCCACTGCATCGGACACGCGGGTGAGAACGTTCTGGAACATGACTTCCCTGAAGCTGCAGCCACGTACAGCTCTCAGAGTTTATGATGACAGGAGACCCGGATAAATGATCCTTCCGTCTTCCTGCTCATTGCAGGGAGCGAGTGGTGGCCAGCACCACCACTGGAATGACAGAGACAATAGTGGTGACAATGAGTGTACTCTTTGGGAGTTAAGTCTTTTCCCTCTTTAATGCAAGATGTATCATTCCCGGGGACCGCACACAGCACCCACGTGCAGCTGACGAAATAGTCATAAGGCAAACACCCCTGGAACTCCACAGAGGTCAAGGAAAGGGGTGTGGGCTGCACCCCAGAAACTCACCGTGTGCCCCCTGCTTGAGGTGACCCCTGTTCCGGCTGCGATGAGAGCACCCCCACTCTCCGTTAATTTCGCAGTGTGTGAATGCGTCCCGCAGTGATGCGGCTTGTCTTGCCTGTTTTTGAGCTGCGCACACAATAACACGGAAACCTGTCGCATGTTTCCTTCGTAGCGTGCTGCAGTCTCGGCTTGGTCTCCCGGGGAGAGGACTCTGAGATGGAGCTTAACACAGGATGTTCATTTGTGAGCGCATTCGGGATCCAACCCTGAGGAAGGGGAGGCTAGCAGTGGGAGTGGGCAGAGGGAGAAGTCGGGCTGAGATGGAGACCCAGCCTCGACCAACAGGGGCCTCCGGAGCTGGACGGTTCTCCAGACTGTCCACCAAGACGGCCAGGCCTTTCGAGGCCTGCATCGATGAGACATTGGGTTGGGCCACCCTACGAAGGGGCGCGACCTTGGGCCAGGGACTGTCTTTAGCTGAAGCATTTCCTGAAGGGGCTGCAGCCGGAGGCGCCTGTGCTCTCAGCAGCTGGGCAGATGCTCGGCATCCGGGCGGGCTTCTCCATGCACATGGGAAGCTGTGTTTAGGCCACAATGCAATCAAGGGGCTGGGGAAATGTTTTGATTTCTTTTGGGGATCAGAAGAAAAAAATACATGTAGCCTAGCCTGGATTATATTAACTTTTATACAATGCAGGCATAAAACTATAATTTTTTTTATGTATTTGTGTTTTATTATGGAATAAGGAGCCCACAAAGGCAAAAGTGTGAGGGCTCGTGTTAGTCCTAACGTAGCTCAGTGAGTCTCTTGTTGGAAGGCAGCATCCTTCACAATCACTGAGTGTGGCATTTGATTTTGGCACCAGATTATTATTTGTATTTTGCTAAGAAATTTTCTTTCTCTCCTTCCTATTTTACTAAATATTTTTTTTTTTTTTTTTTTTTGAGACAGAGTCTCGCTTTCTTGCCTAGGCTAGAGTGAGTGCTGTGGCGTCAGCCTAGCTCACAGCAACCTCAAACTCCTGGGCTCAAGCAATCCTGCTGCCTCAGCCTCCCGCGTAGCTGGGACTACAAGCACGAGCCACCATGCCCGGCTGATTTTTATATTATATATATTAGTTGGCCAATTAATTTCTTTCTATTTTTATGGTAGAGACGGGGTCTCGCTCAGGCTGGTTTTGAACTCCTGACCTTGAGCAATCCGCCCGCCTCGGCCTCCCAAAGTGCTAGGATTACAGGCGTGAGCCACCGCGCCCGGCCTTACTAAATATTTTGATCTTTAATTTTATCAACTGCCATCGTGGCACCTATCAATAGGATCATATTGTTTTTCCGCTTTGCGTGTCTAGCATTACAAACCATCTGCATTAATTTCCCAATGCTAAATAATCCTTGTTCAGGTCTCTGTTGTCTTAGCAACTGCTTGCTTGGTCTGTGGGCTTTGAAACAATTTCAATAGGATCAACATTTGTTTAGCAAAATTGATAAAACTTTCTGATAAAGCTTCTGTGAGATTTGAGACACGTTTAACACACAGTAAAAGTCTCCTGACTTATCCTTTCAAGTTCAGTAGTCTACGTGAGCATTTCCAAAACTGTGATTCATTTCTTTTTTTTTTTTTTTTTTTTGTAAAAAGTTCTTGAAACAGTTTCCCTGGCTGGAAACCCTGGTTTAAACTAAGTTAAATCACTTTCTGTACAAGATTCTCAGAGCATTCATATGCTAATTGCATCTTCGAGAGGGACTGACATGTTTATCATTTCTCAAACTTTGCAAGACCTTCACGTCCTGCATTACACAATCTAAAGAATAATATGAAATATCCATTTTTTTCCTCTTCCCTAGCTGCCGGGGTATAGTTTTATGTCTTCTTGTCAGCATGCCAACTCCTGTCTCAAAATTTAATTTGCAACTTTTTTTTTTTATTGTTTGGCTGGAAACCATATAATAAGATTTGTTAGAAATGTGTAAAAAATAATCACACATAGATTCTTTACAGTCTTTGTGAGAGTCTGAGGGATCCTTTATGAGTAAAGTGGTTTCTGTACATCCATAATATAATTCCCACTTTGGCTGCTGAGGAGTAGGTTTTGCGTCCTCCTGGCTTCGTGGGCACATTCTCGGCTGGATCTGTCTGATGAACTTGCCTATAGCCATGCAGCTGTTAAGATTGATATTAATTATAACTAAATACAATTAAGATTCTAGTTAGTTGTTCACACCGGCCACACTTCAAGGGCTCAGTAGTCAAATAGGGCCAGCGGCTACTACATAGGATGGAGCAGACGGGGACAATCCACTGTCACAGGAATTCCACTGGACGGCGCTGTGCCACATTGTTGATTGTGACAGACCACAGAGGAATCTAGATCTCATCTCCAGATCCTTGATTATATCTGCAAAGACCATTTTTCCAAATGAGGTCATATTCACAGGTTCCAGGAGACATATCTCTATGGGGAGCCCACCGTTCAACTCACTCCACAGGTCCTAGAATGGGGTTTTGGAACTGAAGCACTCAACTCCAGGCTGGCAGTAAGAACCCTGTCCCAAGCCAGGCACAAAGTGGAGGTCCAATTATTGCCACTTCCTCTGGTGGGGAACGGGACGGCAGAGTGGTAGAAGGGAGTGCATTAGCTGTGCAATGTTTCAGGCAGTTGGGAACTAGGGAGGCGCAGTAGTTCTAAGGACAGTGGGGTTGGGTGTCTACGCTAAGCTTGATTAATGCTTTGGGATGTAGATAACAAAAAGCTGAGTGCAGAGGCTTTCTTGGTAGCAAGAAAGAAGCTCATCTCCTGCAGGAGGAAGGCAGGGAGGCCTGAGGACCAGGTCCATGACTGAATGCTCAGCATGGAGCTTCCGAGAAGGTTGAGTTCCTGAATAAGGCAGGTCTTCTATGCCAAGGGCAGGGTCCTGGCTGGGAAATAACAGGACCCTGACACATGGGATGGGAATGGCTAGGCCGGGATCTCCAGAAATCTGGGGTTCCCAGAGCCTCCAGCAACAGCCCACTCTTCCTCCTGAGCTAGCATCCTCGCCCTGCCACACTGGGAGGTGATACAGAGACTTCATCAATACAACATGTGTCCCTCTGTGGCTGCTTCCACCTGCTCCTGGCCACTTGGCTACAGGTAAGGATAAGTCACAACAAACCCAGAAGGAATGCACTGGGTCTCCTGCAAAGCTGCAGCACCAAGGCAGCTGTGATACTGACAAAACAACACGGACTTTCTATTTAGGTGAAGAACAAGACAAGGTTGTGTCTTAATAACCACTATAACTCAATATTATCCTCAAGAGCTGTCCAGCATACTAAGTATAAAAAAGGATGAGTTTGAACATCAGAAAAAAATAACATACATGATTTGCAGATTGTCTACTGAGAAAACTCAAGAGAATAAATCAATGGAGAAACAATTGGAATTAATTAAGGAGCTTATTAGGTGGTTGATATGAAAAAATTAAATACATAAATCGAATTCTCTAGTTTTCCCACCTATCAACAGTAACTATAGGAAAAATAGGAAAACAGAAATACAAATAAAAAGAAATATTTAGAGTATATATGATTGTAAGTACAACATTTTTCTGAGGGACATAAAAGATTTTAAAAAATTGAGAGATCGATCATGTTCTTGAATGGCAAGACAAAATACAGTATTGTAAAAATGCTAATTCAGAATTACTGATTTAATTGGTCAATTAAATATTTAACTATAGCCTTTTGTTTTTAATAACTGACTCATTAATTGTAAAAAGTCAGTCAAGTAATGTAGGAAAAAAGTGCAAAAGGAAAAGAAATAATGAGCTGAATAGTACCACTTGGAAATGACCATACTTTCAGATGGGTCTCTCCGGAAATAACACATGTAGATCTATGTTCGCAAGTTTACATTAAGAGAATGATACTAAACTCTGTGTGTCAGGACTTGTACTTTTCATTCAATAAAATTTCTGGACATTTTCAAGGTCGAACAAGTATACAAGCGCATCATCATAGCAACCGCTTGGGAAGTACCAACATTTACATAACTGGTTCCTCACTCTGGGCCAGTCTTGTCATTCTTCTCTATAATTCAAAATGCTACAAACAAACATACTGAATACTTTATACATTTAACATAATCCCAATAAATATTCTAACAGATTTTCTGCATTTATAAAAGGAATTCTAAAGTACATGTGGAAGTATAAGTGTATGAGATTGGGCAGTAAATTTTTGAAAGAACACTGTGGGATATTTGTTCTATGAGATGTCAAAATACTTTATGAAACTATAATGATCAGAACATAAATAGACCAACCAAGTTTCAGAAGCAAAGCAATGTGACTAGGAAAAAAGGGAGTTAGGGTCCAATCTCTCACTGTAAGCAAAAGATAAATTTCAAATGAAGTAAAATATATTAGGATAAATTATAGGTGATCATTAATATAATTTTGGGGAGTTAAAAACTTTCTAAGCCTGACATTAAAGGTCAAAACTATAAAGAAAAAATGAAGTAGATTTTATATTAATAAAAGAAATTGAGAACACATGTACATAAAACATAATTTTTTAATATAGAAGAGCATTGTTTATTAGAAATACAATGTGAACCATCAATGTGAGCCACATATATAATTTAATTGTTTATAAATGCATTAAAAAGTGAAAATAATGTGAAATTAATTTCAACAATATATTTTATTTAATTCAATGTATCTAAAATATTATTTCAACATGTAATCAATACTAAAAATAATTAATGGGAAATTTTACATGCTAAGTCCTTGAAACCTCATGTGTATTTTATTTATTACAGACCATCTCAAGTAGGATCAGCCATATTTCAAGTCTCACCAGCCACATGTGGCTAGAGGTACTGTCTTAGACAACATAGATACAGACTATTAAAAATAAAAGCCAAATGAAAACTTGAAGAGGTAAGGTATTTACTTTGTGCATATATGTGTGTCTATGTCTTTTTGTGAAAAGGGTTTATAGCCTTAATGTATAAAGAGTTCTCATGAATCAATAATCATAGGCAAGCTGGCCAGTAGAAAAATGGGCCGAGGATGAGAACAGGCCATTCACAAAAGAATCAACAAACCTACAAAATAGGTTCAGGCACTAGTCATCAAACAGTGTACATCGAAATACAATAAAATATTCAAACCCAACTACAACAAAAAAAAAAAAAAAAAAAAAAAGAAATACAATAAAATAGGTAGCCTTACCTATCAAACTGTGAAATGTTACAAAACGACCCCTAAATTCCTGTGTTGGTAAGAGGAGGATGACACGAACACGTGTATGCACTGCTACTGGGAACGTAACTAGGTACAGCCCTTCTGGATGGGAGTCTGTATCAAAGGCCTTAACACGTTTCCCTTTCAAGTAGAAATTTTACTTGCAGTGACTTATCCTGCGGAGGTGTATCCGTTTGCTGCTGTAACAAAATGCCACACACAGGGCAGCTTTAAAAAACAGGAATTTGTTGGCCCACAGTTCTGGAAGCTGGAAGTCCAAGATCAAGGTGTCAACAGAGCTGGATCCTTCTGGGGGCTCCCAGGAAGTGTCCGCTCCATGCCCCTCCCTTAGCTTCTGGCGGTTTGCTGGCAGCCTTTGGCCTTGCCTGGCTTGTCCCAGCATCGCCCAGTCTCTGCCTTCATCTGCGCTTGTCTGTCTCCAAATTTCCCCTCTTTTTTTTTTTTTTCCCCCGAGGCAAAGTCTCGCTTTGTTGCCCAGGCTAGAGTGAGTGCCATGGCGTCGGCCTAGCTCACAGCAACCTCAAACTCCCGGGCTCAAACAATCCTCCTGCCTCAGCCTCCCAAGTAGCTGGGACTACAGGCATGCGCCACCATGCCGGCTAATTTTTTCTATATATATTAGTTGGCCAATTAATTTCTTTGTATTTATAGTAGAGACGGGGGGGGGGGGTCTCACTCTTGCTCAGGCTGGTTTCGAACTCCTGACCTCACGCAATCCGCCTGCCTTGGCCTCCCAGAGTGCTAGGATTACAGGCGTGAGCCACCGCGCCCAGCCTCTCCTCCTTTTTTTAATTGACACCAGCCATATTAGATTAGAGCCCACTCACTCCAGTGGGACTCTGTCTTAACTAATTACATCTGTAACAACCCTATTTCCAAATAAGATCACTTTCTAAGGTACTAGGGGTTAGGATTTCAACGATTAAATCTATAACAGGGAGTGATTAAGGATGTGAACAAAGGTTTGGTTGCAAGGATCTCTTCTCACCACCTGCCCTTCCCTGCTCTTGGCTAAGCCACCGCCATTCTCACCTGGATTCAGCCAGGCAGGCTGGAGGGAGCTGTAAGGTGAGTTGGAATCGAGCATGTTGAGCCAGCCTGGCAGACAAATTTTCCCAGTGAGTGGGCCTGTGTGATTTAGCTTATCTTGAAGCTGAAACAACTTTTTAAAATGTTGCTAATGCTATTATTTCTTTCTTTGAGTCATCTTCACCATTTTTTCATAATTCTTCTCCCTTCACACTCAGGAAACTTTCAATCTGTATAGAGTAGTCACCTTTCTTATCATTAAAGACCCAAGAACAGAAAACAGCACCGCAGTATTCATAAGAAGAGAATAAAGCAGTGGCATGTTAACTGTCATTGTCTGGGTCTACGTTTTGAATTCATGTCGCCCAGGGAATGAGAACCCCCCACAAGTTTTTGTGGCTAGATGTCATGAAGAAACCTGGAAAGGATCTGATCTTGTAATTATGGGTGCAGCCAGGGCACCCAGTGAGTCATCTACTTGGAAATATACAGGAATCTGAGTCAGGGCAACCCATAAGACAGTCATCATTTTGGACCACCAAGGATGTTCTTGAGAATAGCATCATCTATGGAATCAGAGAAGTCAATGGCAAAAAAAAAGTTGTAAAAATTCTCATCATAACTCTAAGGGTGGGGAAAATAACTTCTTTGTAAGGATCAGATTGATTTTGCTCTCAACTGCTTGTTCTTTCTTTCCATGTCAGTCATAGGAGAATAAAAATCTTGAAATGGAATTTATAATCTGTCCCTTTAAAGAGCACATTTGGGCACCAAATCTTAAGTGGTTTTAAGCACACAGCATCACAGGGCTCGGTAAATAATTGATATAAATTAATGGCCAATGAAAGAAACATATCCACACTGATCTATAATTACTGGAAGCAACCTCATATATTTTTCATAAGAGTGTCGTTTCATTGCAGTTTTTTTTTCCCTCTAAAATTCAGTGTATTTAGAATTTAAATTGCTTTCAATAATTGCTTTCAACTGCTTTCAGTGGCGGAGCCTTTCTGTCAGTATGGGCACCTGGGAGGCCTGGGGTTCGGTGCTCCTTTTATATCTTCTAACTTTATGACCTGAAATGGTGACACCAAAGAAGGAGATTGGGATGACCAGAAACACCTGTGGGGACGCCCAGCTGCCCCGCCATTCTGCACGTGGCTGCCACCAAGCCCCGGCGAGAACATCGTCGCTTCAGAAGCTTGCAGAGCAGAAGCAGGCCCCGGCTGGCAGGGGAGCGAGTTCACCTCCCAAACCACCGATGGTTCCGTTGGGTACAGTGTAGACGTACACTTCCACAACCAAAGGATGGAGATTTCAGCTAGTTTTCTGAATTAACTAATTCACCTAAACCAGGGGTCCTCAAACTTTTTAAACAGGGGGCCAGTTCACTGTCCCCAGACCGTTGGAGGGCCATTGGAGGGTGCGGGTGCACATTCCACACATGCGCACTGTGGGCCCAGGATGAGTCGGCTGCTAAGCAGGACAGGCAGCGCCAAAAACACCTGGCGGGCTGGATAAATGTCCTCGGCGGGCCGCATGTGGCCTACGGGCCGTAGTTTGAGGGCGCCTGACCTAAACAGTCATTCAAAGAACAACAAGAAGCAATGGCAACAGCAGCAGCAGCGGCTGCAGCCACCCCCTGGTCTGATCAGCAAACAGACTTATTATCAGCGCGGTTTCTGGAGCGGCAGGCAAACTGTGGTTCCATTTTTGGCTCTGACGCTTGCTAGAAAGCTGAAACTCGGGCAAGTTACTTTATAGTTTTAAGCCTCAATTTCCTCATCTATGACATAGAATAATGATTGATACCTACTCTCTAGGGTGATTTAGAGAATTAAATGAACTGAAGTCTAAAGCATTTGATACAATTACTAAGGGCACTGAAAATCAGTTGGGACGATCTACATGGATAATGAAAGATCCGTCTCCAAGGTGTGCGTGTGCCCTTTGGTTCATATGTATGTATCATGTGTGGAGAGGAATACCGAGCAAAATCTCTCGGCAAAGCTTAGAAAGTCATCAAAAGGATGTGCAAGCTTTAGAAATTAGACTTACCGATGAAGAACCGACTCATTTAGGGGTTTTCTTTTTTTTTTTTTTTTTTTTTTTGAGACAGAGTCTCGCTTGTTGCCCAGGCTAGAGTGAGTGCCATGGCGACAGCCTAGCTCACAGCAACCTCAATCTCCTGGGCTCAAGCGATCCTGCTGCCTCAGCCTCCCGAGTAGCTGGGACTACAGGCACGCGCCACCATGCCCGGCTAATTTTTATATATATATATTAGTTGGCCAATTAATTTCTTTCTATTTTTTTATAGTAGAGACGGGGTCTCACTCAGGCTGGTTTTGAACTCCTGACCTTGAGCAATCCGCCCGCCTCGGCCTCCCAGAGTGCTAGGATTACAAGCGTGAGCCACCGCGCCCGGCCTAGGGGTTTTCTTTTGATGTGTTTTGGTATATACGAGTTGCACATTTTCTGTTAAATATCCTACCTCGGAAAGTTCTATTTTCTACCCTTAGAAACGGTTCCCTCCCAGTGGAGACGCGTGTTGGGCAACACCCAGCGTTACAGCCTCAGCCCGAGGATCCGGCCGGTACCGATGTAAACGACAGTTCCGGAAGACACGCGCTTGAGGTACAAACTCACTGGTATTTATTTCTTCTTCTCACTCCCTCCCTCCCTCCTCCTCCTCCATCTCCTGCTTCTTCATGATTGGCCTGGGAAATTGAAACTTTTGTACCTTAAGATACAGGAAATTTTTCTTATTTTGATTTTGCCATGAAGCATCGGATGTCCTATCAAGGCTACCAGGATAAAGGTGCGGAGGCTGCGATCGAGGCTGAACCAGGCCCTTCCTTTGCTCACAGCTCCTGGTGCATTCCGGATGGCTGCTCGCGAGCCCCACTTTCTTTCCCTCCTGCTCCCACCGCTAGATCACGTTTCCCAGCTGCTCCTCAAGGTAGGAGTGGCCGTGGGGTTGAGATCCGGCCAGCACAATGTAGTCGGCAGTGACAGTCGCCACTTCCAGGCCCAGCCTCTCGATTCCCCACGCTTGCCCCCGTCTCCCAGGTTTAACAGATGATCTTTTTTTTTTTTTTTGAGACAGAGTCTCACTTTGTTGCCCAGGCTAGAGTGAGTGCCGTGGCATCAGCCTAGCTCACAGCAACCTCAAACTCCTGGGCTCGAGTGATCCTTCTGCCTCAGCCTCCCGAGTAGCTGGGACTACAGGCATGCGCCACTATGCCCGGCTAATTTTTTTTATATATATATCAGTTGGCCAATTAATTTCTTTCTGTTTATAGTAGAGACGGGGTCTCGCTCTTGCTCAGGCTGGTTTTGAACTCCTGACCTTGAGCAATCCGCCCGCCTCGGCCTCCCAAGAGCTAGGATTACAGGCGTGAGCCACAGCGCCCGGCCTAACAGATGATCTTATCGGGGACTCTAAGCTCCAAGGGACACCAGAGCTGCAGAACGAAGGAGTCAGAGCCCTTGAGCCCCACGTGGAGAGCTGCCTGCGGAACGCCTACGTTCGACTTGGGCATGAACAAGAAATATGTTTCTTGAATTAGTCCTCAGAGATAAGGGTTGCCGGTCACAGCGTCTAGCCTGCCCCGACAATTACAGAAATAGCTTCCAGGCACTTCCTTGCACGCATGGCTCATCTTACCCTAACTGCACCCTTCTGGGGCACAGAGACTTGCACAGGGCCTGTGGTTGGTGTTTGATTAAGCCGGGACCAACCCCCAAGTGTCATAGACTCTCTCATCGAGAAGGTTCCTTTCTTTGGTTGATCCGTCAATGAGTGAGTATAACTAGAGCATTTTTGTGTCCCCTCTCTGTGTGAGACACTGTGCTAGATCCTGGGGGCATAGGGGCAGTTGATCTTCAACATTTTGTTCAGCTACACTGAGCTCTTGAGTTCCATCTACAACTGTGTGCAAATTAAATATCTGCCCAAGCCAGGCAGTGATATCAATATGTGAATAAGGCTGAGCAGGAGTAGGGGAGTCTTTAGGAAACTGGAAAGTGGAGACATCAGCCAAAGGTGTTCAAATAAAAAAAAATCTCAAAACACCAGGCTGGCTTAGCAAAAAACATCTCTGGACTGGATTCAGCCCTCCGGCCCCCAGTTGGTGGTCCCTGCTCTACAACGCCCCCAGGTGGTCTTGGATCATCGAGTTGCATTTCATTACGCAGTAATCGATTAGAGTAGACACGTGACCTCTGTAAGGCCAATCGGAAACGTAAAGATTCAATTCCAAGACTCCGGCTTGTGCAGTCTGCACAGTGGACTCTGTCTCCCGCTTTCGTTGCACCTTGCAACCTTGAGTGGATAAACGTGAGAGGGACAGTGAAGCCCAGCGAGGGAAGGCTGGAGCCAAGAAACACACAGACAGAAGCCAGGTCCTCGTGGGGTCATCTCGGCCCCTGACTGAGCTGCTCTTTAAGGCAGCAGGCCCCTGTTATTTTCAGTTTCCTGAGCCAATAAATTCCTTATATTTTGAAGCCAACTTGGGTTGGGTTGGGTTTTTGTTTACTTGCAAAGTGGCACACCGTTCTCCTTAAAAGGAGATCTTGGCTCCATTTGATCGTAGTACACAGCGCGGCTATTGAAGTGTGCTGTGCCACTAATCAATCAGCCAATATTTAGGGGGCACTGGCTGTGCCGGAACCTGGAGGCGCAGGGGCCCTGCTGGTCACGGCCGTCTGTAAGGCCGCTGGGCACCAGAGCAGGGGCTGTTTTCACCTGCGACATAGCCTTACACAGGAATGAATTCTCCATTTGTTTGTGGTTTATGGGGAAATGAATAAGAAAGCACTGAGGATATTTGAGCCTGGACTTTTACCTCATTGCAGGATCAGGAAAATTTTACTTGGGGCAAAAAAAGTAAAAACACACGTGAATGTGGCGACAGTTCCCAGGACTCCATGTTGATGTGCATCTGGTCCTGGTCATCACAGACTCATCACTTTTCTTGTGTAAAGGCTAAAGACGTATAAACTGGAGCCGATCTCTGATCCATAGTCCGAGACTGATCCAAGACGATATATTCAAAACAAAGTTCAAAGCTTTCTTCCGACTGTGATTTGGGCTCTGGGTGTCTCCATCCTGAGGTCTTTGGTACAGATTCCGGAGGCCTGGTCCTCCCATGCACATGGGCACAGTTGCCTGCTGGAGCCTCAGCTGAGCTCAGTTGGGTGCCCCTCACACGCCAGGTGTGCTGTGCTGCGTCTCTCCAGGTGCGTTATGTCATGAACTTGGGGAGCACAGTGACAACCCCAGGGAACAAAGGGACAGCAGGTGTAAATAGAGCATTTCCCTACAGGGAAAGTTGACTTCTGTGACAGACGCATTCAGTAAGGGAGGTAGATGTCACTGCTTTGATGCTACAGGCGGGAGCCCCAAAGCACAGAGTGCCCCCGGGACTTCCATGGTGAGCATCATGGTTGGCCTCAGGCTGAGGTCTTCTGACTCTTGCTTCACTGAATTTTTTCAACTGCTGGCAACAAAATCTAACCATGCTGTCAAAGTTCCACCACATTGTCCATCTTAACTGGTCTCCACTTAGCTGCGTCCCAGACGTGAACTGTTAATCCACCCCATAAAATCTGCTGACTTTGGCCCATAACACCCCAAAGCTTCCCTGCTACTAAGTCACTCTTCAGAGAGCCTGTGAACTTCTCCTCTCACCACTTAACGGGGTCTGATAGAACAAGAGTCAGATGTGTTTATTCCCAAATTCTGTTTCTCTCAATTTTATTTGCTATTATAGTGGTGCAATGAAATTAAATACTCCATAAATAGATGAAGAATAAATGTGAAAATTAAAATGCACTGCTTCTATGAAACTGTGTAAGTTTTCTATTGCTGCTGTAACAAATGATCACAAACTTGGTGTCTTAAAATATCACAGACTTCTTTTCTTTTTTTTTTTCATGCATTCAACAAATATTTATTGAGCACCAGGTTCTGTTTCAGACACTGGAAATTCGATGGCAGATAAGAAGGCTGAGTTCCTAATCACAGGTGGGGAAGATAGAACATAAACAAAGAAACAAACAAGAAAATCTTAGATTCCAGCCAGTGCCACGGAAGAGCACTGGATTCTCTGGCCTTTATTATTGTGGTCTACTTGTAGCCTGCCTGTTTGAGACTCACAGCCTGGGTCTCATTTATTTTTGTAGCTTTCACAGTGCCTAACATTGTCACAGCTGTATCGTAGTGTCTCGGTGTGTATTTGTGGAAGGAAGGAAAGACGGATGGAAGACAGGAAAGTTTTTGGAAACATTTAAACAAATACTCTAGCCACTGGTGGAGCACCTATTAATTTCTTTGCTTGTTCAATTTAGAATTAAAATAAAAGGAAATTCCCATCTTGCATTAGTCAATTTTTCAGTCTCTAGAGGTGACTTTCAGTGTGAGAATGCCACTCAAGAGAGGAGAGGTGACGTAGGGCAGAGGAAGGGCACTGCACGGACCCAGGGGCTTGTCCCTGCTCTCCCTCATCACTGTTGAGGGGTTTGGAGCAAGTTCCTTAATTTCTCTAAGCCTTAATTTCCCCACTTGCAAAACGGAAAGTCATAAAACTTGCCTCACATAGTTGGAGAACTAGATGTGATATAGCAGTGAGAAATGGCTTCATAAGTTATAAAATAAAGTACCCCCAAGTCATGAAATTGATTCAACACAAATATCTTACAACTCTGTGTGTCAGAGTCCAGCATGGCCCTCACTGGGCCAAAATCAAGGTGACGGCAGGGCTATGCTCCTTCTGAAGGCTCATTCCCAGCTCCCAGAGGCTGAGCACGCTCCTTGGCTTGTGGCCTCTTCCTCCATCTCCAAAACCCACCATGCAGCATCTGTCTGCCTCTGCACCATCCTCACAGCGCTTTCTCTGACACTGAGTCTCTGTCTCCCTTTTCCGCTGTGATCCCATTGGACCTGCCCAAATCTCCCGGGTCATCTTGCTGTTTTAAGATCTTCTGATTAGTAACCTTGGTGCCATCTGCAACCCTAGTCATCCCCATGTGACCTAGCATAGTCACGGGTTCCGGGGACTGGAGGCTGACATCTTTGAGGGACCATTATTCTGTTTACCACAGCAATCGAAATTGAATGCTTCTCAAGAGTCTTTAACTTTCTTACTGCTCTCCGAAGACACTAACCACCACCAGTTCTGACGATGCTGGTGAGAGCGATCCTACTGCAACTGCAGTGCACGCAGTTACGGTGAATTATTAACAGAAGGAATCGCAGGCGATCTCCCAAGCAGGAACTGGGAGATCACTCGGTTGATTCCTCCTTTCCTCTTATATCCTACGTCAGTCAATCATCCAGGCCTTCTAATGTTTAAAAAAATACTCATCCCTTTTCTCCATCATCACTCTCCTCATCTCTTGTTGGAATTGAATCATTTGTTTCCATTCTTGACCTGACCACCAGGGAGACACAACAAAGACCTCCTAAAACACAAATCTCACATTGATCTTGTGATGTGGCCCTTTGGGCCTTCAATGCCTAAGTGTTGCTTGCAAGATAAATTCCAAACTCCTCTACGAAGCCTACAAAAGTCCCCCTACCCACCTAGTCAATCTCCTGTCCTCCACACTCCCCCCACCCTTTACTCTAAACTCCAGCCACACTCTTGCTGACTCTCAGTCTGTGTTTTGGCTCAGGCTCTTTCAAGAACGTGATGGGTTGGTCGTCTTTTCCCATTCCCCTGGACCCTGTTGCTGCCCCTTCTGAGGACTCCTATAAAAACAATGCCTGCAGCTGTCAGCACCCTTCGCCCCTTGCACTTTAATTACCCATTTCTGCATCTTCCTCCTTGGCTATCTTTAACTCCTTACGAGCAGGCACCAAGTTGTATTAGTCTTTGTAACTTCAGTGCTCTGCATCAGGTCTGCATGAAGTTGGCACACGGCCAGCGTTGAGTTAATGAATGAATCGAATAATGAATTAAGGAATGAATCAATTAGCAAAGAGAGAAGGTAAATATGAGAGGGTGTGTCTGAGCACATGAGCCAAAGAAGAGTTGCCACAGAGAGAGCTGATCAGGTGGCAGCAACACCAAAATGCACTTAGGAATACAATATTTAGGAATACATATTTCGTTAAGGTTTGATGTGCAGGAATGGCTGGCCATGAACTTGCACAGCAGAGTGACAACCGAAGAACAAAGAGAGACCTCATGCAAACAGAGCATTTCCACATGTGCAAAATATGGCGCGTGTTCATTTGGCTCTTGCCGAGTCCTAGGGGGCAGCAGTGAGGGGCTCGAGGGGAGGGGAGATGATCAGAGATGCGTGAGACCACGGTGGAGACACTGATGTCAGGTAGTGATCAATGCAATGACAAGAAACAAGACAGGCTGATACAACACAGGGATCTGGGTGGGTAGTGCAGGGGCTGGGCTCTGAATGTTGGGGTGGTTGGGCAGGGACCTGGAAGAAGAGAGTAGCATTGAGAATATGATGTTAAGGTGATGAACACTTGTGAATGCTTGCTGTGTACCAACTGCTGTTTTGAGTGCTTTACATGCATTAAGTAATTAAATCCTCATCTAATATATATGAGGGTGGAATAAACCATTTTCTCCATTTAACAAATAGGAAACTGGGCACAGAGAGGTCAAGTAGTTTATCCAAGGTCACACAGCCAGTACTGAGTGGCGGTCTGACCCTCCAGAGTACAAGCTCATAATCGGTTTGCTTTTAGTAATAATAATACTGACACTGGCCAGGCGCGGTGGCTCACACCTGTAATCCTAGCACTCTGGGAGGCTGAGGTGGGCAGATTGCTCAAGGTCAGGAGTTCAAAATCAGCCTGAGCAAGAGCAAGATCCTGTCTCTACTATAAATACAAAGAAATTAATTGGCCAACTAATATATATAGAAAAAATTAGCCGGGCATGGTGGCACATGCCTGTAGTCCCTGCTACTTGGGAGGCTGAGGCAGAAGGATTGCTTGAGCCCAGGAGATTGAGGTTGCTGTGAGCTAGGCTGATGCCACGGCACTCTAGCCCGGGCAACAGAGTGAGACTCTGTCTCAAAAATAATAATAATACTGACACTAATGATAGTAAAAGTAACAACAGTGAACTTTTCTTAAAGGCATTGCATGAGGGTGAGTCATTTAGTTCTCACAAGAACCCTGGGTATATACTACTTTTATTTCCATCATTTTCTAGATGAAGAAACAACTACAGAGAGTTAAGAAAGTTGCTCGAGGTCACACGGGTGAAATGGTGAGCTTGGGGTTTTCAGCTTTTGTAGCCACATACTAGATCCAGGTAAAGAGAGTTCTAGAAAATGGAAAGCACTAAGAGCCTGAGGAAGGATCGAAGGGGAGAGTGCTGGGAGATGAGGCTGCAGTTCCTTGTAGATCCTCATGGAGGTGGGTTGCCGGAGACCATCAGATGGACGAGGGTTGCTGTAGACAAGCGTGTAGAGGTGGGTTGCTGGAGACCATCACATGGACGAGGGTTGCTGTAGACAATCGTGTAGAGGTGGGTTGCTGGAGACCATCAGATGGACGAGGGTTACTGTAGACAATTGTGTAGAGGTGGGTTGCCATAGACCATCACATGGACGAGGGTTACTGTAGACAATTGTGTAGAGGTGGGTTGCCGGAGACCATCAGATGGACGAGGGTTGCTGTAGACAAGCGTGTAGAGGTGGGTTGCCAGAGACCATCAGATGGACGAGGGTTGCTGTAGACAAGCGTGTAGAGGTGGGTTGCTGGAGACCATCAGATGGACGAGGGTTGCTGTAGACAATCGTGTAGAGGTGGGTTGCTGGAGACCATCAGATGGACGAGGGTTACTGTAGACAATTGTGTAGAGGTGGGTTGCCATAGACCATCACATGGACGAGGGTTACTGTAGACAATTGTGTAGAGGTGGGTTGCCGGAGACCATCAGATGGACGAGGGTTGCTGTAGACAAGCGTGTAGAGGTGGGTTGCCATAGACCATCACATGGACGAGGGTTGCTGTAGACAAGCGTGTAGAGGTGGGTTGCCGGAGACCATCAGATGGACGGGGGTTGCTGTAGACAATCGTGTAGAGGTGGGTTGCCGGAGACCATCAGATGGACGAGGGTTGCTGTAGACAAGCGTGTAGAGGTGGGTTGCCGGAGACCATCAGATGGACGAGGGTTGCTGTAGACAAGCGTGTAGAGGTGGGTTGCCGGAGACCATCAGATGGACGAGGGTTGCTGTAGATAATCGTGTAGAGGTGGGTTGCCGGAGACCATCAGATGGACGAGGGTTGCTGTAGACAAGCGTGTAGAGGTGGGTTGCTGGAGACCATCAGATGGACGAGGGTTGCTGTAGACAATCGTGTAGAGGTGGGTTGCCAGAGACCATCAGATGGACGAGGGTTGCTGTAGACAAGCGTGTAGAGGTGGGTTGCCGGAGACCATCAGATGGACGAGGGTTGCTGTAGACAAGCGTGTACAGGTGGGTTGCCGGAGACCATCAGATGGACGAGGGTTGCTGTAGACAAGCGTGTAGAGGTGGGTTGCTGGAGACCATCAGATGGACGAGGGTTGCTGTAGACAATTGTGTAGAGGTGGGTTGCCATAGACCATCAGATGGACGAGGGTTGCTGTAGACAATCGTGTAGAGGTGGGTTGCCGGAGACCATCAGATGGACGAGGGTTGCTGTAGACAATCGTGTAGAGGTGGGTTGCCGGAGACCATCAGATGGACGAGGGTTGCTGTAGACTAGCGTGTAGAGGTGGGTTGCTGGAGACCATCAGATGGACGAGGGTTGCTGTAGACAATCGTGTAGAGGTGGGTTGCTGGAGACCATCAGATGGACGAGGGTTGCTGTAGACAAGCGTGTAGAGGTGGGTTGCTGGAGACCATCACATGGACGAGGGTTACTGTAGACAAGCGTGTAGAGGTGGGTTGCCGTAGACCACCATGGATGTGGGTTTTACTCTGAATACAGTGGGAAGCCACCTGGCGGCTTTAAAAAGCGGACTGGTAGGGTTCAAGAAATGCTTTGAAGAGATGACTTTGGAGGGAGGGTGGAGAATGGATCCTGTGAGCGAAAGTGAGAGCTGACAGACCAGCTGGGGCCGTGGCCAACTTTCGGGCATAAGACGGTGGTGCCTTGGCTGAAGGAGGTAGCAGTTGTGATCAGAGAAACGTCAGATTTGGGCTATGCTGAGTCAGGGCAGAACCACCAGGGATTATTGATGGATTGGGGCGTGGGGGGAAGAGAAGAAAGGGCACAGCACTGGCCGGGCTGCCAGCTGCCAGCATTCTGTGTGCCCACTCTCCCCCTTAAATATGTCTTTCCCATCAAGGTGACTTTCGGGTGACTCCAGGGTATTGATCTGAGCAATTGCATGGTCGATGGTGTCATGAGCTGATGTGGGGAAGAATGGGGGAGATGCAGGTTAAGGGGTTGAGGTGTGGCTTGGAATCAAACGCTTGGATTGGAAACTATTAAGCCTAAGGTGCTATTAGCTACATACATGAAGATGTCAAGGGTAATCCTTGGACATTCCTGAACATATAACCTTTCCCTCCAAAGTATAGCTGCAAAGGGCAGCAGAAACAGCCTTGACTTTTCTTTGAGTTTCATCAGGGCCAAGCTGCCTACCTGTGCCTCTTATTCTGAGTAACTCTGGGCGTGTGCATTTGTGTGTGTGTGTGTGTGTGTGTGTGTGTATGTGTGTGTGCCTGTGTACACATGTGTCTCTCTAGAGGCTCAGCAAAGAGGTTAAGCCAAAAGTCCCCGGAACCAGACAGCCTAGACCTCAAACCTGGTTCTACCTCCTGCTAGGTATGTAACCTTGGGTAAGTTACTTAGCCTGTCCGTGCCTCAGTTGTATTACCTGTAACATGGGGATGATGGTGCTAGTAGCATCTACCTCTCAGGTTTGTTAGGACTTCAATGAGTCAGCACAGGTGAGACACTTACAACTGCACCTGACACATACCAGGCACTCAACAAATGTTAGCTACTGTCATGGGGGAGTGTGGACCCATGCACATAAATGTTGAGAGGGCTCGAGATTGAAGACTTGTTAAAAATGGGAATTCTTTATTGGGTGCATGGTCCAATACCTTCCTGCCTGTTACAGTATGGATATAGGGGAAGAAACTCACCAGGTAACTTATCCTTGGTTATTGGAGGAAATGCCTCACCAAAACAGACCAGAATCTCATAACGATAGGCACCTGCTTCTTCATCACCCGGCCCCGTTTTTACCTGCCCGAATCCTGGTGCGTGGGGTTTTGCCTGATGCGTGTTTGACTCTGCAGCCCCCAGCCCAGGGCCTGGCAGCCGCACAGCGCTGGACAGGGCTGCCAGGGGCCAGCGTGCTGCGGCGCCCACTCTCCACTTGGAAAATGTCTTTCCCGTCAAGGTTACTTTCGGGGCAAATATTCAATTATCATCTGGGGTCATTGGACTATTTTCGTCTCTGGCATTTGAACCCTTCTCCACTCAGGGACTGCTCTGTGGGATGGTAATACTTCTAATAATCTTAATTGTCCATCTGCTTTCACGTTCCCTCTTCCATTACACTTCATCGCCCACAGCCACCGTGCTTTTAAGTAGCATTCAGCAACCTTCCTGCCATGCCATGGGTTTATCTCACTTCTAATCAGAAGGAGGATGGAGCAGCTCTGCTAACCCAAGTGGGCCTGCAGTGGGTTTTTCTTCCATGCTGTTACCACATAAAAGTGGTCAGAAATCACTCAGAACTTATTTTGTCTTCTTAAGCAAAGTTTCGGTAATTTGGATAAAAGGAAAGAAATGGGTTCTTACTGCCTGCAGCTCTAAAAAGGGCCAGAGCAAGGTCATATAGGCCAAATGGACGACTATGTGAATTTTTAATACACAAAGTACTTTCGTTTTCTCTCACACTCAGGAGCTGATGCGGCACTCGGGCTGGAGTCTGGGAGAAAGTATTTCCTCCAAAGCCCTGTCCCCACCGTCTCCTACCCCCTGCCACCCTGTTTGCTTTGCCTCGTATTTGAATGCAGATATAGCAACGCAGTTTCCTCTGAGGCTCTTTGAAATAATCTACTCTAAGTCTTGTATCCTCTTTCTAATTCCTTGTTCATCAGCATCATGGACAAGCTGGAGTCAACAAGGGCATTGGTGGTAGAGAGCACGCAGTCCTGCACGAGGGACCGAGCTCGGTCTCAGCGGCAGTTAGCACCTGCTGACGCTTCCCTCCGCAGGATGCCTGCGCCTCACGGAGCTTTGCAGGTGGGGTTACAGTCACAGGTGAAGACGCACGGCTCAGACAGGTCCAGAAACTTACCCAGGGTTGCCCTGGAGCCAGGATGTTATTCCAGCCCTGTTTGCCTCATTAATGACCAGGGTCATCTGCCTTATTCTGAGAGATGCGGTATAAAAGCATAAGCCAAACTGTCATTGTTTACATTTATGTTGGTAAACAGCAAATACTTTGGTCTCTGAGTCTGAGTTGCTTTGGGTCCTTGTTACTTGGCCTCGTTCTCTCTCTCTCTCTTCTCTCTCCGCACATTCCCATCCCCACCTCCACTTCTGTCTGTCTGTCTCTGTTTCTCTCTCCATCTCTGTTTCTGTCTACACCATCTCTTGCTCATTGTCATTTCTGCTCCTAGGGTGGGATCTCACATGCAATGCAACTTGGATGCCTGATGCGGAAAATTCGTTGAAGAGCTTCATTTCGCCCCTTGCCTCTGGCGTAGGGAAGGAAGCTCCGTGACCCTGGAGGAGTGGAAAGTTCCTACTCCACACCTGGGTTTCTTCACTCGGCTCCGCCCGTCTTGGCGGCTCTCCTTCCAGGCCTCCCCAGGGTGCGGGTGTGTCACCACCACGGGTCACCCAGGCATCCTTCTGCTTCACAGTAGTCCTGAATCTCATGACACCCAGTCACCTACACGGCCCCACCCCAGGAAGTCCAACCACGTTTGCCGCCAGCCTGGACCGCGGCCTGGCGCGGCACCTGCCAGCACTCGGGGCCACCCCTTTTGTCACCTGTGCGCGCTGCAGTCAGGGGGTCATTTGACCAAATCACTCCTTTCCCTACTTTAACGCCCCAGGGGCTTCTCGTGACACACAAATAAAAGCCAAAATCTTTATAAGGACATATAAAGTCCCCCATAGTCTGCCTCCTTCGCTGGGAACTGGCTGCAGGTTTTCTTTCAAGTCAACACACTCACCCCATACCTGTGCCTTTGCCGTCCCTCTGGTTGGGGCCCATGCCCTCGAGTCCCTCCTTTCTGGCTTTCTTACTCCATTCAGACCCCTGCCCAGTTGTCACCTCTGCAGAAAGAATCTTCCTGACCATTGATAACAAAAGAAAAATTCCTGTCACTTTCTATTCCTTTACCCTGACCTATTTTTTTTAATACCATTTGGAACTATCTGGCATTTTTATTTGTTCTTTGTCCCCCTGGCTGGGATGTAGGCTTCGTGAGGAAGGGGGCAAACTTTCTTGTTCACTACTCACTGAATTGCCACGCCTAAAACAGTGCCAGGCATGTTGTAATAGTGTAGTGACAGATTAAAGTTCGGCAAAATATCTAACTTTATATTATCCAACACATCAGAGCAGAGCAAAAACTCTGCCCTGTTTCCAATGACCCACTGGATGCCGATCGCTTAGCCCTTTGAGTAATGGGCTATATGTTGATTCTAATATACTGAAATCATTTGGCCACAGACTTTAAAATTCACCACAATTGAAACTGTTCTGTGAAGTTTACTTGAGGTGTTTAAATATAGGAATTATACAGTCCCCAAATGTCTTTCGCATAACTGAGAAAAAAAGAAGTGTTTTTCCTATAGTAACAAATCAGATCAGAATAGAGATGACTAAGATCTCTGGCTGTTGTTCCAAGGTGTCCTTTATCCTAGCCTGATACTTTTTCTTCCTTCAAAGAAACATGGGCAAGAGGTGATCGGATTTCTTTTGCTTAATAATGAAGGAAATGAAATGAACTAGAATCTCCTTAAGACAGAGTTTAGAATGGGAACTGTATCCAGTTAAAATGAAAGAACAATAATGATGATGATTAAGACATTTATATAAATGTAATAGTAGAATTCATATATATTCAGAAAAGAGTAAGTCAAATTTGTTGAGATTGAATAAGAGACTAGGAATTAGGAAGGAAGACGTTATAAAAACCCTCACTTGAAGGAAAAAATTTTAAAAATCTCATTAAAATTACAGTTATTGTAAAAAAATAAAAGGCTCTGTCTCCTTCACATATGTATAAAATGTCATGTTTTATTCTTCAGACTCATGGAGAGTGCCTTGGTTTTGTAGCATTGGGTAGAAGGATATTTCTCTGGGGGTGGTGCTGATGTTTTGAGATTCCCAAATCATGTCACATGACCTTGTTCTCTAGAGATGTATTGAGCTCCACAGATGCCTGGTGAGGTCACCCACGGTGGATTTGGGAGAGTGTGAAGCTTAGAAAAGGGGCCCAGGGAAAGCCAGGCTGAGGCTAGTCAATGGTCATCTGACCTCTGAACCTTGAACTCAGGACTAGACCAGGAATTTCTTACTTGGGGACAGAAAGACACAAAGAGACCAGAATTTTTTTCCTAGTCTTCTTTTCTTCTTTTTTTTTTTTTTTTTTTTTTGAGACAGAGTCTCACTTTGTTGCCTAGGCTAGAGTGAGTGCCGTGGCGTCAGCCTAGCTCACAGCAACCTCAGACTCCTGGGCTCAAGCGATCCTTCTGTCTCAGCCTCCCGAGTAGCTGGGACTACAGGCATGTGCCACCATGCCCGGCTAATTTTTTTCTATATATATTAGTTGGCCAATTAGTTTCTTTCTATTTATAGTAGAGACGGGGTCTCGCTCTTGCTCAGGCTGGTTTTGAACTCCCGACCTCGAGCAATCCGCCCGCCTCGGCCTCCCAGAGAGCTAGTTTTTTCCTAGTCTTAATAAAGAGCTTTTAATCTATTGATTAATTAATCTTGTCATTACTTTCTGTAATGAGCTTTTCCAACTTATTTGTGGTTTTCATAATGTGCTACTAATTGTAGAAATTAAATTTTAGTATGATTTAATACTACGGTATTATTGGCAAGCTAAGAGTGGGAGTTTGGTATCATTACTTTATTAGCATTTAAAATACCACGTTCTCCAGTTATGCATTCCTCACTCATATTCAATTGCTAAATTGCTACTGTGTGCCATGGCTTTAAGAGTGGCATAAGATTTTTTTGTTCCTCTTCTTACAAGAACCTCAGAGAAAAAGGCGGAGCTGAGAAGGCTCTGGTTATAAAAGCCTTCCCCCTCCTGCTAGTGCAGAAGACTAAAAACATCTCTGGGGCGAAAGAAAATCCTGCCTGATAAATCACCACCTACGGTAAGTCATCAACTTTGCTTTTTCATCTCTCCATAAATATTGCCATTGCTGTAACATGTAGAATGGATACGAGCGCAGTGTCTCTGGGAAGGGCATCCTTTAGCTTTTCTATGAAGATATGAAACTAAAGAAAGACAAAACTTTAAATTCCTTAAAGAGATGTGGGCGCACACAAAATGCAAGTTCACAGATATATCTCGTCCTCACTCAGATTTATTTAGAAATTATTCCTAGATTTTTGGAATGATTTTAAATATAATTACAGTTCTCTTTTTCTGATTGACAGGGCTAGAAATTCCCTCAAATGAGCTTTACTAAGAAATTCACCACTGTCTTACCTCTGCAGCTGTCTAGAGCAATCCTGTGTTCTCAAACCTATTGGGAACATAGTAAAACAAGTTTTTCTTAAATCAGAACTACAGTGAAACATAAATCAAGATAGAATGCATTCAATTAGTAAATATTCTTTAATAATAAAAGGAGAAAGTGTATCTGTCTCATTTTTACATACAATACTGCGCTTGCTTCGGTTCTTTCACCTTGGTGAAACACACTCAGCGTCTCCATTATTTAGAAGCAAGAGAGAAACACTGAGAGGTTGGATGAATAATTAAAGGTTTTATTTCTATTTAATTTTGAGTCCATTACTGCCAATGCTCACTTTTTCAGTGTTAAGATTCTCGAGCTGAATGGAAGGAAATGGTTATTCCTGAGGCCTATTCTGTATGTGCTAACACAAATACACTTACCATTATGGGAGTTTTAGCTTGTCAAAATCTTGAGAGTATAAAGAACTTTCTTTCAAGGTTGTGACTTTGGATGTATAAGTCTTCAAAATTTGGAACAAAGTTGTTGCCACCCATTATTAGTTCTTCTTGTCTTGCTTAAGAGTTGATGTTATTCTTGGCGCCTGTGAAGACAGCAGGCTCCGGCACCAGGGGGACCCCTGCCTTTCCTGTCATCCTAGGAGGCTCTGAGCAAAGAGCGCCGTGCGGCATCTTCTGCTGCCTGCGTTCTACCTCCCGTCTCTCATCTCTATCGTTTGGAGTCTCTCGGGATCAGTGACTTTGGGAGCTTCTACTGCCGTCTGCCATTTTCCCAGTTTTTATCCATCTATTTGGATTTCAAAAATTTGGCTGACAGAGGCCATTAGAAACTCAGGTTCATGCCTGTAACAAAACAAATCTCCGCTCTCTCGTGGACATTTGGCTAAGGTGTACAGGGACCTTTGCGGGGCGCTGTGAGTCTCCCACGCACCGCTGCCGTGCTCTTGCGGGAATGAGAAGGGAGACGATCTCTCTGGACGGGTCATTTCTGTCCGCGGCCTCTGCAAGTGTCACACTCACCATCACAATGAATAATCGCTGGGGAGGAGGAGTGGAGACGGCTGGGGTTTGGAGCGGGGCCCTTTGCAACACTCTCCTCACCACACAGTTTCTCTCATCCAGTGCTGCGCAGGGAGAACATCTCATTATTCTTTTTACCGTAAAGAGACTTAGAACTAGACACCCGGTGTGAAAATGACATCTTAGGACTGGTTTGAATAATATGGCCATAGGAAGGCTAAAAGGCAATTTAAAAACATGCCTAATACCATTTTTGTATTAAGGCAATAATATAGCACACTGATCTTTTTTTTTTTTGCATCAAAAGATGCAAGGGTATTCTGTGGTTATGGGTGACTTCCAGATTACTTAAAATTACTCATTGATGTGAAAATAGTACTATGGCCAACTTCTTTCCCCAGCAAACAAAATGAGGTTTCTAATCCTAAATTTCGACAGTGTATAAATGTAGTAAAGCCAACAATCCATCCCCTCCCAAAGAAGTACTAAAGTGGCCCAAAGTAGCTTAAAGTTTAAGGATCAGGCTCTTAGGCCACCCTGCTTGGTTTTGAGTCCTGTATCCTCTATTTATCAGCTGTGTGACTTTGGGAAAGTTGCCTAGCCTCTCTGTGCCTTGGTTTCCTCATCCATCTAAGGTGGAAAAAAAGAATTCATATAACTTACGGGAAGACTGAAAGAGCTGATTCGTGTAAAGAGCACAGCACAGTACCTGGCTGTAATGGGCATCACACAAGGCATTTATCACTGACATTTGGACAGTGTCCCTGTCCTGATAGAGGTGCATGTTTCATGTACCAGCAGGACAAATTATAGTGTCCATAATCCAAGTTGTGACCACAGAAGAACCTAAGTCAAAATTCACATGATGCCACCTTTTAAGCATCCCATTAATTGCATGCTTGTTTTTAACAGATGATTACAAGTTGTGAAAACATTTTATTGCAGTCTAAGAACAAGGGGGTCATTGGTGTTATTTGTAGCACCCTGGTTTGGCCCAGAGGTCTGCTAGGTGTGGTCCCAAGACAAGCATCATCATCTGGAAACTTGTGAGAGATGCAGAATCTGGGGCCCACCCTGGGACTATCCAGCACTTGGGGAGGGGGGCCCAGCATTCTGGTTTGAATGAGTCCGGTGAGTCAGCCTGTAGAGCGAACATGCGCTTCCCTGGGTGGGAAACTGGAGAAACCATTGGCAGTGAGTATCTTCACAACCTATTGTGAAGTTTTGAAAAATGTGAATGGTGTTTTGAGAGTCCATTTGGATTTAAATTTTTACTGAGGTAACCTCCATGGTGGGTATTAGGATTCCATTAGATTCATAAGGCCCATCTGAAATTTTTGAGAGTAAGGACCACAAATAAAAATAATTTTGAAGTTTCCCAAGAATGGAAAAACAAGCACCACATATACTCACCAGCAAATTGGTATTAACTGAGCAGCACCTAAGTGGACACATAGGTACTACAGTAATAGGGTATTGGGCAGGGGGGAGGGGGGCGGGTATATACATACATAATGAGTGAGATGTGCACCATCTGGGGGATGGTCATGCTGGAGACTCAGACTTGTGGGGGGGGGGAATGGGCATTTATTGAAACCTTAAAATCTGTACCCCCATAATATGCCGAAATAAAAATAAATAAATAAATTAAAAAAATAATTGAGATATTGATGAAAACACAAAAGCAAAGGTTTTACATAGTTCAACAAGTACATCCTAGAACTGGCTGAGCTCTCTCGGGTTTCTCTCTTCTGTGGTCCCACTATATTGGGTCTGCCATGGAGATGGTTCCATCGGATTTTACTTTAGCAATGCAGCTTCAACTTGCATTCGGGACCTTAAATGAAATAGCCACTGAGTTTGGTGCTGTGGCTATTGCACGATTGTGCCGACGATGTTTTCCACTGTGTGAGCTGTGCTCCCTTGGCACAGGCACTTTTCTTTTAAATTATTATTTTGAAATAATTATAGCTTCACAGGAAGATGAAAAAACAGTGCAGAGAGATTCCGTGTACCCTTCACCCAGTTCCCCCAAATGGTGACATGGCACATAACTGTCATGCAAGGTCCACATCAGGAAATCAGCTTTGGTACAATCCACAGGCTTTATCCAGATTCCCCCAGTTTTACATGCACTTACTGCTGTGTGTAGAGTTCTACGCAATTTTTATCACATGAGCAGATTTGTGTGACTACCACCACGATCAAGTTATGGAACCGTGCCAGATGATTGCAGTCACAAAAACAAGAAAAAAAAAAAAGTTATGGAACTGTTCCATCCCTAGAGGAGTCCCCTTTGCAGCCCCTTTAAAACTCACCCGCATCCGCCCGTTGCATGTGCCCTGAGCTGCAGGAGCTCTTTCCCTGGCCTCTGTATCGGGAAGGTGGGCTTGAATTTACTTTACGGACACTGTGCAGCTCGCAATTGACCATGTTCATCCTTTTGCTTTGGCCACTCGTAAGATTAGGGTCCAATTTCTAGCAGCCTGCCCCCAGGACCTGACAACAGGCCTCCCATGTGGCTGGGGGGGCCCTTGCTTTCCCAGTCTCTTCTCGTTTTACCCTCTGCTCACTTCTCTCTCTTTGGCTCCTTTGCATTATGTACTATTGTAGCAAGTCTCCTCCAACCTTTGTGTGCACCAAGGTAAAATACAAAGATTTAAACCGAAAGACAAAGCAGCTCTGCCGAGTCTTCTCCGCTTAACTGTTTAGATCTCTCGCTGCCCCTCGCAGCCGCCAGACCGTCCTGTCTCTCCCCTGTCCTGAACTGCTGGAAGGTAGGGGGTGGTTTCCCTCTTCGTTCTTCAGTTCCTGAGCATGTCTTTCTGCTGCACTCATTGTTGAGTTGGTGAGGATACAATTCCTGGATCATAATCTTTTCCCTCTTAAGAAACACAACTATCGCTCCATCTTCTAGCTTACCAAGTTGGAGAAGAGAAGTGTGATACCAGCCTGGTTTTTCTCTGTAGCACTTTCTTTCCGCTACGTTGCTTGTATGGGTTTATGTTTATTCTGACACTTCAGTAACATCGCCAGGATACCTCTGACCTTGTTCCTTTTCCCTGACATCACACCCAGGGGGATATTTGTTGTGAGGACCCAGATCTTCCCTCAGCTCAGGGAAGATTTTTGACTGCTGTGTCTCCTGTATGCAGGACATTCATTTCTCCTGAAAGGCCTGTTACTTACATGGCAAATCTCCCATGTTCTCCATGGCTCCACCAGAAATGGCCACAGCCAGGCAAGGGGAGGACGGTGCCAAGCTGCTCCCTCCCCTGGGGGGAGGGTAAAGTTGAGGGCAAAGCCTCACATCCACTGCTGCCGCGCTCTGCCTGGTGGGTCATGGAGCTTCTAGTCTCAGCTCCCATCATTCCTGGGGAAGCAGCTCACTCACGGCACTACCCAGGGGAGGCTGTAGTCAGAAAACAATAACAAAAAAAACCAACTGTTTCTGGAAAGATCCGGGTTCATGTGCCTTGTGAGTAACGAATGACTCTCTGAGAGAATGCAGGTCTTGATCTGTAGGAGTTTTAACTACTGGCAGAAAGTGAGAAGGGCACTGGGATGTTCTCCAAAGCGGGGTCTCCCTGGGGGAAATTGGCACGGGGTTTCCGTGGGGTAGCAGAGAAAGAAAAAGACGCGTCGGCACACATGGGGCTGTCGTTTCCCTGACACACGTGTTGGTCATCACGCTCTCCCACGGAGCGCAGACTTCAGCCTGGCGCTGAGCGCTCAGCGACGCGCTGCGTTGTCACTCCGTGAATAGACAGCAGAAGATCATGACTTAGTCTCGCTGCCGGACGCCCCCTCTTGCCTGCTCAGCTCGCCCGCTTGGGGAAAGCACGGTGCCGTGTTGGAGAGGCCTTCGGCCAACAGCGGGTGGGGTGTTGAGACCCTCGGCGTGGCAGCCCTCAGGGAACTGAGTCCTGCGACAACTAACTGCTTTCCACGCTCTCACCTGTTTCCCGCTCACAGAGCTCCCCGCTCACTGCCTCCTTCCCTTCTCACCTCCTCTTGCCGTGTCCATGCTCGGGATGTCCGCTCTCACGTGGCTGTGGGGCGAAGCCCGAAAGCCCGGCGGCCGCGACACCGAGCACCTGCTCGCGGGCAGACGCGTTGCTCCTCTGACGTGTGATAAGTCAGACGGTCCTGCCGAGGCCGCGGGGCTGTGGTGGGACAGGAGAACTGATTCCGGGTCCAGGACAGCTCTCAAAGAATACGACATGGGGGAAACATTCAAAGTTGTTCCTCAGTATTTACTATGCTGCTGTTGACTGTCTCTTCCCTTTCATCACCCCAGCCACTCGCGGACTCCTGCTCCATGCTCTGTTATTGTCCCAGCGACGATATGATGACATGTGTCCTGTGCTTTCATTTCACCCTCTCCACTAGTTTTCTTTCCCCAAGATTTAGACACGATTCCACCTCTGCGGAGCAGACAACCCAGCCACTGACTCTGCTCTCTGGGTGCCCCTGGGGAGCGAGAGGCCTACATGGGGAGCCCTCTCTCTGCCGCCTCCCACTTACGGACACCGGCATTGCCAAGGTCATTGGCTACCTCCGCCTAGCCCAGCCTCTAGACACTTTTCCTGTTGATTGAACATATTTTCCAGTTGACATAAGCAATGTATTTAATTTTGGAAAATAAAAAAAGGAAAAGAATAAAACTAAAATCACTCACAGTCCCACGCTCCACATATAGCAATGGTTGGTGTTTGATGCAGTTGTTTCCACGTCTTGAACATTATATATGATGCATTTGCCTTTCCTGCAGCGATAGCTACTTTTACAGAAGATAGGCCACACGACAGTCGCCGAGCCGTCTTTGCAAGGGAGCTGCAGGGTACGCGGCTCACTCAAGGTTGTAGGGTTAGTGGCTGAAGCCAAGCTCACTGTCCCTAAAGCCAGAGCATTCAGTCACTGTGATGTCCTGGCTCCTGCTCTTTTCCTACTCACAGTAAATCACAGTAATCTTTCTGCGTCATTAAAAGACACCCCCTTCTGGCATTGTCGTCTTACTTCTGCTGGGTGTTAATGTTCTCCTTTTGGAGGAGATTTTTAGGTCATTTCCAATTTTCCCAATTATAAATAACTCAGCAATGAACCTCCTCCGAGTATACATTTTTTATGTGTTTCTGATTCTTTTTTTTTTTTTTTTTTTTTTTGAGACAGAGTCTCACTTTGTTGCCCAGGCTAGAGTGAGTGCCATGGCGTCAGCCTAGCTCACAGCAACCTCAAACTCCTGGGCTCGAGTGATCCTTCTGCCTCAGCCTCCCGAGTAGCTGGGACTACAGGCATGTGCCACTATGCCCGGCTAATTTTTTATATATATATATCAGTTGGCCAATTAATTTCTTTCTGTTTATAGTAGAGACGGGGTCTCGCTCTTGCTCAGGCTGGTTTTGAACTCCTGACCTTGAGCAATCCGCCCGCCTCGGCCTCCCAAGAGCTAGGATTACAGGCGTGAGCCACCGCGCCCGGCCTAATTCTTTTATCAAGATTCTCCAGAGCCAACTCATGGGGTCTGCAATGACACTTTTTCAATGCCTTGCTACTTTATTGCCACATTGCTTTGCAGGAAGTAACATGGCTTTAACCCCCACCCGATCACATGAGAGTTCTGTGCCACCACCACCGTCTTGACATCAAATGCTACATCTGAAAACATCTCCCCTTGGTGTTGCATTTAGTATGGTTTTGTGTTCATTGGCGATTTGTGTTCCCTTGTTTGGTGAATCTAGATTCTAGGTCCTTTGCCCACTGGTGCAGAGGGTTTTGGATTAGGGAAACTGATGCTGTGGTTTTGTTACTTCTCCTTGGCATGGATTCCTCTCCGACAGATGGATCCATGTTTGGGCCCGGTCACCTGGGTTTTTCAAGCAGTAGCTAGCAGCAGTGTGGAGAAAATCATTATTTTAAGTGTTAGTTCACCATTATTTCACCATCCTGGAGGACACTGGGCATTTCACCTACATTTTTAGAGGCGTGGTTTCATGTGCTCACAGCCTCAGGTGATTCTTGCAGAGATTTCTGTGCGGAGGCCTTGCTAAGGGGATTTTCCTCAGAAGTCGGTCCTAGAGCCTTTTAAAATAACCATTCTTTAAGAATGATGTCCCCATCCATTATCATTACTTCAAGAAAGGTAGCCCCATTCACCATCCTTTCAGGAATAGTTTTTTAGAGCTGGCCTTTGTATCCTATCCAGAGATTGCCCCTGGCATGTCTTTGTCCCCCTGCCTGTCCCGGTCACTCCTCCTCGGGGACATCTCCTCCCCTGCCCACCCTTCCTCATACTCTCCAGGCCTTCTGGGGGCTCTTTTCCCATCCTTCCCATTAGACCTAGGGCCTTATGTCCCTTCTTCCAATGCTCCTTTCATGTCCCAGCCTGAAACCATGAAAGAACGTATCTGGGAGATGAACAAGCCTGCACACCTGGAGCAGCTGCTTCGTAGACTTTGTAACGAACGCCTAGACCGGAATCAATCGCCCTAAGTATCCACGGGCCTAAGAGAGCTAGCTAGGAGCTAATGCCTAACACAGGCGTGCAAAGCGTCAGGGCGGAGCGCTGGCTGCAGACCTGTCTTACTCAGCTGCCTGTCTCTTGTTTGATGGGGATGTGATTGAAAAGCAAAAATACCCTTTTTCCCGTTGCAACGAGAAATAAGGAGATTTTCATTCTGAGGCAAATGAAGTCACTTGGTAACCATGGGCGCCCTACTTAGAAGCAATTTGCTGTATGGGAATCACAGTGAATGCTTTGCAGGATTGATCTGCGGTCTTGCGATAATGTATGTAAAGTACCAATTAATAGTCTGAGCTTCTCTTTGAAATGCCTGGGGAGAGAAGTAAAAGAAGCGCTCATTGTTTTAAACAGCCTGGACCAACCATTCCAAGCGGGTTATAAGGAAGCGTCCAGTTTCTGTGGCATGGCAGAGCCTGTCGCTGGCCTGGGACGGGCGGTGGGGACCGAGGAGTCAGGGCCACTGCGAGGTCAGGGTGGAGGAGTGAGGGCCACGGACGAGGGGCCAGGAGCAGAGTGGGGCCACGTGGCGGGTCTGCTCTGAGTCTTAGACATCCCGCATCCAGGGGTGTGGTGTGGAAGGCGACGTGGAAGTGGTTTGCAAACCAGAGGAGGATTTCCAAGGGGGTATTGATTCATTCGCATTATTCACCCAACAAACGTTATGCTGCTCTCCTTCACGTGCCGTGCCAGGCCCTGGAGTCCAGCGGTGCACAAGGCAGACACGGTTCTTGGCCTCAGCAAGCGAACGGGGCCAAACAGATGATTGAACAGAGCTTGGGGGAGGGGGGCAGGGGCTGCAGCAGCAGGGGGCCGGCCCAGCCTGAAGAAGCGACATGTGAGCCGAGCCTGGAGGATGGCCTGGATGAGGAGTGTGGGGAGGGGGCTCGGGACAGAGGGCGGGACTGCAGGCCGGAAAGGCAGGGCCTGGGGAGGGAGGAGCAGGGTCCAGAGGGAGGGAGGTGGGCACTGTGGCTGGGAGGCAGGCAGGGCCCTGGGTGGCAGGTGCTGGCACTTGGAGAGCCTTGGAAGGGGCCTGGAGGAGGAATTGGCACTCGGACGTGGTGGAGACAGACAGAGAGGGGCTTGGAGCCAGGGAGAGGCGATGCTGTGGTTTGCCGCACCTGCAGGACAGCACGGGAGGTCCAGCAGGCGTTGGTGGTTTTTGTCCGGAGCTTGGGGTGTGGGTCTGAGCTGGAGTTTGGGGGACAAGAGGGGAGGGGGACTCTTGGGGTGAGGGATGGGAGTGTCACAGAGTGAGAAGAACAGGGGGAGGACCTGGGGAAGCGTCTCCATGACAGACGGGTTCCTGTCATGTGCAGGAGGGACACGCTGGGTGTCCCTGGGGTGGCCTGGGGCACACTGACCCTCAGGCCCTACCCACCACACTTGGTCAAGGTCCTTCTCCTGCTTCATTTGCTGGGATCAGGTCCGGGTTCCTCTTGCCCACTGAGGGCTCGTCCTCCGGCCGATACAAGCTACCGGCTGCTCCGCAAATGCCCTCACTCCAAACTCTCTACCTTAGCCGGTAGCTGCTGCAAGCCCCATGTGTGTGGGGCTCTGTGACGAGTGCGGTGCGGCCCGTCCGCTCAGAGCTCTGTCTGCTGGGGCAGTTGTGACGTGGTGCCGCGCACGCTGCCACCCGCAGAGAGGGGACACCCAGGAGGGGATCCTGACCCAGGGGTGGAGACAAGGGAAGACGTGCTGGGGACAGAAACTCCGCTGGGTCCCAGAGGACAGACAAAAAGCAATTAGGGGTAGGTGTACGGTGACCCTGGTGGGCAGCACGGAGCTCAGGACACTGCACGTTGCAGAGGAGAGGGTGGAGGGAAGATTTGAAGGAAGCCCTTTGACTACCTGTACCCCAAACTTGTCTCCTGCCCCCAGCCTTCACAGAAAAGATGTCCTTCGAGGCAGCCAGGCTCAGCATGCGAAACAGAAGGAACGGCACTCTGGACAGCACCCGGACCCTGTACTCCAGCGTGTCTCGGAGCACAGACTTGTCCTACAGCGAAAGTGTAAGTCAGGGCGCCATCTGTTTTAAAGGTTGCAACATTAACCTTCATAAGTTGTTACATAGTGCATTTGCTAAAGGACTTTGAGGAAATTGAAAGTGCTGTGTCTTTAATGTTTGTTTCACCACTGAATGCTTGCTGCTCTTGCTTCGGATCTGACTCTTGCATCCAGGTCCCATCTCCAGCGCTGTGGGCAGTTTCGGTCCATCTGCGTTTGTTCTTGTGACAGCCTCCTAATTGTGCTCTCGGCATCGTGTCCCCTCACTCCAAGCTGGCCTCCATGTTGCCTCCAGGACACAGAAGGGACACAGAGTGAGCTGGACTCAGGGTGGGGTGTTGGCAGGGGCTGGTCTCCTTCGCACCTTGCTGCCTGTCCCCACCCTGGCCTTGCTGGCACTGCGAAGTTCCCTCCCACAGGTTTCTGCCCACTCTCAGGCTGTGTCCGATACTCTCATTTGCCAGGAAATGAAGACAACACTCCCGTCTGACATCCAAACTCCCTCTCAACTACAGTGTCAAAAGTTGGGATAGTGGCTGGCATTGGAAAGAAAGGGAAGACGTGGGAATGGGGAGGGGTCCTGGGTGCTGTTCACTATTTTGTTCTCACTGGTGGGTTACCAGGGGGCTGACTTTGTGACTTGGCAAGTGGGGCACCCTGGTGAAAATTCACAGGGGCCACCCTCTCGGGGGCTGCCCCTGCACAGGCACACCCCCTGGCCTGCACACCTCCCAGTCTCACCCTCGTCCCGGCCCCATGAGAACCAAATAGTGGGCGAAGGGCGTTGGTGGCTCCTCCAGCATCCCCCTCTTTCTTTCCACCTTCTACTTCAAGCAGTGAAGCATCTCTGGGAGGTTGCTTGCAGATGGGTCCCTTTCGCTTCAGGCATCGGTGACCTGGGAGATGGACAGAGGCTGATTCTTTCTCTTGGGGTGCACCTGTGGCCTCCCACTGGATGGGTCACCCCCTTCCCAGTGCAGGTGGCCCTCATGGGTAGAACTGCTGAGACCACTCAAGAGCGTCTCAGTTCTGGGGGATTCCCGTTTGCCCTGCAGCACACATGCACCTCTGCAGAGTGCATTTTCAGAGGGAAGTTTTAGCAACACAGCAGTTTTTTTTTTTTATCACCACTTTTCTTCCCCGATCATTGATTGCACAAGCTTACACAGCTGTTGAGCTTTCTTCATTCATGTTAAGTAGACTCAAAATTAGTTAAGTAGATAAAGAATCTTATGAGGAAAAATGGCCATCACAGATTTTTTTTTTTTTTTTTTGAGACAGAGTCTCGCTTTGTTGCCCAGGCTAGAGTGAGTGCCGTGGCGTCGGCCTAGCTCACAGCAACCTCAAACTCCTGGGCTCAAGCAATCCTCCTGCCTCAGCCTCCCGAGTAGCTGGGACTACAGGCATGCGCCACCATGCCCGGCTAATTTCTTCTATATGTAGTAGTTGGCCAATTAATTTCTTTCTATTTATAGTAGAGACGGGGTCTCGCTCTTGCTCAGGGTGGTTTCGAACTCCTGACCTCGAGCAATCCGCCCGCCTCGGCCTCCCAGAGTGCTAGGATTACAGGCGTGAGCCACCGCGCCCGGCCGCCATCACAGATTTTCAAAATTTTTATGTACAGGTGAGTGTAGAAGCTACTTTTGCTTTCTAAATGTTTGTTGTGAAATGCATATTGAAAAGAATGTATAATTGCAAATTTCCATCTTACAAAAGAATATTAAACATATCACTTGCACTCCTTGCACTCACCACCAGTGTGAGAAAGTGTCATCAGCCTTAGAAGTCCCTCACTGTCCTTCCTGCTGGGTTTCCTCTCTCTTGTCACAACCCTGAATTTTATGTTACCCATTCTTTGCTTTTATTTATAAATTTAAGACTTGAATATGTATTTCCCCAAACAACATGTTTTAGTTTTGTCTGTTTTTGATATACATGGAATTGTGCGATTGTTGATTCATTTCTCTGTGCAGCCCATTGTGTGCTTATATTTAATGGGTATTCGGGTTTCTATTTTTTGCTATCAGGAGCAATACTACTCTTAACATTCCTGGATGTGTAAGCTGGGTCTCCCTGGGAAATGTTCTTTGGGTTAAGGCCGAGGGAAGGACAGCAAACATCTCTCTTTTATGGGGTCTGGGTTTAAGACACAGGATCTATGGGGAAACTTATGTTCAAAGGATCTGGAAAAGGAGGCACATGGTCCCCATTCTCTGATAGCTCAGGACTTGCAGGGGCAAGGGGTGGGCAGGGAGGTGGAGATACTGTGGACTTCATTCCAGGAGAGGGACTTTCCTGGTGACAGCCTCCTTGCAGGGGAGAAGGAATTAGGGTTGGCTCTGGTGCCAGCAGCCTGCCTAAATCCCCAACTATATATGAAGTTATCGTAGAACTCCAGCTGCCATCGACCTGCAGGAAGTGGCATTGAGCTGTCGGGGAAGGGAAGCCCTCAGCAGCCCACCCTCCAGGGCAAGACGCCCTTTGCAATTTTCTGGAATGGTTGTATTGATTTTCCCATGCCCTCTCTTCACCTGTGTTGGGTGTTAATTGCCTTTTTAATATTTGCCAACCTAGCGGGTGAGAAGTGTGATCCCACTGTGGCTTTATTTCATATTAGCCTCACTATTAATAAGGTTGAGCTTCTTTTCATATGTGTTTGGGTTTTTCTCTTTTATTCAGTGTTTGCTCTTATCTTTTGCTACTTTTCCCCATGGGGTTGTCTATCTTATACTTATTTATAGTTCTTATATATTCTGGATGTGAATCCTATGATGTCTGATATGTGTTGCAAATATCTCCTCACACTTTGAGGATGTAGGTATGTTCAAAGTATTTTTTCATCTGTTTCCAAATAGTTTGTTTCTGCCAACTTAAGGGAAGCTTTGGCTTTAGAAAGGCTTTTGGTTTGTCAGAATTAGGTCCCAGATGTGCCTAAGCACTTTGCCCATGGGAGGACAAACACAACTACAGAAGGAGTTTTGGAACATATCTTCTTTTAAAAAGCAAGCATAAGAGGAATGGGAATCAGCATTGATATATTATTTATGAAAAACTATCATGCAATGCTTATAGTCCCCCGGTAGCCTTAGAGACAGGAAAACATAATTTGTATGTGTATAATGCCATTTATATACAGGATAACTCCAAGTAACTTTTGGGAAAATTTGCATTTCATAATAAAAATTTAAATATATGCCTCTTTGAAAAAAACTTCGTGTACTCTAAAAGCATGAACAAATGCTGGATACTACAATTTCATGGTAAATTCTTAAAGCCTTTGAAGTAGGATTAGATCCAATTTATATTCATTAATATCAGCAGGGGATGAGAATACATCAGTGATGCATATCCCGTGTTCTTTCTCCAAAGGACTTGGTGAATTTTATTCAAGCAAATTTTAAGAAACGAGAATGTGTCTTCTTTACCAAAGACTCCAAGGCCACGTAAGCTAATGTTTTTCCTCTGTTTTTGCTTTCCATGTTCAAAAATAAATTATTATTCATCGTCACATCAAACAAAAAATGCTCACTAGTTCATTATTAAAGATGTTTTCATCTTGTTATTCTCAGAAATGGTGTATGAGCAGGAAAGATTTGGCAAGTATCTTGTAGTTATCCCTTGGAGCTTAAAAAGTTTTTTGTTTTTTTTTTTTTGACAGAGTCTCACTTTGTTGCCCAGGCTAGAGTGAGTGCTGTGGCGTCAGCCTAGCTCACAGCAACCTCAAACTCCTGGGCTCAAGCGATCCTGCTGCCTCAGCCTCCCGAGTAGCTGGGACTACAGGCATGCGCCACCATGCCCTGCTAATTTTTTCTATATATATTAGTTGGCCAATTAATTTCTTTCTATTTATAGTAGAGACGGGGTCTTGCTCTTGCTCAGGTTGGTCTTGAACTCCTGACATCGAGCAATCCGCCCGCCTGGGCCTCCTATAGTGCTAGGATTACAGGCGTGAGCCACCGCGCCCGAACTTAAAATGTTTTTTAAAAAATGTTTTTAGCTTTGGCAATAGTTGGTAAAGTCACTGAGAGAGGCTGCCAGTCCCTTCGGGACTCCCATGAGCCTGGGAGCCCACCTGAGTGGCCTTGTGTACTGTGCCAGGGGCTGTATTTAGCCATTCCCAAGAGATTGTGGGCAACTGAGGGCAGGAATCATATCCAGTCAATGTTGGGGAAGCTCAGCCCAGGTCTGACTCAGAGCGGACTTCCATTCTGCATGTGTGCAGTGATTACAGCAGGCTGCGGAAGGAGCAGGGGAAAGGATTTACCACTTGCTGTGTCTCTTTATCCTACCCCAATTTCCTGTCTTGCTTATGTGCCACCTAATAGACAAATTTAGTTCTAGTGCACTTTTAATGGGAAGGACTAGTGTTCACTTATTGCACTTCGTTCTTGTCTAGCTCAAATGATGGAAAGTCCCCTAAGCAGCTGGTCTCTAATATGGAACGGGAAGGTCCCTCTAAACTCTGGAACACTTGGGGTCTCCACAGTGAGCTCAGCCCGCAGGAAGGTGGGCTGGCCTTACCTGCGTTGCCAGCTGGGCAAACCTTCAGAGTTAGCGCTGAGGCACTGAGACCTGCCCAGGGCTCCCGTGTGAGAAACTGAATACACAGTTTCCAGATTTCTGAGGCTCGTCCCGTGACAGCCCGGTGGCTACTCGGATGCCAGACGCCACAGGGGCAGGGCCCTGTGCGCTCATCCCAGCTCCCAGCACACAGCCAGCTTGCCGGTGGCTGGACACTAAACACCGGGGAGAAAACACACCAAAACAGCTTCTACGTTTTGAGAATGTAGATGCTACCCAGTGAGCATGACGAGAACAGCCTGCGAAGAAGACTCGACGGCATCATTTCTCCTTGTGTTTGTTTAAGCTAATGAAGCCTGGTTTCCACAAGCAGGTTTAACGAAATCCGTTTCTCCCCGCAACACGGCTGCGCGCAGGGAAAACGTGTGCAAGTGTGGCTACGCCCAGAGCCGGCACGTAGAAGGCACCCAGGTCAACCAGAACGAGAAATGGCATTACAGGAAGCACACCAAGGAGTTTCCGACCGACGCCTTCGGGGACATCCAGTTCGAGACGCTGGGGAAGAAGGGGAAGGTGAGCAGTGGCAATGCTTTCTACGTTCCCTCGGGGACCCCTGTGCGGACGCAGCCAGGGCTGCCCGAGTCGCCGGGACTGTCCGACAGTGTGGACGGCCAAGAGCTGGGTAGTAAGCGCCCAGAAGCGTGGCAGAAAAAGATGCGTGAGATTAGCTCGCGTGCTCGACAGGTAAGGGCCGCATTATGGCCCGCTCCCGAGTCCAGGCGGCCCTGAGCACGCGTCCTCTGCACTCTCAGCGACCGCAGGTCCCCGTCACCGGCCTCGCGAACCTCCCGCCCGGCTCCCCGCGCCCCCAGCCTGGCCTCGCCCGCCGCTGGAGGGCGCCCCGCTGCAGCGCGCATCCGGCGCCGCGCAGGGTGACCCGCGGCGCCCCCTCGCGGCGCCCGCCCGCGCTGCGCCCCCTTCCCCTCGGCCCGCCGACCGCGAGCCGACCCCGCGCTCGCCCCTCTCCCCGCAGTACATCCGCCTGTCCTGCGACACGGACGCCGAGCCGCTCTACGAGCTGCTGACCCAGCACTGGCACCTGCGGACGCCCAACCTGGTCATCTCCGTGACGGGCGGCGCCAAGAACTTCGCGCTGAAGCCGCGCATGCGCAAGATCTTCAGCCGCCTCATCTACATCGCGCAGGCCAAAGGTGCGAGGGCGGGCGGGGGCGGAAGCGGAAGTAGGGGAGGGAGGAGGGTGGGCGGAAGTAGGGGAGGGGGAGGGCTGGAGGGAGGGGGAGGGCTGGAGGGAGGGGCGCGGGGCCCCCCCACCTGCGCCCGCGTCTGCGCAGAGCCGGGTGCGGGGAGCTGGGGTGGGTTGGTTCCCCTGAGGGCCGCGTCCCCGGGTGAATGGACAGGTTCACGCGTGTAAAATGTTACGCAGCGTTTCGTCTCTGGCGAGTTGGAAAGGACAGTTTAGTTTGCTTGCTCTTTATTTTTTTTTTATTTTTTTATTTTTTGAGACAGAGTCTCGCTTTGTTGCCCAGGCTAGAGTGAGTGCCATGGCGTCAGCCTCGCTCACAGCAACCTCAAACTCCTGGCTCAAGCAATCCTCCTGCCTCAGCCTCCCGAGTAGCTGGGACTACAGGCATGCGCCACCATGCCTGGCTAATTTTTTTTTCTATATGTATTAGTTGGCCAATTAATTTCTTTCTATTTATAGTAGAGATGGGGTCTCGCTCTTGCTCAGGCTGGTTTTGAACTCCTGACCTCGAGCAATCCGCCCGCCTCGACCTCCCAGAGAGCTAGGATTACAGGCGTGAGCCACCGCGCCCGGTCAGTTTGCTTGCTCTTTAATTCCGGGACCAACGATGCGCTTTTGGAAACAGTGAGGGTGCCTGGCGCACTGCTGGCGCCATGCGAGGGTCTGGGGGAGGCAAACGCCGCCGCAGGCTTGAAACGTCCGGTTAGCGTTTCCTTTCTTTTTAACTTTTTATTTAAAACGTTCTCGAATCTACAAGAAAAGTTTCAGGAATAATAGTACGATGAGCATCTGCACGCTCTTCACCTGGAGTCACCGATTGTTGACATTTCCCCACGTTTGTCTTATTTTGTTCCACAAGGACCCACATTCCGTGATTCCTTTGAGGAACCGTCTGAGAGGAAGTTGCGGGCCCGTGACCCTTAACCCCTAAGTACCTGAGCCTGCGTCTCCCAACCGCGGGCGAGCTCGCGCACAACCCGGTGCGGCCACCCCACAGTCCACACCCAAAGTTTGCTGATTATTCCCTCAGAGCAGATACTCCTTTTTCTCCATTTAGACTCCACATTCGTCTAGCTTTTCTTACCTTTTTAGTCTTTGTACGTCTGGAACTGGTTCTCAGCCTTTCTTCGCCCTTCCTTGCGTGTTTGAAGAGTATAGGCCAATTGCTTTGGGGACGGCCCCTCTGGGTTTGATTCATGTTTTCCCAAAATTAGGTTCAGTTTAAAATCTAAGCTTAAAAATTTTAGACCTTCTTTTATAAAGAAATGATATTGACTGATTGAACGAAGGAAACATGTCGTACTTTATATATGAATTTTTTCTTACTGTCAAGAAGAAACTGAATTTTTGTTTTTGTTTTCATTTAGTCTTCTCAATTTCCTGATCGACCAGAGGGGTCAGGTCATTGAATTGTGGGTTGTCACTTTGTTATGAAATTGAAAAACTCAGCTTCCTTGCTACTAAATCCTCAGCACACATCATTCTTTCATTCGACAAACACTGGATGCCCACTATGTGCCAGGAATGGTCTTAGGTGCTGGGAATATAGTAGAACAGAACAGACAACAGTCCCCGGCCTGGAGGAGAGCCCATTTGTATTTGGATGACCGAGAGTCCATAGCGGAAGTTAATAGTCTCATTGTCCCCTGTGGTGGCTGGTGGAGTGCTGCCATCACTTCTGGTTGCCTCACCTTAAAGGGGAACGTTGAGGGGCTGAAATCTGGGAAGGAGACTGGGTGCTGAGGGGGTGGATTCATGTCCCATGAGAACTGGCTGGGGGAAGTGGGCACGGTACACAACTTCTGAGGACTTCTGAGGACCACATCAGATTTGCCTGAAACCATTGGGAAGACTTTGATGTGGAGATGACTGGACTTGTTCCTCATTGCCGAAGATGGTAATAAAAGCAGAGAGTGGAGACAGTCAGCACAAGGGCTTTCTTTCTAGCGTCAGTAGGAGAGTGCTGCTCTGAAACTCCTGAGCCTCCCCTTACCAGAGCTATCCAGAGAGGCTGGCGACTGCCCCTCAGGGTGGATCCCTGCATGGGCTGCATGCCACACTAGGGTCATTTCCAACTTTTTTTTTCTCCAGTCCTCTGAGGGAATCATTGAATCCAGCTTTAGATTATAGTTTTATGCCAAATAATACTTTTGTAGATATATTTTGTTTTTACTTCTGTTTTGCTCCAAAAAAATTAAAACCCTAACAAAACCCTTGGCCTTGAGAAGCTCATCAAATATAAACCTTCAAAAGGCCAGTATTTGAAATCATGTCATTATAAAGCAAAGCAAAATTATTGGCTCAGGGCCATCCCAAGAAGCTCCACTCTGATCCTACCAGTATGGGGGCTGGGGCAGCATATCTAACTTGCCACAGTGGCACTGCCTAACTCGCTTCGAGGCTCAGGCATGGCATTCATTGTCCACAAAAGAGTCCCCTAGAGGCTGGGTAAAGATGCAGATTCCCTGGCCCCACCTCCCGGAGAGTCTAATAAAGCAGAGCTGGAGTGGGGCCCAAAGTCTGTATTTTTATCGACCACCTTTCAGAAACAGTGCCTGGGGTCCCCTTCTCCTTCCTTGCCGTAAGCACAGGCAAGGCCGTTCCAGAGTGTAGCTGTCATTGCCGTGTCCTTGGTGGCCATGAGGATGGGGCCTTCCTTAGGTGCCTGTGAGCTCGGGACAGAGACCTCTCCCGGCACCAGCTGAACATTGCTCTTCTCGCTCACTGACAGGCGCTTGGATTATCACGGGCGGCACCCACTATGGCCTGATGAAGTACATCGGCGAGGTGGTGAGGGACAACACCATCAGCAGGAATTCAGAGGAGAACATTGTTGCCATCGGCATCGCGGCCTGGGGCATGGTCTCCAACCGGGACACCCTCATCAGGAACTGCGATGCTGAGGTGGGCATGGAGGGGTCTGGAAGGTCAGGTGGGAGAAAGACTATGGCAGGGGTGGTGGCCTGAACACCAGGGCTTTGTGTTGGAGCCTGCTCATGGGGACGTCTGCCTTGCAGAGAGCACCTTGGGGACCTCAGTAATTAAAAACAAGGATGACATACTTAAGGAATGCCTGGGAAGGCATTAACATTGGATGTGTTTTGTTCATTAAAATTTGTTGTCAGCAATCTCCTGTTAGAGCCAGGTTCTTTATTCCTTATAAGCGTGACTTGGACCCATCTCACAGGAGCTCAAGCCTGGCTGCAATACCTTGATTGCCGGGATTCAAATAGATTGTTACTGTCGCTGGTTAATTTGGCATTAAGAAAGCTGTAAGACACCCACCCCCCCACCATTTCCTGTGAACATATTTTAGAGAGTAATGAGCATTTTGTGTTAAAAATACAAGGTAGACATATGGGGTTTTGTATCAAGTATGGAATTTTGAAAACAACATTTCTAGTGAGTTGAGGACCTTCTTAAGCAACAAGTGTTCTCTTCCCAGAAACTTTGGACCGAATGTTCATCCAATTTTAATCTACACCTTCTCCCGCCTGGGCCTCCTCAGAAGCTTAAACAGTAAATATTAAGGATTTTTGGAGTTGCTGTGGTTCTTCTTTAAAATTGTTTCACTTTAGTGTCTCTGTTACCGTTTTTGAGATTTGTACGGGGCAGGGGAGAGTAGGAGGCATTTCTTAGGCATCTGCAAGGGGACAGCCTGGTGGGGAGGAAGGAAGGTGGGTTTTGGAGACAGAGAAGCATGGGTTTGAGTAATCACTGCTTTTCTGGTCTTGAGCCAGTTCCCTTCTCTCGGTTTTTTAATTAATAGCCTTGTACTGATACGGGGCACATTTATGTAATTGTGCAGAGTGAATGGTAGCTTTTATTATTATTACTAGATGCTCAATAAGAGTTGGCAAAATGGTCTCTCATCAAATGCCAACTTCAGGGGTGACAGTAGGATTTCAAGGACAGTGACAGGCTTGGAGAGAGATAATACCATTACCTATTAGCGAGGTTTGTCATGGGTGTGGGGGTCGACTCAGTGTTGTCTAATTCTCATTTTGGGGTGGATGCTGTACATGTATTAATTCACAGAATCACACACACAAAAAAACAAAACGCCAAAAGTAGGTACTTTTACCCCTGAATTGGAAAAAAGACTTTGATATCTCCCTGGAGACTGTTTATAGGGCTCATTCTCTGGCAACAGGTAAAAGTTTCCATGAATATGTAAAGATTAAAGAGAAAGTGCCAATCACTTGGAAATCACAAAACAACCAACCAATCATCTGGTAAATAAATACTGAGTCATTAATGAACTTTCAAAACTGTAATCTCAGATCACTGAGAAAGCAATGCCAATGAAAATATTACATGTTAATAAATATCAATATCTATAATAGATAAATATAGCCAAAGCTGCACTCAGAGTGAAAGGCATAGCCATTTACATTTATTAGTAAAAATGAAGTTAATAAGTAATTCAATAATCATAATAACAATATCTAACTTTTATAGCCCTTAACATAGCCCTTACTATGTACCAAATTCTGTTCTAAGTGTTTTACATATATAAATTCATTGAATATTCACTATATACCCATGAGATAAGTACTACTATTACCCTCTCATTATAGATGAGAAAATAGAGGCATAGAGAAAGTGAGAAACTTCGTTAACTTGCATATCTAATGAGTGGCAGATCCATGGCTCACAGTTCTTTAAGCACTAATAGTATTTAAATTAATAAGTTTGGAAAAAGTAACACTACCAACAAAACTATGGCAAGCAGGAGAAAAAGTAATATTCAATCAGAAATAATTAAAAAAGAAAAAAGGAAAAGAATAGAAATGTTTTTTATTCTTTAAAATAACTTAACAGTTTAAAGAATATATAAAACTGAGAAATTAAATATATTAGTAATTGTAGATATTAAGAAAAATGTGAGAATGCTACATATAGTGGTATATCAATAAATTTGAAAATATCATGAGAACTGATATTTTTCTGTAAAATTATAATTTTCTAAAATTGATTCGAGAACTAGAAACTCTGAATAGAGGAATTATCACTGACTGAGCTTAAAGAGAAGTAAAAAATTACCTCCCAAATTGCGTTGAATCAGATTGTTTCACTAATCAATTAAAAAATAGTTTATTAATTGCTCATTTAAAAAACATTTATAGCCTTCCAACACATCCCAATGTGGGATCTTTATAAATTCATAGAGAAAGAGCAAATGAGTATTCTTTATACAAAACTATTTAGAAATATGTATCAGGAGCATGAAAACTGTTCTTACTGTAGGTCCAGTAATCATACTTATAAAATACATCACTAAAGGATTTAGTATTTGTATGAAGATCTTCATTAAAATATTTCTTATAATAGCCAAGAATTGGCATTAACCTAAATATCTAGTAACATTTATAGTAGGAAAACCTTCAGGTATATTACTGTACAAATAAGTGAAAAAATTATGGAGCTGTTAAATTACTATTCCCAAAGATGTTCTGATAGTACATGTATGGAAAATATTTATAATTTCGAATATTAAATTAAGCAAAAAGTATGCCTAGCAAATAAATAAATGTATTATTAATAAAAATGGTAATTCTCACTGGGTTGTAGAATTAAGCATAATTTAAAATTTTTGTGTTACCTTCTGTATTTTTCATAAGTTCTATAGTAAACATGTATTATTTTTAGAGACAAGTTTTTATTTCTTTTGTGTTTCTGTTAATGTCAATCTTTAGTGGCTTATAGAAGTTTCATGGCAAACTCACATGAACTTGTGGTTAGCTTCCTTGTTTCTTTACTGTCTTCCTGTAATAACAGTGTTTGGTCTTTTGTATGAGTGGAAACCAGTTGTTCATAATAACATTGTTAGCCGTCTCTTCCTGTGTGGTTTCTGCTCATGGCTTTATTACAAAATCCCACCACTGGTAGACAGGGCTATACCAGGACCCAGATTTAGCTCACCTGAGACAGTGCCACGTTTCACACACACTACAATTTTAGGATCTCTTTCAGGTTTTTTTTCTCATCTTCTATCATCTGTTTATTTTTGAGTCAGTACTATACTTTAAAAGTAATTGTAGCATTATGTATGCATTAAAAACAGAGCACAAGCCTCTACTCATCATTCTTGTTCTTCAAATTTTTCTTGGCTATTCATTACCAAGCTTTTTATTTTTTCATTTCAATTTATAATCCCCTTGTCAAGATACAATCACAAGACAAAACAACAACAAAACCGCACACTCACTGAGTGGAGTCATATTAAAATTATAAACTGATACTGGAAAAATGGAAGTTGTTATAATGTCAAGTCTGCTTCCAACAATATGATATGTCCCTCAATTTATGCTAGTCTGCGTCTTTCAGAACAATATTACGGTTTTCCTTAGTAGGTCCTATTTCTATATTTCTTTGCATTATTTCTAGAGATTTTACATTTATTGTTATAAATGGGGTCTTTATTCAATGTAATTTTTGAATCATATTTTTCAGGTATATATAAAAATATTAATTTGTTTATTGTTGCTTTGAATCAGACACTTTAGTGCACTCTGTTGCTAGTTCTAATAGATTTTCAGTAGTTCTAATAGTTCTAGGTTTGCAACTATATTATGGGCAGATAATGTTAGTTTTTAAAACAGCTCTTCCATTTAATTGTACCTGGTATTTTTTGTCATCTTCTTGCCTTAACTACAATGTCCAGAATAATATTAAATAATAGTTACTCTAGCAGGTACCCTGACAGGCATCTAGGATACCTGGCATTATAATTAGTGGGGATGGTTCTAGTATTTCACCAGTAAAAAGGATTTGGCTAACGGTTCAATATGCATATATTTAAAAAATTATCATAGGACATTATCTTTTTATTTCTAGTTTATATTTTTTTTTAAATCAAGCATGAATGCTGAGTATGAAATATCTTTTTGCATCTATGAGGTTGTTATTTTTCTCCTTTAACCCATAATCTAATGGACTGAATCCTGGAAAAGCACTAATTGTTCCTTAATAATCATGTTGCATTTAATTAGCCAACGGTTTATTAGGTTTTTGTATTCTCATTAATTAGAGAGCCTGGTCTTTGGCTTTTCTTTTCATGATTCTTTCCTTGTTAAGGTTGCAGTCTGAAAGAGTGTAAATGAAATTGTTTGGAAATTACTTGTTTCATGAAAGTTTGTAGGGCTTCTCCTTCAAACACCTGGATGTACCTGGATGTGCAAATATTATCTGGTGTCATATTATATCCAGGACTCTCCTGCTTGAGCTCTTGGCTGGGCGAGGCCACTTACAGAATAGAACTGCACCATTTGACCTTTACTTTCCATTCTGCCTTTTCTCCGATTGTATGTATGTCATTAGTAGGATCAATAACTTTCTTCTCCCTGTTGAGTTTTCAACTTAATTCTTTTTTTGGAATAAAGGTTGAAACACCTTTTAATGTTACCCTGATACTCTAAAAATGACACACCGTTGAATGGAGCTTGAGAGTCAGGAACCCTCTTGGTTCTGTATGCTCCTGCAGCAATTTTTTATTCTCTAGTATTTTTGGGACATAGTATGCATTTAATTGCTTCTTTTTGTGGTCTTGTTACTATGTACTTCTCAAGTGCAAAGACTCTGTTTTATCTTCTAATCCTTAAACTCTGCATGGATCCTGGCATATGATTTAAGACAAATAAGGGTATGTGTATTTCAATGTCTACCTCTACCTGTATCTAGACACATACACACATGTATATCATATATACATGTACACACACATACACATACGCACTTTCCTGAATGCTATCTATTTCAGTGAATGTATACAAAGAGCACAGGGTGATGGACTGAGAATTGGACTGGAAATTTTATCTTTATACTGTCACTTGCCATTTATGTGACAACGGGCAAGTGACCCAACCGTGTTGAACCTTCATTTCCTTATATTTAAAATGAAGCCTGTACTGTAAGATCTCTAAGACCCTTCTGAATTTTGGAATCTCGGAGGAGGCATCAATATAATTGAACCCAAAGTATTAGCTTTAATATGAACATATTAAAATGTTGTTGTGCATCTTGTCCAACAAATAAAACTCAAAGACAAGTTTCTCTGTATTTTTCAGGGATGTTTTTTAGCCCAGTACCTTATGGATGACTTCACGAGAGACCCTCTGTACGTCCTGGACAACAATCACACCCACTTGCTGCTCGTGGACAATGGCTGTCATGGACATCCCACGGTTGAGGCGAAGCTCCGAAGCCAGCTGGAGAAGTACATCTCCGAGCGCACGATTCAAGGTCAGTATTTAGGAAGTGGGACGTTAGACATGCGTGATAGTAACAGCAGCTGCAGCACCACCACCAACAGGTGCCAATTACTGAGTGAGGCATGAGAAACCCACCTGATTGGGTGTTTTTATTGCCAAAGAAAAGCTGCTTCAAAACAATAGAACTGCTTCTGCCAGGGTCACAGGGATAGGTACCCTGCGACATGCAGAAGGCAATGACAAATGCTGCTGTCTTCCACTCTTTTGTCAGTGTTTGCAAGACTGCTATCTCTCCTGCTAGACACCATTTAACAACAGATAAAATCTACCATGACCCAAAAGAGTTTGTGAAACAATGCTATTAGCTAGGGTAGAAGTGATAAAAACCAACCCATCAGATTGACAACCGGATGGTTTACTGTTTTGAATCATGGCTACTTCTGCATGATAGAGCCACCTAAAACCTTGGTTTCAAGGGAGAGAACGCAGCAGTTGAGGGAAGACCTTTATTTGCCCTGGTAAGCAGCGTACGCTTTCTCCCTCTTTGAGTTAGGTGAGTATTTCTATTGAGCCCAAAATAAGCTTTACGTTTTATGTTTTACAGATTCCAACTACGGTGGCAAGATTCCCATCGTGTGTTTTGCCCAAGGAGGTGGAAAAGAGACTTTGAAAGTGAGTCCTGGTTTGGTTTTCCAGAAGACCGATTAATAAGGTTATCTAACAAGATTGTATTTTCAGGGCTTTGGGGCTCATCTAACCTAACCTGACTGATTTCTTCTACCACAGCAAGTAGGTAGAGTTTTGCCTCCACGCATTGTTCCCCTAGCAGACTTAAGTTGTTCCTTGGCTGGGAAGATTTGGGAGGAGGATTTGAAGTGTCATGAATAGTGTGTGCACTTAGTGTTGGCCTTGACAATTAACCTGCCAGAGAGAGGAGGTGTCATTAACTCAGGAGACTTAAGGATTGTGACCAGCACGTATATTGGAATGCCGTGGCTACCCCGTCTGCATACAGATGGTCTGTGATCATCCACACACAGGTTGCCCCCAAATCCAATATTCCCAGACCCCCTAAGGCCCGTCCGTGTGCCTCCTGAGGGTGCAGGGATGCCACGTGGAGAAATCCAAACCCTAAGAGGTCATGGAAACCTTCTTCAGTGATTATGTACCTGCAACATGGAACGGTTGAGCAAGAATTTGGCTTCCCAGCCCATCTGTGTGGACTCCGATATTACTGAGGTCATCTTGCCTGCAGTCAGGCTTCTGTGTGACGTTTTGTTTCAAAAAGAAACTATCAATGTGATGGCATCTTGGTCAGTATTGGAAGACATCATTTTGAAGAGCTCATTTTTCTAGGAACAAGACATTGCAAGAAAGTAATTTTTAGCTCTTCTTTTTAATTAATTTCCCTGGTGATTTGCGTACCTCCCCTTTCCGCCACCCTCGTTTAACTCTGAGACAGGATGAGATGAAAGACTCTGGTCCTCTCCTCTCTGACAGAGTACACCTCTAGGGTAATTGCTGGTGACGTTATTGAGAATCGTAATCAGCTCTTTCATTTGTTTATTCTTTTATAGAGCAATGATCTTTTCATCCATTCATTCAGTAGGTATTTACTGAGTACCTGCTGTGAGATCTACTCTTGAGACCACTGTTAGACAACAGTCTTTCAGGGAAACGCTTTTTAGGGAAAAATCGAAAAAGACTTTTTTCAATGTGACATTATCAATATCTGAATGCTAAAAAAGCAGCCACATCAAAGAAGAAGAGAGATGAAGTAGTTGAAAGATGGTTATGTTTATTATCTTTCTTTCAAATTTTAGGTTTGGAATTAAGATTTCTTTGCTTAGTGTGTAGGGGCAGACCAGAGAGGTGCTGTCAGTCTATGGCATTGCATTTCTGCAGGATTTTCCACCAAGACTCAGCCAATTAATAGCCAGGCAAGAGGGGATTGGAGAGAGGAGGGGAAGGAGGAGGAGATGCCCAGCTGGCTCATGTCTGGCTCTTCCTCCTGCTTCAGCCCCCACCCAGCACATGCCCGCAGTGGGGCCGGCAGAGAGGCCCTGCCTGTTCTGTGGCTCTGCCCCTCTGTCAGCCCAATCGTGGCACCACACACCTTGCTTTCTGGGCGGGGTCTTCTCTAAGGGAAGCATTCAGGCCTGAAGAAAAGGGCCGTAACAGTGTCTTCTGTGCCCACGTTTAGATCTCTTTATCTTTGTGATTCTAGGGTTTCAGTTTGCCTCATTTGATATTCTGAAGCCCTTCCACGACTAAATATTGCTGAAATCCCAATCTAGTTACAGAATATATTTGTTTTTATTATTTGCACTAAATCCAACCTTTGACTCTCAGGCTGAAACAGGCTCTGTGGTTAAAACAACCCTTGTTGTCTGCGGCCTCTTTCTTTTATTGGAAACATTTCCACGTGGCAATACCTGCTCCTAAAAACATCCAAATACCAAAGGCCATTTCTGAGTGAGCCAGTGCCAATGCACCTTTATCTTACGTGATTAAAATTCTTAAAACCTGATTCCCCTGTTCTGACCTCTGCAGTTAAAAATAGAAGTGCGGTAGGTGTTTGTCCCAGAAGTAAATATATTTCTATTCTCTTTTAACCACTTCGGTACCAGCATCGACTATAGTCAACAGCCACAGATGAATGCATGGCGACTTTAGCCGACAGCCGTGATATGACTTTTCTAATTTTTCATTTATCAAAATAAAATTGTGGACATTTAAAAATAACGTAATGAGGGCCGGGCGCGGTGGCTCACGCCTATAATCCTAGCACTCTGGGAGGCCGAGGTGGGCAGATTGCTCAAGGTCAGGAGTTCAAAACCAGCCTGAGCAAGAGCGAGACCCCCGTCTCTATTATAAATAGAAAGAAATTAATTGGTCAACTAATTTATATATATAAAAAATTAGCCGGGCATGGTGGCGCATGCCTGTAATCCCAGCTACTCGGGAGGCTGAGGCAGAAGGATTGCTTGAGCCCAGGAGTTTGAGGTTGCTGTGAGCTAGGCTGATGCCATGGCACTCACTCTAGCCTGGGCAACAAAGTGAGACTCTGTCTCAAAAAAAAAAAAAAAGTAATGAAAACATATATGTATATGTTACCTATTCTGATTTACATTACAAGTAAAGCTGCCTGTAAAATAAAATAAGCTTTCAGTGCTTTAAAGCTTTCCTCATCACACAAGAGCAAAACAGATCCATCGTCAATGCACAGCATGAACTAGCGTGCGGACTGTGAGTGCCGGCTGTGGGCAAGGTTTCACGGCCAGTGAGTGCCGTACTGAAGTGGTTAATAATAGGGGCAAGGGAAATTATTTGAGGAGGGAAATATATGAGTAAACATAACACAAAACGTGTGGCTGCTGCTTTTAAGGTATTTGCAAACCAACACATAAAATGTATGAGTATTGGTAACCTTGATCAGATAAGCTATCAAAGATAATTTTGTATACGGTCTTAATAGTTGTCACTCAAATCTATTATGTTAGTATTTGGAATGATCTATTTTGTATATAGGGATATTTTAAAGCACTTATTTATGGAAATAAACTGGTCATGTGTGTTCTTATTATGGAATTTGTTATGGGCACAGGATGCCATCACCAGATTACATTTCTCATTTATAAAGTCATTGCCCACATTTGGTTTGTTTCTGATTTAAGATAAAAGCCCCAAAGGAAAAGGTGCAGGGGTGTGTCCATGTGTTTTGTTCACCAGCTGGGTTCAGAACCTTCGTCTCAAGCTGGGTTCTGTCCACCACCAGCATCTCGCCCACCTGCCCGACTCTCTCCCTCCTGCCAGGCCATCAACACCTCCATCAAGAGTAAGATTCCATGTGTGGTGGTGGAGGGCTCGGGCCAGATCGCGGATGTGATCGCCAGCCTGGTGGAGGTGGAGGACGCCCTGACGTCTTCCATCATCAAGGAGAAGCTGCTGCGCTTTCTACCCCGCACGGTGTCCCGGCTGCCGGAGGACGAGACCGAGAACTGGATCAAATGGGTGAGTCTCGTGGGGACATGTCTGAGGGCTGAGAAAGGACCCTAAGATTGTGGGAAGGGAGGGTGCTTCAAACGCCCAACTCCTCTAGCAGCTCGATACTTTCTCTGTGCCTTTGAGACTCGACTGCGGCCCAAACCACATGTGTCACTGGAAACTGAAGCTCGGGTAAGCAAAGTGACTCGCCAAGCGCCCATGCGTACCCCCTAAGGGGCAGCGTGCGAGGCCTGCAATCGGATCTGTTTGCAGAGCTCATCATCCTTCTGTTACACCGTGATGTCAACACACGTGCTTCTGTGTTTCACATGTATCAGCGATGGGGTAGAAGGAAATCCCTGGGAACTGTATTTTAGAAATGCAGACGCTACAGTGGGTCTGCATCTGTTGGAGAAACCACCACTACAGAACACTTGCCTTTCTGCAGTCACTGGCCTGCGATGCAGTTCAGAATCTCTCATCTTTCCTATTAGATCATGTAGGAAATGTGGACTCATTTGAATACGTGTTATGCATTTTATTGCTATGTTTATAAAAAGATTTTGACATGGTGGAGCTGTGCTTTCTTACTTTCCTCTGTTTCGTGGCTGCTGTTGGCTTGTAATGACTTTCATTTCCCGGATTACTCAGTTCATTAGAAAGTCACGCTGTTGTCAGTAGCTACCTTCACACCAGCTCATTCAGAAATGGCCTTTGGTATTTGGATTTTTTGGGGAGCAGGTGTTGCCACATGGAATTGTTTCCACAGAGGAAAGAGGCTGCAGACAACAAGCTGGCTTGCTGGGTCTGGACCAGCTCATCTCCAAAACCCATGGTTCCCCACACCCTTTGTGAGGGATTTTGATAAAACTGTTATAGAAAACTCATCTGAAATAGGCTAAAAGACACAGTCTACCTTTTTTGATTATATTACCCTCTCTGGGACTCATATCTAATTCATATCTAATATGCTAATAATATATCATAATTATAATTATGTCAGTCAGAAGACATACATAAATAATAAAAAGGAGCCTGGAATTTTAATTATGTATTCATATGGGGGTTTGCAGTTGGTACAGATTTTTCTAAAGACCAAGCTCAACAGTGGAATTGTTCATTAATGAATGTATGTGTTCGGTCAAATACTAATTAAGCAACCTTCCAGGATAATCCTGGGTGAGTTCACTGATCGTGTGGACAGCCAACCCCAAACCTGAACTCACGGTATCTTGACCTCGCTAAGAACTCCATTACCCTTCCCCTACTGGGATCGCTTCCTGCTCTCCTAACTGCTCTTAGCTAGTCCTCAACTCCTCAAGAACTTGACAGTCCATCAGCTAGTCTAGATATCATTCATGCATCCTCACTCTTTCATTTGTTCATTTATTCAATAGATATTATTGAGCACACACTGTGTACCAGGTTCTGAAATAGGTGCTTCAGAAAGAATCATGTACATGACAGAGAGAGTCCGTATCCTCATGGAGGAAAAAGAAGTTGGAAAAAAGTTCATGTTGAGCAGTTACAGCACAATGCATTGTATAATCTCAAACTGAAATGGGTATTCTGAAGAAAGGTGACATAGACACCGAAGGCCATGTGCCAAGGGAGCCCGGCCTGGTGTGGGGCTTTCCGGACAGCTTCTCAGAGGAAGTGACATGGGAGCCCAGATCTGAAGGGTGGATAGAATTAACAAGGTGAGGGCTGGGATTGCAATGGTGAGAACAGCATGTGCAAAGGCCCTGAGGTTAGAGGCAAATGTGGCATACTCAAGGAGCTGAAAGATGGCGGTGAGGGTTGATATTGTGAGTGGAAGCTTGAGAGCTTGTGAGGGCCCAGACCAAGAAGCTCCCTGGGCACCGCTTGGTCTTGTTCAAGTGTATGGGGCATTGTTGAAAGGTTTGGAGCAGGGAGAACATGTGATCGGAGTTGTGCTTAGGAAAGCTCACACTGGCTTCTGTGGGGTAAGGATAGGAGGAGGCCAGAGTTTGTGGGGACGGGATGCCGGCTAGGAGGCCCCTGTAGTGGTCTCTGGGTCCCATCGGTTTGTGCTGTATCCATACTCATGTTCTCCTTCTTCCTTTTTATTTCAAAGGAAAATAAAGAGAACATCTTAGCACAGTTCACTCCTACTCATGTCCCATAATCTTGAGACCTGTGTCCCTTCTCCTGGCCTGTCCCTTCTTTCCTTCAGCCTGAACAAAGGTTGCAGACAGGTGAAGCGGGACTTTCCTTTCATTCTATCATCTCCTCCCACCCTCTCCCTCTAAATTCCCATGATATATGTTTTCCTGCAGTTTTCATTTATTTCCTCATTACCCCTCTGGCTGCTGCATCTTCTGAACTAAGGTCTCCATCCCCACCTTTCCCAGGAAACCACAGCCTCAAAAGCTCACCTCCTAATTTCCAAACCCAAGGGCCCTTCCTAGTCCACACCTTTCCACCTTCCAGCAGCTGGCCCCTGACCTGACGCTTCCCTCTCCCGCCCGGCTGAGACTCTGCAGTTCCAGATCCTCATCCCCAAATGTTGCTGGGAAAACCCACCAGCACTTGGAGCCCAGGCTAACTGAAACCAGCCTTGCTTCCTCCTCTGGGGGGAAGGGGCCCTTCCTCACTAAGCTCCCGCCAGCCTCCCTGATGTTTGAAACCTTGGAATTAGAGGGCTCTTTAATTAAAAAAAAAAAGTTTTAAGATTAAACACTATAGAACATTCACAAAGGATAATATAACAAGTTCTTTGTCTCTTTCGTCAGTCACCAAGTCCTCTCGGTTCTTGTTTGCATGTGAACTTAACTTGTCTGCCGTTTTAAGTCTTTATGACCACTCTTGGGTGGTGACTATGGTCTTTTGTTGTCCTTTCTTCATTTATTTACTCATTCAACAACTGAGTATCTACCATGTGCCAGGCTTTGTGACAGACACATACACACACAGCCCTAGTTAAATGAGGCTCTCAGCTTTTTGATGGGGTATGTGTGCTCTCCTATAACCCATACTTTATTCTCATTGTGCTCAGGGACTCATTAGCACAGTTTAGGAATTAGAAGCTGTGGGTACAGGTGTTGAAGGTAGGGAAGAAAGTCTGGAACTCCCTTATAGGTGGTCTTTTAAAAGATGGGATAAAAGAGCCTTTACCCAAAGAGAGGTTTATGCTCCTCATGCCTAATATCAGTTGGCTGACAACTTTGTTCTTTAAATGTTGTCAGCTCAAGGAAATTCTTGAAAGCTCTCACCTATTAACAGTTATTAAAATGGAAGAAGCTGGGGACGAAATCGTGAGCAATGCCATTTCCTACGCTCTGTACAAAGGTGAGTAAAAATAGCCCTTTTTGAAGTTTCAGCTTTCTGTGGCTTTTAATGACTTACATTTCTTTTATAAAACAGCTTTATTAGAATATAGTCTTGCATTTGCTTTTGATTATCATAGATTGGAAGCTAGAATCATGACTATTGCCCGCGTGAAGTAAATCTCCCTTGTTGTATGGATTTGATGGAATAAGAATTTTTATGTCATTAAAATACTGATCAAATATGATCACAGTACTCTCCAAAGAGCCATTTCCAACAATGTTTTAAAAAATATATATACATGTATATTTTTGAGTGTCAGACTCTTTTGAGAATGTGACAAAACTATGGACGTTTATCCGAGAGTCATGCACATGCACACACATGCATACACAGAAATAATTTTGCATTCAATCTTAGGGGCTTAAAAATTTCCTGAAACTTATGAATGAACCTCAGGTGAAAATATTCTTATCTATGGCCTTTGATGTCTTAGAATCCATCACAGTGGATATCACCTGCAGTGAATAGGTCCTTGGCAAAGGTGTACCATCTAGAGCTGAACTGCCTGGTTAGCAAATGTGAAGTACCCAGGCATGTAGGAAGTGCAGTTTGAGTATTACCTGTTTATTAGAATCGTTTTTATTGCACATGCCAGAGGTTTGGTTATAATGGTATTCACAAAAAATGGAATTTTATTTGTATGGATACATAGGTACAGAAAATATTAGCTCTGGAAAAGACAAGAACATCGTTGTAATATGGCTCATTATTTCATGGATTTGGATATAGTACAAGTTAGATATGGCTCTTGAAATATAACACTTATGGAATCTGAATCTATGGAAAAAAATATGTTGATACCATTGTTACACTGTTAGGGTATGCAGTGGAAAGATGTTACTATTACTATAGCCTGAGTTGATCCTCATTATATACATCAGGACATATAGAATGTGGATAAGAAGGAGTGAAGATACAGTGAAATGACTATTTGGAGAGTCTGAATCTAAAAGAACTCGCTTACCATCCCCTTTGATAAATGGCTCTGATGATTTGCATAGCGATTGGTTCTGGCTGTCTTACTTCTGGGCCTTTGGTGAGTCGGTTGTTTCCTTGCCGTCCGATAGCCTTCAGCACCAACGAACAGGATAAGGATAACTGGAACGGGCAGCTGAAGCTCCTGCTGGAGTGGAACCAGCTGGACTTGGCCAACGATGAGATCTTCACCAATGACCGCCGCTGGGAGGTAAACAAGAGGCCGTCCTGTGTTTTCCCAAGGTCAGGTCTGGACGACGGCTCATCCATGTCCGACAGGGTCTTCTGTATTGAATCTTGTAAAGGATCATTCTGTTCTGGTACATCAGTGTTGCTGAGCCTCGATTTCCTCATCTCTAGTATGGGGTGATAACATTGACGTAGTTGGTTTGTTGGGAAGAGATAATAAAAGTAAATAGCCTAATGTAAGATAATATCAGCTCCCCAATGCCTTTGGCTACAGTGTCAAAAGTGATTCTCCACTTGAGTGTGGAGCTGCAGGTCTCCTCCTGGGAGCGGTGGGCAGAAGTATGGGGAAAGTACATGCAGGATGATTGAAAGTAGCTTGGCTAAAAATCAAGGCAGCAGCACTGTTTTGCTGCCTGCCCCACTTGCCTAGCCAAATTCAAAGGGAATTGTTAGCAGTGAAATGCACAAGGAAAAATGGAACACCTTGACTGAAGACACTCAATGAATGTCTTAGAGCTAGAAACTTGGGACTCTCTTAGTCAGATGAGCACCTTTAAAATGGAAACTGAACATGCAACAAAAACTGTATATTTTCCCGGAAGACTGCGTTTTCTTCCTTTTCAATTTGATTAGTGTTTTAGGGTCATATTTCCCAGCAGTATGTTCTTGTGAAGTCCAATCAGCCTTAGGAGCCCTAATAGAGATAATTATAAAGTGTCACGCTGAGCTTTAGCAAGGCTGCTTCTTTGCTTTCAGCTTTTCCAAATTAATTTAAGTCATTAGTGGGCAGTGAGAATACATTTAATTGTATACATGGATGTATAGATTTGGAAGTGCATGTACTCCATAACTTTCACCCTTATCTGCCAGGATCAGGGAACACCTTTAGGCTCATTGTTGTACAATCAAAGACTAAGACTTGATTTCTATTAACATGAGATCAATTTCAATGCTAGCAGTGCAAATAAACTAATGGCATATGAGTTTTTAAGTTTTTCATTCCTTTAGCAAAAGTTATATTGTATTTGGTCTTCACAGTATAACGAACCCCTGGGAGGCTTTAGTTAGTGAAGGGGAAGAGGAACTGTACGTAGATCTAGGTAATCGATTCATAAATGAATTACATGTTGTGTGAAATGTTCTATTTAAGTAAGGCCAGATAGTACACTAAACATAAACTTAGGCACACATTGAATGGCACTTTTAACTTTGTTACGTCAGCTAAAGATTGTTAAGGGTTAAAGGCATAATGGCCAAGAGCTTGGACTCTGGTGCCAGTCCATCCGCGTGACTTTGGGCAAATAACCTCTTTTGGCCTCAGTTTCTTCCTACAGTGACACGGTGGAGCCATCTTGTCCTGGCTTGTAAGAACTGACTGCTAAATTTTTAGAGATTTTGTGAGTTGGTTGTTCAAGATACTCATTATTAAAAAAAAATTTACAAACTTAGAATTACATAGATTTTATGAAAACAAAGATAATAATCAAAGCTCATCACTTTCTAATTCTTTGACTACATATACTATTACCTGTGCTCTGAAGGTTATTGATGTCTGTTGTATCTGAATGCTGGAACTTAAGGGTGCCATGCTGGTAGCTGAAAATTGGCCGTGGTGGGAGTATTTACACCATGGGAATTGACACCACAAATCGGGGTCTCTATTTTCTTTAAGAGAAAGGTTGTTAAACATTCACCAGCACATCACTGCTCAGCTGAAAATGGAAATGATAATAATAGCAATATCCACCTCATTGGGTTGTCAGGATCATTAAATCAGATAATGTTTCTGAAGTGCTTGGAACATTGGCACATTTTAAGCACTATTTGTTTTAAAATTAAAATCTTTGGAACTGATAATATCTGGGTAACTATTTATGGTGCACAAAGCAGTTTCATTATGTTAGTCTACTTGCCCCTCGTACCAATCCACAGCAGGGATTATGTCCTTTTGCTAGCTATTAAACCAGGGTCCCTGGGTTACCAATGCTTTTTTAAGGACTGCAAATCTCTGAAAGGACTTGGCCTGTGTTAGCTTATTTCATCCTCACAACCACGGGTTTCAGAGAAGGGCAAACTGAGGCACAGAGATGTAATTTTCCAGGTCACATGGCTAGAAAAATGGTAGAATCAAAGTTTGAAAACAAAGATGTGTCTGGCTGCACAGCCTTTTCTCGTTCCTGCATGCTAGTAGTCCTGAAGGTGTGGCCCCTGGGCCGGCAGCAGCCGGGCATAACCTGGGAACTTGTTACTGTGCAAATCATCAGACTCCGCCCCGGACCAGTGGAATCAGAAATTCCAAGGTTGAGTCCCAGCAATCTGAGTTTTACCAAGCCCTCTGGGGGACTCTGAGTAAAGTTTGAGAACCGCTGCCGCATGCTAGCAAGTGTGTCACTGATGGAAAGGCAAATGGATTTAGAAAGACATATGAGATCCTGGGCACAGGGGACACTTGCCTTGAGAACAGGAGAGAAAGTGCAGCTTCCACCCTCCCGGGGTGGCCATCTCCTCCCCTGCTGAGCCCAGCAGGATCCACAGTGAGGGACTCAAGGGACCTGTGACAGCTCCCTCTCTAGGCGATGAGTGATCCCCATGAGACCAACATTAGACAAAAGTGAAACCACTGATGCTGCCCTTGGCAAGGGATGCTTGTGTAGCCCAGAGTCAGGCAAGCCCTGTGAGGGAGTGAAGAGGGCTGGGGACGGTGGGACCGAGAGCCCAGGCTGCTGGGGCAGGTGCCCCTCAGCTCCAGCCAACTGGTCCCATGTTGTCAGAGCTGCTGGTTTTTACTCTTAAATCTAGGTTTCAATGCTGGGAATGTAGATTTTGATAAACGTTCTGATTTTTAAATGTTGGTAATGAAATCAAATTATAAGAAGGGCTGCAGAGGACACAAAAAACATGTCTGAGAGCTGGTGTAGCCCGTAGCCCTCTGGGTTGTGACTGAAGCCAACATTGATTAGCTCACTTGAGATTCTCAGTAAGTTTTCATGGGATAAATTTTATCAGAAGCCCAGGAAGTACAGATAAACACAGATCACTAATAATCAAGTGTAATCGGTAAGTGTTCCCGAGACTTTCTGGGATGTAACATGACAGGCATTTGCTTGGTGGCCTGTGGCTTGCATGTGGTTTGGTGGATTCCATCTTGAGAACTGCATTGGAGAACACAGTTGCCACAGTGGGAGGTTCACGGGCGTCTGTAAAGGGCAGCAGGCCCCCGGCACGGAATACAGCGACGACACTGGTGGCCGGCTCATGCTGGGTGTCTACTGTAGGCCCCAGGGGACCACTGCTGGTCCCCTACCCCAGCCCCAATGGAGTATTTCCCTTATGTCAGATGCTGGGGTCAAGTTTTGAGGAACATCATCCCTACATTAGGTACATTCATCTCCACTTTAAAATAGCAAGAGGCCAAGTTCATATCCAAGTTCACATGTAGCTGATTTCAAAGATTGCACCATACCACTTCCCTGTTCAGGTGTTTGGATTATAACCCAATGTCATGTTAAAACTGAAAAGACACATTTTAGTCTCGAGACAGGCTGGAAAGAGAAGTTGAAGATGCTATTACTCTGTGGCTGAAAACCTGATGCGGCTGGGAAAGAAAGACGCCCTGCGTTGTCCTTACCTTGCTTTCCCGGCGGCTAGTCCTGCTCTGCTCTCTCCCGCAGTCCGCCGACCTGCAGGAAGTCATGTTCACCGCCCTCATCAAGGACAGGCCCAAGTTTGTCCGGCTCTTCCTGGAGAACGGCCTGAACCTGCGCAAGTTCCTCACCCACGACGTCCTCACCGAGCTCTTCTCCAGCCACTTCAGCACGCTGGTGTATCGGAACCTGCAGATCGCCAAGAACTCCTACAACGACGCCCTCCTCACGTTCGTCTGGAAGCTGGTGACCAGCTTCCGGAGAGGCTTCCGGAAGGAAGACAGAAACAGCAGGGACGACATGGACGTAGAACTCCATGTATGTATGGCAGAATTCTCTGATATTTCGAGTCTTCCTTCAAAAAACCCCTCTATCTCCATCTTCCCACACCCTGTCTGGTCGCCATAAAGCAGTTAGCATGCCGACACCGTCTTTACGTGAGATTAGGCTTCTGCCTCGCGAGTTCTCTAAGGTCTTGCCTTATGCTCCACGCTGTGTTTTAAAGTGGTTGCAGTTTTCTCAGTGGCAAAGCTCAGTGTGGTGTATTTACTTTCTGAAGGTGTCTAACAGAGAATAGGGACAAACACACGGCTCCTCATGTCTCAGCCCACTGGACATGATGTCCTTAAAGTAGCTCCTTGCTGTTCATGCATGCAAAGGACTGAAGAACTGGTAAAGTGTTCTTTTTTTTTTTTTGAGACAGAGTCTCGCTTTTGTTGCCCAGGCTAGAGTGAGTGCCGTGGCATCAGCCTAGCTCACAGCAACCTCAAACTCCTGGGCTCAAGCAATCCTATTTCCTCAGCCTCCCGAGTAGCTGGGACTACAGGCATGCGCCACCATGCCCAGCTAATTTTTTCTATATATATTAGTTGGCCAATTAATTTCTTTCTATTTATAGTAGAGATGGGGTCTCGCTCTTGCTCAGGCTGGTTTTGAATTGCTGACCTCGAGCAATCCGCCCGCCTCGGCCTCCCAGAGTGCTAGGATTACAGGCGTGAGCCACCCCCCACCCCCACCCCCACCCCGCCCGGCCCAAAGTATGCTTTTGTGAATAAAGGGGGTAGTGAATTTTGCAGCGGGGTAGTCCAGTATTCACGTGAGAGGATGTTGTGCATGTGCCACCCAACTCCCCCAGGCCTTCCCACTGTAAGCACAGGCAGGCCCGGTTTCCTGTTGCAGCTCTGCTGAAAGTGTGCTCTGGCCAGAGCCCAGGAACGGCCGGAGGTTGGTGTCTAAGTACCTGGGCCCCTCTCGACTTGGCGGAGCTAACTCTGAGGCACATGTTCGACACTGGCTCCTAGAGTTGCCCACAGGGTTAATTTCCATTTACCCCCCGAGATAACTTGCGTGGTAATGCACCTGTTATGAGTTTCTTTATTTTCCGATATCATTTCCTCACTCCTCTATTGATTTTCTTGGGATTACCTCCCAAATAAACTACTTACCTCAAATCCTTGTCTCAGGATTGCTTCTGGGGGAACTCAAACGAGATCATTATCTTTTGTAATTCTGGGACTTTGTGTGTGCCTGTGTATTGCAACAATGTAAGTGAGCTAGATGTTTGCAGGAATGGGAAGCATCTAGAGAGCTTCTATTTGACTCTATTTATGTTAAATCCCTCTGCAATGTGCATAACTGTGTCTCGTGCATTTTACACCTGGTAAGACTTGTAAGGAAGCTGAAGAGGAGTGTATACGTTTCATTGTTTCTATCTGCAAAGTTCCATTGGGAGTCATAGATTGCTGAATAGGAGCTGGGATTCTAGCTGATGTATCAGGAATCAAATCTTTGAATAACAGTCCAAAGAAACAAGCCTAGCTTTTCGTGGTGATAAAATTGAACTGAAACCATAGGAAAGTTGGGAGTTAGCTTGAAAGATTTTTTTCTGGAAGAGAAACAGTTTTATATGATGAGAAGACATTGCTTTCTCTTCAGCCTGCCATTCAGTTTTTAAATTACTCTCTGCACCGTTTTTTCACCCTTTATACTTTTCTGTCTAGTTGTACTTTGTTTTTTATGATAGATAAAAGACTTTGCATCAAATTATACCACCCAGTGAGTGGCAGAGATGAAATAGCATCACCGTGCTGTTAAAATGGACTCACACGCAGAGCTACAGAGCCCCCAGGCGTGGTGTGCTCTCCCAGGGCTTCCTGTTCCCTGTCTGCATGTCCTTAAAATGATTTCCACGTGCACACGCTGATCCTACGCTCTCCCTCTCCAGGACGTGTCTCCTATTACCCGGCACCCCCTGCAAGCACTGTTCATCTGGGCCATTCTTCAGAACAAGAGGGAGCTCTCCAAAGTCATTTGGGAACAGGTGAATGTCCAAGCCCAGGCCAGGCTTCCATCTAACGTGTGCTTTGTTGCAATGCTTCTGATCTCACATGCCTAGTGGAAAACATCATCACCAACTCGGAACGCCTGCTGTCTGATAAGCATGGTTGTGCCTCTGTTTCTGTGTCCATGGAAGTGTGTTTGCAGGGACGGCTCCTGGACAGCAGTTGGTTCTTGGTGGGCAACCCAGTAGGCGCCTGCTTCTCTGGTGTGTGTGGATATGTGCATGGTTTCTGTGTGGATGAGGTTTTCAAATTTAATTTTAAAAATCAATTTCTAGATTTATCTCATTATGGACTCCTGTCCATAATGGGGCCTGCGAAAATTCTGCTTTGGAACATTTATTGAGAATTTTCTTTGTTATTTAGCATGTATCGATGTTTGTAAATGGCTTATGGGCACTCGCGCCACATTCTCCATTTTCAGAGCATAAAATTGGATATCGAATACTGAATTCACACAGTCTTTCCAGGCCTTCTGTGTTCTTATCCACTGCCCGCCTTTGGGCTGTCACAGCATCATAGCGGGTTAGTCAGACCTCCCACGATCATGGTCTTCTGTCAGTTTCTCGTGGCATTCATCTTCATATTTTCTTTTTATGTGCTAATTCCATGTTCAAGACTGTGAACACATTCAGGCTCCGAGTTAGTTTGTGCTCATTGCAAATTCTACTTTGAATCAATATGAACAGTTCAGATGTTACTGTTTCCTCCTTCTGCCGTGAGCTGCTCCTTGTCTGACATGAATGTTGACCCCACGACTTCAAAGGAAGATGAATTAATCTTAACATTCTCCACCCCCCACAAAGACCAGGGGCTGTACTCTGGCCGCCCTGGGGGCCAGCAAGCTCCTGAAGACGCTGGCCAAGGTGAAGAACGACATCAACGCTGCTGGGGAGTCCGAGGAGCTGGCGAATGAGTACGAGACCCGCGCTGTAGGTGAGTCCCTGGCGATGGGCACTCGTCTAATGTAAAAGATTTTCTAGCTTCTCTGTGTTAGAGAAAAGGTGTCTAGTTATTTCTTTTAATTTATTAAAATTCCAAAGATACTATGTTTATTTCTGGATGACTTCAACTAGGCAGTGGCTCCTAATACCTTGACTTGAAAAACAATTTCTTCTGAGGATCTGGACCCCAATAATTTCTTCACTGCTAGGCAATGAAATATAAGCACACCCTTATTGCAGTAGGTCATTTTTCTTACCCCTATCCCATTTTTTTTGTCCCATGCCTTATCTGCCAGGAAAGGACAGAATGCAAATGAATGGGGGACAGGCTGCTTTGGTCAAGGAGAGGCAGAGGGTACCTTGCCCATTGCTGTGGCTCTGTTGCCTGAGCTCATCCCAGCTCCAATCACTGAGTGTTTATTGTCACGAACTGCCATAGGAGCTCCGCATGGTATAGTGTGGCCATAGAAAGCCTGTTATTCGGTGAAGAATTGTATCCAGATGCCGTTCCCTATGCCTTTTCTAAGTCTGCATTCTGCAGGCTGCTCTTGAGTTCAGGAGTGGCCCGGGCGGGTGGACAGTTCCGGGCGAGAGCAGCCCCAAACTCCAGCTCCTCTCTCCCTGTACTGCTGCCGCTGCAGAGCTGCTAACCCTAACCCTAACCCTAACCCTAACCCTAACCCTAACCCTAACCCTAACCCTAACCAACTCCCTGTGCTGCTGCCGCTGCAGAGCTACTAACCCTAGCCCTGACCCTAACCCTAACCCTAACCCTAACCAACTCCCTGTGCCGCTGCCGCTGCAGAGCTGCTAACCCTAACCCTAACCCTAACCCCCTGTGGTGTTGCTGCCGCTGCAGAGCTGTTCACGGAGTGTTACAGCAGCGACGAGGACTTGGCCGAGCAACTGCTCGTCTATTCCTGTGAAGCCTGGGGTGGAAGCAACTGCCTGGAGTTGGCGGTGGAGGCGACAGACCAGCATTTCATCGCCCAGCCTGGGGTCCAGGTAGATGACACTCAGCCACCAAACGACATACCCGGAAATGCCAGATGCTATTAACAGCATTAAAAAATATTAAAAAGCAGCCTCTCCTCCAATATAAAAGCCATAGCAGGGGCAGCTGGGCTCTTTATTGAGAGCTGTGCATTCCTTGGACGTGGTCGCATCTGCGCTCACCCGTCTAGCTCTTAGAGATGACGGGAGTTTCCTAATTTCTGGCTTCATTTGGAAGCCCCTCCTGTCCTGACTTCAAGAGTTGGTGCAGTCTGGGGAAAGCTTTTTCAGGCAGTTCAGCTTGAATTGACGTCAAGACACCAGCTGTCTCTCCTGTCCTGATGTCCTTGTAGTTTTCTGACAAAAGCATCCCATCTGCCTCCAGAAACAGGTCCTTGGGGACTCTACAGGTAGCATTGGCTGTGCCTGAGAATTTGGGATCATTGAAGAGAAAGGAGCTAGAAAGATAATTGTTTACATTTACGAAATAAAAACTAGACTTGGTTAAATATTCATAGGGTTTTGGAATTTGGACTCACACAACCTCTATCTTAAAGTTCACATAACCCAATTCAGAAAAAGACTTAAAATCAAATAGAATTTTAAATTGCTTTATCCTAGCCCTTAGAATCCAGGCAAATTATATAAAAGAATAAGGGCCTTGATTCAGAGTGTTACATATTTTGGGGAGGGTGTAGGGCTGGGAAGAAAGATTGCATCCCATCCCGAATATGGTTGATAAGGGTTTACGTTTTTTGTCTTTGCTTCCCTGTAGAATTTTCTTTCCAAGCAATGGTATGGAGAGATTTCCCGAGACACCAAGAACTGGAAGATTATTCTGTGTCTGTTTATCATACCCTTGGTGGGCTGTGGCTTTGTGTCGTTTAGGTACGTGTGCGAGCGTGTGTGTAGGAGTGTGTGTGTATGTGCGCTTGTGCGAATGGATGCAAGGCTTGGAACTTCACACTAGTTCACACTCGTGCCTACATGTTCAGTCTGGTGTCTTCCCTGGCTTTTCCTGGGTTCTATTTAAACGGGTAGGGGTGGGATCGTGTCTTCACTGTCTGGGGCAGAATTTGGGTTTGTTAATCGTCAAATGCCAAGGGTTGGATCTTGGTTGGGTCCACCTGAGAAGACCGTTCCACCCTGCCCCTCCTCCCAGCATGGGTCTGTATCAGTCTGTGCTTGGAAGGGAGCCGGAGCCCACACGGCTGTGCTGTCACATGGCTGTGCTGTCACATGGCTGTGCTGTCACGCATCTGCGCAGTGGTGATGCTGCCCTTACCTCCCGTACAGGAAGAAGCCCCTGGACAAGCACAAGAAGCTGCTGTGGTACTACGTGGCCTTCTTCACCTCCCCCTTCGTGGTCTTCTCCTGGAACGTGGTCTTCTACATCGCCTTCCTGCTGCTGTTCGCCTACGTGCTGCTCATGGACTTCCACTCTGTGCCTCAGCCCCCCGAGCTGGTCCTCTATGCGCTGGTCTTCGTCCTCTTCTGTGACGAAGTGAGACAGGTAGGACAGCCGTGCCCTTGGGCACCTCTTCCTGTCCTCCGTGAACGGCATTTTTCTGAAGCCAAGAGGAGCAGGAGTTACTTCTGAAGTTCAACAGTCATTCTTTTTCCAAAATAAATGTTTCCTTTAAAGGGCATTTGCAAGCTCTAAGCAATGCAGTGAGACCTCTCAGAACTGAACTCACTCCTGCCAGGGTCACTTCTGTGTTAATTGACTGAGATGGATTAGCCAGGAATGGAGAGTGTTCAGAGGGAAGAGAGACCTTGGACTTAAACCCACTCCCATCACCAGGCGCGGTTTGTGTCCCTGCCGTGGCCATCTCTGGGCAGCATGACAAGGGGCGTGGAGCTGGGAGGACTTTCGACCCCAGCATGTCAGACTGATAGTGTTTTGAAGCCGTGTAAGTCCCTGTGGGTTTCAGGGAATTTGTGTGAATTATTCTTCATGCTTTTCTGCAGCTTCTTGGGGTCTGCACTTCTTGGCATTGTCTCTCTGCCATTGAATCCAAACTCTAGCCCAGACCTCACGTGTAGCAGGTGCTTGGTTAGTAATTGTTGAAGAATAAGTGTTCATGGTGAAGGATGGTGCTATCCCCAAACTGTTATAAAAAGTCACCCCAGAAATCCTTTCAGACTTAGCAGCAGTTTACAAATTGTTTGAAAACTGCTGCTACTGTGATTTCTCTTGTCCCTTCTGAGACCAAATCCAGAGAATGTATCGATTCAGCAAGTGTGCACTGGGAACTCGCGGTTTATGAGGCACAACGGCACATGCTGCAAGAGATCTGGAGGGGGAAGGACACTCTTGTTGCCTTTACAGAGCCACTGATGAGTAGACGAATCCTAAGGTGGCTTCACCTGTCACGCCAACTCTGGTGGACTTTTTTTTTTTTTTTTTTTTTTTTTTTGGTGACTTCCAGGAGTCCTGGGTTGGGAGGGATTTGAGGGTCTGTCTGTCCTCAGCAGGAGCCTGTCTTGATGAGTGAGTGAGGTCTGCTGTGGTGTGGCAGCAGGGGCTCCCGGCACCAGCGCCCCTCCTTGCCTTGTTGGTTGGAGGTGCGGAGGGGGATGAGGGGGCGTGGAGGGGGAGGAAGGAGAAGCGAAATGACACGTGTCGATGTTGGGCACGGCAAGGTTATCAGGCTTCCTGTGGGCCGGCAGCCGTCCCCCAGGCTGGGCCCTGCTGCCTTGCGGGGCATCTCTGTAACCTCAGTCAGCCTGCTGAGGCCTCAGCCTCATCCACCGCGACAAAGCACCACAGACGGGGGCTGAAATAGCAGAGGTTCGATGACGCACAGTCTGGAGTCTGAGATCGGGGTTGTTCCTTCTGAAGGAGAAGCTGTCTGGGCCTCTCCCCGGCTTCGGTGGTGGGTCAGCAATCTGTCGTTCCTCGGTGTGTTGCTGCGTCGCTCCGCTCCTGTCCTCATGTCCGCACGCTGCTCTCCCTGTGTGCGCGTCTGTGTCCCAATCCCCCTTTTCTATATGGACACCGTTGTATCGGATCAGGGCCCACCCAGCTTCAGTGTGACCTCTTCTGTGCCTGGCTCGTCACACCTGCAGTGACCCTGTTTCCAAATAAGGCCACGTTCTGAGGTATTGGGGTTAGGAATTCACTGTATGAATTTTGGGGGACACGGTTTGGCCTGCCACCTGCCACCTTGTCTCTCTCTCTCAGCGGCCGTCTTCCGCTCCCTAGTTCTGTGCTTTGATTGCGATGTGTTGGCAGCAGCAGGGCGCGGCCACGCCTGGTTTGGGAGAAGCAGAGAAAGACCGAAGGAGACGGAGACACACCCAGACCAGAGTGGGGCCGTGCCAGGACAGCACTCCTCTAACCGGGAGCCCCGGGCCAGCTGCAGGGCTCACTCTGCACGAGGTCACGCGTGTCCCCTTCTCCTAACCAGTTATACCTGCAAACCAGGGCGGTGGGACCAGGGCCCTGGCTGCTCTTTCCTCCACTCTCGTGCTGGTGCCTTCAACAGGACGTCAGGGAGGAGACGGCAGCACTCCCAGCTTAGCCTTTCCTAGTGGGGGAAGAAACGGGGAGGGCCCCAACTCTCCCCCCCGGGAGAGGGCACTGACGTCTCATCTGTGGACTGGGAGGGCCATGGCAGTGTCTGTCCCCGGAGGGGGCAAGTGCCACAGGGTCCCCCTGGTCTGTGGAGAGTGGCGGGCGTGGAGGGCAGCCCGCCGTCGGGGCAACAGCCCACCGGAGAGGCAGCCGGGCAGCTCAGGCGTCAGTCATGCCAGCCTCTGACGGGCCCTCGGTGGTGTGAGTCACACGCGTGAACTGTGTCCCGTGGGCTTCCGTGGAGACGGCGGGGAGGCAGTTTCGCTTGCTGGAAAAGGCGCAGGGTTTGTAGGAACCTGAGCAGCACGTGCCATGGTCTGGTTTCTGCACCTGGGGGACCAGACCCACATCTTAGATGTAGTTGCGGAACAGCAGCCGTGGGGTCGCAGCCTGTGGGGAAATACGTAGTCTCAGGCACAGATGGGGGAGGGAGCGAGAACCAGCTGGAGTTGCAGATAGACGGTCGCTAGTGACTTACCTAGTTTCTCTGACCTTCTGGCTCCTCGTCCTCGCGCGGGTGGCTGTGCGCGGGTGGCTATGCGTGCGGGTGGCTATGCAGTAACCTGCTGCAAGAGGCTGCCGAGAGAAACGGGAGGACGGGGCCTGGCGAGCTACCCAGCGTGTCTCTTTTTGCATCAGCTCTGCTGGCGTTGATGCCCCTGAGTGTCTAGGCCTCCTAAGACTCAGCTACGGGCGTGGGGTGCTCTGATTGGGACACCTGCTTCTCGTTCATCTGGGACCCCCAGAGCTAGCACAGGGGCTGGTAGTGACTTGTTCCCGGCAGGTGTGTGTTTTAATAAATGAACTCACGAGGCCGGTCCTCATGGTTTAACCCGAGGGCTTGGCTACAGCATGGCTATGTAGGTGGTCATGGTGACGGCTCATGGACCAGCGCTCGGGAACCAGAGAGGAGCCCTGCCCGCGCTCCTCGCGTGAAGGTGCTTGTGGGTGCCCTTTTGGTGGCCTCTTCTTGGAATGGTCGGTGAAAAGTCAGAAGTACTTTTCCTGCTGCTTCTCAGCCTTTGCACTCCCAGACATCTCTCCCCTAGTCCTGTCCCCGACCCTGTCTCAGCTGCATTAAGACACAGAAGCTGATGTTCAAGTCCGCTCAGTACTCGGTTCCTTCAGGCATCTATGGAAACCGCGAGGCTGGGAGAGGGGACTGACGCGGGGCTGCTTTGGACGGCAGAGCTTGCCCTGAATGGAAGCTGCAAGGAGACGCGTCTTGGCTTACACCAAATGTTTCCTGTGTGTGTTTTTCCTTTTACAAAATATTTACTGAGTACTTAGTATTTGCTGGATACTCCTCTAGACACTGGGGATACAGCGATGAACCAGACAAATATTTCTGCTCTTCCAGAGCTTTCTACCAGTTGGAGATGATTTCTGGGAGCTTTCAAAGAGAGGAGATGGGCACTGGAGCAACCCCAGGAGGGCCAGTCTCACGTTCAAGGGGCGGTGGGCCCTGGGCACTGGCAATAATGAAACCTGAAATCGTAAATTGCAAACATCTCCGTGGCAATTTTGTGTGTGCATTTAGCAACCACGTCACCTGCATGGGTCATGCAGGAGGAGGTTAAGCATGGGTCCGTTTTGCTTGAAGAAGGACCCTGGGCAGGTGTAGCATGAGGTGTTGCTCAGGGAAGGCAGGGGCTCTGAGGGGAGGGGACGGCCGGGGGCAGGTGGGCAGGGGCATCGGGGAAGGAACGTGGGCCTGTGGGAGGAAGGGACGCCCTCGGGGCTGGGTCAGTCCCACCTGTCCTGTCTGCAATTATAACGGGTGATGCTGGCTACAAAGGGGACTGATGTTTAATAAGCATCTCTTCTTCTTTTAAGAATTGTCAAAAAAAAAAAAAGAATTGTCTTTGAATGGGCCGGTTTTAATTCAGCAATATCGTGTGTGAAAGCAGTGGCACAGGAAGTGCCCTGCGCTCGGGGCCAGCAGCCTGGGCCTGGCTGGCTCTGCTGTCCCCGGTCTCCCCCAGCCTTGCAGCTCTGACCTGTGGGTCTGCCATCCTGAGTGCGTCTACAGAGCAGCCATGGAGATGCTTGTTGTTCAGAGAACCCGACACTTGGGGTCGCTGTTTCTCTTCTTGTCTGCGGACTCAAGCCTTTGCCATCCCGCGTGAGTCTGGCTGTCTCTAAGAAACAGTGCTGCTGGGCTGGCGCTGTCTTAATTAACCTAGCTCACACTTGTTAGGGGGAAAAACCCAAACTGATGCTACCTGTTTTAGAGCGTGTCTGGCGTCAAAAAGCTGTGTTTGTCCGTCTCTACCTGTGTCCCCTTGCCCAGATGCAGCCGATATGCTGATGTGGAATTTTGGACCGAGGCAGTCGATAAGTGCAAACACAGTTGCTAAATAACCCTTGAGTCCATTAAACAGACATCGCAATGTTTGTTTAAAATGGGATACATTCCGTTATGTCTTTACGGCGGGCACCGTTCAACCCTAAGACCCATCGAATTTCCAAATCCTGAGAGAGATGAAGAAATACGGTCGTGGCGTTTTATGAATACAGCCTGTCTCTGGCATCCTACTCAGAGAAGAGCCCTCTTTTCATTTTAAAAAGTGTTTCCTCTCTGCAGTGGCACCTCGGAGCCCTGGAACTGACCCACGCAGGCCAGGCCTCTGGAAGCCACCTGTGCAGAGGCTGGCTGGGCGGCGCAGGTTGACCGGCGCCTGCTGCCTCCCACACCGGTTTCGGAGGGAGGAGCTGGCAGCACAGGGCCTGTCTCATCCGCCCCCACCCTGCTGGGCACCAGAAGAGCACGCGGTGGTGGCAGCCAGGCTGCTGGCACTAGCCAAGGGGACACTTCCTGCTGCCTCCCCAGGGGTCCGGCCTGGTTCTGAGCCCGGAGGGGGGGGCAGTCTTTGCACAGTGCAATGTCATCAGACTGCGGCCGCCCAGCCTTGGTTCCGTAGTGCCCTCACCCGCTGGGTCCCTCAAGCTCCGCTAGAATTGATAAGCGAAGGGAAGGAGATGCTTCTTGAGAAGCTGACGGGGTGTCTTGACTCCCTTCCGTGTCTGAGACCTCGGGGTTTCTGCGGGGTCTGAAGGAGCAGAGTGATGTGGGGAGAAGCTGCTGAGATTCGGAACCCAGAGGCCTGCGCCTCACTGGCCAGGTTCCTTGGCCGCTCGAGGCCTTGCGTTCAGCTGCAAAGTAGGAAAGACAATACCTGACTGCCAGACAGACACGTATTGCTGAGTTCATTTAGTAAAGTGAAGAAGTGCCAGGTCCCTTCGGCGACACTTCTTTGCTGTGCTTTCCTGCCTCGCACAAGTGGTGGTTCCCCGTGTGAACTCGCCTGGGGCTTCAGTCTCGTCCCCGGTCACACTTGAGCGCGTTTCCTTTTAACTTGTTTGGCGTCTGTCTTTCCCATGGGGCTGCGGGTTTCTTGAGAACTGGCGCTGCACCTCGTCCAGTATCTTTGTGTCCCAGGAGCCTGGCACAGGCATTTGGGAGCCTGTGTCTCTCAGTAAATATATTTTGAATGGATGGATAAATGAGAGGGTTAGATGACCATCCTGGAGTTAATCAAATCTAACTTAGGGATTGCTATAGAGGGTGTCCAGATGCATTCTTCTAAGGGATAATCCTTTTCCTCTTTGTCTCAATGTGTTCCAGACTTACTTTCTTCCAAAAAATCATGACCGATACAGACAAATTGGTCCCTGAGGCACACTGTTTCTCTCAGTCATTTCTGTGACCACAGACATAGGTGCCACATGCAGCACCTGTATATACATTTTGTTTATTAAAAAGGTTTCTTTTAATCAAGATATTTTACTGCCATATTCCAGAAAAATTTTACAGTAAATACACAAATCTACGATGACAGCAGTATGGATAACACCCTTTAGAATTGTGCAGTGCACAGTGTACACCACTGTACATGGCCAGATGTTCCACATTTGCCTACATAAGTTGTACTCACTTTTTTGCAGGTTCCTCTTGAACAGTCAGGATACATATGTCCTTTTTTTAAAATTTTTTTCATTTTTCCAGCAACACATGAAGAACAGAAGAGCCAGAGTGCAGCCCACTTTCCAATCCCCAGGGTCAGCATGAGCACGTGGTAGGGCTTACTTGGCATACGGAAGAACACGCGGGCACATCACTGGCTCGAAGGAGGCCTGGGAAAAAAATGAGTGGACATTTAAAAATCTGGAAGTGGTTGATGTTTCCAAGCCGCTGATGTCCCCTCTCTGTCCCTCTCTGTGCAGTGGTACATGAATGGGGTGAATTATTTTACCGACCTGTGGAACGTCATGGACACTCTGGGGCTCTTTTACTTCATAGCAGGAATCGTGTTTCGGTAAGTCCTTGTCACTTGCCCGGCGCTCGGTGTTCTGGGCACAGAAGTGGAGAATGGCTCTTTGTGCATTTCGTCCCCAAGGGAAGTCTATTGTTTTGTTTGGTTTTGTTTTCCCCATTGGAGATACTCGTTTGGCATAAAGTTGTGTTCCCTCTCTTCCCCTCCCAGTGACCGGTCATTACAAAGGGGGTCTTTATGACATTTCTCTTTGTTCTTATAGACTTTTGGGAGAGATCATTAGAAACTGGGGAGAGAAGAGGATGACGAGGATGTTAAATATCGTACAGTGTTGTTTCATTTCAGGCCGTGTGGTCTAAAACGCACTTGACTTTGGCTCGAATGGTGGCTGTGGAGTCTTCCCTCTCAGTTACAAGCATGTTTCCCCAATCCCACAGCCGAGCATGATATCACAAAAGCCAATCCAAGATTACCATCGAAGGCAAAAAGGAATGCGTCCCCCATGTGATAGAGAGATTGGGGTATGCCCCAACCAGTGGCCGGAGCTGCCTGCGCCTGCATTCCTCCAGGCCTGGCTTCCCCAGCTAGCCTTAAGATAAAGGTGGCCGCTGTGTTTGAGCTGTACTTTCAAAGGGCGTGACTTTAACTGTTTAACACCCTTTAACTGTTCATATGTGCACCTGGAAAGAATGAGATGGTTTACAATGAGTGCTCTCCCTCCAATTAGAAGGGTAAGGACTCCACTTCCTCCTCAAATAACCTCCCTTTCTTCCTGAGTGAAAGTGCCCAGCATATGAACCACTGTTGGCTGGACATGATTTCTAGATCATTCTAGTTAAAAAGCACATATGGCTTTCAGTGCCCCCATTAGCAGGTGGTTAGCTAATCGAATGGTCCGGCGTGAACAAGGTAGGTAGGTTTCATCGGGGGAAAAGGAAAGGACAAGTCGCAAATGGCTGGGAGGGTAGGTTTGGAACTGGCATCACCACGTGAGCCTGGGAGCCAAGACGGGCAGAGGCGATGTGATTGGGTCCCCGCAGTGGTGTTTGAGGACGAGGACAAATGAGGGCAGAGACCTCTGAGAGCTCTGTCTGGTGTGATGTCCTTACCTTCAGTGTCCTCTCTTGTCCTTGCCTCTACCTGAGCCCTCAGGGGCAGAGGACCATGGCCTGTGGGGGGGTGGTGTCCCTGACCGGTTTCCACTCGCCTGACCTCCAAGCTCTTGGCTGTTCTTGACATCTGGTTATTTGTAGAAACCCAACTTTGAAATGTGTTGCCCATATCTACAAACCCTCCCCCTCTTCCCCACAGGCTCCACAGTTCTAACAAAAGCTCTCTGTATTCTGGGCGAGTCATTTTCTGCCTGGATTACATTATCTTCACCCTAAGGCTGATCCACATTTTCACCGTAAGCAGAAACTTGGGACCCAAGATCATAATGCTGCAGAGGATGGTAAGAGTCAAGAACGCTGGTCGTCATCATGTTTCTTGCTGTCCCCAGAGTTTCTTTAATCGTTGACAGGCGGGATTTTGTCCCTAGAGTGCCCATTGCATTTCACAATCAGTGAGGTTTACTCTTTCATGTGTTTCATCAGGGCCTTCTCCAGGGTTAAAATTTAACAAAAGATGGTTGTTAGGAGCAAATAGTGTCATTCAGTGCATGGCTAGCAAATAACACTGTGCTTATTTAGATTTTTCACTTTACAATGTGCTTTCATTTGAGTCTTAACAATTTGCTAAGAGTGTAGGATGGGGAAGGACTTTTATGCCAATTTTATAGATGTGGACAGTTGAGTCCAGAGAGGTTGATATATTTAGAGACAAGCAGTGAGCCAGGCACACTGTGAGGGCTGGAACCTGAATCGTGTCACCGTGTAACGTAGATACAGGGACAGGCGATGCCAGACTTGTTTTGTACGTACAACAGACAGAATGACACACTGGTGGTGCTTCCCTAAGTTTGTTTTCCAGATGATCTGAACCTCCGCTGTTTCCACCTTTAAATCAGATGGCGTTTAGATTAGCTCATCTGGAAGTTTCTTTCCAATGCTGAGGTTCTTTGAGTTTGCGGTTTTAATTCAAAGCATATCTGAGGCATCCAGTCACCATGAAGTCATGCTATGTGTGCAAAAATTTTTTAAAAAATTAAACTCTTCATTCTTGTTTCATAGGATGATTTTTATTTTCCTAAAAAAGAAAAAACAAACAAAACTATAAAAATAATTTGGAGATTTAAAGAATACGAACATTTTTTTTCAGGTTGTATCAGGTTTTTTTCTTAATTAAAAATTTTGTTATGTGTGCAAATGTATGGGGTGCATGTGCAGTTTGGGGACACGTATAGATTGTGCAGTGGCCCAGCCAGGGCTTTTAGGTCAAGCACTGCCTGAGTAATGCGCCTTGTGCATGAGGGGGTGTAGAGACAGAGGGGTCCTCCCAGTCTGAGGTCCCTCCTTTGTTGTTGAGCCGGGATCTCAGAAACCTGCTGCTGCTGAGCTGGTTGGACTCCAGCAAGCACAAATGCATCGGTCGGTTTTCATTCTGGAAAACAGATGAGCCCAGACCCAAAGATGGTGACGGCTGTTTTTGCAAATCAGCATGTGAACTCTGGGTGACTTAGACGGTCCAGGCCCTGGAACCTCTGCCCTTCTCCGTGGTCCATCGAGAGTGGCCAGGCCGAGTAGACCAGGCGACCGTGGGTGCGGTCCTGACTCCGTTCTGATGTCCTCTGTTGGCAGTTGATCGACGTGTTCTTCTTCCTGTTCCTCTTCGCGGTGTGGATGGTGGCCTTTGGCGTGGCCAGGCAAGGGATCCTCAGGCAAAACGAGCATCGCTGGAGGTGGATATTCCGCTCGGTCATCTATGAGCCCTACCTGGCCATGTTCGGCCAGGTGCCCAGCGACGTGGATGGTAAGCCTGACTCGGCTCAAGTGGAGACAGCTGGGCGGGGGAGTTGCTTCCTGAACCCACCGCCAGGGCTGACCCTCACAAGGCATCTTCAGATTGGATCAGATCCAACACCGTGGTTGGAAAACTCATCCCTCAAAACCTTTCGTTTTCCCCTAAGCAAATGATACCAGCCTCGCAGACGTGTGCCCAACATTTCAATTTTTAAACCTTTTAAAAAATAGTGTTTCTCTTATTTTCAGTAGCTAGCTGGGAATTGAAAGCAGCAAGACTCCCTAGTTTAGAAATGGTGCTGCGAGTTTTGCTCTCCTATATAACAGAGTCACCGGGCACCCCTTTCTTTCAAAAAGAGCAATGCCGAAGACTTCACGTTGGAACCTGGAATTTCAGCTTCCAACATCAGCCCACGGCCGGCCGGTTTGGAGGCAGGCTGGCGGTGGCGCTGGCCCGGTTTGCGTAGGGAGAGTGTGGGCTTATGCAAATCGGGCATGTTCTGAAGGAGCTGGCTAGAGCATCTTGAGGATGCCCACAACGGTAGCCTTGGCTCGTCATTTCCTATCCTGCCACGATCGAATGATCCTGGTGGCGTCCTTGATCCAGTGCCTGCCCCTGTGGTGGGACCGCAGTCCCCGTCCTTTTCTCTGGGAGCCTCTTGGCCCCAAGCAGTCTCTCCGGCCCCTTCTGCTGAAGCTCTCCCAACGTCTGGGGGGCAGCTCCTTCCCACACAGCGAGGGAGGGCACCTTGTGCTCAGAGTCCTCGCTCTGCACACCGTGCTTGCCATTGCGCACGAGCAGGTGCATCCTGTCCTCATGACGTCAGTGGGTTAGCCCCCCGAGGGGAGCAGCACCCGCGGCCCTGACTGGAAGTGGCAGGCGGGGTTCAGACAGAGGTTCGCCACCAACTTGCTGTGGATCCTTGGGAGGCGACTCCACCCTGCTGCCTCTCAGTTCCATCGTGGGCCAAACCCGCACAGCGCCCGCTCCCCGCAGGGCACCCGCTGACCGGCACACGCCCGCTCCCCTCAGGGCACCCGCTGACCGGCACACGCCCGCTCCCCGCAGGGCACCCGCTGACCGGCACACACCCGCTCCCCGCAGGGCACCCGCTGACCGGCACACACCCGCTCCCCGCAGGGCACCCGCTGACCGGCACACACCCGCTCCCCGCAGGGCACCCGCTGACCGGCACACACCCGCTCCCCGCAGGGCACCCGCTGACCGGCACACACCCGCTCCCCGCAGGGCACCCGCTGACCGGCACACACCCGCTCCCCGCAGGGCACCGCTGACTGGCACAGCCTCGCACACGCTCAGGTGACGATCTCTGGCCTAAGCCACTCCAGAGGCCGCACATTTATGTCCACAGCCTTCTCCTCTGAGATTGCTCAGACGTGCCTCTGTACCCAGAGAAATCTGGGCACTCCCGTCCAGACACGGACTTCCCCCACAGCCCCCGCAGAAGGGCCTGTCACCACCGTTCATGCTCTTGTGCCCGTCAGAGGCCTCAATGTCATCCTTGACACTTCCTCTGATGTCACCCCCATATCCAGTTCCTCAGCTAGTTTCGTTTCATCTCCTGAATGTTTTTGAACTACAGCTGCTTTCTCTCGTCCCACTGCCACCCCACCCCAAGCCGTCCTCGCCACTGGCTGCTCGATAAAGAAAATCTGATGTGTTGTCTTTCTGTTTAAAACAGTCTAATGGCTACTCATCATTTTTTTTTTTTCAGTGTAAAGGTAAAAAAACGACATGTCTAGTCCCTGCACAGCTCATTCTCTCATTCCCATGGATGTTCCCCCTGCCCCGACCACAGGGCCTTTGCACATGCCACTCACCCTCCTCATTAGGTCATGTGCTTTGCTCCTGCTCATCCTCTGCTCTCAGTCCAGAGACCCTTCTTTCTTGGGAAAGCTATTCCTTAATGAGCTGCCTCAGTTTACACCCACATAGCACCTTGTGCATGTCCTTTTCAGCACTTCTCACGAGCTGAAACTTTAAACTGGTGTGGTTAATAGGTAGATAACTATCTGTCTACCTAAAGAGGCTGGAAGCTTCCTGAAGGCAAAGAACATGTCGACTTTGCCCTTCCTTTGATCCTGATCTTAGCAAAGCCCCTGGTTCATGGTAGCTGCTGGGTAAACACGTGTTGAGTGGATGAACAGGTGGTTCTAAGGCTTGTACCTTGTTTGGACGAAGTGCCTGCGACATTCCACGAGCATCATCTTGCGGCCCCAGGGGTGTCCTCGCCCTCGCCCCTCCAGAGGGTCCTCACTTTGCCTCTTGGTTCCTATGTCCTCAGGAACCACGTACGACTTTTCCCACTGCACCTTCACCGGGAACGAGTCCAAACCCCTGTGCGTGGAGCTGGACGAGCACAACCTGCCCCGCTTCCCCGAGTGGATCACCATCCCGCTGGTGTGCATCTACATGCTGTCCACCAACATCCTGCTGGTCAACCTGCTCGTCGCCATGTTTGGGTATGTGCTCCGCCACGTGGCCGCCAGGTGCCCACCCGTGCCAGGCCCCCCGCCAGGCGGGGCTGGAGGTGCTGGGGCTGAGCAGCCAACGTCCACCCTTAAGGATTTTATGTTCGAGGTCTGGAGGGGATTGGTGGTCTGCAGGGGCTGGTGGCCTTAAAGGGACCATATTAAAAATATGTGTGTCCCTATAGCTGTGCCTTAAGTTTATTTGACACCAAAGACCAGCAGCTATGGCGACCTCCGGTGAAACCGGACTGTGCACGTGGCGTCCGTGTAGCAGTCTCCGCAGACTGCCGTGATGCCGGCCCGCTGGTGACTTAAGTGCAGTTCGGCTCACCTCCAGGATACTTTGATTTTTATGGGGTTCAGTGACACGGATTCTAGGACTTCAAATCAGTCTTTAGTTGGTGTTTTAAAAATTTCTGTTGAAATCAAAATACAAAGGGCAGAGTTGGAGAGGCGACTCCCCTTCAGGGCCCATGTCCAGCAAGGTTGAGGAATAATGATACAGTGACTCTAAAATATTTGTTTGGGAAATTCTCCTTAAGATATTTGGAAAATAATGTTTTCCCTTTCCGCTCCATGTTTCTTAGGGGGGTTTCTAAAAGTCCTATGTGGTAGTTTCGGTTGGAGTTTGGTTTCACGCTGCTCCTTTAGGGTAGATGGTCATTTTACGGACACGAATCCCAGCACTGTCTGACAGACAATTAACAAACAAATATGCAAATTTAATGCATTATTTGTTAAACTTTGGGGTGGAAGAGGACTTTTGAGTTAAAAGCAGAAATGCAGAAGCCAGGACTGAGAAGATAAACCCATTTGATTTTGTAAGGCACTTTTTAAAGGTCAAAGATACCTCAAAGGAAGTCGAACAACAAATGATAGGTCGGGGAAATGTCTCTGATGCTTATGATGAACAAAGGCTTTTAACTCCCAATACAGAAAGAATTTCTGCAAATTTATAAGAGAAAGACAACTCCACTGAAAAACTGTCAGAGAAAACAAACAGGCAATCCAGAGAAGGAAAAGTCAAATGGCCAATAAATCTATGTGACGGCACTCAACCTTGTGGGTGGGAAAATCCAGATTAAAGCAAGAGATGCTGGTTTTGAGCCATCAGGTGAAGGACGGCGCAGGGGAGCCTCCAGCTTTGGGACGCTGGGAGTGGACATTGCCACTGGGAACGGGATTGCCTTTCGTTCTTTGCAAAGTAGTTGAAAACAGCTAGTAAAAGGGATAACACACAGACCTTTGACCTGACGCCCACATCTGGGAATCCATGCTAAAGATATATGCACAGAGATATCCACTGGACCTTGTTCGATGTCTGTCATAGGGGCCTGGTCAAATAAAGTGTATAATATCCATACTATGGAATTATGCAGCTTTTAAAAAGACAAAATTACATCTATGGTTAGTGACTTGGAAGGATGGTTTTTTAAAATATAAAAAACAAATTGCAGACTAATTTTATGGTATAATTATGTTTTCTAACAATAAATAACAAGAACTTAAAAAATCAAGTGTATATGTCACTTGTTACAATGATCACATATTGCGCTGAGATTCCAAGGTGCACGGGCCTGCAGAAGAGGGGCACCTGCCTTTGTGGGTCAGTGGCCTCCCCTTGGGCGGGTCTGGGTGGGGCTTATTGCTCTGGGGACGTCACACATCAAAGGACAGAGCAGTGGGCAGCCATCTGGTCTCCCGGTGTCCAGAGATGTCCTCCTCCGGCCCACCCTCTACACTGTGGCCACAGGGATGTTTCTAAAATGTCATTGTTCTGCTTAACATTCTGGAAGGGTTGTAGTATTTCCCCACAGCTTTCAGGGTAAATTTCAGGCTCCTTGGCTTCCCAAGGCCATCCGTGACCTGGCCTCTGAACACAGCTCCAGGATCCTCCCCTGCTACCCTCCCCTGGCAGGTACCCACGTGTTTGTCTTTGAACAGGGTCACTGGTCACGGCTGATGCTTTTGCGTGTGTGCGTTCTGTCTGGATTCCCTGTTCCATCCCGACCTTCTCCTGCCAGGTGCTCGCTTGCTCTTTATGCAGCTACTCGCGGTCCTTTGCCGGAGTGTCCCCTGAGGGCCTCCCAGCCTGTGCAGGGACTCCTTGGGCCGTACGGTGCTCTGCTCTTGCACAGTAAACTCTGGAGCATGGAGATTGTGCCCGTAACTTCTGCATCTGGCATTTCATGGGTTTGTTCCATGAGTGGAGAGAACAGGTTCTTACCCATGTTTAGTTCATTTTTCAGTTATCAGTTACAAGCTTAGTTCCTGGGGTGTCGTATTATCATACACTGAGACGCGTCAACGCCGAATAACAGGCCAGCAAGGGGTTTGCCATGTAAATGGGTAATGTCTGCTCTGTGCCGGGTGCTGGGCCACAGAGATCCTGTGGCCGTTAGTGTTGTGTGGCCTTAAAGAGGGAACGTGCAACCTTCTCCCTCACCGCCCCTAACTGGCGGCCAGGGAGGGACTGGGGAGTCCAGGGCCTTCCTGACTCATAGGCAGCCAGACAATGTCATGATTGTCATTTGTCCAAGTGACGTCCCAACGTCAGAGGGGCCCAGTGTCTGAGCTGGCAGAGAGGACAAGCAGGAAATGGGCCCTCATGCATCCACGAGAGGGGAGGGAGAGCAGACGGATCCCCAAACCTGAGGTAGAGGCAAGGAGGAAACGGGCAGGCTTGGGTCTTTGCGGCGCTGAGCTGTCCCGCCAGCGCCGGGCAGCCCTGCAGGAAACAGCCGCTGCAGGTGTCTGGGGAACTAACACCAAGGCCAACGGCTCCGAACGCCGTGACCTCTGAGTGCCACTAACTCGGAGAGTCTCAGTGAGGAATCTTGGTGCTCTGAGCCGTTCACAGAAGCCGTCACGAGGACCTCATCACTTTTGTCATCCATGACTTGCATTCCCATCAAGGAATGATGGAAACGGGAGTTGAGGGGGACGGGAGCCCCACCCGCTGTTCCCAGGTTAAGGAGGGACGAGGCCAGTGGCTCGGCGTCTGCAGTCCTGACCGGTAACTCAGGTCTCTTCCCCACAAGCCCTGAGCCATCGCACCAGACCCCACTGCTGCCACATTTGTTGCTAAAGTGTGACAACTAGGGGACATCCCTGCCCTTGGGGAGCCTCCTGGATTAGTCCTGGCTTAAGCCAGAGGCCTCTTCCGTGCTGATCCCTGTCTGGGCACTTGAGAGCAGCGGAGGACACCCCGTCGTGATTCTCGGGTGAGATCCTCAGATGAACGCTTCTGGTCGTTGTTCCTTGTTGTTCAGGGCTTACTCTGTGAGCAGATGGCCCTGGGCTGTGACCCCGGCCTGGCCCCACATCAAAATATTCATTTAAGAGCTTAACCATACACAACGACAGCCTTATTAACTGCAACGTAAATGTCCCCGTGGGACTTCTGGAGGCGAGCTGGAGAGCTCTCTAGATGGTATTGGACAGCGGGAGGAAATGGCTGTGAACATCCGAGATTATCCTACATCAGAATCATCGATCCCAGGCCCTGTGTGGCTTATCAGAGGCACGGAGCGAATTTAAAGTCAGTAAGTGACTCCGGGTCGTCGTCTCGGGAGCTGTGGCGCCTACAAGCTCTGCGTCCTGAAGATGCCTCCCCTGCGCAGTTATGGAAAGGACTCACCAAATATGCCCTATGTGGAACAATTTCTAAGAATAAAATTAGGGGATGGTCATGATGGAGACTCAGACTTTTGGGGGGAGGGGAGGAAATGGGCATTTATTGAAACCTTAAAATCTGTACCCCCATAATATGCCGAAATAAAAAAAAAAAGGAATAATGTGTTTATTACAAATATGCAGAAAAGTAGAAGAAAAGAATCACCTGGTGCACACTGGAGAGTGGGTGCTGCTTCAGTGGTCCAAGGCAGGCTGTCCTAACGGGGCGCAGAGGATGAGAAGAAGAGATCAGGTAGCCGTGGTGACGACAATGGCTAGGGTCCCTCAGCGCTTTCCCACGCGGGGCGCGGGTCCCGGTGCTTTTCGTGCGCTACCTCCTTTAATTATTAATCTTCTTTTGTGTAGGTGTGGGCTTACTACCATTTCACAAATAAGGAGTTGGAGGCAGAGAGAGGTTAAGTTCCTGCTGCTAAGGGAAGAGATGACATGTAAACATATTAAATATAATGGAATGGAATGGAACGTAAGCAGCGTGGACAGGCTCGTTCCAGAGGAGGGAGCTATTAATTGTGAGACGGTGTTGGAGGTGGACCTAGGAACTGCAGCAGCCACCACATGGAGGTGACCTTTGCTCAGGACCCTGCACCCAGAACCTGGAGCACAGGTGGGAGAGGGAGGGGCAGGGATATAGGGCAGGGATCAGCTGCCAAGGAGGGTAAAGAGGGATGCAAGGGCTGGGACCTGGAGAGTCTCTTATGGCATATTAAGGATTTTGGACATTTTCGTAAAGGTGAAGGGAGAACGCATGGGTCTTCACTCAGGTGTATGGCTCTATCTTAATTGTGGTATTCTGTTAGCAATGAACTAACTTGAATTGTTGCTTCAAAAATCAGTGCAATGAACTAGCTGGTTGTCTCTTGCTGTTGGCTGCTGTTGGCGTTGTCCCTGCTCTTTTGATGTGGCAGCATGGGAGGGGAAGCAGGAGGTGTCAGACATACATGCTGGGGCATCGGGAGAGACAAAATGTCAGGGTCACCCCTGGCCACGGAGCAGTACTGCCTAGATATTGCTGGCGTGCGGGGAGGAGTGACAAAGGAAAATGTCTGCAATCTGGGAAAAGTTTGGAGGAGGTGCTCACCTGATAGAAATCTAGCTGACAAGTTTCTTGTATTGCATTTCACTGTGAAATTCTTTCGTTGTTTTAGCGTCGACTTTTTCTTTGTGAATTTTTTGCAGACTTTGCATTCTGTTCTGTTGATCGGTCTTTCTGTTTCGGTTTTTACTACCAAATGGCTTTGATTACTGAGGGTTTTTTTTTTTTTTAAATCATTTTAACATCTGTTGTACAAGCCCCTCCTCATTATTCTTATTCAAAACTTTCCTGGCTTTTCTTGTGTATTTAACTGTCAGAGCAGCCCAAGTCTCATCTTGTGAATCCTTTCCTCTTTCTTCTTCCAAAAAAAAAGTCTTGTGAATTTTATGTGATGATGTTAACTTTATAGAAACATGTAGGGAAAGTTGGCATCTTACCTCCCAGAAAAAAATAGTACGATCTTCATTTATTCAAATATATGTAATTTTTCAGTGAAGTTTTACGGTTTGTTTTACATAGGTCTGGCAGATTTCTTGTTCCTTTATTTCCAGCCATTTGTAGCTGTGAGAGAGATACTATTTCTCTTATGTTTTTCTCAGTGACTACTTTTTGATATGTAGGAAGGATTTTAAGGTTTTTCCTATTTATTTTGGAACAAGTCTCCCTACTGAATTCTCTGTTTTTTCCTTTTTCTTTTTATCATGTCACAGAAGGTTCCTCCTGTTTTTGGTTTATTAAGTTCCCTTCTTCTCTTTTTTTTTTTTTCCTAATGAGAAAAGGATGTTGAATGTTGCCAGAAGACTTTCTAGCAACTATTGAAATGATATTTTTTCCTTTTGATCTAGTATTATGATGAATTATACAAATGATGAATTATATAAATGTTCTTAATATTTAGTCATCCTTCTAGTCTGTGGTCACGGAACATTATTCTTTTAACATACTTGTGGATTTCATTTATGTACAAAGCTATCTGAATTCTGGACGTCTGTTATTTCTTAGTAACATCTCCAATCTCAGTGAACTTCTGGAGTTTTGTCCCTCCGTGGGGGCTTCTGGCCCCGCCTCCTCTCCCGCTCCACTGAGGGCACTTGGCTGGTTCTAGGAGATGGACCGTGGCTGCCACTGCTGATCTCTAGACAGCTGGGCATTTGCCTGGGACAGGACCCTGAGGGCACAAGACATCACTGGAGATGCAGCAATTGCAGAATTCTCTCAGGGGAGCCACCAGGTTGTCAGCAGTGGGCAGGGAGGCTTGGGGAACCATCTGAATTGGGGCAGGTGAGACCCTGGCACGAGAGACGGTCTCTAAGCCGCTCCGCTGCTTTGGTGCTGGCACCAGAAATCCTTTCTCTGCATAGCTCAGTCTCCCAGCTACAGAATTTGAAAACAGTGTCTGAAGAATATAAAAATTATTTTAGCAAAGCAGTTTGAGGCAATGCTCAATTGTGAGCCCCACCCCCCACCCCCCAGAACACTCACGTCTACTTCGCTGAGTCCAGAATTCACTTGAGAGAAAAAGAACATTTTGGAAGCTGCTGCCCTGCGGGGAAGGTGGACCTCAGTGTATAAATAGACCTCAGCGTTCTACATGCAAAGGGGCTTTGGGGTATTAACGTCCACTTATCAGCCAGCTCCCCTCTGCCCCCTGGGGTGTGCTTAAGGATTTTGACTGTTTGTCTGGGAAAGGAATGCTGCTCCCGGATCCACCCTGCCCCGAGTACAGCGGGAGCTGCTGTTCCAACTGGAGGGTCCCGTAGTCAACGGGGCTGTCCTGAGAACACGTGAAATGCTAACATGCAAGGCAGAGCCCTTTGAAACGGAGAATGATACAAATGCGAAGCCTTGTTGATGGGTACTGGCCTCAACACAGACTTTTGGGGGGGGCAGCCGGGGCTGCGATTTGGGCCACATGCACCGAAAGACGCGTGTCTGCAATGCTGCACCTGTCTGCTCCTCTCTGCCTTGTGAACGCCATTCTCAGCTCGCAGGCTGTACAGAAACAGGTGGGGAGGTTGGATTTGGCCCCTGAGCGGCACTTTGCCATTCCTTATTCCAGATGATCTGGGAGTTATGAGCCGTTTTTCCCTGACTCTGAGTGAGCAGTTCAGCCACAGAGCAAATCTCCTCCTCTGCAACCCTTCTCGGCTGCAGTTCCACTCTGAGCTCTCCGAGGAAGGGAAGGAGTCACGCCTGCCTTTCCCCTGCTCTAAGAATCCTAAATATTCCTTTTTCCAATAGGACTTATTACTTCCTTTTGGATAGAACCTCAGAAAGCAACATTTGATGCACTAGAATGGATACAGTTGCTTTTTTGTGTGTGTGATTTTGGGGCAGTGAGTATAATCCATTTTTGATTAGATATGTAAAAGGTTATGTTACTTCTAGGGACAATGATTTGAATCGGGATGGTTATTCCGGACTTTGTCAATCTAGGGTGTTGTTGTCCTGTGTCATGGCAGCGGCAGAGGGGTGCAGTCCCCTTTGCAGGCAGGAGGGTGGGTCACGGTGCGTGGCATCAGTCTCAGTGCAGCCTGACCTACATTCGGAAGAAACCCCGGGCTGACTGCTCGATTCAGTTTGCTTCACTGGAGTGCGTCACAGCCCTGCCTGTTTTTCTCTTGAAAAAATCTACCATTCAGGATTGCCGAGAGGATCCATCAGTAACCACTTTACATGCCGAGAATAGGAGCTTATGCATAATAAATGTTTAATAAACATGGGTCCCTTCCCTTTGGAGACCTCTCCCTGTTGGAGAGGCACTTGCTGCAAAGGTCTGCCTTCCTCAGAATCCAGGACGTGGTCTACACCAGGGGTGGGTCTACACCCCAGAGGCATTCCATGCACCATTGAACACTTTGCTTACAAGCAAAGTTAAACTTGTTAGCAAAGCCATAACCATTATCTGTGTAGGTTAGTGTTTTAAGTAGGTATATGATCTTTTCTTAGCTTAAGATATTTAAGTCTTAGACTGCAATGTACCACGGTGCAAGAATGAGGTAGGGTGCAAGAATGAGGTAGGGTGCAAGAATGAGGTAGGGTGCAAGAATGAGGTAGGGTGCAAGAATGAGGTAGGGTGCAAGAATGAGGTAGGGTGCAAGAATGAGGTAGGGTGCAAGAATGAGGTCTCGCAACAGCTGTAAACAGTTTCTCTGCCTGTTCTCTTCACTGAGGTTTGGCCTTTGAAGACATTACCCAGGATTTGGAGAATGCAGTGCTCTCCCATTCAGGATTTGTGCATAGATTTCAAATGGCTCACTACTGCTTCTTTGGCTCTTGAAGGCATGATTTGATATTAGCAATAAAGGTGTCTTTGGATGGTTGAACTTTACAAATTGTAAAGTGCTCCGTTTAGTTATCTAAGATGCTAAGCTGGGAAGTAGTCCTATGAAATCCTTCTGAAATAGAGCATTGCTTAAAACCTTTCACGCTGTGCTCTGTGAGGTGGTATTGTGTCGTGGTGAAGCCGAGGGACGCTGGGCCAGATGGCAGGGTCCATGTCCCAGCTTCAACACCTTCTGGTTGAGGGACTCAGGCAGCTTACCCGAGCTGCACCTCAACTTCCTGATCTGCTAACTGTAGGTGGTAATAGGACTTAACTGCACAGAGTTGCTTGTAGATTAAACCAATTAATTTAAGCAGACTGCTTAGAACGGTGTCTGTTATATAATGAGTGTTAGCCTATTTTATAGTTTGGGTTTCATTTGTAACTGAAAAAAATCATTGAAATAATCAGTTTTGGGGTAGGACACAATATATATATATATATATATATATATATATATATATATATTTTTTTTTTTTTTTTTTTTTTTTTTGAGACAGAGTCTCGCTTTGTTGCCCAGGCTAGAGTGAGTGCCGTGGCGTCAGCCTAGCTCACAGCAACCTCAAACTCCTGGGCTCGAGTGATCCTTCTGCCTCAGCCTCCCGGGTAGCTGGGACTACAGGCATGCGCCACCATGCCCGGCTAATTTTTTATATATATATCAGTTGGCCAATTAATTTCTTTCTATTTATAGTAGAGACGGGGTCTCGCTCTTGCTCAGGCTGGTTTTGAACTCCTGACCTTGAGCAATCCGCCCGCCTCGGCCTCCCAAGAGCTAGGATTACAGGCGTGAGCCACAGCGCCCGGCCAAAATATATATTTTTATAATTATGTGAGTAATTCATAGTCATTGCACAGTGCTTGGCCAGCACACGGAAACAATGAAGACTGCCTGAGAGGATCGCCACGCGGGGCTGCTCTGTGCATTGTGATTTGCACAGTGAGACCATGTTGTAAGTGCAAGTCGGAGCCTAGTTATTTTCACTTAACATATATGTGAGCATTTTCCCAAAGTATAAAAATTATTCATGAGCATAATTTTTAATGGCTGCATAATGAAATCATATTGATTAACCATAACAGTTTTCTTTGCATTAAACATTTAGGTTGTTCCTTTCCCTTGGGGCAGGGAGGCTGTTACCAATAGTGTTGTGGGCAACAGCCACGTGTTTATATCCATTTACATTTTTTTTTTCTCTGTATCTCCCTTATTCTTAGGTTAAATTTCCAGAAGTAAAGTCACTGTACCAAAGGGATGGACATTTTTAGGGCCCTTGATTAGTGCTAACACACCCTTTTCCCAGACTGTTCACAATTAAGCATGTGTGAGGGGCACAGCATTCCTAGGAGGGTCAGCATCTGGGGGCTTTTTGTATCTCACACAATAACAGTGAATGAAAAAAGAGAATCTTTGAAAAACTCTTGAACTAAAAATAATTTTAAAGTTCATTGAACATTTTTTTTTGTGATTAAAAAAAACAACCATACCCGAAGCCAGACCGACTCTGGGCCCAGCATGAGCTGCAGGTCTCCTGGTGCGGAATTGTCCTGGCCCTTCAGCGGGGCAGGTCCTTCTCCCCTGGCTGGACTTCGAGATTGCAGCAATAGCTCCATGCCAGTGTCGGCGTGTCTGGCGATGCGATGGCGAGGCACGCAAAACGCTCAGCCTTGGCCTTCTCTCCCCTCTCGCCAGCTACACAGTGGGCACGGTGCAGGAGAACAACGACCAGGTGTGGAAGTTCCAGCGGTACTTCCTGGTGCAGGAGTACTGCAGCCGCCTCAACATCCCCTTCCCCTTCGTGGTCTTCGCCTACTTCTACATGGTGGTGAAGAAGTGCTTCAAGTGCTGCTGCAAGGAGAAGAACGCCGAGTCCTCCGTGTGCTGTGAGTGGCTTTTCCCTCTGTGCCTGGGGCCGCGGCAGCGACTAAGCTCAGGGAGGGAGGCCCGGTCCCATCTCAACAGGGAGGAGTTCCTGGGGATTTCACGGCTCACACCTGTACCTGGGCAAAGGTCCGGCGTCAGGCCAGCGATGACACCCTTGAGGGAAAGAGTAGATGAGGAAGTGCCGTAGGTCTGCCGGGATACCCTTTATTTGGGGGAATCACTTTTGGACAAACATAATAATAATGTAAATAGTGTGCTTAACAAGCCGGATTCATGTATCAAATAATGACTTTGTTGCTGCTTTTCATTGCTTCTATGAAATTTATTCTCTGGCAAACTCGAACCCAGACTCCAGCAGGGTTTCTGGTCACCCGCAGGGAAATAGAAAATAGAAAAATCTTACAGTTATTTTACTTGATAAAACATCATCCCAATTTAGAAATTGGACATATGTCCAATCCGTTAACCAGCCTATCAGTTGCTCTCCAGAGGGGAGACTTCCCTCGAACCACCCGTCCCGGCTGGGGGCGCTGTTAGGAGGGGCCGCCGCACATGCCCTCCCTGTTGGCCACCCACCTTCTTCAGGACGGCAGGAGTCACCTGCCCACGTGTCGGTGTGTTCTCTCTCATGTGGTCACTTACCTCCTTAGCCCTGGCAAAATGGGGGGTGCAGGCCACCCAGCGACTCTCCTCACCTGGCTCTGGGAGCAGTTGTCAGCCGGACTCTGTCATCCTTGGCTCTGCCGCCACGCTGTAACTATGGGAGCTGGCACCTGGCTGTCCTCCAGGCATGTGGCAACCCGAGCCAGGCTTGGGTCCCTAACGCCTGATCCCACGGCCACCCAGCCCGTCTTCCCAGCCCGCAGACATGCACAACCCCATCGGGCATGCAAGAGGGAGAGGCCTGCTTTTGTTCATTTGGATGTTTGGACACAAAAGAAAAGACAACAGGGGCGCTTGCCCGTTCCCCTCGCCCCCAGCCCCAGACCTAGGCCAAGGGAGCCGTCTGGGGGCGGGCACAGCTGCGGGCCCACGGCTCCAGCTGGCACGGTGAGTGCCCGGGCACACAGGGCCTTAGCGCACTCGAACGTCTTTTAATTTCTTTTAAAAATCATTAGAAAAAAACAAACCAAAGAAAATTTTTAAATATATAAATCTATTTGTTTTTATACCAATTCGGTCATGAAATATTTTTAACACTTTTTTATGCAGGAAGGGACTTGTGATGGCACATGTGCCTAGGCCTAGGGCGACCAGCTTGTCCTGGTTCACCCCGACTTCCCATCTTAGGCCTGAGAGTCCTGCGTCCCGGCCCCCCAGTTAGGGTGACCAGCTCGTACCCATCACCCAGGGCGATCGGATTGTGAAGTTGAAGGCCCTGCCTCCAAGGAGCTCCCTCAATTTCGGGGCCTGCTGGTGACCCTGCCAAACCTAGGAAAGTCGTAAAGTGGCCCTTCTGAGGGCCTGTCCTTGTTTGGGGCCAGGCTAGGATGGCTGGATGGCTGGGATGGCTGGATGGCTGGGATGGCTGGATGGCTGGGATGGCTGGATGGGTGGGATGGCTGGGATGGCTGGATGCCTGGATGGCTGGGTGGCTGGGATGGCTAGATGGCTGGATGGCTGTATGGGTAGGATGGCTGGGATGACTGGATGGCTGGATGGCTGGATGGGTAGGATGGCTGGGATGACTGGATGGCTGGGATGGCGGGATGGCTGGGCTGGCTGGATGGCTGGGATGACTGGATGGCTGGATGGCTGGATGGCTGGGATGACTGGATGGTTGGATGGCTGGATGGCTGGATGGCTGGGATGACTGGATGGCTGGGATGGTGGGATGGCTGGGATGGCTGGATGGCTGGGATGGTGGGATGGCTGGGATGGCTGGATGGCTGGATGGCTGGATGGCTGGGATGGCTGGATGGCTGGATGGCTGGGATGGCTGGATGGCTGGATGGCTGGGATGGCTGGATGGCTGGGATGGCTGGGATGGCTGGATGGCTGGGATGACTGGATGGCTGGATGGCTGGGATGGCTGGGATGGCTGGATGGCGGGATGGCTGGGATGGCTGGATGGCTGAATGGCTGGCGTCCACTCCCAGGAGCACCCAGTGGGCTGGGGGCTGGCTGGTCCTGCCGTCCTCATGTAGTCTCATACGTGGCATTGGCTGGGCTGTCTGTCAGTGGGGAGCCCCGGTGTCCCCCAGCAGGGGTTTCCATGCAGAGCAGCTGGGTTCCTGCAAAAGGCAGAAGCTGCCCTGCCCCAGGCGTTGTTCACAAAGTCAGGTGACGTCACTTCTGCTGCATCCTATCTGTCAAAGCGAGTCACAGGCCTGCCGTGATTGGAGGGGGTGGAAGATGAGGAAGAGCGGCCTCCAAGCCAGGTGGAAGAATGTGTGGCCCTATTCTGCCACCTGCCGCAGCAGGTAGCACCTGAACAAGCGGGATGTGCTGATCCTCTGACAGGGCCTCCCCTCCCCCCACCAGGGCCTGGTGCCGGCCTGTCCGGGGAGGGTGAGCCCTTCTGCCCCCAGTTCAATGGCGCAGGTAGGGGCAGGTGCACGGGGCTGGCCTGTCCTTAGCTCACCTGCCGTGTGAAGCTTAGGGAGTCTTGAGCAGGCCAGCATTGTCTTTGATGCCTCGAACGATTTGAAATGAAATTTTCTGCCCTCTCACTTCTGCAGCCGCATCCGGCCCGGGAGCTCGGCGCGTGGCTGGCCCGCCGCGCCTTCCTGGGCCCCCGAGCTCCGGCAGTGGAAACGGAGCTGTCAGAACTGGCTTCTTGGTTGCACTCTGAACTTGGCTGCTTTTCCCAAATTGATAGATGTTCACAAGTCATTTGAAGACCTGGCTGTCTTCCATCCTTGCAAAACCCTTTCCTGAGCCCGTCGTTGCGGAGCGGGGTCCGTGGTTGACGCGGATGTCATAGACAGGCGTACACTTGGCTCCAGGAAATGGCCTTCTGCAATTTGGGATGGAGATGAGCTCCTTGATATTTATAAATTATTCAACTAATCTTGTTACTGCAGAGGAGGAAATATCTTTTCCTCTACCCATCTTAGTCTCGTGGCTGAGGTCCCTATAAAAAAAAAGCCAGAGTTACAGAAGAGCGTGCAGATTTAGTTAATGGAGGGTTTGCGTGATTCAGGAACCTTCGTAAAGAAATGAAGAAACAAACTGGAGTGATTTTTTATAGTAGGTTTAGTGAAGAATGGAGGGTTGTGGAGAAATAGGGCAGGGAAAGGGAGCGTGATACAATCTAACGGTCACAAGCTGAGCACGGCCTGTGTGTTCAGCCTCCTCTCTGTGTCCCTGCGACCTCAGAGATGAGGAGGCCCCTGTCTTCTGGACATAAGAAGGCCGCCTCTCACACGAGGGTGTTGTGACCTGCTCCAGGGAAGGTCAAAGAGCCTTCCTAAGTTTTAGGACCTGCTTTAAAGGAGGAGAGTGGGGAAAAGTCAGAGACCTATGATTCTGCGGTTTTCTCACGTTCTTTCAGCTCAAAATATTCAATATGCCATGGTGCCATATCTTGGGGTAGTGTGTCCTAAGCCCCAGCGTCCTTTATATTCTAGGTAGCCACCAGGGACCAATGAAAAAATTCCCATAAAATGTCTAAACAGGGGCATGAAACAAAGGAAAACGACTGAGTTCTTATAAACCCCCAAAGCAAGAGCCTGCCAACCTCCTTTCCTGCTTTGTAAAGCTCACCCCACGTTACCTGCTGATCTGAATTTAAGAAAAACAGAGTAAGTGTGAGGATGGATGGGGGCTGTGCACAGGCATGAAAAGCAGAGCACAAAACAGGCACGGCCTCCATTAGCACGGGGTCAGCTTGCAGGAGACCTTCAGTCCTTAACAGGTATTAACGCTTGGTTCTGGGGACACGGCCATGAGCAAAGCACCTGGGGCTGGGCTTGCAGCCGGGGTCTGGTGAGAGCTGGGCCAGAGGAGAGACAGTGGGTGTCCCGGGGCGCCAAGGTGCAGGGGTGAGGGGCCTGAGAGAGCTGACTCAGCAGAGACACCCCACGTGACTATCCCCGGGCAGCCCGGCCCTGGGCATGTGGTGTGGAGCAGGACAGAAGCTCCCCACCCTCACATGGGCTCACAATCCAGGGAGAGTGGCGAGGAGAATGAAAACTAAAAAGCCTTAGTTGAAAAGCATGGGAAGCACTGATTTTAGGGAGTGTGCAGAGAGCCATGTGGACGGGATTCTCCCTTAGGTTTTATTTCCAAAATTGCCCTCAACTCCCAATTATCTACCTAGCAGAGCCTTTTCTTTTTCCCAAAATCTAAGGGAGAATCCAGTCCACATGACAAAAGGAAAAGGGTTAGGTTGTTCTTCCCTCCATGCTGGCTTTTGCTGCAATGAGTTATTGTTCCTCTGCTTGGTGCAGGCCTTGTTCCTGCGATTCCCGGGCCTCGTGTCTTCCGATGGCTGCTGGATATGTTTGTGTCCTGGTTTTTTCCCAACAGTATCTGATAAAATGGTCACCAACTGCCATCTTTGGATCATGTTCTATATGGGGCTGATTATTCCTGTCCCTCTAGTGTAACCCCTAATATTTTGAAGATGCAGAAAGTAAAAATATAAATTTTACTAACCTAGGCATGACAATTGGTGGCAATTAAGAAGAATTTAACTTGCCAAGAACTTTTTGTGGGGTTCTTTAAATACATAGAAGTAGAGGCCAGACACTCAAATACGACCTTAAATATTGGTCATGACATACTTCCCTGCAGCCATGCGCCCTGAAGCCTGTCCTTCAGAACCTAAACTCCTGTCACAGCCTACAGGGGCATCGTAGCCAGCTCTTCTAACAGCATTATTTTAAGACATTAAGTGTCACTCTGGGGATGTCACTAACTATCAGACATATGCGATTGCCTTTCGTAATGAGGAAAGTGTTTTGACAACCTGGATAAGTTGGCGTCTTTCTCCCCCTCATTTTGTCTTGGAAGACACAATGACTCATTTCTAATGCGAAGAATAAAAAGTCTTTGTATCAGAAATGGGATTTGGAAGTTGAGCTGTGGGATTTGACTATACTCGAAGATGACACACAAATATCAGAGGCACTTAATGACAAGCCCCGGGAGTACCTTTGGTCTGTCTTGGAACCGTGTCTTGATGAGCGTCCCTGGGACCCGGGCGATGACCTAGTCCAGGACTTCAGATAACAGAAGCCTTGCAAGTTTCTTATTTTTTTTTCTGAATGGTTCTAGAGAAAAAAACAACGGATAAAGTTGCAGCAAGAAAGATTTTGGCTCAGTATAGAGAAAAAACAATGTGTAGCAATTAGTGCTATTTTGGAAATGAAATGAGTTACTCTGAGGTAGTGAGCTAACTGCCTGTCACTAGTGGGAATCAGGCCAGGGACGGGTGGGTGGAGAAGCTGGATGGGATAAAGCTCCTTTCTCCAAAGACATGTCACATTCAGTCCAGGATCAGTGGAATCCGGAAACTCGGTGTACAAGTAAGGACAAATTATTAATATTACAGTGCTCCGGATTAAGGATGAGGTTGAAAAGACAGGACAAAATGCATTACATCCCCCCAAAACTTATTTAGTGATTAAGCGTAACATGAACATAAAATGAAAAAACATGGCCAGAGAGTGGGAAGGAGCCCAGCTTGGGGCAGCGACCAGGTGAGTCAGAAACGAGCAATGTCAACCTGGACTTGTCTCCTCAGTGGGCTTCTGTCCTCACGGTGATTGGAGAAACGGTGTGAACTCTTGACATTTTCCCTCTTCAAACGGTTCTTATTCTCAGGAGGAAATAAAGAAATAGATCATGTGGGAGACCACAGAAGGACAGGATCTTTCTCCACCCACTGACGATGCAGTGACGATGAGAGAGAGGGAGCCGAGAGTCCCGTTGGCTACCTGGAGACTCCCCAGGGTCACATGTGGTCACTGCCTGCCCATTTGCTCCCCCTCCTTGGAGATCCCTAAATCCAGAAACCACAGCAGCCTGGTTGCTAGAACCTCTGGTTGGCAATTAGTTTCTTATCTGTACTTTGCTTAGGTTTCCCAATGATGGGGAAGTCATGGGTTTGATTTTGAAATTCTCCTTCTTTGGAGAAAAATGCAAAATGTCTCAAATAATTTTCAGAAAAGCGGAACCCAAATTTTGACTGTTGGTAATTTTTGGTGATATCTTCAAGCAATAAAAAAGCATACTACCCAGTAATTGCTTTTTAATAAAATGTATTGTTTTTTATGATTCAGAGAGCAGTTCATATTCATTGTAGAACATTTGAAAAATGCGGAAAAGCGTAAATAAAGCTGAGGAGCACATGTCACCTGTCATCCAGAGATAAATACTGTCAACATGCTGGTGTTCATTTCGTTATTCTTATGTGGGTGTTTAATAATTGGATTGCTCTATGCATACACATTCATAATCTAACTTGGTTAACTAATGATACATTGTAAACACTTTCCATATCCATAAATAAAAACCTATATGACAATTTTTAACCATGGAACCCATGGAAATACTATAATTAATTTAACCAATCCATTGTTGCTAAATATGTAGATTGTTTTGACTCTTTTGTTAGCATATAACATTGTCATAAAGAGTTTTATGGATTCATTTTTGAGCACATCAATAATGTTTTTCCTTTGAGTTATTTCTAAAGAGAAATATCTAGATAAAGTGTGTGCCCACTTTGAAGTCTTTGTATATTGCCTGTTTTTCCCAGACCCTTACTAACCTAAGGCTGTGACAATTGCCAGATTTTTCCCATTATGTGGGAGTCCTGTTCCTCCACATTTTTGCCCAAACAGGATATAGTCATTGTTTCAGACCCTGCTAGTTTTCCAGTGTGGTTGGTGAAAATGCCACGTCATCATTTCAACTAGCATTTCTTTGACTGTTACAGAGGTTGATCGTGTGTTTTGGGTCCCTTGTCATCATCCTTGCTCTTTGTCCATCCATGTCCAGGAGTGTCTGTCCTCTCTGTGTTGATGGTTAAGTACCTGCCTTGGCCTTTACATATTTTGGTTAGGATAAAAGACATTGTAGGCCACTTTACTAGGAAAAATACAATTGGAAAAAATTAGTTAAGAATTACTTTGTAAAGTGAATAACTACCATTTAAACACAAATCCATATTTGCTATGTAGCATTTGCTTAAATCTAGCCACTTAAACATTGGTTCTGCCTTTGGCCCCCAATTAATTCTTTTTAAATCCAGAAAGATCTTATAATTGTTCCTAAACTCTAAGATGTTGATGAATAAATTTAAATGGTAATTTAAAAGTAAAAACTACATAAATTTATTCCAAGCCGACACCTATAGGAACATATGTGCTTCCCTGTCCCTCTGAATCCAGGTGTAGGGTTGATGTTTGTTGCATTAAGCAGAGGCGACGTGTTGATCCGTTCCTCTGTTTTCTGTCATCTGGAAGGCTCAGGCACTGTAGGAAGCTGAGCTAAGAATCTTAACTGGAGCATGGCCTAGGCGAATTCTACAGCATGTCCTGGCTTAGGTGAGTTTTCTTGGAGGTCCACACCCAGACTGCATGTTTCAGGAGGACAAGAACAATGTTTTGGGCTTATTTTCCTCTCCTTTTAAGTTCCTACCTCAGTTTCAGGTTGAGAGTTAGGACAAAATCCATCAGAAATTATCCAACTGAATGGTTTAGCATTTTTACGTCACCAGGATGGAAGAAGAACACGTATCAAATGTGAGAGCCAAACTCATTAGTGGAATGATTTTGCTAAGTCACAAACCCAGAGGGTTTGGACCGATGTCCGTTTAGAATAAAGATTGCCTTCCTCTTTCACACAGGCAGCTCCAATTCCTCATCGTCACCAGGAAAGCGTTAGTATTCCCCGCACTGATCCTGTCACCAGGAAGTAGCTTTAGGCAGATCTGCCTGCTCAGGACGGATCTGGTTCTTCTACTTCTGGAGTCTCAAAGAATGCCTGGCAGGTGTTTATTTAGGAGGCAAGGAGCAAATGAAACAATTTGAATGTTTTTCTTTTTCTCATTATTCAAGGTTTCAAAAATGAGGACAACGAGACTCTGGCGTGGGAAGGTGTCATGAAGGAAAATTACCTTGTCAAGATCAACACGAAAGCCAATGACACCTCGGAGGAGTACGTCGCCGTTCGTTTCTCTTTGCAAGGCTCCCTTTGTATACGTATAAGCCGGCAGGGCGCAGGCAGCTCTCTGAGCAAACTCGGTAAAGGGCATTTTCAGCAGAGAGCAATAGGAACACAAAGATACGACCCAGGCAGTTGAAGATGAGAAACACATAAAAATATCACCCACCTACTGTCCTGATTGTCCTTCAAGGCCCTGGGGGAGAAGGAGGTGTTTGGAACCTGCAGCACAGGACCATGGAACCTGGTTAACAAGAGGGTGGGTCCCCGTGTCGTGGCTGCAGAGGTGGGTTCCAGCAAGACTCACGGGTCATGGGTAATTGGCATTATCTTGCAGGTGCCACTCACCTATTTATCTCTGTAATGAAGACGTATAGATGGAAAACCCATTTAGTTGATCTGTTACAGGCTATCCGTGAAAAGTTATGAGCATCATTTATGAATCACATAGAGTTGTTAAAAACATCCACGTGATTCGTAAATATGTTTGTTAAACATCTTATGAAATAGATGGGTCAGAGCTAAGTCTACAGGAGGCCCACAAGGAACGTATTGTGAAGCCTACAGAAGCATGCTCTTCTTACTGTGAGGGGTCACATTCTGCACTGACAGCTGTCACGCTTCCTGAGTGTTCAAAAATACACCTCAAGATTCACTCTAATAAAATATGAGTGTCTACAAGCTCAAGGAGCCCCTTTGTTGGGCCGAGCACAGCTGGTGAAAGAGGCATGCGAGGGTCCCTCTCTTTGAGCAATAGGGAGGGCGCCGCTGCACCCCTCTGCTCGTAGACTCTGAGATCTTGATTTGGGGAGGGAGGGACAGACCTTCCAACCCATCCTCCACCACCCTACTAGCAGCGGTGGTGTTTATGTGATCTCCTTCTAATTGGTATTAGAGAGGAATTCTGCTTCCTTTGGGCATTAGGAAGAAAATCAGAAAAGTAAACACGCTGATTCTTGATTTAGCTGAAAGTGAAAATGACCTGAATTCTGTACTTGAAAAGACTGGAAAAGGGAGCCTGACAGCCCTCTCTCAGTCTCTTTTTCCCTTGCTCACTTTCTTCTTCTTCTTCTTCTTTTTTAACTTCCTTGCAGAATGAGGCATCGGTTTAGACAACTGGATTCAAAGGTATGGTTCTGTTTATAGTTTGAGAATTTTTTTTTTTTTTTTGTCACTGATATGTTCGAGCTTTCAGCTAGAGGCCAGTGGTTATGGCAAGAAAATAAAAGAAGTTAATTGTTAAAGAAAAACATATGAAATGTTCCGTATTCTGCTGTCTTCACTCATCATGGAAGGGCTGGGTGCTGGGGCCCAATTGCTCCTTATGCTCCCAGCCTGCGTGGGGAGGAGACCTGAAGTCCACTGCCATGGTGCCTGAAATCTTTCTGCTTCTGTCTGACTCGGGGGCCCCTCTTCTTTTTCATTCAGCTCTTGGGACAAGTGAAGATGCTTGCAATTGCAGGGAACACCAGAAAGCCCACTAGAGCTTTTAGGGAGCCCGTATGCCTCTATGCTAGTCTTTGCTGCCACCCTGGTTTGTTACCTATTTTATTTGGAGGGGATCGCAAACATGTGCGTGAACACGTGTGAACACCGGGCACAGAGAGTGTGCCCGCCCCCACTCTGAGCTGGTAGCCAGGAATTATGATCAGGTGCAGCAGAAATTACAGTTGATCCCTAGGTGCTGGATCCCTGTTAGGCTCTGAAGAGGAGGTGCTATTCGGTATTCTGTCATTGGAATTTTGAGGATGGCATTCTGGAGGATGACGTTCACAGACTCTCCCGGTGTTGTGCTGCTAGACAACATCCCGTCTGGTTTGGCAAATCAACAGCTCCCAGTGTCTTGTGCATAGTAGGACCTCAGTCAGTGTTTGTCGAATGAATAAATGAACAAAAGATGCCCTTTGCAGAGCACTGACATGATAGTTTATCTGTTCAGAGTTTCTTGTGTGTTTACTTATGTGCTATTTATCCCAATGTCTGGCAGCTGTGAAGGCCGGGAAGCATGGATCGCTCTAAGCAGCTACGAAGACAGGCAGTGTGAACCAGGGGAGCACTGAGGGGAAGGAAGTGGGGGACTGGGTCATTCTGTGTAGAAACGTGCTTACCTCTTTATAGGGCTGGATTTTATTCCCCCCACAAGGGAAGGCTCCAGGGAGTTCTAAAACCCCAGAGGGAGGTGTCTCACACGCTGCTTTCAAGGTGCTGAGTGCTCAGAATGGCCATGTGGGAGGGGCTTAGGCAATGGGGGTGGGGGCGGGTGGGGAAGGCACTTGAGACTCGTCTAGGTGTTGTGTTTGTAAAGAACACAGTCCAGTTCGTGTTGTTGTTTGTTGTTTCCCCGTGCGTTTATTTGTGTGGCTTTGGAGGGAGCTGGTGGAACGCCGTCTCAGGGGCCAGGCTAACGCTTCCCCAGGCCACACCCCGGTCCTGACCCTACTCTGGGACGGGCTGAGGATGGACAAGGAGGCAACAGGGGATGTGGGAAGAGAGGGACAGGGAGGACGCCTGGCCCTCCAGGGCCCTGTGTCAGAGGAGAGTCAAGAAAATCAGGGATGGGGACAAGCTGACCTAACTCCCAGGGACGGAGCTGTCCGTGGACCGGGACCCCGGCTGCACGGTGCAGGCCCCGCTGTCACTTGTCACTCAGTGGTCTCACTGCCTCTGTCGTCTCCCCACCTGTGTCCTCGTGCCTCCCCCTCTGAGCTACAGACATCCCCTCCTTCCCACTCACCAGGAACTGTAGGCATTGTCTTTTGTTTCTTGAGCAAGCTTTTGGAGATTTTTTTTTTGTTGCTTTTAAATTATTTTTTAAATGCTTTATTGACATATCACTGAGATATAAAATTGTATACACTTAAGGTGTACAATTTGATGTTTTGATGCATGTATACATTGAAGAATGATCACCACAATTCAGCCCAGCTAATTAACCCATCTATTCCCTCTCCATCGTTACCATTTGTGTACGTTTTGTGTGTGTGTGTGTTGGAGGGGGTGAGATTTAATTTATAGTCTATCCTGTTAGCAAATTTCATGTGTACCATACAGTGTTGTGAACTCTGGTTACCAGGCTGAGCGGTAGATCTCTAGAACTTATTCATTCTTCATAGACGAAACTTTGTGCCCTTTGACCAACATCTGCCCATTTCCCCTCCCCCTAGCCCCTGGCAACCAGCGTTCTACTCTCTGCGTCTATGAGTTTGACTATTTTAGAGTCGACACACAAGTGATACCATGTAGTGTTTTTGTGTCTGGCTTATTTCACTTAGAATGATGTCCTCTAGCTCCATCCATGCTCTCACAAATGGCAGGATTTCCTTCCTTCCTTATTTTAAGGCTGAATAGTATTCCATTATATGTATGCACCAGGTTTTCTTTGTCCATTGATTTGTTGAGGGACACTTAGGTGGTTTCCATATTTTGGCTGTTGTGCATAATGCTGCAGTGGACATGAGAGTGCACCCATCTCTTTGTCTTCTCTCTCATTTTTGGATTTATTATTTGTATCTTCTCTCTTTTTTTATTAGTCTAGTTAAGTGTTTGTTGATTTTGTCTTTTAAAAAAACCACCTCTTACTTTTGCTGATTTTTTTTTCTATTGTTTTGCTATTCTGTATTTTATTTATTTTGCTCTTGGAGTCTTATGCTCTACTCGAAACAGCTATTCAAAGTCACTTTACTATTAACAAATACAGAGCTCTCCAAAAAGCCCCTGTAGGGAATAAAAAAATTTCTCCATCTCATTATACCAGAAAACAAAGTTATTCACAATTGATTTATGTATTTTAGGCAGCCATCAGCCTTTATTTTTTTTAAGTTAAAGGAAGAAGTTATTACTGGAAATAAGCCTAATTTAAACACATATTTTTCTTGAGTGAGTGATATAGCAAGTTAGAAAACAGCTGTACAGACATTGCATTATATCCATGAGCTTTTATCAAGTGTACTAATATGGCATGTAATTTAAAATGAGCCTCATGCATTTTGTGTAATAAATTTGTGAAACATGTATCAAGAATAATGTTATTATGCCTTTTCCTAAAATTATGTTTTAGTATTATACTGTTTGTGTGTGAGAAGGGAGACATTTTATTTGCAAAAATTTGATTTATTAGTATTATACCATATTATTTTTATAAGTAAAAACTCTTACCAAAGCAAAAATTTGATTACTATCTTATAATTTCATTAGTATTAGTTATATATAACACTATTATTTTTACATATTACTTCTCTGTCTCATTGCAATCTACTCTTTCTATGTGGAAGCCCCTAGTGAGTCGCATTTGAGTAAAGCCAATATTAATTGGTTTACTAATTGGTTACTAATTGCTGATGCTGTGATTTCAGAAGGTAAGCGATGAACAGGGTCTGAAATATCACTGCCACTCGCATTCTGCCTTGTCCCAGGTGTGCCATCCTTGCTGTTTAATACACATGTCTGTTTCATGGAAAAGCCTTAGAGGAATAATTCAAAACTGAACCTTGGAAAATTTATCTTAAGACCAGTTCTATTTCTTTCTCTTTCCAAGATTAATGATCTCAAGGGTCTTCTGAAAGAGATTGCTAATAAAATCAAATAAAACTGCATGAACCCTAATGGAGAAAAATCTCATTATAACAAGGTGAGTCACTCTAATGGCTTTTTTCTTTGTTGTAAAAATTTACATAGCTTAAGACTAATTTAAAATCATAATGTTTTCCTCAGTTATTTTATTTTCACATATGATCAAATTTTAAAATAATGTATATGCAAAAAAAAAAATCAAGTAAGAGAGAGATACAGAAAGAAACAAGCAGAAGCCTCTCCTCACATTGCCTTACCCTTCAATTTTGCTCCCACACCAGGGGTGAGCACTGCCAGAGGTAGAGTACAAGTGCCCTGGAGGACCTTTTAAAGCACTTGCAATCTATACAACTATTTTGGCATAAATTGAAACAAAGTCATGCTGCGTTGACCTGCTATTACTTTTTCTTCCTTAACTCTATATCGGATCAGTGCCTAAAAATGTACCTATTCTTATGATATATTATTATGCTTATTGCTGTGGGATAAACAAATGTATGTTGATTGCCTTTTTTATTAGCAAAAAATACTTTAGTGAGGCCTTCAAGGTTTTTAGCAGTAGCTCCTTTGCACAATAAAAATGTATTTGAGTTAACTGGCAAACTTTAACCCAAGGCTTTGCTCTGTGGTCTTTCCATTTTCATTATGTTTTCCCGTTACCTGTCCAAATCCTGAAACCAAATGTTAAAAATGTGCTTAGAGACATGTGGAGTTAGGAAGAAAACATTTTTTATTTTTTTTGAGAAAGGAAATCACAAGGAATGGAAATACAGGTAAGCATTCCCTCTTCCCTTCTTTCCTTCCTTCCAGGACTATTTATTGTGTGCCTGCTAAGTGCCTAGAACTGTGCTGGCCCCTGAGCACCGGCCACATTTAGTGACCTCCACCTGTGCGCTAAGTATTCACACTGCAGAATTCTCTTCATGTGCTGCAGGGGGAATCATGTCGCATCAGGTTCCTTTCAATCTTTGTGGTCACCCAGTTCTTTTCCTTGGGTTCTGACAGTTATAGATCATGTTTAAAAGCTCTGTATCATGGCGGGCTTTGTCAGAGCAGGACTGATGCATATTTGATGTAATCTGAAAGGCAGGCACAACCTCCTGATCTGCTTGAGAACATAAGCCTTGCATATTTAGGAAGAACTTATTTCAACTCCTTCATAATGGTGCTTAATGAAAACAACATTAAACCTTGCAATAAATTATAATTTGGTTTTCGAAATACTTACCATTATGTATAATTTATGAGCTAAAATATAGAAAAAACAATCAGGAATAGATAAAATAATTAAAAATGATAAAAATCTAAAGGCACCCTCGTAATATCCTGAAATAAAAATAAATTAAATAAATGAATAAATAAAGGTGACTAAAGAGTAGTAATAATTAGAAAAGAGCCAGATTCAGACACGCACATCCCTCTCCAATCTCCTATCTTCTCATATCTCGTTCTTTCTCAGATGTATAGACTGTGAGTAAATTGGGCAAACAGACTGGCTTCCTACCAACTGGCCCTTTGCTTAACCTTAAATCTGTATTAATAGATTGAGAGTTAAATAACTGGTGAACAGAAATGAAGGGGGACAGGACACCACTTGCTTGCTGTGTGTGCAGGTGTGGATACACGCATCCATGGAAGAAAGGAGCGCGTGAGAAAACAGGTGCCCTTGAGTTCTGAACCACTGACATCCTTAGAAACGATGAATCTGCCATGTCCAATTTTTGCATACTTTTTACTTCTAGATATAAGATTTTTATTTTGCCGTTGTCTGTTTGTCATATCACTAAGACCTTCGCTGGAAATGTAATCTTACAGGCAACCAGCTACATGCAGCTAAACATACTCCTGCAGGGCTCCCTGTGAGGCTGCCCCTGGAGCGGTGAGGGAGCCTGTCCCTGGGGCTCTGGCAAGGGAAGGGAGTGTCAGCCGCTGGTGGGCGTGACCCGGCACCCGTGGAGACAGGGCAGGGAGCTGACACTTGGGGCAAGTCTTCACCAATTCTCCCGTCTCCACCCTGAATCAATCTTTGGTGCGGTAACTCGGGATGAAATAAACAGACAGTTGTATATTTTTTTTCCTTCTCCCACACTAAGGTTGAAAGAAGTAAATCCAGGGCGAGAGTAAGCCATCTGTTTTCTCCTACCTTTATACTTAGGAAGTGGGCACCCCATCCGAGGACCACAGGGAAGTCAGGTTCCTGGAACTTGTTCCTTCTCTACAGAGTAATCCACTGGTTCTTGTATTTGCAGCACCACCACTCTAGTTCAGTGGAAGGGTCTAAGTTGTTCCTTGGGGAGTCGTCATAAAACCACATTTTGATAAATTATTCCAGTTTTTAACTTTATCATCAATTCACTTTTTTATTTATGCAGAAACCATGAGCAAACAAATGAAGCCAGAGCTTTCTGGGTCTTAACCCAGGTCGAGTGAGTTGGGCCTCGATCCTTCAGCCGTAGTTACTCAGTTCACACTGGCAAACCGGTCAGAACACACATCCTTACGGGAAAAGACATTCTCAGAGCTGCTCCAATACCAAAAGAAAATCTCCCAACTTTTGGCAGTCCACGTGGCCCCATTCCCAGGACATTCCCAGTACACCTTGAGACAGCCACGTCCTGCCTGAGAATGGAAGTGGGCGCTCCATCCCCATCACGGCGCTCTTTCCTTGCTTTTGCAGGTGATAGCACGGAATGAGGACGGACGGCTTTGCTGTTGATGCTAAACTAGCATCTGCCTTTCAGGCCTCTGGGTACAGAGCGGATGTTTTCAGTCACCCCGGTGTGCTGAAATCTGAGAGCAAGGCGTGCGGTTGACGTCACGCGTGACGCTGGACGCACAAGGAGAACATCTCCTGCAACGCGCCTCTGCTGAAGGCGCCGGTACTCCCTGTGGCGCCGTTCCCCGGGCTGGTGGGCGGCTGTCGTGTTCTTGCAGCCTCCTTTTCCCTCAGTCTCGCTTCTGACCCCTGAATATCACAGGAGAACATCGCTCCTGCGAACAAGAGGCTGGTCATGCTTTCACTTCTGCAATGCCACTTTGTTTATTTCCAACTGATTCTCTACTTTTCCCTTTGTTGTATCGTGTGACTAATTAGTTGGCAAATTGTTAAAAGTCTCCCCGATTAGGCCCGATTCTAAAATGTGCTATAGCAAGAGGACCCTGCTCTTTTCAGAAAAATTATTTTTATTTCTCACACTGCTTCTCACCTGTCGAAGGAGGTGATAAAGCAGTGTCTTGCTCTCTTGCGCTGTCCAGAACTCCTATGGAAGGAAGCACCCCATTCCCTGCAATGTGAAAAGTCACCCCAAATGCAGCCCTGGGAGGCATTACTGATTTTGTTTTCACTGGGTGCTCCTCTTTCTCCTCTTAGTGTTTTTTCCACTAAAAATAATACATGGATATTATAGACGATGTAGACTACACGCAGGTGTAGAAAGAACATAAATTGTCCCACGCTACCTAAAGGGAATCACTGCTAACATTTCTGGGTGTCCTTCCAAGTCTATTTTCTTCTATGCATGTTTTTGTTTCTTATAAAATTTTACATACATGTAAAATGTATACATACATGTCATCATCATACTACATATGCAATTTTATATAAGCTTTTTAACTTAACATTTTATCACAGTTTTCTGTATATTTGTGGTCTTCTTAAGCATTATATCAATACTTACTGTAATATCCAGCCGCTAGTGATTTCCATAACTTTGGTCATTGAAAGCTATTTCCAGTTGACCGTTGGAATGAGTATCTTCGTGTATGAATCTTGCTACTGCATTGGGGAAATTTTCCAAGGCTGGAATCCAAGAAGGATCTATTGATCATCAAACCATTTATAGGACTTTTTCATAAATGTATAGCAAATAGGAATTATTAACTTGAGCATAACATATAATATACATAACCTACAACTATTAAAGTAAAATGTTACATTTAATATTTAGTTTAGGAAGAAGCCAATATGCTTATTTAAATATGGATGGTGATGGCAATGGGACAGAATTAGACCATGTTACTGAACACTCCTAGCCCCAGCTTTCTCTGGAAGTCGTGGAGTCTGAGCTGGAAGCACATAAGGCAATTTAAATGCTCAGAATTAGTTCTTCGGTTTTGATTGGACTATAAACTCAGTGGCTGAAGAAGGAACTCTTAGGAGGAAGCTATTAAAAGATCGTCTAATTAGAAAAACTACAAAAGCACTAACCAAAAAAAGTTTATTTTCATTTTGTCTGGGCAGTAGTTAAAACGGCTACTCACAACATAGTGTTTTGCAGGGAATGAACACAAATAAAAGGTGTCTTTCTACTTAAACCTTAATAATGGCCTAAAAGGGAATCTTATTCAATTGGGTCAATCAATTCAAGGTTTCAGATGCTGAAAGTAGATGGAGCAAAATTTACATGACAAAAATTGTCAATGAATGGAATATTCAAAATTTCTCTGCTTTTGAGAGAACATCACTTTCATTTCACCATGGCAACTAAAATATCTGCCTTTTCTGAAACCACCAAGAAGAGGGTAATATCATCTCTGTTCTGACTAGGAAAATTATACATGGCAGCACATCAGATTGTGCAAAAACAAACAATAGTCCCAACCTCATACCCTCAATTCAAGTAGGGAATTTGAATAAAATTATAAAATTAAATTTAAAACTTCACAGAAGACAAAATGTAGCATAATCTATTTTCTGATCTCCCTTTAACAAATTTGTCCATATATTCGTATTTCCTCTGACCGTGTTTCTCTGAGCTTCAGAAATAGGACTTTGTGCATATCATTATCTGCAGCAAAAGAAATCCTCTCATTGCTACCAAAGACAGAAAACACGCACAACACTCAGAATTCACTGCATTGGAGAGGGACTTGTTAAGTGTTTTCAGCGTAGCCTGTCTGGTGGATGTTTCTGCATGGTTACTCTACCGGGTTTTTTCTTATGCAAGGCCATCATTTTCTGTGTAGCTCAGAAAAATACCACATGTATTAAACATACCTCTAATCAAAGGTGCTACGTCCTTGTGTATGGGACTAAAGGTGTCCTGTGTACACTTGTGCACAACACTGAGAACCCTGTCGCTGGGTTTAAATGAACGTGTTAACGAATTAAACAATGAAGGAACTGTCATGTGTTGCTTTTGTCATTCTACTGAGAGTGAAAAAAGTAAAATTCCTTAGTTCAGTCGGGTTCATTTCTGTAGGGATTTTGTTCCCAGAGTTACATGAGCTAACACCCCTCTAAGCAGGTGACTAGAACATTCTGATTGAATGCAAGCAGAAGAATGCACCCTGTGGTTCTGGTTCTTGTCAACATGGCCAATTTGGATCCTGTGACCCACTTTTTGGCACCCCCACCCCCAGCTCAGCACCCAGCTGTGGCCCAAGGGTCTCAGCTTCACTGACTCAGAGCCACCCCGGTGTGGTAGCAGTTATTTCTGAGATTCATGTGGGCTCACGAACAGGTGCTCCGGCTCTGTCCTGGGGCCAACACAGATGCCTGTTGTTCACCAATCCGCTTGATGATGGAGCCTCTGGCCCCTCATGAGACGTGATCTGCTTTCTGTAGGCAATGTCCCCTCCAGTGTTTCTGGGTCTCCCTGCTCCAAGCCCTATTGGTTCCAGGAAGAATTGGGGTCATGTGTCTTCCCCTAAGCTGCTGCTTCTTGGTCCACCTGGGGACCGATGTGTGTTGTCATGGAGACAGTTGCTGCCTGTAGCCTCTGTCTCAAAAACAAAAGGCTCAGAAGTCAGGGCCTGGGTCTGAGCTGCAGCTGGACGTCAGAGACAAACGTCCTGCCGCCTCCCCGACTCCCCAGCCCAGGCACCAGCGGACGAACCTTTCCTCTCCTGAAGATGGAAATCCTTGTGTGCAGCCTGTCCCTTCATTTATCAGACCTGAGCAGACATTTCTGGACCACAGTTAATCTAGTAGGATCCAGCTGGGATTTGGGGGCTGCACATACGCATGGATACCATTAGTTTTTAAAATCAGGGTTTTCCCCTATAGAAATCTTGTTTGACGAGAAGAAATTTCCCTCCTTCTTTTATATATGCAATGTGTTGTCATGAGATGTCGACCATGAGCCCATCTCTGGTGATAAGAATGGTTCAGAGTGAATGAAAAGAATTGGTGGCCCCTGCCCTCCATCATCGAATAATCCGCGTGAGCGGACGAGGCTAATTTGAGAAACGGGGAATTAGCACTGCAAGGCGGGATGGCAGGGGCAGGGGCAGATGTGAGTGCAGAATAAGGAGGTGCCTGTGTGGGGTGGAAGGGACGCTCATCCTTGCTGGTGCGGTGAGATGGGGAACACAGGCTTCTCCTCACTCCCTCTCAAGGGGACCAGTCTGGTGTTTGTGGGGCAGAAATGCCCCGCGAAGCTCCTTGCAGTAAGAGCAGGGATGGCTGGAGTCGCTGGCTCAGGTGGCCGTAGACGGTCACCCGCTGGGGCGCAGCAGGCGAGGGTGCGGCACTCGCAGCTGCTGGGGAAGTCCTGGGAGGGTTCAGGGAGGGGAGGACAGCAGATGGGGCAGCCAGAGGACATGTTAGGGGGGTGTGTTGGGGGACCCCGCCCTAGGATGGTGCCATCTCAGAAAGGAAATACTCAGAGAGTCGCGTCAGCAGGTCACACGCGCCCCCCACAGCCTCCCTCTGGTCACACTGGATTGCAGCGGTTATCCTTCAAACGCGTGTTTCCATCCAAGCTCTCATCCTGGAGTTAACCTCCTGGAACTCAGGGAGGAGCCTACCGCCCCCTGCTCACAAGTCTTCAGTGGCTCCCTATTACCAGTGCCGCCCACTCCTAATGCGGAGCCACAGGCGTCGGCAGCCTGGCCCTCGCTCACCGCTGCAGGCGAGTGGCCTGCGTGGCCCTCCTGTCCTGAGCTGAGTGCCGTGTGCTCCTCTGGGCACTTCCTGCCACTGCCACTGCCGGCCCAGCACTCTGGGAACACCAAACTGCTGTGCTGCCCACCCTAGCTCTCGGCTTTCCTGCCTCCTTGACGGGTTTTCTAAAAGGAGGCCGCGTAGTGCTGTAGCTCAGAACTGTCCGACACGTTTTCGTCACTGCTAGCTGTGTGACTTTGAGAAGGTTACGTGAATGCTCTGTGCCCTGATTTGCTGGCCTGCGAAGTGACCCTTCCTCCCCGGAAGGGAGAGAGGATTTAGTGAGATAGCACGGGAGGTTCTCAGGTCCAGGCCTGGCCCTTTGTAACTGCCCAGGGAACGCTAGCTCTTCTGATGGTCGCCATTCCCAGCTCTTCCCTCTGGCCAAAGTCTCCTCCACCTGTGTTTCTGGCAAGCTCTGATTCCACTGTCAGGGCCCAACTTGGGAACCGCCTCCTGCAGAAAGCCTGCCTCGGTCGGTCCTCTGCTCCCAGGGCAGCCTCCGGCAGCTCTGTCCTGTGAGGTCTCCCTGACTCGTCCACTCATGGCATGTGGAAAAAACAGAAGAACCTGCGGGTCACCTGGGTGCTGGCTGAAGATTTCCCTTGGCCGCAGGCCCTGGCCCGGCCCCACCTAGCAGATCAGCACCTTGACACACCTGGAACCCATTCCCGGCCGGGCAGCTGCGGTTACTAATCCCATCGTGGTCTGTTTGCGTGTCTCCCTCCCTCGCTGGGCTGCAGAGTTCTTGAGAGAAGAGACTTTAGCCCAGGTGTCCTCAAACTATGGCCCGAGGGCCACATGCCGCCCGCCTAGGACGTTTATCCGGCCTGCTGGGTGTTTTTGCCGCAGCTGCCTGTCCTGCTTAGCAGCCGACTTGTCCCGGGCCCACAGTGTGCACTCTAAACGGTCTGAGGGACAGTGAACTGGTTCCCTGTTTAAAAAGTTTGAGGACCCCTGCTTTAGCCGGTTTGTTTTGCTCACTGCACCTAGACAGCGCCTGGCCTGCCGCAGGGGCTCAGTGGGCGATGCATGTTTGGATCGAACCACTCTGCACCATTCTCCGAAGTGCCCTGTGATTTCCTCATTCGTGCTGTGCCTTCTCCCTTCTTGCCTGGTTAGAACATTGCTCCTCCCTAATTAAGCACTGTCCCATCCTTTCCTTGCACCCTGGGGCAGGCGCCACCAGTCCTTCCCCACGCAGGATGGAACCCGATATGTAAACGTGACTGCAGCCCTTGTAGCCTGTCTGCAAAGTGTCATGGTCATTGTGTCAGTCTCTTGTATTATGGTACTCCAGAGCAGGACATATATATATATATATATATATATATATATATATATATAGAGAGAGAGAGAGAGAGAGAGAGAGAGAGAGGGATTTATTTGAGGAATTGGCTCATACGATTATGGAGGCTGAGAAGTCCCACGCTCTGCTGTCTGCAGCTGGAGACCCGGGAAAGGCAGTGGTGTGATTCCAGACTGAGTTTGAAGGCCTGAGGACCAGAACACTGTGGCGAAGCCGCAGTCCAAGGGCAGGAGAGAATGGATGTCTCAGCTCACGCAGTCAGGCCAAGGTAGGGGATTCATCCTTCCTTGGCCCTTTTGTTCTGTTCAGGCCCTCAGGGGATTGGACAGTGCCCACCCACCACTGTGGGCGGGAAACCGGCTTTACTGAGTCCACCAATTCAAATGCCAATCTCATCCCCAAACGCCCTCACGGACATGCGCAGAGACGGTGCTTAACCAGGCACCTGGGCACCCCATGGCCCAGGCAAGTTGACACATAGAGTGAACCATCCTGGGTCTGTCCCTTTCCTCCCACCCCTTGATTCAGAGCTCCTTCTCATAGGACAAAGACCTGGACTTTTTTTTTTTTTAAATCAATTTGCTAATGTGTGCATTCAGATGTAAATTGCATGTTATAGTATGTTAGAGATAACTCTAAACCTGTCCCCGTGGACATTGCAACCCACGGAAAGGCAGGTCAGGATGGCTGCAGTCCTGCACCACAGTCTATACTGGGGGCTTCACTGCAGGGCTCCAGGGGAGCAGGTGCGAGGGGCTCTCAGCCTAGCTCTGGGGGAGTGGGCGGGGGGCACCCTAGCACCCAGGTAAGCATAAATAGGACTTATCAGGAGCATGGGGGCTTGAGGCCGAGTGCGGGCCAGAGGTTGCGAGCACAGGTTAGAACCGGCTTGCCTGGGCTCAAACATGCTCGGACCCCTGCCTGGCATGCGGTCCACACTCCCAGTGTCAGCTGTTATAGCTACGAGTCACCTACGAACTTCCTTTACAGTCTGTGTTCTCACTGTTATCCTTGAAATGGGCCGGCACACGTGAGGAATGATTTTGCCGGAGAAAGTGAACACAGGCCAGTGGCCTTCGGGGAGCTGTTCCTGTGGGAGTGAGCCAGGGGCTTCCTGCAGGGGCGCAGGGCACCCCAGCTTGCTGCCCTCAACCCCAAAGTGCACTCTTTACTTAATGTTGAGTGTTTCGGTTTTCATTTTAAAAATAAACAACAAAGCCACAGTCCCTGAATTGGGAGCGTTAGTAGTGCCTTTGCTCCGCTTTAAGTCATGAGGTGGGGAAATGGTGTTTGCAGTCATCTTGTGTGCACACAAGTGCAATTCTGTTTGCTGCTTTTCAGTGAGCACAAAAGAGCAAACAGTGCCCCCGGTGCCCGGCCTTGCGCTGTCCTGACTGGACAGCGAGGGTTTCTGTCCTTGCTTCCTGCGCCAGTCGCCCCACCCTGAGCTTCCTCCTTCTTCATTTTCCTCCGTCTCCAGCTTTCCTTTCAGCACCGGCAAATGGCTAGGACGCTAAACCCCTTTTGTGTGAGAGGAGTGAAGAATAACAGAGAAACTGCCCTCCAGGCTGCTGGCGAGGGCTTGCCTTCCATTTCACCCGCCCTGTCCTCTGGACAGACCTCCCAGTGGGGAGGAAACCACTGCAAAGTGAAAACCCCCCAGGGCTTGCTCTTCTCTGCCTTGAATCTGCCCTGCTGAAGCCTGCAGTGTTCTCGGATCCTTCCAGAAATGGATGTCCTTGCAAACCCCCGCTGTCAGTTTCTTTTAGCTGCACCGGGCGATTTGTGGATGCTTTAGCTCTGAGCCGCCTGCTTCTTCAGTGACCCAGAACTGCCAAGACGCGGAGTTCCTGGCCCTGCAGGTTTCTTCACAGTCCATTCCCCAGCAGCCCCGGGGAGAGCCCTGGTGCCCTGCAGAACCCCCATCCTCCCACCCCAGCCCTTTCAAAGCCCATCAAAGCCCCAGGGCTTTGATCCCTGCTGTCCTTTGGAGTGTCAGGAGCCACAAACAGTGAGGGTCATTTCCAGGTCAGGGGAGCAATTTTCCTTCCCCTGCTGGGAGCACTTTGCAGTTCCAGCTCCCTCCGGAATCTGGATTTAGGTTCCCTTTTTTTTTTTTTTATTAGCTTTCCTCTTCTGATCCTTCTATAATTAAGTGACACAGTTTCTCCCTCTGTTAAAAGACAGGAAGCTTTCATTTTCAGACTTGAAGTGCATCTGACTTGAATGGAAGCACTTTGGAGTCTGGAGAGGGAGGCTTAGTCCATTTTCATCGAGAACACCGCTTGGCCCTTCGTCTGATGGGCCGGATTAACCCTCCAGTATTTCACGTTCTCAGAGATGGCGGACGCTCCGCTGGTGGGGTGGACCATACACTCCCCGGGCTTGAGTTTCCTCATTAGAAAAAGCAGAAGTCAGGCTCTCCCTGCTTTGCAAGGCTGGCACCGTGTCACTGCCTGAATAAATGGAAGGGCACACGCCTCCGATCAGAGCACCAACAGACCTCCTCTTCTTGTTCACTTGGGTTCCTTTTAATCCGTTTCTGCAAATGTGGCAGGGAGGAAGGGACAGATTCTAAACGATAAGCGTTGGCAATTTCTCTCCCCTTCTTCGATTCCCTGGCTGCTGAGGGGCGGAGATCCCCCCTCAGTTCTTCCAGCCTCTGCCTGTGGGGTGAGCCTGGTGGTGGGAGGAGGAGGGAGCAGGCAGACACCAGGCAGGCAGGTAGGCGGGAGGGGAGGGAGCAGGTAGACACCAGGCAGGCAGGTAGGCCAGAGGGGAGGGAGCAGGCAGACACCAGGCGGGCAGGTAGGCGGGAGGGGAGGGAGCAGGCAGACACCAGGCAGGCAGGTAGGTGGGAGGAGGAGGGAGCAGGCAGACAGCAGGCAGGCAGGTAGGTGGGAGGAGGAGGGAGCAGGTAGACACCAGGCAGGCAGGTAGATGGGAGGGGAGGGAGCAGGTAGACACCAGGCAGGCAGGTAGGTGGGAGGGGAGGGAGCAGGTAGACACCAGGCAGGCAGGTAGATGGGAGGGGAGGGAGCAGGTAGACACCAGGCAGGCAGGTAGGTGGGAGGGGAGGGAGCAGGCAGACACCAGGCAGGCAGGTAGACGGGAGGGGAGGGAGCAGGTAGACACCAGGCAGGCAGGTAGGCGGGAGAGGAGGGAGCAGGCAGACACCAGGCAGGCAGGTAGGCGGGAGGGGAGGGAGCAGGTAGACACCAGGCAGGCAGGTAGGTGGGAGGGGAGGGAGCAGGCAGACACCAGGCAGGCAGGTAGGCCGGAGGGGAGGGAGCAGGTAGACACCAGGCGGGCAGGTAGGCGGGAGGGGAGGGAGCAGGCAGACACCAGGCGGGCAGGTAGGCCGGAGGGGAGGGAGCAAGTAGACACCAGGCGGGCAGGTAGGCGGGAGGGGAGGGAGCAGGCAGACACCAGGCAGGCAGGTAGGCGGGAGGGGAGGGAGCAGGTAGACACCAGGCAGGCAGGTAGGTGGGAGGAGGAGGGAGCAGGTAGACACCAGGCGGGCAGGTAGGCGGGAGGGGAGGGAGCAGGTAGACACCAGGCAGGCAGGTAGGTGGGAGGAGGAGGGAGCAGGCAGACACCAGGCAGGCAGGTAGGCGGGAGAGGAGGGAGCAGGCAGACACCAGGCAGGCAGGTAGGCGGGAGGGGAGGGAGCAGGTAGACACCAGGCGGGCAGGTAGGTGGGAGGGGAGGGAGCAGGCAGACACCAGGCAGGCAGGTAGGCCGGAGGGGAGGGAGCAGGTAGACACCAGGCGGGCAGGTAGGCGGGAGGGGAAGGAGCAGGCAGACACCAGGCGGGCAGGTAGGCCAGAGGGGAGGGAGCAAGTAGACACCAGGCGGGCAGGTAGGCGGGAGGGGAGGGAGCAGGCAGACACCAGGCAGGCAGGTAGGCGGGAGGGGAGGGAGCAGGTAGACACCAGGCAGGCAGGTAGGTGGGAGGAGGAGGGAGCAGGCAGACAGCAGGCAGGCAGGTAGGTGGGAGGAGGAGGGAGCAGGTAGACACCAGGCAGGCAGGTAGATGGGAGGGGAGGGAGCAGGTAGACACCAGGCAGGCAGGTAGGTGGGAGGGGAGGGAGCAGGTAGACACCAGGCAGGCAGGTAGATGGGAGGGGAGGGAGCAGGTAGACACCAGGCAGGCAGGTAGATGGGACGGGAGGGAGCAGGTAGACACCAGGCAGGCAGGTAGGCGGGAGAGGAGGGAGCAGGCAGACACCAGGCAGGCAGGTAGGCGGGAGGGGAGGGAGCAGGTAGACACCAGGCGGGCAGGTAGGTGGGAGGGGAGGGAGCAGGCAGACACCAGGCAGGCAGGTAGATGGGAGGGGAGGGAGCAGGTAGACACCAGGCAGGCAGGTAGGTGGGAGGGGAGGGAGCAGGCAGACACCAGGCGGGCAGGTAGGCCGGAGGGGAGGGAGCAGGCAGACACCAGGCAGGCAGGTAGGCGGGAGGAGGAGGGAGCAGGTAGACACCAGGCAGGCAGGTAGGTGGGAGGGGAGGGAGCAGGCAGACACCAGGCGGGCAGGTAGGCGGGAGGGGAGGGAGCAGGTAGACACCAGGCAGGCAGGTAGGTGGGAGGAGGAGGGAGCAGGCAGACACCAGGCAGGCAGGTAGGCCGGAGGGGAGGGAGCAGGTAGACACCAGGCGGGCAGGTAGGCGGGAGGGGAGGGAGCAGGTAGACACCAGGCAGGCAGGTAGGTGGGAGGGGAGGGAGCAGGTAGACACCAGGCAGGCAGGTAGGCGGGAGGGGAGGGAGCAGGCAGACACCAGGCAGGCAGGTAGGCGGGAGAGGAGGGAGCAGGCAGACACCAGGCAGGCAGGTAGGCGGGAGGAGGAGGGAGCAGGTAGACACCAGGCAGGCAGGTAGGTGGGAGGAGGAGGGAGCAGGTAGACACCAGGCGGGCAGGTAGGCGGGAGGGGAGGGAGCAGGTAGACACCAGGCAGGCAGGTAGGTGGGAGGAGGAGGGAGCAGGCAGACACCAGGCAGGCAGGTAGGCCGGAGGGGAGGGAGCAGGTAGACACCAGGCGGGCAGGTAGGCGGGAGGGGAGGGAGCAGGTAGACACCAGGCAGGCAGGTAGGTGGGAGGGGAGGGAGCAGGCAGACACCAGGCAGGCAGGTAGGCGGGAGGGGAGGGAGCAGGCAGACACCAGGCAGGCAGGTAGGCGGGAGGGGAGGGAGCAGGCAGACACCAGGCAGGCAGGTAGGCGGGAGGAGGAGGGAGCAGGTAGACACCAGGCAGGCAGGTAGGTGGGAGGGGAGGGAGCAGGTAGACACCAGGCAGGCAGGTAGGCGGGAAGGGAGGGAGCAGGCAGACACCAGGCAGGCAGGTAGGCGGGAGGGGAGGGAGCAGGCAGACACCAGGCAGGCAGGTAGGCGGGAGGAGGAGGGAGCAGGCTGACACCAGGCAGGCAGGTAGGCGGGAGGAGGAGGGAGGCCTGACCAGCTGGACTGGGGAGAATCTGTGGAGCGTGGGGAGGAGGAGGAGTGGCGCAGGGAGCCCTGCCCTGCGTGTGCGTGTGCGCGTGCGTGTGCAGGCATGAGCGTGCACACACAGACTCTGACCTTCTCCTGTGTTCTTCTTTGTCCCACCCACTTTCTGCTCTCTGCTGTGGCCATTTCAGACCTCCCTTATCCCCAAAACCTTCGGTCTCTCCTGTTTTCCTGTCCCTGTGGGTACTCTGGGCCAACAGTCTTTCTACTTTCCATCCCAGTGGAAATTCACTCAATCTCTCTCCCAAATTCCAAACCTACGTGCCTACCCTAACCCTAACCCTAACCCTCCCTGCACCCGGACCGGGAGTTTTCGGGTTCCTTCTCTCAGCCATGGAGTCTCTGCCCTTTGTCTTCTCCCAGGTCAAGTCCCTCCGCAGGGGCTCTGGACTCCAACCTCTCCGTTCTTGCTGGGAATCTTGCAGGCTCTCTTACCCTCCTCCCATCTCCCTGCAACCTCTTCCCCTCTTCTCAGCTTCCCATCGGAGTATCAGTTTGTTCAAAGCTCTCCCATTTTCACAGTGTGAAACCTGCGCCCTGCACCTTCCCACTTCCCCTCTGTCTCCTCTGCCACAGCCTGAACGTTCACACATATCGCCCACCCCTGCGTCGCGTCGCCACCTCCACCCTGTCGCTCTCGCTCGCTGCTGGGCCCCTGCGACCAGCCTCAGCCTTCGCTCTGCACCACGCTCCTCTTCCTAAGCTCACCATTCGCTCGACGACTTTACATCCCAGGACGTTTTCCAGTTTTCCTCCTTCCCCTCTCTGCAGCGGATTCGACGCTGCCGGCGACTTCCTTCTTCCCGATGCCCTCTTCTCTCTGCTTTCTGGAAACCACCGTCTGCGGGTTTTCTCCGCGCCCCTAACTGCAACTACTCAGCCCCCTTTGCAACTCTGTCTACTGTGTCTACTCAGCGTTTGTTTCCTCCGGGCTCCGTCCCGGGCTCCCTCCTGCACCCCCGGGTCAGCCGCTTGGCACCCACTGCCCCAGCTGTGGTTCCCGCCTTCACGGCTCCAGCTCGGGCTTCTCATCCGAGCTCCTCTCTGCCTCTCCGACCGCCCACCAGCCTCTCCGTCTACACTCCTCAGTGCTTAATGTTTCCACCAGCCAGAGATCTTGGCGTCATCTTTGGCAGCCTCTTACCTGTCACTCCACATCCTGTCGATTGTATCCTCTCGTCTCCTGGCCCTCACCTCTGCTCTGCGGCTCTCCTGCGCCCACCCCGTGCGGCTGGGACGGTTGTCATGACCCGAACCGCAGTGATAGACTCCAGTGCTTCCTTTCTCCCCTGCACCTCCCTCTCCTAACTCTTCTCCTCCTCCGGGCCAACAGTGAGCTCTTCAAATGAGGATCTGAGCATGGGGTCCTCTGGTTTAAACCCTTAAAGAGCTTCCCATTGCTCTTTTTTTTTTTTTGAGACAGAGTCTCACTCCGTTCCCCGGGCTAGAGCGCTGTGGCATCAGCCTAGCTCACAGCAACCTCAAACTCCTGGGCTCAAACGATCCTCCTGCCTCAGCCTCCCGAGTAGCTGGGACTACAGGCATGCGCCACCATGCTCAGCTAATGTTTTCTATATATTTTTAGTTGGCCAATTAATATCTTTCTATTTCCAGTAGAGACGGGGATCCCACTCTTGCTCAGGCTGGTTTCGAACTCCTGACCTCGAGCGATCCGCCCACCTCGGCCTCCCAGAGTGCTAGGATTACAGGCATGAGCCACCGCGCCCGGCCCATTGCTCTTGCATTAATGGCCATGGCTGTTACCAGAGTCGATGAGGCCCAGCATGCTCTGGCCCTACTCGCCGTTCCAGCCTTGTCTGGTACATGTTCTCTTCCTCTGAGCTCTGACCCTCTCGGTTCCCCACGGGACACTACTGAGAGGCAAACGGATGCTGTTAATGATTAAACTGGAGCAACAGGCATGAAACAGGACCACCCAGGGCACACTGTAGGACTCCCTCACCCGGGGGTGGCACACTCCCTCCTGCTTCACGGCCTTTGCTCCTCCGCTCCACCTGCCTGGGAGCCGCTTGCCTCTCTCCTCTGCCGCATCGATTCCCAGTCACCTTTGGGCTCTCGTCTCCAGACCCACGTGTTCAGGAAAGCCCTTCCGGACCCCCCACGACCTCTACGACGCACGTTTGCAGCACCTCCTCTAATGCCTGCCTGCCCTGACCTCTCTTTCGAGTTTCTTCTTCACTGTTGTCCTTTTGTGTGCATTTATGAGAGTCTTTGTTTAATATTTATCTTCCCCACTAATTTGTAAGCTCCCCGAAGTCAGGAACCATATGTCCTGACTTCAGCACATGGCTCAGTGCCTGGCACATACGTAGTATTGTGAGTCGATGAAGGAATTGGGTAATTATTGGGGGGTAATTATCCATCAGTTTCTTGTGCTTCTGCACATCTTGTGAGCAGAGACTGGCTGCCTCTATTTCTAGGATTGTATGCCATGACAGCCTCGGAAGATAATGTCTCCCTTCAGAACAGGGGACAGACATCCTGGCTCTCCAATATAATAAAGATGACGTCTTCCTCTAAAGAAAAGCGCAGGCGTGCTTACTGCCCATTGCATGCCCAGTAAATGATTCGAGTTCTCTAAGACGTGTTCTTCTGCTGTAACACACCTGACTGCATTTGCAGACGTAATATGGCTCTTTTCACATTGCTCTGTGGGAATTGCGGCTCCAGTAACCAACGCAAAAAGTGCTGCAGCTCTGGCTCCTACTGTGAGTAATAAACTGTCTTTCGTCTCTGATACAGGAGTCTTGTGTTTTCTCTCAGCATCCATGCCAGTTGCATGTCGGCTGAAATATCAGACTCTTCATGGTTTTTGACATTAATTAGAATACTTATATTTTATTCATTCTGTATATTTCTTATGCTAGTATCAAGATGTGCAGAATTGAAACATGAATGTCTTGACTACAAGTTGCTGTGTGTCCTTACACATAGACAATCTACATTCCTGGGATCACCCCTATGTGATAATCTGAAGTAAGCATAGGTTTTATTGACCATATCTCTTATTTATTCTCTTTTTATCTCCTTCTAGTTTGTCATGTTTTTCACCTATGTCTTTAATCTATGTTTTATACCCTTTCAAACAATCGCACTAATTTCTCCCATGGTGTTAGCTAAATTTTATAGGGGACTCTTAAAGAGGAAAAATATTCAAGGTTTAGTAAAGTATAATAGAAAGGACTGTGGAGCAGAATTTAGAAGATATAACTTTTAGGTGTTTAGACATAACTAGTTAAGTGAAATTGGGCAGGTCACAAAACTCCAGAGGCTTTGCCTCTGCTCCCAATTCCCCCAAACCTATAGTGGTTCCTCTAGGGGAGAGTCTAGATCACTCCCTTTATCAGGCGTCCCTAGTGGAAGGCACTACAACAACCTAGTGAAGCGCTCCCGGCACCTGCCTCCACCATTAACCCTGCAGTTGGAGCACAGCCGTCCTGTCTGCTAAAAGGGAACCATGTTAAGATTCCCACCCTCCCCCCCCATGGTTGCTGTGGGGTTATGAGTGTTCAGCACAGGGCTTGGCACATGGAAAACATCCAAATGGTTGGATCAAAACTGGAAATACTTTGGAAATTGTTCATGCACTTTCTTTTATGCCCCTTTGAGAACATGACATCTTCCCTAGTTGGTCCAGGACTTCCATCTGCCTGGGAGAAGGTAGTGGATAGTATAGAACTATCTCAGAATCACACAGGAAGGCCAAGACAATTTTCAGTTTCTAACGGGCAAAATGGGTTTACACAGTAGCAGGTTAGCTTTGAAATGCAGGATATTGTCTTGAGGTGGAATTATAAGTTCTTTATTCCCTTATCTTGAATCTTCTTCCATAAACACCTTCAACACAGTCTCAGAAGGAAGACTAAGGCAACTCAGCACACCTGATGAGAAGAAGCAAAGGGTCGTCATCATTTACATCAATGTGAGACAAATAAAAAGGGTTAATGATCTCATTCACTAGGTGTTGGCTGTTCCATCAAGAGGCCTGCGGGAAGACTGAAGTTTATTTTGACCCCCAAACAATCCTCTCTCCCCATATTTTTTAAAAAATACATACCTGGAAAATGACTGTCTTGAAAATATCCATATCTTACCAGGTTAAAAAGAATTTAATACTTTTGTTAATTTTAGAAAGGTGCAAAGCAATCCCAAGAATTTAAAAGCATCACAGAAGCATGTAGGACATTCAGAAATGTCTTTGGAGTGAATCCAATGGTTGAAGCCACAAACATGTCCACTGATTTACATTTTTAAAAGGAAAGTATGTTGTTTTAAAATTATCTGAATTCAGGTCACATAGTAATGCTATTGTACTCCAAGGCATCAGCACAGGGCTAGATTTGGTTACTGGGTGTGTAATGGAAGTTATTCAGTTCTTTAGATTTTTTTGCTCTTAAATGGTGTTTATTTGCTGGTTGTGAAAATGGAAACAGATACAGGATGTGCTCCCGGTCTGAGCATCTGGAGTTGAGAGCCAGAAAAAGGCAATAAGGCATCTCATGGAATTCTTCCTTTGTCTTCATATAAGAATGATGTGGTATTATTGTGCATTTAAGAGAAAAAAAGATGGTCTCTATTAAATAGTTCTTCTAGTCTTGGAATTTAATTTCTTTTTAAAAAAATTTGACATATTTTAAAAAGTGAAAAAGTACCATAGGACTTATAATAAAAAATGGCAATCCTTGCCCCATCCCACCCTAACTAAAAGCTGTGGATACCACTTAAAAGTCATTTGCCTGTTTTTTAAATTTTTGTATGACTAAATAATAGACTTATACTGTTATTTCTTGATTTTTCAATTTTTGTGACTGCCTATCGTGGAATAATGAAGATTCAATTCTTTTTAGGCCTTGTCTTCACCACAGCAACATCATATTTCCTTTTGTGGTTGTCACTAGTGCGCTGTGAAAAATATTTTGTTCTCTACATTTACAGTACATGGCAGAACTTTCTTTCCTGCTCCCTTTGAAATTAGGCAGAATTAGGTGACTATGTGCAGTCAGTGAGCTCTAGGCAGAGCATTCAATTGCTGGTGCAAAACCTTCCAGAGCAATCTTTCTGTCTGGCATTGCTAACTGCTAGTGTTCAAAAGACAGCTGTGAGTGATGTCAGCATGATGGTGGGGCAGGAAGCTCTAGCCCCTCTTTTCCCCATGTAAACACTAGTTCAACAATCACACAAGGGACAATTCCTATGTGAGAAATTCAGAAACTAATTAAGAGGTTCTTGTGCCCCAGATGAGCATGAGACTAGCCACATCAAAGTCAGTAGGAAAATTCAGGGCATGCTTTTGCCTTGTTCCTTTCCCTAGCACAGCACAAAGCAAGTTGCAGGGCAGGGGTTGGGGAGCAACAATGCTCCCCCAATGGCTTTTCTTTTAGGAGGCAAAGATTTAGAGGATGTGTCTGGTGATTCAACTTTTTGAGTGGTTGCCTGAGGGACTGGCTTCTGTCTGCCTGAATCTAAGCACTGGCAGGAAGGAGCACCAGGTGGAATGGTGGGCACTGAAAACAAAGGGGACTGTTTATACTGATATGTACTCATTTACCATAGCCCCTTCTCTAGCTCAGCACAGAATTAGTGGGTAAAAACTCCCAATACCTGGCTTCTCCCTGGGAAGGAAGTCAGTTGGAACATGCATCCAACATTCTGGCTTTTGGGGGAACTGTCTGAGGTACTGATTTCTGTCTCATTCAACTCAGGGTGCTGATAGGATCTAGCATATTGTAGATTCCTGAGACTTCCGTGGGGGACGGGGGGAAGAGCTAGGAAGCATGCTGCTGCTACAGAGACCCACAGTACAGCAGATAGAAACCAGAGAAATTAAGAGATTATGAGCTCATGAAGATAGAAATCAGCAAATTCCTCTCCTTAGTAATTTACACATGCAAATACTGAGAAAATGCATGCACAGAAAAGGGTTGAAAGGCCTCCAGATTTTCTACCCAGGCTGATTCATGAAGACCTTTCCCTGTGCGAAGACTTGGAAAGGTGACTGTTTCTTCAATATGCAGATATGAATATTGAGCTACAAAAACACAAAGAAACAGGGAAACATGGCCCAGTCAAAGGACCAAAATATATCTCCAGAATCTAACACTAACGAAATGGAAGTATATAGATTACCTGACAAAGAATTCAAAATAACCATCATAACAATGCTCAAAGAGCTCAGGAAATTAATGCACGAACAAATTTAGAATTTCAACAAAGAGATAGAAAATATGAAAAACAAATGAACAGAACTTTTGGAGCTGAAGAATACAACTGAACTGAAAAGTTAATTAGAGGGATTCAACAGTGATCAAGCAAAAGCAATTAGCTTGATCAAGCAAAAGAATTAGCAAACTTGAGGATAGATCATTTGAAATTATTAAGTCAGAGGAGCACACACACACACACACAAAAAAGAATGAAGAAAGCCTAAGGGACTTATGGGATACCATCAATTAAACCAGTATATGCATTATGTGAGTCTCAGAAGAAGAGAAAGGAAAATGGGAAGAAAAGCCATTTAAGAAAATAATGGCTGAAATCTTTCAAATTATGGAAAGGGAAATGGACATCCAGATTCCAAAAGCCTAATAGTCTAGAATTAGCATGAATCTAAAGAAGTCCTTATTAAGAAACATAATTATCAAATAATCAGAAGTCAAAGACAAAGAGAGAATTCTGAAAGCAGCAGCAGAAAGCAACTTATCATATAAAAGGAACATCCATAAGACTATCAGTGGATTTTTTAGCAGCAACCTTGCAGGACAGAAGAAAGTACTAAAAATAAAAAGCTTCCAACCAAAAATACTATATACAGTTTAAGAGTATTTCAAAAATGATGGAGAGGGAAGACTTTCCAAGATAAATAAAAGCTGAGGGAGTTCATCACAACAAGAGTAACCTTACAAGAAATGACAAAGGGAGCCCTTCAAATTGAATGAAAGGATGTTGCATGGCAACACCAAAAACATGTGAAACTACAAAGCTTGCCTATGTGGTGAAATATATAGATAAATACAGAACACTGTAATACTGTAATAGTGCCACATAAATCATTTTAAACTCTTGTGTAGAAGTTAAGAAACAAAGTATAAAAATAACCATAAGTATAGAAAATATGTTAATGGATACACAATAAAAACAAATATAATCTGTGATAGCAGTAATATAAAGTGTGAGGAAAGATTTCAAGATGGCTGACTAGAGGCATTTGGCACTTTCATCCTCCACAAAGAGAACCAAAATAGCAAGTAGATAATCAGACTTCAAAAGCGCATCTAAGGGAGAATACTGAAATTCAACAGAGAAGTGACAGAAAATATGCACAGCACAGAAGTGAGGAGGCCAGCTTGGCTGGAATTGGCTGGGCCCTGGAGAGACTCTACTGTATAGGGAGAGGGTAAGTGAGAGCTCCCCAGTCATCCACATTCCCACGATGGATTCCTGCCACCCTCGCCATGGAAGAACCCCTTGACTTTCATAGGCCCTGACACAAGCATAGGAAGCTGCTTGGAGATGACATTGCTCCAGAGGGACCTCACACTAGGTCCCACACACTAAGCCCTAGGAAGCCATGGCACAGTATAATTTTGAGAGCTCAGCCACCACCAGACTACATCCCACCCTGGGGCCCAACAGCATTTCTTTATCCCTGTAGCTCCACTAACATTCCTACCAAGTCCACCCAGATGGCTGAAGCAGCTTGATGCCATTGGACCCAACAGAGCAGCAAGGTCCCCAACAGTCTAGCACACATAGCGTCCTGCACCCTGGGGACTAGGAAGTGCAGCCAACCAAAGGGGCTGCCCCAGGACAAAGGGAGCCAAAGCATGTGCTTTCTAGACAATGAGAACTGCCTACCTGGGACACCTACCACAGATAGAAACTCCTCCCCCAAGCAAAAGGGCTGCCGCACACATGCCCTGAGAACAGCTTTTGCCACTGGATGCCAAAGTGTGCGCCATGGGCAGCAGCCTTGAGCCTCAGCAGCAGGGTTGCACCATCTACTCCCTGGAGCCTGAGAACTTCCTACCTGTGATTGCAGCCACTCACCCATGCCGAGCAGCAAGGAAGCAGCATGCTTGCACATTCCCTGAAGGCAGGCTTCCTCCACTGCTGCAGCCACCTGAGCACCCTGCTGGGAGGTCCAGGGATTACCATGCCCTGTCCACCACAGCCAACACCTGAGCATGCCACCAGGCAGCCTGAGGATAGGCCTGCCCAGCCTGACATAGCTCCTCCCTAGCTCCTGAGCATATTGCCCATGGGCTTAGGATTACCATTCCCTGTCCACTGCCTCTAACATTTGTGCACTCATCCCAAGAGCCCGAGGACAGGCTCACTCAGCCTGCCACTGCTACCACAGCTGGCATCCACCAGCATGCACTGCCTGAGGACTTGGGGACTGGCCAGTCCAACACATCACAGTCACTGCTAACATAAACACATGCCTCTTTGGAGCCTGAGGGTTGTCTTGCCACTGCTACACCTGCCATCACCCATGCCACATATGCTACCCAGGGGACCAAGCACCATTGCACATGCTTGGTCTACTACTGTGCCACTTCCACACCTGGGCAAGATTCCTGGAGACCCAAGAATTGCCCCGTTTGTACCTGCTAATACCAGTGCCCACACATGCAGCCCAGAGATCCCCAGACAAGCATGCTCAGCCTGTTGTTACAACCATTGGGGCCTGAGGACTAGCCCACCTGGCATCTCTGTCCCCAGCAAAACCTCACCGCAGTCTCCACTAACAACCTAGGCCACTGAGAAAATCACAGACACCACTGACACTGTTTACACCTAAAGAACTCATAAGAGACTACACTTCTGCATGCACCAAGAATCAAAGACAAAGTGTCCTACCCAACGACCACTATAGACACATCTTCAGGAAAATGTCTTCTCCTATGAAAGCCAGTTCAAAAAATTGGAAGAGGCAATTATTACACCAGATGCTCAGACAGCAACATAAAAACACAAGAAATGTGAAAAAAGCAAGGAAATATTATACCTCCAAAGGAACACAGTAATTTTCAAGCAACAGAGTCCAATGAAAAAGAAATTCAGGAAAATAATTCAAAATAAAGATATAATAGAAACCAAGTGAGATACAAGAGAATACAGATAAACAATACAAATATATCATAAAAACAATTCAAAACATGAATGAGAAATTCACCAAAGACATAGATACCATAAAAAAAAGAACAAAGAGAAATTCTGGGACTGAAGAATTAAGTGAATGAAATCAATCTTGAGCAAGAAGAGCAAAGCTGAAGGCATCATACTACCTGATTTCAAAATATAGCTATCGTAATCAAAACAGTGCTTGCAGGCAGACCTATAGATCAATGGAACATAATATAGAGCACAGAAATCAATTCACACAAAAGTGGTTGATTGTTTTTTGACAAGGGTGCCAAGAATACACAACAGGGACAGAGTAGCGTCTTCAACAAATGGTGCTGAGAGAACTGGATATCCCTATGCAAGAGAAATTGGATCCTGCTCTTACACCACGCACACAAAATCAACTCAAAATAAATATTTAAACATAAGACCGGAAGCTGTAAAACTCCTAGAAGAAAATGTAGGGAAAATCTTCATGGCCTAGGTCTTGGCAATGAGTTCTTGAATATGACACCAAAAGCACAGGCATCTAAAACAAAAATACAGAGGAGTATTCTATCAAATTAAAAAGCTTCCGCACAGCAAAGGAAGTAATCAACAGAGTGAAAAGGCAACCGACAGAACGGGAAAAAATATTTGCAAACCGTATATCTGATAAAGGGTTAATATTTAAAATATATAAGGAAAGCTTACAATTCAATGGCAAAACCCCAAATCTAAAATCCAATCTAAAAATGGGCAAAGCGCTTGAATAGACATGTCTCCAAAGAAGACATGCAAATGGCCAACTGATTTATGGAAAGATGTTGCATATCACTAGTCATCAGAGACATGCAAATCAAAATCGCAATGAGATGTCGCCTCACACTTGTTAGGATGGCCATTATCAAAACAAACAAACATAAAACCAGAAAATAATAACCAGTGTTGGTGAACATGTGTAGAATTTGGAACTCTTGAATGCTGTATGAATGTAAAACGGTCCAGCTTCCATAGAAAATGGAATGGAGGTTTCTCAAAAACTTAAAAAAAGCCACCTACCTTATGATCCATAATCCCACTTCTGGCTATTTATCCAAAAGAATTAAAAATATGTTCTTGAAGGAATATTTGCATTCCCATGTTTCTTGTAGCATTATTCACAATGCCCCAAAGGTGGAAGCCGCCTAAATTTCCACTGATGGATGAATGGATAAGGAAAATGTGGTACACACGATGGAATACTATTCAGCCATAAAACAGTTCGTGTCATATGCTATAGACTGGATGAACCTTGAGGACAATACGCTGAGTTAAATAAGCCAGTCACAGAAGGACAAACACTGCACGATTCCACTTACGCGAGGTTTCTAAAGCAACCGCACTCAGAAACACAAAGCAGAATGGTGGTTGCCGGGTGCTGGGGCAGAGGCGGGGAGGGAAGGGAGCTTCTGTTGAGTGGATGTGGAGTTTCAGTCATGCAAGATGAAAACGCTCTAGCGATCTGCTGCACTACACTGTAGTTGTAGTTAACAACGCTGCATTGTATACTTAAAATTTGTTAAGAGGATAGATCTCCACTTTATGTGTTATTTACCACAATGAGAATAATAATAATAAAAGATGGCTGCAATATCATGCTGCATCCTTTTGCGACTATAATGAGCAGAACCCCTTTTTGAGTCCCTGGTGGGCATATAGTATGAGCAAAAGATCGGATTTTATTGTTCTAAGTTACTGCAATTGGGAAACATTTGTTGCCACACTATGATCAGGACTTTCCTAACTGATCAATATTTATTGAACAAATGTTTATTTTTCCTGGAAATAACACTGCCTCATTTAAGAAACTTGCTTTAGTCTCCCTGTTCCTATCAAAAACTCAACTCCAAAGTCTCCTCCAGAAATATAAATCCCTTCTCAGTATTTCCTTTGTCTCAGGACTCTATTAATTTCATCTTTTCTTTGGGATTCTCCATCCAAGGACTGCCCTCTAGCCTCCTACGCCACCGTCTTCCCGGAGCTCTCCTTCACCTCCATCCTGTGCAGCATAAATGCTCCGGTTTCTGCAACTCGAGTTGGCAAAGCTTATTGCTTACCATTCCAGCATCTATTCTCCCAGTTATTGGATGACCTTTCCTAGCCGCCCTCACATTAAGTCAGCTCTGTAACTTATTTCTGGCCCATGAGCAGTAATGTTGTGCATGACCTTTGGAAAGTGTCCTTAAAGGCATGGGGCTCACCCTTCTCTGTCCTTCCCTGCACCAGGGTTTCTCAACCTCGGCACTATTGACATCTGGGGCCAGATAATTATTTCTCACAGGCATCTGTCCTGTGCGTTGTAATGCGTTCAGCAGCATCTCTGGCTTGTACCCATCGGCTGCCAGTAGAATCTCCTCTCCCAGTTGTGACAACTGGAAGTGTCCTCAGGCATTGCCAAATGCCCCCTGGTGGGCAAAATCTCCCTGGTGGAGAACCATTGCTCTGTGCCAGTGACTCTCAACCTTGACTACGAATCAGAATCTTCAGGGGAACTTGTAAAATCCCAAGTGGTTGGGTCTTCTCCCTAGAGTTCCTGACTTAGTAGGTGTGGCGTAGGGCTAGAAAATATGCATCAAGTCCCCAGGAGGGGCTGGAGCTGCTGGTGTGGAGACTGCTCTGTGAGAACTGCCGATCTGCACAACTTTGCTGTGCAGATAAACCTGTCGTTCCTACAAAATAAGTGTTGCAATTGCATTGAACTTAGAAAGGTTGTGACTAGAGGCCATCAAGGTAAATCTTGACAACGGACTTCAGGAGTTTAGAAGGCATGCTATTACAAGAAATTAAAAGGCAGCTGCAAAATGTGTGGATTATGGATCAGATGAAAATTTGGTTTACATTTGCTCTAAATTTGGTGATGTTTCTCAAATAATATTAGCAGTAGAGCTGACCGAAATGAAAAGAAACAATCTCAAGAGAAATGGTGAAGATGATAGCAATGAACCTTATTAGTCTGTAACGTGCATGCCCAACCATCTTTATTCAACATCTTTCCAATTGCTCTTGCTAAGCTTTCTGCAATGACTTTTGTATAAATTTCCAGGGGCTATTTTAAAAATGCTATATAACCTTCCTCACTTACTGCCACATAAGCTTTAATCTTTTAACTAAATAATTTGTGTTGGAACAGAAGAAAGCTGCAGGAGTTAATGCTGCACACATTTTTTGCAGATTGGAGAAAGAATAATAAAAGAGATCATTATGGCTTGGATTCCAATGGATGGCTTGTATTTAATCTTCCAGGTTTACCAGACATGACAGAGCTTGACAGAGGCATTTTTAGATCATCGCTTTTTAGCGCTAATCAGTGCCTGCCCTGCATGCCTGGTGCCAACGTTTAATTGTAGCCAAGAGAATCTGAGAAATGCAAAGATCTATCCCCACGCCAGCAAGTTACAAACAAAATCAATAGCCCTGTGCTGGCAACATTATTTTATTGCTGTCTCTTTAATCTCCTCTCCTCTTTTGCAATTACTTTTATTACTGCTGCTCATTTAATGAGACTGTGGAGTTTGGAGCCAGATGGTGCTATTAGTTAAATCTGAAAGACTCTAATGGAATTGAGTTCAAAGCAGGTTAAAAGTAATAGAATTACAAATTTTGGTGGGCATGACCTAATAGAACACTGCTCTGTGTACCTGTTACACACCAGAAATGAGTGCAGGCTTCCGGCAGAAAGACGCGGATTAAAGTTCAGAGAGACCAAGTGTGCTCACTCACTCACTCACTCAACAAATATTTGACTGTATCCTATCTGGGTGCTTCAGTGTACCATGAACAAGACAGCCCCGGTGCCTGCCCCGTGGAGCTTGTAGTCTGTTAGAGGAGAAAGACAGTATTGAGCAAACAAGCAAGGTCAGCACGCATTTGTGGTGAGTGCCCGGCAGGGAGAGGCAGACAGCCGCCGTGGAGGGGTTCAGGATAGAGCAGTTTAGGCGGCTGCTTGATCAAGGGGTGGAGAAGCTCTCGGGGTGGGGGTGGGGTTGCTGTTTAAGCTGAGACCTGAATACTGGGAAGGAACTGACATTGGGGAGAGCAAGAGGATTGTCATTACTGCTTGTCGGAATGAACAGCAGGTGCAAAAGCCTTGGGATGGAAGACATTTGGCGTTCCCGAGGAGCACGAGGACACCTAGGGAGGAAGGCAGGGTGGCCGGAGGGGAGACTGGAGAGTGGGCAGAAATTGCTGGACCCAGAGCTGTGGTTGAGTGGGCCGGGTGGACACTGAGACCTTGAGGTTATGCAGGGTGCTAAATACCCCTCTGTGCCAAAGTGCTGATGAGTAAGAGCTGCAGAAAGAAAGTCTCCTGGCTGGGGGAGGCAAATACCCAGGGAGCATCACTGGGTGTCCGGCCAGTATGCGAAGTCGTCCAAAGCATGATTCTGCCCCTTTGTGAAGAGGGCAGGCAAAGCCGAGGCAGTATTTTGATAACGTCTCCTTCTGTAGTAGCAATAATTTGAACTCTGCATCGCTGCCCTTCCTGCAGGGCACAGCTGTTGTACCTAAGTCTCCTCCTCCTTCTCGTTGGTGATGATGCCTGGCCTGCCTTTGAGGAACATCATCGTGTCCCACCAGGTCCCTTGGCAAACGGCTGCAGTGTCCTCCCCAGGGCTTCTGTTCTCCTGGGCTGAGGCTCCTTCCCTCCCAGTGGATGAGTTTGCATCCATCAAGGCCAAGTTCAAAGAGTCACATGACCTCCTGGACACTGGGCTTGAGAGGAGAAACCGCCAATATCCCCAGCATCGCCAAGAAGTCTTTCTGAATTCTCACAGGGATTTATGCTTCCTTTGTTGGCACTTACGTTTGCCTTGTTTACGGAGGGTGAACTAGATTATTAGTTCACATAAGATAGTGTCTGGACCTGTGGCCTTACATATAGCAGGTAATAAAAATATTTATTGAATCGCACTCTTATTAGTAGCTACCATTTATCGAGCAATTAATTTTCTGAGCACTCTTCTGAGGGTGTTTAATCCTTACGTGATAGCTGATTGGATCTGTCAATGTGGCTGGGCTGTGGTGCCCAGATATATTGTCAAACACTATTCTAGATGTTTCTGTGAAGGTAGATTTCAAATGAGGTTAATATTTACATGAATAGACTTTGGGTGATGCAGACAACCCTCCATTGCATGAGTGGCCTCATCCGTCAGCTGAAGGTCTGAGTAGAAAAAGACTGACCCCCACCTCCCCAACAGGAAGGAGTTCTGCCGGTTACTGCCTTTGGATGGAAACTGGGATTCCCACCTGGGTCTGCAGCCTGCCAGCCCGCCGTGCAGATCTTAGACCTGCCAGTCTCCACACCCGTGTGAGCCAGTTTCTGAGAATCAATCTCTCTCTGTCTTTCTCTGTCCATCTCGTTGGTTCTTTGTCTGGAGAACCAGGACTAATAACATACCTGACGTCTAGCCATTCATGCCCATTTCATAGATGGGGAAATTGAGGTTCTGAGGAGTTGAGCACCGTGCCCAGGGGTACACACTGGGTAAGTGGAAGAGCCACCATCCCACGCAGGCCTTCCTGAGTCACAACACGGTGTGGCTTGTTATGCATGAAATCATTTTTAGGCGAACACAATGACCTACCTACAACACAAACTGTATTTCCTACAAAATATCTCACCTTTTTAGAGATTCACAGATTGCCTTGGGATCTCATAGTGTGAGAAAATCATCAATATGTAAATACCTTATTATCCCGGTGACATGCAGAGGTGTCCAGTCCCAGAGAAGGTTGCCTAACAGGATGGTGTGTCCTAGATTTTTACTGCACATGTACTTGCTTGGAATATTTAAGACCCCTGTATAAAATTGTCTTTTTTAAGGTCATAATTTCTAAAAACAAAACAAAACAAAATCTTGAAATAGCCACACTGTTTTCATACACAGTCAACTGCAAGACCTTTAGGATCACGAGAGGGAAGTAAATCGGCAACAATTTAAAATGAACCATTATGTGGAACATAAGATTACATCCCACTGCCCCCCAAAATGAAAATAAAACAGAGAGAGATGAACAGCACACGTGGAGTCCTGAGCCTCTTGGTGTCTTTTGCTGTGGGCTAAAGTCCCCTGGTGAGGTCTAAACTTCAAAAGTGGCCTCACACTGGAACTTTTGCACAGGGAAAGTCAGGAGTAAACATTGACCCAGGATCGATTGTTTCTGTGCAAGTTACAGACTGCCCCGGAGAGAGCGGCCAGGTCGCATTTGACAAAGGGAGCTTCTCTTGGAAAGAATCGCCACCCCCAAACCTATAGGGGGACAGTCTCCCTGGCTCCGAATTAAAATCCTTCCTGCCAGGATGGGGAGGATGGCGATGAAGATGCTGGTTGTGCTTGCTCTTGGGACGAGCTACTGGTCCTGCTCAGGTAAGGTCCCCCGAGACGCGGCCACCTGCTCTCGCGGACGGGAAGCGCCCCGGCCCGCGGGCCCCGGCTCACCGCGCCCGTGTGCTTGCGTGCCAGGGTTCCCCGTGTACGACTATGACCCGTCCTCCCTGAGGGAGGCCCTCAGGGCCTCTGTGGCGAAAGTGAACTCCCAGTCCCTGAGTCCGCACCTGTTCCGGGCGTTCAGAAGCTCACTGAAAAGAGTAAGTGCGCAGTGACGTCTTCCCCACCCCTCTGCAGACCGCCTCGGTCTCGTCTTCTGTCGGTGTGTTGGGCACCCTTTTCTTTTATTTTTCTAGTTTAAAACCAGTCAGAGCTAATTATCTCTTTCATACGGGGTTCTTTTTTTTTTTACCGAGATAGGATTGAATCACAATTTTTGTCATGACGCTCTGAAGGCTGCTTTTGATGGCTGACTCTTCCGCTGTTTCCTTCCCTCTAAAGCTGTCTTCCGTTTCCCTGCGTTCTGCTTTCGTCCTTGAAGTCCTCATGGCTGTTCCTGAGGTGGTTTGTTAAGAGCTCCTCATTTATCGGGAATAAGCAGCTTTCAAATTCAGCAGTCCTTCTTCTAATACTTGCTGGAAATAAGTTCTGGGCTTTTGAGCCAAATAAATCCACCTTCTTTTGTCAATGTGGTAATATCCTGTTCCGTCTTATCCTTAGGGACTAGGGAAAGAGGAACTTTCTTGGGCTTCCAATGACTGTGTCTGTGCCGGGCAGGACAGACGTGTAGAAACGTCCTTCACGGGGAAGGAGAAAGGGACGCGGCAAGTGGCCGCCCGCCCTCCTGCCCCCGGGGAGTTTCGCTGCCTGGTTGTTGTCTGAATGCGGCTCACTTGGAAGTAGGAACAGAAATACCCTCAAGCAAATGTAGGTTAAGGCAGGAGGTAGGGGAGGTCCTAGAAAGTCACGAGTCTTGCGAATGACATCTCTGTGCAGCCAGGTGGCGTGGGAGTAAGAACAGAGACGCGGCCAGGAGTCCAGGTGGCGGCTACTCTGCGCAGAGGCCAGACGGCTGCTGCTTCCTCTCCGCCTGCCGTTCCCGTCTTCTGTCCGTCCCGGTCTTCTGTCCGTCCCCGTGCCTCTCACGCTCACTTCGCTCCCTCCCTCTGCTGCGCCGTCGAGCACGCGGGTCGCGGTTTCCCAGCCCTCATCTGCAAACACAATATATTCACCTGGATCTTCTTCGGAAATAGCTCAGCTTCTCTTTGCCAACTCCCAGGGAAATTAATCAGATGGCCCCAGGCGTCCTTTCTAGTTGGGCCGCAGGTCAGGAAGACGATGGGCAGTGCTTTAGCGAGGCGCCCATCCCAGGGCCGGGCTGTCACGGCCAGAGCGGGGTCTCCGGGCCCTGGACGCTGCGGTGCGGGGCCCCCGCAGGGTGTGCGTGGTCAGCTGCCGCCCCGAAGGGTGAACTGCTGCTGCAAGAGGACTGGACCAGAGTAAAGCGCCCTTCCTTGTGCACGGCTTGCGTTGGCTTCCAGATGCCACTTCCACCGGCATCTAATGAAATGCACTTGCGGTGCTGGGAATCGATGTCTTCTTGCCAGGCTTGTAGACGAGCAGTTTAAGTTCACTCATAATGTAGCTATTGCTCACTGCAGAAGGAAGTCAGTGGTTAATTAAATGGCTAAGAGAATGAGGGCAGATCCTGAGAGAGCCGATTACTGACACTGCAAATCTGGCCTGCGGGGAGGGGCTGCTGTGAGACACAGCCGGCCGCCCGGGCGCGTTCTGGTGTGTGCCATCTCGGTACGGCACGCAGACCTGAGCCCAGACTCATCCAGAGATGTACGCGTCGTATGGGGTCCTTAATGGGCACATAAATAAGGGACGCCTCTCCCTGCAAGTCTGCCTGTTCTCGCCTCTCCCCAGTCTTTTCTGATTATTCAAATGTATTGATCAATCTACCTTCTCTGTGCCCCGTCCTTGAAAACTCTCTCTCTTCTCCCATCGGGAGGAAGACCCTTCCTCCTTTGATTTCTCCTGGTGACATTGCTTTCTTCTTGGGAGTGTTTCACATTTCGCTTTCTGTTGTATGTGTCAACTGTATCTTCTACAAACACCTTTACACGTGGCTCCAAACATGCCAACTTTCTCTATGCAGTAGACATGGGAGGTGCACTAGGTGAACAGATCATGAACAGACATCTGGAGAAATAGTCAACCTCTCTAATAGAAAGGAAAAAAAATCATAGCTAAAATAACAAGGCAAAAAGAAGGAATAACAAGATAGAAGAACAACTAGGTGAAATCTCAAACACTGTTAGAGAGCTTGTAATTTGGTAAAATTATCTTTGAAAAGCAATTTGGAAATATGTGTTAAGCTTATTTATAAGCGTGTTAAACATTAAAATTAGTAAATATTTTTAACTTTTGATCACATAGTTTCACTTCCAGGAATATGTCCAAAGGAAATAGAAGGTTTAGTCAAGTGTATGTATGTGCGGGTGTTTTGGGGTAGAGTTCAGTGGATTTAAGGAGAAGGGTCGAGCCCTTCTACTGTACCCCTGAGTTTGCTTAATAAGCCCAGTGATTCTCGACCTGGGTTGCACATCAGCATCACGCGGGAGCTTTAAGTATTGCTGATGCTCAGGAGGCATGATCTGCTCGTGAAATCCCAGCCCCTGAGGGTGGGGCTCGTATTCTTCAATGCTCTTGTGGTCAGAATCAGGAACCACCGGGTTCTACCAATAGACTTGGATCCAATACTCTTGCAATGGATTTCAAATTACTTAATTTCCTGGGCTCCAAGTTTCAGAAAGGATGAGAAAGGCTAAGGTCACATGACTTTAGCTCCGATGGTCTCCGGCTCCACCCTCCACATTAGGCCCACTCAGAGCAGAGAGAGGAAAGGTGGACACAGGCCCTGTATGGGGGATGAAGAAGTAGAGGGGACAGGCCAGGCTGTGCTTTCACAGAGCTCAGACTCCATTGGGGAAGGACAGGAAAGGAGAGGAGGGCATGCAATTGAGTAAATACTCATGTTATTTCAGACAGTGGCGAGTATGGGGGCGGGGGGGGGGGCAATAAGACAGGTGGATAGATGGACAGGCCCGGGCTGGGGCGGCAGTCAGACTGGGCAGAGGTCTCCACCGAGGCATCATATTTAAGCTGAGACTTGCTCAAGTGACAAGGCATTCCAGCCCTGGGAAAACCTTTTGAGGGGGAATTGGGGTGCACGGGGCAGGGCCAGTAGGAAGGCTCTCAAGGACAAAAGGACTTGAGAGAGCGTCTGGCAGGAGTCAAGAGAGTGAAGCCAGAGCGAGGGACATGAGTGGGACGATCCTAGGTCATAATTGAGAGGGCATAGCCTTGCAAAAACATCCAGAATAATGTTTGACCCAATAACTGAGCACCTTCACCTAGCCATGTTGACACTTAAAACTAATCACTACAATTGCCAAATGGGATTGTTATGGGTCTTTTACTATTTATTTGAAATAAAAAATGAAATAAGATCATTACAAAAAGTTAGAAAATACGAGAAAGAGCAAACCCAAGACAGTGCACAGTGTCCATTTCTCTGAGACGCTCGCTGTAAACCCGTGGGAGGACATCTCTTCAGAGCTGTTTCTCTTCCTACGAAGATAGAAAATAAGTTTCAAAAGAAAAACAGGACCATACTATAATATTGGTTGTAAATCACCACAATCCACGTCAGCAATAATGCTGGGTTTTGAATTCCTTGTTGCTGGGCCCTCGGGCTGCCCTGCATGTTTCAAACAGCCCAGAGCAGAAAAGTGCCGGCTGAGAGTGAGTCCAAACGAAACAGCAAAAATGGTAGGTGTTCCTCCACGTTCTTGCAAGAGTACTCAACAGTGCTTAAAGATGCAAAAGAGGTTGCATCTCAGAGTTCAATACAATGATCTGTGCTCAAAAAACCTACATTCTCGTGTTTCCCACTGAGCTGCGGCGCGGCCAGCTTGCGTTCATCACGCCAAGCGTGGTTGGGGTTGCAGAGCCCCACACAACGGCTGCAGGTGATGGGAGAGGTTTTCATTATTTAACTTGTTTGCAAGACTCAGATTTAATATCGAGTCTGTTAAAATTATAAATAAATGAGGTAGTGATTAATGGTGAGGTCGAGTTTTTATTTCTACCCGGTTTCAGAAAATTCTGCCTTTATCAACACTTACTACATATCCTGTGATAGAAGACACGAAGACTCCCATCCTAAGCTTGGAGTCTGCCACGTTTTTCTAGGACAAAACTTCCCACAGCGCCCGTTGCCCACGCCCCGTTGGTGGTCCGCGCTCTTGCACTCCGAGCTCTCTCCGCACTGCGCGGGGGTCGAGGGTGCCGCCGGCTCCAGTTGCCGCAGGCGGGCTCTGGAGCCCAGAGGGAGCCGTGACGTGCAGCCTGGGGGCGTTGTCACAGTCACGCACTGGACATGGTGCGTGGCCTCCCCGGTGGCCTCCTGCTAGTGTCCTGCCGCATCCTGTTGGCCTTGCAGCAGCCCTGGTGATTCGGATGTGCCCCTTAAAACCTTGTGACAGCTTCTCATCCATCGAGTATGAAATCTAAACCCCTCACCATGGGCTACGAGACCAAAACTTGTCTGACACCCCCACCTCCCCAATGTCATGGTGTGCGGGGCTCCCCTTGATCCTGCTGTTCCAGCCACAGGAGTCAGACTTGTCCCCACCCCAGGGCATCGGCTCTGCTTTTCTTCACACGATGGGGCCCTTCCCAATCTTCCAGTCTCAGCTGCAATTTCCCTTTTTCAGGAGGATTTTTCTGGCCCTTTCTCTAAAGTAGCTGCTTCCCTCCCTCACCCCCATTGCCTTTTGTTTTTTTTGCTATTGTCTTCATTGTTTTATTCGTAGCACCATAACCGTCTGGAATGATCTTGTTTAGTTTTCTTTAACACATTTACTGTGTGGCACCCCCTCTGGAGCCTGAGTTTCCTGGCATCGTCCCTGTCCCTGCTCTGTCTCTGGTCCCGAACACAAGCGAGCACGCAATTCATCAGGACTTCGTGCCATCAGAGCCTCCCAGTCTTTTTGGGAAGTTTAGAAGCCTCCCCCAGTATCCCACTCCCCGGGAAAAGAGCAGACGATCACGTAAACTCACTCACGGTCGCACCTGCTCCAGCAGGACGCCGGGGCTGGGTGACACTCCGTCCGGCAGAGGTGCACTCGACACTGAATGACTTATTTCAGGAATTATTAAAAATCATGGAGCAGTCTTTTAGGAAAATGACACTTAAAACCATATGAGGTTGATCCTTATTATTTGTGGCAGCTGTGTCCTATAGAATCACCACGAACGGAAGTGGGACACTGCTTCTAAGAGGAATAGAGTGTTGGGTTCCCGTGAGCTTCGGGCCGCAGTACTTTCATCAGCCCATCATTACCAGCCTTGCTTTAGCGAGTTCCTGTTTAAAGACGACTAATTGAATATATACTGCTGATTCGTTCACATCGAACCCATGCCTGAACCCATGGCGCTGTAACTCATGCCTGAACAAAGCTGATCTAGCACCTGCCCTTTCCCCGTGAGGCACATGGCGGCCTTCCTGCGCTTAACAGCGCCAGACAGCTCCTTCGCACGAGGCCTGGGGGCGTCTTAAACACCGAAATCGCCAACAGGAAGCACAAAAATGCAAGACGCCTGACACTACGTAGGCCACAAAGAGCGCACCTGTCTATAGTACGAGAGCCGAACAAGAAAGCGGGAGTCTCCTTATCTGACCTCAGTTGGGAACACGCACCTTAGGTGACTCCAATTTTTCACCGCTCTTCACTTGCCGCTAATGATTGCAAGAGTGCCGTAAGTATTGTCTTGGGGTTACACATGCATTTTAGTGAGTAGGGGAATTAACAAACATGGGGTCCGTGCGTAACGAGGATCAACTGTATTAATAAATGGACGTGGTTAGACTGGCCTTGGACTGGCCTTGGAGTTAGGACGCTTACTTTCCGGTTCTATTTGTGCCACAAAAGTATTGTTTGACTTTGAAAAATCACTTTTTCCCTCTGGTCTTCACCACAAAGGCATGGAACCAGGGGATTGCTAAGACAATTTACAGCTTTCGTGGTGATTTTCACATTTGTCTCTCATTGGGCAGAGAGAATTGTTTCCAGCACTGTGAACTTTAGGAACACCTCTGCTGCAAGCTGACACTTTTGTTTTCGTGAAGGTGGAGGTCCTGGATGAGAGCAATTTGATCATGAGTTTAGAGTTCAGCGTTCGAGAAACTACGTGCGGGAGAGATTCTGGAGAAGATCCTTCCACGTGTCCCTTCCAAGGCAGCTACTTCTCGGTGAGTGTGGCGGGGAACGACCTGGTCCCAGAAACCACCGTAAGGAGAAGGCTCACCTCTTCCATGACCTGGGGTCAGGCAAAGAGCTTGGCTGCTGCCTGGGTGGCATCTGGCCACACCACTAACTGTGTCAACAGTGTCCCCTGCTGGGGCTGTGCCGTCCAGTGGTGGACGCCTGGGGCCCTTGAGCCGTGGAGTCTGTGGTCCTGCCATGTGGGGTTATTTTGTAGTTGACTGTTGAATGTCACCTCTCTGCCCTACTGGTTCAGGCTGCACGAGACCAGCAACGTGGCGTGTTCATTTTTGTATGCCATGTGACCAGAACACGCTACAACGCTTAGTCAACACCCACGGGCAGGAATCCTGTCTGAACACGGCAACGCTATCAATTCATAATTTGCCTTCCATGGTGTTTGCAGTCAGGCGTGCGAGCTCTCGGGGTTCTGTTATTACACTTAAGGAAGGATTGGTTTGATTATTTGTTCCATCACACTTTTCACTGCGACTCTGTTTCACAGAGGACCCAACTCAGAGTGTCACGAGGGTCTATTTCTAATGACATCCACGGGCAAAGGAGAGGAGAGCAGAGGCCTGGGGGGTCTTCGCCATTTCTTGTTGTTCCAATGGGAATGAACTCCAGGCATGTTTGCTTCTCCCAGAGACCCGTAATATATCCAACGCCGAAGAGATCATTTAAATATTTCACTTGTTTCTGCTTAGGAGTTGAGAAATTTTTCATCTTCAAAAAACCTCTGTGAATGTTCCCTTTCTTCATCATTTTGTCCACCGACAGTGTTGCCTGATTTGCTGGGCAGAGGCTAACCCTTTCTACGAGCAGCCAAGCTATAACTCCCTGTTTTGCCTCTTGCAGCCAACAGCCGTCTGCAGGAGTGCCGTGCAGGTGTCGGCCGAGCAGGTGCGGGCCGTGCGGGCTCGCTGCAGCTGGGCGGCCGCATCCTCGGCGTCGGCGTCCGAGTCCCTCAGCAGCGAGGAGGTGGGACCAGGGCCTTGTCTCCTCCCAGAATGCGCCTTGTGGGGTCAGCGCGGGAGTGTGAAAGGCAGAGTGGGTTGATAGGGTGGCTGGATTGCCACTCGGGGAGGAGCAAGCATCACTCTGCTTGCACAGTTTTGTTCTCCCTTGTATACTCACAGTCTCACTACCTCATTCTCTGTATCCCAACTTCTCCTGGCCTATTCTTGTGTGTGCATGTTCGTTCTCTCTCTCTCTCTCTCTCTCTCTCTCTCTCTCTCTCTCTCTCTCTCTCTCTCTCTCTCTCTCTCTCTCTCTCCCCCGCCTCCCATGCCCCTGTGACTTGGGCCATGATCTTGAAGTAACAATCAGCGAATCTTCACAGCTCTAGATCTGTGTACCTCCCTGGCACTGTGGTTTAATGGCATGAAGAGGGGAATTTCTGTTGGACCTACGTTCAAAACTCTTCCCCAGCTCTGCTGTCTAGGTGAGGAGACTTAACTTTCATGCAACCCTCATGACCCACAGCTTCCTCATCTGTCAAACTCCAGTCACAATGACCACCTTATAGGTTGTTGAGAAAACCAGGCAAGTTGATGGCCCAGTGCCTGGTGCATAATAGATGCTCAGTGAATGGCAGGGTACTTTTTTCCCCTGTTGCATTAAAAGCGATTTGCAATAATACTTTAAAATTGATAATATATACAATTCTGACTTGCAATTATATTACATATTTGTTTATTGACTGCTTTTTTTTTTTTTTTTTTACTAGACTGGTATGTCTCATGACAGCCGGGGAGGTTTGTTTTTGTCAGTCTAGGTCAATGTTTGATACAGGGTAGGTACTCAGTAAATACTTGAATGAATACAAGAAAATTCATTCAACAAGTATTTACTGAACAAGAATACAATATGAAGAGGCAGCCTCTTTAAACCAGGGATATAAAACTAATGACTTACTTTATTTGTTTGTTCATAATTAGATAATATTCTACACAGGTATTTTTAAGATGTTTCCACCATTATGCAGGTGAATCTGTCCTACTACATCTTAGATTCTTATTTAATTTTTAAGATTTAATTTTGTAGCAAAAATCATATTAAAAGAGTATAAAACTTCAACTTCAAGAATTCCACATAAAAGTTAATTGTCCCATATAGCTTACATACCCGCAACCCTAACTATCGAGTATGGAAAGCCATTTTAGAACAGAAAGTGATGAAGCTCGTGACTGGGAAACTCCTATCACAGAGGATGGTTTTGTAGGTACAAAGACAACGTTGTGCAGTTTAAGGACTTTCTCCACAGAAATTTTTAGCTGAGCGTAAACTTATTGATTGTTCCTGTTGACACTGGCAACCTGTGAGGTCAATTTCCAGGTGATTTCTGAGCTTGTTGTAGAGCTGGAGTACAAGAGTCTGCTGTTCTTAGGGCTAGCAATAGCTTGGGCAAGCACCAAGGGCTTCCTTTTCTAGACTCCACTAAAATATCCAGGAAGTCAGATATGTTTCCCAGTAACACACTCACTGGCCTGTGGGCCCAGCTAACACAGAGATGAGGACATGGGCCAAGCACACGGTATTCTGTTAGTATTGATTTTTGTGGTTTGTATGAGAAAAAGAGACTGAGGGGAGCAAGGGAAGCCCAGTCCCAGACTCAGTGGGGCTTATAGAATCCCCTGGGAGGGGGAGGGGAAGGTGTCCGTGAAGCAGGCATTGACTACCAGGGACCACATAGCGAGAGGAGTGAATGTCGTGTAGGGGCAGACAGAGCTTCTGGAGGGAAGTGTGTTCCTCCAGAGCAAGAACTGGAGGGTGGGTGGGAGTCAGACACAGGGCACAGGGTGTGCAGGGGAGGAAGGAAGGGTGTCACTAGCACAGGGGAAATCACACGGGCATGCCCTGAAGAGTGAGGGAAGTGGTGGGTCAGAATGGAAATCCATTATAACCAGAATAAGCAAATATGGGCTGAGAGGCACAGGTGGGGCTGGAGGTGAACAAGGTAGGTTGGCTACTGAAGGACTATAGGTGTGTGAGGGTGCGGGGGAGGGTGAGAGAATCAGACTGGAACCAGGTGAGAACAAACACGGGCACAGGAGGTGGCAGGAGAGGTGAGAGAGAATGCTGATTGGAGCTAGGGTCTAAGTAGCAGTAAAAGTCAAGAGAAATGGGTTCTAGTTCATTCTGTGACCTTTAACACAGAGTTAATTTAATAGATGGCCACCTAATTTAACCCCTTTTCCATTTCTGCTTTGGAGAGTTGATTCTCATTGCACAACCCACAGATCTGTTGCAACCTTCTAATTGCATAGTGAAGATCACAGAGAAGACTCCGATATTAAATTAAGTTAGCCCCAGGAACAAACTATATTTTAGAGTAAACTCCCAGGTGGCTTGTCATTAAAAATGAAGAGATCATAAGGAATTATGAACAAAGTTATTGAAAAATTCCAAAATTAAAGAATTTTGCCATTCAAAAGAAAAGGAAGAAAGCAGATAGAAATTTCAAATAATTCCTGGCAACTCTGAAATGGATTTCTCACATGAAACAGAGAGAAAAAATAGAAATCAGCTGTAAACCATTTTAAATGAAATAAATGGTGACATTACCAGCATGAAAGACAATGAACTAGGATAAATTTAGTCATAGAAACAAATAATTCATTGTTGAGGGAAGGAAATAGAAGAAATAAAACTGAAAAGAATTCCGGAGTAATGAAAATAAAGCTCACTTGAAAAACATATGTAGACTATAGAAGAATTTCCAGAGGAGGGAATATAATATAAAGAAAGATAGAAGCCATGGAGAATAAGCCCCCCCAATCCAAACTATGACTAATAAAGACTCAGATAACTGTAACATGTCTGATAAGGACAGAATGAGAGAAAATGTCCCAAATACAAAAAATGTGGACTTCCCACTACATAACTTTATGAAGTATAGGAACTGTAAGAGAAATTGAGGAAATAGATTTCTAAATGTGCAATTATTCTCTTTTTAAACAAATAGATATTTGAATTATGGGTAGTTTTTATTATTTCTTTTTCAAATTTGAAAGGGAATTATGTTGAGGATAAAGGGTTTCCGTGTGGTGTTCAAGCCCTTACGCGATCCCATGATGATGCGGCTGCCACACGAGTGCTATGCTAAGGTCGCAGGTTGATGCTCTCTTGCTTTCTTCAGCTTCCAACAGGTGGGCTCCACTTCAGGCAAATCCTGCTGACGTGGAGTGGATGGAATGAAGTTCGACTAGGGTTTCAGCCAAGGGACCCAAAATAGTTCAAAAGAGAAAAACTGAGGTGGAAGAACAACAGGAACTCTGAACTCAGGGGAGGAGAAGTGACAGGCATTTATTTAAATTATTTACTCTTTCCATTTCCAAAGATAGAAATCCAACTCGAGGTAGTCTAAGCCCAAAAGGGGTATTTCCCTGGATCATGATCACATTCCCAGAAAGGAAAAGGAGGAGTTGGCCTCATGGACAACTCAACTTCAGAGACCTTCAACACTGTGTGTGTCTACTCCTCCTCTCCACTTCCCCTCCACCCTCCCCCTTTCTCTCTTGTTATAGGGAAGCTTTCTCCTTGCAGCAGGAAGTAAAGTCACAAGCTACTTCAGATTCATATCCTCTGAACTTAGTAAGAAAAGGAAGCATTTCTCTTTAACTGCAGTTAGAGAAATCTCTTGGCATTGGTCCCATTGGCCTGGCCTTTGTCACATGCCTCCTCTTTTTCCTCTGCTGATACATGGAACATTACTATTTACTTTTAGTTGTGTATATTTACCATGTACAACATTTTTATTGTCAAATAATGTTCCATTTTATGGATCTACCACATTTGATTTTCCATCCATTAGTTGATTTTTTTTTTCCGGCATATTATGGGGGTACAGATTTTAAGGTTTCAATAAATGCCCATTTCCCCCCTACCCCCACAAGTCTGAGTCTCCATCATGACCATCCCCCAGATGGTGCACATCTCACTCATTATGTATGTATATACCCGCCCCCCGCCCCCCTCCCACCTGCCCAATACCCTATTACTGTAGTACCTATGTGTCCACTTAGGTGCTACTCAGTTAATACCAGTTTGCTGGAGAATATATCTGGTGCTTGTTTTTCCATTCTTGGGATACTTCATTTAGTAGTATGGGTTCCAGCTCTAACCAGGAAAATATAAGATGTGCTATATCACCATTGTTTCTTAGAGCTGAATAGTACTCCATGGTATACATATACCACATTTTATTAATCCATTCTTGGATTGATGGGCACTTGGGCTGTTTCCACAGCCTTGCAATTATGAATTGTGCTGCTATAAACATTCGAGTGCAGGTGTCTTTTTTGTAGAGTGTCATTGGATCATTTGGGTAGATGCCCAGCAATGGGATTGCTGGATCAAATGGTAGATTCACTTGTATCGCTTTAAGGTATCTCCATATTGCTTTCCACAGAGATTGAACTAGTTTGCAGTCCCACCAGCAGTGTAGGAGTGTTCCTCTCTCTCCGCAACCAAGCCAGCATTTATTGTTTGGAGCATTAGTTGATTGACATTTGAGCTATTTCCACATTTTTGGCTATTGTGAGTACTGATGCTAGAAACACTCATGTGTAAGTTTTTGTGTGGACGTATGTTTTCAATTCTCTTGGGAGTGGAATTACTGGACATTATAGTAACTCTATGTTTAACTTTTTGAGGAACTGCCAAACTGTTTTTCATAGCAGCTATACCATTTTACATTCCTACCAGTAATGAATGAGGGTTTCGGTTTATATACATTCTTGCCAATGCATGTTATTGCCTGTTTTTTTTAAGCCATTCTAGTGAATGTGAAGTGGTATCTCATTGTGGTTTTAATTTATAGTTTTCTAATGACTAATGATTTGCCATTGTACATCTTCTTTGGAGAAATATCTATTCAAGTTATTTGCCTATGTTTTAATTGGATTATTTGTCTTTTAATTATTTTAATCGTTTGCAAGTATTATCTCTCACTCTGTGTTGTCTTCCACTTTCTTAATGGTATCTTTTAAAGAGCAAAAGTTTTAAAGTTCTTGAAGTCCAATTTATCTATTTTTTCTTTTGTTATTTGTGTGAGTCTTATACTTAGGTCTATGATCCATTTTGATGTAATTTTTGTGTGTGGTGTGAGGAAGGGATCCAACTTCACTCTTTTGCTTGTGGATATCCAGTTGTACCTGCACTATTTGTTGGAAAGACTATTATTTCTCTGTTGAATTATCTTGGTATGTTCCTCCTCCTCAACCAATCACTATGATGGAGGCCAGAAGACTACCTCTGCCTGTTTGGGATGGAGAGGGTAACAGGGAGGCAGCCCAGACTCTTGGTGGGAAGATTGTGGGCCAAGCAGCCACCTTACTGTGTGACTATTACATGGACTTTCAGTGTGAAAACTTCTTATGGATATCTTTTCCTCCTGAACCTATTATGGGGGCTTCATGGAAAGAAAACTCTGACATTTGACCTAAACTCTGTATAACTAAGTTCTGTCTTTCTGATCTACAACATTGGGGATACATTCTGAGTCTAGTGGAAAGCTTTTGGTCAATTTAAACTTCATGTAAGTTACTCTTCCCCATCTACTTTCTTAAACATATATATTTGATCTATAAAATTATTTAATATAATATATTACCTCATGTCATTAAAATGAATTATATTATATGTCAAAGTCTTCCAGATAACATTTACACTTTTTACAATGTCTTTCTATTTTCTCTCTTTCATGTGCTGATACATACTGATGCCTAAATTTCTTTAGATGATTTTCGGGGACATGTTAGGATCTCATACGTGGAGAAATAGTTATCCATTTGGTAAGTTAAGATCTGTTCTTTTTAATGTTTTTTTTTCATAAAACAAACCTCATATTGAGGCTCTTTGTTAATGAGTCATTTAAAAGCAGAAATACCTACAGATAGCCTTTGAACAATTACAATAACTATAAAAAAATAACATTTTGTTTTGTTTTGCTTTTGCTCCTCTTTTATCACTAGGCAATAATGATACAACTATTCACTTAAGGTATTCCTTTATATTTACAACAGAGCTTTTCCATGCATAATTCTACTTGATGGCCCCAATGGCTGAATAAATATTAGTTTTTCCCCTTAAGTGGGTCCCCTAATTTGAACATGCTTGTTCCCTCCTGAGTTACAGGGCCCAGATATGCAATAGCATGGAGCTGGGAAGATCAGGACTAAACCTTGTCTGGTTGGTTGAGGCTGAACTCTGTAATCCTGCAGCCATGCAACTAGAGCTGACCAACTCTTTGAGTGTCTTGGTTGGAGGGAGAACGGGCTCTCCATTTTTTCCCTGTTTATGTGGCCTCTAATTTGAAGTGAGATTGGGTCAGTGCTCTAGGATTTAGGAGCTAACGGAAGTATTAATTCTGTGTCATTCATTTTAATGAGGAACACTGAATGGTGGATCTCACAATTCCTTTTATGTTCCTGAAGCTTTTTCCTTCAGTGCTGATGATGGCAAAACTCTACGATGATCTCTCACTGTTTCTTTGCTTAAAATGCATATTTGTGAAATCAATAATAAAATCACACAACATTCTGGAAATAGGAAGAGGGATCTTGTCTTATGGCTGTTACTGTGTCACAGGTCTCGTTTCTGATGAATCCAGAATCGGACAATTTTACGATCGGTCCCTTGGTAAGTGGTCTGTTCCCTGCTGCAAGACACCACCAGACCCTTCTCTGATCAATCCAGACTCTGCTGAGAAATCCTATTTCATAGGAGTCTCTATTTCACAGGAGTCAAACCTCTGAAATACAAAATGTAAGTGAAAATGAAAAGAATAGTAATGTACAAACTTGCCTTGCAAATCAATAAAAAGATAACCTTGAGGCACTGACCCACTTAAAAGTTACCAAGAATGAAAATATCAAGTCTGGTTCAGCAAATTAGCATGGACCTTTTTTTCCCGCCCTCCTCGGAAGCACTTTTTGAATAGCCCAAACGCTAATGATCTTTTGGCCATACTCGACGAAACTTCTCAGTAAGTGGGTGAAACTAACAGTTATTTTGTCCCTCCCCTGATCAGATCAGTTTTCTCATGTCATCTGCACGATAGCTCTGAAAACCAGGTGTGTTATCTGCTTGTAAAAACTCGTGGCATTAACTGGCACATACAAAATGCTTACCCCGTACACAATTTTCTCCTTCAACTTTACAACCATCAGACCTGCCACTCTCCAGAGCCTGTGCTTTTTCCATGCTGCCTCCCAGAGGAATTGTGAAATCCGCCATTCAGTGTTCCTCATTAAAATGAATAATGCAGATATTCATATTTCAATGAGCTCCATGTCTGATCTGCATTAGGCATACTCCAATTTATATGAAGTGTTAGGCCTTACAATCTGAGGCTTAATTTTTAAAAATGCCTAGTTTTCATACCTCTTCCAAGTTATCACTTTGGGAGAACACATGGTTGCTATATCAGATGTATGACCACCGATGAAGCATTTTTATGAGCACTTCTTTTGGAATTGCCTTCAGAACCTATGGCCCATTGTTTTGAATCTCTGCAGTGGTGGCAAACATTGGCCCTCAGATTTGATGTTGGAAATAGCCAAAAGCTGTCTGGAAATAAATCTTATGTATCCAATTAATAACAAACTTGGGTGCATTGGCTATCTATTGCTGTCTATCAAATTACCCCTAAATTTAGCAGCTTAAAACAACAAGCATTTATTATCTCATGGTTTCTGAGGGTCAAGAACTCAGGAGCAACTTAACTGGATGGTTCTGGTTCGGAGCCTCTTACGAGGTTGTGGACAAGGTGTTGACCGGGGCTGTGGTCTCAGCTGATGCTCGACCAGGGCTGAAGTAGCCACTTTCGAGAGCACTCGGTGCTTCGTGGGCTGTCGGACTGAGGGCTTTACTTTTCCACCATGTGGCCTTTCCACCATGTGGCCTTTCCACATGACTTCCCCAGAGACAATGATCTGAGAGAGAGAAAGAGAATGAATGAGCAAGCAAGAGAGCACCCGAGACAGAGGCACAATCTTTTACAACCCAGTCTTGGAAGTGATATGTCATCAATTTCGCATATCTTATTGATCACCCAGACCAGCCTGGGCCACTGTGGAGAGCACTGCCCAGGAGTGTGAACACCTGGAGGCCGTTTTGGAGGCTGGCTACCTCCCTGGGCAAATGCCATTTGGGACAAAAAATAGTATGTGGATATAAATTAATGTCACCAATCCTTTTATATGTCTCGGAAGATATTTCCAAGAGGAGACATCAGCACATATTGGGCCTTGGGGAGCATGACTGACACAGACGGGCAGCTGTCTTGGAGACTGCTTTGAGCATGATGATTTAATTTAATTCAACAAATGTGTGTAACCAGCCCTGGGCAGATCCCGTGGAGGACTGAAAGATAAATGTGGCAGTCCCTCCCCCCGGGGCTTCCAGCAGTGGCTGAGACACCAATGGTAATACAGAGCGGTAATACAGAGCAGGGAGAGACGAGCTCTGGGCAACACGGTGCAGGGGAGAGGAGGGCGAGCCGGACAAGGGGGTGAGGTCATCGCATCCTCAGGTGTCCTCTTGGTAATGGCCTCAGGGTATGCTGGTCGCAGCCCTTCCCGTTAATCTATAGTCACACAGTCCCTGTTGTCTTAGGTCTCGGGGTGACTGACAGCCTCTGTGTCCCCTTTCTATCCTTAGAGATCATGAGAAGGGTCCTTCCTCCTGGAAACAGACGGTACCCGAACTACCGGCACAGAGCAAGAATAAATGCTGGCCTTGAGTGACAGCCCCAGGTAAGGGGACACCGCTAAACACATGGGTATTTAGCAATAGAAACTGCTCAGAGTGAGTGCCTTCAAGCTGCCAGCCTTGGAACCTCTGTGACAGTCCCGTCCTCGCCCGCCCCCAATGCCACCCATCTCTTCAGTCTCACGTGGCTGTGCTCTTTCTCTGCGGCCCTTGTGTCAGCGGCCACTGAGGTGACCCGTCTCTCCTCTTCAAGGGCAAACAGCAGCAAGAGAACAGCCCCTTCCTCTGACCCCTCCCGCCCAGCCCGCACCTGTCTTCCTGCCGCCTTCCCCACGCGGCTGTGGTCCCCGGCCGCTGCCTCCGGCCCCTCACCTCCTTTTCACTCTCTCGCTTTTTGCAAACTGGATTCTACTCCTTCTCATCTATGAAATCTGATCTGACTTCCTTTCCTTAATCTACAATGCAAATACTGTATTTTCTCCTTAGCCCAATTCTTCCCATATTCTATAGAATATTCCCATATTCTATAGATTACGCTGCTGCCTCTTCCTCTTGCCTGACTTTAACTAGCACTGAGGTGTCATTATTTCCAACTATGTGTCTCTCGCCGCACTCCAAGCTGGCATCCAGGTCCTCATAGCAACCACCTGGTGGATGCCGTTGCCATGAGCATCCTGTGGGCCCCTGAAAGTCGACTGGCTTCCTGCCAGGCTTCCTTTCTTAGTGGACGGCACCACCGTCCACCTAAGTGCCTCACGCTAATAACCTGGGGGACATGATTGACTCCTCTTCCTCCTTCGTCTTCTCCCACATCCACAGGGGTCTGGTCTCGTTGATTTCACTGCACATTTTCCCTGGCATTGGCCCGTCATTTCGCTGCCATCACCACTGTTGACTGCATTCTTCCCTCTGGCCGGATCCCACGCTCTCTACCTTGCATGCCGTCTCTGGGTTTATCGTGAAACACAGAGGAGACTCTGCTCCTTTCCCCCCCAAACCCCTGACACTCGCTTCACCTGCGGGATGCAATAGCTGGGTTGCAGTAGCCAGACACTGAGCCAAGGGGACGGGCAGGCTGTGTGCCCCCTGCTGTCGAGAGCCGGCTCATCACACTCCCACGTGCACATGCATTTCCAGTCTCTAGGGCTGGGATGGGAGCACAGGTAGCTGCCATGAAGGGCACCCTTAAAAGGAATCTTAAGATGCCATTCTAGAAGTTCATTGAGTGCATGGTCGTTTTTTTCATGCACACACACAAGTGAGGCTTGAGCTGTACGGTTCACACAACACTGCATGCTGTTGGGATAAAGTCCAGACTCCCCGGTGCGGCTCCCAGTGGCCTTCATGATCTGGCTCTGCCCACTGCTCCAGCCTCACCTCTGCCACGCCCCCGCACCTCACTCCAGCAGCACTGAAGTCCTCCCCCTGCAGCCTCCACTGGGATCAGCTGCAGGGGGAGCTGACTAGCTGAGCCTGCCCCTTCGGGTCTCAGCCCAGTGTGCCTTCCCTGCGGTGGTCTACACGGACACCACAAACCGCCTCCACCAAATCAGCGACAATGTTCGCTTCTGTTCCTCCGTAGAGTCCTCATCACAGGGGGCAGAGATTGTTTGTTTCCTCTCTGCCCATCGACTCCACCAGACTCCCCTAGGGCAGGGCTCAAGAACCCTCACCTGCCGTCCTGCCCGCTGCCCGCACCCAGCCCGGCACGCTCAGTGTGTAAGTGGGCAGTGCGTGTTCTCTGGGTGCATGAAATCCTTTGCTTTGGGTTCTTGACATTTTATACCAAAAAAAAAAAAAAAATCAAGTAAGCATAATATAATTAATTTTTAACCACTGGAATTTGAAAGAAGTCAACTGACATTTTACTAAAATAGAAGGAAAATTCACCAGTGAGGCCTTCTTGGATAAAAGATGCAAATGGTAGGTTTTCTTTTCAATCTATGATGCGCTCTAAAAATAAAAACCAGCTTCAAACCGAGATCGAGAAACTAGTCATTATGAAGAAACAGACTCATCATATTCCTTTTTTATAAATGTAAATCATTTCTTTTTGCTTCACAGAGTATCCTGGGGATAGGGGGAAGGGATAGAATTCTCAATGGATTGGCTGCATTTTGTTTATTAATAATATGATTACATTGGCTGTATATGCATATGTGCATTGCAATATAAATGCATCATCTGATTTCTATAAAGAAATTGATCGCTTAAAACATGTCTTTTAAAAGGCAGCACAAACTGAAGGCCAAATGCCGCTTGCCCTGGTCTAGACATTGACTTTGACCGGAGTCCCAGTTATGTCTCTGCCCTCCCGTGACCTTCAGGGCAGGTTTCCACGCTGTGCTCTGGGTTTCCTAGAATCACAGGGTGAGGCTGGCAGGGCTGGCACTGTGGGCCTAGAGAGGGACCAGCCTGGGGAGGGGACCTGGAGTGACCAGCCTGGCTCTGCGCCTGCTCTCCCACCCACAAAGGCCACCAGTCCCCTAACTTCTCAGGGCTCAGTTTCTTCAAAGGCTTATTACTATTTTTGACTTACTTTTGTCCCTGCTAGAGCATGAGCTCTTTGAAGATGCGTTACCTTGTGGTCCTTACTAATTATTTTAGTTTTATAATAAGTAAAGATATCATTAATGATATGCCTACATGAAATTATCAGTAACAATATCCTTTGTCGGCTTCATCATGCTAAGAACAGTGTGTAGAATATAGTCAGTCAGGCTGGGAGGAGAGAATAGATGAGTGGATGCACGACCAAAACCACAGTTGATATTTTCAAATTGTGGATGGCATTTTGGGGAGCTCCTTGAGGGTGGACACTTGGGCTCATTTATCATGGGAATTCCCAGAGCCCTAAACACTGTTCTAAGAATTCTTTAAGGCTGGTAGAAATGATTTGCTGTATGAGAGTGGATAGCGAATTGTAATTGTAAACAAAGAGCTCCGAACTCATTTCTTACATTTGTTACTCTGAAAGAGGCAATGTGGAAAACTAGGTCCCGGCTCTCTGTTGAAAGGAATCTACTAGAGAGTCCTATAGGGTCTTGATCTCCGCCGCTGGAATAGCTCCGACTTTTCCGTTATGTGGTGGCCAGAGACCCTCGGCACCGACGCCACAGCAGCACGAGTGACCCCCCTTCCTTTCCGTTGCAATATTGTCTATTAGTACGGAGTTCTGAATGTGGCCCAGGGCAGCAGAGAAGGCAGTTCTGACTGAGGCTTTTTCAATAAGTGCGTGGTGGAAAGAATCAGTCTTAGGAGTTTATGTCTTTGTTCAACAAATGTTCCTTCAGTGCCCGCCTCCAGTCTGGCCCCTGCGCCCTTGAAGGTCACAGCCCTCAGGTACGCAGGGATCTGTGTGTATGTGCGTGACCATACGTAAATCCTGCACAACGCAAGCGCGGCGTGATTACTGCAATCCCCTCTGATCACAGGTGAGGAAGCACAGGCATGCAGAAGCCCCGCTCTCGGAGATAGCGCTGGGACTGGGCTTCACCTCGTGGTGCTGTCTGTCCCCACACCCCTCTTTTCCCTTCCTGTGATGACACTCACCCCTCCAATGTTTAGGAAACAGCACGAGAGGACACAACGCCAAGGACTGTTTGTTTAAGACACGTTTGTCATGTTTGAGTGTGTTAACTTAAAAATCATGCAGTTTACAAATTTGGGAAGGAGAGCTTCATTGCTTTAGAAGGGGATTGCAGCCTGCAGGGGGGAGCGCAGCCTCCGGCTGGGAAGCAAAGCCAGCATGTGGAGGGGAGGGAGGGTGAGCAGGGAGGGACGTGTGGGGACCAGGCTGGCCAAGCCTCCCTATTGGACAGGTTATGGGAGGGGCTATGAATATTCATGTCAGGGGTCCTCACACATGCGTGTTGAATAAACATGCATGTTGCATGCATCTCACGCTCGCTTTAGGGTGGAGACTTAACATTTCAAGGCATTGCAATTAGCCCTATGTGTCAAAAAGTGAAGCAGGGACATGAAGGCACCCAAGTGCACAGCCTCTGTGAACCGGTCAGAACCGGTCCATGGTCGGTGGTCTTCTTATCAGGAGAAAGTTAGTGAAATCAGTGTCTTGGCCGATCGAAGCTGCAGCCGTGCCTTGTGGAATGGGGGGGTCGTCAGTCACTCGGTGTCGGGGTGGATGAGCTGCGACTGTTTCAACATGCTGTCTCCAGGTCGGTGCTTGTTTAGCTGCTGGAGAAAAAGGAAATCCTTGTGGCAGTTAGAACACAGTTTGAGTGTAGGGTGTGTGACCTAGCCCTCTGCTGGCATGGCCTTAGGCCCTGCTTATAACTTGGTATCTTATGGCCGCAAAGTATGTTCTGTTGGTCTTGTGATCTCTGTGTTAACATTCATGCTGGTCCGTTGTTGTGTCTAAACCACAAAAGGGAGGGGTTATAGTGAGGTGTGTCCGACCTCCTGTCCCCTCCTGGCCAGGAACTCAGTTTTTAAGGTTTCTGTGGGGTCCCCTTGTCCAAGATGGGGGTCCATTCAGTCAGTTGGCGGGGCTTAGAGTTTTATTAGTTTATAGGTGAAACGGAAATGTGGTCACCAACTAGAAAGCAAAGACTTTGATTGGAAGTTAGCACCACACTTACCTACCACCAACTGTGTGGCAGGGCTGGCCCCTGACACCTGGGCCACCCAGTGAGGCTGCTGAGCGATTTCGACATCCGGGAATCAGACCTTGTCACGGTCTCCCTTATGGCCCATCTACCGAAGGGGGCCGGAACCTCGCGGAAGTCAGAAAAGACCCAGGCGAGGACCCAGAGGCAGAACCTGTCTATGTGCAGCTCTGTCTACTGACCTCTTGCTCTGACTCACGTTCACGGAACGCTCCCCCAGTGGCGGCACCGAGTGCAGCCGAGCCTCGTCGTTCTCGGCGGTTACGGCCCGCACAGTTGCTGAGGTCACTGAGTTAGTGAGTAGCCAACTGCTGCTCTTGCAGGGAACACGGGATTAGGTTCCCTCGAGCCGCTGGCCGTGACATTTTCCTCACCCTTGTTGCACGTGTGCTTCTGTTCAGATGCCTTATGTAACACGTGCTGTGGATTCATTAACCTTGAACCCACGGCCAACGGCACCGGACTCGCGCCTGGGCGAGGCTCGTCTCATACCACGCAGGTTTTCTCCGTAAGCTGCACCCCGCAGCCTGCCTGCACCCAGGAACACTCGACAGCACTGTGCTCGGGGCTGTTCTGAGCAGTGAAATCATCAACAAAAAAGCGCAAAAATGCAAAAACATGGCACTGAATAGACCTCGAGAAGTTCACAGCATGACAGCCGAAACAAGCAGGCTTGTTTAACCTCAGCTGGGAGCGTGTGGGTGGCATGACTCGAATGTTTTGCTGCTCCACGCACGTCTGGGAATGAATGAGAAAGCGCCAGGACAACTGACTTCGGGGTACCAATAAATATTAGTGAGAGGTGAACTCACACATGTGGAATCTGTGCATCACGAGGGCTGACTGTAGAGTGGGTTCCCTGCGCCTAGTTTATCCCTGGCTTCTCTTTGATCTCCCTTGTTCTCTTCTCATCCCGTCTTTAAAAACCAGCCCTGTCTGCACTAGCCGCTGGGACCTCGTGCAGTCTCTGCCCCTGCCTGGCTCCAAGGCCGCCTCCTCGCCGCCCCACACCCCACATCCACCCCTTTTCCTGCTGAATGTCATGGCCAGTCTGGCGCCGATAGCCGCTGTGCTCCTGAAATCCTCTGGCCCCGAGATTTCGCTCCCTCCCCTGGCTCTCCCCTCTGGCCCAGACTTCCCCTGCTCCCCATGGAGCCCTCTTCTCCCTTCCCAAGGCTTCCACACCACTCCCTGCCCTTCCCCTCCCGGCCACCCAGGCACCCGGCTCTGATGCCAGCTGTCTGGGGATTATCCGAAACCCTGCTTCCACACTGTTCCTCTTGTCACCGGGACTCCAGGCACCTCCCTCCAGATGTTCCACTCCGTGCTCAGAACAGAATTCTTCCCTGGGAGAGACTGACCCTTCCTCCCGCAGCCCACACATCTTCCCAATTACTCAGGCCTGAAACAGATTTTTCTCGGACTTCCTCCCCTCAGTCATCCACTTGTCGCCAAGCCCTGGAGTCCTTCCTCTGCCCTCTCTCCATGCTGTTTGCTCTGGTCCTGGCCTCATCATCTCTAGCCTGGTATGTTTGGTATCCTCCTGGTGGTTTTGTCTTGCTCCCCTCAAGGGTACCTGGGCACTGTCACCAGAGTTATCTTAGCACGAGCCCTCACCAGGTCAAGGGCCCTGCCCACCTGCAGGCTGGAGTCTCAGCTCCCTCACGATGTGGCACGAGAGCAGGCAGCCCCGGCCCCCGGTTGTGTGGCCACTGCCTGTGTCCCTGTCCCCAGCTTCATGTGCCGCTACTCTCTGTCTCCCAACTTACCCAGGAAAGTGGCTCGCAGCTGACTATTCCTATGGGCCCCCAGCTGGGTCCCGCCTCCATCCCCAGCCCCTCCTGCGGGAATACAACACCTGCCCCCGCGTGCCCTGAGCCCAGCTCAACGTCCTCCCCGGAGCCCCTGTCCTCGGGCTTCCTGCACGTGGGCGCCTCTGCAACTGCACGGACCATGCTGTGCTCTGACTGCTTCTATTGTCTCCACTAGCTTGTGGGTTTCTTTTCCTAGGTCAGAAGGAGGCCTTGTTGATCTTTGTAACCCCTGATGAATGCTCCAGCATGTATGTTTACTGAATGGATGGATGGATGGATGGATGGATGGATGGATGGATGGATGGATGAATATTCCTTCCCGTCAGCAGCCCCATACCCTCAGAGCACCACTGCTGCGGCCAGCCTCCTCCTTCACCAGTTTGATCGGCTCCTTCCTTCCCAACCTCACATCACAGGCACCGCCTTAGGCCAGACTGAGCCCAACACCTGTCGGCAGCCTCTCAGGGGCCTCTCCGATTCTTCCCGTTTTGAGACTTGGGCTTCCTTTATGGGGCTGCGTCTCCAGCACCCAGACTCAGTCACCCCTTTTGTTTGTTTGAGGAGCTGCCGCCGTTCGTAGCTGCTCTAGCCCCCAGTGCCATGGGATCTGTTCTGGACAGTGCCCAGGACTCCCGGGTCTTGGGCGTCACTGCAGGAATGTGTGTGCCACCGTGATCTGATTTGACCTTTTTCTTCTCTTTTGACAGCAAATGCACTGGAAGGAAGAGAAGTTGCAACGAAGAAAGATATTTGATAAATTCCATAATTTTTCTTTTGATCAGTTCCAATCTGTAATAAATGCCTTACTTTTCCTGTAAGACTCTCTCTGTCATTGCCCGATTTAACATAAGTATGAAATTTTTAGATGAGAAACTAATGGCCTGAGAAGATCGGTGTCAGCTAAGGATTTTAGGAGTCAAAGACTCGTGAAGTGACTACGTTTGGCGTGTTTCTGGTCAATTTAAAAATGGTTGCAAATTCCTCGTTACTAAAAAGACAATCGGTCCTGAGCAAGTCAGTGTCAGAAGAGTTCTGTCTTTCCTTTTACGTCTAATTTTAATTTTGAAAAATCACCGGTGGAGCTCAGGGGACTTTTAGGGCAGCAAAAACTATTCTGTATGATCCCAAAATGGTGGATTTGTGACATCATGCACTTGTCAACATCCCTAGAATGTACAACACTAAGAGTGAGCCCTAATGCAGACATGCCAGTATTGGTTTATCAGTTGTACCGAATGTGCACACTGGCGCAAGATGTCACTAAGAAAGGCAATTGTGTGGGGTGAGGCTAGGATGGGGAGAGGGAGGATATGGGGAACTCTCTGTACTTTCTGCTCATTCTTAAAACAACTAACACTGCTCTAAAAATAAAGTTAATGAAAAAAAAAATAGTCTGGTGGCTACAGAGTAAGAGGTATCACAGTTAATCACTGTCCCCATGAAAATATTGTTGCTTCCTTTCCTTCAGATTCCTCAGTCTAGGGAATCAATAGCAAAGAGTGCTCTCTGTCAATGCAGGTATCACCAGGAAAGTTCCCAAGGGGCGGGGGTTTGTGTTCTCCAATCCACTTATTTAGAAATGGGCTCCAGCGGGTGCCAGTCCTGGAGCCAGGCCTGCCCTCGAGAGGTGACAGAATTTGAGGATGTGAGAAGCCCTAAACCCGATCATGCTCTCTTGCCAGGACTGGATGGAACCCATTTGAGGTCTTCTGCGTTTGGCTAGGACATCACAGACTCCCTAAAACTACTTTCTGGATGAATGGTGCACGGAGTCATTATCAGTCATTTGAGCCTAGATAGAGTGTGCCTGTTTAATTCTGCTCCGGTAGTGAACTGCTTTACTTACTACGGCATTTGATAAGGCTAGTCCCTACCTCTTCCCAGTTCTTCTATTCTTTTTTTTTTCAGAGTTTTCCTGGATAGCGCCATATTCTCATTTTATTTCAACTGTAAGATCAGCTTATCAAGTTATGAAAAAAATTCTATTGACATTTTGAATAAAATTACATCAAATTTATAAATTAATTTAGAAAAAATTGACATCTAAGATTGAGATATACATTTCCATTTACTGAAGTCTTCTTTTATATCCCTCAAAAGAAGTTTGAATTTTCTTACATGTGTTCTGCACACTTCTTTTAAAATTTATTTATTTGTCTAATTTGTTTTATTGTTATTATAAATGAAATCTCTTTCTAATTTTTAAATATTGCTTTTTTCCTATTTTCTTTGATGATTACATTCCAACAGGGTTAAATAACAGCATGGTGATAAGCATCCTTGTCTTGTTCCTTGCTTTGACAGCACTCTAAGAAGCATTTTACCTTTTCACCATTAAATACAATGCTGACTTCTGGTTTGGTGTAAGGTGTGTCTACATTTTTAATCATATTAAGGTTGTATCTATTCTTCCACTATTAAGAGTTTATAACATAAACATATATTTATTAAATGTCTTGAAATATTCGTACTTTTTTCTTTGATAACAAAATATGGTGAATTATGTTAACAAATCACCAGTATTAAACCATCTTTGCATTCTTGGAACAATCCCGCTTGGTCATGGTTTTACTACTCTTTATGCCACTATTTCATTTAGGATGTTCATTTAAGCACCCCTGAATGATAGTGATCTGGAGTTTATTTTTGCCTTGTCTTTGGTTTTGGTGTCTGTGTTGTGAAACCCCTTCTATCTTTGCCGTCTCTACGTGGCATCTCCTCCTGCCCCATCAACCTCCAACCCTCTGGTCTATAAAAGACCAATCTTTAAACATCATGGAGGGCAGTTGTGATTTCTTTTAAGGATGAGATAGAATATTAACTACATATACAGTAACATATATCAATTTACATATTTTTGTAACTTGTCAATCTTTGAATTCACCAGCCTTTTCCAAACATTTTTGCCAACTTTCTTCTGCAGAAGGAGGATAGTAGCAAATAAATAGTAGGCCTGAAATGTTCTATCCTTGCTTAGTAATGGTCGTTGGCCCAGGAAAATGCTGAGGTGTATAAGAAGTGCAGTGGAACTGTCTGATTTATTTTATAAATGTATCCTCTTGGACTGTGTGAGCCAATTCCATCATTATGCACGGCTACCAGGCTGCAGCTCAGCCCGTACTTTCCCTTAGGCAGTAGTAGGCCAGCAAGAATAGAAATATACTTAGTGGATAAGGGGGATTCACTGGCTGTGGCAGCAACAGACACCTCATGAGAGATGCAGGTGGGGACTGTGGGGCCCACACCCTCTGCACCCTCAGCCAAGGCTGTTTCTAAGAACAAACAAGATCTAATTCCTTCAGGCCAGAATTCACATGAGTAATTTTCAATTAAACAAAGAGAACTTGTGCCTTTTTTTTTTTTGAGTGGTGCACACCTGCCCCTGGTTGTGGGGTTGCGGAATGTGGTCACTGCCAGGATTCCCTCCTAGCTCTGACCTCCGTAGAAATCACAGCACAAGACAAACAGCGGCAAACCTCTCTATAAAAATGCCATTGTGCCGCCGTGAGGATTGCAGCAGAACAATTTTGGCCTCTCTCCAGAGTCAGGTGTGGCTGGAGCCAACCTGTCTGGAGTGACTTTTTCTGCTACAAAATCATTGGCGCATAGACAAGCGCGACAATGCTGCATTATTGGGAGGCCCTGGGAACGCGCACTCACCTTTATTCATGGACTGTGTTTACCCTCCTGGCCCTTCAAAGCTGGGATTAAAAATTGCCAATGTTCAAATATTTAATGTTCCTCCTTGTTTTCCATCCCTGGAATGTCTCGGTGTGGCCTGACTTGGTGCCAACATGTTGTACACCACACTGTTCCTGCCTCACCTGGGTTACCGTGTATGAAAAGCTGGATGGTCAGTCCTTGTCACCTTTAGGGTCACTTCAGCTTAAAAATCCGTTGGTGTCCTCCTTAAGTTTGGGGGCAGTTTTGTATAGCTGTTCCGGTCCATGTTATTTTCCTTTCACAGCAAGAGATTTAATTTTGCTCATGAGGATAATAAACACATTTCACAATATGTTGTCTCATTTCTTTAGTGACTATTAGGTTCTAGTGGCTACAGGGAATGTATGTAAGAGAAGTGGGAAAGGGGCAAAGTATGAATTCTCTACAGAATGTTCCATTCTGTGGAGAGTCCAAGTTCTTCATGTCTTTCTTGCTCCATTTTCTCTACTGAACACCCTTATCACATCAGACTGCTTGAAGGGAGGGAGAATTTGATTGAGGAAGTGATGCTTCTAGATATTTGGCAAAGCAGGCCCGAAGTCTAAACACAGCCTGCGAGTAGTGTTGCATGGTCAGGGGCCCAGCTATGGTTGCCATGGTAGCAGCTGTGGCCATTGGTCTCTAACTGGGATGAGAAGGATTCCAGGATCACACACAGACAAGGGAATAATGGCAGTGTCTTAGTCTACTTGGGCTGGTATAACAAGATACCATGGACTGGGTGGCTTAAACAGCAGACATTTATTTCTCACAGTTCTAGAGGTTGGGGAGTCTGATATCAAGATTGTGTCAGTAGATTTGGTTCCTGGTGAAGGCTATCTTCCTGGCTTGGTGATGGCTGACTTCTCGCTATGTGCTCCCACAGCAGAGAGAGAGCAAGCTCTGATCCCTCTTCTTCTTCTTAAAAGGACAGTAATCCCATCATGAGGGCCCCGCTATCTCAAATTTATCTAAACCTAATTACTTCCCCAAAGTCCCGCCTCCAAATACCATCACATTGGAGATTAAGGCTTCAAAATATGAATTTAGGATTTTGGGGGGGGGGATGAGAAAAACATTCAGTCCATAGTTGGCAACCATGAGGCATTAGACACGTCAGAGAGATTACACCCTCCGTGGACCCCAGAGACTTTGAGAGACAGGCTCACATTATTAACTGCTGACAACCTCTACCCCCACATTCCCCACCCAGTGCTACCTCATTCCCAGAACAGCAGGAGTGCTTCTGCTGTGTCTCTGGAGCCTCACAGTTGCCACAGTCCCAATTCAGCCGAGGGAATGGGCTGTCCAGTATAAGAACCAGTCTTCCTGGAGATGCCAACAGGCAGAGAAAAAGAAGCCACCCAAACCTGCTCATTCTGATTGTTTCACCAACCGTATTTATTACCATGGAGCAGCAATAGGTCGGTGAGAGAAGCCACGGGTTCAAGACTCCCAGATTTCTCAAACTCATATCCATGAGTTTGCATGTATACCCCAAACCCAATCCTTTTCTTGTTCTATCTTTTGATGCCACCTTCATCTTCATCCTCCACCTCACAGGGTGTTCTGCACCACTCCTGGGTAGGTATGTATATAAAATATGCTTACATATAAATGAATTGAATGACAGCAATGATACAAGGAAAAGGAGGGATAAATTAGGAAGATTTTGTCATTATAGAGTATTTGCACTATCTCTGAAGCAGTAAAGTATTATTTGAAAGTGGACTTGAATTAGTTGTAAATACATATTGTAAACTCCTCTGAGCAATCACTTTAAAAAAGTAAAAAAAGAAAAAATAATAATATGCTAAAAAAGGAGAGATAATAGAATCATAGAAAATGCTCCATTAAAACAAAGGCAGAAAAAGTGTAGAACACAAAAATAGGTACAAAGAACAAGAGCAAGAAGTAGAAAATAGTAACAAATATGGTAGATACAAATCCAACTGTATCAATAATCACTTTAAACATCAATTGTCTAAATACACCAATTAAAAGACAGAGGTTGTCAGAGTGCATAAAAAACAAGACCCAACTGTATCTTGTCTACAAAAAGCCCACTTTAAATATAAAGACACACATAGATTAAAAGTAAAGATATGGAGAAAAGATATAACATGCTAACACTAATCAAAAGAAAGCAAGAGTCACTATGTTAATTTCAGATAGAACAGACTTCAGAGCAAGGAAAGTTATCAAGAATAAAGGGGGTAATTGCATAATAACAAAGGGCTCAATACTCCAAAAAGACATAACAATCCTTAATGTGTATGTGCCTAATGAAAGAGCATCAACATAAGTGAAGCACGTGATGCTTGCTTTTCCATCCTTGTGATACTTCACTTAGTAGATGGGTTCCAGCTCTATCCAGGATGATACCAGAGGTGCTGTATCACCATCGTTTTTTTGTGGCTGAGTAGAACTCCATGGTATACATATACCACATTTTATTGATTCACTCACCTAATAGGTGTGGTGTGCACTATCTGGGGGATGGACATGCTTGAAGCTCTGGCTCAGGTGGGGCAAGGGCAATACATGTAACCTAAACATGTGTACCCCTGTAATATGCTGAAATAAAAAAAATAAGAATAAATAAGTGAAGCAAAAACTGATTGACTTGCAGGGAGAAATAGATGAACCCACTATTATAGCTGGAGACTTCAACACCTTTCTATCAGAAATGGACAGACCCAGCCGGCAGAAACTCAGCATGGACGTGGCTGCACTCAACAGCACCATCCATCCGCTGGATATGACTGGCATCTATGGACTGCTTCACCCAGCAACAGCAGATTGCACGTTCTTCGCAAGCTCACATGGAGCATTCACCAAGATGGACCATGTTCCGGATCATAAAACACATCTGGACAAATTTAGAAGAGTAGAACTCATACAATGTCTACTCTCAGACCAGGGGCCGCCTGCATCCCTTGGCTCAAGGCCCATCCCGTCTTCACAATGAGAAACTCCAACCTGTGCTTCCATCACCACATGGCCTTCTCTCTGACTCTAACCTCCTCCCGCCCTCTTACAAGGGTACTGTGATTACGTTGGATGCACCTGAATAATCCAGAATAATCTCCCCATCTCAAGATTCCTAATTTAACAGCATCTGCAAAATCCCTTTTACCATGTAAGGTAACTGCTATGGACTGGATTGTGTTCCCCAAAACTCATATGTGGAAGTCCCTGTCTCAGCATGTGGCTGTATTTGGAGACAGGGCTTTTAAAGGGGTAATTAAAATAAAATGAGGTCGTATGGGTGGCCCTAATACAATACGACTAGTGCCCTCATAAGAAGAGGTGATGAGGACATGGGCACACATAGAAGAAAGACCACGTGAAGGCACAAAGAGAAGACAGCATCTGCAGCCCAGGAGAGTGGCCTCAGAAGAATGCACACCTGACGACACCTTGATCTTGGGCTTTTAGCCTCCAGAACTGTAAGAAACCAATTTCTGTTGTTTGAGCCACCTTGTCTACGGTATTGTGTCATGGCAACAGCAAACTGATGCAGTAACAACATTCACAGACTCTGTGGATGAGAATGTGGACATCTCTGGGGCTGGGGGAGGGGAGGGCGTTATTGTGCCTACCATGGCAACCACACTCAAACCACCCGAACAGCTGCCGTTTACGCAGCGCTGCAGCCAGCCGGGTGCTTACACGCGTGACATCATTTAATTCTTAAAGCAGCCCTACTGGGCGGCCAGCATTACTATCCCAATTTTACCAATAAGGACAGGATGGCTTAGAGACAAACTGTTGCATCCCCAGGAAGAGGCGAAGCCAGGACTTACATGTCAGCTCCCTGGTTTCTGACCTCCCCTCCCCTCTGCTTTTTGCAGTTCTCTGAGCAGATACGAAGCAAAGGGGATGGCAGCCAGGCTGTTGGCTGGACAGCCCTCTCTGGCCGCCAGATGTTGCAGCATCTGCTTCTCACAGAGCTGTTGCAAGCTTGCCGTTCCACCCGCCCCTCCTATCACCGAGCTCTAGAAGTGGCTCCGAAGGCCAGCTGAGCGACTTGGTTCTGGGTCCGAGCCTGGGGCTGTGTGCAGGCGGGAGTGGAGCGTCGCTTACCCCACAGGACCCTGATAAGCACTCACCCCGTTGCCAGCCTCCTTTCCTCTTCCCTAGGCGGAAGGAGTGGTGTTTTCAGCTTACACAGTCAGAGAGGGAGCTGGGGTTCCGTCCAAGTCCCTTCGCGCACCCCTGGCGTTCTCTCTCCCGGCATCGAGGTGACACTCCCTTGGCTCTCTCCCAACAGAAAACTGGCATCCGGAGAAGCCAAATGAAACCTGCCTCTAAAGGAAAAACAAAATTAATGAACAGATAGGAAATCTGAGCCTTATTTTTCTCTGACGGAGGGTGCTGAGGAGGCGATGGCCTTGTGCATAAGGTGGAGGAGGGACAGAAAAACAAGCTGGGTCCCTAAGGGCGGCTCCCCGGCTGGCTGCAGCGGGTGTCTGAGTCCAGGGCTCTGGGCCCCACAGCCCTGTGGCCAGGAGAGCAAGGCTTGGTGTCTCCTCCAGGTTTCGTAACGGGGTCGCAGTGAAACTGGAAACGCGCGTCGCTCTGTGGCCGGAGCACTGGGGCTGCCGCCGCTTCCCTACAGCAGGGCCGTCCTGGTGCTGCTGCAGCGACGCCCACCTGCCGCCCACCTGCCGGCCAGCCTGCTCTCCCTCTCCCTCTCTCCCTGCCACGCCAGGCCCCTCCTGTGTCCCTTGCCAGGCCAGGGCCCGAGGGGACATCACTCAGTCTCACGTCCCTGGTGGGCGGTGAGGTTACTGCTTCTCATTCCACGCCGCCTGTCGGGTGGGGAACATGCCGTTCTCAGCTCTTCACGGGTCGCCACCTGTGGTAGCAAAACCCAGGTTTGCAAGAAAATGCATGAAGTCACCAAGAATCCCACCACATGCATTTTTCCCTCTTGTGCTCCCTTTAAAATCTATCGTGGAGGTCCTGCTCTGACCAGGAATGGGAGAGCGGGCTGGCCTCGCCACTCTCAGATAGCAAAAATCCCCACGGTTCATTTCAGTCCCACACCAGACTCACGTCTTTGCTTAGGCTAATGCCATGTAGCAGGACATATGTGCACGGTACATACGGACACGTGCATGTGAGCGTGTGTCCCGTGATGCAGCCCACACTGTAAGCCGAGCGGCATCACTTCTTCCCTCCCCGTCTCAGAACCGCGCGGGGCTGAGCCTGCAGTGAGGGACGGGTGCTGCGCTCCGCAACGCTGCAGGCGGGGTGGGGCTGCACAGCTCCTGGGGCCCTGGGGTTCCTGCGCTGGCTCTTGGTAAAGACGGTTCTCCTCTCGGGCTCTTCAGAAACGCCCCGTGCTCCCCCCTTCCTGGGTGCTCTGGCCCGGCCCTGGGCAGACACAGCTCGGTGTTGAGCGGTCCCTGCGGCTCCTCGCTCAGCCCTGGGCCGTCCCACGGTGCACCCACCCTCCTTCTGCAGCCCCGCGCCCCTCCTCACAGCCACCCTGGACTCACCCAGGATGGGCCCTCTTGTCCTGGCTGTCCCTGTGGAACCTCAGCATGTGACGTTATTTGGAGATCAGATGTTTGCAAATATAGTCAGTGAAGATGAAGCCCTGCCGGGTCAGGGCGGGCTGCACTCCAATGATGGGTGTCCTTGGTAGAAGAGGAAGCAGAGGCAGACACTGGAGTTACAGCCCCACGGGCCAAAGAACGGCAGGGGCTGCGGAGCCAGCGGGCGCTGGGAGGGCTCTATGGAGCACGTTCTGCCCCAGCCTCCAGGCCGATTCAGAGCCGCTCCCTGCCCGCACCTTGACTCACACGCTTGGCCTCCGGAACCGTGAAAGAATAAACACGTGCTGTCACCAGCCCCTCAGTTTCTGAGAGCAAGCCCCCAGAAAGGAGCACACCGGCTTTCTCCCTCTACCCACGTCTGGCCCCGGGAAGCCCGCATGCATTTGCTCGTCCTGGCAGACCCCTGGGACAGGCGGGTCCCCCAGAGCAGCCCTGCCCCGGTCCTGCCTCCGAAGCCCTCGCGCCGCTCTTCTCTCGCCCTCACGGTCTCCTGTGGCCATCGGGTCCAATCCTCGGTCATTTCCCCCTCACAGTCGTGATGGACACCAGGCATCACTGCTTCAGAGGGTCCCCCTGAACCTCCCTCCCAGGCTGTGGGGCAGGCCGAGCACCCCTTCCCTCTCCCCAAGGGCGGCTCCCACAGCGGGCAGCCGTTCCACTAGAATCCTCCTCCCTCAGCCCCCCTCCCTCCCGCTGACCCCTCTGCACATTGTGGTCGTGCTAAGACGTCCATGCCTCAAACCACAGGTTCTCCTGCATTTGCTCTGAAAATTCTGCGTGTGGGGGTGGGGGCAGGGGCTTTCCAACCTCACTGTCACATACATGTCTGTGTCTTCACATCATGGAGGGAGGACTGCATAGAGTCATATCTGCTGCTTTGTCACTAACTGTAGTGGGTCGAATGTGGCCCCTCGCCCCACCCCTCCCAGAGTAGAGACACGTCCAACCAGAGCCTGTGAATGTGACCTTAAATGCTAAAAGGGTCTTTGCAGGTACAACCCAGTCAAGGATTTTGAAATGAGATCGTCCTGGGTTTAGGGCAGATCCTAACCCAGGGACAGGAGGCCTTATAACAAGAGAGGGACACACGGAGACACAGACAGTAGAAGGCAATGTGACCACAAAAGCAGAGGGCACAGTGATGATGCCACAGCCCAGGGACACCTGGAGCCACCAGAAGCTGGGAGAGGCACGAAAGCATCTTCTCTTAGAGTCTCCAGGGGGAGGATGGCCCCGTCAACACCTCGATTTTGGACTTCTGGCCTTTGCGGGAGTGTGAAAGAATACATTTCTGTTGTTTTAAGCCAACGCAGCTGTAATGGCAGCCACAGGAAACTAGTACCTTCATAATATTATGAGCATTTTTTCCTAGTGGGCGAATACTATTCTGTAGCAGGAGGAAGCCAATCAATTCTTTATTGTAAAATATTTAATATTTCAATATTGAACTACAATAAATACTAAGAAACCAAATACACTTGAACACACATTTTGGGTATCTGATAATTTCCTTAGACATATTTCCTAGAGGTGGAATTACTGGGTCTAAGTATAGACCCTTAGCTTTGGCACTATACACACCTCTCTTGCATGAAGCCTGTTGCTCAAAGCCTGTAATTTCTGTAAATATTATTTTATACTTGTTGGTACAAGCCGTGTAATAACTATGATTCATTTATATAGCAGTGATTTCAAATGCTGTCCTTGTGAGCATGAAAAACAACCTTCTGAAAACCAAGCACGACCTAGCACTTAGGCCGTCTGGGTTACTCATTCAATATGTTTGAGTCACGATTAGCTCACATCCCTTAATTTTGGTGCCAGATGTGTATTAAAAATGTGCTTCTTTGTGGTTTTTCTTTTATTGGTCTGAGCTCTAAAAGCAAAGCCTGAAATATAGCAAATTATCCTTAAGCACCATGAACAAAAATAGTTTGGGTAAGCTCTCTCCTCATTCTTTAATACTTAATAAAATAAATGCAGTAGTTGCTGGCAGGAATGTTAGCCCAAGAAGTCTTTGAGTGTCTTCACTCTGAACAAGTGAGCATAGAGAAGTTACCGAAAACCATGTTCATCTAGCATCGAGGCTCTGATATTCGATTTATATTATGCTAACATGGAATTATTTTTTCCTTGGGAATGTTTGTGAGTGTCACTTACACTTGGTGACATATTCTGGGCAACAAGGATAGTGGGCTAAGTAAACCCTAAGATTTCAAAGATTTTATCTTCCTGCTAATGTTTAAATGGCCCATGTGAAGGCCATTTGCAAGTCCTTTTCGAAGCATTGAGATGAATGTGGCTAAATCATATCATCTGGACAAGTCTTCCTACGTGCTCTGCCCAAAGATGGTATCTTAAGTCAAGAATGTGCGAAGCAACAATCACAAAGGCCATAATTACACTGAACAGATGCAATTGTACCAGGAGCCTGCCTCATTTTTTTCAGCCAAATAAAACATTTGATTGCTATATAAACAGCTATCTTGATCCACAGGGTTATCATTAGAAACAATAAAAGAAATCACAGAATTATTACCCAACTAGCTTTGTGCTGAGGCACATATACGATTGCAAGTTTATAAGAGCTCCAGGACCGGTCATAACCTCATTAAAAATGTCTGTGTAATTTTGACATGGAGTCTGAAAATGACTTTAAAAATTTAGTCTAGAAAGAAGCTGATTAGTACAAACAAATAAGAAATTCATTATTACTTTGGCCAATAGCTATTGAATGGTAGTCCTTGATTCTAAGAGAGGAACACAAACACACATGTGCACATACATACACATGCATATGCACACACATGCACACATGTGCACAAACACACTGAAGAGTGTGAAACATGTGGAGCAGCTCTTCACTTTCCTCTTAGCACCTTTTTGCTTTGTCTCTTCTCTAGAAAGAGATAACAGTGCCATATATCATGAAGAAAGGCTTATCCTGGCAAAATTATCATAGGGAAGGATGACCTTTCACACACAATGTCCCTTTGGAAGTTTATGAAGAGCCAATAGACATTTGGTCCTTAAGCTGCACACAGGATCACTGGAGGACCTGGAGGATAGTTAGCTAAATCATTTGGAATTATTTTTCTTTACTATTATGCCTCTATTTTGGTTTAGTTAACTTTTTCTAAGTTTTAATTTATTTTTATTATTTTATAAAACTTGCTGACTCTTTAGAGTTCGATGAAACTTTAGAGACCTTCTGAAATAAAAGTAAGAAGTCTCTTCAACTTCCTCTTCCTTTCTCTTTCTCTCTCTCTCTCTCTCTCTTTCTCTCTCTCATTCTTCCTTTCAAAGTTTAGGCCAATGTGGTCTGAGCAAATGATGGGAACACCAGTTTCTTCCAGTAATTGGTGCAGAAATGGGCACATGAATCCATTGAGGCCAGGGATAAGCAAAAAAGTTTGCTGGAGGCTGAGAATCAAAGACATGGAGCCAGAGCTACCAGGTTCAATTAAGCCTCAAACCTATTCCACACCTACACTTCCAGGGCCGACACATTCTTTATTGTTCAAGTCATTTTGGCCTGCCTGTTACTACAGAAGTGTTGTAAGTGTGATATACTATCATGTTCAATATGTCTTATTTTATATAAGAAACCAGAGTCCACTAGGCCAAGGCTAAAGGACTTGCCCAAGATCATCAGCTATTTAGAGCAAGATCAGAAACCAGGACCAAATCTGATAACCAGTCCAGAGCGTCTCCTCTCTCACCATCCTTATTAGCTTGAGCAGATCTTCCATAAGCCTTACCAAACACGAAGTGCTTTGGTGGAGCAACAGGCTTCTCTGAAAGATCTTTAATGTTTAGATAAAATGCACAAAGTCAACAAAGCAGCGTTTGTTTGGGACACTGTATCTTCACAACCCAACTTGTTGAGGTCCTTCTTGGAGCTTGGTCAGGTACCAAGGTGCTTACCTGGCCAATAACAGCTTAGAGCTTTGATACTGACAGGCATGCTAATTAAGATTCCTGTTCTCCAATTGGGTCCTGATTTTGATTAGAATGCTTTTGTCCATTGCTGGGGTAATGCCCAGGCAGGGTCCCCGGTTCCTGAGGACATCTGACATGCATACCTATTCTAGATTGTACCTCATCGGGGAAATGAAGAGGCCATGGGAAATGTCATAGACGGCCCTCCCTCCCTCATGCCTGGGCCTTCTGGATTGTGTAGACCCACTCTCTTCTCTCTCTCTCTGTCCTCTTTGGGGCTTACATCATCCTTGCCTGGATTCCTTCCCCCACGAACACACCTGTTTTGTTGTTGGTGGTGTTGTTGCTGTTCTGAGCAGTATATCAAAGGCAAAGGGTACTAGGTCCACGAATCTGACAACCTGTTTTAACACCTGGAAATGAACTTGAGAAGAGTAACGTGGTGTCTCCAGGCTCTGCACGTGCATCTGAATATGAAGACAATAATATTATACTTGCCGAGCACATTTCCTGCCTGAACTGCTCTGCATCCTCAGCTTTGCCATGGGGATCCAGTTCGTCAGCATGTTTTGGGTGCCCACTCTGTAAAAACCACACTGCTAAGGAAGAAATGCAATGTAAATTGTGCAGCAATATCTAAATGTAAGGTCTTGTTACCCGTATTAAAACATTCATCTGGAAACTATATAAAACATTTTACTGCATCTTAAACTACTTGTCATCTTCCACATCCATACACTGACCAGCTCTTCCGTTACTCACATTAGAGATAAAAACAAAATGCTGTCTTCTCCATGCTTCTCCGCCACCTTCCTCCGCTGAGCAATAACCGTGTCGACCGGAAATATTATAAAGGTCGCGTGGTGAAGCACTTATTCCGCGGCTGTGCCTCGCTGGGGTTGAGAGTGCTGGCTAAATCTGTTAAGTGATGGATGTCCCTGCCACATCTCACTTCTCAGTTTTTATTTAATCGGCCTCACACGAATCAGGAATAACACACAGCTTTACTCGCTGTGAAAACATTTCGGTCAAAACAGATTAAGCTTGTTTAAGGCAGAATGTGATGGCATGCTAGTTAAGAGCATCCTTGGTATGCTCTATGGGTTGAATTCTCCACCCACTGCCCCCAAGAACACATATAAGGTTCTAACCCCCAGTACTTCAGGACGTGCTTTTGTTTGGATATGGGGTCATTGCAGACGTGATCAGTTAAACTGAGTTGAGGTCATACCGGGCTGGGGTGGGCGCCTAATCCAAGATGACTGGTGTCCTCATACAAAGACGGCCTGTGAAGACAGAGACACGCAGGGATAAACCACGTGACAGCAGAGGCAGAGAGTGGAGTAACACAGCTGTAAGCCGAGGGAGGTCAAGGCTTGAAGCAACCTCCAGAAGGAAAGAAGAAGAGAGGAAGGATTCTCCTCTACGGGTTTCAGAGGTGGGACCCATGGCCCTGCTGACACATTGATTCAGACTTTCAGCCTCCAAAACTGTGAGATGATGAATTTCTGTTGTTTTAAGCCACTTAGTTTGCATTACAATTGTCACTCGATATCCATGGGGCATTGGTTCCAGGACACCAAAATCCACAAATGTTGAAGTTCCTTATATAAAATGGTGTAATAGCTGCGTATAACCTATGCACATATATCTATAAACTTTAAATCATCTCTAGATTATTTATAACATCTAATGCAACATAAATTCTCTGTAAATAGTTGTTATATGGTATTGCTTAGGGAAGAATGACAAGAAAGAAATAGTCTGTGGATGTTCGGTAAGGATACAACTATACTTTTGGGTTATTTTTTCCAAATATTTTCAATACATGGTTGGTTGGTTTCCAATCCATGAATGTGAAAACATGGATGAGAAGGGGAGAGGGCAGTTTGTTATAGACACCCTAGGAAACTAATTCAGTGTATAAGGAGTTTGGGGAGGTGTGGTTTTCCAAGTGGTGCTGTATTAGCTATCTACTGCTGGGTAACAAATTGCCACAAACTTAGCGGCTTCAAACAACACATTTACTATTTCTCAGTTCCTGTGGGTCAGAAACCTGAGCATAGTTTAGCTGAATCTTCTGCTTCAAAGTCTCACACAGGATGCAATCAAAGTGTTGGTGTCTCTTCTGAAGGTTGACTGGGGAAGGATCTGTCATAAGCTGATGCTCATGCCTGGTCCCAGCTGTAGTCAGCATGCAGGCCCTTGGGTAGGCTCCTGAGACCAGCAGCTCAGGCTCATCTGCCCTCAGGTGCCATGGGAAGAGATGCTCATCTTGGTCCAATAAGTTAAAGTCTTCAGGGACAAAAGAGCAGAGTAAACCAATGCCTACATTACATATTCGGTTATATTTTTTGGAGTTCATATATTTTTGGAAATGTGATGCTTTTGACTATGTCAATAAAGGATAGATTAAAGATTGGAGACATTAAGCTTTCTTATCATTTCCTTTTGTGATATTTTAAGGAAATCTGTGGTGGGACCTCCCTCTGTCCTCCCAAATGTTGAGATTGTAGGTGGAAGAAAAACAACAGCAGCACAGCTGACATGTGGCACAAAGGTACGTGCCCAAGACTGTGCTGTGTATAGTACTTGTATTTACATACTCAATTGCTTTTCTGGAAGAAGTCCATTAATACACATGCATACAGTTTCAAATATATATTGAGCATCTACTATGAGCCAGGTGCTGTGGTTGGCACTGGCGTTATGGTAGATAACAAGACAAGTTTTTGGTTAAAGTTTCAAGGGTACAGATAATCAGATTTCCTGTCCTCAGAGTTCTGAATAGTCTGTGTTAGAAACACAAGCATCAACTATGAATTAAAACTCCTGCCTTGCAACTGGTGGACTACAAACTGTAGTTTGATCCTGAGAACAAAACTGTCTTCCTGCCTGTCCACCGAACAATAGTGGAGACTCTGGTGAATGTTTCTGCCCACGGCAACAGCAGAGCGGATTGGTGAAGGTTTCCGAGGAGCAAGTAGGAATCATGACGTGCACAGAAAACAAAAACAAAAACAAAAAACAACTGGGAGTCAAGCATAACTGTTTGCTTAGCCTAAGGGAAAAGAATAACAATTGAACTAACTAACTAACTCATTCACAGAGAAAATGCATCAATCCTGGTTTTACCCCTGGTTTTAAGGACAGCCTTCCTTTTCTCATTCCGTCTATACTTTCCCTCTTCAATCAATAACAGAAAATATTCCAAACTTTGAAAATGTGGACATGAACATGTAGAGCAGCAACATGACCTTCTGCAAACCCAGTTTGGGACCGAGGGACTGACAGAGGTGCACGTAAGCATGCCGTGTTTGTAGAAATGGGTCTGTGAGCAGGACAAGGTGTGTTCAACGACTGCACTAGGCCACCTCTGCAACCGCCGATCTCTGTTGACCGGGGAAATCGGAAACCTAAAACGAAAACAAAACAAAAACCTCACACGCTGTGTCATGAGTAACTTCACTGGGCACCAGGAGGAATTGCTTCTAGCCTGGGAGAAAGCCCTGCTCCATAGACCCAGAAGCCTCTGGTGTGAAGTGTGTCCGGGAGCTTAACTCATTCATAAATGAGTGTGAGTGAAGAAGGAACCGACACACAACCTGTACAAAAGCAATATGTGAAAAATGAGAAAAGAAACAGGAATATAGCAAGCCTCATAGGAAAACGTTGCCATAGTTCAGGTAAACATTGTTATAATCCAACCTATTGCCAAGACTTTAAAAAAAATTTTAATGAAGAAATGGAGAACTTGATTTTTGAAAAATGAGTTCTGTATAAAAAAAACAGAGCTCAAAGATAAAAGCTCAGGAAGGACTTGGTAAAATAAGAGAATGGGATATGCATGGCTGGGAGAGGTCTTGAAGGGGTGGATGAGGAGGAGAACAATTACAGAGGAGAGTGCCACATGGGGAGCAGCGTGGAAGGGAAACGCTGGCGCTGAAGTCCACGGAAGGTAGTGGGTGATGGGACAGAGAAAGACAGGAAGTACGAAATCGATATGGGCCAAGAGTTGTAAAAGGATTATAGAGAAAAGTGAGAAATAAGCAAGACATACATTGCAGTTCACACTGACACATAATTGATGTCTCCAAAGAAGATTACAAAATAACGGATCAACAAAAAATATTTAAAGATGGTTGGGGAGTGGATTGGGGAGATATCCATCAAAGGATGCAAAATTCCAGTTAGGTCTGAGGAATAAATTCAAGACATCTATTGTACAACATGGTAACTATAGTTAACAACTTATTATATTCTTGAAAAGTGCCAAAAGAGTGTATGTAAAGTGTTCTCAGCACAAAAACGACAACCATGTGAACTAATACATACGTTAATTAGCTAGAGTTAGTCATTCCACAATGTATGCACAGGAAATACATATAATTTTATCTGTCATTAAAAACAAATAAATCTAACATTCCTACCAAAATTTAAAAATAAAAAGTAAAGATGTAATTCAAGTTCAAGTCCCCCAAATAAAGGAAGACTCGGCTCCTCGCTTTGAAGGACCACAGCAGTATGACCTAGGGGAAAATATTTACACAGAACCATCGATGTGGAGACGCATCTGAGTGAAGTTACCGAACTTCAGAGAGAAAGATAGAATTCTTTGGACAACTAGATGAAGACATCAAATTACCTCGTAGGGGGAAATGCCAGTCTGGCTCAGAGCGCTTTGCAGCCTCAGTCAACACGTGAAGTCAGTAGAGCAAGATCTAAAACGTCTAAAAAGTCCTAGAGAAAAAAAACGTGCACGCAAGAATTTCATAGCGTCCTGTAGCATGCAGCAGGAATAAGACAGCAGAAAAGCGTCTCCGAATCTGCAAACGCTTACAGAGCATAGTCTCCAGGAACCACTTTTGAAGCAACTACTAGAGGACGACATTCAGCCAGTTTTTCGACGGAAAAAAGTACAGCAAGGAGACCACCTGTGAGCACTGAGTCTGTTAGGGTGTAGGGTTAAGACCAAAGCACTCTGGTTCCAGGAGTGCAGATTATATAGCTAGTGAAAATCAAGAGACAAGGGAACTGTGTACCTGGAGAAGACCAAAGGTGTGTGTGGGGTTATTTTTTCTTATACAGCATTTGCCATTTTTTGAACTTTGTCCCACATACATTTATTATCTATTCAAAAAATAAATAATGTATTTTTATATAGTTTATAGTTCTATTTAAACAGATTAGAATAACAGCAGGGGTACTCAGGAGTCTATACCATATCTACATGAATGGTCCAGCACTGAAGTTAGATTCCCGTAGGTTTTTATAATCACAGATATCAATTACCAGTTGCCAAAAAACTAAATAATGTATTTTAAAACAACATGAAAAAGATGGGCCAACATTTTAAGCTGTACCGCCTGCCCGCTGGAACCCAAAAGGGGAAGTAGGGTTTTGTGTTATCTTGGCCACGCCCCATGGGATGGGGAGAAGCCATCCTCTCCCCACCCCGGGAAAAGCGATAAGAGGGGAGTCAGATGACAGGCAGTATGCCGTGCTAGGGTTACTGAGTAGATCTGGCATTTTCCTGCAGCAAAGATTCGAATGGCCCTTCCACAAGGACACTTTGTTATGTTGGTGTGCATGTTGCAAAGGAGGAGGTTCTTGGGGTGACTTTCTATATCCAACGACTTCCACTGTTAGTCTGTGGCTTTTTATCCCTAGGAGCCCCCAGCGTTCCCCTGCCTGGACTCCTGTATCATTCTCATAATGGCTCTGCCCCAGCCCTGGTCCCAGAGTGGTCCAGACAGCGGCTGAGCCTCAGCAGCCGGCCCACGGTGACACAGTCCTGGGTGGCCTCTCCATCCTCAGAGCCCCCTGTGTCCCATGTTGCAGCCTCATCAGTCTCTGTGAGCCTCAGGTCCCTGGCCTGGGCTCTGCTCTGCTTTATTTTGCACTGTCTGGCTCCTCCCAACCCCTCCCCAAGAAAACGTGGCCTTTTCCTTGAATCCCAGCCCAGCGGCCAAGATCCTGCAACACCTGAGAAAGCTCTGCCGGATGATGACAGACTGTCTGATCCTCACCCCTCCGCTGGCTCACAGCCTCCTCACGGGGACCCTTCCACCTCCTTTTGCAATGACCGGCGCTATTTTTACCTTAGGTTTGTTACTGGTGATAGTGTTTGGCCAAGGTCAAGCTGACTTGACCACCTGAAGCTCCACTGGGAAGCAAGTTAACTTCTGCACAGACTTTCATGTGAGTGGCAGGTTTCTCGCCAAGCTCTAGCATCCTTGCCCCTCTTTTGGGACGACGAATCACCAATTCTTTTGCCTGATTATGTAAACGAATTATCCATAAGAGGGCATCTCAAATTTGAATGTGCCTATGAATTATCTGGGATTCTTATTAAAATGGAAATTCCAGTTCATTAGACATGAGGCTGAACCTGAGAGTCTACACGTCTAACAAGCTCCCAAATGATATTAGGCACCATTGGAATATTGACTACACTTTGAGTAGCATCAGGAATCTACACCATATCACTTTAATTGGAGAGAGCAAGACTTTTAAAAAAAATTTTTTTAATTGACAAATAATAATTGTATATATTTATGGGATACAATGTGATGTTTTGATACATGTTTATAATGTAGAATGATTAAATCAGGCTAATTAGCAAATCCATTACTGCACGTACTATTTTTTGGTGATGAAGACATTTAAAATCTACTCTTTCAGCAATTTTGAAATATACAATGCGTATTATTTATTATTGTCACCATTCTGTTCAAGAGATCACTAAAGCTTATTCCTTGTCTAACTGAAACTTTGCACCCTTTTTCAGATATCTCCCCTTTCCTCATCCACCCCTCACCCCCAGCCTTTGGTAACCACCACCTGCTCTCCACTTCTGTGAGTTCAACTTTTTTAGATTCCACGTATGAGTGAGACTGCGCAGTATTTGTCTTTCTGTGCCTGGCTTATTTCACTTGGCACAATGTCCTCTAGGTTCATCCATGTCACTGAAAGAGCAAGACTTAAATAAATCACTTTAAATAGAACAAAACAACGGACCCTACTCGTTAGTATTTAATATGCTGATTCTTATTGCTCCAGAGAGCCTTTGTCCCTCCCTTGGGCTAGAGGATGAGTCTACAGTTGAAATCTCTGGTGACTCTGAGTCCTGTGCACACAAACCCAATGGCAAGTCACCACACAACCTGGTTACAAATTACTGACACACTACACTTAACCCAGCATGAGAGAATATGATCTTTAGTCCACGTTCCTTTCGTGAAGTCACATCCAGGGCTGGTGGTATAGGGCCCATGATACGTTTAGGGGCCCAGGGAAATATTTTAACTTCTTTTAAAGTCATGAGACAAAGAACTTTTAGGATTGAAGAAAATGTTTTAATGTTTAATCCTGCCTGACTTATATTTGCCTTTATCCCAGTGGAATTGTAAAATATAATTTTTAATATTTTTAATGGAGATAGGGGCTCATGAAGGCAAGCATGCACAGGGCCCATGAGGGCCTGGTGGAAACATCCTAATGACCATGAATTAGTGGATGGCACCACAGAAAATAAAACAATACTTTTTCTGGATTTTTGTTTTAATTAAAGAGTAGATTTCACATAACCTGCAAAGCATTGCTCTTAGCCCTGTGACACGTGTCAGGCTGGCAGGACAGACTGGGGACCAGCCAGCCTGGGGGTCAGCATGCTGCTGCTGATCAGATGATCAGGGGCAGAAACAGCACAACCTGAGCCTCACGTCTGTCCCCTGGAACAATTTAACAACGAACAATTATGCTGCTCGTAAGCACCCCTTGATGCTCAGGCCACACGCCTGCCAGGGACATCAGAACCTGTGGGCCAGGGAGCAAGGTGTGAAAACCCTTGAGATGATTCCCATGAACAGCCAAGGTTGAGAATCCACGATTTGTTTCACTCTAGGGGGTGACTATGGTGGGACAGTATTTCACAGGGTGCATTCGTGGAACACTAGTCCTTTACGATTGTAACAATGCCAGGGTTTATTAGATCTTCCTTAGAAAAAAACAATTCTGTAGTCAAATATCTTTGGGAAACATTAGGTTAAAAAAAAAAAAAAAAGCCAAGCAGTTGTCTTTACTGTAGGGCTCCTAGGAGAGTTGATAAACTAATATAAACTGAAATTTCCTAAGAGAGAGAGAAGGTATATGGCACTTCATAAGTTTATTGCCCTCCACCCTTTAGTTGAGAAGATTCCTGGGGATGCTGAGGGAAGTGCTGACCTAGAGTTATGTCTTACAAAGTAGAATGTGAACCCACTACAGTTGCCTGCTCTGGCTCTCGGAATGAGGGGAGATGTGCTCCTGGCGTTGCAACTTGGAATTCAGGATGCATTTTCCGTAAAACAATGTAGCGAGATGCAGTTGAAATAGTATGATTAGAGCTGTAATTTGGGTGTATGTGGGTTAAATAAGCCTTTGTGGACTAGTCTGGAAACTAGGCCGCCAGTAATCATGTTCACACTGAGGGAGAACCCACTTTAGGGTTGCAACCAGCTTGCATGCAGAATTCAACCTGGGCTTAATTAGGGAGCCAACTGGGCTGGAATTCTTAATGCAAAGCTTTTTCTCAAGCTTAAAATATGCACCCGCTTTCTGAATGACTGAACCTAACATGAATGGTTCTTACTCGTTGCCAGCTTATGTGCCTTACAATTCTGAGACATGTTCTTTCATGTCGGATTTTTCTTAAGAATTAAAAATAAAAAAGATCCTTAATAAATGTCTTACAATTATAACCAACTTTAATTACTTGTTGCTATGGGAGTTTTGCTTGGTTACAAACTCTTCGACTGCTGCTCCTCATTCAGCTCAAGTTCCAGCAGCTAAAGGGATATGTTGACTCTAATGAGAGACAATGCATAATTTTTTAAATAGTTTTAGTCTTTGCTCCAGCACTGGCTATCTAAGGAATGCCAAGAAAACAGAACAGGAGAGAGTGATATTTTATAAGAGCTCCAATACAGATCTTCAAGAAGAAAGATTTGGAATGTTTTCCTTTTTCAGGATGGAAAGTTTGCCATAACAGCTTGAGAATAGGAGAAAAAAAAAAAAACATTTGTCAAAAGACTCATTTTAAAGCTATTAGCAGTCTCCTCACCAGAAGTTTTATGCTAACCAGTTTTCCTGGGGAAAAAATAAAGTTTGGTATTTATCAAAACGATTTTCATAATTTCATTCTGCACTTAGTGGAAGAAAATAAAAATCAATGCCAGACCAGGCCAGATGAATTTAACAAAATCTTTTGTAAAAAACAGAAGAAATTATATTAAATGAGAGTAATACCAAACTGCAACAGGGCCTTGTTTCAAACACATCTCCACACTACACGTGAAAGCCAAGCATTTGCCCTTGTAAGTTTCTCAGATGCTGTTCTCCCTGCCATTTAAGAATAGGCCTCTAAGGCCGGGGAGGTGGCTCCTGCCTGTAATCCTAGCACTCTGGGAGGCCGAGGCGGGAGGATTGCTTGAGGTCAGGAGTTCGAGATGAGCCCGAACAAGAGCGAGACCCCGTCTCTATTATAAATAGAAAGAAAATTAGCCAAACAACTAAAAATAGAAAAAATTAGCCAGGCACGGTGGCGCGTGCCTGTAGTCCCAGCTACTTGGGAGGCTGAGGCAGGAGGATCGCTTGAGCCCAGGAGTTTGAGGTTGCCGTGAGCTAGGCTGATGCCAGGGCACTCTAAGCCCAGGCAACAGAGTGAGACTCTGTCTCAAAAAAATAAATAAATAAAATAAAAAATAAAGAAAGAAAGAACAGACCTTTCAGACAAAGGTTGAAGGTGAAGTGGTTGAAGGAAGAGGTGAAGTGGCAACATTTTTGAAACTTACTTTGAACCGGTGGCTTTGCAGTACGTTGGCCTCACTAGGCAGAGCTACGCTCCCGGAATTGCCTCTTCCGAGTGTCCCTTGTCGGGTGGGCCACAAAAGACCTCCTCGGGAGATTCCGAGGGCGGGAGGTATGCTGCGGCCGTCCCGCGGCTCTCCCGCAGGATCACCGGGTAGCTGGCCGGCCTCTCCCGTGTTGGCGGGAGCAGGCAGCCAGCCGCAGCCACCGTCTTCCAGCCCGGCCAGCTCCTGGCCAGGGGTGCGGGTTCGATTCCATGAGGCAAGGCCCTGACTTCAGTAGGGCACCACTTCATCAAGGTTGCGGGCAACGAGAATGACGGAGTCTGTTCATTGCAGACCCCCCCTGCTCTCTGAAGACCACCGCCCTCCTGAGGGTCAGCCTGTACCAGTGGGGTCCCGCCTGCCCTCGCTCTCCTCCACTGTACACTGATTTTTCCCTTCTTGACTCCTGCCCCGTGGACTTCAATCTCCAGCAGCAAACACGAAGGCAGTGGCCTTACAGACACGCAGTGGTTCTGCTTTTCTGATTGCACCCTACCTGATCCAGATGCCCACCTGTCTATGCAAATATGTGCATATGTACATATTCTTATATGTCTGCACACATTTGTATAAGATAAACATATGTTTACATACAAATGCAAATATAAACATACGTAAATATATGTGATATTAAAAGAAATAAATGCAATAAATGGTTAACAATTATTAAAACTAGATCGTTAGCATATAACTGTTTATTTTACTATGCTTTCAATGTTTTTGCACATTTCAACATTTCCATATAAATAATTTGAGAAAAGAAAGAACAGATCTTAATAATGAATAAAGCCTCCAGATTCTCAGTCCAAAGAGCTATGGAGTAATGTCTCAGCAAAAGATATTTTTTTTAAAAAAAAAGGTGAAATTAAGTAATATATCATTCAATAAATATTAACATTCTCCCCAGACAGTGCCAGGCTCTGTCCTAGGTGCTGGGCAGCCCACGGGGAGCAAGAGCACAGAGTCCCTGCCTTCCTGGCGTGCACACTCTAGTGCTCCCCTGAACACCCACAACTCTTTGGAAGTCTTACATCCGGGGCCCTCATGGGCACTGCTCGTGTCAGCCAATAAGGATGCAAATGGCAGTCACCAACCGCGGTTGCCCTGCTCTCTGAGGATGACCATTCACTGGTCCTCCGTGTTTGTTTCCAGTGGGGCCCTGTCACATGGGCGGCCTGATCAACACGTAAGATGCCAGGGATCAAGCATGTGCAGTTGTACATGGATAGTAAAACTGACCCAAGCAGAGGAATTTTGGTGCTCTGGGGTCCCTTGCGTTTGGGGACCAGGCTGTGAGTTGCATGTCTGGGCAGTGCTGGGGGGGTGTGGAGGGGGCGGTGGTGGAGGTGTGATGCTGGGTCGAGGCACCTGGACGTGCAGGTAGGGGATGGCGCGGAGAGGCGCTGGAGACAGGCGCGGGCGGCGCAGCTGAGACCCGCTTCTGCAGCGGGCTCCGCGTTCCCACTGTAACCCACGCCTTTCTGATTGGAGGTTGTAAATGTCTTAGCTGACAGCATTTTGGGGTTGTGCTTTTGCTTTTTGGCACACTCAATATAGGAAAAGCAAGCTTTTCTAGTTTTGGAAGGGAAAGAATAAGTGAAAGACTACAGTCTTGGTATGATTAAAACCATTCCATTTCCACGAGCTCCAAACCAGGGAAAAGTTGTCAGCCGTATTTCCATGACCTGCGACTCATCACCGACTCATCACCGGCTCCGCCCTGTCTAGGGATGGCCCCAGCCTGTAGCCGGCTGACCTCTGGGCTGCCTGGCTGACTCCTGCTGGTCTTCTCAGAACAGAACCTTGAAGGACGTGTAAACAATAATGTATATATGTGATGAGGCACATATACTGATTAGCATATTCTTCACGTTGCTGTTAAAATCCCTTCCCAACTATATGGCTTCTCCTTCCTGCTGGTAGCACCGTCTCAGGCCAGGCCACTGTTCTATCAAAATCAATTTTAATTTGTTGTAGAAATGTTTTTATGTTTTAGTTTGTTGTAGGAATGTTTTCAGTATACGTTGATTCCAGTTCTTTCTTTCTTTTTTTTTTTTTTTTGAGACAAAGTCTCACTCTGTTGCCCAGGCTAGAGTGCCATGGCATCAGCCTAGCTCACAGCAACCTCAAACTCCTGGGCTCAAGCGATCCTCCTGCCTCAGCCTCCCTAGTAGCTAGAACCACAGGCATGTGCCACCATGCCTGGCTAATTTTTTCTATGTATTTTTAGTTGGCCAATTAATTTATTTCTATTTTTAGTAGAGACAGGGTCTCGCTCTTGCTCAGGCTGGTTTTGAACTCCTGAGCTCTAACAATCCTCCTGCCTCAGCCTCCCAGAGTGTTAGGATTACAGGCGTGAGTCAGTGTATCTGGTTATTTCTTTATTTCTGGGGGGAAAAAGCAAGAGCAACATTGCCTTAAGATGCCTATAGAAAATGTCAACGATTAAATTAGCTATGGGGCTTTCATTGCACTAAAAAGTATATTATTATACAGCACTTTATAATTTTAAATGATGGTAACCCCACCCATGACATTTCAGCTCTGACAGCTCTGTAATTGCCAGCCTCAGAGATCAGCCACCTGTGATCCTCATCTTCTAGCACTTACGCCCTTGCCAAGCGCCCTCCACGCTGAATCAGAGTCGGCCCTGTGCCCCATATAATAGGACAGGAGTGTCAGTGTGTGACTTCTGAGGCTAAGTGTTTTAATGTCCACCTTTGTTTCCTGTTCAAATTTTCTGTATTGTTACTGATTTTTTTCTATTTGCTCTATATTTTACTGAGAGAGGAGGATTGAAATCTCAGACTTTAATTGTGGATTTGCCAATTTCTTTTTATTTCGGCCTATTTTTGTTTGTGTATTTTGAGGCTCTGTTATTAGATATATGCACATGTAGATTGTTATTTTTGATGAATTAACTCATTAATCATTATAAAATGCTTCTTCTTTAGTCATTTTAATATTGCTTGTTCTAAAATTCTTTGATATTCATATAACCACTCCAGCTTTCTTTGATCAGTGTTTGTATGATATGTATAATATGTATATATTTCCATCATTCTACTTTTAACCTACCTGTGTGCCTTTAAAATGAGTTTCTTGTCAACAACATAGTGTTGGGTGTTATTGTTTTAGCTACTCATAAAAGCTCCACCTTTTAAATGGCAGGTATGTACGTTGGGGTTCAGAGAGGCAGGACTGGTAGGAAATATATCAGATTTAGTAAGGAATTGGCTTATGTGTTCATGGGAAATGACTAGGCAAGTCATAGGGTAGGTCACCAGGGAAGTCAAAGATCAAGCTGGAAGTGCCAGGCCTGGCAGATGCTGCTGTCCACAGGGAAGGCTGCTTGTTCACCAAGGAGGTCGTCTCCCCCTAAGGCCTTTCATCTGATCAAACAAGCCCACCCAGTTTGTCTAGAATAACCTCATTTACTTAAAGTCATCTGATTACAGACTTTAATCACATCTACAAAATACCTCCATAGCAACATTTAGATGAATGTTCAATGAAGATATTGGGAACTCAAGATGGTGAGAACACAAACCACGTCCAGTCCTGTGTGAGCTCAGAGTCTGCTTTGTGGTATTCTTTTCCTGGACTTAGGTGGTTGCTTCTCGTATATTCTTAGATCAGTGCTCAAAGATTTGCAGGCTCTTCCTTGGCAATCTCCGGAACTCTCACTCTCTCTTTATAGCTCTTTCCTTTCCAGTATTTTGCCCTTAAATTCTTGTGAGGGTGGCCTTCCCAAGCTTTAATTTTCTTTTCCTCAACTCAGGGATACCACTGGCTCTGTTTGGATTTCCCTCTCTACACTGTAGCTTGGAGACTGCTTCCAGACACCAAGCTAGGGCAATCTTAGAGAATACTGTTCACCTTCTCTAAGGGATCCCACGTTTTGAATTGTCCACTTTCTAGAAAACATTATTTTCACCATTCTCTAGTTGTTTAAGATAGGAGTGTCACTGTTACTCCATCTTGGCCAGAGCAGAAATGTCCAGTTACTTGTTTTGGATAGAATAGAATATTGGCATAAATTAACCTTTTAATATTTGCAATTTCATATCATAGAAAGAAGAAAAGAGACCCAATCAATTATAACCACAGGAGCAACCTTGGTGTTATATCTTACATTTCTAACTTTGACACACAGTAATTGAAGCGTAAAATTCTCAGGGGATAATTAAGTTAATAAACCTTCACCTTTTCATGGTTTTAGCAGCCAGGTTTTGTATAGCAGCAGCGAGTCCTTCGGGCTCCATCAATTTGGTTACAACTTCTGCTTGATAGGAATCTGTGTCAGGCCACTGAGCTGCGAGTCTCTTTTCCCCCTTGAGGTACATGAGCATATTTTTAGGCAAATGAGAATTGAAAATGTGCCCCCCCCTTCAGTGCTTGGCTAGGTCAATCCAAAATCTGGCAGTGCTGTCAACCCCGTAACTTCCTTTTGAAATGTCTAACAAACAGCCAAGATGACTTAGATCGGTAGCAACGGAAAAGTAATTTGAGAGCTTTAGATATGTTGGATTTCTGAAATTGGGTTCTGCAATAAATCTGAAAAATTCTCACACTTACTTGATTTTTTAATATTGCATACAATGGCTCCCTTCATTTAAATACAGTTCTCATTTTTCTTTTTCATTTTTCTGTAACAGTTACCTTAAAAATTAAAACGTTGTTTTATGGCGTCCAAACCTTGGTTCTATGCACTGATTTCACGCCTTCTCTCAATACACTAACCACATTACCACAGTCGTCAGCCCTGCAAACCCCTTCCCTATGAATATTTTAACTCTTCTGTAGGGAAGCCTCCTTTTATTAATACTTCAAAATCCTTCAGAAACTAATTTTAGCATAAACACTTTACTCCTTCCAAGTTACTTTGAAACTTTCATAATTCCTCTCAAATCATAAACACAGTGTTTTTGTCCTTTTGAAAAGAAGAAAAATAGCTCTCACTTTGCTTTGAAGCGTATTTTTAGAAGTCTGTAACACTCGGCATTTGGTAAGGATACCATAATTTAAATTTAGGCCAATATCTATAAACTCCTATCATTGAAGAACTGAAGAATTGCTTAATAAGTTTGTTTCATAAATTTCCAATATGTCAAATATATAAAAATCTACTCAATACCTACTGTGATGACAAACAACTCAATATGTTTGGGAATGTTAGGCATCTTTCTGTATGGTACATCTTTACCTTGCTTCGTTGGTATATTTAAATTGTCAATCTTTTTTTTTGGTAAGTGCATAAATCATGTCTTGTAAAAATTGACAACTTGGGAGAGATTGCTATTTTCCTGTGCAATATCCATTTTCGTGTCTTTCTTTAGAGAATCAGAGAAATAATGCTGATGTTAGCCACTTGGAATGAAGACTACATATCCCAGCTCCCTTTGCAGGTGGACATGGCTCTGTGGTTACATCCCTGTCTATATAGCAGAAGCAACGCATGGGACTGCCAAGAAGCTTGGAGTCAACTGACTGCACAAGGAGCTGTGCCCTAATATTTCCTCCTCCTTCTGCCTCATAACTTGGAATTCAGACTGATGGACCCCCACTTGGCCGGCTCAGACTATGCAGCCTGCGTTTGCAGGGTGGAGAGAGAGAAGGAGGCTGGGTCGTTGCTGACCATGCAGCTGCTACACCAGCTTGCTCTGACCTCTGGCCTTCTCTTAAGGGAGAGAGAGAACACCTTCTCTTTTGTTTTAGCCTTGTATTTTACATTTTCTATTATATGCAGCAAAAACTAATCTTAACTAATACAACAATAGTGGCAGGATTTTGGTAACAATTCAAGTCCTCAAAGATGTCAAATTATATGCATGAAACTATATAGATATAGGTGATATGTATAATATATATGTATACATATACATGATTATACACATATAGTGATTGGCACAAATTTCAGGAAGTTTTCGTTTGCAAGGCCTGGCCTCCTTTGGCTAGTGCTATCACAGGCCATGCCACCATTTTATCAAAATCAATTTTGATTTTTTTTGTAGAAATATTTTTATAACTAGCAAGATGCTTTTATACCTGTTTATTTCAGTTCCCTCTTTATTAATGAAAAAAAAATAACAACATTGCTTTTTTTTTTTTTTTTTTTTTATTTTGGCATATTATGGGGGTACAGATTTTAAGGTTTCAATAAATGCCCATTTCCCCCCCTCCCCCCAAAAGTCTGAGTCTCCATCATGACCATCCCCCAGATGGTGCACATCTCACTCATTATGTATGTATATACCCGCCCCCCTCCCCCCTCCCACCTCCCCAATACCCTATTACTGTAGCACCTGTGTGTCCACTTAGATGCTGCTTTTATCAAAATGTCCCTAACTACTAGATTGGCTACTATTCTTCTATTGCACTAAAAGATGTATTATTATATGTTATCTTAAAATCTTAGATAATGATGATCTCACCCATGGCATGACATTTTAGTCCTCTTATTCTGTAATAACCAGCCTCCAAGATGGCACTTAACGATTCTCATCTCCTGTGTTTATAACCTTTTATAGCCCTGTCCACACTGAATCCCCGCTGGCCTTTTGTGCCCCACAGAATATGGCAGAAGGGACAATGTATGACATCTGAAGCGAGGCCGTAACAGGTATTTCGGCTTCCACCTTAGTCTCTTGCATAGCTCCAGGGTGAGGTCCACATGGAGAGGAAATAGCTTTCCAGAACCCACCTGCCCGGCATGAGGATGACACCTTGGACGTGGTTTCTCCAGCCCCAGCCAAGCCCTCAGACGACAGCAGCCCCAACAGACACCCGACTCCACTCATGGGAAGCTCGGAGCCAGAACCACCTCACTGAGCTGCTCTTGGATTTCTGAATCCATGAGAAGAAAAAATGGCTATACTTGTTCTAAGCCACTGTGTTTTATAGTGATTTGTTATGTAGCGATAATAAATAATGAATATGATAATGATTTATTTTAGAATTTTGAGTATTCTTATAGAAATTGAATGGAGCTCATCATTAGAGCTCTGTCTTCTCCTCTATCCTTTGGTCAATTTCTAATAAGTCACAATTTTTTTTTTTCCCTTTCTTTTCCCAGGAAAACAAAAACTCAGTAATAGCAATCACAGGTTTCCAAGAAGTAGATATTTTTATTTCTAAGTTTTTCTATTTTATTTCTAAGTTTTTCTAAGTTATTCTAAGTTCAGGTAATTTTATTCTATTTCTTTCAACTTGTTTTGAGTAAGTAGATAATTTATTAGCTATAGTTTTGTTTTAAAAAATCGGCATTTCCTTTCAAATTTACTGCAAATTTCTAGAGTTGTTTCCCCAGATAGAAACTTCTTATTATCTATGGCCATACCACCCTGAACATGCCCAATCTCATCTGATCTTGGAAGCTAAGCAGGGTTGGGCCTGGTTAGTACTTGGATGGGAGAAACTCCTTGTGTCATAAATAGATCTTTTTACACAACTGATTTGTGTATTGGCATAACAGTTGGCATGACTAAAATGTTAAAATGGTGCATTCTTGGTAACTATATTTAAACTACTGAGACTCTGAAATTCAAGGTGACATATTACCATTGGCCTAGAATTGATTTTTATATTCTGAAAGAAGATTTCATTTTTGCCCATGGCCAAATACCCCGTCTCCATGGGTCCTGATGTCTAGGTTTGGGGTCAGTGCTCTGGGTTTCGCCCTCATAGACTCATGTCTACAATAGCAGAGTCTAAGCCTTGCTCCAATAAACAGATTCCTAGTATCCATGTGATACTTTAAGAATGTCTGGACAGGAGACCCTGGTCTTTTAATTTACTCCTGACAGGCCCCGTGGGAGCCATCACAGGTGACATGAGTAGAAATTGCATCCAAGTCCCAAGTGAAAATTAAGCTCTCACGAAGCAGCAGCATGGACAGATGGGTAGAGGCAGGTAAGTAATATCTACTCTTGATAGCAAGGAGTCCTGAGATCTGTGGTTCTTTTCCTACACAAGGCAAGGATTTTTAAAGTGCTGAGAAGCTTTTATAAGATCAAGTTCATCAAGCAGATGGTTTGGAAACCAAGGGGGAGCTTCACCCTTGGGCTGCCCTTTGCCCATGAAGCATCTGGAATTCTGAAAAGGAAGAAGAGTAGAAAGCCCAGGGCCTATCTGATTTTTCTCACCATGGAAACTGCCCCTATGGAGAAGCTCTATGGAAACAGGCAGAGTTGGTCTCGCTCACCTAGCCTTGGAGAGCTGCACCTTCCCGTGCATAAGGGACCTGCCTCCAGGTGGAAGGGGGAGGGTTGCTCACAGTTGATGTGGATGGAGACCAGCTGGTTCTGGAGTTAGACGGAACCCGATTCACCAACCATGACTCTTTGGAAAAAATTCTCCAACTCATTTTATGTAAGTCTTCTTATCTGTTACATGAGGATAATGAAACTGCCCCCAAAGAGTTTTGTTGGGACTAAGTGAGGGCGAGGAAGTCCAGTCCCTCTCTCTGTGATGGGCGAGTGCTCAAGACAGCAACTATTCTTATCATCCCAAAAACTATGGTCGTGCATTTGGGTGTGGCAGGGTGACAGCTGGACTAGAATTCCCCTCCTCTGATCTCTCCCGGGTCCCCCAAGCCACCCCAGTCTCAAAGCTGAGATAAAGACTCAAAGAAACCTCTGAAGGAAGACACCTGAGCACAGAGTGCAAGACCCTTTCAGGAGAGGTCTCCACTCCGAGGGACGATGAGTGAGACGAGGAAGAGGAGGCTGCAGGAAAGAGAAACACGGGGGCAGAGTCCTCCCAGCTCACAAGGAAGACGGTCCTTCAGATTGTCCCAGGAGCAGAGTGACAGGACAGAGTGACCGCTCAGCACTCAGCTTCCTAGAATATGTCCCCACTGACACATCTTCTGGGGATACCTGCTGTCAATAGATGTGGCCACTTGTGACCTCACTTCTGAGTAGAGGGTGGGGACCTGGGCACCATGTCCCAGGAATTGGGGTGTGAAGCATAAGCCTCACCCCTTGACCAAGCAGTGACGGGAAAGGGCCAGCGGCCAGGACCGTGGTGGGCATCTCCCCGCCTGTGCCTGGCCCTTGTCTTCGTCCTTCCTTTGCCGACGGAGATGATGATGATGATTGGGGAGTGTGGCTCACAGTCATTTTCACTTTGGAGACCATGTATGTTGACACATTTTTGTTTTAAAAAATAGTATTAAAAGAAAGTAACTTCTCTTAGCACTCCTACTTTAGCAAACAAAGGGCATTACTAATAAAAAGAAAAATTTAAGAAGGGCTGTTTAAATTTAAAAGGAGCATATCTTAAGTTAAAGAAATTTGGTTTTCTTCAAAATTAGCAGCACCCTTGATGCTCTTTCCCGCAGGTGGCAGCGCCTGCCTGTGGCCAGTGCTGGAGCAGGGACCTCGCTGAGCATCCACCAGGATGGACTCCACATTCCTTCCCAGCACTGGTAGAGGAATTAGGAAAGGGGCTTGAAAATGGGAGCTGCCATTATTTTTCATTATTTCAACTGCAGAACATTCAGCGACTGCTATGTCTATCCAGGAATTACTGTTTTCTGCTATTTCAATGGTCCTGCCTCAGCTAGCTTTAAGCACTGTCCATGGTATCCATAACATACTCATGCGCGACCAAGCAAAGGCCCTCACTCCCATCAAGGTTCAGAGGGATCTAGAAGATGTTTTATGATTGCAGCAGGTGAGCGGGCTGGCCTTCCCCAGCTGAGCTGCCCGTCAACCTCAGCTCTCCTCCCCAGCTCCGGGCGGAAGTCAGTGCTGCTGCCGCTGCCCTGCAGGAGATGGGCTCATTCCCTCCCCTGCGGTTTCGTGGGGGTTCATCTGCCCTGGATCTTCTGGAGTGGACTGGGATTTTATCTGAAGGGCGATTCTGAGGCATCCTTAGTTTCTTCCCCTCTCTCCTCCCCCTCCTCCCACACTCCACTCCTTTCTACAGGTAACGGGGAGCTGGTCTGTTAGCGTCAGGTCATACGCTTTTTGTCCAGTCCTATTTCTGCATGGCTGTGCATACTTATTTATCTGTGGATCTTCAGTCTGAAGGCTCCAGTGTACACATGTTAAATAAATCTATGCGCCTTTTCTCCAACTAATATGCCTTTTGTGAGTTGATTTTTCAGTGAACCTTCAGAGGGCCAGATCCCTGTGGCTCCTATAAATGCAAATGTGCCCCTTTCTGGTGCTGGCATGATACCTGTGCCCCGAGCCCCCCTGGGCTTGGTTAACAGGCAGTGCCATCTGTCCTAGAGTCTTCTTGGCCAGTCCCTGCTTGGAGTCCATGGTGGGGGGGGGGGCGGATTCCCCTGTAGCACCCTGGGGTGTTTACCACCCACCATGCCCCCTGTGTTGTGGTTGGTACCCCAGGGCTCACGATGGCTGTCTCTGCTGCCAGCCACCATGCCCCCTGTGCTGTGGTTGGTACCCCAGGGCTCACGATGGCCTGTTCCCTGCTGTTGCCTGGGAACAGGCCCCCACAGCTGCCAACCTCCAGGGTGTGCCGGACCAGCTCTTCTGGAGCTTTCCCTGATCATTGGGTCAATTTGTCTTGGCTGTAGAGTATATAAGGGCACTAAGCATAACAAATTTGTGCGCTCTTTCTGCACATTTAAAAGAAATATTATAATAGAAACAGTTTAAGTCAACTCCTTTAGAAAGAGTTGTATTCGTGTAAAATTGGGAAATATGGCATTTTCTAAAACAGTTGTGATATAAACAAGTGTTTTTACAGATTAAAGAAATTAGTTCAGGGAGGACATGCCTTGCACCAAATAACTGTCAATGGAAAAGAACCCTAACTCTGTAAAATAATTTAAAGGGGTTTATTGAGCCGAATATGTGTGACCATGGCCCGGAGAGCCACAGCCAAGAAGCCTTGAGTAAGTGGTCTCATCACGGTTGGGTTACAGTTTGGTTTTATATATTTCAGGGAGACAGAAATTACACACAAAGGCATAAATTAATACATGGAAAGCATACATTGGTTTGGTCCAAAAAGGCAGGACATCTTGAAGTGGGATATTACAGGTTATAGGTGGGTTTAAAGATTCTTTGATTTGTAATTTGTTAAAAAAATGAATCTTTGTCTAAAGGTTTGGAATGTGTTAAGACAAGGAAGTCTGTTAATCAGAGACAAAACTGGGTGTATACCAGACCAATACCCAGATTCACATGATCTGCTAAGTAAATTGAGGACCTGCAGGTGTAGTTTAAGCTTTGTCTTGTGCAGTCTGAGGCCTATTAATGAGTTACAAAGGACATCTCCAGGAAGGGAGTGGGCATGACGAGGCATTTCTGACCTCCCTTCTTACGACCTCCCTACTCAGCTTTAGGGTATTTCTAGGGTCCTCTTGGCCAAAAGATGGTCCATTCAGTCAGCTGTTGGTGTGGGATAGGGGTGCTGCTTAAGATTTTATTTTATTTCACAGCTTGATTGGTTTCTGAATCCAATGTATTCTCTTTCCACTACCCCCGGTGTTCCCCTGGGCTTGTTCTGCATGGCCTGGAGCTAGGATTCCAAGGCTGTGAAACAAACAACCCCTCCACTTCCCCCAACCCTGGGCTTGTAGGCTTGTAGGTCCAGGGACATAGTGGCCGCAGGGACAGTGCCAAGGGTGAGGTAGGGGTGAGGTTGTGTGCCAGGTATCAGAGAGTCTCCTGGCAAGACACCCAGACACTTCTTAGAGACAGCTGGTGAGATCTCAGAGAGCAAAGGTCAAATCTGCGAATCACTCAGCGGAGAGTCAAAACCATAGGTCTTAGGGAGCTTGAGAGACCGCAGGATTTATGCTAATGACGGCACTGAGAGTGACAGGGAAATGTCTTCGTACTCAACAGTGAAAGTCATCTCCAGATAGCAATAAATTGACTCCTGAATATTGTGTGTGGTGCAAATAAATAAATAAATGGGCCAGAAATGAAATTCTAATAGACTTGGTGGGAAGTAATTTGTGAACAAATCTTTCTGCAGCTCAGGAAGCAGACAGCATCTCCGGGAGAGGTGGGGATCTCCAAGGCATTTTCTAATTACTGATGCTAATTACTTGCATCATCATTTGCATACCTTCATGAGGGAGAAGCTACAGAGGTCCCGGGCTGTAGTTATAGATTTCTTTTCCCCTGTTTTTTCCTTTTTTCTTTCCCATTCATTTAGAAATGGAGTATAAAGAGTTGCACCTAGGCTGAGCATTTGTGAACTGAAAGGATGGCGGGAGCAGATTTTGTCCCTCCTATCTGGGAGCTGGAAGCTTCCAGCTCTCAGATCTAAACATAAAGACAGACATTTGCATCTCCATGGCTAACGTGCAAGGGTTTTTAGGCACTTCCAATTTTCAGAAGCCACATGGCCCAGTAGTTGGAAGCCCAGGCTCTCAACCCTAACTCAGCCGCTTGCTAGTTCTGAGATCTGCAGAATGGGAGTGTTCAAAGAAAAACTTTAGATAAACTAAATTTGACCGTGTTTACTTGAGCAAACGACGATTCTTGAATCAGGCAGCCCCTAGAACCAGAATAGGCTCAGCACTACTCCGGGCTGCCCTGCCACGTGGTTGGTTAACACTTACGGACAGAAAAAGGAAAATGACGGAGGGAGAACGGAAGTGAGGCATAGAAACAGCCAGATTGGGTCCAGCTTGGCGTTCGCCTTATTTAAACACGGCTTGAACAGTTGGTCGCCTATAATTGGCCAAAACTCTGTGATCGGTGCAAGAGTCAGTGACAATCTGTTTACACATCTGGTTAAGTTGCAGTTATACACATTTAAGTTCTGCTTCGAAAGTGCACGGAGGCAGCTTTAGGCTAAACTTAATTTAACAGAGGTAGCGCTGGGAAGCTCCTTCCAAGGTTGAAGTGAAGGTCAGCAGGGCCGCAGGCCTGGAGTAAGCCGCAGTGAGGGTGAATTCTTGCTACCGCTGGTGCGGGACTGACCCCTGTCCTGTTCCATTTCATGTCTCCTGGCTCCGTAGATGGTGGGATGAGAGATGAAGAGGGGGATTCTTTGCCTACTGGGGTGGGTGTCAGACAGGGTTTCCTCTGCATGCAGGACTCCTGGCCTTATGTTACCTCTGCTGGTGTTAGGGACATCCCCCCAAACAGCAGCCTCGGTGCATGTCCCTGTCCTGCCCGCCCTGCTGCCTGCAGAGCCCGAGTCTGTGGATAGCTGTGTGGAGGGAGTGGCCAGTGGAAGGGACAATGGGGGGAATGACAGACTCTGGACATACTTGATTCAAAAGAAATCAGCTGCAGAGCTGACTGATGGTGGCCACCTGGCTTTTTTGGCTTCTTGTTTGTTTTTCTGGTTAAAAAAAAAATTAGCAGCGGGAAATTATATAGAACCAGATTTGTTGTTGTTGTTCAGAAGATGGAGCAGGTATTTCTCAATCCATTTGCACAGTTTATACCATGGCAGAAATTTCACCTTGAAATTGACCTCTGCCTTTTCCTCTTCATAGTTGACTATCTTTATGGGTTTTTAAAATGAGAATCGGGATGAAACCATTTTAAATATAGCCAGTCTACCTTTGTTATTCTGACCCTGAGGTTCAAGTAGGGGTTTTCTGTATTGTAAATATCTAAGATTTTTCTGTATATTATGATGTTTTCATGTCTTAAAACACCTTTCCGGCTGGGGTGTGACTGTCCCTCCTGGGGCTGTCCAATTCTTAAAGATGACCAAGGGCCTGGCCAGGAGCACATCCTCTTCTATCTCCCCACATACCCCTGGAGACAATACTCCTCTGCCTTAGTTGTCCCAGGGCCAGATGCGGGGCAACTGGAGCCCACGCGCTGGTAGTCCCATGCCTGCCAAAGTTACTCAAACTAGCCAGCCCTGAACTGCTCCCCTGCCCTTCCTTGCCTCTTCTGAGGAAACCCCAGTAAAACGGAAACCTCTTGTCTTCTGCCTCTGCCCACTGTGGCCCTGTGGCCTTGCTGTGGCTCCTGCCTCCAGAACCTGTTACTATGTTAACCTTTATTTCCCTGAGCCTCTCATCTGTCTCCTTCTGTGGCCTCCCCTGAATGATCATTTCAGAAAAGGATACGAAACATCTTTAAAAGAAAATAAAATTGGCAGTTTTCTACTCCTAAAATGTAGAGCGATTATAATTATACAATGAGTAATATAGAGCAATTATTTGAGATATAAAACGTGGGCTTTTATTAACAAATTAGAGAGTCAAAGTGTCTTTGTAGCTTGATAAATTATGATTTGTTGTGTGCTGATGTCTGCTTGAAATGAGATGTATGAAGTCTCTGTACAGAGTCCCAAAATAAACTTTGCTTCCTTTAATTACATGTTGTTCAGTGAATTCATTATGCTATATTAGACGGCAGTTTTCTAATTCCTTTTCCTACAGGTATAATAATAGTCCTTGTTTTCCTGGAAATATAGTTAAGCAAACGTACATGTTAATCATCACGTGAATCACAAGCTGAGTCCATTATTCAGTGTCACCCTATGTTGTTTTGCTATTGCTGCGTGTCAACCTCAGGAAGCTTAGCAGCTCAAACAGCACATGTTTGCCATCTCACAGTGTCCGCAGGTTGGGGGGCTGGGCGTGGCTCAGCTGAGTCCTCTGCTCTGGCTCCTACCAGGCTACAGCTGACTGGGCTGCGTTCTCATCTGGGTCCTCGAGTGGGGAGGAACCTGCTGCCAAGCTCTCTCCTGTTGTTGGCAGAACGGCTGTTGGGACCATAGGGTTTCTGTTTTCTTGCTGGCTGCCAGCCAGGGCTGCTCTCAGAGGCCTTCTACAACAGGGCTACCTGCCTCTTCCATGCCGGCAGGAGAATCTTTCTCTCCAGAGTGCTAGGCGAGTCGTTTTATCTTTCTTTGAGACTTCTGCCATGAGCCCTGGCCAGGTAGTGGTGCTCTGCATGCAGACGAGAGGTGGTACATTTTGGGGAGTGACATGTTGGGACAAAGGGGAGTTCTGTTTTAAACAGGTTGCATTTAAATGACTGTGCAACATGCAAATAGAAATATCAGCTGCAGATACTCGAATCCAGAGCTCAGGAAGAGTGGCCCAGTCTAGAGGTGTCAATCTGGTGTGTTTGGCCTAAAGATGGCATTTAAATCCACGAAAACATTTAACATCACCTGGGAAGAGAGAAAAAAGAGGAGATGGAAAAGAAAGAAAGGGCCAAGAAGAAGAAAATTTTCAAAGGGAGAAAAAGAGCCTGAACCAAACCTTGGGAATCCAGTATTCAGAGGCTGGAATGGGTGAAAGGAGACGCAGAATAACAGGAGAGTCTTAAATAATGCCACCTAATCGAGCAAGTAACACGCCATGTCTCATCAGCTCTGCCGTATTCTATTGGTAAGAAGCGAGTCTGGTCCGGCTGGCGCCTGAGGGCTGGCGGGTCACCCAGGGCATGGATGTGGTCCGGGGCGGGAATCCTGGCACCTCCGTAGAGCTCTGTCTGCTACTGCCCACATCTTAGCGATTACAGCCTAGTGCTTTCAGAATACCCATGGGATTACAGACTTGTTCCCACGGATGGGGAAGAGCAGCGTTTTTATCCCAAGTTAGATTTAGAGGATTTGAGGACCATCACTGCTTGCTTGCTTAATTATTCATGTATCTTTGGAGTAATGGAATCTGCTAGATTTTCTTTACCTCCCCGGACACCCATCCCCCATCCACCTGAGTGCTGGCAGATACAGGCAGCGTGAGAGCCTGGCCCCCTTCCCTCCTGGGGGGTTAGTTCTGTGGCACGTTTTATGTTCCAGAGACAGCCCCTGCCCCCACGCCTCACCCCGTGGATGGAGCCAAGGCTAGACTTTGCCTGAGGCCACGTTCTTCCTCTGCTCCTTCCTTCCCTATGGTGCCTCCATCCTCCCTCACAGGCGTCTCCTGAAGACCCCCTCTCTGTGTGTCACATCTACCCGAACCCCTGACCCAGGCTTCTGCTCTGGGGGCTCCGGCCTGAGCCATCCGCCTTGCTTCTCCAGAGCTGCCAGGCACTCGAACGCCGACGCCACCTGCCTGGGCTTTGGTTCCAGCAAGGCCCGCGTTTGTCTTCTGCCTCTGTCACTTACTAGCCGTGTATTCTTATCACGGACTCTCCCCGAGTCTCAGTTTCCCTACCAGCAAAATGGACACAATAAGGTAAGAGGATTAAAGAGAGGGTGTGTGTGTGTAAAATGCACATCACATAATAAACACTGGGGACATTTTAGCTATTTTTATTATTTCCAAAAGAAAAGATGAGTGTATAGATACACATTTCAAGGAAACGTGTGTATTAAAATTGTAAGCTACACACACACACACACACGCACACACACACACGCACACGCACACGCACACGCACACGTACACGCCTTCTTTCACATCCGAAATCATCACGCAGGCTCTCCAGGCAGTGGCTTTGGTTTGGTGTTGGATGCCACGGTAGCAGGCTCCCTTTGACCATTCTGACCATTTCCGGGCACTGACCGTGGGCCGATGCCCCTGTGACGAGGCTGCTGCACTCACTAGGCGGCTAAAGCCAGAGGTCCAAGCCCAGCCTCCTTCTTGGGGCCCCGAGCCGGGTCTTTGAATTCTTCAGCAACTTTGTCTCATTTGGTTGTGAAGCGAATCAGTCTGGGCGTTCTGGGCCCTTCTGGTTGAGCAGCTCACTCGTGGCCCTGCGCGAGGAATCAGAGCTCAGGCCACGCCACCGCCTTCATTAGCAGGTGCCTTCATCAGCAGGGAGAGCGGGGGGCAGGCTCGCAGGGGAGAAGGAATGTAAATACTTGCCTAGCGGATTTTGTTTTATCCCTGTTCCATTATGAATGACCTTATAATCTATGCTAAAGATTTTGAATATTACTCTAGGCAGTGGGGAGTCATTAAAATGTTTTAAGCAGAGAAATGACATATCAGATTTGCATTTTAGAATGCTCCAGTGTGGAGAACGGGTTGTGGGTAGAGAGGGGAGGCAGAGAGCAATTCGGGGCCGTCGCCGTTTTCTGAAAGGCAAGGGGCCCGGAAGCAGTGCAGGGATTGTAGGGATGGGTGGAGAGGCTTGGAGAAGATTCCGGATCGCTGGGGAGCAGAACCAATGGGACTTGGCAAGAGATTGCATGTAAGGGGAAGGAATAGGTCTAGAATGGGGACAGGGCTGGAATGTATTTGGCAACTGGACGGATGGTAAGCGGCTCGCTGGGACAAGGAGCGCAGCGGTGAGAAGAGGAGGGTCGGCTGTGTCGAGCTGAGATGCCGGCGCAGGATGCCCCAGGATAGCCGAGACGCCTGCAGGACGTCCGGGGGAGATGTCTGCTGGGCAGCGCACCATGAGCAGGGAGGAGGGATGGGTTCAGTGCAGCAGTGAGGAGACAGAGGACGGGGTGTCAGAGAGTGGCCATGGCCACGGCCCGCTGGAGACTACCGGGGAGCACCACCCCGGGGTGTCACGGACTTCTGTTAGGGCAAGGATGGAAAAGCAACTGGTGGTCAAAATAGTTCATGATATGGGATCCTTTCTTAACCTTTTCCTGCAGAGGATATAGAAATAGTTTGGGGGTAGAAGCGGGGAGGAAAGTTGGGTGGGAAGAGAGGAAGAACAGAGGACATTGCAGTGAAGATGTGGTGGAGTACAGTGTCAGAGGGGCTTCCAGCTCAAGTGGGACCAAGAAGAACTGGGGGTGGGGGGGAAGCATGGAGCTTTTGATAACTAAGAATTCTGAAGGACCTCGCCCTGAGGAGCAAGGGCCCCCGAGTAAGTGAGCTGCTCAGTAACGCATTTCTGGTTTTTTTTTTTTAATTTCTATTTTTCACCCCCTTGCCCACTAGACACAAAGCTGTATGCCCTGTCTGCCCCATGTGTTGCAGGCCCAATCACACAGTGCAGTCTTGACCCCTGGTGGCTCGGGATGTGACAGCGGCCATTGGGCCTTTGAAGGGGTAATTTAGTTAAATGAAGTCAGTAGACTGGACCCTACTTCAATATGACTGGTGTCCTCATAGGAAGAGGAGACAAGGACCCAGACACACGCAGACGGGGACCACACGGAGATGCAGGGAGAAGACGGCCACCTGCAAGCCAAGGAGAGAGGCCTCGGGAGAAACCACCCCCGGCCACACCCTGATCTCAGATTTTCAGCCCCCAGAGTTGTAAGAAAATAAATTTCTGTTGTTTAGGTGTTTTGTTATAGCAGCCCTCGCACATAACACACGCAGACCCTGGACGAGGAGCAGGGCAGTGTACGATACTGCCAGCGGGAGTGCCGGTCGTGCTGGCAGGGGGAGGGCGTGGGCGCACGGGCAGAAGTGGAGTCGGCAGCCACGGGAACCCAGGAGGAGAGCCTGGGTGTGGCCCCTGCTCACAGTGAGCCTTGGGGGCACGGACTCCTGCCCACGGGGCTGAGCCGGGGCGAATGAGAAGAAGATGGGCCGAAGACCCTGACACGCAGGGCAAACTCTGTATGAGGGCAACTTAGAATGGCGGCTCTGGGCGCCGCCAGCTCCAGCCACCTGCTGACCAGCCTGTGACTTGGGACAAGCTATGCAACTTCTCTGTCCCCAATTTCTACAACTATAAATGGGGGACATAATGATAAAATGCCACCCTTCTGGGATTACCTTGGGGATTAAGTGAGAGGGTAGCATATGAGTACTTAGAACCAAGTAACCACGTAGGCCAGCACAGTCACTCATGCATGGTACTACACGGTGTCGCTAAGCTCTCATGAGCCATTGTGTCACCTGCTTTGGGGAGTACAAAGGCGTGTGACCATCAAGCAACGCCTTGAGAACATGAGGGCTTCTACCTGTTCCTGGATGCTTAATAAGCTGCATTATACCTTACTCAATTAGATTTTTACAATAGCTTTAAAATATAATTCATATACCATTTAGAAGTCTACAGATCAGAGACTTTGAGTAAATTTGTGCAGTTGCGTACCTGTCATCACAGTCCAGGTTCAGAACACCTCCATCACCCCCAAACTGCAGGCGATCCTTACTTCCACCCCCACCCAGGCAACCACTGATCTCCTTTTCCCCCCCATAGCTCTGCTTTTTCTAGAAATTTCACAGAAATGAAACCATACACTATGCAGTCTATTGTGTCTGGCTTCTATCCCTTGGCACAATGCTTCTGGGCCTTATCCCTGTTGTTGCGTGCATGAGTGTTTTGTTCCTTTTCATTGAGTAATTCTCCACCGTGGGATGTAACCCATTTTGTTGGTCCATTTGTCAGTTATGACATGCGGGTTGTTTCCACTTTTCAGCTACTATAAATAATGCTGCCATATTATTGGGTGAATATTTTCACTTCTCTTGGATAGATACACGCAAGGGGAATTGCTGAGTCATGCGATGAGTGTATGTTTCATTTTTTAAGAAATTGCCAAACTTTTTACAGAAGTGGCAGTGTCCATCGAACCAGATTTTAATTCCTTTTTCAGACACGCAGTACGCTGTGCTTCTTATTTGACAACTGGCTCCCCGACGGCTGTCCGCTGGCCTCCCGCCTCCTCGAGGCACCCGGGACCATGCGGTAGGTTGGCGGGAGCTCACAAGATTAACACACTCCCTGGAAACACGTAGCCTGTTTCCTGGGCTGAGCACGTGTGGTCCTGTCAGAGAGCTCCTTGCTCTACAACAGCGGGCGTCTGCAGTAATTGACGTAGTGCCGGACGCTCTCTCTGAAGGGCGGCGGAGTTACAAGTTCTCCAAATCCAGTTGCTCCCTCACCTGCTTGGGCAGGGGCCACACGACAGGAGTGTGGGGGCTGCTTTGCAGTTCTGCCCGTTGTTAAAGCAAAACAGTGTCACGCGTGGAAGCAGGACCGTTGGGACAGGACCAGGGGCCACCGCAATGGGATTTTGCAGCGGGGAGAGGGATGGGACTCAACTCTGAACACAGCTCCGGCACGTGGGAATTTATAGCCAAGGGGCAGGGTGGGGTCAGCGGATGGCAAACTCTTATACTAGGAGGAAACATAGGAGTTTTCCCAAATCCTAGCAGGATTCCAACTGAGGACAGGCCAGGTGAGCAGACACCGCTTGCGGGGTGGGGTGGGGGAGGAGGGGCCGGAGCAAAGGTGATCAGTTATCAAAGGTGGGGGCTTCTTGCCACACTGACTTAGCAGGGCTCCTTGCTACAGAGGGATTTTACAGGAAAGTGCTCTGACGGGCCTGGGAGGAGGTTTGGAGGTCTGACCTAAAATGTGGTCAGGAAGAGATTCTTCGCCACTATCAGCTTGAAAATGGTGAGATCCGAAACACAGAGCACACGGCCCACCTGGGGGGAACTGCAGACTCAAAAGGCAAAAGGGAGTCTCTCCTGGAAGCCCCAGGAATCCAGAGCCAGGGTACCAGGGGAAGCTGTTCAGAAGGACACCGGCCATCTCCAACGGCTGCACGAGGAAGGGCCTCTGCTCTCGCTGCCTGTAGACCAGCTGGGCAGCGCCGTCCTCCCGGGCTACCTGCAGCCAGATCCCTGCCCCCTGGCCATGAGCCTGGACCCCTTGGTGGCCCATGCCTTTTCTAGACCAGGGCCCAGCCTCTTGGGGTTTGCTCACGTGGGGCTTGAGACACGCAGTGAAGGAGAAAGCGAGCCTGGAGGAACGGCCTCAAAGCCCATCTGCTCCCATGGGGAGCGTGACGGGGAAACTGAGTCTCCAGCCCTCAGCGTGTGGCTTCCTTGCCCCCCTCCCCCACCCCATGCCTCTGAGCTCCCGGCTTCTCAGCTGAAAATGAAGATGGGCGTTGGCCCTCCCTACCGCAGTTGGTGTGACGCTCACCTGCCAGGGCAGGCTTGTGGAGCCCGTCTGTAAACTGGGAAGGGTGAGAGCCCGTGCCCGAAGTGGGCACGGAGCCGCCATTTCTCAGGCTCCCGGCGACAAGGACTCCCTGGACAGATGCGCAGATAACCAGCCTCTGGCCTGGAAGTCATCGAGCAGCGGGTGTGGCCTGAGGCCGGGGAATCCGTGTCGTAACAAGTTCCCTGGGATGATTCTTCTCTTCGGCGGCTGCGGAAACACCGGCGGCCTAGTCCAGCGCTTCTCAGGCTTGGCTGCCACTGCATGACCTGGGGAACTGACGGACAGAAAGACTCCGTTTCTGGTGTCTGACCACTGACAGCTCCCCAGCCCCTCTGCGCCCCTCCCCAGGCCCCTTCTTTGGAGCCTGTGGGCAGTTCAAATCCCTGCCTGTGGGCAGCAGCCCGCCACCCGGCTGGCTCACTCACTCTTAACCACAATAAAAACCAAAGTCACGGCCACCACCGCCACTGACTTCACTCAAGTCCCATAGACTGGGTTGAGACCACCCTGATCTCCCCAGAAAGCCCCATGATTTATTAACCTTTTTCACACCCTAACAATGGAAGGCACCAACCTCAGCATCCTAACCAATTTTGCATGGAGGTTGACTCTGCCTTCTGGGAGGCAACATGGCTGTGGGGTTTAAAAGCTCCTAGGTGACCCTAGGTGACTGCCCTGTGCAGAGGGGACAAGGGACATGGGTCTGTTCCCTCCTCACTTCCTACCACGTTGCCTGCGGGTTTCTTTTAGCTGGCCTTGCCTCGGCCCAGGGAGAGCGGAGTCTGTGTGCTGTTTGTTACCTTTCTGTTCCCAGATCTTAGCACAGTGAATGTCTAAACACAGGAGGTGCTTAATAAACAAGGGGGTGGGGGAAGGGAGTGGGGGATGGAAAATAAAACAGACTTTGGGAGCCGTGATTTCATACCAGCCATATATATACACTGAGAGTCAGGACTACCCATCTCTGCGCTTTCTCCTTCCTGCTGCTATTCATTTCGGGAAACTTTGGGGCAAAATGGCAAGTTAAAGATGTAAGAAATGCCACCCCCCCTGAGGAGTAGCAGGGTCCTCACACTCAGAGTTGTCCACAAATGAAGTTGGCCTTCACCCGAGGACCACAGTGTCCCTCCGCCCCTCCACGTAGCAGGTTTTCAGAGTCCCGTATTGGAGAACTTTAAGCAGAAACTGGATAGGGGACTCTGTAGAAGGGGTTCTTAAAATGGGTGGCCCGAGAGTAAAGGACGGCAGTGGAATCTTCCAGTCCTGAGTTCGTTCATCCACGGCCACCGGCTGCTTGCGCCGGGAGAGGGTCAGTTACTCCTGTCGGGCACTAGATGGCGACCAGGCACCGGTGAGGCCCGCCACCGCCTGGGCCCTGGGCTGGGCTCGTCCACCCCACCATGACCCTCGGAGATGGACGCTGTCGTTCTGATTGCCTACAGGACCAGTGAGGCTGGCGGGGCTGAGGCCTTCGCCCGAGGGTCACACCCTCCCTCGGCCCCTCCACACAGCAGGTTTTAAGTCCATGATCCATGATCCCAGGCGATGTCCAGCTCTTCCCTCTGGCCCACGGCTGAGGCTGTGCCGCACTGCCAGGAAGCAAGGCCGGGGACAGGGGCAGCAGGACTGCTGTGTGCAGCCAGGGCCAGCCAGGGACAAAGGAGTGATCTCTGTGGCTGCTGGGACCTGTCCCACTGGCCTTGGGGAGGAAGGGCTCTTGAAGCCCGGGAAGGGGCTGTGCTCCCAGCCTGCTGCCCAGGGCTGCCTTGCAGCCGTCCAGATGGTTTTAAGGATGCTTTCATAATAACAGCACCTACTGGCCGGGTGCAGTGGCTAACACCTGTAATCAGAGCACTTTCAGGGGCCAAGGCAGGAGGATCACTTGAGGCCAGGAGTTACAGACCAGCCTGGGCAACATAGTGAGGCCCCGTCTCTACAAAAAAAATAGAAAAATTAGCTGAGGGCATGTTGCATGCCTGTAGTCCCAGATACTTGGGAGGCTGAGACAGAAGGATTGCTTGAGTCCGGGAGTATGAGGTTGCTGTGAGCTGTGATATTGCCACTGCACTCTAGTGAGACCCTGTCTCAAATAATAATAATAACGATAATACCTATTAAGCTTTTGTCACTGGCCAAGCACCGTTTTCAGACTTTCCATGTAGCAACATATTTAATCCTCATACGAACACTATGGGCTTAGGTACTCCCATCATTGTCATTTTACAAATGAGGAAACTGAGGCACAGAGAGAAACTAATTAGGAAACTAATCCAAAGTCATTCAGCAAGTAGGTGACAGACTTGGGACTCAGACCCAGGGCCCCTGGCTTGAGGTCATTACTCTCTATTGTTTTGTGCTGCTTTTGACATGACCAATGTGGACAGATACATTCAACTCAATGCATGTATGGGCCAGAGGGCTCTTTCCATGGCCCTGAAGTTGTAGCATCGGAAGGGGCTCCCTGGGGGAGTGGGGAGAGAAGGCTGTAGCCGGCTGTTTACACACTGGCCTGGCAGGACACACCTGTGCCTTCTCCGGGCTGTGCTTGTAGGAGGCTGTCAACGCCCTGTGATAGAAGATTCCAGGGTGAGTCTCCGCACAGTTAGGAGAGCGCTGGCGGCAGCCGTTTCTCAGCAGCTGTAAGATCAGGACGATCTTTCTTTTGCAGGGAACGAAGGGCAGAAAATGAAGTTATCGTATTGAAGCCTCATTGATTGCGAAGGCTCTACCTCTGGCAACATTTTTGAGGCCAGGATAAAACTTGTTGCCATTGAAAATGATGCATGTTTGATTTAAGTAGTAGAAATATCTGGTAGTTCAAATGATGCATGCAGTTTTATGAACATGAGTCTCTGCTTTTGAAAGTTGCAGGTGATTCCCAGCAGTCAAATTACTAAACCCTCCTTGAGTGAAATAATTTTGCACTGCAAAATGATTTAGATGAAGTTTATTACAGTTTTAACTCCAATAAAGTTCAACATTTTTATTTATTATTTTACTTTTTTTAAATTTTATCGTATTATGAGGGTACGAGTGTTAAGGTTATGTATATTGCCCATTCCCCCCTCCCCCATCGAGTCAGAGCTTCAAGCATGCCCATCCCCCAAACTTTGCACATCTTTCTGGTAGTGTTTGTATAAACCCATCTCCTCCTCTCCCCTCCCAAGTTCGTCAACTTAGAAAAAACAACTTGTTGGCTCTTCAGACCTTCTTGGAAAGAAGCAACTGACTCTCTCCTGGAAAGTTTCTGTGACAATCAACAAAAGCTGTCGAAATGCCACACTTTTGTTCTCTGAGAAATTAGAACTGCCTTGGCCCCTAGTGCCTGCAGGTTACACTGGCAACTGGTGACTCATTTCATTGAAGTGAGTTCCTGCAATGAAAAGTTCTTGACACTAGTTGGGTCTTGGTGGGAATACTGAACAGGATCTAAAAAGAATCCCACAGCTCAGGACAATTAGGTCAAACTAGTTTAAAGCCCTTTAATTCTGGTAAAACTTCCCAAGGGGCATGAGCTGAATGTGAGCCTCCACCACGCCCCGGGGCCAGCTCAATGGCGAAGACACAGCACCCAGAGACACTTGGCCACCGACTAGGAATTCTGGGTCCAGTCTGGCTCCCTGTCCCAAAGGCCCCTGGTTGGCATGACGGGATCCTGTCCCCATCTGTCTGGTCCTCTCTAGAAACGGCAGGTGTGAGGTAGTGCAGGGACACCCTCCTGTGCCTGGCCTCCCCCAGGAGAGTTTGGGCTGCAACTGGAATTTGAATTCATGTCTCTTTTCATGTTAGTGTTATTCAGATTTAAAATATCTTCTCTTTCAAGTTAAGTTTTTTTTTTTTTTTTTTTTTTTTTTTGAGACAGAGTCTCACTTTGTTGCCTAGGCTAGAGTGAGTGCCGTGGCGTCAGCCTAGCTCACAGCAACCTCAGACTCCTGGGCTCAAGCGATCCTTCTGTCTCAGCCTCCCAAGTAGCTGGGACTACAGGCATGCGCCACCATGCCCGGCTAATTTTTTCTATATATATTAGTTGGCCAATTAGTTTCTTTCTATTTATAGTAGAGACGGGGTCTCGCTCTTGCTCAGGCTGGTTTTGAACTCCCGACCTCGAGCAATCCTCCCGCCTCGGCCTCCCAGAGAGCTAGGATTACAGGCGTGAGCCACCGCGCCCGGCCTCAAGTTAAGTTTTTGAAGCATCAAATTTGAAACTACTCGCAAGATGATGTGAGACTACGGTAATTAAAAAGGCTTGAGACTGCCGGGCGCGGTGGCTCCCGGCAGTCTCTCCCCTTCATAATAACATCTAGTTTCTGATTACATACTAATTTACGAGCTTATCTGATCTGTGCTTCCCTCCACCCCCAAATACGCTAAGCTCCGTTTCCGTTTTTGACAATCAGTGTGGTCAGGAAGCGCCTCCAAACATCAAGCATATGACTTACTAAAAAAAAAAGAATAAAAATAAATAAGACATGCAATTAAAGAAGAGGAAAAAATTATCCACACAAGTAAGGCCCTGTCACGTGGTCGGTTGATTAATGAATTGCGGGATGGCAGCGACACGCAATGGCCTAGGCTGCAGTCATTAAAATTCATGGTGTAGAAATATCAGTTGACCTGGAGAGTTGTTTATAAGACACCTTGTGAAATAAGCAGTTTTAAAAGCAGTCGATGATTCTGTGAAAAATACACAAATGTGCATAAGAAAAAAATATCCTAGAAGAGTAAAAACGCTAGACTGTCAGGAGTGATTTCATTCGCAGGGGAGCAGGCGTGGCACGAACTTCCCACTGAGTCTCACTCATCCCCTCCCCTCCTGAGCTACAGCCGGGCCACATTTGCCAGCCTCTCTTGCAGGCAGGGATGGCCACGGTGGCATCTGGTCCATGCGACCTGGGCGGAGGGGATGTGGATCACACCCAGGCCCGGCCTGCTGATGTTTCTTTGTCCTGACATCCTTGTTCTTTTGCCATCTTCCACCTACAGGTCAATTACCAGGATGACCTTGACTTTGGAAGCCACGTGGTGAAGGCAGCAGAGCCGTTCGACCCTGGATCCCTGAGGAACTGCCCGACGCCAGACTCTGGGTGGTACGGTGTACCTGCCTACACCCACGCTGGACTGGACCCGAGCAGAGTCCAGGAGGCGGGGGTGAGGGTAGGGTGGACCTCGGCATGGATTCCAGTGGAGGGGCAGGGATCTCAGGGCTTGCTGGCAAGGTGTTTTCAGGACTTAACCTTTGGGCCCCTCCGCAGTGCAGCTCTGTGACGGAGGCCTCGCTCCCCCAGGTACAGGGTCTGACGGCAGCTGGGCGCCGTCCGCCTTTTCCAGCAGGGAAGAAGCGTCCCTCCCACAACCTCAGTTGGATTCCAGGCATGTCCAAATTCTAAAATAGTCTCATTTTGCTATGATTCAGTCTTGTCTGCTTTTAAAGTCTCATTCTCGTATTTGGCTGAAAACTCTCTGGGCAGGCTGCTCTTGTGGCTTCGTGGCCTGGAATGGAGGGTATTGGTCTGGACTCTTTTCTCCTGGCCTGCACCGGGCATTAAAAAAGGAAGGGGGAAATCTGTCCCCATCTCTCTCCCTGCATGGTGACTGGCTGTCCCCTCCTGGTTGGGCAGAGCCACTGCTCCCTTCCATGCCAACCCCTATCTGCAGAGGCAAAGTGCGTCCCTGTGGCTGGGGCTGACTTTCTGTCCACATGGAGCAGCTCTGTGCGCCCTTTCTGCTGCAAGCAGCACGCTCTTGCTCCTACGTGGGCACAGTGCACAGGCGTGGGAGGTCTGGCTGACGCCGTACACTCTACCCACGGGTCCCGCTGGATCTGCCCACCCGGGGAACTCTCTCCCTGAGTTGGTGGTGTGCAGGAGCCAGCGTGGACCGGCTCACCATAGTAGCCAGTTATTAAATTTTCAGAAATTTGTGAGCAGATCGATGTTCCCTTGGTAGCTTGAAATATGCTGCGGTGGGAGTTATTTACACCACAGGAGTTGGCAAAAGCCATACGCCAGGACTATTGTTTTTCTACCCAGAGAACTGGTTATTAAAAGTTTATCAGCACGCTACTGACTTTCTCTGTGGGGTTAGTGGCTTAGCTACTTTCAAACAAGAGACAACCACTGCCGTTGAAGAAAGAGGTCCCTACTTGCTGTCTGAAACCAAAAGCTGAGTACGTTGCCCTCTAGCAAGGGAGGCTATGCTCGTTGGACACATGAGTCTCTGGAAAAGCAAACTGCGGATGGTATGTGGGGCTCTGAGAAGTGTGGCCGTGAGGACCGGAGGACTGTCGGAAGCAGGATTCGTTGTCCTTTAGCCATGGAATTGTGGTTCTTGGGCCTCAGCTGTCACCCATCGTCTGGTTTCAGAAGTGTAGTCGCTGGTGAGGAGATGCTGCTGATGGATTTGGGCTTAAAACTGATTATGACGGTTACTTGTGACTACTGCCAAAGAGCCATCAGTCTTATCCTATCTCGCATTTGGAGTATACGGAGTGTTTCTGTCCGCCATTCTCTGACTTGGTGACGGTGTCCTGGATCTTACAGGAAAGGGGGTTTGATGGGAGGTCCCATGGATAGAGAGGAGAAATGTATGGTCTTTGGCTCTTTAAACTTAGGGTTTTCTCCACAAAAAAAGCAACCAACCTTCACTCTGCCAGCACCTCTTTCAATGTCGAAAGCCTCTACCCAGTTTGGCTTCTCCGAGAGGGAGGGTCGTGCTGGAAACCAGCCCTTCTCTGATGGTGGCACTGGAGGGTGTGGCAGTTCACGGGAGCACCCCGCATTCAGGCCAGGTGCCCCGTCCTTGAGTAACATCTGCAGAGCAGGAAAGGAGTCACCAGTGTCTCACAGCGTCCTGTTCCCTTCACAGACTGGTCCGCCCCACGGCTCTCCTTTCCTGACTCTAATTCACAGAACGTGCTTCTGTGTCCTCCTTCAGCGTCTCACCAGCAACTCGGGGGCAACATGGATCATTTGATTAAATCAAGGATGTAGAGCTCACTTAAGACTAAAGGCATTTCCTTGGAAGCTCTGGATAGTTCATTTCAAAGGACCAGAAGTAAGTACAGCTATGGTCCAGTTATGTAGCTTCAACCATCCCATAAAACTGTGGTCTCCACCCCCAGGCTGCAGACTGGTACTGGGCAGTGGCCTACTGGGAACCTGGCCGCACAGAAGGAGGAGAGCAGTGGACGAGCGAGCGAAGCTTCATCCGTCTTTACAGCCGCTCCCATCACTCATGTCACAGCCTGAGCTCTGCCGCCCCCCATCGCCCCCAAGGCCGGGTCCGAGGAAAAATTGTCTTCCATGAAACCCGTCCCTGGTGGCGAAAAGGTTGGGGCCCACTGAATAAAAGATCACATACAGCCAGTATTTAGCTACAGGGCAGCAAAAACAGCAATACTGCAATCAATTATGTAGGCAATAGAGAGTTGCTTAAGTGATATTTGTGGTATTTTGCCATGACAACTATTCTTGTTTTGGATATCATTAAAAGTCTATCAAACTGCAACAGTGTACTTCTGGCTTAAAATTTGCATTGGGCTAACATCCCCTGACACGGCCCCTCCCAGCTAACTACTAAAACCCCTGCTGCAGATGAAGGAACTCTGAGTACAGCGACGTGGACGTGGGCCGGCTGGACACAGAGCCCCCGGGCAGGAAGACGGCACACCGGGAGAGACGGCTGGGACTGCACACCAGGGGTAGATGAGACGCCATTTCTCATGCAGTGAATTAGTTTCTTATTGCTGCTGTAGCAAACTACTACCAATTTAGCAACTTCAAACAACGCAATTTATCTTATAGCTCTGGAGGGCAGAAGTCTAAGAAAGGGTGGCCGTGCTGTGCTCCTTCAGGAAGCCCCAGAGGAGGACCTGCGTCCTCGCCTTTCCAGCTTCTAGGAGCCACTTGCAGTCCTCGGCTGAGGGGGCCTCCCTCTGTCCCCAGAGCCAGGACAGAGCATCTTCAGATTGTCTCCCACACGCACGAGCTCTCTCTCCTCTGCCTCTGCTCCTCACCTCTCCTCCTCCAACTCAGACCCTCCTGCCTCTCGTAAGGACCCTGCTGATTCCACGGAGCCCGCCTCGATAATCCAGCTCACTTCCCCATCTCAAGGTCCTCCACTTCATCACACCTGCAAAGCCCCTGTTCTGCCCTGGAAGGCAGCATATCCCTGGGTTTGCGAGATTAGGACGTGGGCATCGTGGAGGAGCTGTTCGTCATCCCACTACACACAGGCTCACGTCCTAGGCTCTGGGAAACCGGGAATGGGGAACTGTCAACCCACATGACAAGCAGGGGTAGGCAGGTAGGCCAGGCAGGTATATTGGGGTCCCCATAGCCTGCACGAGACCCCAGGTTCTCACGGCAGGGAAGAGGGCGCTTTAGAGACTTGGCTTGTCGGGCAGTGACAATCACCTTCCTCACTCCTGCCTGATCTGCAGGACGGCGGTGTGAGCCACTGGAGAAGCGCATCTCGGATGTGAGACGGGGCACATAGAGACACTGTTAGGACTGAATTGTGTCCCCCCCAAACTCACATGTTGAAGCCCTAACTCCCCATTGGGATTGTGTTTGAAGTAAGGAAGTAATTAAGGGTACATGAGGTCATAGGGTGGGCCCCTGATCCCATGGGATTAGCATCCTCACGGTACAGGACGCCTCAGAGCTCCCTGTCTTGTTCCTCCTGCACGTGCACGAAGAAGAGGTCCGTGAGCAGCTGTGGGAAGGAGGGCAGCTGTGTGCAAGCTGAGCGGGAGCCCTGGCCACACTCCACCCTGCTGACACCTGGATCTCGGACATCCAGTCTCCACAGCCGTGAGAAAATAGACTCTCACGTAAGCCGCCTAGTTGTTGCGGAAGCCCGAGCAGACTGAGACAAACGCCTTCTGGTCTGTTTAGCGAAGTCGGAGCTTCACGGCGCCACTCAGCCCGTGCAATGCTGCCGCCATGTTCCGGGATCTAGGCGAGTGACAATGACAATCTTGTTTCTGTTCCTAGCCTCTCTTCAGGTATGCTTTTAGACCACCTCCAGGAAAATACCAAAAAATGCCCTTTTGCCGTGACCCAGGCAGTCAGGGTACGTGTGTGATGCCAGACCAGGTCTCAGGCACCTGGTCACAGGCCACTCTCACACCGCAAAAACGTTCAAAGATCGCAAGGGTTTTGCAACGCCTGCAGGTCTTTACTCTCCCTTCCCCACCACCCCAGCCTGGCCAACTGGTTTTCTCGAAAAGGACGAGGGGCTTCCTGGTCGGTTGGCATCGCCATTCTCCTTCTAAGGCTAAAGAGACTTTTTACCTAGTTCTGGATGAGTCTGACGAAACATTATCAAACAGGCATTTCAGCTAAACGTGTACCAGGTGAGCTGTACACAAGGACGCACAGGAGGAATAAAACTCAGAACAGCCGTCATCCACCTGCCAGAGCCTTCGTCTTCACCTTCAAGGCCCATCCTCCTAGGCCTCGAAGTAAGCTCTGTGTTCTAGTCTCCTGCACCACTTCAACCTATTCTCCACCCTGTCCCAGAACATTCTTTCTCAAATGTAAATTGTGTTTTCCTCCTCTTTAAGATCCTTTAATGGATCTAGTTTGCCCTCAGGATAAAGTTCCAGCCCCTTTTCTAGGTGGCATTAGAAGCCCCCTAAGCCCACTCCCTCCTACCTTTGGGTCCTATTTTCCCTCTCACAGCCCTGACTCAGCCCCGGCCCACCTGCCTGCTGGAGCCCAGCAGGCTGTTCCATGCCTCTGTGCCCCTGGAGATGTCCTCCCCGGCCTGACACTGGCATGCCCCTCTGTCCTGGGTGGACCCATATTCCACCGAAGAATTCTCTGACCTTGGGCCCAACCCTCTCCAGGCCTTGCCAGACTGGAGCCATTGTCGTGGTAAAAATGACAGCTCAAATGGATCCTCAATCTAATTAATAAACCCTCTGCCTCAGCAAAATTGCCCATAAAATGTATGCAATTGTTCCATGCTAAATAAAGCACTATCTGCGACCTCTTGCTAATCATTCCCACCTCTGATATTTGATTTTGACTTCAGATGCATAAATGAGTTTAATAAAAGGCTTGAATGATGACCCACTGCTGGGGCACAGACACCTGGAGGTGACATGGTTCTGGCTGTGAAGAGTTGTTATCTGAGGCCCGTGTTGCTGATTAAGTTGGTATTTATCAAAGCGTTTCTGGATGGCCTCACCCCTCAAAGAGTCTCTGGGAACGCTGGGTTCTAAAACGGCGAATCTCGTCCGTTTCTAGGGTCTAGCCTTAGGCCATGATGAAGTGTGAGCTAGTGTCCAAAGAGCTCAGTGAGGAACACAAGGACGGCCAGCTAGTTCCATCCTAACACTGTGGAGCTGAGCCCAGGACTTTCGGGACTCAAAGCCCAGGACGCTTTTAGGGTCCTGCAAAAATGTTTCGATTTCTTTTAAAATCAGAAGGAAAAAATTTTTTAATGTTTTAATTTTTCTCTCACATCACAAGTAAATGAAGAGTTTCAGGGGCCGTATTCGTTTCCTAGGGCTGCCACGACAGGAGACACAGACCAGGTGGCTCAAACAACGGAAATGTATCTTCTCACAGCGCTGGGGACTGGAAGCTGGAGAGCAGGTGCTGGCAGGGCTGGTCTCCCTGGGACCTCTCTCCTTGGTTTGCGGATGGCCGTCCCAAGGCCGTCCCTCTGTGCACACGCACCTCTGGTGTCGCTTTTTGGGTCTAAATTTGCCCTTCTCCTAAAGACACCAGTCATGTTGAATTGGAGCCCAACCTAACAGCCTTGTTTTAACTCGGGCACCTCTTTAAGGGACCATCACCAAATGCAGTCACGTTTGGAGGACCAGGAATTGGGGCTTCAATACAGGAGCTTTGGGGGCACACGACGTCGTAGCCCATCCCTGGGCCTATAAAAATCTGTTACGATGGGAGGGACCCCCAAAGGCACCAGGGCTCACAGAAGTTGCAGTGCTGTCCTGGAGATGGCAGTTAGTTTGATTTTCCACGTGGAAGAGGATGGGACAGGAACGTGTCCTAGCAGTCTAGAGAAATCCAGAATGGCCACACCGACCGACAGCAGGGTTCTAACCATTCGCTAGCAGGATCTCGTCTTCTCTTGTCAGACACACTGCTGGCTGAAGCTCAGAAACACACAGGATCAGCAAAGCACGTGACCGCAATTCCCATGTAACTCTCTCCTTAAGAGGTCTGGCTATTAATATTTACCCGGCCACCTACGGAAAGAGAATTTCCATACACGGGATTCGTTCAATAAACATTGAATCCTTTGCTATTAAATTGCAAAGAGCTGTGCTAGACCCAGTGCTGAACTCATAAAGGGAGACTGCCAACGTGTTTTCCACGTCCCTATCTCTGACAAGAAAGCAGCAGGAAGCGGCCGAGTGACTCAGGCCCAGAATTTGACTAACTCAGGACAGGGAAGACCACATCCTGTCTCGCATTTCTGCTTCTCATTAACAGGAGGTTGCGTGTGCTCAGAGAGCTGTGCAGACATTAATCATGTTCACAGACACCGGGGGAGACTTTGAAACGCTGGGGCGTGCGCACGGCCCCAAGGTCAACGTAGGTCGTCCAGAGAGTGGATGTAAAAGGAAGAGCCAGGGTCGGGCTGCCAGTGGGATGGAGCCGCAAGACGGCCCCAGACGTTAGCCTGGGGGAACTTATGGGCCACGAATGGGGCCATTTACCTTCACCTTTGCAGTGAGTTTCCCCACTCGGCCTCCAAGGGCCGTGCTGTTTGTCTCCCAGAACTGTGGTGGGGAAGGAAGGAAGCACGGGAGAGAATGCTGTAGAACGCTCTTGCAAAATACCAAGGGCCGTGTTTATCGTTTATAATGCTGCCTTTCCATGTGCTGGCACACTTCCTAAAAATCTCATACGTCCCGACGGCTGCCACAGTGAGTTAGTCCGACTGAAGGACGCAGTGCGGCACCGTGGGAACACGCGTGGAGCTGGCGGGGCCGACTTCACCCGTGGCTGGGCAGGCACAAGGGAATCCTGCTGCCGGGCCGGTGACTGGACTAGCCAGGGGCAGCAGAGGCCTTCGGCAATGGTTGGCAAAGCATCGGCGACGCCTTCACGTTCAGTGCTGTGGGAACCAGGGGTGTAAGCCGGGGCTGGGCTCCAGTTGGCAATGACCCCTTGGGAGCAGACTGTTAAAGAGGAACCTATTAAGGCTGGTCAATAATTAACACGGTTCCCGGAGAAAGTCAGCGAAGCATTTCCAAGGCGTCTAACCACAAACTGTAAATGTCAATCGGCCCCTTTAGATGATAGACTCAGATAATGAGATCAAAGGCGCAGGACGCCCTAAAACTCCTGATACTGCTTTTCAGCAGCCTCAGGTAAGAGCTGTCTCCTCTCTCTTCAACGTGCCTTTCCCGGTGTCTCTGCCCGGTTGGCAGGGAAGGCTTTTATACAGAGTCTAGACAATTATGTGCCAGGAATATTGGTTTAAAATAAGCTGGTTATTCTCTCTCTGGAAGCTGAAGTACACCTCAGCTGCCAGATTAATCACTGAACGAAGCAATTCTCAGATTAACTTAATGCCACAGCCTGACTTTGGGTGTACAAACACGGAGCTGGAAATACTGAAGGGTATAGCTTCCCCCACAGCTTCCCCAACCCTGAGCCCGAGCCCATCTTCCTGGATTTCTTGCTGATGGTGTTTCGCAGACCTGCGGGCTGCCTCCAACGTGCTTCCCAGGCCTGCCCCGTCTCTCCCTCTGGGTTTCAGAGCAGCAGCCTTTCCAGGAGGGTCCCAGCCAGGAAGAACCCACTCAAGGGAGACTAGTCCACGGCCGACTCCAAACCACGGCAGGTTCAGGGAAGAAAGAGACAAGACTGAGCTTCCTCCTGCCACTCTGGGAGGCGGGGACTGGCCCAGCTGTGCTGAAGCCAATCCTGGACCCCACCTGCCCAGTGCCCTGGTTCCCATATCGGCGTGTAGCCTTGGGAGGACAAGACATGGGAGGAGAACTTGACTTTGACTCAAGGACATTGGGTAATGGCTTTTTTTCACCTTTTAAGTGTCCCCTTTCCTTCAAATAAGCAGTACAGTGTGAACCTTTCCTCAAACTCCCAGTACAATCCAGACTCATCCAATTCTCCCCAGAATGTGGGAGCTGTCCTCTTTCTTATGGACATGCTGTATGACTCCCCTGGGGTCCCAGGGTGACCTCCTAAGAGGTGAAGACAACATAAAATGAAGAGAAATGAAACAGAGCCTGCTCCCTACCTACTATGCTGGGTACAAGTTGGGGGTAGGTCTCCCTTCATTCATCCACCTGCTCACTTGAGGCTACCATGATGCTTTGCAGGAGTGCAGTAGGATTCTAAAATGGAAACAAACTAGCCAGCCAGGGACAAGGGGGCATCTCCTTGCACCTTGAGGCTGATTTTCAAAGCATGTAGGAAACAGGCCTTGGCCAGCTTGGGTCTGGCACAGTGCTCTGGTCACAAGCTCCATTTGCACTGGACAAACAGCATCTTCTCAGTGTCTTAGGGGAGCCAGAATCATTACAGTGGAGGGGCCTTCTGATGGATTCTTTAGAACAGTATCTTTTTCTGCTGCCTCAGTTAGACCTGCTCAGCTTCCCTGAAGCACTGAGAATTTTTTGTGATCCGATGAAAGTCCTACCTCATTAAGAATGCAGGTAGAGCCTCTGGGCTTTTGGAAGAGCCTCCAGGCAGAGCCCTTTGGCAATTAGTGTATTAGTTCTAATAAAGGAAAGAACTGTGTGTCATGGGCTAAGGTAGGTGAGCACCACCCCTAGGCCAGCACATGTTGCAGAAGCAGATTAATGGGGCTGATGGGATCAACTCAGTGAAGGAAGAAAATTCAGGCCAAGAGTAAGGCCAAGAGTAAGACCAAATGCTCCCCTCCTCATTCAGGGCATGGTGCATGCCATCGCTTGAATATGTCTTCCAAATTTCCTATGTTGGACACTTAATCCTCACATTCCTATGTTGATGGTATTTGAAGGCAGCCTTTGAGAAGTAATTAGGAGTAGATAAGGTGGTCAGGGTGCAGTCCACATGGTGGGCCTGGTGGCTTTTATAAGAAGAGGAAGGAAGGCTTGATCTGGCACACACTTGCCCTCTTGCCAAGTGCTGCCCTCAGCCACATTATGACACAGCAGGCAGGCCGTCACCAGATGCTGGTGACATGCTTTTGGACTTCCCAGCCTCCAAAAATGTAAGCCAAATTAACTTCTGCTTTTTATAAATTCCTCAGTCTATGGTGTTGTTATAGCAGCAAAAATGGACTAAGACAGTGCAGAATTTACCAGAGTGGAAAATGGCAGTAACCCCACAGCCACCTGCAGGTAAGCCTGTGCGGGTCGGTTATGCATGGACTAGATGCCTGTCTCCACATGAGGCACAGCTGTGCTCCTGGGTTTGTGGGAGCAGTGGCCAGAGATCCAGTAGGGACAGGTGGTCCTGTGACTACAGCAGGAAATACTGACTTGGAGGGATGGGAAGTGGTGGCATGTCCTTTGCTATAGCTTTTCAAAGAGCCCAGATAGGTGGATCAGGCTCAGATTCAAATCCAGCAAGCACTGGTTATCTCCAAAGACCACTAACCTGCCTTCTTTCTCTGTGTTTCATGTTCACCTATACGGTAGTATCATCAGGCCTTGCCTTGGGTGTTTTCTACCTTAGTCCTCACAACAGACACAGCTACAAGCAGGTATTCACCACCTGTCCCCCTTCCACTTCTAGACATTTGATAGTTTATTAAGGCCAAATGATTAAGAGCCAGACAACTACATATAAAAGTCCTCTTTTTTCCTTCCTATGGTCTAGCTCAAGCTCTCACACTTCTGGCTGTGTGAAAATTTGTGCACAGGGTTGTATACGGAAAAAAAAAAAAACCCAAATCACAAACAACTGAGTTCACTGTACTTTGCAGGCTGTGGAAAGGCTATCAGGGTAATCTAGACTTCACCCAGTTTTCTGGTTGAGGGTTAAGCTCTGCCTGGAGCACCCTGCCTGGGGTTGGAGAGGGGAAGCTTTGCGTTGTATACAGTTGCTGTGGACAGAGGGAGTGTGTAGTTGCTCTTTGTGTTGAAGAGCCTTTTCCAAGCTGAGGTTCACAGCCCCCTCCTGACCCTCCTTTTGAAGAATGTTGACAAGACAAGGCTGATTCTTCCTGTGATTGCACCCCAACAGGGTCTCTGCAATTTCAGGGCTTGTTCTTTAGCTTGGAAGATTTAGACAGCTCATGTGCTCAGTTGCTCCGAGATTGATGAGGCCTTGGGAAACTGATTTATATTAACTACGCTTACAAAAGATTGATTTACCACCTAGGTTGAAATTTGGTTAGTCTGTTGGGGTTCGTTTCAGTGAGCATAGACTTGGCTATGCTGCCACCGCTGCTCCAGAACTCAGGGGCTTAAAGCAACAGAGCTTTTGTTTCCACTGCAGGCCTAGGGCAGCTGTCCTTGCAGTGGTGGCTTGCTGTCGCACCTCCACGCCAACCAAGAGGCCATGGCTGATGAGGCAGGGAGAGAGAGCAAGCCGGAGGGTCTCCTGCTATTTTAGTGTTCGAGTGCTCCCCCAAAGTAACACAGCCACCTCACTCCCACCTCGTGGGCCAAACCAAGTCACGCAGCCACATCCGATCTCCAGGGAGCAGGGAAGAACAATGCCAGGAAGGAAAGGACCTGGGAATGGTGTAAGACAGCATTGATGTCTACAAAGGGACCAACATTTCTAGCAACAACAATGCCCACAGCTGTGTCTCCTCCAGGTGGCACCTAAGAAATGGAGTTACCCACGGAGGTCAGCGGGCACAGACCGCACAAGAGCTGGACAGGGACATTAAGAGAGATAATAATCGCTTAAATACGTCAATGATAGCTCACATTTGTTGAATGCCTCCTTTGTAGATTTTGTTGCAGGACATGCGGTCGTGACTGACGTGATGAATGGGATGAGCCCATGCTCTGTCGGTTCAGTGTGAAGACCAGACTGTGCGTGGCTGCCAGAAACAGGGTTCCCATTCACTTCTCTGCCCCTCACCTGAGCATGTTGCTTTGTGGTAAACATTTTGTAGTAGATTCACTTATTACTTTGTCTTTGTATCACATATACAAAGACATGAATATGTGTGTAAATACATGTGTGGATACAAAGTACATGTGTATATGTATATCATGTGGGTCTATATGTGGATATATACCTGCACCTATATCTATGTATCTATCTATATAATCATCCATCATTAACTCTTCCATGGTTATTTCAGTAAGCCCTCACTGTTTTTCTTTCTTTTTTTTTTTCTTTTTGGTGGGGTAAGATTTTGGAAGCACACTTGTTTCCTTGATTACATGTGGAGATACACTAGTTTTGCCAGCAGGACGCCTCCCTTGCCAACCCTCAGATTATGAAAGGGACATAAGGGTCTAATGGCAGTGATCCACCAACCCGTTACAATTCCATGTTTCTGAAAATCATATTTTCCCTAGTAAAAAAGTAATGATTGTATTATCTCAGGATTTTCCGTGACTCAATTTGGGTTCCTCCTCCCCTTAACTACAAAATTATAATATTCTCAATTTGTTTATCTAGTTTAATATTAATCATCTTATCAGATGCTCATGAAACTTTCTTCATTTTATGGTTGAATAAAAGAGAATCTTCTCTACTCTTTTAGTTGGCTTAAATTACCATATATTGTCCTAAATTGTGTTTAATTGATCTTGTTTTATGTCTAATTGTACCACAATGGGCTACTCAACCTTGCTTTGATATTTTAACCCTTTAAAAGTTTTTGAGGTTTGTCGACTGTCCTCGATGCCTTCCTGTTGCCAAACACAAAACAATTAAGGGTAAGTCAAAATGCACACGCTGAGAAAATGCGTGCCATTCCAAAGACTGCCTTTTCTTTGACTGGGTTTATATCAGACTTAAGAGTCTGTAAATGCATAGCCATTCATTTTATATACCGTGCTGTGGCCATGGTCTGCCCTGGGAACCCTGAGTTCTGCTAACATTGAAACCTCCATAACTGACTGAGCCTTCACCTTGAAACTTTGAGTCTTCAAACTCGTTAAGTTTTTTTTTTTTTTTAATATTGTTTATCTCTTTTCCGGAGTGAGGATTATAATGAAAGAATAACATTTTCTTGCTTCCTCTGGATGCCAGCAGTGGGTCACTGTGGGTGGTGGGAAGCCCCTTCTCCCCAGCTGGATCCTCTCTCTTCTTCCAGGGGTGGCTTCCTTTGCCCATGGTGACTTTTCACAGCACCCTTTGATACCACCAGCCTTCGCCAGATCCAGCTCCTGGGGTGGGTGTTAGATCCCACCTGCTGTCAGTTGCCGGTGGATCCTCTGGCGGCCCCACCAGCAGCGGCCTGACCCGCAGCCCATTGTGCAGTGACTGCCACAGAGTCTGCAGCTGCCAGCACCGTCCCCACAGCAATCAGGGCTGTTCTTGGTCATGGGCGGTAGCTGTTGTCATCAGCACCTTCTGTAGGGCCTTTGAGTGTCAACAGTGCATGTCCACGTACCTCCGTCTCACCTGTCCCTCTGTCACCCCCACCTCGGTCTAAGAGCAGCTTGGAGGACTCTGGTGAGTTGTCTCTCTGGGTGGCCACCTTGCTCTGTGACTTCCTTGAGAATGTTGTCCACACTTTCTTAGGGAACCAGGTCTTCCTCAGTTTTCTGAGCCCCACAGCAGAGTCCTATACATAGTAGTAGGTGCTCAATAAGTGTTTAATTAAAAATCCAACTTCTAGGATACAATGTATGAAATTGCTGACATGAAACTCCTTTTTTTGGCCCACAAAAATGACAGTTTCATATGGCTCAGCTTAATATATGACACAATTTTCAGCTCATTCATATTATTATACATATTATTTTGTTAGCTCTCAGAATTATTCTTAAGATAAAATATTGTTAGCTGAAAATGTTGGATTTAGTCTCCAGTCATTTTTATTCTTTTCCTGAATGACCTATACTTTGCATAATTTTAAGGCACAAGAAAGGATGAGCCATATGTATTTTAATAAATCATGTAGTAACTTTTGATGCAATACTTCATGTCTTTCTAGATCTAAATCTAAAACAGCTCAAAGAATCCCTCAGATAGCTTATCAGATCTCCAGTTGAAAATAATGCAGTGCCTCTTAATTTCTCACTAACACAGGCACGGAAATAGCCAAACAGTAAAACTCACTGCAAGGTGCAATGCTAGTAGCTAACAGGCATCTTAACGCCACGATCTGGGAGGAATTGACATCTGTCCTAATGCACAACACAGCCGGGTAGAATCAACAAGCAAACAAATGAATATAATTTCAAGGATTCAACCAATGCTATTCTCAGGCTTTGACTGAACAAAAGTGAAGTGACTTTTTCTTCTCCTTCCTCCTTCCTCCTCCTCCTCCTTCCTCCTCCTCCTTCTCCTCTTCTTCTGAATCACTCTATCTCCTAATTTAGGCACAATGCAGGCATCTGGGGCTGTACCAGCAAGAGAATCATGTGGCCAGCTGCTCCTTCTCCCTGGGGGCCGGGTCCCCCCTCCCCACCAGCCCTCACTGCACTGGCAAGGTGCCGGGGAGGGAGGGGGTGCAGAGGCAGAGAGGCGGGACGGAAGAGGTGCGGTGCAGTTTTGTAGCTCTCAGGAGTGAGACAGGAAAGAAACTTTTTATATGAGGAATGCGAGACCCCTTTAACTATCAGGCCCAGAGAGGCACTGAAACGTGACAGCGTGTCATGTGTGGCAGCAGTCACCCCTCCATCCCTCCTGAGCTAAATAATTACCTCTTGAAGCCACTCACTATGTGGGCCCTAGACTAGTAGACACCAAGCAGCCATAAAATGCCACACGCTACAGTTCATCGATGTGTGGCCAACCGCCACTAACCAATGTGGCCTCTGTCAGCCTCAGGACTCCTGTCAGCCAACTTGGTGTCAGCCCGCTCCTTGTCCCCTTTGCCTTGAGAACCTGCCGGTAACAAAGGTGGAACAGGGCGCTCGCCAAGGCAACGTGGAAGCGTGTCCCGGGCAGCCGTCCTCAACCTCCACCCAAACAAACTCTCTGTTAATTTTGCCTCAGTTTCCCTCTTTAGGTTGATGGGAGTGCACAGTGGGAACAATGACCGCCGGTGCCCCTGGAGTGATGCTACGCACCAGGCGTTATGTTGAGCACGTAACCTAAACCACTAAGGAGGAGTCTGTTAAATCTTCGTCTTCCAGCCGTGGCTTCTCTTGATCTTGTTGCTTTACTCTTGGGAGTTGTCTAAATTTTTCCCCTGATTCCAAACACTTCCAGTGCATCTTTCTGTATGAACCTAGGAGTCCTGGAAAACTACAGCTCAGTAACAGATAGATTCCCCTGCAGACCAGAGCTGTGTCCTGAGGGCTCTTTTTGTTCTGGAGCTGGTCAAGACCCGAGCACGCTAGGCTGTGCTCAGGCGCGAACGCACCTGTGAGCTCTCACACTGCTCCAAGGGGAGTTCACATTAATCATGGCCTATATTAAGATTTTTTTAAAAACTACTCTTTAATTATCTTGCATATTTTTCTTTTAACTCAATTTTGTAAGATCAGGTCTGCAAACCTGCGATTACCTGTGCGATTCAAGTAAAACGTATTATTAAAATGCTTAATTTTATCCTTAAAAAGACCTCTTTTTGTGTCTGTAAAAATCATGTCTGTTTATTGTTAAGAATTCGAACAGGGCAGAAAGAATTCAAAGAGAAGAGTTAAGGAGAAAAATCATCCACATCTCTGCCCCTGAGAAGTCATTCTAGATGGAAGGAAAACACAGGCCCCCAACAAAAGATTTTTAATAATTGAAGACACAGGCCCCCAACAAAAGATTTTTAATAATTGAAGACGTAGCTAAGCAAAAAGGACTCCCCACACACACTCATGCGAATTATATTCAGAGTTTGCAGTTTGATTAGAACTGCCTCCGCGGTGTGATTTGGGGTCCCTTTGCTAAAACATAATTCTTCTGGGCTGTCAGAGTGTGTGAGGACCCCTCCACCCCAACCCCTCCTGAGAATTCTCTCCAGCTTCCAAGATTCTGCCGACCTTGGGCAAATCCCCCCCCTCTAGTCCTCAGAATCCACAGCTTCGAAATGAGAGGCCCAAAGCACATTGCAGCTAAAGGACTCCCCCATCCTCCTACACTCATGCCTCATGCTGTAGCGGCTGTTTTCCTTGTTAGACTGGAAAGTATCCCACGAGGTGCTTGGAAGGTCCGAATGGAAGGAAGGGGAGCTCAGAAATACAGGGTGGGACAGCAGCAGGGGAAGCCGAGGCTCCAGCTCCGAGCACAGAGTGGAGGGAGCTCGGATATTTGAGACAAGGGTGAAAGGAGAGAGAGCAGGGGCAAAATTTAGAAAATTTCACTTCTTCCACATTTTAGTCTGGGGTTGGCCTAAACTTTGTCCGTGCCTTTGACTGCCAGTACATTAAAAAATAATAATTACACAGGCAATGAAAGCCTGAAATTAACAAAAAAAGAAAGAAAGAATGACAGGCATTAGTGACGGGTCTTTAAATTATACCGGGGCTTCCTGCACTTCCAGTCCTGCAAGTTTTCAGATCATTAACCCATGGACAGAGAGGTGAAGGGTCAAGACAAACTTCTAATGCGAGTGTCAGGAAAAAAAGGAAAAGGGAAAGACCAGTTCCAAAGTGAGTACAGAGCTGAATGGAACATGTAAATCAAGGTGCACACTCGTGTCTCAGTCTGTAAGGATTTGATGGTCTTACACATTTTCCTTGGCAGTTTAGTTTTGTAAATTAGATATTTGTCGGGGGATTCCCTTGGCTTGCACAATCAGGGGGTAGACAGTAAAGTGATAGATTACGTCACCAAAACCAGCCCACAAGTGGGAAGGTTTAAACCTTAGTCAATGTCTGTTCATTTATTTATCGTTGGCCTGCTCCAGGACAATGCGCTCCTGGCCGGCAAGGGCTTGTTCTGTTTTGCTCCCCGCTGTGCTCCCGGGTCTGGAACCGAACCTGGTTGAATAATGAGACCCTGGGCTTGCCTGGAAAGGGTGGGCTTCCTGCTGGGGGTGGATGACTCACACAGTAACCAGGACAAAAACTCCTTTCAAATTCCTGTTCCACCCCGGATGAGGGAAGAGCCCCCCTCAAGGCATGATGGAAAGGGAATATTCTAACAGCCTTCCTGGGTGGGGATCGGAACTAAATTTATTTGATTGAAGAAAATCAAGATGTGTGTTCCAGTTGCCCATTGCTGAATAGATCGCCTCCAACTTAGTGGCGTAAAACTACACCTTTTTTTTATTAAGCTCACAGATTCCGTGAGCCAGGAATTTGGACACAGATGGCCTGTCTCTGTTCCATGATATCTGGGGCCTCAATTATGAAGATGCGAAGGGCAGAAGGGCTGGAATCTTCTGGAGGTTTCTGTATTGCACATCTGGGCCCTGGGCTGGGTCGATTAACCAGAGCACTACAGGTGGCCCTTCCATTCTCCACGTGGCGCGGGCTTCTCGGCATGCATGCTGGCGGGGCTCCAAGGAGGAGACGCTTATGAACATGCGTCCCGGAGAACCAGGTGGAGCCGCCTCACTCACCTTCCTGCCTCACAGCATCACTTCCGCCACACTGTAAGGTCACAGCGTGCAAGATGCAAGGGCTGTAACTCTGCCACTTGATGGAAAGGACGTCAAAGAACTCACGGCCACTTTAAAACCTACCCTGATGCGTGAAACCTTTCCGCTGGGTGCTGGCATGGAGATACAGGGTGTTTGACTTTACACTGAAATTAGCTGATTAAGAAAGCATTGTCGTCATCTTTCTCTCGACGACTGTGTATTGAATGCCTACGATGTGCCAGGCGCTATTCCGAGGGACTACAGCAAGGAACTAAAGGGACAAAACGAATGTCCTCAGTGGCCTACACTGCAGGGGGGCCCAGTGGGCAGTAAACACATAAATAGTTAAAATATACTATAGCAGGCGGTGACAACTCCTTGGAGAAAGAGAAACCATGGAAGGGAATGGGGACCATCATGGGGTGTGGGGAAAGGAGCAGAGGCAGCATCAGGCAGGTGGGCAGGCCTCAGTGACGGGACTTTAGCCAAAGACCTGAGGAGGTGAGGGAGTGCTGGACTCAGGATGGCCACACATCCTCTAACGCTTTGCCCTCTGAGATGTGGGGCCCATGTCCCCTCTCGGTGAATCCAGGTGTGCTCTGTGATTGCTGTGACCAATACCATAGGGACAAAGTGGCCTGATGCCAGTGCCCTGGTTCAGGCCTTAAGAGACTGGTGGCCTCCTGCATTCTTTGTCTTCAGGACCACCCTTTCCTGGAGCCCAAGTCACCGCAAAGAAAGCCCCGACTCTCTTGCTGGAGAGACCACGGAGAAGCACTGAGATCACCCAACGCAGCGCAGCCCCGCTGAGGCCAGCCTTCCAGGCGCACCTGCACATGAGTGCAGCCCTCACGGACCCTCCAGCCCTGCCCAGCCACCAGCTGATGTCATCAAGTGACCGACGTCAGGGCCATGTGGAGCAGAAGAGTCATCTGGCCAAGCCCTGCCCGAATACCTAAGCCACAGATAAGATGGTAGTTGTGTCAAGACACTGAGTTCAGGTGGTTGGTCACACAGCAGTAGACAACTGGCACAGGGGCAAGCACCTGGGCAAAGGGAGGTCCTGGCAGGAGCACAAAGAAGCACGTACAAAGGCCCTGTGTCTCACACATCCTACCAACAGTGGGGAGGCCACTGTAGCTGCAGTGAGTGACACAGGAGCAGAGCAGACGAGGACAGAGAGGTGAGAAAGGAACGCTTACTCCTTGACTGTAATGGGTCATGCATATCCTTTTAGGAGCTTGGCCTTTTCCGTGAATAGATGGGAAACCATCATAGGGTTTTGAACAGGAGGCTTACGTGATATCATATGTTTTAAAAGAGTCACCCACAGGGAAGGAAGGGGGGAAGCAGGGAGGACAGTTCAGAGGTTTTAGTGCAATACTAAAGCATTGTCGTCATCTTTTTCTCGACGACTGTTTATTGAATGCCTACAATGTGCCAGGCGCTATTCGGGGGGCCTACAGCAAGGAACTAAAGGGACAAAACGAATGTCGATAGGGAAGCTTGGATCAGGGTGGCAGCGGTGGAGATGGGGAGAAACCGTCAGAACCTAGATGGATTTGGGTATCTTTTGAGGGTGTGGCCAATGAATTTGCTGGTAGATGAGAGGTGGGTGTGAGGAAAAGAAGAATCAGAGATGATTTGAACTATTTTAGAAAGATGAAGCTGATGTTTACTGAGATACGGAAGACCATGGTGCGTAGGGGAACAGGAGAGTTTGGTTTGGACATGTTAAACTTCAGACGTTAATGACTCATCTGAATGGAATGGCAGAGTAGGCAGTTGGATGGAGGCTGGAGTTGAGAAAGAGGAACAGGTCGGAAATGCAAATGAGGGAGCTGTCAGCATGGAGGTGACATTTCAAGTCAGAAGGCTGATTGGGACCCCTGCGGAGTGAATGTGGGTAGAGCAAAGAAGGGGCCCAGCTGATCTGGCGTGAAGAGGCTGGGGACTTGAGCGGAACCAGGGCGGCAGGAGGGCACTGGGACCAGGCTGTCCAGGGGACAAGGGAGGAGGAGCCTGGGGAGGGAACAGTGGTCTACGGGATTCAGAGCTCCTCCCTGGACCCCAGACACTGTGCTGAGAGGCCCAAGTCACACTGGCAGGGCAGGAAGATGCTCAGGGTGACCACTGCAACATGAAGGTCCCCAGTGACCAGCTCTGTGGCGGGAGTGGGGACAAAACCCCAACGGGCGAGCGTTCAGGGAGGAATGGGAGGCCGGGATAAGGACAGCTAGTTGATGGAATCTGTGGCAAAGGGCAGCGGGGGAGTGGGGTAGGCGCTGGAGGAGAACGTGGACCAACAGAGCTTCCATCACTACGGAGGAAATCTCCACGCGCTCGTGTGCACGTGGAACTCACCTTCTAGACGGGGAAAGGTGGATGAAGCAGAGGGAGGGGAGAGAACTCCTGAATGTCCCTGAATAGCCCGGGGGCGGGGGGCCCAGGCAGAGGGACCTGCTGGCCGGGAAGCTCCCTGGAGGCAGAGGTGGGTACGGTGACCCCACACTGAGCCCAGCACCTATGCACCAGGACAGGTGCCCCCACACGTTGGTTGAACGCACGAAATACAGCAGTAATGATGACAGTTAGTGTGTGGGGGGCACTCGCTGACCGTCAGGCACTGTTCAAGCACTCTGCAGGGCTAACTTGCCCGCTCCTAAGAGCCTGTCTCTGTGCCGGGCGACTGGTGTGGTCTTTCATGGGCACCGAAGTTCCTCGCCAAAGGCACAGAGCTACTAAACGGCAGATCGAGGGTTCGAAACCAGGCCCCTGGAACCTTTCTGAGTGAGGCTCCTTGCCCTGCAGTTCCCCGTGTGGCTGGGAAGTGCCCTGTTAAAGAGCACGGGTACAAGTCCCAGTGCACACGTCCCTTCCAAAACAAGCAGGGAAGGGTCGCCCTTATGCGGCGCTAGGGTGAGAGCCCAGCGTGAGCAAGGCACGCCCCTCTCTGTGTCCCTCGTGCCCTGTGCAGTCCCGCTCTGGTCCCTTCCCTCAGGGCCTGCACCCTCTGTGTGTCAGCTGATGACGTTCCATTAGTAATATTATTAATACCACTGACTCATCAGTTTCCTGAGACGATCAATTTTGGGAGCATTTTTAATGAAGATGATTCAGAAAGTTGCTGGCTGCGGCAGGACCGCTGACCGGACGCCTTTGCAGGGGGCAGGAGCGGCCCCTTCTCTGCACACTGTGCCCAGGATCGCTTCCCGTCCCCTCGGGTAATTAGCCGAATGAGTCTGCGAGGCCACCTCTGCTGTCATCCGTTTCACAGACAAGAAAACGGAGCCTGTCAGGAGGTTGTTGCTTATTCAAGATTGCACGCCACTAAGAGAACTTGGGCCCAGTTCTTCTGCCGCCAAACCCTGTGCTCTGCTGTCTCTGTTATTAGGATAGGGATGGAGCCCAGTGCCTTTCCCCCGGCTCCGGTGACACTAGGGAGATTCGCCAGGTGCCGTCTGGAGCCCCATGAATGTCCTTGCAACGGATCCAAGTATATGCAGTAAAAACTAGCTCCTGCAGCTGCATCTTCTCGACATTGTGCAATTGTTTGCTTGCGAGAATTGAATTAAACTCATCTGGGTTCTAGACTTTTGGAGCTCTCTGTAGCCGGGAAAGCATGCTGTCCTCCCATCCCTTACTCTTCACTGAGTAAACAACTTGCACATATCGGTGAGGTCATGACCTGATTCTGCTCCCCTACCAATGTGCTGCCAGCACCCACCGCGGCAGGCAGGTGTGGAGAGCCCACCAGGTGACGAACAACGGAATCCTAATGAACCATCTAAGAGCAGGTGCCATGCTCCCTAGAAATACATGTAAAAGTCCCATTTATGCTCATGCATATGTACGTCTGCTCTTTATTTATAATTTCAGCGTGGTGATTCATTCACGGTACAATGTCAGCCCCAATGACAAGCATTAGGTGAGTTGTCTTTGCGTAGAGGTCTCTCTTCCAACAGCTCAAAATACTCTAGGTTCATGTCTCCACTATTCAGAACAAGGCTGAATGCAATCTCTCCACATCCCGAGCTGTAGACCAGACCACGTTTACAGTCCCACGATAAGCCAGCCCAGTGGGTTTGAAGAACCTCTGCAAGACCACAGGGCAGGGTGGCTCGCACCGGGTTCCGGGGTTGTAACCAGGCAAAGGCAGAAATCAGACATCTGCCTCAGGTTACTATCCCAGTGGGAACAAAGGATGATGGGGTGTGTGTGTGTGTGCTGTATGTCATTGGTGTGGTGTGTATGGGTGGTGTGAGTGTGATGTGTGTGTTGTGTGCATATGTGTGTTGTATATGTGCTGTGTGTTGTGGGTATGCGGGTTGTGGGTATGTTATATGTATCGACGTGTCATGCGTGTGTGTTGTGGGGATGGGCACATGCACGCATGCACGTCTGCTTGTGGAGGGAGGGGCAGAGGCAGATTCCACAACCCAGGCTGGAGGCCAGGCAGACAGGCCGCCCAGAGAGGCAGGATGTGATGTGATGCATGTCCAGCCAGGGGGTCCCGGGAGCCGGGAACGCAGGTGGGCAGACAGCAGAGCTCCAGAGGGCTGGCTGCACCTGCCCAGGTGAGGGCCACCATAGCCAGGCTCCTGCAACGACTGAAAAGTGGACAGTTATCTGGAGATCGACATAGTAATAACCCCAAATTGAGTCTTGCCAGGGACCCTGAAGACCTGGGAAGGGAAACATGAAGTCAAGCTTTCTCTGCCTCTTTCCGGTGAGGATTAGAGTAAATATAATCACACGCAGTATCTTATCTTATCTGATCCTCTCTGGATCTGACCTGTAACTTCCCCCGAAGCCTTCTGTGCACTACGGGTGTGGCATTCCGATTTATCTTCCAGTAACTAGTTACGTTTGCTTCCGTTCATCTCCAAACAGTTTCTCCTCCGCCCCCCACATCTTAAGCTTTGTGTCTCTCAAACGACAGCCACACACGCAAAAGAAACGCCTGGCTTTGAACACACATTCAGCTTCATTGGGAATTCTGCTCTGTAGCGGAATTTATGAATGCAGGGCTCTTACCCAAACTGGGCGTCATTAGGGTTAGAGGCAGAAACGCCCCTGTCTCTTGCTTGCATAAGTAACGCAAGCTGCGACGGCTACCGCTGCTCCACGGAACCTGTCTCTTTTCTTATTTATTTCATTTAAAACAAGGGATCGCAGTGGTCACTTAACCTGGAGATCCCCTGGGGAACCCCGGCATCTCAGGGACAAAGGGGAGAGGATGAAAGGACAAGACAGTGCAGTGCAGAACACAGGCCATGGGGGCGCAGGCTGCCGTCTTGGGGTCGCCCACCCCACCCAGGGGTGAGCTCAGCCCGGCCAGATTGTGGCCATTGGTGAGGAGGCACTAAGGCACTGCGTGGTGACCTTCTTATGACCTTGGCTGTGTCCTGGGGGAAGGTTTGAGCGTTTCTCTGTGGAGGGGACTCAACGGCAAAGAGCCCTGCTGGGGCTTTGAATACTCAAGGGGAGGATGAGCCCGGTGGCCTTGGCAGAGCCTCCAGCTTCTGACCGCTGAGCGGAGGTGGCCGCCGGGCAGGGCCGGGGGTGTACTCTGCCACTCACGAGCACCATGGCCTTTCGGGGCCTTTGCCTCCTCATCTGCAAAATGGGCTAATCGCATCATCTCAGAGGCTGGCGCTGGGACAAGTGAGACGCTGCACTGGGACACCACGGTGATGTCTGGCATGGGGTGTCCTGCCTCCGTGGAGGCCAGGCGCTGCACTTGCCTGGGCTCACCAGCTCACATCCATGCCGTCCTGCTGGCCGCGTCACACAGCCCCAGCCCAGGGGCCAGAGGGAGCTGTCACAGGCCACCGTCAGCCTGAGACCAGCTGCACGCCACACTCACACCGTGGCCACAGCCTCCCGCTGCCCGGGACGCACCAGGTCCTCACCTAATCCAGAGCCACAGACGTGCGCTCACACCCCAGCCTCGTCTCACGCCTTGGTAACGGAGACACGCACCCTTACAGTCCCGTGTGAGATCCCGGAGTGGCGTCGGACACCGTCCTGCAGGAGTCCCTCTGCTGCTCTGGCCCAGGGGCCCCAGGGCCCTGCCTGGGGACCCCGAGAAGTCTCACCGTCTAAGATAGTTAAACTAAGATCTGACAACAGGGGACACTGCCCAGACCCGGATCTGGAGTCGAGGGTGGGTGCACATTTCAGCAGACCTGTAAGTAACTCAGCTCCCCAGGACACGGGGTCCAGCGGGGATCAGGGCAGCAGAAAAAGCAGGATGCCCAGCCTGGAGGCCCAGCCTGGCTTGGGGTCTGCTTTAAGGGCACTGAGGAGGAGCCAGCAAATACTTAGAGGAGACAAGGGACACTAGAGGGAGGCTGATCAGATTAAGCAAATAAAAATACAAAACTCCCAGTTAAGTTGGAATTTCATGTAAACAGCGAATCATGTTTTAGTATAGAGTGCTCCCCTTATGATATTAGGGACATACTTATACTACAAAATCATTCGCTGTTTATCTGATTGCCTGGCACTTTCATAGACATGCAACGAATTATGTTTCAGTATAACTATGGGCTAAATGTCACATGGAGCATACTTATACTTAACAAAGATCCACTGTTTACATAGAATTCAGATTTCATTGGGTGTGTTGTATTCCACCTGGCAACACCAACTGGAGGAAACTGGGCGTGGAAAGGAAGACGGCGGGTCTGAGTCCAGCACAGGCTGAGCCTGACACGCCCGTGGCCATCCCTGGAGGCCAGGCTGTGGCCAGTCCTGCGTGTAAGGGCCAGGCCTCAGCCTGGGCGGGGGTGGAGGTAAACTGAGGCAGGATGCATCAGAGTATAAAGAGCTGCCTGTGCTGCACGGTGTTACGCCAACGGCTCATGGGGAGGCCGTCTGTGAACGCTCCCGACTCCGTGAGGATCACAGGCCCTTTTTAGGCTGTTTTTAACAGTGAGAAAGTGGAGGAAAGGTGAAGGTCACTGGAATTTGTAGAGGTCAGGGCAGTGAGGTCCAGCATAGTGAAGGGGGTCTGCACGGATACTCACTGACCCTCATATTTATATGACAGTTGTTTACAACATGTTTCACAGAGAGACTATCAGCTCCTCCACCAATTCTGTAAAGCATCGGCCTTCAGTTCCATAAATGGTGAGACTAACTCACAGATTTAGTTACTCTCAGCTCATTATCAGAAAGCCAGGGGGGGACGGTTGGAGCCCCCAACCCAGCCCTTTCGGTTCTACATCTCTGCCTCCCCGCCCCCACACACGGACCCTTCTGCAGACAGAACACAAGGTCAAGGAGTGCTTGGGGGGAAGTATCTGCAGGAATGACATGCATTCACTTTGCCCCCGCATGCCATCCCATCCTGTCCTGGCTTTTAGAAATGGCGGAGATGTCGTCTTGTTATAATCCACATCACTGTTACTCGAACAAGGACACACACACACACACACTCCCCCGCTCTGCTCGCTTGGCCATTTCCACGGCAAAGGCGGAGCTCCGCATGCCTGCTGGGGAACCGCAACCGTCATCGGCCATGAAGTTGGATCAATAATCGAGTTCTCGGCGCCAGCCTGTTTCAGCAGTAACTCAGGAACAGACTGAGCCCTCCTATCTGCGCAAGGACAGCCCGATCCCGAAGCACTTTGGAGAGCAACGCCAATGACTCAGAGACAACGTTCTGCTTTGAATAGCTAATAACCTCCCTCGCCCTCTCTATTGGCTACATGTGCAGCAAATGCGTAGATATGGATTTATATATATTTTTATAGCCTGTAAATTTCTGAGAAAACTATTTCTGAGCAGCCGTGGATAGAAAGATAAAGAAAACATGTCAACGTTCTCACTCTGCAGCTGTGGAAGACCACATGGGACATTCCACCCATTCTCTCCCAGATGCACACAAAGCCCATAGCTTTTTCTGGTCTGATCACTCAATCCGTGGTTCTACCGGAGTAATTCCGTTCCCCACGCTCTTAGAAATATTTAGGGCAAGAGCAAAAATAGCTTTATATATGGGCACACATACATGCCACCCACAGGCCAAACTGGATGGGTAGAGAAGATTGCTTGCCTTGCCGTCGGGATGCTTTCGGGCCGCATTGCTTTACTACGCAGGCATGCGGGCTCTGCACGTGCTTCTGGGTGAGATCTGGAGATCTCGTTGAGCTCAAGCTCAACGAGAGCTGGAGTGTTTTAAGGAAAGAACCTGCAGGCGGGTCGGGTGTTCACCTCCAGGAAGAGAAGAGTTGTGTGCGTGCACCCTGGGTGTGCAGGCTGCAGTGAGGACTGGAGGTGTGCAGAACGGAAATCATGACTGTTTCTAGAAACCAGAAGAGCTGCCACGTGGCAGGAACACAGACTGACTTTGCAGAGAGACAGGTTGTGAGTGCCAGGAAGGCAAATTTTGGTTACATATAGACAAGAATGTGCTAGCGATTATTGTTATTAAGAAATGACATGGATTACTTTATGAGGCATGGAGTCTTCTGCTCCTGGAAGTGTCCAAGCTGAGACCAAATGTCTGTTTGAGTTACCTGTTGCTGTGCAACAAACTAACCCAAAACTTAGTGGCTTCAACAAGACCTCTTTATTTATGTGCTCGTGATTTTGCAGCCTGGGCAGGGCTCATCGGGGACAGTTCATGTGGCATCAACCGGCTGGCTTGACTGGGGCTAGAAGATGCACTTCAAAGAGGGTCTCTCTCATGGCTGGCAGGTTGGTGCTGGTTGCATCTGGAAGCTCAGCCGGGGCTGCAGGCTTGAGGCTAGGTCCTCCTTCACGTGGCCTCTTCATGTGGCTAGGCTGGCTCCTCACGGCCTGGTGGCCACAGGGTGGCTCTGACACTGTGTCTGGCTTCATCTACACAAAAGAGAAGTTGCTAGGTCTGATGAAGGCGTAGACCTGGAACTGTAGTAGCATCACTTCTGCAGCCTTCTGTGGATTGAAGCACGTCACTGGGCCAGAGCAAACTCATGGGAAGGAAAACATACAAGAATATGAATACATGAAGGCACAGTTCACTGGAGTCCACCACGGGTACATTCTATCACAACACCCAACTAACTTTATAATAGAGAAGGTTCATTCACTGGGTAGGTTGTCTAATTGGATGACCGACGATTCTCCCTTGAACTCTAAAAGTCTCCAGTTAAACTGCTTTACAACTTTCAATGCCTAGTGCAATAATGGGCACACCATGATCATTGAAACAGCACTCACTGATTGACCGGTTTCACGAAATTTATATTTCCAAGCTGAGGCAGAGGCTGCCAATAATTTCATAGGAACACAGCTCTCTGTAAGACATGATGCCACCTCACGCCAAGGAATCATGATTCTTCATGCTGCAGATATAAACTCGGTCCTAAGTAATTCATTTTGCAAATATTGTTTTTGGATTCAAGCACACACTACTCAAGCTTTTAAAATCTGTGCTACGATACAAAGAATGGTGGGGAGTTATATGCTATTATGTTTACGTATTATATATTTATTTTGCTCCCTGATTTGTTTCCTTAAAGTTTCTATTTCTAATAAATGTAATATACACTCACTATGGCAAATGTATATGGAAAATAAGCACCACACAAAAAAGAATAACAATCACTTATAATGAACTATAGTTCACTACTTCAGCCTTTTTGTACATGTTTTAGCATAGATTTGTATGGTTATACTTTTATTTCATTAAATTTCACCATAACTTATCTTCTTTGATACTAAAAATATTCTGTATCAAACTAATATATTTCATGTCAAAGTAATATTAAATAATATTATTAAATCTTTATAAATGCATTTTAATTACTACTGAGTATATATAATTCTGCCATATGGCTGCACTTATGGCAGAATAATTTACTTATTATGCTAATCTGGAGCTTTAAAGTGCTTAAAATTTTTTGACATTAAATACCATATTATTATAAATATTTTTTTGCATAAGGGATTTCTTCATTTAGAAATAAATTTTTAAAATACACTTCAAAAAGATGTTTTAAGGTTAGCCATTTTATTCCACAAACATGTATTGAGTACCAACTCTGTTTAGACACATTGCTAGGCTAATAAAAAACACCTACGTATTGATTGTTTACCTAATATGTACCAGGTAGTGTACTAGCAGATCTACAATTAGTTTTCTGGGGCTGTCAGGACAAGTTACTGTAGACTTGGTGCTTAACCAACAGAAACTTATTCTCTCAGAGCTCTGGAGGCTGGAAGCAAGGCCGAGCTCCTTCTAGAGACGCTACAGCAGTGTCCTTCCCTGCCTCTTCCCAGCTCCTGGTTGCTAACGTTCCCTGGCTTGTTCCTAAGTAATGAGGACCTGTAACTGCAGCACTCCGATCTGTGTCTCCATCGTCACACAACCTTCTCCCCTCTGTGTGTGCCTGTGTCCTGTGTCCAAATTTCCCCCTTCTTAGAAGCACACCAGTCACCGGGTGTGACTCACCTTCACCTGATGTGACCTCATCTTAACTTGATTACGTCTGCAGAGATCCTGTTTCCAAACACGGTCACCTTCACAGATTCCGGGCGCACGTGCATTTTTGGAGGACACTGTTCATCCCAGACAGCGTTCCATGAACGATCTTTTCTGATCTCCACAGTTGCTCTATTAGTTTGAGCAAGTGTGTTGAGCATTCCGGGGCTTAGAGAAGCCAATTGACTTTTCTAGGGTCATATGGTAAGGTCAAACCTTGGGAGAGGTGTTCTGAGCCAGCAGCTCCAGCTCCAAGGCCCCCACCAGCAGACACCAGCTACCCCGCTGGAGGGGCTGTTTGTATCAGAGGCCAACACGTTAGAAGAAGGATCAAAAGGGGATAGCTTGTCCGGTTAGGAGAACAAGGATGCCCCGCCCCTGTGGGTTACGACGACCTCACTCCTTATTTTTCTTTTTCCTGAAAGGCGGAAGAAGGCTTGGAGAAGCTGGGGAGTGGGCAGGGAAGAGGGGAGCTCGGGGCCGGAGGGCTGGGGACAGCCCCAGCAGGTGTTGGGGGGTGGCGCAGCTGCAGTGGGAGCCCAGCCTGTCCAGGGGCAGGTGGGGTTATGGGATGGTTCTGGGCTGAGCTGACGCCAAAGGTAACAAAGGAGGACCTTTCAGCCAACGAGACGTCCCTTTCCTAATGAATTTTGCATCCCTCCTCCCACCACGAGGACCCGTGGATGGGCTTAAAAATAGCACCGGCCGAGCCTCTTCCAGCTTTCTCATTTCCGCTCCCCCGTCCTGGCCGTGCGGTTCTAAACTCGGCACTGACGAGGGGCGGCCAAAAGACGGCCTGTCAGAGAGCAATGGGCCTAATGGGCCTTTTGACAAACGGCGGAGATTTTCTTTTTCCACTGCCCCTTCGTTTGAACCATTTTCAATGTTTTTCAGGAGGTGACACGCACATCTTAGTGTCTAATAATTGGATCTGAGTGGAAAGGAAGGCCTCTGTGACGTGAGTTTCCTGTGAAAATCAGACCTTGACCTTCCACGGTGAAATGGCAGCAAGAAGTGGTCTGGTTTAAGGACTGGAGCTGTGAAGACAGTCTTCCCACTGACGGTTCTCAGAAAGGCGGAAGGAGCCCGCGGCGAGGCGGGAGGGTGGCTGTCTCGTGGGGGTGGGGCCATCGGTCCTTGGCGGCTTCAGTCATCCCCTGGATGCTGCTTCTCTAGGCCCAGGCTCTCGGAGCTGGCTTCCCCGGCATGTGCTGCTCCTCGCCGGAGAAACACCTCAGCCCCGTATCTATCTTGTTTTGACCCACTTTTAGCAAGAAGAAACAAACTCCCTTCTAGTACCACACTGTGAACCTGTCTGCAGTTAAAATGCAGGCACATGCATTTCACATGTCTCCCCTGGCCCAGCTTCAAATCAGGAAAGTCACCCTAAAAGAGAACGAAATACTAGAGCCCTAGAAGCCAGGGACGGTGCATTGGAACAGCATGCCGGAAACTTCGAGGAGTTGCTGCCAAATGCCGGGGCCAGGGGAGTCAGAGGGCGGGAAGGGGAGCACGCTGAATAATGAGTGTGTCCCACTCTCCCTGGGGGAGGAGTAGCCAGCCTCCCTCTGCTCCTGCGGCCCACACTCCCGAGATGACTGCAAAAGGGGGCCACTCTCGCCCCACGCACCTGTCCCGGCCCTGCAGCCAGAGCACATGGCCGTCGGCGGCTCTCATCGCGTCTCCAGGTATGGGCGAGGGCACCCTAATGCCGTGGGTGCTGCAGCCTCCACTGCTAACAAGAGGCTCCAGTGGGTGGTGACCTTCAGCACAGCCACGAAGCCCTCTGCAGAGAATGCGAATGCGACCTCTGACCCGCCAAAGCAAAAAGGATGGTAAAGCACAGCTTTGCCGTCCCCCTTATCTGGGCTTGGACACTTTCAGAGGGTCCTGCACAGTGTCTCCCCGTTTTTCACAGAAGCCACTTCCACAGTCAGTGCCCCTCGGATACAGACCAGAGCCCCCTGCGTGATAAGCAAGCCCCAAGGAAAACAGCCGGACATGTGAAAAGTGATGAGGGCTCCAGAAAGGGCCGATCTAGGGACTCAGAACAAATGCCACCCTCAGCAGAATCCCTAATTCCTGGGCTTGAAACGGGCTTGTTTCCTGACGCGGTAAGAGACCTTTGGAGAGTCCTCAGCTCATGTTCCCGGTGCATGCTGGGACTGCGAACAGCGAGTGACAAGAGAGCAGGAAGGAAGGTTTTCTGATGAGAAGCACGGCTGCTTAATTCAAACAAAAACAGTCAGGGGAAGCCAGGAAGGCTCGAGGAGATGCTCTGAAATTCTCAGGGAAAAAGTCAACAGAGACTGAGGAAAAGAGCAAAACTGAGCAGATGAAGGGGTGAGAGACCTACAGAGATAAGCAAGTGACACGGGGGACACATTCAGGACAGCCAGCGTGTCCAGCGTCAGAGTGGAAATAGCAGCAGAAATTGGAGCAGGGGCAGAAGGATTTTCCAGTAATAGATGACATTTCATTCTTTCATACTTTCAAGCTCTTTCCCAGGAACGCAGTTCTCAAGCCTCTTACATTCGTGATGTTCTATATTTGGGCTCCGTCTCCTTCTTTCTTGATCAGCCTTGCGGAAGACTGACTACTTTCCGTGTTTCCTGAAGATGCCCGTTTGTGAGGGTCACCCGGAAGGCTGGCTAAGAATTCAGATTTGGTGGCCTCTCCACGAATGTCCTACATTTGAATCTGGAACTTTAATTTTACCAAGTGTCTGAGGTTCTCTTATGATCGTCTCAGTTTGGGAAACTGGTATATTGTCATGGCCTTTTCAAATAATTAATTTGGATTTATTTAACAATTTTATTTGTTTTTTTTCTTTTTCCTCCTTTTTTAAAAACTCTTAAGATAAATCCTCAGTTTATTGACTTTTCTCTCTTTTTTTGCCAAGCAATAAAAGCTTTTAAAACAGAATTTTCATCTGGGGATAGCTCTCTCCAAATTCTATGGTTTTGCAAAAACAGCATTTGCATGGGTGTTATTTTCTAAATAAATCATAACCACAAGATGATTCTTTGCATTAACCAAAGCATCATTTAAAACTTTTTTATCTGTTTTTTGTTTAACTTCTACATTTTTTGTGTTTAAATTTCAGTGCCAGTAAAGCCTTTAAATTCTAGAACTAATTGGGAGTTAGAAGAAAAAATGTGGCCAACCTTGACATCTAAACAAAATTAGAGAGTTATTGTACGGATGTATACATTTGGAGATAAAAGAGACATTGGTAAATAGAGAAAAACAGAATTACATTTTAGAATGCGTCAGTTTAGAGCAGGGTTTCTCAGTCATGGCACTACTGACAATTCGGACTGGATAATTCTTGGGAGGGGGACGCTGTCCTGTGCCGTGTTGGGCAGGTGGCAGCAGCCCTGGCCCCCACCCACTAGGTGCCGGTGTCCCTCCCTCCACCGCACCCCGTGTTGCGACACCAAACTGTCTTCCTGGGAGTCAAAATTGCTGTATTTGAAAACCGCTGATTTCGAGAGAGGAACTTCTATGTATCCTTGCTCAAGGATGAATTTGGAAACCTGCAGGTTTTAAATCCATCTTCGTCCCTTTCAGAATCCTTTCTTCAGCACAGATGAGTGCGCTGGGCTTTGAAGGGGAGTGGAGAGGAGGAAGGTGGCTATGAACGGTAGGCAGCAATGTGCGCTAACCAAGTTATCGATTCTCTTTGTTTCTGTCCAGCAGAACTTGGAGCCCTCTTCCTCTCCGTTCTTGGCAGCAGTTCCCTAAACCAAGGTGATTAAATGACCACCAAGAGCAGCTGGAAGAATTCCCGCCAGACAGTTAGATAGTAGGTCCTTAACAGATCCTTGAATGGTGAGCATCTTAATCTCTCTTTTGTAATCAATAAATTGAATATTGGGGAGGTCAAGTGGCCCGAAGTTATGCATGTGCTTCAGAAGGGGTGGGTCTGAGAAAGGGACCTCAAGGGGCCTGACCCCCACAGGCATGCTCTCAATTCTTGGGTAAGATGAAGGCCACTTAGCTGCGCCTCCCCACTGCTCTCGCGATTGCCCATAACGTGTGTACAACTGCACTGCTCTGCAAAATAAGAACATCTACAAATTGCTGGAGAATGTGAGGCACCTCTTCCAGATATCAGAGTTTCCTTGCTCTCCTACCTTTTGTTTCACGAAGTTTCTCTTTTGTTGTATGAAAGACGAGATAAAAAGGAGAGTCAGAAAACATTCATGCCATTTCATCCACTAATTCTGCTGAGAGCAGTCATTCCTAATGAAATCCCAGATATTTTGCAATAAAATATTTGTCATAGTGTTGTGCATAGCAGCGAAACTTTTGGAGAAATACAAATGCCCAAGATAGGGTACTAGGTTACTAAGTTATGATTCAGTGACACCAGGGGTTATTATAGATTTTTTTTACATTGTTCTTATAAAGCTATTCTACTAACTTGTTTTTTTTTTTTTTATGTACCATAGAGCCTTTTGGACTAACTTGTTGTTTTAAGAGGCATATTAATCGTAATACTAAATTAGTGGTACTAAAAGGTGCAAGGGTGAAAGTAAAATTCGTGTCAAGTATTCCAGCACTCAGAGAGGTGGTCATTAAGGCTGCTGATAAACTTGCTGGCCCTCTCTCTTCCTGGACATAATAAGACTGGGCTTTCCCATGCAATAAAATTATTAACAGATGCGGCCGTGTGGCTTGCTTTGGTCAATGAAAGCTGAGCAGAGATGATCGTACCCCCTACCCATTTTCCAACACAGTTATTGACACTGTGTCCAGTTGACATTGCCAACCACTGGCAATCTGATAGCAAATAAGTATTTGCATTCATTTAGTTGTCGTTCTTTAATTTCTTTAGTTGCCTTTCTTTCTTTGATGAAGCTGAATTGTATCACACTATGTAGCTATCTTTTTGGGAACTGACTCCTCCTGTCATTTACCTAATTTTTATTGTAAGTATTCTTTGCCTATTTACCCATTGTCTGCAAATACTTTGTCTCTTTTTGTTATTTTTCTTTCAGCTTGGCTCATGGTTTTGTTTTGTTTTTAAACAAAGAAGTTAATGTTTATATAGTCAAATGTTATCCTTTATTTAAGGGTTTTGGTCTGGTGGCATGCTTAGAAAACATTTCTCCACTTCAAAATCACAAATATTTATCTAAAGCTGGATCCTAGCATTTTCATGTTTTCATTTTTTAATACTTAAATTTTTATAATCTAGAATTTATTTTGGAGTAAGGGGAGAGCTAGTGATAGAAATTTCTTTTCTTTTTTCTTTTTCTTCTTTCTTATTAATGAATTGTCCCAATGCCATCCCTTCCACCTGGAAGATTTTCTACTAAAGGAAACTGTGTCCCCCTCATTTCTTGACCAGTTCTCTGCTTGGTGTGGCTGTTTAGAATGTGGCCAAGCTTTCAGACCTTGCCTCCACTGCCATTGTCTCTTATGCTGTTTGCCATATAAGGGGGTCCAGGCAGGCTCCTGATGACCTTCCTGGACTTCCCTTTCCTAGTGGGATATTCCAATCTTTCTTTGAAGGGACTTATCAGAGAAGATGCTTCCATTTACAAATAAAAGAAAATGCACTCAAACTGACTAACACACTCAAAGGCAAAAGTTTGCCTCCAGTGACCACGAAGCCCAGCAGCACGGTGGACGTGGAGATAAATCCTTAGTAAAATCCTTAGTAAAATCCTATACGAACCCAGATGGAACCCTGTTGTGTTTATAGTCCAGGGAAAATCAATGGGAAAAGATCTATATTTCTGTACAAAAGTATATGCCTGAAATTTACATCCTGCTATTGTGAGCTCCTTTGATAGGCTGACAAACTTTGTCAACCCAAGGCGCCTCCCCAGCGGTGGGCTGGGTGTTTGCAGGCAACCATGATGACCATCTCTTAAGCTCTCCTTCCATGTGCTGTGTACTGGCTTGTAGAGTACCTCTTCCCCAAAATTCGTATCTACGAATATGTCTATGAATGTGACCTTATTTGGAAATAGAGTCTTTGTAGACATAATCCAGGTAAGATGTGGCTTTGATGGACTAGGGTGGGCCCTAATCCAATGACTGGTGTCCTTACAAGAAGAAATAAATTTGGGGACAGATACATGGAAACAAGGCCGTGTGACAGTGGAGGCAGAAATTTGAGTGACGCATCTACAAGTCCAAGGTCAGCAGCAGTGGCCAGCGACCCCCAGAAGCTAGGGAAGGAGCACAGAATGAACTGTCCCTCAACTGGAAAGAAGACACATGCGGTGTTCGGAGCCACCCAGTCCGTGGTACTTCGTGACGGCGCCCTGGGAAGCTAGCACATGCTGCAGTCTGTACCGATCCCTCTGGTTTTCCAGCACATCAAGGCACTGATTCTTGGTTTCCAGTGAGTGTGCAGATGTGTCCTATTTAAATATTCTGGTGGTCATTTTTAGAATTGGAAACTGTAGAGCTAGAAGCAGATTTGGAACCTAGCAGCCCTTATTTCTGTAAGACTTTTGCTCCATAAAAATGCATTAAATTAAAGAAAATGAGGATGGGAAATACTCACTGACATGCTCACAGGTGGATTCCTCCCCACTGGAGGCTGTGGTGTGTTTCGGGCATGTGTCTACGTGTGTGTGTTTGTGCGGATATGTGGAAAAGGGAGAGGCAGTGGAAGAAAGGAGAGAGGGAGATTTGTTGAGAAAGAGAGAGAGAGAATTAGGAACACATTTTATCTGAAGGAATTCATTTATTGGCAATAAAAATGGCTGTTTTTATTACGGCTCCAATCTGTGCCACAGCTTGGGAATCCTTTGCTGCATTATTTATAATATGAATTTAGGCACCCTTCTCTCATATACCCCTAATTTATGTCCAGAGCAACTATATAAAGAAACATGGGCACTATTTTTCTTTTAGCGAGTTGTAGGCAAAGTCATTCCTCCAAGTTTTTGACAAACCGGGCATTTTAGTTTTAAGCTGATACAAAGTTTGTCAACCTATCAAAGGAGCTCACAGTAGCAGGATGTAAATTTCAGGCATACACTTTTATACAGAAATACAGATCTTTTCCCATTGATTTTCCCTGGACCACAAACACAACAGGGTTCCATCTGGGTCCGTATAGGATTTTACTAAGACAGCAAAGCAAGGACCTCCTGGTGGTCGCACAGGAGAAAAGAGTCATGATAAAGGGTTGATCCACATTAAAGATTATTAATATATTAATTATTAACTCCTTCACGTTAATTGCAGAGGCTGCATCGTGGAGTGACTAACCTTTCCAGTGAAGGGGGGAAAACAGATCTGCCGTCACATAGAGAAAATTCATAATCAGTTTGGCAAAGGAAATCTAATCAGCTCTTTAAATATGCTCTCATTATGAAAACATAGGCAGGTTGTTAGCTGACACGTGAGATTCTGACGAAAAGAAAATTTCATACCAGGGGAACGTGGCTATTTGTTCCATGAGAGGGTGGCAATGGGCATGGTGGACACGGCAGTATGCCCCTAACGCTGTCCCTGGCACATAGTCGATGCTCAGTAGATAGTTGTTCAATCAATAAATTAATGCCATTCTTTTTAAAAGTGGCCACTATTTATTATATTTAAGAGTCTGCTTGGCAGCAAATTATGAATGTGGCTTCAGCATATCTGCAATTGCCATCCAATCTAGACATCTTCATAGAGTCCCTATTGCAGGGCAGGGTCCGCGACAGGCGCTGGGGTACAAAGGTGGGTGCAAACACACGCCCTGTCCTCATGGCGTTTACAGACGAATGCGGGAGACAGGCAGCAATCATATCATTACACAAAGAAATGTGAAATCAACTGCCTAAGGAGTGACAGGCAAGGGCACAGAGGCCCGCATCAGGGACGTGACCTGGTCAGAGAGGTCCAGGAGGCTTCTCAGAAGGGCTGCCTCCCCTTTGCCATCACGACCATTCGGAGAACAAACCGGGTTCCTGGACAGAGCACACGAGAGGAGAGGGTGATCCCAGAGTGAGCTGGCGCGTCGTGGATAAATCGTTTCAGCCACACACACTGGTGGGCTGGATAGTATGATAATCTGGTGTTTATAACATAGTGTAGTAATAACATAATGTAACGAATAATAATGCAGTATCCTAATATTATTAATAATATAATAAATGGGGTGTTTCTAAAAGCACCTCCTTTTTATGTGCCCAGTAACGTTTCCAGTAGATTTAGAAAGTCCCCATAATTTTTCAGCAGGTCCTGTAAGTGCCCTTTACTCATTCATGCTCCTTATTTTAAGTAGGAAGTTCTTCTTTTTTTTAAAGTTTACTATCTTTCTGCTTCCAGGAGGGACGGGTGTCTTTGGCACTTACTCGGACCCTGTGGCCCCTCTCCATGTCCACAGCGACCGTCCTGAGCCACGCTGCCTTCCCACTCACTCTCGACTGTCCCACTCGGTTTTATGTTCAGCAGGGCACGTGCGTCACCATTCGTTTTTCAGTTTATTTGTGTGTGTGTTTGTCGATGGTTTCTACTCCTGCGACTTAAACTGTGTGAAGACAGGGCCGTTGTCCGTCTGGCCACTGCTGCGTCCCAGGTACAGAGAACAGGGCTTGGTGCTGGTAAGTACTGAAAATATGTAATACATAAATTGATAAAAATATTTTAGAGATAGAGCAAAGAAGAAAGCAAACGGCACTTTCTCTACCACCAAATTACTTGGCGACATCTCCTCTAATACATGGGAGCCGCTATTTAAGGCAGGCAGATGTTCCACCCCAAAGCCCCCGCCTTCATCTGGCTCTCCTCTCCCTACCCCACCACACTGGCAAGACCACGGGACAGGAAGTAGGGGTGGGCTCTCGGTGGCACGTGGACCTTGGCAGTTACAGTCCACGCGACTCTGCTAGTTCCTACATTCTGTTGTTCCAGAACATCACAGGCAGTGGTATGCTCATAAATGATTAATAATTGGCTTTTAGGGGTAGAAAAAAAACCAACCCTGAGTTGTAGTGTTTGCCAATTTCTGTGGTGTAAATATTACCACCCTAGCCAATTTCAAGCTACCAATGTGCTGAACATGGAGTGTGTTCTATAATTTTACCGGTTAATGGTGGAAACTTTATTCTTCCTTGCTGGTAGAAATGTTAACTTGTGTCCTTCATCCCTCTTCTGAGGGTCTTTTTTTTTTGAGACAGAGTCTTACTCTGTGGCCCGGGCTAGAGTGCTGTGGCATCAGCTTAGCTCACAGCAACCTCAAGCTCCCGGGGCTCAAGCGATCCTCCTGCCTCAGGAGGAGGTAGGAACTACAGGCTCGCGCCAGCATGTCCAGGTAATTTTTTCTATTTTTAGTAGAGACGGGTCTCGCTCTTGCTCAGGCTGATCTGGAACTCCTGACTTCAAGCGATCCTCCCACCTCAGCCTCCCAGAGTGCTAGGATTACAGGCGTGAGCCACCACGCCCGGCCCCTTCTGAGGGTCTTGTCAAGGATATTACACCAAGATGTGGAGAGTGAAGGGACGCTGCTGGTCTGTGGTCTGTGGAAGTGCACGTGGACTCCACATCTGCTGCTTGACCTCTCGGCCCAGATGGCCTGTCTTGGTCTTGATGATTTAAAAAATGACCATTGTGTTCTGGCACTTGCTAATGATGATCAAACTATATGTGGCTATGCCGTGAGAATAGCTAAACAAAAAGGTTGTTTCTTCTCCCTCCACACAAAAAAAGCATACATGCATATAACATAATGGCCATTTTCATTGCCAAAAACTAGAGTTGGAGATGTTCTGCATCTTCAAAACTCATAATGATGGGTCTGAATCTTTGGATATTTTTTAGACAAGAACAGTCAATTCATCAACAAGAAGCAGCTTCTCTGTGATGAGCATGCAATTCCTTTATAAGCAGGGAAAAATAGACTTGAATGTCATTATGCACAATTCTGAATATGCCACATGATCATAATAACTTTAAGACACAAAATGAATAGAAAAAAGATTTGAAGGAAATGCACCCACTCTTAACTGTGCATGTCTTGGATGATGAAAATATTTGCCTTTTTTTCTTCTACTTTTTTTAGTTTCCAAACTTTAAAAAAAAACAACAACTGAGCATTACTTCAATAATGGGAAAAATATAATTTAACTGGCAAAAGCAAGAGAGCAAGCAAAGAACTAAAATCATGTTTTTGCCACCACTAATAAGACCAAGGGAAGCTGCTGGGGAGATGGGTGCTGCCTTGAACCACTGTCGGGGGGCAGGTGGACATCTCAGCCTGGGGTGGAAGGTGGGAAAAGGTAGCAGCAAGAGGACTGCTTAGAGAACAGCTTCTTCAATCCTCCCAGCGTTCCCTTGGCGCAGGCATCACCTGCCTCTGTACTGAAGAAATTGTAGCTGCTGCCTGGACCACTGGTTCCAGCGTCCACCAGGGGAGGGAGGGGTTCAAGGGATTTGGGGGCCAATCTAGAAAAAAGATATTACTACATGTGGCAAGAGCACACACAAGCTTCATCTGGCAATGCTGTGACAAGTCTGCATGTCACAGCAGGATTTTGTGGGGTCACTACTCAGAAGGGGAGGAGGCGGGAGAGGAGTTCACAAAGGGGGCTCCCACGTGGCGGTGAGGCCGCTCAGCAGCACAGCGGAGTCTCCGGGTCAGAACCTCTGAAGGGCAGCACCTGCTCGTAGCTGTCTAGTGAGGTTTCACGGGATAGGCAAAAGAGGCAGGTTGTACATGGCTAAAATTTTCCTTGTTTGGGATATTTTTCAAATAATAGAGTGTGTAAAAATCTGAGTTTGGTACCAGCAGGCTTTGAGCTAATGGGTCTCAGCCTGCAGTGAGGAAATAAACATCCTCAGTGCCAATGATACACAGAGGCCACCTTTGGCTCACTTTACATGACGATAGGATGCCACGGGGCGAGGCACAAGCCCCACCGCGTAGGTGCGGATGAGACTGATGGGAACAGGTACCCACCGCCCAGCTCCACGTCTGCACACCCTCCTACAAGCCACCAGAGCTGATGGGTTTCCATCCCGGGGGCCGCCTCTCCCAGAGCAGAGGAGCAGCCTGAGGTTGTGGGGGCAATAAGTGGATCCACCTAGCCCATGGCACTTGGGACTCTGCACCTGAGATCAGTCCTGTCTCTCTGCAAATTGATCGGGTCCACACACATTGAGCTTGGCCTCTAGCTTTTGCAGCAGTATGTTGTCTTAAGAGACACTTAAGAGAAAAGGATACATCATGCTTGAAAATGAAAGGATGGAAGAAGTTAAAACATTTAAATATTTAATACAAACCAGAAAAAAAGCTGAGATAGAACATCAGTATCTGATGAAATGGAATTTGAGGCAAAAATATCATAAGGAGCAAAGAAGGATGTTTTATGTTTGCATATTTGTAAAAGGCACAATAGAATATAAAAGCTGTATCTCACACAAACATACAGGCATCACACAATACAACCTCAAAATCTTTGATGCAACAATTGATAAAAGGGCAGAGGAACAGACAAATCTACTGTATTGGGGAGTTTAACACAGTTTTCCTGAAACTGATAGATTAGGCAGGCAACATTTTAAGAAATAATAAGAAGAAGCAGAGATACAAAGAACTTCACAATACCATTAATAAGCTTGAGCTAATAGATATATGTAGGACTCAATATTAAATAAACAAAGAATGCATGTCCTTTTCAACCCAATCTAAAACACGAAAAGCATGTACATGTTCAATCATAAAGGACATGCTAGGAAGTTAATATTTACATACTCTGTTCTCCAACCACTATGCAACACAACTGGAAATGAACAATAAAAGACTAGCTTTAAAATCCTGTATCTTTGGAAATTAAGTAGCATATTGTTAAAGCACCTATGTGTTAAGAAAGAAATCATAAAGTAAATTAAGACATATTTAAAACTGAATGATCATGAAATATTTCATGTCAAAATTCTTTAGACACATCTAAAGTTGCATCCAAAGAGTACTTAAAGAGACATTCATCACTTTAACTACATTTATCAGGAAACAAGAACGTTAAAAATAAATTGATGAATTGATGAAGTTTTCAACTCAAGAAATTGAAAAAAGGCCAATAGAGCAAACTCAAAGAAATAAGATAGAAGGGTAGAATACAGATAAAAGGGCAGAAATCAAATACAGAAACAGCAACAACAAAACAGAGAAAATTAAGAGAACCGAAAGCTTGTTCTTTGAGTGATGATAAAAATAAATGAGTCACTGGCAAGACTGACCCAGAAACAGGGGGAAAGACAGAGAGAGAGAGGGAGGGAGGATGCAAATAATCAAAATGCATAATGGAAAATAAATAACCACAAACAGTAGGCTTTTTTATTGTGAGCGTACATTCATTTAATGTGAAAACCTAGTGGATGCAGCCCCAGAAAAGAAAATTGAAGGGTCTAACTGGAATAAGGAGAACTGAAACGTGAATAGACTGCTAATATTAATGTTAAAGAAGTTGAAATTGTCATTTAAAGACTTTCCCTCTCCCCCAAAACTCAACTTCAGATGGTTTCACAGGTGAGTCCTACCAAACTTTCACGGAACAGTTCATTCCTATATTGCACAAGCTGTTCCAGAAAGCAAAAGAAGAAATAGGCCAACACTCATTGTATAAGTCATTTGTAATCTTATTCTAAAATTTGATAGGGGAGACAGCAGAAATGAAAACCATAGGCTCATTACCTTTATAAATATAGCAGCAAAAGCCCCAAATAAAGTGATAGCTGCCCAGATCCAACAGTGCATCTAACTCATCGTGATGAAGGTTTGGCTATGGAGACAGGGACTTTCAAATGAGAAAAGGAATCAGTGTGATTCACCACGTTAAAAGCTCACAGAGGAAAAGCACGCAATTACCTCAAAAGTGCTGGCAAGGCCGGCATGGAAGGCAAAGGCGCATGCTCACGGGCAGCCTTGCACGCAGCTGCCCGGTCACACAGCGGAAGTGTGCACTGCTGCTGAATCTGAGTCCTGGCCACACGCCCTGCGGTCCTCCCAGAGCCCAAGAGAGAAGGAGGCTTGTGAGGAGCTGTGGCCACTGCCCTCCCGCTGCCCTGCCTCCCCTGGGAGGCTATTCCAAGAGACAGCGTCTCATCCATGGCCCCCCGGGTTCTGATGGGGTGTGGGGCTTCCTGCCTCAGCCCCTGGACAGAACTGCAGACCGTACACCCCTCTGCTGCAGCCTGGACTTCGCTCCTCAGCAGTGAGGTGTCCCACAACCTCATTGCAAGCATTGACCTCTTCTGTTCAGATGTCATCTTTTCTGGGGTACGGGACAAGGACTGCAGGATGTTGGTACCTTTGACTTACAGTCTTTTTTTTTTTTTTGCTGTCTGCATAAGCAATCAACTGTCCAAATCCAAAAGTGGCTCATTGTGTCATTACCAGTGGAATCAGTAAAGCTTCAGCAGCAAAGCTGCAAGCTGAAGTGTGATTAATTTGATTGCATTAGCATTGATAATTTCCTTTCATCAAAGAACAGCAGGAACAAAATCATCGAGAGATCACAGAATAAGAGATGATTCTTGCCATGCCCACAACAAACAGGGCATTGCTGTCTAGAACAAAACGGATCTCCTGCAAAACCATAAAGAAATGACGGCATCCCAACAGAAGAAACGGGCAAAGGAGAATTTTGAAAAGGCGTGTTAGAGAAAAACCCAAGAAACTTAGAAAAGTCAAAAGAAATGCTCAAAGTCATTGGTACTCAGATCGCTGAAAATTAACTCCACCGTGGTACATCATCTTACACTTTTAGACTGGCAAGCTCTTGAGAAACTCCCCACTGCTTATTATGGGGTGTAAATTACCATAGTGACAGGAGGGGTAGGGAGAGCTGATCTGAGAAGAGATGGTGAAAGAGCCACATCGTGTAAAAGGGGGATTTAGCTACATAAAAATGCACCAAAATCTACTTGTTCAAGCCCGGCCTGAGATGTTGTATTGTCTGCTCCCCACAGACAGCCTCCCAATGAGGCTGTGTCTTTATTTACTATGGAACTTGGGCAACCTAGAGCCCATTGTAAGTATAAGTGTTCCTGATACTAAAGCAAATAATATTATTTAAACAAAAACTTTTATTAAACTGCAACGTTTTTACGATTCTCATCATGGCGTAGTTCGAAAGTCCATGGTGTGTGAATGGACATGGGACCCAGGGAGGACTGTGGGGACGGAGGAACACGACAGGTAACTGGAACAGGGTCATTAGTATCTGATCTAGATTGTAAAGGATGGACAATGGTTAACATTTATTTTGTGCTTACTGTGTGCCAGGCACAGAGTCACATGTTGTCACACTGAGTCCTCACAACAACCCTGTGACGTTAAAACCTACAGGTGAGGAAATTGAGGCAAAGTGAAGGTAAATACCGGGTCAAAGGTCGCACATGTAGTAAGTAGAAGAAGCAGGATTCGAATCCAGGAAGGCCGCCTCCAAATCTGCAGTTCCTACCTGCAGTTCTCTGATGCCTCTGCTTTCCAGAGTATCAGAATAATAAGCAGTAATAGGGCCTTCTAGATGAATGCAAAGAGGCAAATCCTGAGGTCGTTAACAAAGCAGGAACATTCTGGAAACGGTGAGAAGTTTAGTGTGACCGGAACAGAGCAGAGATGGCGGGAGAGGTAGGGAGTGGGTCTGGAGGGGTGTCGGCCTGCCTCTGGGCATCACTGAGCCCAAAAGCTTCGAAGAAAGACCTTGGCCACGTAGGATTTGTTTCTGAAGCAGAGAACTCTGGAGGAGAGATGAGAAGGGGAGGCTGTGGCGGAGAGACAGGCTGAAATGCAGTGGTGGCACTCAGCAGCTCAGAAACCCAAGTACACAAACCAGTTTTCTACCCAGAGCAGCCCTGCGGCCTGGCTGTGGCCAAGCCTGGTGGGCAGGAGGCATCTCGGGACATTCCCTCCCTAGTGAGGTAAGAGGTTTCCAGATCCCCAGAGGCCTGACCCTCCCAGACTCTGGGATTCATCTCTGCTCCCTCCGAGGCCCCTGCCTGCCTGGCCGCGGCTGACCCGCTGCTCTCCCCTCCCCCACTCTTTCAGCCTCACCACTTGTGTTCCTCTGGCCCCTCCCTTCTCTGAGAATGACTGAATTCAGAGCTCAAGCGGCCCCAGAGATCACTTAGCACCTCAAGGTGGTTAAAAGGACCAAATTGCTGGAGGGATCAATCCAAAAAGGAAAAGACAGGAAATAACTTTGACCATGGCCCACGGTCTTTGCCACGCGTTCCTTCACCAGTGGCTTTTCCATTCGGGGTGCTCTTGGTCGTCACCGTGGTCACCGCCACGCTGGGGCTTTGGCAGAAAAGAAGAAGGGCGCTTCAGCTAGTCAGCACGTTGCAGTGCATGCGGACAGACCGGTCTGCGTAGGACCTGGCTTTGTTTCCTATTTGCAGAAGCTCACTGGTATCTTCTTACCTTACTCCTCCTCAGGGACCGCTTGCACCCAGGCCGAGGGTGGATTCGTTTCCTGGGGCTGGCAAGCAGAGTGCACAAGCTGGGGGCTTAACGTCATGGAAATTTATTCTTGCACAGTTCCAGAGGCCAGGAGCCTGAACTCCGTGCTCAGCGGGGCCGAACATTCTCTGAAGGCTCAGGGGGAAGCTGCCTTTCTCCTCCACGTGTCTTGGCTTCTAGGTGCTGCGCTCCACCCTCTGCCTCTGTCGAAACGTGGTGTTCCCCCTGCGCGCCCCTGCCTGTGTGCCTCCTCCTCTTCTCACGACGACACCAGTCACACCCACCCCACTCCAGAGGGACCTTATCTCAACCAATTGCATCTACAACAACCCTGTTTCCAAATGAGGCCACGTTCCGCGGTTCCAAGAAAAATGTGAATTTTGGGGGGACACTACTTAGCCCAGGGCAGGTATGCCTGGTTGGCTTGATTTTATACTAGATTGGCTTTGGGCAGTATCTGAATTATTAGGAATGCCCCTAATTCCAACATCCCCCAAGCACTTGCCCCACGAAGCCATGGTTAATGACACCGAACCAACAGACGCTCGTGCATATACTTATCCTGCAAATATTTATTGCGCAGATGCCACATGCCAGGGACTATGCTAATGAGGAAATCGAGGAGTTCACACTCCATAAGGGGAGTGATAGAAGAATCGAGCGAAATCCTGCTGGTATGAGAGGCTCGGAGAAGGGAGCCGGGCCGCGTCAGGAACAGCTGCGCGGAGGTGAGGCCGGGTGAGGATGAGGAGGACCTCACAGGTGAGTTCGGGAGAGGAGGGATTTGGGCAGCCGGGCCAGCACGTGCAAAGGCACCGAGACATGGAGAATGCTTCAGGTCGGCTGGAGAGTCTGCAGTATCTGGGAGCAGCGAGAGAATAGTCTAGAAAGACCGTCACAGACAAGAAGACAGACGGGAGTAGAAACTTCAGCTTGCAGGTGATGGGGAGGGCTTTATGCAAGGAATTAAAACAAAAATATAGATCTTTAAAATGTACCTGGAGGGCAGAGGGGAGAATGGCTCAAAGGGGAAGGGACTTGAGGTTGGGAGACCTCAAGTGTCTCTAAGTTAGCCCAGACAAAGGAGGTGCTGGCATGGTCACAGCCCCTGGCGCCACAGCTGCTGGCATGGTGGTTTTGGCGGTGGAGAAGGGATGGATTAAAGAGATGCAGGGGTGGCACTGGTGAGGCTGCAGGGAGGTGAGGGTGAGAGCAAATACTCGGGAATAACTCCCCAGTTCCTAATGAACACCGGCCACATAGGCACCCTTGACTGAGGCAGGAAACTAAGGTGGAGGGGCTTTGGGGGCGGGTGGCACGGGCAGCTACTTCCAATTTGAAGTTGGGTGGACATTCCTTCATCTGCGAGGTGGAGTGGGGGTGTTGGGTGGATTGCTGGCTGCAATCGTTGGGAGAGGGAAGAAAAATAACAGGTTAAAAGCATAGAATTGAGAGTCGTTAGTGTAGAATTGAGAGTCATTGGTGTTTTGGACATGGTCACGGATGTGTCCAGAGTGTAGAATGACAACAGGAATACGCTGGAAGCTGGGATTGCTGAACACGTGAAGCCCACAGGAGGAGGAGCCCGTGGGAGACGGGAAGGGAGATGGTGGGGGTGTGAGGACAGGAGAGGGGGATTGGCCGCAGGTGGTCCTCAGACCTACAGCCATGGGGATGTGGAGTCTATGGAACATTTTGGGCTCTGGAACACGAATCCCCCCCACTCCCGCCCCCACACACGCACGGTGTTTCTATAACAATGATTTCACATCAGAGAGAGAATTTAGCTTTTTAAATTTATGAAGTTAAACATGTTGGTGATGATCATTATGGATATATCTACTCAAATGTCAAGAGCAGTTAAAAGCATTTCAAAAATACTTTCTAAATATTTTTGCTGAAGGAAATTTACTGCAGCAAATGCATTCTGTGGATAAAGCCAAGAGAATATTAGAGTTCTTTTGCACTTCTCCAAACCTGCTCTTCCACAAAGGTATTTCCTAGAATGAATTTGATGGGCGTTTGGGAAGGGACTCCAGTGATACCACATTGAGGTTTATAAAACTGTCATTCGCACACACATACACACACACATGCACACATGTACTTGCACACACATAGAGAGGACTTTTAAAAGCTTAGTAAGCAGTTTGTTCTTGCTATTCTCTTTTTTTCTCTTTCCTCCCTTTACAAAAGAAAACTTAATGCAGCAATTACAGACTGTTTCCTGGATCTTCCCACTGGGGCATCGGGAAATGTTGATATTAACTAGGTCGTAGGGTTCACCTAATCCAGCTATCTATAGACAACAACACCTAAGGAATTGTTTTAAAACTTCGGACATTTTGATGAAAATATGAAAAGACTTTGTGAAGAATGCTGGAACCCAGGCTGATAGGACAAGCACCTAGAACTCGTCACAAGTGTGCGCAGACGTGGATGGCAGAGCCCACGCCAGAGCACGTGCCGTCTGCAGCTCTGCCATCCCGAGGGGGGCGGCAGTCTTGCTGGGCCAGCGTGGTTGACAGCACAGTTATGTTGGCCTGCGTTCCTCACCTCACGGCTCTGGAATTCTCTCTCGTGGAATTCAGTTGCTCTCGTCCCCTCTGTCAGTGCCAGGATGTCTGATTTCTTTCTGCTAAGCCTGAGTCTCTTCTTATGCACTTGCCCAAAGCTCAGTCTTTGAGGTCTGGGTGTCCATCAGTTCATAAATATGGAAGACTCGCAAATTCCAGGCTGTCTTTGCGGACTAAACTCCATGGTACATCATCTTGTGCCTCAAACTCGAGGCCCCAAATCTGTAGCCTCTCACACCCTCCTCTCCCCCTGCAGAAGGAAGGTCCTTTCCTCCCCAGAAGGGTTGCATGGCCTCCTGCCAGGTGTCTAATGAAAATGACAATAGCACGACACTCCCTGCATGACACCATTACACAACTGTCCCGCCAGCCCTGTCCGCCAGGACTAACAGAAAATTACTGCTTCATTATGTCTTAGTTGAAGCTGCAGTTACCTCATAAAATGCAATGTTTCCAGTTGGCGTGGCTTAAAGATGATAGGTAGCTTTATCTTTAAATAGTTATGAATTTGCACTGATTTTATTCAGCAGGTATCCAAATTCAGGGGCTTTTTTTTTAGGGTTTTTTTGGTTTGTACACCTTTTGTTGCAGAATCTTTCCTTCCTGAATGTACCGTGGATCCATGTCCCTGCTTACCACTCCTAGCTGGCTTCTTCACCCTGGAGCAGGTTCGCCTATACAGATCTCCTTTCAATATCCACACTGGGTTTTCAGGCAGGCAGGCGCAAGTAAGTTGCTGCTCTTTTAAGGATGGTGTTTCTTAGCAACAGCGGATTCAGTGGATTGCTTTCCTTGTTCCTACTGATCGATTCTCTGCATGCTGCTCTCAGCTCCATTTTTAAAAACTGATCTTAGGAAGAAATATTTCTGATGAGCTGAAACTAACATGATTTCCCCTTCAAAAAAAATAAATAAATAAAACAAAGAAAGAAAGAAAAGAAAAGAAAAAACTAACCAAAGGGACATGTAGGACCATCCTGGTTGTACTGCTGACTCAGTATTCATCAGTATTATTTAATGTTTTATATTAAACTCCAAATGTACTTGTTATTTTAGTAAGTTTCTGGAATAATTATAGCCAGTAACGTATATACATACATACATACCTATGTTTCACTTTCATTTCTTTGATTGCTAATACAAGTAGAGTATTATTTTCCTCATGTGCTCATTGGCTGTTTATGTTTCTTGTTGTACGATTCGGTCAGTCAGGACTTCTGCCTGGTTTTCTATCGTGGCTTTTGTCATTAGCAGAGTGAGGTTTTCTTCCGTTCACTGACCCTCAGACAGGTGAGCGTGAGCCCCACCCAGAGCCTCAGGCGATGCACCATGAAAGCAAGAACTTGGACCCAAGAGCCCTCAGGTCTTTGGAGGACCTTGGTATTTATGATTCTAGGACTTACTTCTTTGAACCCCAGAGACAAGTGTTAAGAAGGAAAACTTCAGAGCACTGTGGGAGAAGGAAATGGCCCCACTTACTGGGAAGCCGTGGAAGTTTGCTCTGAGAAGGGGAGATTGAGCCTAGAGTGGCCACCTGCAGGCACAATAATGAGGGAGGAACCAGGGGTGGTGGGACAGGCAGGGGAATCTGGTACTAGCCATGCAATGGGAGAACTTCTGAGCCAGCCTCTGGGAAAGGTGAGAATAAAGGGGAACGCAGTGCTGTTCCCACATCCATGTCCTGTGCCAGGTGGCCTCCCAGTGCCCACCCCCATGGGCGGTGCCACCTCCCTGCTGGACATGTGATCTGCTGTGGCCCATGGGATGCCAGCAGACTTGCAGCCCACGCAGCGCAGCGCTGTGGGTTTCTGCCTGCACCTCGGTGCTCCTGCCATCACCCGAGGAGATGTATGGCCAAGTGGTCTGCTGGAACTAGGAGGAGGAGAGACATGGGGAGCAGAGCCACCCCGGGTCGAGCTGAGCACAGACTAACTGAGCCCAGCCTGCCCACAGCCTCGAGAGCTAAATAAACACCTGCTTTGCATGCTGTGGTTGGTTGTTATGCAGAGCTAAGGTAGATATCTGATGCACAGCAAACTGGGCTTCAGTGGGGCTAATGTTGGCCTCCAGGCCAGTTCGAGCCCTACTGCAGGAGTTGTGTCAGTTTCCAGAAAGTTCTGGTACAGGGAGAAAGCCCAGTGGGGTCCCAAGAAGAGGGAACTGGTAAGCTATGGAAGGGCCATCAGGATCTATCTAAGAGGAAAGAGAAGCAGCGAAACCATCTTAACAAACTGGGGAGTAAACCAGGAACGATGGGGGAAGCCCGTTGCATCACCTGGAGTAGCACAGAAGGCACCGGAGGAGGCCACAGCGTCACCACCTGTGTGTTCCCCGGGGGAGGCCGTCACCTGGAGGGAATCTTGTTCACAGGAACGACCCTGGTTCAGATGGTACCACCCCTTGGGACAGGTATAACGCCTTAGGACTTTGTTGATCTTGGCCTCCAGGTGAGAGCTTCAAGACCTGAGAGTCTCTCGCAGGGGCCAGACCAGACTGAGAGTGGTCGTGTATGTATACACAGCATATCTCATCTCTTCATCCTCCCACTCATCTGGAATAGGCGCAAGCATCTACATTTTATACACTAAGGAACTGAGGTTCATGTAGATCTAGTGGTTTACCAGAAACAGGCACAACCAGCTCCAAACCCATTGCTTCTGAATTTTGCCTTCTTTGAGGAAGATCCAGACTCACACTGTTCTTGTCTAAACTCTGTTCTCCTGGCCCCTGTGGATTTGGTTTTAGCCCTTAAGAACATCTAGTGGCTCCCTTTTATTTGAGTCCATGCTCACAAAGTAATCTTCTGTTCAGATCTTGCCTTCTCAGGTAGGCTTGTTGATGGGATGACCATAAATGCGTGCAAACTTATGAAATTCTTTCCGCGTTCCTCACTGTACATTTGTAGGTTGGTATTCTTAAGCACACTCCAGGTTTTGCCATGATTAGTTAGGATGATACTAGGCAGCTTTGGGTGTGATAAACCAATCAAGATTCTAGACATGAAGTGAACCCCAAATTATTGGGACTCACCCAAGTGCTGCTGAGCAAGACTTTGGGGTGGCCCTTCCTGGACAACGTCTGGGAGCATTCATGTCCTCCAAACTGCAGAATGCAAAGGCAAGGCTGGCCCGAAGGTCTGCTTTCGCAGGGTGCCTTCCCAAATTCCACTTTGTCTTCTCAGGTTCCTAGCGCCATGTTTTGTGATGTATTGATCCTTACTTTCTATTGCCATTAGTTACCAATGGCAAGGGTAAAAATCAAACTATAGGATACAAAAGAACTTTTAAAAAGCAACTGATTGCATTACAATTACGAAGCTCAAGCTGAAGTTCCTGGGCTCTGTGGCAGCCTGGTGCTGGCTGTGCAGTTGGAGGAGCCTTGGCACCCCGAGCACATGCTCCGGGTGACTCCTGCATGATGCACCAGGGTGACACACTTGTCATGTCTGGGACACACGTCCCAAGTATGAATTCTCTGTTCAAAAACACGTTTTAATAAGTTTTGTTTTGTCTTGTTGGCTACTAATTCAAACACTTGCACTGCTTTAATAGTCATCGATTCATTTCAGGTTCCTTTTCAGTGGAAATTACTCAAAGGTCATCTCAGAACTATGCCACAACAGTGTGACTCACTCACTCTTCCAGTTCAAGAGCTAATGACAAGGACTATCCGGTTCAAGCTTCAGGAAATGAGTGGGAGTGAAGTGAGCTGGCAAAGTACTTTTATTTCTCTTCTTTTGAGACCGAAATGAAAGTTTTCTCTTACGAGTTTTTTTCTGCCAGTATAAAACTATTCCTTTTTTTTTTTTTTAGATTTTTATTGAAGTGTTACATATAGAAACAGACATAAATGATAAGTGTATATAGCTGGATGGATTTTCTCAATGCCAACCCCCTGGTGTAATCAGCACCCAGAGCAAGAAGGTGAACATTCAGCACCCTAGAAGCCCCTGTGGGCACCCTGATTTCTAACTTCATAGACGAGTTTTGCCTGAACTTGAAGTTTTATATAAATGGAATCATGTACTATATACTCTTTTCCTTGGGTGTTTTTTTTTTTTTCACTCACTGTTAGGTTTTTGAATTTCAAACATATTGTTAAACTTAGCAATTATTTATTTTTATTGCTGTATAGTATATCATAACAAAGCACTATTTATTTATTTATTCTACAGTTAATTCTGTCTTCAATGACTGATGATGTGGACACCCACTTTCAGACAGTTATCAGCCAACTAGTCAATAACTTTCATTCACTTTTTCTACTGGGCATATTTCCTTTGGATTTCTTTTTTAAAAAATATATATGTTTTTGTAATTTTTTCACTTCTAATTTTGAAAAAATTTTTTAATCTGCCAAAAAGTTTCAAGAATTGCCTAATGAATATCCATATATCTCTTCATCTAGATTCACCAATTGTTAACAACTTACCACATTTTTTGTACCTATCTATCAACTTTTTTTTTGTCAATCATGAAGAGTAAGTTGTAGACACCGTAACTCTTTGTCTCTAAATACTTAAGCAGTGTACCTTAAACATAAGTCATTTTCGTCCAAAACCACAATATCAAATTCAAGGGATTTAACATTTTTATATTAATATTATATAACATATAATCATATGAAAATGTGCCAGTTGTCTCAATAATGTCTCTGCAACAGCATTTTTTCCTAACCTGTCATCATACATTGCACTCAGTCGTCACATCTCTTTAGTCTTCTTTCATCTGAAACAGGTTCTTAGCCTTCCTTTGTTTTTGATGATATTGACATTTTTGGCAAATACAGACTAGGCACATTGTAGAAAGTGTTCTCATTTGGATATTTCTGGTTGCTTCTTCAGGGCTAAATTCAAGGTATTTATTTTGCTCAGAATATTTCGTAATTGACACTGTGTCCTCAGTGCATCCATCACCTGAGACCGAGTGATTTATAAAGAACATGAATTTATTTCTCACAGTCCTGGAGGCCGGGAAGTCCAAGATCACGGCGCTGGCACCTGTGAGGGCCCTTTGGCTGTGTCCTGGCGTGGAGGAAGGCAGAGGGCAAGAGAGCAGGCCGGCCCGGCTCTTCAACAGCCCTAACCTCTTTCATGACCAAGGATCCCTCATGGCCCAACCGCCTCTTAAAGCCCCTACCTCTCTTCACACGGTCGCATTGGCAGCACCTGAATTTTGGAAGGGACATACTCAAACTATAACCTTGTTTAAACTTAAAAATTACCTTGGCGGAAATTGACGTTTTTTTACAACGCCCTGCCTTAGCACTCCGAAATATGGGGTGTTTATTCTTTCCCTCCTCTCAGCGGCTCTTCTGCAGTTCTCGACGCAGCTTTTTAATTATATCATATACACCATGTTCGTTTGTATTTAAGATGATTTTGAGGTATTTTATGAGATCTTTTGTGTTATCATAGTGAATGGGATCTTTTTTCTACCATGCCTTCTAACTCGGGATTTGGGGTATATAAGGAAAGGCCTTTTGGGTGTTGATTTTGTCTACAGGCTTTGCTGAATTCTCTTCTGACGTGTGGTTTATTGCAGTGCACTCTGATACTACAGGCATATGACAATCACAACAGAGACTAATATAACAATCATATATATATATATATATATAGTAACAATTATAACAATAACATGACCACGATGTAACAGAACACTAAATTCCAATAGTCCTCAATGCCTACAACACCCAGAACCTGGCAGCCTGCAGCGAATATTTGTTGTATGAGTGGATGCATTACTAGCCATGGCCACAATTCTCATTTTATCCTGATTTCACTGAGTGCCCCTCAGGTGAATCCTTGCTGTGACAATGAGCATTGCTTTGAGATAACTGTCCTTAATCTGTGAGGCAAGAATCCTTCCTGTCCTACTTTTCAAGGAGTTATGCCTGCAAAGGGCGCTGATTTGTATTAAGAGCATTTTCAACACGGTTTGAAATGGATATAAGTCTTTTTCTTTCTTAACATATCAGCATAAGGCATTATTTAAATTTTATGACGTCTTTCTGGGTTTGTGATAGGATTTTATTCAAGATCTTTACATATGAGACTGATTTACAACTGTCATATCTGCGCTAGTCCATGTTCAAGTTTATTTCGCGTGTGTTTAATCTCCCTTGGACTGACAATTTTATTTTAAAATCTTACCGTTGCTTTTCTGTTATGTGTTCTTTGCAATTATCATAATTTTTTCTTTACCAGTTTTGATTCAGCACTAAAGCTCTAACAGCATCATCTTCTTGCATTGGAGTGGGGTTTGTGTCCATTAAAAATGGCCCTATTTGCACCACTAAATGGTAGTTGCTTGAAAATCAATTACTCTGCAATTTTATTTCTTCTTTGTATGTGCTAATGTTTGCATGTTGTATATTTGTTCATCCTTCATTTTTCAGTTCCCTGTTTTTCCCCCTTTGGGTATATTTTTGTAAGTAGCATGTCAGAGAGGATCTTAGAATTTTAATAAGCGAGTTTAATCCATTTGTTGTCCTGTTGTGCTGTCGTGTTCTGTGCTCTCGGCTTTAGTGCTGCTCGCTGCTCACTTTCTCATCTGCCCTTTGCCTTAGAGAAATATGTTTAGCTAGCTCTTATCTTCTGAAATGGTTTTGAACTTTGACATTCTAAATTTAATCCCATTAGAGCAGTACTCTCCAGAGTGTGTTTGGCAGAACACTCATCCTGTGAGATGTTCTGTAGAGAAAAAAGAGATTTGTGGTCAAATACTATATGCTACCATACTCCCTTAGAGAGTCTTAAAGCACAGCAGTGCAGTAAAGGCTCTGAGAAGTCCTGCAATTGGTTGGGGAGATAGCCCGTCTTTGTTTCCCCAAGTTCTTTTTTGGGGGAGGGTTTATACCAACATCACAGCCTGAAGTCCCCAAGAAGATACTTTCCAAAATGTTACCCAAGTACAAATTTCTGAGCCTCTGCTGGTGTGGTGGGGAACATTTCAGTATTGATATTTATCTCTTTGTACCTTATGTGCCCTTAAAACCCAGCTGTGCGGCTCCGTGCCCCAAGAAAGAAAAGGGCAAGCCCCCTAGAGCAAAGAGGGCCATAGGGTAGGGCAAGGAGGACCTTGGCTTGGAGGAGGTCCCCGTGGGGCACGAGGGGAGGAGAAAGCTGCTAGGCGGGTGCGGGGAGGAGGGGAGGGCAGAGTTAGAAGCCAGAGTCCTGACTCCCTCCTGGGCCTGAGCTCCCCTGAGGATGGGAAAAGGCGGGAGAACCTGGAAGAGACAGGAGGGCAGGTGAAAGCAGGTGGGGTTTGCCCTACCTCCCATCTGGATCTTGCAGGGAGACCACCTCTCCCTGTCACCGCAGCGGCAGGGGTGTCCTGTCACATCCGGGCGGCCACTGTGCACCCTGCGGTCCAGAGGGATCCAGGGAAAGGAGGCAGAGTGTTCTGGAAGGTCAGGCCTGCCCCAGGGCCCATAGCAGGTGTGGCCTGACCCCATGGCCAAGGTGAGACCCCGAGGACCCGCAGCTCCAACGAGAACCGGCCTGGGACTCCTGGACATGTAGGGGGAGCCACCTGCCACTTCTACAGCCTCAGGTGCTACCCAGGGCCAGCAGGGCACCCGTGGAGTCCGGGCGTCCCTCAGAGGCCCGAGAGGTTCCACGGCTTCCGTCGGAATCCTTCCAGGGACCCAGGGCACACCTAAGCCGGGGTACCTGGAGTAGAGGGGAATAAACTGCTTCCAAAGGTGTGTCCAGGCCGCAGGGACAGTGCAGCAGCCCGGGGAGGTGGGGGGGCTACTGAAGCCAGAGACGGGGAGGACTGTACTAGGGGCCTCCTGGGAGCTGAGAGCTTTGGCAAGGGCCCCCGCAGAGAAAGAACTAGAGAAGCAAACACCTCGGCTGCTACAGCCTGGCCAGGAGCGTTGCCCGTGGCTCAAGAGGAAGCCCACACACTGAGATGGCCGGGGCTGCAGCAGACAAAGAGTTAATATCGCTGGCACCATGCAAGGATGGGAGGAAGTTCTCAAATCTGCCTCCCTGAGAATTTGGGAGAAGCGTTTTTAAAGATGGTTTGGTGGCAAACGGCTAGGCAATCGGGTCTGCCGATTGGCCGGGTTCAGGGTGGAACCACAGGGGTGTGGAAAGTGCCTCCTTGTGCTGAGTCAGTTCCTGCGTGGGGTTGCAAGGCCAGTTGAGTCAGTGCGTTGGTCTGGGTGGGTCAGCCGTTCCACTGGAAGGCAGGGCCTGGAGGGTGTCTCAAAACCGGCCTCAGGCTTCTTCACAAGGGCGATGGTCTCTATGGGAGCGATGGAGAAAGCTGAGAAGCTTCATGACCATCAGCTCGGTGACTCCTGAGTAGTGAGCAGTTCCAGGAAAGCAAACCAGGGAACAGTGGCTGGATACATATGATCCCTGCCTCAGTTCCAGCCTTGTGGCCCTTTATTAATTTTATAAAGGGCGGTTTCGTGGGCTCAATCTCCCCTTCTCGCCCGTCTCTGGCAACGCCCCCATGTCCTGAACCCAAGCTGGGTGAGAAGACCTCAGGGCGTGATTCCTGCAGGTCAGTGCCCGGGACTCAGAGTGGGGAGAAGTCGGGGAGTGGCCCTGGAGGGTCCGAGGACGCACAAGAACCAGCACGTGGCTCAAGACCCTCCCTGCCCCCAGGCCATGAGGTGGAGTCCACTGTCCTCTCTACCCAGATGCCCTCTTGCCAGAAGGGGCCTGGAACTGCCAAAAAACGAACCCCAGACAGCCTTCATCAGGAAACTTACTGCCTCTTGGGGAATCCCGGCCGGCTGTGGGTCCCAGGGGGAGGACTCTGATCCACAGGGGACAGCGAGAGAAAGTAACGCTAGTGTATATTTTTGCACATCTGGGTGAAGTGCATAACTGTCAGCCTTGACCCACAAGTACACACACATTTAGTGTGAGTCAGTTTCCAAATACTCGCTTTCGTGGTTGCAAGTTGTTCTGATGAGAAGCCGTCGTTGTTATGGTTAGTGCCCCCAAATCACTGCCGTTTCCCTTGCACGAAATAGCAGGAATTATTTACAACCCACATATTGTCAAAGAGTGATGTCCCTGCATCTGCCTCCCTTTGCGTTAAATCCTCCCCACGAGGCCCTGCTGACTGAAGGTTCAGGGTAGATCCCGGAAAGCAGCGGGATTGGCGGCGTTTCTCTTTACACCACGTGTCAGGGTCAGCGGTCAGTCCTGCTGACATCTCCTGCTGGCCTTGATGGCCTGAGAACATAGGTGTATTCAGGGTGCTCCCCTGTTTGCACCCGCCCTTCAGGCACAGCTCCACCATCTAGGCTTGCCAGGAACCGTGGGTTGGAGCAGTACAGTTGGGACTCCAGCGTGGAGGTCACGGGGTTTGTTCCATGGAAGGTTTAGAATGTGGATGGTCCCAGTTAGATCACCTGCTCATGGCAGGAAGACTTTAATGGTGGCTCTAGAATCTTCTGCAGGACCACCTGGTAGCATATTCAGCAAGTCCTCCTCCGGCCCACATTTGCACCTCCCCATTCACGCTGCTGCTTCCACCCCTTGCACCCGAGGTTCCCATGCAGGTGGACTTCCGCTTGAGCAGGGATGTCAGCCCCCTGCACGTCAGACACACCTGTGGGGCGGGGTTTGGGCGTCTGTGCTATCCCAGGAAGTCCTCATGTGCAGGCAGGACAGGACTAAGCACCACCTATCGGGGCTGAGACCCTTTCTCCCTGACTGTCACTCAGTCCCCCAAGAGGAGCCAGTTGCTCACGGCAACCACTGGAGAGTGACCTGGGTGTGTTCAGCCCAGCTGATAACTGTGGAAGGCTGGTGGCGTCCGATGGAGTTCATTAGATTACTCCCTCTACTATTTTTTGTGTGTTTGGAAATTTCCATAATAAAAGGTTTAAAAATGGCGTGAGCGGGCAGTGCTGTGAGGGCACGTGACTAGGAGGTCCACACCTGTGCGTCCGGCACAGCAGGGATTCCCACCCACCGCCCACCTGTAGCCCAAGCTCCCACTGTCTCCCCGGACCGCCCGCCTTGCTGAAATGGCCAAAGGGGAAGTGAATCTGGGGACCAGACCGTTTTTGTCCCCTCTGGCTATGACCTAACTTTCTGGGCGTCTCTTCTGTCCTCCTGGGGTGATTGTAGAGGGGATCCTCCCAAGGACTTGACAGTTTGGAAAATCCTATTTGCCCCGCGAAGAGTTAAACTCACCGCAGGATCAGAGTGAAGATTTGCAAAACCTCACTGCAGAGGCAGAAGAGTCTGAGCCACTGATGGAGGAACCATATGCTCATTTGTCTAATGAACAGGTTCAAGGTCACATTACTTTCTTTCCCGTGAATGCACATCACTGTTAAAAGTCATTAAAATGATATCTTGTGCGAAGGGGCTTGATCACGAACGGGGAGCATCTTCCACATCTGTGGTCTCCTACCACTAATGTGTCATTAAAGTGGCTCTAATGGCAGTTTAGGCACCGGAGCTTGAGCGTTTTATTTATTTTATTTTATTTTTTCGCAGGAATTAGAATGGGGTTTGAGATTATCCTTGTAGTACTGTCACAGTCGCTCTTTTGCATTCTGATGCATGTTCCTAAGTGGGAGAGGAAAAGGTGGGGTCGAGGGTGTCCGGGGCCATCCAGGGGACGGTTTTGCACACGTGAGCACCATCCATCATCCGTCCTGCAGGGCGGAATAAAGAGGTTAAGATCCGTTGCTGCAGAGGCTGAGTCTTGCAGGTTCTGTTCAGAACAGAAGCGTGGAGATAATGAAATGGATTCCCTTTAATTCTGCAGATAAAAACCTCACCCAGTGGGGACAGCACGTGTGACCTGGGAACAAATGACTCTCTTAGTTTATAAGCTTTTTCAAGGAAATAACCACTAAGAATTCTCTTAGTGGCACATCAGATGCTTGTTTTGTTAAAAGGTACTGATGATGACAAATTGGCCTCGGATAAAAGGTTTATGGTTAGGGCTAATTTTATCGATTCGGACCTGGCTGGTGTCTTGGAAGTATAGCATTATTTTCAGCAAATCGATTGTGTCTGGTTTGGGAAGGCTTTGCACCACGTTTGTCTTAAATTGTATTTAAATAATTGATCACAATTTGTGTTTGTTAATGACCTTTAACTGAACTGTCACTGACCCGTGTTTGGCCTTGGAGATCAATTCTGTGGGTGGCTCGTTGGTTTTTGTGACTTTTCTAAGATGCTTGGTGTTTTTCTACATTTAAATTCTCTGTTGGATATTCAATTCAGAAATCAAGGATTCTGGCTTATTTTTTCAAAAAAAAAAAAAAACAAGAAATTTTGGTGAGGAGATCTGTGCTTCTAGTCCCTTCACAGTTATAGAAAGGTCACAGATATGCACGTCATTCTCTTCCTTTGGAGTCAAATGTTGAAGGAAATGCAATGCCATGAATCCCAAGTGAAGCCCAGCCCCTCTCTCCTTGGATGCTTTTGTCACCACACTTTCTCCCAGCAGAGTGAAATCCTTGGTGCCATCTTCATATTCCTGTTCTCCCCCCCACTCCCCATCCATTTCTTGCAAAAATTCTCTCAATTCTTCTTCCTTACTGTGGTTCATCCCTTTCCCCCATTCAAATGCCCCTTTGCCACTCCTCTGGCTCAGACCCTAAAGGAAGGGGTGTGGGGTACAGGTGTAATGGGGGCTGCACATGCATTGACATCCTGGGAGACCCCCAAATTGGGGAATCAATGTGCTCTCTCTCTCAGGTTCTTAGGAACTGGACATCAAATCTGGGAGCCTGAGTGTGTGCTACCCCCCACAGGAAGGACAGCTCTCAGTGGTCACTTGTCTAGTCCAGCACTTCCCAACTGGGTGCCAAAGAGCCCCAGGGTCCTTGGGTGTGAGTGGCCTCCTGGTACGCTTGTACAAGCCTTTCTTTATCTAAGTTTTCATTTCTTTTGAGTAGACACAGAGAAGTAGATTTGTATTATGTATGTTTAAACTTATACGACTCTACCAAATGGGTTTTCAGAGTGGTTACGGCATTTTCCATTGGCAACAGATAAGACTTCTACTTAGTCCGCACCCCTGCCAGCGTCTGTCAGTCTTTTTAACTTTAGATGACTAATTGGATATGAAGTTGTAGCTCACTGTGATCTGAATGTGTAGTTTCCTAATGTCTAATGATGTTTAGCACATTTCATGTACTTACTGGCTATGTATATCTTCTTTTGTGAAGCTTCTTTTGTTATTTTCCCATGTTTTGTTGAATTAGTTGAGGGGGGTTAAATTAATTTTTTTAGGAATTCTTTACAAATTCTGTACACATGTCTTTGGTAGACATACATATCGCAAACATTTTTCCCAGTTGGTGACTTGCCTTTTCCTACTCTTAACAGTGTTGACTAGCAGAAGTCTTAAATTTTGCTGTTGTTCATCTCACCTTTCAAAGTCTCTTCCTGTCCCCTCTTTCCCTGCAGACTCTGGGAAAGACTTTGGAAAGCCTTTCCCAGGACTGACCGAAGAAACCAAATGTGCTCCCCTCACAAGGAAAACAGCCTTTTACCTCGGTGTGCAGAGCAGTTCTAGCTCTGTGCTCATTCACTCCACAGTATCCATCCAGCCACCTGCTATACGCCACGCGCTAGGCGCCGTTGCAGGGCCCGGGTAGCAGAGCACCGTCTCTTCCTGGTGAGGAGGCCCTGGCGTGCTGGAAGGTCTTGCTGTTGCTCTGAGACCTCCCGACCTGCATTCTCGCACGGAATACGAAGGCTCGGCACCGGAAGGAACGAGCCAGAGTCTCAATGGCAGGACTGCGCTCCGCAGGTGCGACCCCTGTGTGCCTTTGCCCCGCCTTTATTTTGCCTCCCGTTTTCTAGATTTTCAGCAACATAGAAGATATAGATAGAGCTCGCCTTACTTGCTTTTTGAAAGGATAATCTATTGGCATTGGGAATCAAGTGTTTCAATATTAAATTCTCAATACCTTTCTACTGTTTGACAACCTAGATAGGGATGACGTTGTCCTGCTTACTGCAAAAGATCGAAAAGTATTCCCTGCACAAATTAATATATTAATGAATCTTTAAGAGAAAGATTCATAGCGCTTCCTATGGTTGAAAAAAAGCAAGCAATTACAAACAGAAATCGCTTTTAAAGTCCTTTATAATTGCCCACAGAGAGCTATTTAATTTATTCATTGCAGTTAAAGTGAGTTTTGTAAGAAGCTATGGGAAACATTTTCTTGAGCTTAGTTCAGGGTACCTGTACTCGTATGGAGGGTTAAGGAATGTTTGCAATGACAGGACCTGAGAGGTGGGGAGGCTGCTTGTCACCATGAGCTCAGGACGGCCCCTGCTTGCCGCCGCCGTCCTGGCCTCCTGCCCGCTCGGCATCCTTGCGAGAGCTCAAAGCTGTAATCATCTTGCAGATACGAAAAGTGAGGTGATCAAGAGGAAAATATCAGACAAAGTCCCGTTGAGGGACAGCCTATAGGAGGCCTGACCAGTCCTCCTCAAAAGCTGGCAGGGGCACATAAGTCAAGGGTAGTCTGAGAAACCGTCTCAGCCGAGAGGAGCCTCGGGAGACGGGACGACTGGATGTCATGTGAGATCCTGGATGGCTGAAACAGAAACAGGTCACTGGAGAAGAACTGAAGAAATCAGAATTAAGCGGACTTTAGTGAATAATAATGCACCAATGCTGATTCATTAGTTGCAACAAAGGTGTCACACTAATGTAAAATGTTACTAATAGAGGCAGCCAGAAGTGGGATAGAACGCTAATATTTTCTCATTTTTCTATGAATCTAAAACTATTGTGAGAAATAAACCCTATTTTTAAAAAAGTGATGTGCAGAGATGTGAAGTGTCAACAATCCAGAGTTTATAAACTGGGTCTCCAATTTGTTTACAGGTAATTTTTTTTACAATACTGCACAGCCTACAAAAACACATTGTATCCTATGTTGAGATCTAGTAAAATTAAACTCTTATGAAAGTATTCTGCAATTTCGAGATGTTAAGAGCTTCATGATAATTCACTTTTTAAAAAATAAAACCATTCAAGGTAAACAATTTTGGCTCTTAAGATTTTATTTCATACAATTATTTACCAAAGCAGCAACATTTTCAAATAGTCTATTTTAACATTCTTCCCTTTCTTTCAACCTCGAATTTAGTATATGAGCACTTGACCACCTGTACGAGTTCTATATGGAAATGTACACACGCCACAGGAAGTGTGTACCCACACGGCATCTACAAACTTCTAACTTAGTCCCATATTTAAGATTATTTTACTTCATTCTGGCAACCAAGCAAGCTGCATGTAACTGATTGTATCTTAAATTATTCACAGTTCAAGGTGAGAAGAGACGTGCATCCTCATTTGAGATTGGAAGTCCCTGGTCAGGGATGGAGTTTAATCTTCCATTTGTGGGATATTTACAAATTTTTCAATCTAAAAAATTCATACTGTCAAGGATATGAACAGCAGATGGATGTCAGTGAGCATTTCTCTTAGGAGGTGTTCAGTAAATTCTTGTTGGATTGAAATAAACAACGTGGAGAGAATGTTTGTAAGGTGTAGAAAGGGGGCGAATGGAATGTCTGCGGTCCTCATTGCTATAGAAACGGAGATTCAAATACACCTGCTCACCCTGAGGCCCGTATCGCTCTGACGAGCACAGACAACAGCAGCCCAGCACACCTGTCTACCATCCCCAGGTACTTCTCACTTGCATTCTACCTGGGGGCTGCATACGAGGCCCAGGCTGATATTAATATCATGACATTTCCATCCTGGCCCTGGGAGTAACTTCTGCCCTGCACAGCTGTGGGGTGCACCCAGGGTGGAGCAGAGCGTCCATCCCGTGGTCCTGGCCCTGCTGATGGAGCCTAAATCCCCGGCTCGTCCGCAGATTCACAGGGGATATTCAGAAACACCAGGGACTCTTTGGGGAAAAACTACCTTAATCCCTGACATAAACTAGAGCTGGACCCAGTGGGACAGGACTCGGAATCCAGTGCCAGACGGTCTGCGCTCTGACTTCTCCACTGGCTGGCTGGCTGTGCACCGGGTTGCCTCGCTGGTCAGCAAGGCCGTTTTGAGCGTTAAATGAGAAACACACATACAAGTACCTGATAATCCGAGGATAGCAAAGCCCTTGCAGTGGGTCTGCTGGGCACGGCTGCCTTCCAGCAAGCAGCGTGCTCTCTGGCTTGCAGCTGGGCCTCCAGCAGAAAGTGCTGCTGTGCAGGCCGGTCCTCTTCTTGCAGCACGTGCTGGCTGGACTTGGCCAGGCCTGCAGAGTCAGGGCCGTGGTTTCCCTCTTCCGTCCCTTGGTGTTCAAGTCCCGCATCTGGCCAGCTGCAGGGCTCCACTCATCCCTGAGGGCAGCCTGCCTTTGGCTGCATGTTGCTGGCGGCCTCCAGGCAGGGCTTTCTGGGGAAGGCTCCCGAAGGACCTGCTGGTTGTTCAGTGCTCACCGTCCACTCCATTCTGATCACCGAGAGGACGTATCATGGACAGATGCTCTCGTCTACAGAGGAATAAAAGGTGACATGGTCCGTGCTGGGGCTGGACACTCCCTGAGGGAGGGGGCTGCGTCTCCTCTGATCTTATATCTCTAGTGTTTTCCTTGGGGTTGGCTTAGTCCACCAGAAGCTCTGTTCTGGCTCCCATAACAGTCCTGGCGGGTGTTGAGGTTGGACAGTCCGTCAGGGGCTCAGGTTGGAGAAGGTTCTACCATCCTCAACACACGGCTCACAAAGCTACCATGGCTGTCTCCATCCCAGCCAGTGGAAGGGAAGGAAAAGCAGGCAGGAGTGCACCAAGGAAGACTTTATGAGCCAGGATGGAAGAGGGACGCATACTTGTCTTCGCATTTCGTTGGCAAGAACCCAGGCACATGGCCACGGCCACCACAGAGAGTCTGGGCAATGAGGTCTGCTGGCGTCCCTGGGAAGAAGACAGCATGGGTTTCGGTTAACAACTATTTGCCCACTGCACAAATAGACGTGATTGCTCAACAAATACTTGCTGGATGGACGGGTCCGTTTAAGAAATTAAGAACCGTATGCAGGAACGGGCAGCACCAACATGAAAATGGTCTTCAGAGAGTCTGTCCAAAGGCTTCGAGTTTCTGTCTGCAGTTTCTGTGGATTTTGTTAGGCACAAAACCACTTATCAACCTTTATTGTGTTGTCACTGTGTCCTGGGCAATAATTCGTATGCTAGAGGCCCCTCTGAGTAACACCAGGGTCCTGTCCTCAAGTCACTGCAGCCTCTGTACCTAAGAGTCCCAGCCATGCTTGTATTGAACCAGCTACGTCTGGGCGGGAGAGTCAGATACTATAATCTTCATAACCAGAGCTGCACTCTCCTCAGTGGATTTTTCTAAAATCCTTTCAACACAGGATTTCACCATATGTTAAAACCCTTGATGGAATGAATATTAATCAAACATTCTTTTTTTCCTGGGCTCTGGAGCCCTGACTGAAAATGCACCTGTGTAAGAAGCCCTTTTAGGAAAATTACATATCTGACATTGAAGCAAGTAATCGAGTCTTCCCCACGCCTTCACCATGGAAAATCAATGGCTATATAAGATGACAGCTTCTCAGACTGAAAAATAGAACGATCTTGTTCTATCTAGTAAGAGTGCGGGGCTAGATCCATTATAGACAAGTGTGCAAACTTACTGAGGTTTTCTTTTTCTCTCTTTGGGTGGACAGTTGTATGAAAATATCCTAAAGCCCTCTTGCTGCCTTGTGAGGTTCAGAAATGGCTCTTGATGTATTTGAATGTAATCGTGCGTACATCTTACCATATCGGTTTCCCGCTTTAAAAAGGGAGATCTATTATCCTCGGGAGCAGTGAAGGCATGAAATCCGGGAGTGAGGAGGAGCAGCAGCGTGGCAGGTTGGAGCGGCTGACGTCAGAGACGCGGAGGGTGAGATCATGGAGCCCAGCGGCCCTGCGCAGACAGCCCTTCCGGTTGGCAGCAGGAAGCTTAATTCAGCCGAGAACCTGAAGAGTAATGGAAGAGAATTCCAGGACCTCTGCTGCTCTCGCTCAGCTTTATTAAGAATAAAGCTGATTTGCATATATACCTCTCTTCAGCATCCACCTTAGAATACACAGATGCTCACCCAGTTGGTCGGCTGCAGGAACTGGCGCACAACTTTTCTCTATTAACTTTGCCTAGTACGAGACAACCAATATAAGCCTGGGCACACACCGAAAAATCCCTGGACCCACTCCTCATTGGAACAGAGAGGTTTTTTGTTTTCTTTCTCTCTCTCTTTCTCTTTTTATTTTTATTCCAGGGAGCCAGTTCGATTTTGTCCAAAGATTATAAAGTATCAGCCCTCGTTTTCAAGAGGCCCCTTCCTTGGCTAGAGGTGGGGACAGGTAGGGAGGAGTCTTTCATGCAGAAGCTGCACAGTACTCTAACATCCGAGATGTGTGCAGGCCGGAGCTGAGCATGAAGCCAGATATCACACACTAGGAAGAGATCAGGAAGTGCACTGACCAAAGTCAGGTGGCCAGACCCATAGAGCAGGAGCCTGGAGGTACAGTACAAATTGCAAACTGGAGAGATGCCTGAATAACCACAGGGTGAGAATGAGCTGAGAGTTGCAGATTGCCTGGGCCAAGTTGTTTTTCCCTGGCAACTTTGATCTGCTGAGGCTCTCACGGTAGGTGGTAAATGATCAACTTCAATGGCCAGGGGCAGGGCAGAGGACACCGGCTTTCCTCCTTCCCCCAGGACAGCCAGTGAGTGAAGTGAGAGTCATTGTCCAGGTTCAAGTTTAGGCAGTGAGGAGGACATATGCAGGCCAGCCCGGAGGACAAGGAGGATGAGAAACAAGTGGAACAGACCCAGACAGACTTGCAGCTTCAAGCTACCCAACTGCAGGCAGCGCACTATCATTGCCATTCAAGATATAAATTCAAGTTGAGCACCTAAATGTGGGCAATTCATTCTTACTTTCATATATGAAGTTATATCATTGTTTCATATCACATCTTTGCTGAGTATATACAAAATATAAAATGTAACATTTATAGCTTTCATTCGAAACATTACTCCCAAAGAGGAAAATCACCAACATGTGTGTAAACACCTGGCCTATCTAATTAAGTGAGATTCAAAATATCACACTCAAGGTTGGTAAGGATGCGGGAAAACAAACACATTTCACACACCGTTTGGGAGTCCACATTATTACACATCTTCAGAGGATAACTTTACTATTAATAATAATAGTAAAAAAATTTGAAACATATGAAGCCTGGAAATTTTACTTCTAGGAATTTATCCTAGCTGAGTAAGCATGGATGTGCGTGAAGATTTAACTGGATTGGACCAAATAGTGAAAAATAAAAAAAACAGAAAACATTTCACAGGCAGGGGTTAAGTGACGTAAATTATAGGAAGCCACGTAATGGAACAAATGCATCAATAAAAATAATTTAAAATACATAATGTCTTAGAAAATATCCATGAAATATTCAGTGGAAAAACAGGCTTCCAACAGAGTAATCCTATCTTTGAAAAAAAATTATCTCCATCAGAGATGGCTAGGATATTCATTAAAATGTTAGCAGCACTTGATCTTGGAGGACTCTGAAGGATTTTGATTACTTACGTTGGCTTTTCTGAATGTCCTGGCCTAAAATGGCATTACTTTTGTAATTAAGATAAATCACAATTAAATGATTTAATGAAAAAATACACACTTGTGGTTGAGGCAGCCCTGCTGGGTGGGGGTATGTGCAGGCCTGACTGGGAGAGGTCATTCTCTGGTGACAAGCATTGCCACAGCGGTGGGTTAGAGTCTTCTCACATTTTCAGCTTTAGTTCTGTACATACGGATCTGTTGTGTCCATGAAGTTAACATGTTGTCAGTGAAACATGTTGCCCGAGTTTTGGAGGAGACAGTACGCACATCTTCGTGTGAAGTACACAGGCCCCAGTTAGCATTAACATTTTAATTATATAAGAGATTAATCTATTTTAAATGAGTATTCTGCCCTTGGCTGTGCTGGCTAAGCAGCAGCTAATTCATTTTTTAAGATCCCAAGACTTTATTTCCTCAGGGGAAGTGACAAGCCTAATCTTCAAAGGTGTGAACTTCTCACTAGTGATAAAAATCACAGGCTGTCACAGGATGTCAAATGCTGTGATGATTCAGAGTTTATCTAAAAGTGTTTGTTTTGCATTTCAAGTTTGACTAAAGGATTCCCACATTCTCCCTGTTTTTCCTATTGATGGCCAACGAGCAAGAAACTTCCAAAATAGTCCTGAGAGGGAGAGAGAAGAGTGCGAAGTATTTGCCAACAATCTTTCAGACGCAGAGAAAGAAGGGGCGTGGCTGTGTGTGGGGCCAGGACTGGAGCACAGACTGCCCATTGAGTCATGAGGGTCTCAAACAGGCACGTGGCACTAACCCAGGGCAAGGGCCACCCAAGTGCAGACACTTCACCTGCCCACACTGACGCTGTCATGACAGGGCCATAACTGCCCACCCCAACCCCTGAATTTGCAATAGTTAAGCATGAGTTGAAGGGCTGTGCTGGCTCAGCACTTAGGATGGGATGGAAAGGGTGGGCAGGGGGAGGGTACTATAGGGAACACAAGGTCACCACGTGCCATCACTTTGCAGAGGCAGGACCTGGGGAGCTGCATGACCTGCCCCTGACAGCCCAGGCATTACTCCAGCCACCTGGGGAAAACCGTGCTTGCTGGTACAAAGACTATGCAAGCTCCGTGCCCATTGTTAATTACCTGGCACAAAGTTGGAACTAATTAAGATCCTTTACAACAAAACTGGACATTATCATTTTTTTAAAAAGTCATTGTTTAATTTGATAAAGTTCTTCTCATCTTTACTAGTTCTGTTCATTTTTTTCCCAAAGTGTCTATTTACACGTCCTTTGCCCATTTTTCTCTCATAATGATCATCTCCTAATTATTGATTTGTAAAAGCTCTTTATATAAGAAGAATAGTAACTTTTCCTTGTTTATGCTATAAATAATTTATCATTGATCTTTTGTCTATCATCTTTGAGATATTTTGGCCTTATAGAAATTATTTTGTTAGTACAGTAGCCCCCCTTATCCATGGGGGATGCATTCCAAGGCCCCCAGTGGATACCTGAAACTGTGGATAGAACTAAACTCTCTATACCATGTACTATAATAGGTTATTTCTTATACATATATACATACCTATTATAAAGTTTAATTTATAGGTTAGGTACAGTAAAAGATTATAAACAGTAATAATAAAATAGAACAATTTTAACAATATACTGTAAAACAGTTATGTGAATGTAGTCTTTCTCTTTCAAAATGTCTTATTGTGCTACACTCACCTATTTTCAGACTGCAGTTGACTATGAGTAACTGAAACCACAGATAAGGGGGACTGCTATATTTAAATGTTTATGTCTCCAAATGCATCCATGGTTTTCCTTTATGGGAGTTTTATACTTAGAAATTCATCTTTACTCTAAAATTACCAAATTATTCACTTAAATTTTTTCCCAGTACTTTCATGGTTTTATTTTATTTATCTATGTCATAGATATGAATTTAGGATCAAAACTTTTTTTTCCTCAAATGATTTGTTAGTTTTCCTAACAACAAATGCTGGATTCTTTGCTCATTTTCTCATTGATTTAAATTCATATGTGTCTTTGGATATATGAGGGAACTTTTGATCTATCTGTTCTGGTCTTAATAGTGCTATCACCCTACAAGCTATTTCAGAGATTATTAGGATATGTCTCTACCATTATTTTTCTATTTTCAAAATTTTTCTATTTTCATATTTTTTTCTTCTAATTGAATTTTAAATGTATCTGTGTTCTTTACTTTTTTTATTTTTAAGAAGGGCCCTGTTTGGTACATATGGTAGTCATAATGATACCTACTCTCCAAAAAAACAAAACAAAAAGCTATCCAGGTTTTAATTCCCAGAACCTGTGAATATGGTATCTTAATATGGCAAAAGGGGCTTTGTGGGTGTGATTGTGTTCCGAATCTTGAGATGGGGACATTATCCTGGATTATATGGGAGGCACAACGTAATCACCAGGATCCTTCCAAGAGGGAGGTGGGAGGAAAGGCAGAGTCAGAGGGGGGTTGAAGATGCTGTGCTGCGGGTCTGAATGCGGAAGAGGACCATGGCCAAAGCTTGTGGGCGGCCTCGAGAAGCTGAAATGGGGAATTTTCGATGGAACTTGCAACACTGACTTTAAGAGAGGGAGATGGTCCTTGGTTATCCAGGTGGGCTGAATGTAATCACACAGGCCCTTTTAAGTGAAAGAGAGTGTCAGAGCAGGAGAGTCAGAGGGAAGGAAGGTCAGAGGGTGGCAACCCTGCCAGCCTAGAAGATGGAAGAAGGGGCCTCAAGCCAAGGAATGCTGATGAACTCTAGGAGCTGAGAAGGGCAAAGAAACACTTCTCTCCTGGAACTTCCAGAAGAAATACTTCAACACCGTGATTTCAGGGCTTCTGACCTCCAGAAATGTGGGAGAATGAACTTGCATTGTTTAAGTTTGTGGTGATTTGTAGGTGTGTTCTCATGAGGGTACCAGATGCAGCAAAGCTGGTGACAGAGGTTGCAGCTGAGTGCTGGGTGAAGACCAAGGGTACAGAGACTCTGTCCCCAGCACCCCTCCTCCAAGAGCTTGTGGGACCGTGTCAGTACTGCTAACCTGATCAGGAGCCCAGCTCTTCACCTGTGAAAGAACGCACCGTTACCACTGTAACCCACCCACACCAGAAGCCTGGCGGTCAGCCTGCCTTGTGTCCTCTGCCCCTCACACCGTTAGTTTTCTGTTAGCTTTACCTCCTTAAGAAACTATTTTTTGAATATACCTTCTTCTCTTTATCACCACCGTGACAACCTCAGTCCAGGTCTTCATAATGTCTCACCTGGCTTATGGTGAGAAGCCACTACACTAAAAACAAGCAAAGGATTGGAACAGACATTTCACAAAAGAAGATAGCCAGTGACCAATAAGCATGTGAAACAAGCGCTCAATATCATTAGTCTTTAAGAAAATGAAAATTAAAACCACAATGAGATACTATGTCACACCCAAGTTAAAACAAAAAACACTGACAGCACCAAGTGTTGGCCAGGATGGGAGCAACTGGAACTCTCACATGCTGCCAGTGAGCATGTGAAGTGACACATGCTCACCACTTTGTAAAACTGGCAGTTTCTTAAAAAATTAAGCACGCACTTATCCTATGCCTCAGCAAATTCTCTCCTAGGTACTTACCCAAGAGGAGGGAAAACATATGTCTATAAGAAGCCTTGCACGAGAATATTCATAGCAACTTTATTATAGCCAGAAACTGGAAAAAATCCAAATGTTCATTAGCAGAAGAAATGACAAACAGATTGTTGTTTATTTATATAATGGAATATATCTAAGCTATAAAAAAAAACTACTGATGAGTCTTGAAGACATATGGTGAGGAAAGAAGCCAGACAGTTACATAGTGCATAGTTTCATTTATATGAAGTTTGAGAACCGGCACAACTCATCTACGATGATAGAAATCAGAATAGCGGTTGCCTCTGGGAGTAGGGATTAACTAGAAGGGGTTACAAAGGAATTAAGCAGGGTTTTGGAACTATTTTCTATCTTGCTTGTGTTTCAAAACTCACAGTCCCAAACATTTAGGATTTGTGCATTTTCTTATATTTCACTAAAAATAACAATGCTTACATAGAACACATTTATTGCTTATATTTTTCAGTACTTTTACTCTGTACTTAGTGAATCTTTTCAAGCTGCAGAATTGGATTTTCCTTAAATATAGGTTTTTTTACTCTATCATGTGTTATTATTTTCTTTTCATTGATTCTGAGACCTTCTACAGAAACTCCATTTACCTTTATAGTTTTGTCATTCTCCAGTGCTTGTTTTTTGGTCATTTCCGTCTGCATTCTGAGAGACCATTTGGAGATGGTCTTCTACATCACAGATATGACGATTCTTCTCTTTACTGCTCCCATGTGCAGACTTCGATCCTGATAGTCTATCTCATGCCTCTAATAATATTCTCTCAGTGACTTATTACAGGTCTAGGCACGAAAGCTGCGTAAACATTTAATATGAGCTGTCATCATTACCATGACCAGCAACAGCGACGTCCTCTTCATCCTCATTGTGCCTTCTTCTGGACCACCATGTTTTGGTTTCAAGCTACTAACTACTCGCCTTCGAAGTGTTTTGTACACTGGCTGATACGTGGCAGGCATCCAATGAGCATCTGTTGAAGAAACAGATAAATGTGTTCCTTCTTTTTACCCGGTACTCTGATATTATCCTATGAGTCACTGTGTTTTTGTTGCTAGTGAAACTCAATTAATTAATGCAAAAGCTGTTCTTGGAACAGGTTTTAAAGTAATGAATCAGTTACTTTACCCAGCAAAATATTGTTACAATGTTAACTTGACAGAGTTTGAACAATTACCACAGCACGAATGGAAAACCAATTTCATGCTAAATTTTTGTTCAGACATACATTATGATGTTATCTCATTAGAATTACCTTTCGCCAAATAGGAATTTGGGGGGAAAGATTTGTGTCAGTAAGTTGTTAACATGTTATTTATTTTTTAAAGGTTTTTTAAAACTTATTATCTAATACAATTTTTGGCTTTCATTATATCTTGAAATAAATTACTGGAGAAATGATAAAGGCCCCTTCCACATGGTGCCCGAAAGTGTAACTAATCCCAATCTCAAAAAGGTAGGTGCATCTCAGTCTTTAATTTTCAAATTCTAACCCAAACGCCCAGATGTGACCTTTTCATCCTCTGTGGGCAGGAGAAATGAAGGTCCCTCCCCCTGGAGTTTTAAACCGTCAGTTTGGGCTCTGCCCAACCTCATCAACTGGCCACGCTCTCTGCACCCTCAGCACAGCTCTCGCTTTTGCACCCTCACTGCTGACGCCCAGCACTTGGGCCACTTGGCGTTTCCGCTAAAGGCGAGGCTTCGGTGAAGCCTGGTGGAGTCACTCCAAGCCTAGCCACTGCCACCAGCCAACCAAACCTAACCCTGGCAGAGAGGTTTTGCCAAGTCCCACCATACCAGGTCCTTCTCTCCTGCGGCAGTGAAGACAGGGCACCTCACTGACACCTGGGCCACACTGTCTTCGCCACTGCTACTTTGCCAGCCCGAATGCTTGTCCCCGTGGCCAGGATGTCTCCTCTCCTGTCTGCTTTCAGTGGAGGGCTAAGCCACAGAGACTGTTCCCGTGTCTTGTGGGCTTCTTTCCTCTGTTCTCAGAAGAAGCAAAGGAGACAACAATCAATGTGCTTTAGTGACACTTTTTATCCCTGATCAGGAAGCTTTGAGGAGCGCTCTCAAAAGGGCGGAAGAGGGTTAAGATGGAAATTCAGTTATTCACGCAGAGGCTGCAGCTGAGCACTCATCCTTCCTCCCGATAAGCAGCTGGCCCCACGGCAGGAAGCGATTTCCCCCAAAGACCTAGCACTCAGCAGAGAGGTACTTAAATTTTTTTTTATTTTCAACTTGAATAAGTTCAGACAGAAAAGTTACAAAAATAGTACAAAGAATTCTTGCACGCCCTTCGATAAGTTTCATTTTATTTCTCATTCTCTCTCTCTCCTCTCCGCCTCCCCAAGTTCAATCACTGACTGATGTCTTAGTGAAGCTGCCTCCTGCCAGGTTGCTCCGCTGAGAAGTTATGATTTTCCCTTCGGAGTTAGTGAGGACATTGTGGAGAAATACCAGGGGCCGTGCGGCTGTCTGTTTCTCAGTGTGTTTCGTCAGTCGCTCGTTTCATCCCTGGTGATACTCACCTGAAATTGCTGCTGCTCTGCTGGTTGCTAAATCGTGATGTTCTAATTCCATCATTTCTTCTGCATGTATTAGTGGAAATTCTGTTCCAGGGAGGAGCTTTCTCTTGCTTTCCCTTCCTTCCCACTTAATTAATTAATTGTAGACTCATATGTTCGTATTTTATGCAATGGGTTATAACCCATTGCTGTAATTATTTTGATGCTCAGATTGTTTTAGATTTGGCAAGCAGGAGCTCCTTCAATCTGTCTTCTGTGTCCTTTGACAAGCACTAATAATTCTTTGAGCACTTCCCTACTTTCTGGCAAAACAAGATGTTTTAGGCTGACATGGATTTTCCCAGCCCCCAGCCTAGAATCAAACATTTCTCCAAGGAACCCTGGTTTCTTCTAGCAGAGAATGGTATCTAGGAACCAAGACCTGGGCTCCATGTACATCAGTGTTTCTGGGATGCCATTCCTTGTAGGCCCCTAGTGGATAGAGCTAAAGCTATTTGTATGTATCTGTGTGTGTGTGTGTGTGTGTGTGTGTGTGTGTGTGTACACCCCTACGTTCCCACACACATATTTTTTATTATGAGTTCATAATAATCCTTCCAACCCTAACCACGAAGTTAGCTCTTTCCTTCCCTCTTTACATATCTGTTACTTGCTTCGTCAATAGCGAGAAACGTGGCTCTCTTCATCCACAATATATTCATTTATTTGTTCAATTCTAGAATATATGTTAAGTAGTTTCAGAATTACTGACTCTTAGCACTGTGAAAAACAAATATAATTGTCAGAGTTCAATATTTATTTATAGTTATTTTTTTGTCTTTAGCCTGAGACGATATTATCAAAATTCTTGGTTTAGTGGGTTTTTTTTCCTTCCACTTCAGTGTGATTATGTTTTTCATTTGAAATAGGAAAGGTTCATTAGATTCCATTTGTATTGCCATTCCTATTTCTTTTTATTCCCAGTCTGGCTGATGTCATTTATTTATTTCTTTTTAGTATGGGAAAGAGAACATGATTCTGAACATCAAACTATGCACAAGGTTGCACTCAGAACAAGGCACCTCTTCACCCCATCCCTTTGGACCTATCCCACCTCCCACCCTTCATACCCTATCCAATCCACTCCTTATATGTATTATCCACTCCTTATACGTATCTAACCCCACTAGTCTCTGGTTTATCCTTCATGAATTTCTCTTTGCAGTAATGAACATATATGACTATTTCTTATAGCTTTTTTTATTAAACAAATTTTTAAAAAACATGCTATAGATACCCTTTTGCACTTTGCTTTTTCACTTAACAATATATCCTGGAAAACACTCTATGCCAATTTATAGAGGTTTTCCATCTTTATTTTATTTTTTTTTTTAGCTGCAGAGTGCTCTACTGTGTGAACATATCATAGTTTATTCAGCCACGGTGGTCTAAGGTTGTAGGCGGCCTTCAGTACCACAGCAAGGCTCCATCCTTCTCATCTCCCCCAACGGTTCAGCCCACCAGCCACGGGGAATGGGAATCCCCTCCCCCACCAGCCCAACATGATCTCAGCATGTGCGGCAGATACAGGTCTCCTGAGTTGATCTCGTCACGGCTTCCATATACCCTGAACAATTTTCATCAATGGGTTTGTCATCTACTGCTGTGTAACAAATAGCCCCCAAACTTAGCACCATAAAACAGCAAGCACTAATTAAGTCACAGTTCCTGGGGGTCAGAAATCCAGGAGCAGCTCAGCTGGTGGCTCTGGCTCATGGTCGTTCGTGAGGCTGCAGTTCAGCTTCTGCTCCTGGACAGCTGACGGGGCCGCAGGGTCCAAGCTCACTCCCGGGGCTGTTTCAGGAGGATTTGATTTCTTGCCACGTGGACCTCTCCACAGTTCTACTCCGTGGTGTGGCTTCCCCCAGAGTGAGTGACGCAGGAGAGAGGAAGAGCCCACACCCGAGATGAGAGCCACGGGGACATTTGGAGCTAGTCTCAAAAATGACACCCCATGACTTCTGCCATACTCTGTTCCTTAGAAGTAAGTCACTAAGTCCTCCCACACTTAAGGAAAGGAGAAGTAAGCTCCATCTCTTGAAGGGAGGAGTAGGAAGAATTTCTGGACACATTTTTTAAATCACCACACTGGGTTAACATATATGTATATCTTCTCAGGTGTATGAAAATACTGTCAGGTGAACCCATAATATGTGAGCTTATTTCATACACTGGAATGAAAGATGCCTGTGGAATAACTGCTCCTCGGAGCTGCCCCAGCCCCAGAGTGGCTTTGCTGCTGATTCTTCTCTCCGATCCGTTCTCATTGACGTGGTGCCAGTGGCCCCCGATGGACCAGGACTAGTGAAGTGCCTTGGTGCAGAGGGGGAGGGGAGCTGTGTGGGTCGGAGCTGCAGGGGGCAGCCATGGCTCCCTGCCCCACGCCACGCAAGGGACTAACTCTTCACCCCCAGAGTGAGTCATCGCCAGGGCCCAGCCTCACTGATCTGGAAAGGAACCCGGTCTCTTCACTGTCTAGAAAGTGAGGCTTCTGGGAAGAAGGTCAACCCCACAAGAGTCACCACTGTCCTGACAAGTGTGAGAAGTAGTTTAAAGAATTCTGTGGCAGGTCTCAGAGCTTTGATGTGGATTACAGAGTAGCTCGTGTATTTTTTTTTTTTTTTAAATTAGGATAATATAAAAACACAAATATCCCTATCTTCAAATGCCTCCTTTCTGCCAAATTGATTCTTTCCTGTTCATTGCTGTGTGCTGTGAAAGATTTAATCTTGCCTCTCTCACCAGGAGATCAGGTCGCAGTTTTATTAGAATGCTTCCTGGGAGCTGTAGTATCCAGTTGCTATGAGACGTTAAAGAGGGTTAATAAAAAGAACACGGTTTACACGAAGGGTGCCCCTGGGTTGCTGAGAGCCGTGTTTCCTAAGCTGCATCCCACAGAAAACTAGTCCCAGGAGTTACTCCATGGATGGAAACTTGTGTGGCAAAATAAAAACATGAATGCTGCATAAAACACTGTACCTCTTCACGTATACATCCATGACATACATCACTATATTAAGGCATATGGGAAGTGCAGCGAAAAAATTCTTCCACCACTTCCTCCTCTTCCTCCTCCTTCTTCTCCTCATTATTGTTTAACTTGGTTTAACCTAGTGTTTCTAAGACACCTTTGTCTATGGAACACATGAGACTCTATGTTTTAAATATATATATATTTATTTATTTAAATTAACTTCTAACTAATTTGCATAACTGTCAAGGAACGTGATCTTTAAGGTGTGGGTGTGTTTTAAGTTTTGAAATTTTTTAACGATCTACTACATGTTCAGTTTTTGTAAGTATTCTGTCTGTATGTGAGAAGAATGTGTATTTTCCCATTGTTGAATGATGATATCTAAATGTCTATTAAATTGAGTTTGTTAAATAGTGTTGGACAGGTCTTCTATACCTGTACTAATATTTTTGTCTGTTGGACATAACAATAATTGAGAAAGGTATGTTGAAATCTTCTACCATGGCAAAGAATATGTCAATTTCTCCCTGCAATTTTATCGATTTTTCTTTATGTATTTTGAAACTCTTTAAGATCATACACTTTTGAAATTATTACATTATGAAGTAACTATTCTTTTTCCTAATAATTTATTTCATCTGATATTATTATAGCTGCTCCAGATTTCTTTGCTATTTGCCTAGTATCTTTAATTCTTTTATTTTAAACTTCTGGTCTCCTTATGTTTTAAGACATAACTCATTTAAATGGGCATAATAGATTTTTTTCCCTTAATCTAAACTGATACTCTAATTTGAGTGGAAAATTGAGTTCAGTTTTATCTAGTGTAATTATTATTTATTAGGATTTGGTTTTCCATGTCATCTTACTTTGTGGTTTCTATTTACCCTGCTAGTTATGTGTATTTTTTCTTCTATTTGAATAAGTTGACTTGTTGTTCTTCTCCTTCTGTTATACTTATTATTATCATCATTCCATTTTCTCCTCCACTAGTTTTAAAGTGATATTCTCTATGATTTATTTATCAATTTATTTTTTTGGTGGTTACTTTGGAATTCAGATTTACTGAGCCTCATATCTAAAGTTAATCAATACCTTGACCACTCTTGAATAATTGTTCAATCTTTAGATTTACCTGCTATTGTGTTTCAATATTTGGTTGTTTAAATTATTATTATTACTTTATAAAGACTTTTAAAAATGCATACATTGTTTGAAAATTATTTTACTCCTTTTGTCTTCAAGATTAGACCTTCCTTCTGGGATCATTTCCTCTTCCTGGGGAAGATATCCAGGGGTCCTTTTGCTTAAAGTCTCTTTATAATAAACCATTTTTGTTTACAAGATTCTCTTCAATTGGCCATTGCTTTTAAATGTTAGTTTGCTGAGTTGACAATTCTAAATCAGCCCTTTTAAGGTATTGTTTTACTCTCTCCAGATTTCATTGCAGCTGTTAATAATAACAAGTCTATTACAAATCTAATTTTCACTTGTAGTGATCTATTTATTCTCTTTGGCTGTTTTTAAGATCTTTCATTTTTTGGTGGGTTTTCTATAATCTCACTACAATCTAACAGGGTGTGGATTTTTTTTTTAATTTAAGCAACTTGAGATTCATTGTATTTTCTGTAACTGGGGATTCATGTTCTCATCTATTCTGGAAAGTTCCAAACCATTTATCTTTTCAAATATTTCTCTTCTTCCATTCTCTGGGATTCCAATTAGACACAAATTATATTTTTTAACTTCCTACTTTGTATTTCTTCACTTCTCTTTAATATTTTCTCTCTTCTTCTTCCTCTGTGCTAAATTTTGGCTCTTTTTTAAAATCTAATTTTCAGTTCTTTCTTCAACTGTTTTTAACCACTTCGGTACCAGTGTCAACTATAGTCAATAGCCACAGATGAACACGCACAGTGACTTTAGCCGACAGCCATGATATGACTTTTCTAATTTTTCATTTATCAAAATAAAAGTGGGAACATTTAAAAATAATGTAATGAAAACATATATGTATATGTTACCTATTCCTATTTACAAGTAAAGCTGCCTGTAAAGTAAAACAAGCTTTCAGTGCTTTAGAGCTTTCCTCATCACACAAGAGCAAAACGGATCCGTCGTCAATGCACAGCACAAACTATCCTGTAGACTATGAGTGCCGGCTGTGGGCAAGGTTTTGCAGCTGGTGAGCGCGGTCCCGAAGTGGTTAATCTACTTGCAACTCATCTATCTAGTTTTTCATTAATGATAATTTTCATTTGTAAAACTTGACTTGATTATTTAAAATATACCCCTGAAAGTTTTGATTGTTATTTGTGGTCATTTTTTAAAAAATGTAAAATGATTATTATTTATTTTTTGACAAATAAAAATTATATATATTTAAGGTGCACAATGTGATATTTTGAAATATGTATACCTTGTGAAGTGATTACCACAATGAACGTGCCCATCACTTTGTATTTGTGTGTGTGTGGTGAGAACAGCGTGAGATCTACCCTCTTATCAAATTTCAAGCATACGGTGCATTGCCATTAACTCCAGTTACCATGGTGTACATCAGATCTCCAGAATGTATTCATCTTATAACCAAAAATTTGTACCCTTTGCCAAAATCTCCCCTTCCCCATTGCCCATTTCTGGTCATTTTTATTCTAGCTTTCATTTTTTTTCAAATTAAAATGGTTATTTTGTAGTCTGTATATGATGATTCCAATAATTCAGGAGCCTGGAGACCTCATTCTTTTGTTTGTTGTTTGCTGCTGACTCTCACTCATAGTGGTTTATTTCTTCGCATGTTTATGTTATTGAGTTTGAATTAATAGTCACCCGCGTGGAATCTGGGGCAAGCCCAGGGATGTCTGGCGAGGATGCTCTGGTTCATAGAAGATTTGCTTCTGCTGGGAGCCGGGGCCACTGCCGTCTGGGCCACCCCACTCCCTTCCTGCGTGACAAGCTTGCTGTGTCAGGCTGCGGCGGCCTCCTCTCCCCCCACCTTGCGGAGTGAGTTTCCCTGAAGACGGGTTGAGAACATGGAAAAAAGACTGAGCTTGAACACATCCCCCCGGAGTGTTTGGTGGCTGTTAGTGGGTTTTCCAAGACCTTGCCAGATCCGGAGCTCAGGATGACCCACCCGGTCTTGGCTTGGGCGGCATGAAGGGGGAGTTACTGTTTTCCTGGGAAAGCCACGCTCTCGGGATGAGACCGAAAGGGGAAAAAATACCATCTGTATGGTGAAACAACACACACAAAACATTCTTTGTACATGAGGACATATGGACGGGATGATTCATAAACTACTTTTTTCCAGGAACGTAACAGAGAGAAGCCAATATCCAGTGGAGAGTCTCAAAAGTTTCAAGCGTTGATTTCTTTAAATGTTAAACTTAGCATTATCTAACCACTCAAGAGGACCTCAAAAACTTATTATAAGCCATTTCAGCCAAGAAGAAAATGTTATGCCTAATGCATATTTAAATCTAATCACATTAGATCTAACAATAGGACAAGAAATGAAATAACCCCATGTCACCTCTGTGTATACTGAGTGGCTTAAATAAAGGAGACCATTATTTTTCCTACTGGAATAATGGACACCATCAGTAGTAGAGATAAAGAATTTTAGTAACCTTAATGTTTTGTTGTTGTTAAAATCAAGCGTGAGTTCCTTAATGAGTAAAGTCCAGGACATAGTATAGTGGCAAAATGAAATCCATGCTGGCCCACTGGGGTCCATATTCTAATCTCAGCTTTGCCGTGGACTTTTTGCAGGACTTGGGGAAGTTATTTCTCTTCTCTCGGTCCTGGTGTGCTCAAACATGAAGAGAGTTTCTCCAGGACTTCGCCCAGCCCTAGAATTCCAAGATTTTTATGATAAAGATAAAATTCCATTAATCACTGAAATATAAGAAGCACAAAAGATTGGTCCAAAACTTTCCCTTTTATACCTAATGAAATCTAGACTTTGAACGGCATGGGGAGTGAAGGCCGTTTGAAGGACCTGCTTAAAGTTACTCAGCTGGTCATTAACCAAGTCACACAGAGGTGGAAATTATTTTGTTAAAAGAGAAGGAGACAGAGAGAGAGAGAGAAAAGAAGGAAGGAGTAAACTTATGAAGTTGACTTTCAGATGGTGTACAAGGAGAGAAAGAACCTTAACCTCCATTAGCAAATATTGATTTACATTAAAATTATGCAGAAAGTCCCAGTCGCTAGAAGATAAGGTCCCTCCTGTGTTCAGTGATGTCTATAATGCAAATGTCGTTCATCTCTATGAATGTTAAAGTGCAGCTTGAAAGCCTCCGTGAGCTCACATGTAAGGAGCGGTGCTTGTGGAGACAGGTGGTTTAGAACTGTATTAGATGCCCAGACATGGTGACACAGTGTTGCAGAATTTTTTGAGAAACTTTGATCTGGAGAAAATGAGAGGGAAAATGAGAAAAAAATTTTATAAATCTACGCCCATGCAGAGACAAGAGAGAGCGAGCGACAAGGAGAGGCAGTGAGGCCGAGGGAACCTCAGAGGGCAACCTGGGTCTCGAAGCTTATGGTCCTTTGGGTGTGGTGGTCACATTTCTGTGTTTCCACGATGGTTTCTCTTTTTACTTTTCCCTTGGCCTCTTGGGTGTCTTGGTTCTTATTTCACCCAGCTGTGTCTTCTGGAATCCGTAAAATTCCCCTCCCTGGTGCCAAGTTCATGGTCAATTGCTCTACCAAACTCTCTGTCCCCCAAGGGACCTCTGCCTTGCTTGCTGGGATACACGATGGCTGTTTCCTTTGTTGTCCGCCAGCACAGAGGGCTTTGGGATGTTGGCACCGTCATTCAGGGACCATGTCTAGAAAGCCATTCAACCCAAACACGCAGCAGACAATGGTGTAGACTGGATGGTGCATGTGGTGGAGACAGCAGGGGGGAAAGGGTTTATTGAACAGCAGGTTCAATCCTAGAGCATTTGCAGAACTCTGATTCAGCAAGACAAGAGCACCCATGGGCCACACTCTCTATCCACCCATCCAGAAGTCTCCCTGAGATTTCCTCTCTTTCTGTCAACCTGATTAGAAGCAGGAGATGCCATCACATTTATGAATGTGGAGCCAGGCAACAATACTCCCATTCATTAAGCATTTCTTTTCACCTGACAACTCATCTCTCAACTATTTAGAGAAAGGGCTCAGCCCTAACAAGCAATGGGTACTCAACAATGAGAAACATTTATAACAACAGGGAGGAGAAAGTGAATCACTTACCAGAGCCCCGAGGCTGGTTGGCTGAGGATGCCTTGGGAGCCTGTTTTGACTTTGTTATTCACTCCACACAGTCACTCCTCGTCCCCATTGTGCCAACTCCAACTCTTATTTTTCAGGTTAATTGTGCTGATACAGGAAGCTGAGCAGCACCCACCGCCTGACTTTTGGGCCTCAGCCTTTATTCACAAGCAAAGTGTACTTGGGACAGGGAAAGGTGGAGCACTTTACCATGTGGAGTAGACTCGCTGGACAACGTTAACTTATGTTAACTTAACTTAAGTTAACTCAACGTTAACCTATGTTAACTTATGTCAACATATACCAAAATCAATAGGTTTTGTTGATATGTCCTCAACACTAAAAAAAATCTAAAATAAGCTATGCACAGTGGCCTGTGCCTGAAGTCCCAGCCACTCGGGAGGCTGAGGTGGGAGGATGGTTTAAGCTCAGGAGGTCAAGTCCAGCCTGGGCAACACAGTGAGACTCTGTCTCTAAAAAATTTAAAAATAAAAAAGCCAGGGAAATGCAAAGCTCTCCAATTACCCTAATACCTGTCTCCTGGCAGGGTTGTTTGTCTAGGAAAGGCTGTAGGTGATGCAGTTTCTAGAAGGACATGCAAGTAGGAAACGAGAAGACCCTATGAGATCCTAGGGCCTCAGAGATACTAGCAAATGCAACCCCTTCTGGGACTGATGCACCCTTTCCTGTTAATTCTTTCTACCTCTTGGCCCCAGAGTCTTCCCAAGAACCCATCTCAGATCTAAGACTGAGTGGGATCTGCTTGTAGCCAAGAAAACGGTAGCAGAATTAATCAAGCCACCACCAGAGGAAGTCCTGGTCAAGTATTAGTCAACAGTTACAGCACACTAGGTAGAGTGAGATCCATCGCTGGACAGCAAGGACAGGTAGGTGCACGCTAGGAAATACCCGTGTGAAATCGCGAGTGGTCAGCGCTGATTTATATGTGGTTTTAAAACCTAAGGCACATCTTCCAGAGTAGGTACAATACAATTAAAACACAATGGGGTTTTTTTAAAGAATAAAATCAAAAAAGGAAGAAATGATTCCAAACCACCGCTCTCAATTTTGGTGCCAATGTATGCCCCATTCCCAGGCAACTGGCGGAATGTCTTGAAGTCCTCTTAGATCCAGAATTGCAGCACTTGTTCAGAAGGACAAGTCAGATGGTCCTCATTCCATCTGTGGCAAGATTCGCCTCGACTCCAATGTCACTTCAGGGCAATAGAGCTGGAGCAGAGGTCAGTGACTGAGTGGGGGATAAAAGAAAGAAAATCCAGAGATCTTGGGAAAATCTCAGTGACCATCCCTGATGCCCCCAATCATCCCAGAGCAGCGAGGGCTGCCCTGCCACAGGCTAAGACGGTGGTGACCAGCAACCCGCAGGGAGCCCACCAGGTCCCCCAGCCTGCCTCCCGCCCCCACCTCTGATGACGGGTGGCATTAGAATCCCCCAGCCCTGCTTGCTCCTGGCATGATCAGCCACAGGGAGGTGAACGTGGCCATGAGCCTTTGCTTAGACCCTGCCTGTCCAGAGCCGCGGAGGAAGTGCCTGCCCAGTCTCCGGCCCCGGCTGTCCCCACCCGGCTTTCTGGACCCTGAGCTGATGGACGGCCTCTGTCTGTCCTGCTCCTCCTGGCCCTGCTGTCCCGGGACTTGGCTGGAGCTCCCTCCGAGAGCGGTCTGGGCAGGATCACCACGGTCTCCGGCAGGGCCGGCTGAGCGCCGCCGTCTGAGTTAATGCTGCTCGAGGCTCCGGTAAAGCGAGTAAAATGTGAAAATCCACAGGACGGGCCAGTTCGGGGCTGGGCCAGAGACACCAGCAGGCTCCGGAAGGCCCAGAGCACCCGTCTTCCTCTGAAATAACCCTTCCTCCAAAAAAGGGTAATCTTTGAGAAACGACCTGATTCACGTTCTCAAGACCCAAGCAAACGTAGCACTCACTAAATGGCAAGAAACCTCTCTTAAATGTTAAAAATAAATCCAGGAATGGGCGGTGCGAAATGGGAAGCCCCGTTGCTGAACACAAAGCTCGGTGGTCACCCTGGAGCGTGACCCTGGACTAGCCCCCTCCCTGACGTGTGCGCTGGAGCCGGTTCCACAGACCGCGTGTGACCATTTACAGTCAGCTGCCCGCCCGTAACCCGTCGCGCTTGGGGCCTTTCATTTCTGGAAGGAGGTCATGCGTGGAGAACTTAGAACCCCGAGCTCTGCTCCCAGCGAGCAAGGGAACTTCTCACGGTTTTTCTGCAACGCAACCCACCGCCCCCCAGCCCCCACCACCCCCCACCCCGACCCCTGTAAGTGGCTCCCCCAGGACAATACAAATGTGCGGCGATGTTATGGCATTGGATTCTTTCCTTGTTTGCTTTCTTTCTGACCAACTAGCATGTCAGCTCCTGAGGGCAGGGACCGACCTCGTCCATCTGGCTCACCTGTGTGGCTCACCTGGCACATCATCCATACACGGTAGGGACTCGAAATTGCGTGTCGCTTCTGCCTGTTCCGTGTTCGTGAGCATCACGCAGGCGGGTGACAGCCTCCTTCCAGCATCACGTCCCCCTGAGCACTGACTAAAACCGGCCTTCGGACACGAGTCTAGGGAAGGAGGCGTGGAGGAGGCGGGAGGATTCATAAGCAAGTGTGTATACATTCGGTGTGAACCCGCAACAAAATCCGTATCCCCAGGGGACAGTCGAGTCTGGACAAAGCGGGGGCAGCAGAGAGGCGTCCGCCTCTTTCTCCCACCTGCGGCTCTCTGTAAGCCCTGGACCACCCAGTCCTGCGGTGCGAAAATCCGCTCGTTTCAGTCCCGTCTTATTCTTGGCAGATGAGCATGTGAAAATAGACGTGTCAGTCATTTGCACGATTTCCAGGGCGCCTGCCAAGTCGCCAGCAGGACCGGGAGCGGGAACTGACGTGGTGAGCGTGCACCTGCTATTTCCCCATTAATGTTTTTGCTGTTTGGGGACTGCGAGTCTGCCAACTGGTGGGAAGATTTTATCTGTTTGTATTAGAACGTGAGAATTCTATCCTTTTTAAAAAAACCCAATGAGGCCCCATCGTGGTTATGCTATCGTGACATTCTTTTGAAAATGCGTCTACGGTAGAGACAATGGTAAAGTTGGTGACCCACTCTGGCCCTGTGGTCCATGTCTGTCCTTGTCATTCTTCACCAGGATGGACACCAGCCTCACCCAGCCTGCCGGTCACCCTCTTCTCCTGCCAGTAGTATTTGAATCAACAAAAATGTCAGAGGTGTGCCATTGTTATGCCTATTTTACAGATGAGAAAACCGAGGCCCAGAGAGGGTGAGTGACTTGCCCAGGGTTTGGTGGCCCGTAAGGGGTAGAGTCAGGATTAGACAGTTAAGGCCCCGTGCTGTTCATCACTGGGCCTGCCGTGGCGGGTGCCCAGGCCGTGTCAGTCATTCATGGACGGGGTGTTTAGAAAAAACAAGCAAACAAACAAAACAAGATGCCCAGGAAAATTTGAATTTCACATAAACAACAAAAACTTTAGTATAAGCATGTCTCGTGGGATATTTGGGACATACTTTCACTTACAATTTTTGTTGTTTATCTGAAATTCAAATGTAACTGAGCATCTTGCGTTGGATTTGGCAACCTAGCATTGGAAATGGATTACTAGCTTTGGAATCCAGGAACCTGGGGCTTGGGGTGACCTGGGCGTGAGAGGTGGGGGGTCACTCAAGACAGGCAGGTCTGTGGAGGCCACCAGGAGCTTCATCTCCTCTTGGTCCTCAGGCTGACTCCCCAGGAGAGGTGCTGGTGGCACTGCAGGGGAAATGCCCTCTGTACACACGAGTGTACGTGTGCGCACACACACGTGCCGTATACACACGCCTGGCCCTCTGCCTGAGATGGCCGACCCGCCAGGAGCCAGCGCCAGGCCCTGGTGGCCTTGCAGAGCGTCTGCCGTGCAGCCGCCGCCATGCAAACCCAGCGAGGAAGCCGCGGGCACTGCGCACGCCTCCCAGCTCCCCGGAGCCCACGCTTCACCGTGCGCGAGTGTTCGCCGGCTGTTGCTCGGCCCAGCCAAGCTTCCTTCCCAGGTGTGTTTGTCTCTGGGTGTGAAGCGTTTCTCGGCAATCAGCGGTGTGTTCTGTCTAGTCCTGTCCACACCATCTTTGCAAAACTCCCTGTGGATTCTAGGACGTGGTTAATTTTTAGTTTCATTTTGCAATGAGGACACATGTGTTTTTCTATGGTATGTTTGTCGATATACATGCACCTTTGCACATAGAGGCAGATGTAGACATGTAGATTTATAGTGGCTTCGAAAATGATTCGAGGTGGTTTATGTTGTGGTTATTTAATTAAGAGCAGTGGGGGGCCAGGCGCAGTGGCTCACGCCTGTAATCCTAGCACTCTGGGAGGCCGAGGCAGGCGGATCGCTCCAGGTCAGGAGATTGAAACCAGCCTGAGCAAGAGTGAGACCCGGTCTCTACTAAAAATAGAAAGAAATTAATTGGCCAACTAATATATAATAGAAAAAATTAGCTGTGCATGGTGGCACATGCCTGTAGTCCCAGCTACTCGGGAGGCTGAGGCAGGAGGATTGCTTGAGCCCAGGAGTTTGAGGTTGCTGTGAGCTAGGCTGATGCCACGGGACTCACTCTAGCCTGGGCAACAAAGTGAGACTCTGTCTCAAAAAAAAAAAAAAGAGAGAGAGAGAGAGCAGTGGGGCAGGAGAAGGGATCCTAGATCCCTGTGTGGACGTGTACCTGGCTCAGAAACCACATACCTTATTTCCTCAACTATAATAGATTGTAAGAGCCTTAAACACAAGGGCAGGTTTTAGTCATCTAATACCTCCCAGTAGATGCCCAATATAGAGCCTTGTGCACCTTTATTTATTTTTCCATTAGTTGATTTGGAAAGTCTGATTAATCACACACTGTTTGGTCAAAATAATTTACACTGCTCTAGGCAACGCTTTTCCTCAGCCAATTAATTAGATGATTAATAACTATAACACGTAATTGAATTCAAAGTCCATGTTTACCGTCCTCTAAACAGATGAGGTTTCATTGTGCATTGTTATTGATGGAAAAAATTGAGCTACTTTGGCCAAACAAAAGAAGGTACAGATGGCATTGTGCTCCAACCACGCAAAGGACCTGCTTGCGAACACGCGTGCTGCATGCCAATCGGTGCTCTCTGGTCTTTTAGTGGAGGAAGGGGAGGTTTTTTAAAACACTAAAGTAAACAGCAACAGGGAGTGATTCATCTTTACATTAAAAATCTGGTTTGGAGCACAGTCAGGATTTGGGGCCTGTTTAGGGCTGAGTAGAAATTTAATATTTGGGACCAAAATATGTTTTTCCTGCACCTTTAAGAATACACAAAGTGAAAGAGAGATTCAGATACAATTATCAGGCAGCTTCCAAAATCAAAGTGATAGCTTTTCACTGTATAAGCTGATGAAAAATGTACACAGCATATATAAATCAGGGGAGTGTCTTCATTATTAAGTGTTAGCACGTTTTATGAGGAAGTGTTGGAACTGTCGTAATTATTGGTGCTGCAAATGTAGACTCATAAGAACAAAGAAGTCAGAGCCAGCCACTCATTCACAGTATAAATGTAAACGTGACACTCATGAGCAAGGCCAGGTGCCTGGGCAGAGGGGGCAGGCCCGGCTACCCTAGCACGGTCAAAGTGGCACCTGGGTCAGCACCCAGAGTGGACATTGCAAAACCGATTAGAAACACCTTTCTGAGCCAAACCATTTGGACAGGCACCTGGGCAGCCCGGGAGGCTTCCTGTGAGGTGCAGAAATTCCAAAAGCTAAGCACACGTCCCTGCTACCAACACCCCAAGCCATCAGCCAGAGACCTGTCATCACTTCAACCAGGTCGGTGTTGAAGGAGGGGGCTCTGGTCTCAGCGCCTGGCTTTTGTGCCTGGCCGGATCCAGCTATGGCTGGATGCTGTCAGTCTTTAGCTATTGTGGGTGGAAAACTCTGGGTTCAGTAGAGGGGTGTGTGTGTGTGTGTGTGTGTGTGTGTGTGTGTGTGTGTGTGGTTACTATTGTATGTATATATTATGTGGGTTTTTTTATATTATGTGTTTATCAAAGACAAAAACATACATTATAAAATCTATTTTTTAAAATGTCACCCTTGTCTAAGTTGAACCAAGAGACAAAGAGACTGCTGGTCCTAAGAGACTGTGGTGTTCGCCCTGGCAGGGGGGCAGGGCACAGCTGCCCCACAACCCGTGCAAGCTGAGGACTGAGGAATCACGTGGCCCCTGAGAGGCTGCTACAGTCAGTGAGGGAGGAGCAGTCTGCATTCACCCTGCAAGGTGGGGGTGCCCCTGTCCCCAGGTGACCTCACTTTGCGGATCCCACCAGGGCAGCATTCCCAGAATAACTGCCACCCCATGTGGAGTCCTGGTGACAGTCCTGAATGCTCAAGAGATTGTGGGTCTCACCATGCAATGGTGAGTGTCATCTGCCTTGAGTTGGCCACCCCCATGAACTTCTTTGTCACTGAGTGCCAAAGTCCTGGGAACCTGGGAACCCCTGCATTCATCCCCGCTGAAATTTTAACAAAAAGCCACCTCTCTCAGATCATCACATGGGCTGGTAGATTTCCCCTGTTGACCGGTATCTAGGGATAAATACAGATTCTGTAGCCACAAGGACGTGGGTTCAAACTCGAGCTCATCCACTCATTGGCAGGAGAACCTGGAGAAATTACGTACTCTCTAAATCTTGGCTTCGTTGTCCATAAAGACACAGATAGTAACAGTGCCAGCGCCACAGGGATTTGCACAGGCTCAGTGAGATAATCCAATGCACAGCGTGTACCACTCGGTCTGGCACCTTAGAAGGCGTTACTTTTTCAACACAGGGGGAGTACGCGGGTGACTTGGGCTGAGAAAAGGCAGCAGAGAATTTCTATGACTTTCCTGAGCTTGAATGTTTCAATATCAATTTTGCAATGTCAGTCCACAAAGCAAGTATATCCTGAGCCCTTATTATAGCATGTCAGGCAGGGATTCTAGGCGTTGGGCAAGAAAGTCCGTGTTCCTGCTCTCAGGAAGCTTGCATTCTAGAGCAAGAAGAAAAAAGAGAAAGAGAGAGAGAGAGAGGAGGAGGAAGGAAGGAAGGAAGGGAGGAGGGAGGGAGTGGGGGAGAAGGGAGGGAAGAGAAAATAACATGACTCACGCAGAGGCGCAAACGCTGGGCGTTCTGACAGGAGTGACTTCTGCAAACGCCTCAACCCACCAAGCAACGTGGCTTCGGCTTTGTCAGAAATCACATGTTCGAAAACTCACACCAAATTCCTCACAGTTGAATCTGGAAACGTGGAAACAGCATCCTTGGGCCCTGCCAGGGCCGGGGAGGCGGGAAGGGTGTGGGGGTTTGAGGGACCATCCACCGCTGGCCAGAGCTGGGGGTCTGGGAAATCCCACCGCCTGGGCGGACAGGTGGAGGTGACGCCGTCGCCCGCTCTGGGAGAGGGGCCGAGGCCCCGGGAGAGCGTTTTGGAGGCCTCTGTGGAGCCTGTCATGGCCTCACACGCGGGAGACTCTCAGAGTCAAGCGATCAGGAGAGGACAGCTCCGCCACTGGTGCTCTGGCACGCTCCGGGGCAAACGTGGAGACGCCTCCTGACAGCAGCGTCTGGCACCGGCCAAGCGCATGGATCGTGGGACTCTGTGACCTGGAGCCACGTCCTGTGAGTCACAGGATGTGAGACAGTGCGGCCGGGGGCAGGAGGAGGGTAGGACATGCCCGAGTCTGCCACAGGGTTGGGGGGAGGGGGATGGCTCCTTTTGTGTAACGCGGGCGATTCTCAATAACGTGGGCCGGCTACCGAGTGGGTCTCCCTGCGGCTCCTGCAGCGAGCGCCGGGTCCTTCGGTTCCAGAAACCCAGAGACAAGGGGGTGGAAATTCAGTTGGCAAGGCGTACGTCCATTGGCCATTTGTAGCTTGCAGTAATTAGTCCAGGCCTTCGAATAATCCACTGGTAAACATGGTTACACATTGAAAGGCTGTGGTTTATGGAAAGAAACCAAAACAAAACAAAGGAGCTATTTGTCAGAAACTTCACTCACTTCAAGAAGAAATAATTCACGTTGTGTCACCTTTGCCAGCAGGCAGAGAAATGTGTGGGGACAAGCCCCGGGCTGGAAGGACGCGCAGGCAGGCGCTGGGTCTGCCCCACGCCTATGGGGCGCGCCTGCGCCCGCACGTTCCGCACCCACAGACACTGAGGACCCGCTGAGCGCGGGCCTGTGCAATCCCCGGAACGCAAGAGGAGTGTGACAGTTCCATCACAGCTGAGATTGCACTGCCTCCGCCGACAGCACGGAGGACCAGGCACCGCGCACCGTGCACCGCGGCAACCCGGACTGAGAGGGACACATCCCCAAACACTGGGGAGTCGTGTAAGAAGGTGAAGTTAAGCCTTCTGAACAGAATAGGATTTTGTCCATTTGGTCAGCATTTCCGTCTTTTGCACATATTTCATAAGCTGCTGTGCTGGTAGCTGAGTCAGAAGCCGGTCCTGCCTGCAGTCTGGGAGGTGCCCCCCACCCCCATTTAGTAAAGAGCGTGAGATTCACATGCAAATGTCTGTAACACAGAGTGGAATGGCCCATCTCAAGAAGCCATGGAGACTGGAGATAAAAGCCACCATGGAGGGGACACTTCTGCTTTCTGAGCTCAGCCCTGACAGCTTCCTCCCTGTGGCGTGGAGCCTCCCGAGGTTCTGCCTAGGCGCCCAGGAGACCAGTCAGCCCGTTCTCTTCCCTCTGAGCCGAGGAGGGCTGAAGCCGACGATGGAGTCTTGGGCATCCTACACTGAAGACTCCAGCCCTGTCCTGCCATTTCCTCATTCATGTCTTGGAAGATGAGATGTCCCTCTTCTCGTTTAAGGTCATTGCCCCATTTGTGGTTTGGACATACACCCTCCAGGAGGATTTCCCATGGGAAGGGAGCCTGTGTAATCTGTTATCTATACCAGCATGCTTTGGAAAGTAAATAGGGCCCCAAGTCAACCGATGCGGGGACCCCAGGTACACCTGAGGATGGTCCTGGGAAACTAGGATGTGTGGCCACCTTATCCGTGGCAATCTCCCCTTTTTGATGCGTTTTTGATACCGCTTTTGGACTGTGCGTGTCTCTCTCTCCCGCCATTCCTTTTCCTCTTCTTGTCTGACCTTGGTGAAATATTGACTGTCTTTCAAAGTATCGTTTCATCACCTCCTGTTCTCTCTACGACCCAATGCCATTTCCTTCTGTTCCCACTGCTCCTTAAAGCCACATTTACAAAAGTTACAGATCACATCCTAATTGCTAGATCGAGGGGAAAGGTTGTATCCTTTTCTTGGTGAGTTTCAAACCATGGCTCCTTCCCTCTCCTGTCTGGGTGCCCTCCACTGCCCAGCTGTCTCCTCACTCTCCTTGGCCCACAGTGGCAGTCCTGATAGGAAAGCAGGAAGGTAGGGATCTAATTTTATTTTCTTCTTGATATTGATAGATGGCCAGTTGTGCCAGCGCCATGGTTTGAGCAATGACTGCTTTTTGGACAAGGCTTGAACTACTACCTTTGTCATACATTCAATTCTCAAATGTACTAGAATTTATTGCACTTTATTGATCCTTTGATTCCTCTTTAAAACATTGTATGTGCATAGAAAACCTCAAGAAATTTCAAAAAATAAAATGATCTACATGGTCTAACTGCAATTTAAAAAAATCAAAAAATTGCCAATAAAGTACCAACAATGAAAATGCAAACGACTGAAGGAAGGAAAAGCCTTCTGATAGCAAAGGCAAATCACAATTTCAGTGCCAAATAGTTATAAATAGTAGCAAGAAAACTACATATCAAAATAGATGCAATTCAGCTAAAGTTGTCCCTAGAGATAAATCCACAGCCTTTGATACATTCATTAACTTAAAAAATCATTAAAAACTACGCATTCAACTCAAGAAGTGAAAACATAAGAAAAACAAAACAGAAGAGGAATTAATAATGGAAATGGCAAAGCAATGTAATTGGTGAATAAATCTAAATGGCAGTTTGAAAAAAAAAATCAGCAAAAGAGGACAACCATTATTCATTCCATCAAGGAATAAATGTGAAATGAACACCTGGTGATCTCTGAGCAGTCTTGCCATTCCTGACTATACTAGAAAGCGTAGCTGGGTCTTACATGATACTTTTTAACTAAGAACATGGTGCTTATTTTAAATACTTTGCTATTTAAACACATTGCCATTGGTTTCTTTCTTCGTTGTGCCAAGAATAAATAAAAGTGCCAAGAATAGTGTCTGGAACAGGGTTGGAGCTCAGAAATGAGCACCTCTGACTTCTAATCAGGGCAAGTACATCTCAGACAAGACCAGTTTGCTTGAACAAAATGAGCACAGGTAGAGGCGGCCTTCCTGTGACAGGTGTCCCTTCCAGGGCATCAGACACACCGGGACAGGCACTTCTAGTCCTGCCAAGGGCCTCCACTGGGGCTGGAGTCCACGGGAAAGTCATTTGATCAAGAGGAAGATTAGAGCATGTGAAATTTAAATAGATTCTACAAAGTTATTTTCTAAGGTACACAGATTTAAACTTCAGTCTAGAATGTATAAAAATATACCAGTTGTCACAACCCTAATTTGCATGAAACCAAATATGTCCATTTTGTTATGTTGGCTTATAAGCTTCCTTGTGGTCAAGGTTGGATCCCACCCCTGTTCCCATCTCCACCTGTTCCTCTCCTTGGTTAGAAAAATAAATCTCCCATATTTCCTGTTAATACTTATATAGATGTTATGCAATTTGGATCCCTAATCCATATAGAAATTGTTTTGCATATTGTCTAATGATGGCATCTAACTACATATTTTCAACTTGATAGTTAATTGCAACAATGATATTAATTTGATAATTTATTCTTCCTTCAATGTTTAAAAATGCCACATTTTCCCAACATTAAATTCCTGTATATTAGGTTTGTTTGTATATTCTCTTCCACTTTTACTGTCTATTCTTGGGCTGTTGCCATACTGTTTTGAATAGAGCAGCTTAATAGTATTGGGGTGAGAAGAACGAGACCCCAAAGTATGGTGCCGTGGCGTGCTGCGTGCATTGAATTGAAGGAGATTGGAGGGCTCAGAAATAAGCCTCAGAACCGTGGTCTTCCTCTGACCTTCCCCACTCCCACCTCACTGAGTTCCCTTCTTCCTTGAAGTACCATGAAGGACTTTCTCTGAAGTTCCCTTATTTGGTTAAGGGAATTTACTCCAAAAAAAAAAAAATGCAATTGTCTTAAAATTTGGTCTAGAAGAAATCTTATCAAATAATCAGGGACGATTAAGCACTGGAGAAGAGAAGAACTGGGAGTTGTCACCATGCCCAGACAGACTTCTCGTCTATTCTTCTGAGGGCAGCCCTGAGAGATTACTTGGGAGACTTTATCTGCATAATAAGACAAACTGTGTTCACAGTTCTGCCCTCACTTTCCCGTCAAGTGCCCCAGAGCTCAGAGAAACTTTGTCCCAGGCCATTGTTCTTGGGACTCACTCATTTCCCCTGAGAATCATTTGCTACTCCCCATGGTGGCCTCCACTTCCCCTTCTTCCTCTTCCCTGTGAAGAGGGCATATGTGCTGCAACTCTCTGGCCTTTCTTTGAGTCTCATATTTTACATGGCTCCAGTGCTTCTGCACAGTAGCGCATTTAAATGCCTTTTTCTCCTGTCAATCTGTCTGTTGTCAGTTTATTCCAGGGAAGCCTCAGAAGGAATGAAAAGTAAGTTTCCCTTCTTCCCCTACAAACCATATTCTTGACTCCATAATAATGATGCTCCCAGAATCCATCCTATAGGAATAATTGCAAAAATATGCTCCAGGATGTTCGGTATGGCTAGAAAACAAAACAGGAAAAATTAGGAGAAAAAAACTGGGATAGCACCTCTATTTCTAACAGAGAAGAATGCTTGAATAAGTTACTGTACCATTGAATAGAGGAATGCTGTGAAGCTATTAAAAATGAGGTAGATCTGCACATATTAGTGTGGAAATATGTTGATAACATATTAAGTTAAAAGTTATATATGAACACACACACCAGATATAGACATATACACATATATACAATGACTGTGTTTTACATAAGCATGTCTGCCTGTGAGTATAAATGGATCTGAATGGATTTAGAATGAGCTGGAGAAGCCTACCCACCAACTGTTAAGAGTAGCTGCATGCTTGGCAACAGACTGGAAGGGGTGAGTGGTTTTTCCTTCATTTTACCTTCCATAATTAAATGTGAAAGTAAGAATGGGATGACGGTGATGGTCAGAGCAAAAGAACAAGTAGGTTGTGTTCTACCATGCAGCATAGCTGGCCTTTGTCCCCCAGTAAATTCTTGCAAGTTTCTGAGTGATCAGAGTGTCTTTTTGGGGCGGCTTTGAGTGGGGCCAGAAAGACGGTGTGATTAGCGGGTGGGAGCTGCCAGCCCCCACCCAGCGGCCGCTGGGAAGGGGGACGGGCTGGAGGTCCAGCTCTGTAAAAAACTCCTGAACAACAAAGATGCAGGAGCTTCCGCTTGCAGGAGGTGCGGGGAGGGTGGCGTGGGAGCCCCACCGACCCTGCTCATCTGGCTGCTCATCTGCCCATCTATAAATGTCACTTGTAACCAACTGGCAAACACGGTGGGTGTTTCCCTGGGCTTTTTGAGCTGTCCTAGCAAATTAATTGGGCTCAAAGGGAGCCCTGGTTTATAGCCAGTGGGCCAGAGGGGCAGGCGACACCTCTCACTGGAGATTGGTGTCTGAAGCCAGGGCAGCCTTGTGGGGCGGAGCCTGCAACCCACAGGATCAGGCTCTGCGCTCCAGGCAGATAACGCCAGAACTGAGCTGACCTGTAGGGCACCCAGCCGTGTCCACAGGAGAACTGCTCCGTGTGAGACGCAGCTTGCTTTTCCTCGTTCCTAGATGAAGATGGGGCTCCTGCTGATGGACAGGGCAGCGAGGGAGGTGCCCTGTCCGTGTTAAGCTCCGTGGTTGCCACAGGGGCTGCCCTGGCCCTGCCCCCAGCAGTGTGGAGCTGACAACCCACCTGGGCTCTCAGGAGTCAGGTGTGCTTCCCAGGTTGGCCGGGAGAACCGGTTGGTGCCCTGCAGATGGTAGAGGTCAGGTTCAGAGGGACCTCAGCCTGTTGGCAGGGGCTGGAAGGAAACCACACCATGGGCAGTGGCTTTCGGGACGGCCCTGGAGCAAGGCTTGCTCCCTCCCTGTGCTGGGCAGGGTGTCCCCGCTAGGCAGGGTCTGGAAGGCTCCTGCTGGCTCCTCCCTCAAAGCAGAGGCAGCCTTGCTGACCGTCGCTGAACACCGGCGACCCCATGCCTAAACCCGCACATGCAGATTGGCTTTTGTGGAGAAACTCAAAAACACTGAAAATGCAAAAAAAGAAATCTTGGGTTTTCGTTTTTTTTTTCTTTTTTGCTTTCACGCCACATCTTATCCCTTGAAAGCCCTAGGGTTTTCAATACCAGAAGATTCTTTCTTGGAATTATTTTCCCCTCAAAGAATATCTTAAAATATCTCCTAGCAGCACAAAACAGAAAAATAAACCCAAACGCTCAGCAATGAAGCTCTTCCATCTCTGGTAAGAGAGAGGCAGGAAATGAAAATAAAAGAGTGAATAAACCGCTTCTTCCCCAGCCCAGCGCTGACGGGAGGGGCCGGGCCTGGTCATCGCCCCTGCAGGAACCGCAGTTGGTGGCTGGCTTGTGAGCTGGGGGCTCCGCAAGGTCGGGCCACGCAGGTCTGGTGCCCCCGAGTCCCCGGAAACCTGGATGCGTGTGTGTCCGTCACACCTCCATCACAAGGGGCTTTGCCAGCAGGGCAGAGAGGTAAGAAGCACTGACACCCGGCTAACGGCACCTTGAGTACAGCACTTGATCGTTCTTCCAACTCACAGCACGCGCTCTTCATTCTTACCTGCAATACAAGCTGAGCTTGTGACACGGGCAGCTAAAGCCTCAGCGATAATGAGAGCAGGATTAGGTTTTCTTCCTAGGACTGGGGAGTATCCAAAATATCATACATTCTCTTGTTCGTTGTGTGTCTCTCCCACCAGAATGCAACCTCATTCCAGCAACAGCTTCATCTGCTTGCTTACTGCTGTGTCCCCAGCGTCTAGAATAGACTGGTACTTGGTGACCATTGAGTAAAACTTTACTATTACTCTTGTTGTTGTTGTTGTTGTCGCCCTCCTCCTCGCAGAAGGCTTTCTGCCGAACCGTGGTCTGAGCTGAGATTGAAGGATGGGGAGAGTGAGCAAGGCCGAGAGCGGCGGGTTGCGAGTTTCCGGGACGATGGGACCGCGTGCTCAAGGCCCAGCGGCAGGAGGGGCTCGCGGGCAGGACGCGGAGCTGAGAAGGGGCCCAGCTGTGCAGCTGCGCAGGACGGGGGAGCCCAGGTCCAGACAGGGCAGCGCGACTCTGACTCCTGGTAACGTTTTCTTTACATGGCTACTTCTACACTGTTCATGGGATGTAGCAATAGCCGCCCAGGTGGCCTAACCACCCCACAAGCCCTGCACTGTGACCACAGCGAATTTTTAAACATTTAAACCTGCTCCAATCCACCTCTTTCTTCAGGTCCACTAAGGTCTTCACACGCCCTGTCCCAGCCCCTGTCGGGCCAGGGCCTCGCTAGCAATGGCCACGCCGGTCTCGGAGAGCAAAACCAGGAGGCTTGAACTACCAGCCGTTCAGATCTATTAAGCTATAAATATAAGAGGATGTAGTATTGACAGGTGGAAAGATAGACAGAAGGACCACAGGAGTAGAATGAACTGCAGAAAGAGGCCACACATGTACAGTCATTGGATTTAGAGACATTGGTGCAAGAGGTGTGACAAGCAAGGGAGTAGGAGGGTTAATATTCTTCTTGATGAATGTGTCTGGAGCCACTGGCTTTCCATATGGAAACAAAAGTGGATCTTGACTCCTGTCTCACACCATACATGGAAAATCAATTCCAGACACATGGCAGATCTATACAAGAAAAGCAATATAATAACACCTTTAGAAGAAAACAAGTGTATGTCTTCATGATTTTGGAGTAGCCAACGATTTCTTAAACAGGATACAGACAGCATTAACCTTAAGGCAAAAAGAAATGAATAAATTGAACTATACTAAAATTAAGAACCTCTTTTAAGCAAAAGGCCTTATTAGGAGAGTGAAAATATGGGATGAGGACTGGAAAAAGATGTTGGCAATACGTGCACCCAACGAAGGACTCGTATGGGGAGTAAATAACAACTTTAATCAACCAGCTACAGAGAGACAACCCAGGAGAAAACTCAGACAAGGACTTGGACGGATACTTCGTGAATGAGGATGTCCGCACAGCACACGAGAGTACGAAAGGCGTGTGGCTATCTATGTTAGCTATCAAGGAAACAGAAGTGGACCGGCGAGGAGGTGTTATCATACACAACACAGTGAGCGGAACGAGGAAAGCAAACAAGACTGAGATGCTGGGTGCGGACAGGGATGTGAAGCAACGAGAACCCTCACGCACCGCTGGGGAGGGTGGGAATCAGTATAACAGTTTGGAGAACCGACCGGTATTCACTCAGCCGAGTGTGTGTACCTCACGACCAGGAAACAGCCACCGGCGGGAGCATGAGAGTGTCTTCTGCAGGTGCTTGTTTCTTGATCTCTGTGCTGCTTACGTGCTGAATTTCCATTTGTGAAAATTTATGTAGCTATGATATGGACACATTCCTGAATTTCTGTTTTACTTGTGAAAGTTGTCAGGACCAAAATGGAGTCACTTACGTCAAACCCTATAGAAATGGAGTTGGGGGGGGGCCTCGAAGGGAGGGCCCTGTCGCATATTTGCCTGATAATAAGAACTATCACGAGAGACTCTGCCCAACCACAGCCTTGCAGCCACTTCCATGTGGACGTCTTTCCCGTAACAGCCAGTGCTGACCGCAGCCTCGCGTGGCCTCACTACGCCACATCCCTGCAGCCGGGGTCACCTTTGTGAGTGCAAGGTGCACCTTTCCCAGCGATGGCCAGTACACACGTCTGCACCTGCAACAAGCCTGTGTAACCACTGAATCTTCGCTTGAAAACTTGTCTTTCCTGTCTTTAAAATTAATTGTCCCTTAGCCTCGAGCCCCCTGGACATGTCTATAGTTTGCTACAGCATGCACATCCCGAATTATAATCCCTGAGCAATTCCCGAACAAACTCATGTCTTTAAAGAGGCATGCTCAGGCAGGGCACAGTGGCTCACGCCTGTAAACCTAGCGCTCTGGGAGGCCAAGGCGGGCGGATTGCTCGAGATCAGGAGTTCAAAACCAGCCTGATACCCAGTCTCTACTATAAATAGAAAGAAATTAATTGGCCAACTAATATATACGGAAAAAATCAGCCGGGCATGGTGGTGCATGCCTGTAGTCCCAGCTCCTCAGGAGGCTGAGGCAGGAGGATCTCTTGAGCCCAGGAGATTGAGGTTGCTGTGAGCTAGGCTGACACCACGGCACTCACTCTAGCCTGGGCAACAAAGGGAGACTCTGTCTCAAAAAATAAATAAATAAATAAAATAAAGAGGCATTCTCTGTTGCTACTTTGGATTGGCATACCTCAGTAAAAAGCTTAATCAGTGTGTGCGGGACTGCCATATACCTTCACTTTGGTGGCGGCCAAAGCTACGCATGCGATGAAATTACACGGAACTAAATACCCACACTCACACACAAGCGCAGGTAGAACTCAGGAAATCTGAGCAGGGGTCAGTGCACTGAACTGCAGAGGAGGAAAATAACTTTTTCTTCCACCCTTCATGAGTTCTCAGCTGGACTCCCTTTTATAAAAGACAGATTAACGAGAAAGCAAACAGAGGTTTGGTGACGTGGGTACCTTCTGCATAAACAGAGATGCCCAGAGAAGTGAGTGAACCTTCACTCACTGAAGAGGTGTCTTCAGGCTTGAATACCTTCATGCACTGAGGCCAAGAAGCGAGGCCGTGGGAAGGGCCTGGCTGGGAAGGCGCCACGGAGCAAAGGGAAGCTTCGTTAGCAGATTTCAGTCTTCTCCGCTCCTTCGAGTCCCTAGTGACTCCTCATCCTCCTCTTGCTGGTGCAGACCGAGACACCTTTGCACACGTAGATTTCCTTTGTGGATGTCAATTTCTCTTACAAAAGGGACTGTCTTCCAAAACAATCAGCTCAAAATCACCCTTACGTGGAAGGGGTACACTTTGGGGTGATGTGTCCTGAGCCCCATCGTGGTTGTCAGTTTCCTGGCCGTGACACTGTGCCATGGTTACGCAGGACGTTACGGCAGGGAGCAGTCTGGGGTCTCTGTTTTGTTTCTTACAACCGCACGTGAACCTGCAATTATCTCAAAATAAAAAGTTTTTTTTAACTGTGTGTATGTGCCTAGAGATGAATGGCCTCGAGAAGTTGCGAATCGTGGTGTTGGCAGTGGGCAAGTCTAGGACAGTGAATCAGGTTGGGCAGAGGCACGAGAAGGACTCGACCCTGTTGCTGAATCTATTTGTGTATCCTTGAATCTTTTCCAGTAAGAATGTATTCATGCATTTGTGTACTTTACAAAAAGATAATTTCTCCACTCTTCCCCCCAGATGGGGCAGGGACCCTTCTTACGGGCCTCTGGCCCCCAAACATGGAAATAGGGAAAAATCTCGAGTCCCTTCAGGGGAAGTTCCAGGCACCTGCTAGACTTGAAAGGTGAATGGGAGTAACAGTGGCCTCCCAGCAAGCTGGGCCCGCAAGGTGTTTTCATTCCCTATGGAAACTAAAAGACGGTATCTTAACATACGTTCTTGAGTTGAGTTTCAGAAACTCCCCACTGGATGGAAAATGCAGATAAGGGGAAACTGCAGAATTGGACTCTGTCCTTCTTTGCTCTAAATTTCCCTCTGAGAGCTCTTGAGAGAGTCACACTCATCTTAACTTTCCTTTCTGCTGATCCGAGAATCTCTGAATCCACCTATCACCTGCAGGCCCTCACACTTCAGGATACCCTGCCTTTCTGGGCCAGGCCAACGTATAACCTCCATGTACGGATCTACAGTTTTGCCTACTTGAAACGGACCCCTGCCACTAGAAACCCTGGCTCGCAAGCCGTCGGGGAGCCGGGTTGCGAGCGCCAGCCGCCTGCACTCCTTGCAGGGCGCCATGCGATTCCGATGCCGTTCTCCCACCGCAACTCTCGGCCCCAGCGTCTGGCTTTGCTGCGCCAGGTGAGTGGGCCCAGTTTGCTTTGATAACGCGCCCCCCTCCCGCAAAATGTCAATTTCCAACTCTCCCGGACCACCTGGACTGTTCAGACATGCGTCGATAAAGCACATTCTCAACCCAGTGTCAAACATGCGGGAGCCTGAGGGGCACTGACTGATCACGTACAGTAGTTAGGGAGGTGATAATTACACCAGCAGAGAAGCCTTAGCAAGCTCTAGACATGTGACAAAAACAGCCGCTGGAATCTAACGCTGGAGGGCTTTCAAATTACGGCACCATCCTGCTCCTGATCTAAGTGGCCCACGTGCCTCAGGCCCCAAAGCATGGTGTGCGAGCCCAGAGGACAGCGACTGTCAAAGAAACCGTGCGAGTTAGTTAGTCCAGGTGCAAGCAGAGCTTGTTTTGCCAGAGCCCCTCACCCAAACCTCCTGTGCGGAAGTCTGGTGCTCACAAAACTAGCATTCACTTTTCTGAAGCCGTATAGAGCACCACGTGTAGTGGCGTACATGCCTGTTATTTTACCTCGCTCCTTTTGTGGTTCAAAAGGGTCTTTATTTTCCACCAAAGGACGACAGCTCTTTAGAGCACTGCTAACATCTTCCACTCAGTTATGACTCATTTTTTTTTTTAAATAACCAGTTTTATTTTTCTGAACTTCCACTGTTCACTGAAGAAAATGACAGTTCACGAATTTGGAGAGGAGAGCCGTGTTTCTCACGGAGGGCCGCAGCCTGCAGGTGGCCACTCCGACAGGCCGGGAAGCGCAGCCCCAGCCGGAAGCCGGAAGCCGGGAACACGTGCTTTGGGGCACAGACAACGGGAACAGGAACTTCTCCTGAGCAGGGTGGCCAAATACACGTGTTTGACACGCCATAGGAAGAGCCACCGACATTTACGAAAGAAGAAACATTCGCATGCGTGATCAAGCGTCATGCCCCTTTTTTGGGGTCCGTGTTCAAAAGATGGCGGCCCTCTCATGTCAAAAGGTGACGCAGGGACACAATGCCCTCTCGGCACATGCTCTGCAGGGTGGTTAAAACCTCTCCACGGTTGTGGCCTCTTGTCAAAAAGGAATGCTGGTTAGTCGTGGTGCCAAAAATCACAAAACGGAGGAGTAGATCATGAGATGGATTTCTGTGTAGCCCTCAAAGAAAAAAGCCTAATGGCTGTTAGCAAGGGAGGGGGCACAGTGAGGCGTGTCTGACCCCCATCTTGTCGTGGCTGGGAACCGGGGTCCCCTTGCCCAAGAGGGGGTCTGTCCAATCAGCTAGGGGCTTAGGATTTTATTCTGGTTCACAACACACCGTGTTATTCAGTGCATAGATTTATGTTGTGATGTAGCTTAGCCATGAATCAGTCCTTTTTTGTATCTATATCTATATATATTTTTTTATATCTAGATATAAAGTGACTCTGGATCTTGTTTCACATTTTCTGCCTAAAACTCTTTATCTGATATTAATTTTGCAATGCTTGTCTTTTTATTTTTATTGTTATTACTGGTTTTGGTCCAGAGGTTTTTTTTTTAAGTTTAACCTTCTATTTCTCTTTAAATGGGTTTCTATAGAAAACTAGTTAATGATATTTTAATAGAGCACAAATTATGCTGTTCAGAAAATTAAAACATTTTTAGTGCCATAATATTTTGCTAGTTTTTTTTCTAATCTTGTATATATCTTTTCATTCCCCCCACTTTGTCTCTGCCTTTTGTTATAAACACTGCATTTTATTTGTTTTTATTGCTTTAGATATTTGGAATTAAAAATGTGACTTTAGTTTTACCAGTATTTACTTTTTAGTTTTTTGGTTTTTTTTGAAGTCTTGTTATCCATCCTTTGGTGGATGACATCCTTTGGTGGACATCCTTATATTTACATATTTTGATGGTGAAAGAATAACCAGTATGTTTTACTTTTTTTTTATGGGAGATGAGAATGATAGAGCTTTGTCTTGCTATTCCAACATCACCCAGTCTGCTGCAATTTCATCTGAGATCATAAGCCACATCATAATCGCTATTATTTAAGTATGATTTAAAAGTTCAAAATTTAAAAGAATTGTTGTGATTTATCTATATATTTAACTGATATTAATCCTTATCACCCATTCCATGTCTTTCAACAAATCTTCCTCTTTCTTAAATTATGACTCTGTGTCTGGAATCTTAAGAACATATATAGGTTATTATTTTAAAGATACCAGTATGAAGTTATATGACCAGAGAGTTTGTACATTAAGAATGTTTTTCAACTTTCTGTTTGCCCATATCCAAAGCTTACAAATTCTTTGGATAAAAAATTATTAAGGGTCATATCTTATAACTTTTGTTTTTCAAAGAAAATTAATTGTTTTTCAGGTTGAAATTACAAAGGAGGCTATAGTTAATATGATTTATATTTTTTATTAACGCATTACACATTTGAGGTTTTATTCTTTTCTTCCCTGGATATCTATAAACTTATTTTGTAGTATTTACTTTTTGAAAATGTAGTCAGACAAGTGTAGATATTGCCGGCTTTCTGCTAAATTTGTTAGGAGTTAGATTGGCAGTATTGCTCTCCACATTTGAATCTGACTAGATCTGAAAAGCTTTTTTTAAAAAAAAATTTTTTTTTTCTATTTTCAATTACTGTTTCCACTTCATTCATCTTCTTTCCCCTTTGGGGACATTGTTAGTCTGGGTTTCTGTTAAAATTCCTCCACATGGAATCTTATCTATGATCTTTTCACTTCTTTACCCTTTATTCTGTGTTCTCAGGCTGTTTTTCAAGGTTTTCCTCCAAAGAACGGATTGAGTTTTCTGCAGGGAACGAATCTCTGCTCGCTGCCTTCACTGCAAGTTTTCATTTAGCTACAGTGCTCTTCATTCATATGCAGGCTCTCCGCTTATCTTTTTATAGTCATTATCCTGCATAATTAATAGGAAAGTGAAATTTCCTTAAAATTTCTTTGTTTTTTAATAAACAAAATAAATTTGTATCCAGGGGGCACCTTTTTTTTTTGACAGCCTTCTATGTGCTGCATAATCACTGTGACTCAGCTTTTATGGCGGGTCCCTGATTTCAGTCACTGCCCTTATTAATGCCTGAAGGAGCTCTTTGCAACGAAGAGACCAGACATTCCCACCCGACAGCCATTGTCATTATCACAAAGGGTATAGTAGCTGCAGAGTTCTCAGTTGTGTGTCTTAAAACTAATTTTTGAAGTAGAGGTTTCACACATTGTATTTCTGCTTCTTTAGCTGTTTTTATTCCTATTTGTGTCTACATGGATGGAGAGAATACTGAGATGTAGACTGTGAAATACAAATGAATTCGGCAATATGGCTTTTGGGTTTTTTTATTTTTTCACCACTACAACATGAGGAGGGTGGCACATTGTTTGGTTTCCCCTGCTCTTTCTTCTTTTTTTCTCAGAAGTCACTTTCCTGGTTTTCGGGCACTGCGAAACCCCTCTCTCCCCAGCTGCCGCCCCGAGAGTAAGGGCCCTTTGCCCTCAACTCAGCAGCGTGAAGACCGTGTTCACACAAAAGCCTGTACTTTCATGTCACGGCAGCCTTATTCATAACAGGGAAAAACTGGCTCTGACCAGATGGCTTTCAGTGAGTTCATGGCTGAACACACTCTAGGGCACCCGTGCTGTGGAATACTACGCAGCTATGAAGAGGGATTACCTGGAGATCCGTGCAACAACCTGGGTGAATCTCCAGATTATTACACAGAGTGGACAGAGCCAACCTCAAAAAGCTATGTACTACGTGATTCCACTTAAATAGCATTCTTAAAATGACAAAATTGTAGCAGCAGAAAACATAACAGCGGTTACTGGGGCTTAGGATCAGAGAGAGAGAGAGAGAGAGAGAGAGAGAGAGAGTGTTTCTATAGGGGTGAAAACCAGAGCAAGATTGTGAGGAGTTAAGAATAGGAAACAAAGAAGAGGAGACTACATTTTCTTTGCGGAAGTTCTTTTCATGAAAGGAAAGAGGAAGCAAAGGAAGTGAAGATTGAGGCGTTGGATTTTTCTAGGAGGAAAGGACTGGGCATGTGTTTGAGGCTGGAAGGAGTGAGGGAGACTGTCCTGCAGCTGGGGGAGAGCAGAGGACGCACCGTGTCCCCGTGTTCCTGAATCCTGAGTCTCAGCCTGAGGGCTGGGGCTGAGGTCCCAGGCGGGCATCTCCTTGGCCCCTGGGGACCCTCAGATCCTAAGGCCTGGGATGCCAAGGCCAGGTTGCTGCAGAGTGCACGTTTGTTAAAAGTCTCATTGCTCTCTAATCTTCGGCCAAACATGCAAACAGAAGAGGAACAAGGTTGGAGCTCCGCCGAGGGCACTTTGCCCAGAGGAGAGGAGCCTGGGTGGTTGTCTTCCCTTCGCCTGGGCTCTCGTTGGCCCCCTGCCATGTTATGATGCTGCAGGAAGACCCACACCAGACATGGCCCCTCAATCTTGGACGTCCCAGCCTCCAGAACCATGAGCTTAATAAATGTCTATGTTTTGTAAATTACCCGGTCTGCTGTATTCTGTTACAGCAGCACAAAAGGACTAAGACAGTCAGAAAGCATTGTCTTAATTCAGAATTTAGAATAACCAGTCACCTGTAATAGCCAAATCACTGACCTGACTTAGAGCTGATCTCCCCTCGCCCAGCCGGGGCAAGTCTTCTGCGGCCTGGGAGGGGCTGAGGCTTCTCCCTGTTCTGCTGCCAACTCCTCGTCCAGCTTGTGGCTTCAGGCTGCTGGGGGTGGCGTGTGCTGAGGAAAGGGAAAGTGATATAAGAAAACCTGAGCATGACCTCACACAGCTGTGGGCTGGCTTGGTCCTCTCTGTGACTGGACGGTGTTTAAGGCTGGCTTTTCCCTGAATGTCTCCTCCAAGTTCCCCCCGACCCAGGCATGTGCTGTCTCTATGGGTGGCCACTCATACCTGAGACGCAGAAGTCCCTCTTCAGCAGTTTCCTTTTCCCCTTTTCCCCTCTAGGTAACCCTGTTAGACAGGACTTGTGCTGGCTTTCACTCACCGTCAGGTGAGGCCATGGCCGGTCCACAAAAACACCTACGCATTCTTGGTTTCTACGAAATCGAAGAATGAAGGTGGAGCCCACTCTAGCAGCAACTCTTAGACTCTCAGCCAGAGCAGCAAGTCAGCCCGTCTCTTGCCACATAGATGTCCCCTGAGTCCCCAGCAGGAGTGGTTGCATACTAGGGTCTGTGGCTACTCCAGTTGATGCCCCTGCTTACCATGCCTGAGGGGAGGTCTCGGGCTCCCTCCACCTCCCCACTCCCTTGCGGGCAGGCCAGGGCAGGGAACCACAGCGGGGCTTTCTCCAAAAACCTGCTTCACACACAGCCTCCCCCTCTCCACTCTCCAACCCTTCCCAGATCCTTGATTTCAGTGTGGGTCCTAGAAGTTACGCAGCTATTTCCCACATCTCGCACGTGCTGGATTATTCTGTGTCTTGGTCTAATACTGTGTTAGTCCAGGCTGCTATAGCAGAATACCATGGACTGGGCAAGTTAAACATCTGGAGGCTGAAAGTCTGAAATCAGGGTGCCTGCGGGGCCAGGCTCTGGCCAGGGCCTCCTCACAGCCCACAGCCAGCCAGCGCCTGCTCTGTCTCCACACGTGGGGAGAGAACTATGGTCTCTTCATCCCCTCATGAGGCACCAGTTTCATCACGAGGCTTTACCTCCATGACCTCATCCAAACCCAATCACCTGCCCAAAGCCCCGCCTCCAAACACCATCACAAAGAGAATTACTGTTTCAATGTATGAATTGGGGGGACACAAACATTCAGTCCATAGCAAGCACTGAACTTTGTGATTCAGCACATACTATATATCTTGGTGCCTCGGTCATAGTTTCAGTGTTCACGCCCTTTCACTTGTGTTCGTTTTGTATTTTGCGTTATTTTTACAAAGAGCTATTGGCTTAGGAATAAGGAAGGCAGCACATCAGACTACTTAGGCATGAAAAACAACCATTTGGCCTTCAGAACTCAGAGAAGTCAAAAACAGAGCTTCTTTGTGGGTATCATAAGGACACGTGATAACCCCAAGAAATCGTGCTTAGTGCCACATCCATCAGCGTCAGCCAGGTAACAGAGAGTCACACCTCCAGATCTTGATATTATATGATAAAGGAGATACTGAACAACTCTCGTTGGAAAAAGACATCATAAACAGTGTTAAAATACAGAAGTGGACTAGAAGAAAATGTTTGCAAGACATATGGCAGATGAAGAGTTAATAACCCATACAGAGTGAGATGCATTTTTAATGAATAGAAATAAAGACAGAAGAACAACCCTCAAAAGTGGGCAAAGTGTATAGACGGTGTATCAGGCAGGCACAGTCAGGAAATCAGAAAACACCCCCAGGTATTTCAAACAGAGAGGATTTAACACAGGGTTACAAGGTACTAGAAGGGCTTGGAGAGCAAGGAGGACTGGTGGGGGGGGAGGGGAAAGGTGCAGAAACAAAAGGAGCTGGAGTGATGCCCAGAGGACACAGCCTGCACCTGCTCCAGTGCTGTGTGAAGCTCTGACCCTGTGGGTTCTGGATCCACCAGGGGTGCTGCCTGGACCGAAGATGGCAATGCCTAAAAAATACCGCCCCTGCCGGGAATCTGGAGTCCCCCCACCTTTGCTGCCATCTTGGCAGCCCCAGCACCTGCCATGGGTCCTCTGCTCAGCCAGTGCAGGGAGCTTCCCACTTCCCCTGCTCCTGCTGACCTGCTGCTCAGAGCCTCCTGGTGGCTAAACCCAAGGGAAAGCCACCACCGGCAGGGCGCCGAGACACAGAGCTAACCAAGTCCCAGCCCCAGCAACACAGAGCAGAGTGAAAGGGCGAAGGTCAGGCCGAGAGATGAAGGCAAAGGCCACAAAGAAGAGGAGGCACCGATGACCATGACCCTGAGCGTGACCGTGCAGAACGCTCAGCCTCAGGCTTAGTGAGGAAAATACAATAAAAACAGAGTAATGGAATCTCAGTTTTAAGCAATTAGATTTGCAAAAATAAAAAATATTGATAACAAGCAATAATGATGAGGCTGTGAGGGTGAAAAAGCTATTTTAAACACTACTGGTGGGATCGTGTGATATTTTGTAAAGTAAAGGATGGTTTATTTAATTTTTTATGTTTTTATTTGGATCTCAGGTGCACAGATTTGGATTAATTGTAGTCTTTGGTTCATGAGATTTTTTTTATCATTGCTTCGTCCATGGGTTACTTGTAATTAATGAATTAGATAGTTATTTTAACATCTGCTTTTCTTTCTTTCTTTCTTTCTTTCTTTCTTTCTTTCTTTCTTTCTTTCTTCCTTTCTTCCTTTCTTCCTTTCTTCCTTTCTTTCATTGATTGATTGTCTTTCTGCAAGAATTCTAGCACAATGTTAAATAGAAATGATGATGGGGAATCCTTGACTCATTTTTTCAATTTAAAAGGAATCCTTCTACCATTTCTCCATTTAGAAAGACATTTGTTTAATATAGTTTTACAGATATGCTTTAGCAGGTTAAGGAAATCCTCTCTGTTCCTAATTAGAATGACTTTTAAAAAACTTATGATTGAATGTTTTCTTTCATCAAATGTTTTTCTGAATATATTAAAATTATCATCTTGTTTTTCCTCTTTTGACTGATTAACATAGTAAATTATACTTATGACCTTTATAATATCAAACCATCCTTGCAAACTGCTATAAATGCAAATTAATTATGTTGCATCATCCTTTACACATATTGTCAGATTCCATTTTTTCAATATTTTGTATCTACATGCATGAATCAAAGAGGTCTAAATGTTCCTTCTTGCCTTTCAGTAGTACTAGTATTAAGATTATGATGATTTCATAGAACGTTTAGAAGTAATCTTTCTTTTCCTATTGTCTGAAAAACTTTATATAAATTAAAATGATTTGTTCCTTAAAAGTTTATAGAGTTAGTTTATGACCACATGGACACTGACCTATTAAAATTTTAAACATGCAAGTCTTTTGACATAGCAATTTCAGTACTAGCAATCTATTCTATTGGTCTATATAGCACACTATATAAAGTTTTGTGCATATAGATGTTCATTCCAGCATTGATTTCAAGAGAAAACAAAGGGAAACAAGCTGAATGTCTGTGAGTAGTGAAATGGTTAAATATCATATATTCAACCAGGGATTATAAGGCAACTATCGTAAAAGATGTACTTGATTCTTCATGTTTATATCTGGAAAGATGTCCAAATAGATTGTGAAGTAAACAAGTAATTTTAACACAAAAAATAAAAAAAGAAAGCAAGAAGAAAAAAAGAAAAGGCGGTAGTCTGACCTACATACATTCATCCATGTCTGCATGTGCTCATTTAAGGGAAGAGCATTAATACAGAAATCATTTTTGCCTGCAAGGATTGTCAGAGTGACGTAGGTAAGGCCATGGGCTCTGGCGCCGGACATTAATGTTGGAATTCCGGCTCTGGCACCTACTAACTGTGGACCTTGGACTTCTCTGTGCCTCAGTTTCCTCACTTGTGAGACAGGAACAGGAATAGTGCTGGAAGCAAAGTGCTGTTTTGAGGATTAAACGAACTACATTCCTGGCACACAGTGAGCACTCGTGAATGGTGGCACTCGTTTAAGTATTAATTATTTAGGTAATATTATTTAAGCTGTTTATTATTTATTGTTTCGGGACTTACTATTATTTAAGTATTATTTTAAAGGGCTATGAACTACTTTTAATATATATTCCTGTAGTTTTTGAACTATTTCAACGAACGCCATTGACTTTTGCAACTGAAATAATACTAACATGGTGAAGGAAACACACCACCGGCCGTACCGAGTATGCGAATACTTTCTGGGAACAGCTGAGTCTCCAGGCAGCAGATAAATCTGTGGTCGCTTTTGATGTTTCTCAGAACAGAGCATTAAAGTGAGTCACAGCCTGTCCGGTAGCTTTTTATCATTCCTAAATTGGAATCCGCATCGTCTCTACAAAAAAATTATCAGCAATAACAGGCTCGCTTCCTGGCATAGTAATCAGAAGCCCAAATAACTGAGTGTTTTTATTTCCCAAACACTCGAGCCTGGAATGTGAGCGCCGAGCAGGGCTGCAGTCAGAGCCAGACCACCCGACACGACCTCAGTTGCTACTGGCGGCTCACTGCCCCTAACAATGCCTCAGTTTCCACAATGGCTCCTTCCCCACGGGGGCCGCTGTGAGGGTGTCATGATGAGACACGCTGCAGGTCTCAGAGGATTGCTTGGCACAGAGAACTCACTCAAACACGATGAAGAAGATGACGGTGGCTGATTTCCAGGATAGAAACGCCATCCAAAAAATGGTGGATCTGACTAAGTAATAATTTAAAACTTTCATAATTCAAAAAATCTTAAATAGGAAGGAAAGGCAAATCAAAATTTAAATAGACTTTTTAACAAAACACTTTTGTATGTCAACCACAGTAGGAAGTATGCAAAATAGCTTAGCAGTAATAGAAAAAAAATAGAGTTGGATGATTAAAGCTACAGAGAAGCACCCGTCCCCACTCTCCACACATCCTTAGTGGGAAACCTTCCCCCAGCGTACTGACCTCTCCTTAACCTTCCCCCAAGGGAAGCAGACCATTCTGACTGGTTCATTTCAGAAAACTAAATTCCAGGTGCTCAGCTCACCTGCCCCCTTTTTCCTTGTGGGAGCCAGGTGCCTGCAGGGGGTGACCCTCATCTGCTGACTGCCAGGCGGTGCCCACACCTGGGAAGGCCTGTCCAGCTGTCAGTCCAGCTGTCTTTCCAGCCTGCCCTGCCCTGGCTGGGAGAAGGGTGTTGCTGAATTTGCACTTCAGCCAGCAGGCCCATCCGGCTCTCACATGAAGCTTCATCCTCCACCTTCGTCGTCATCGAGAATCAACAACAACATGATTTCTGATATTTTTGCCCCGCCTGTCCTTCTTCTTTGGTCTTATTTCTGAAATTGTTGGTTCTATGGGCAGAGAAAATAACTGTTCTTCATCGTGCTTCTTTAGAGACTTCCTCTACATGAGAAGACGCTTGCTGGACTGAGAATCAAGTGAACACACATCAAAACAAAAGAGAAAGGCACACATGTGCCTGCCCTGCTGCTCAGGCTGGGGCGGGAGAAATGGGCACATCCACACCTGCTGTGGGGAACTGTCACTGCCCACCTCGAGGCTCTGGGGCTGTGAGGATCATGAGTTTTAAAACTAGAAATCCTTTGATCTTGTGATTTCACTTCCAGGACTCAACTCCAACAACCAAGATTCGCATACATTTTTCAAAATAGTAAGCTTAAAAACAATTGAAATGTCCAAAAAGGGGGGGAATGGCTGCAAAAAATCGTGGGCCAGCCACAGGATAGAATGTGATAGGTTATTAAAAACAGTGTCTATAAAACATTCCACAACACACCCACAATGTGATGTGTTAAGAAACAAAATAGAATATAATATTAGTAGCAAAGTGTAAACCCAGGGCTATACCTAAGAGTTGGAAGGAGGTGCATGCAGACTCTAAAGGGATTTGTATCTTCAGGGTTGGATTGAGAGTGATTTTCATTTTGCTTCTGTATTTTTCTACACATTACCTGCAAGCTGAAGAAGCTGCTTTGATAAAAAGAAAAATCACAGAACAATGCAAAATTACTGGAATATGAAATGAGGCCCCTAGAAACACAGAAGGAGCTGCGGGCCTGGCCCGGCTGCTTGGGCGCGCCAGGAGGAAAGGCGTTTGAACACTGAAAGGTTCACTCCTGGGCAAGAGGGAAGGAGAGACAGTCTTCCAGCAGGGTGGGCCTGTGGAGAGCACACAGAGATCTCACCAAGGGCAGTGGCCTGGGAGAATCTTTTGCTGCTTTTGTGGCAGAACGTTGCTTTAGCGATTCAGACGCGCAATGCTCTGTCTCTGTGGTCCCGCCAGAGGCTTCCATTTCACCTCTGACCACTTGCCGCGCTCTCTTCATCACCTGGGTCAAGTGTCCACACCTGTCCGCTCCCTCCACCCGGGTCCACTCGCCCACGTCATTCACCCACGTGGAGAGGACTCAGGTGAAGACTGAAATCGGAAGTTTCCTCTATGACCAGAAGAGGGCGCTGTGGTGCAGGATGGGTGCCCCAAAACTGCCAAGACTTAGGTTCGGATTCCCATTTTGTCCTTTTCCAAGTCTACGTGGGTGACGTGGGCAGAATAACATCTCATCATAGGGTTCCTGCAAAGACCAAATATTATACAACAATGATATGCAAACGGTTTACAAGCTGAAAGGAGATCTGTGACTACGTGAGATTATTAACGTCCATCAACACTTTACTCATTGTTAAACTCCCAGTTGCTGCACTACTTGCTTTTACCCGAGCCTTCTTCTCCCAGTGGTGTCTTGGCCTCTGCCTGCTTGCATGGACTGTGGCCCTGTCCATGTCCTCCTCCTGCACTTAGGGCTCCAGGGCCTTGTTGTTGCAAAGCGTTGCTGGGCTCAGCTCCTGACTCAGTTTGACCAGCTGGCTGGGCCTCGGAGTGGCCCACAGCCCAGGAGGTAGGGCCTAGCAGTCCTGGGCCAGGCACACATGGCCCCCACCATCAGCATCTTGAATCCTGGGTGCAGTAACAAGGGCCTCCCCAGCACGAAACACCCAGGCCTTTGCCGTGACTCTGGCTCAGAGCCTTTCTGTACAGTTGTGTAGATTGTGCACTGCACACCCAGGGGGTGCTGTTCATATTTTAGTCTATAAGGAGTGAAGAAAGGCCTGAACAGCTGCAAACAGCAGCCCTGCTAAGGGCATAGCTACCCAGCTATGAAACAGGCAGGTGACCCTGGCTTCTTCACGAAAGGCCCTGGACATGAGCCCTGGCCTGTCCTCTGTCGCTTGTAAGACAGGGAAGATCTCAGAATCTCTCTGGACCTTAGTTTGCTCAACTATAAAGTGAGGGGTGATATGCCTTTATTGCTCATCTAGACATTCTAAACTGTACTATCTACTTGATTCTGGAATCTTTCAGACCTGCCCTGATCCACCTGTACCAGGGGGCTCCGGGAAGTATCCTGATGTCACCGGATTCATGTCTGGGCTCATCCTAGGGATTCAGGATCCCAGCTCCTCCCTTCTCTGGCATACCTTAAGCCCACTGTGGTTCTTGGACCCCATTCTAGCATCCCCCTTCCAACCTCACAGGGAGCCCTTCCTAGAGGCCCTAACGACAGGCATTTCCATCCTACTGGGCTCATGCCTTCGTGCCGGGCCCGCTGGAGGTGGACACAGGCAGAGAGGAGCAGGGAGGCCAGTAGCTGTAGGTCTGTCGGGCAGGGGGTCTCTTGGTGCCCTGCAATGACACACGTGAGTCTGCCTCCCCTCCTCTCCCCAGTGGTGGCTGTGGAAAGTCAATACTGAAGCCAGGTGTACTACCATCTAGCACACATCGTCCCCCAGGGACCTTAGGAGGAAGTGGAGCCAAAAGTGAGAACAATCTCCCAGACTCACAGGACACTGGCATGGACAGCAAGCTAACCGAATCGCTGGGTCCAAGATGCCTGTGGCTACTCCACGGTGGTGGCCTTTTAAGGGGACCTGGCCTGCATGTGTGCACAGCTGGAGGGTGGCCTGCAGAGGCAGGGCCGTTAGCTGGCAGGAACACAGGGTCAGCTGGGCAGGGGAGCACAGGAGCCATGGTTCCATTTATCCGGAGGTACTTGGCAGTCACTAAAGGCATTAAGCAAGGGAGTGATGCAATGCGCTGTGTGTTTTAAAGAGATCGCTCTGGCTGCCTGCGGAGACTAAGCTGGAGACGGGCCAAGGGGACTCAGGGAGACCAGCTGCTGCGCAGTAGTTCCCAAGAAGGGCGTGGCTGCAACAGAGACAGAAAGCACATGGACAGGGCCACGGAAACCAGAGGGACACAGCCGACGTGCGTCAGATGCTTTCGTGTGTTGGAAGCTGAGTCTCTAACCACGGGCAGCTTGGCCTCTGGAACAACAGGTGCTGGGGATAGAGCCCGGGAGGATAGAAACCTGGGGCCAGGGATGAGCATGGGCACTGCAGGATGCCCGAGACCAGACACGTCCTGGCAGAATCAGCAAGAGGAGAGCGAGGGAGAGGAAGAGACTCAGGAAACTTCCGCCTGCCCGGCCAATCCACCTGCCTGCCCCACCCCACCCGCCCCAGACAACACTCATACACGCAGCTGTTTTCACCACCCGCCCAGCCAGGGCTGTGTGGACACCTGTCGACCACCAGCAAGGGACCAGACCAATTAAACCAGGGACTTTTCTACACGGTTTGGGCTGAATCATATAGCGGGAGACAACATCGCTCTATGCGGGTGCACAGTGACATGATTCATTTTTCACTGCTCTGAAACGATGGCAAACCTGCAGGCAGAACAAACCACATCCGGAGAGGAAGTGATAAAACTTCAGCAAGAATAACCATGGTGACAATCTTGCAATTTGGGGGCTGTAAATAAGAGATATGTTTACCTTGGAAATGCAACTGAAAAAACAAAAGCTGCAATGGCAACAGCCTAGCAACAATCTTCTCTTCTGGGCTCATCTATAAGGAAAATACAGATAATAAACTATTTCCCAGGGGCTATATGTAAATTCAAGATTTCCTTTTGACATAACAGTATGAAAAATCCTCATAGAGGAGGTGCATCATTCAGGCTTTTCTTTTAATAAAGCTTTTTGTTCTGAGATAATTGTGGATTCACCTGTGGTGTTAAGAAATAATAGATTCCATGTACCCAGTTTCTCCCAATAGTAACAGTTTCCATAAGGAAATTGACATTGACACAATGCTTCAGTTTTGAAGGACTCTCAAAGAGATACACTGTCATGTTTGAAAATATAAAAAGTAACACTTCTTATTTAAAAGTAAAAAGAAAAAAAGACTAAAATGAAATTACAAGAAAACCAAACAGGGAGAAAATGCTTTTGTATTAACCCTAGCAAGGCGTTTATGTCTGTATAATGAGCATGTTCACACATTTTTAAGAAAAACATTGAGTGGCCCTTGAAATATTTTGATGGCCTATAGAATTATAACTAAGAGTAATATCTAAAGAAATGTTATGAGGCAACGTTGGATGAATTCACTAATCGAGGTAAGGTTGTTTTGAGGAATTACTGTTTGATCTGCCCTTCCTAGAGTTTTCCACCACAATCTCTTGTGTTTAGCAACTCACCAGTGTTACATTGTAAATATCTTGTCTCTTTTTACCCACTAATTCATTCAACCAATATTTATTTACAGCCAGCTATTGGTCAATTATTTTTCTAGACGTTAGGAAAACAGGAGTGATCCCAAAAAGAGTCCTTCAGGGAGTTGACATTCTAATCCATCCCCCTATTTTGTCCTAACTATAATTGCCCTTGCTTAGGATTTCATCATATTGCAGAAGGATCATTGCTCAAGCTTCCAGAGGAAGCACCCTCTGTGCAGGCTCTCCCCTGTCCCTTAGTTTACTCTCTGTACTGCTGATCCTCCCAACAGACACAGATGATCATGTCGTGCTCGTGGTCAAAATTCATCCCATGTTTCTGTCTCTTACGCCCCCACTTCCACACAAGAGCAGTCCCAAGCTCCTCTGTAGCCCGTGGTGGTCCAGCCCCTACCTCCTGAGCATCTCAGCATTCTCCGCCTTCTTCTGCCTCGGCTTCCCGTCTCAGCACCTGCTCCTCCTGAGACTGGATCCCTCTTGCTTTTCTGCCCCCCAAAGTCCTACTCATTAACCTTCTTGTCTAAACATGACCTCCACTGCTGCATGAAACAGAAAACTCCATGTCGTGGGAGATTTCATTTACTTGGACATCACCCAATAACTACCTGTTCGATGGTTTAATACGCTGTCACTCTTATGAGCAAAGAGATATCTTTGTGTGTTTCAGCGTTGTTTGTATCTTCATGCCCTTGAACGCTAGTATTAATTACTAGTTGAAGAGACAAAATTTGGTCTTTTTTCTTCAACTTTGGGTTTTTTTTTTATTTTAGTGGCATTGACTACATTGCCATTTCTTTATAAGATACTTGCATTTCATCTTTCTGAGTTTTCTAAACTTTTCCTTTGCCTGTCTATTAATGGAATATTCTAGCTTTTCTCATTGATTCATATGAACCATTTATTTATCAACATTTTAAATCCTTTCTCAATATTATTTATTGGGGGAAAACTGGGAGGGATCTTAGCCTGTAATTTGCCTTTCACTTATTTTGTGATGTCTGACATAAAGTTTTTGTGTGTACTCAAAGCTATCCTTTTTAATGCCTTCTACCAGATTTAAGCTTAGAAAGTCCTTACTTCATCCAGAAACCAAGGAGTTAGTCTGTCTTCTTTACTCTACATTTTAAAATAACTGAGTTCTAATCAATCTGCAGTTTATTTTGTAAAGTTAGAAGTGGATATTTTCTCCCAAAATCTGGCTAATTATTGCACCATCCCTGATTGAGAAATCTTTCATTTCTCCATGAATTAGTGACACCTCATTTAATGTATGTTAAAGACTGATCAGTTTTTACTGAACATGGCAGTGTTCACTGGTCTCCTACTTCTTGCACCAGTGACATTCAGAGTCACCTGCTTTGCTTTCACTGTGTGGTTCTCGTGCATTTCTCTTTGTGTAGAAAGTTTTCTTAGGTATTTCCACTTATGTGTTCTTTCAGATTTATTTGGGAAATTTATTCAATTTAAAACATAGACTTTTCCATTCTAACACATGGCTGCTCCTTCTGGGAAAAAAGAAAAAAAATTAGCTTCAATTTTAGTTTTATTTATTTGGCTATTTTATATTTATCATTAAGGATATTCTTAGCTATTTTATTTTGTGGGTGCTCTTATAAAAGGGATATCTTTTCATTATATTTTTTTTTTTTTTTTTTTAGAGACGGGGTCTCGCTATGTTGCCCAGGCTGGAGTGCAGTGGCTATTCACAGGTGCGATCCCACTACTGATCAGCACGGGAGTTTTGACCTGCTCCGTTTCCGACCTGGGCCGGTTCACCCCTCCTTAGGCAACCTGGTGGTCCCCCGCTCCCGGGAGGTCACCATATTGATGCCGAACTTAGTGCGGACACCCGATCGGCATAGCGCACTACAGCCCAGAACTCCTGGGCTCAAGCGATCCTCCCATCTCAGCCTCCCGAGTAGCTGGGACTACAGGCGCGCGCCACCGCGTCCGGCTCATTATATGTTTTAACTGGCTAAACGCTCCTAAACACAATTTTTACTTATTCTGGTGTATTTGTAGTGAGTTTGGTGACTTTCCTAACTTCTCTTATAAATTTTTCAACTATTAGGTAGATCTCTTGAATTTCTGTGTATACTCGTGGAACGAACCGAGGATGGGGTGCCTGTTACTCCACATACCAGGCTCACAGAAGTCCATATATGTGCAGTTCCAACGCAGCAAAGTTAATGGATCACGACAGAGGTCAGGAGGAGGCTGACCGCCGGGAGGAAGGGAGGTTGGGGAGCGGGGAGGCCTCCCTGGGCCCCGCCACTCTGGTGCTGTTCTTGCTGTGGCTGCAGGGCTACACAGGTGCACTCAGTGTCTACAAGTTCATTGAGCTGTGCATTTATGATCTATGGATTTTTCTATTTGTATGTCTTTTTTTTTAAATGGACACATCACTTTTATTGACAGTTTAGGGCCACAATGGACAGTTTCACAGAACAGAGATAAGACAGTCCAGAGACAACAGAGTGTAAAATTGCATTAATAGAAGACAGGTTCATACTCTTCACCCTCACCCTTCTCCCTCAGCACTGTCTCCTCCAGTCTCCTCTAACCCTCTTGAGGGCAGCTTGAGTTAGCGGCCCTTATTCCTCGACTCACACCCTGCCCCACTCTGATGCCCTAAAGAATAGTTCAACAAAACCCAAACTTCATAAGTTTAATTAACAACTTATTTAAACTACTGTTCCCTAAGGAGATGCTCCGTCTCCATCTCCTCTTGCCCCACGCTGCCCTGCACACCCACGTGCCGGGAAGGGTCTGCAGATGGTCCACGCCGCGCCTGCCGCTCACATAGTGGCAGCCCCGAGTGCCCCTCGGACACTGGGGCACTGCCCTGGGAGGGGCTGGCGTGCAGATCTCAGATGGAGCGGGTCCTCGAGGGGCTGGTAAATGAGGACCGGAGCTTTGATGGTTAGCCCACTACCCGAGCAACGGTGCCGACACCAAGACAGAAACAACCACACGTGTAGAGAGACAGCAACGAGGCCAGGGCAGGGAGACAAAGCCAAAAGGAATCCCCAAGAGCCCCCTGACGTGTCCTGGTCAGATATGCAGGAGAGAAGAGAGGGACAGACCAGGGTGGGATTTTCATCCTCGCTGTGACTTGGTAAGAGCCCTCCTCCCCGGTGAGAACTGCAAGCCGTGTCAGTTGCTGGGATCCCGGGCGTGGGGGTACTCAGCATTTAAAGGCAGTTTCATAAAAGGCTTCACAATCTTATAAAATGATCACAATGTCAAAAAAAAAAAAGACTTGAAAATGGTTGGGGTTGTTTTGTTTTCATATCTTTGGGGTGATAAAAAGCTCAGACATTACAGAATGCCTCCAAGCCCTCGAAAATGCACATGAAATGTCAGGGTCTCTAAGCATCCTGAGGTTTATCCACTGGGACTCCTGGGATCTATGGATCCCAATTTCTTAATCTGAAATTTGTCTCTATGAAAATATATCCAAGATATTTTGTTACCTGAAAACAAAATGCACTGCACACAGTACACATCCACTTTTCCTTCCAGTATCATATGTCAGTCAAAATTCATCCTCTGAAGGGAGTAATATTAGAAGGTTAAAAGATTTCTTTTGTCTTTTTAAAAATACACTATATTTCTAAACTTTCTGAAGTATCTTAAATAGCAAATACATTACTTTTTGAATGTATCTAAACATGAAAAGTTTTAAAAGAAATTAGATGTGTTTCCCACAAACCCAAACTCTGATCTAATCTTACATCTTGGGTGGCTTGAAGCAGTGGGCTGAAGCAGTCACGAAGTCCCAGAGTCTTAGTCACTCAGCCCTGAGCAACTCGACCGGCTGCCAGACGTCCGTGTCCCTGGTCACTTCCATCCTCCCTCCCTCCACGCCCTGCCCGTCATCTGCTCTGTAAGTGCTTCTTTCTCGGCCACTGCTGGGCCACCTGCCTTGCAGACCAACGTGGCCAAGGACATCCGAATGTCAGGTGGGCCTCTGTGCAGCTGAGCTGGGGTTCTGTCGGGCCACTGGGCAGCCCTGTTCTGTCACCAAGACACTGCATTTCTCAGCAGCAAAAGCCCCTGTTCTTGACGACTCATCGATTCATTCATTACCTGTCGACTCGGACATTTATTCAGCACATGTTTACATAGAACCGAATGTGTAGGGGGTTCTGTAGAAACAGAGAAACTAGCTATACAAGGTAAGTGGAAAATCCTCTCAGCTAGAAATTCAGAAAACAGGCTCTGACAGTTGCTGAGCTAAGCATCATGTGAAAAGGAGTCACTTCTCACGAGAGAGCAAAGAAATGCAAACTGAAGTGACCAGCAAATTGACATCTTCACTTGTCCGGGATTAAAATAAAATTAGAAAACTCAGTATTGGTCAAGGTATGTGATAATAGGCAATTTCTATCCATTGTGGGAGACCAGGTATCAATACAGGTGTGGCAAGGTAATTTAGTGAGCTACTCATCGGTGCTCCATTCCCTCTAAATTTTTCTTCCTTCAAGGAAGGTGGAAGACTGTATTCAATTCCTATTGCTCTGTAACAAATCACCACCAATTTGGCCGCTTGAGATAAACCGAGTTTATTAGCTCAGGACTCGGTAGGTGGGAAGCCCAGGCAGGGCTCAGCTGGGTTCTCAGGGTCTTACGAGACAGATCAGGGTGTCTGCCACCTGCCATTCATTTTGGTGGCCCAGGGGGGACAATCTACTTCCAAGCCTGTGCAGGTTCTTAGCAGAGTCCCACTCCTTGCTGCTGGAGGACCGGGGTCCTTGCCACGCAGGAGCTGCTCTCCGTTCCTGGAAGCCGCCCACATCCCTTGTCATGCAGCCTCCCTCAGCCTCCAAGGCCAGCGTTTGGTCACCCTCGCGTAGCGTCCCTCGCATGCTCTGGATTCCTGTCTCCAACATGACCCCCAACGCTTGTAAGAACTGGACTGGTTGGTTCACACAACTGTTGAAAATAAATAGAATAATTTAATAAACAAAACAGTAAACAAAACAAATCACAGAGTTTTGGCATGGCATTTGCACAGTATTTTTGCGGCTGAAACAGGGTGGCCTGGTCCCAGGTCCCTTGACCCAGACGAGGAGCCAGCCCCGAAAGCCGCAGGAGAGTGTTTGGTAGACGAAGACGAGGGGTGCTGGTTGGTTGTTTCTTTGTCCCTTTGTCTTGTCTGTCTCGTGAAGGTTAATTCTACTTGTGTCTCTCAATTTCACCCCTTCTGCACGTGCACACACACGCACACACACACAACACACACACACAACACGCACACACAACACGCACACACACACAACACACACACAACACACACACCCACACACCACACAACACACACACAACACACACACACACACCCCACACATGACCCTGCCCTGACAGAGAAGAGCAAGGACGGGCGGCTTGGCTGGCAGACTTCGAGAAGTTTCCAGCACCTGCTTTTAAATCTCAAAAGCCCTGTGGACCACACCAGGGCGCGGCGTATTTTAGCGTGCTTTGGCCGGAGACGTTAAACTCTGACGCCACCAAGTCCACAAAGTCCACAAAGTGGTGAGGGCTGTGGGGAAGGGGAAGTCTTCGCTGGCAGACGGTGGGGCCCAGCCAGGAGCGGTCAGGCTAGAGGCCTGCGCTTCCCTCTCTCTTCCGCAAGAGGAGAGGACCGCGCTGGCCGCGTGACGCTGGTGTCGGGCTCTGGTGTCCAGCGGACGTCACAGCGAGAAGCTGCGGCATTTTTATTTCGGGATTTGGCACTCTGCCCCCAGGGCCCCTGCTCTCACGTCCAGCTCTGCCTTCAGCCCTCTGCTCAGCGATCCTGCTTGCAGTCCTCTGTTTGCTTCTGCCCGCTACACACCGTGCTCCCACCCCCGGGACATACACACGCATGCGCACACCTACACATATACATACACACACAGAAACGCACAGACATGCACATACACACAGGCACACCTTCAGATACACACTCACACACATATACACACATGAACAGAAACACACTCTCAAACACACAGACATGTGCTCACGCAGGTACACGTGTGCTACAACGCACACGCACACACACAACGACGCCCGCTCAGGCACGCGTGTGGATCTTCCTCCCTGACCGTGCGGCGGCCCTCAGTGCCGCCCCTGCAGCCGGTCTCGCAGCGTGGAGACGCAGAGCCGGGAGCAGACCCGGGGCCAGGGCGCCAGACGCCAGCTCGCCGGGGCCCGCGCCCGCCCTCTCTGCTGACACGGCTCGGATCTAGATCATAAACCCCTCTCGGGCCTTCATCTTCCTTTCTGTGGCTCATTTCCCCTCAAAATCGCCTCTTCTCTTCCCGCCAAGTCCTCTGATTGTCTTTGTGCTGCCGGAAGCTGAGCACGCCCCACCCCGGCGTCAGATGCCCGCGGGCCGCGAGCCAGGCGCCCTTCCAGACACACGCCCAGCAAGCCTCGCTCCCGCTGCCGTCTGCCCGTCCAGGGCGGCCTCTCCTGCATGCTGGCTGTCCCCACGGTGCGCGGCTGGCTCCTGTCCACACCTCCTGCAGCTGCCAGCCTCGCAGAGCCAGCCGGGTCCCAGCTTTGAACTTCCCGACTGCTGGAAGGTGTCGGCGGAGGACGGAGCCATCCTCGGTGCTTAGGCTGGCTTCCGCTTCACTTGGGAAGGGAGATTTAAACAATTCTGGGCGGCTTTCTATGAGACGTTCCTTTATAGTGAAGTTGGTGAAGCACCTGTGTCGTTGGGTGGGCCCCAGCCCAGTCTGCGTCAAGAGTAGGAACTTGGATGTCCCTGCGAAAGCCACCTTTGCAGGGACAAAGCCCCCAGAGGATGGCTTCTCTGACGACTGTGATTTTCAGGGACTGGTGCATTATCTCCGAGTTTGTAGAGGCAGCTGTCACGTGACAAGAAGCGCACACCGGGACCCTCCCTTTCCTTCCAGGGACTCATAAAGGCCATGCGCGACTGACCCGCCCCCACCGCCACGCAGCTTTGCCGCAAAGCCACTTGTGGACGCCCCCGCCTCCGGGGTCCCCGTTCCTGCCAGTTCACAGCCCCGAATCCCAGCTCAGGGAGACGGCGGGCGACTTTAGTGCCTGCGTTTCCCTCCCTCCGCCCAGGTACCCCCAGGCCGGGCAGGGCCGGTGTGCCCCGGGATCTGGGCCCCTCCTCCCAGCTCCTTCACGCAGGCACCAGGCACCCAGGCTGGCTGGCGGCGGTGACCGGTCCCCAGAGAGTCCCCAGCTCTTCCCGCAGATTCCATCACAGGTGCCATCCGCTCTGTCCTCACCTGCACACAGGCACAGCTGCTTGTAGCCTGGAAACAAACCACCTAAACGTCTCCTTAGAACCCTAAAACCCCACAGCACGGAACTCATGGCTCCTCAATTTCTCAACCTGGCCCAGATACCCTATTTTAAGAGTGATCTGGGGGGGGGGGGCAGGGGCGAGATGGGGTGCCCAGGACACAGGATTTAAGAAGAGTGTGTCAATGTCAACACCCTAATTGTGAGACAGTACTACAGTGCTGCAGGTGCCACAATGGGGGGAAACTGAGTAAAGAGTACCCGGGATCTCACATATTGTTTTTCACAACTGTATGTGAATCTATTAATACAATGATCTCAAAAAAAGACAAAGCTAAATGAAATGAAAAAGCAGCCAGAGACACACCAGGTTGCTGAGGGTATTCTGGTAAGCCTGCCTTCTCTTGGGCCCCTTTTATCTTTATCTTTCTCCTTTGGGTTTTCTTTATCTTGTCCCTTTAGATGAGTGATCGCGTCTTGTACAGTTTCCCTGGAGGAGGCTGATTCTATTAATAGTAATAGCCCGTGGTCGTACCTGCGGCAAACACAGGTAAGGGGTGCCTGTCTGGTTTCCTGCTGAAAGTATCCCCCCGCCCCAGGGGTAGAGTCTGAAAGGTTTTCCTGGAGTCACTTTCCCCTTCTGCAGACATCAGCTGGGCACCGGCGTGTGGTCACTCGTGGTCCTGAAGTTTCCGGCTGGAATACAAAGGCACGATCACAGACCCTCTGCCAGAACAACCCAGAGCAGAGGGAAGGGAAGGTACACGGGCAGTCGGCAGGTTGTAACACTCTGACCACTGTCACCAGCACGGGGATGGAGCTCCTGCCCAGCCTGTGCTGGTGGCCTGCCTGGAAGAGGTGGCCTAGGCTGGTTCTTTAAGGTGAGAGGAAATGACACCTGCCTTGCCTCTGCTGGGTCACCTTTACCCTCCTGTTCCCCGGCATCTTCAGCACAGTGGGGGCACCCGGTCCCCGGTTCACACGTGTAGATCAACCAGCGTCACCTGGCATTACCCATCACATGACCTCACACGCTTTGTTTGGGGGTTAGACCCATTCAGTGCTGAAATAATACAACTGAGAATACTCATGAGAGGGACCAAGGTGAGAAGGCAGGTGGAGGAGAGAACTAGGAGAACTGAGCAATGTCCGGCGTGCTGCAAAACATAAGTGGGCTGGATCTCGATCATCTCGGCCCGCCGCTCAGAGGGACAATTCACCCAGTCTTTCTGCAGCCCCTACAGAGTTTCCAACCTGTGTCCACCAAATTAAAAAAAGAAAACAATAAAAACCCCTAAATTTCTTAAATTTACTCTCCACTTTCTCCCCTCCTGCCTCTCACTGCAGATGGGAAGGACATCTCGTTGTATTTAAGGACAACTTTATTCCAGTGGCCCCTGCACCACCAGAGGAATCTCCAGTGGGCTTGTGGTGGCTTAGAAAGTTCCAGAAAAGTGGTCCTCAGAATCCCCTGGAGGGCTCGTGAAAACACAGGCTGCCGGGCCCCCATGCCCAGAGTCGCTGCTTCAGCAGGTGTGGGGTGGGGGCCGGGTGACCAGGCGATGCTGGCATGGACGCTCCGGGGGCCACACTTGGAGAACTGCTGCTGTAGGCACCTTCTAGGGGTGCAGGTCTCCCCCTTTTACAGCCTCCCTGAGGCCTCCTGTAGCCAGGACAGGCGTATGGCTGCAAAAGGGATAGGGGCCAGCGAATCCTTAAATGGACTCACTGGCGCACGCCTCACTACTTGCTAGAATGCCCCTGCCACAACCAACGTCTCTGGGGAGTCAGGGGACAGGGATAAGCATTCCGAGCTAGAAGTCTGGTGACCCCACTGCCCCGCCTTTAGTCTAGACGCTGCCACTTGCTTCCCGGTTGATTTCAGGAAAATGACACACACTCTCCATTACTCTGTGGTTTTCTCCCCTTAAAATCCCCTCTGTCACACCAGGCCTCATAGGATAAAGTGAAATAAAATATATGAAAGCCATTTTTAAAATTATAATTAATTGTTTTCTTTCTGCGTGGCTGCTGTATCACACAACAGGACAGAGCACTGGAAACATGACACTCAAAACCCGAGTTTCAAGACCTCACACTTGACACTCCCACAACAGTGGGCAAAAGACGCAGCAGCAGGCAGTGAAAGGGGCTTCGCCTGGTGGACAAGACCCTCGACGTTGGCCTTTGGTGACAAGCATGCCGGCCTCCATAAGGAGCTGTGGGTGACACGGGTGGGGGGTGCGTAGCAAGCAGGAATCTCGGAGCAGGGCAGAAGCAAGGCTCAAGCAGGCAGTGCTGTGTCTCGGGACTCGGATGGTCCAGCCCTGCCGGCACTGGTTCCAGGAGTCTCACCGCTGGACGTTGCAAGCCCCTCCGACCCGTTTTGAAGCCAGGTCCACCTTGGACCTGGCCCGGTGGCTTACGTCTGTAATCCCAGTGTTCTGGGAGGCCGAGGTGAGAGGCCAGCCCGTGCCACACAGCGAGACCTAAAACAAAACATAAAGCAGGTGCACCTGCTGGTTTGGATGTCAGACATTAATCAGACAGGCACCAGGAAGCAAGCCTGGAGACCAGCACTGAGTTTGCACCCAAGCAGGAAGCCTTGGATCCCTTCTGACTGAGGAAAGAACTGGGGCCTGGATGAGCCTAACTTGCCAAAGGTGTGAGTTCAGGAGTGTGGCCGGTTAGACTAACGGTCTCGCCTTCTGCCATGTGACCATGCAGTACTCCCTCCCCCAAAGAGGAGGAATTTGCAATGTCATGGAAGAAGCAACAGTTACAACAGGATGTGCTAAGTAACACGAGAGGAACTTACTCAATAGGTGCTATAACAGTTCAGAGAGACGAGGACCAAAACATGCCGTGGAGGTCAGAGGTCGGCAAAGTCTGAGCGAGGATCTTGTCTACCGGCCAAAGCCGCCCTGACTGCCTGCTTCCCAGGCAGAGAGGAAGTTTTCTCAGAGACAGCCCTCGAGCCAGGCAGCGTGAGGACTGATAACCACACAGCTCCGAGCCTGCCCTGCGTTGAACACAAGGCAGGTTGCTTCCAGGTAGAATAGAAAACAACTGAGACCAAACCCAGGGTTTGACTCACATAGGAAACAACTAACTTCCCAGCTCCAGGGCTACAGAATGCCACTCCAGTCAGTGATCTTGCAAACGAAACCCGTGATACCTCGAATGGTGCAGTTGGGTCAGTCCCTGTCCATTGCCACTCCTGAGTGGGGACATTGCCGATGCAGAGAACCCAAACGTAGTCGCTGAGCAGGTGTCTTCTTGCCCACACACCACGGACTGATACCCTGCAGGCCGCTGCAACAGCAAAATCAATATCCCGCAGAGAAAATGCTGAACATGTGACCGACTCTTCCAGAAGTCCTTTGTAAAAAGTCCTCTGTACCTCTTGATTGTGCATCATCTGGAAGATTCTTGTTTGCCTGCAATATTCAATACAGGACCTGGGAGGAGGGGAGGGACATTCCAATGTGTAAAGCAAAGAAAAGGAGAAGGGCTGCAGTTTCTAAGTAATTGATATCTTTCCTTTCATAATTTTATTTGAGTTTATAGAACAGAGAATTGCTGGAAGCAGCCAATGACGGACAGCAAAGTCAAGCCACTTCTGTGCTCAGCCCAACACCTGGGGCTACACCTGTGCCCTCTGCCCAGCATCTTCCGGGGCAGCCAAGGCTTCTTCACCCGGAGGACTTGGGCAGCCAAACCAGAACTGTGGGTAGAGCTGATCCGTCTCTGCCTCCCAGCTGCACGTGCTGACCGAGGCTAGCTCTCGATCTGGAGAGCAAGCACTTTGACACGCCCTCCCCCAAAAGCTGATGCCGTTTTTCTTGACTTTTTGGAGGGAGAGCGAGCAGTCCCTGTATTAAGCATTAATACAATGCTTAATTGTGTTAATATAAGTCATTGTTTGAACTCTGTAACTTCTCGAGATAGTTCTTAGAGGGTTACTATCGGTCACAAACACATTACGTGACTCAGAGAACAACTGATTTCCCCTTTTTAAAAATGGAGAAACCACAAGGCCAGACAGATGAGGTAGCTCTCCCTGGCTCATGCGGAAAGATCTGTGTCACCATCTGAGTAGCTGAGACAGCTCATGCCTGCTTGGGCTCACGAGGGAGAAGTGAAAATCTCTGTGCTGCAGAAATCAAATGCACAACGTGAAAACCCCACGTTTGAGCAGGAGAGCCTCGAGGCTGAAGGAGCATGGCCATTAGGAAGGCGGTAATATCTAGTTAAGAGGTTTTTCCTTTGTCAGTGAGAATGAGAGTTAAACTTTACTAAATACCACTCCAGCATCTTTTTCTGAAAATATGCAGATTTTTTCTACTTTTATATTTTAATTTAAAATATGCATCAATAGATTTTCTACTATTGGAATAAGCCTTCAATGACATTAAATCTTGTAGCGTATCTATGAATTAACTTGTAAGTATTTTATTTAGGATGTTTGCAATTTTATTAATAACATACTATCTCTGCCAAAGAGAAATAGTGGAACATAGAAAGAAGGTCCCTACTTCTTGGGTGTGGGCATGAGGCAGGTAGTGATGAAGGTTATAGAGAAACAGAGAGCAAGGGGAGAAGGGGTCCGGGGGCTGCAATTTTATAAGGCGTGATCAGGGCAATCTGAGCAAAGATCTGAAAGAAGCAAGGTTGTCTCACGCACAGCTCAGGAAGGGCACTCCTGGCAAAGAGGGCACCAGAAGCAAAGTCACCTCTACCCTAAACTCAACAGGAAAACATGGAAGGGAAAATCAGAAGATTAACATGATCATATTGGCATTTATTTATTTAATCAAAGTATTTATTATGTTGAGATAAATGAGAAGATCTGTCAAAGCAGCTGGGAGCCAATCATGGTGATCTTGGTGAGGGATGAACCAGGGCAGTGACTAGGGGTGGAGAAATGTGTCCCAAAGGAAGAGGTGACCAGGTGTTCGCTTCTAGGGAGGATAGATCCTGAAGAAAAGGGAGCTTGAAAGGTTGCCTAACCCCCAGCCCCCAGTTTCTGGCCTGAGCAATGGGGTAGATGGAGGTGCCATTACAAAAGGACACTTGGAGAACAGTCCATAGCCCAAGTGGTTGCCAGTGGACATCTGAGTCCCAGGCCTGGGTAGGTGACTTCTGTCTAACCTCATCTTAGTATGACAAGGGACATTCAATCATGCATTTTGACATGTTCCCTGCCTCCCACAAAACTTAGCACTGGGACAGGACAAATTCTATTGGTTCGAGATATTAGCAGTCCCAGTTATGCAGAGTCGGGGATAATAAGAGGTAAAATCAAAGCAAGGCAGGGCATGATGGGTGAGTTTCTCAGCCCAGTTATCTATAAGTAGTTGCCAAATTTACTCATCCTGTCTTTTTATGAGTAGATTCAAGACTTAATTGAAAGGCAGGTGGTAAAAAATAAAAACTGTAAAATAAAAACAAAAAAGTTTTCGTTATATGGAACCTTTAGACCTCTGCAATGAACTGAATCTTTGAGTCTCCCAAAGCTCATATTGTTGAAATCCTAAACCCCAATGTGATGGTGTTAGGAGGTGATTAGGTTACAAGGGTGGAGCTCTCATGATGGAATTAGTGTCCCTATAAAAGGAACCCCAGAAAGCTCTCAGGGCCCCTTTCACCCTGTGAAAGTGCAAGAAGTGAGCCGTCCGCAACCAGCAGAGGCCCTCACCAGCAACGCCCATGCGGGCACCCTGACCTCAGGCTCCCAGCCCCCTCAACTGGGAGAAATGAATTTCTGGTGTGTATCTAGGAACGTGTGTGGTAGCAGTAAGAGTGGACTAAGACCACTCTCAGGAGGTGACAAACAGCACGCCCCAGCTGAGCAGAGACCTTGCCAGGTTCAGATGTGCAGATTGGGAGGTGGAGGGGGCGGAGGCATCTGCGCAGCAAAAATGCGGGAGAAGAGGTTGGAGCTTCCGCTCTACGACGGAGGGAGAGGAGAGGGGGTGAGCAGGGAGTGAAAAAGAACAGGTACATGGGCCAGAAAGACGGCAAAGCCTTGAGCACGGCGTAGAACGGCGCCTCCCCATGACCCCACCCCAGGTCCTCAGGAACACCTCGCACTGGCACGCGTGAGAGTGGGTCAGTTCTTGAACAAAGGGGCCGAGTTTCAAGACCAGCTGACATCTAGAAGGCAGAGGAGGCCCAGAAAAGGGAAGGATCACAAAACTCAAAAAATGCCTGAGTTTGAATGCAAGTTCCATGTGATTCCTGATGGTTCACCTAAAATTCTGCGAAAATGCCGCATGCTGTGAAATTTTAGTGGTGGGGGAGAGGGTTAGGGTGAGACAATATGTTCACCTCTCCAAGGAGCACATGGGCGCTGAGGGGCCAGCTGGGTGAAATAATTATCACAGAGTCCCTTCCCACCCCCAGTGACGTCCCTCACTCCTGCTTGCTTTTTCATTTTTTTTTTTTTTGTCTTGTTATTTCCTTCTTCTGGCTCATTTCTTTGCTAGTAATACTTCAAATCTGCCCAGTACTAAAATTGCCTCCTGGAACAATGTACCTGCCTCAGCCAACGTGCACCTCACGGCCCGGACCTGCGGCTAGAGCCACGATTCTAGACATGAAGCACCCTCAGCCCTCCTGGCGGACATGAGAAGCCGGGGCTCAGACTACATCTCCCTTGCTGTTATCCTCCTCTTCCTCCTCCTCCGCTTCCTCTTCCTCCTCTCCCTTTCCTCCTTCATCACGACATGAGCTACTGAAATCGCCTGTGCTGTTTTATCAGTTGATTCTTCTACCACAGGTTTTCACAGAAATATTTGATCTAAGAACATCTGCTACCGTCTGGAACATATTTTTTTTTCCCTACTACTTGACTTTGCACTTCCTATAGCTGTCAGATACGCGTCGTTGCACAGATTCTGTGACATAGTTCCATATTACTGAACACACATCAATTATGCTTATGGCTGGAATCGTGTCAGTCTGAATGCAGAGCGTGCCAGCTGTCTTCCCTGCTAACAGACGTCTTAATTACTCTGGCCTAATTATGCTGATGCTGCAAGTAATACTGTTAATATTGTTGCTTTAGAAATAAAGATAATATCACTAAGTGACTTCTAAGGCTTTTCCGGTTGGGCTAGCTTTTGCAGATTGAAAACATGAAGACCCACGAATTCTGAACCACTCTTCACACAATGCGGTTGCTTTTCGTCTCCCTACATCTGGACCCATCTTTGGGGGCTTCAACTGCATAGGTCCCTCCCAATTGATTCCTTGGCTTAATTAATTCTATTGTCAGGTTCTCATTGTTGAAATAGGATTGTGGAGATGTATTTGAGAGGTGTCATTTCAAGCCCTCGGTGTGACATAATCATTTTCAGTGTTTCTCTTTCTAAATTTCTGTATTCTGTTTAAAACTTCAATGGCTACTGTATCTTCAGACTTGTGTTTATGTTTGTGGCCTTGATGATTAGTATCATTCGTTTAAAAAACAATACAACACTCTCTCTCTCCATCTCTTTTTCTCTTTCTAAAAAATGTTCAAGTTGAGATCCAATAATCCCATTTCTACAAACTAATCCTCAAAAAAATTTTTTGACCCAAAACATTACATGCACAAGAAATGGTCCTGGAACATTCTTGTTTAATAAAAATACAAAATAATATTATCTAAATATTATTGGTACAGGCCAGGTGCAGTGGCTCACACCTGTAATTCTAGTACTCCGGGAGGCCGAGGTGTGTAAGGATATAAAAGTATTTTCCTTTTTTTAAATTTTTATTTCATCATATTATGGAGGTACAAATATTATTAGGGTTACAAATATTGCCCCTGCCTCCCCTCCCCCTGATTTGTCCAATCCCCCTGTGGTGTGCACCACACACGTTATGGAATCATGCAAACCTTTCCTCCTCCCCCCTCCCGCCTGCCCACCACTCTATAAAAAGTTTTGTTTTGATTGACATTTTGGTTACATTGTATATCTTTGCCTCTCCCTAAGAAGGGTTAGAATTAGTGTTAAGGGGATTCTCAGACATGTAAGAAATAAAGAAAAATAAAAGACTTAAAGATTTAAAAATTCAAAGATCCTACAAAATGAATAGAGAAAGCTCATGTTTCCGGATAACTTTGAGAAAGTGTCTTGGAGCAGGATGCCATATTTGTTTCTGAGTTTCCCAGTAACCGAGGCTAACAGCAAAATACAGATTATACTGAATGCCTGAAAAGTAAAATCAGACACATTCATCTGTGTTCCAAGTGAAACTATACTTATGAGGAAATCTATCCTAAGGATTATTCTTGGATATTGAGTAACATTAATAGCACCTTCAGTTGCTGTCTTATATAAGACACAGAGCTACAATTGAAATGAAAGCTTCCTGAATTCATTGTCTACGAAGTTGGAAAATACATGATTAATTATAAATCAGTAGCACTGGTTTTGTGGAAGATTAAGAAAATACGCTCCAGGCATTTTGTTTTCCAAAGATCTAATTAATGTGAATAATATCAAAGAATGAGCACCCTGAGCTAGTCTATCACACCGGTGGCCTGAGGGATTTGGCAGACCTTGGGCGCGGGCTGGGGGGGCAGCCTTCTCTCCCCCAGGTTCTCTCATGCCCATACTCCATCAATTCTTGTACTGAATTCAGGGAACACACCAGTTCCATTAGACATTCCCAGGTGCCCTACCAAAAAGGGTTCAAAGACAAGTGCTGAGATGTGCTGGTCCAAAACAAAGTCAAAGTGGTTTTTCTGCTGCAAGACCCCCTCATTTTTAATACACTGGGGTCCATTGTGAATGTGCAAGAGGTGTAGAGTGTACCATTTCCCCAATTTGGTTAACCTCTTTCTCCCTTCTTCTTCTTCTTCTTTTTTTTTTTTTTCAATTATGTGGTGTACTTTATGATCTCTTTCTCCTCAACATGTTGTTTGGGAAATATTGGATTATGGCATCAGCTGAAATGAGAGCCATGAGCTTTATATAACGTTGATAGCACCATGGTTCTCGTTCTGTCTTTCAGAGCCAAACTTGCAGACTCCTAGATTAGTACGATGGCTCATAGCAGGTGCCTGATTGCCTGATTCATCCTCTCCCACCCTCCCATTAAAATACCATTGAAGGCACATGCAAAATTGCAAAATTGCAACTGCACCAGAAGCTGAGAACATCAATTAATGCTTGGCCACAGCCTAGGCAGGATTTCTGCCAATGGTGGTGCAGATGAGGACAGACTGAGAAACTCTCATTAGCTGATGCACAATGAGGCTTCTGAAACACAGGCTGGCTCCCTCTCATCTGAAGGTCAAGGTGCCCAGCAAATGCCAAGGAGAAGCTGGGCACCGAATGCCAAGCAAGGTGAGAATCCTACCCCGAGGTAAAAAGGGCCACTTCCTTATCCCCAAACCACTGACAGTTCTGCTAATCTCTATTTCTTAATGAGCACACCCACGAGGGATGCAACCTGAGACCCTTGGTCATCCAAAAATACTCTTCTTCTCTTCCGAGCAGAAAAGGCAAGAGGAAACCTCACACTAGTTGAACACTAATTACACCAGAAATGTGGCTAATGGCAGCCCTCCCTCCCGATCAAGATCTGAGAAGGGAATTCTGTGAGCAACAGAGTGGTCAGTGAGGGGTTCATGCATGGGGCTGATGCTGGACCTTTCTATAGCACAGCTCGAATGTGTTAAGTGACCACAGTGTGGTTCTCAATGTAGTCTAAGGATATCATTTCAGTAGATATTTAGCCAATAAAGAGATGTCAAGCATTGGACAGATGGTGAATTACCTTATAAGTTAGAGAAAACATTCGTACATTTGAAAATAGAACACATGTATTCCAAGTTATAAAAAGAGAAGAAAATATAGTCTATATAGCAAAAGACAGAAAACAAAGGAAAATCAAGCATGCATAAAAAATACACAAGCATAAAAATAAGATGGTAAAAATAAGAGCAAATATATTTTTGAGACAATAAACAAAATAGTTACAGTCTCCTTTTCAGAGACTCTAAGACTGGCTCAAAAAGAAAATCTAAGTGGGTGTTGTTGATATGAGACTCACGACTAAGCCCAAAGGACAAAATAGATTATTTTAAAAGGTACACGAAGATATATTAGGCAAACACGAATAAAATAAAGCAGGATTTTAAAAAATGATTATCAGTCAAGATAATATGCAAGGGAAAATAAACAGAAAAGATTATTTCATGTTGGTAAAGATAAAATCATGATGAAACTAGAAAAATCATGATCTTTAAGTACCAAACAAAATGTCATTGATGTATTTAGAGCAAATACTGTTAAAAATCTAAGAAGAAATTCACCAGAAAAAAATGTAGTTGGAGATTTTAAGAGACCAAGAGAAGGTCCTTCACAAGTCAAGGAATGGATAGAAAATTTTAAGAATCATAGAATATTTGGATAATAAAATAATGTGGTCAATTAGGGGACAGCCTGAAAGCAAACTTAATCCTCAAACAAGACATGTACTTTCTTTTCAAGCAACTATGGAATATTTACAAGAATGTCTATTACATAGCACATACAAACACCTTGAATTACAAAAACAGCTGTATTGCATAGGATGTGTTATGAACTTTGCAATTAAGCTAGAAATTAGTAACTAAAATTTAAGCAAAACAAAGCAAAAATAACTTGTAAAACTTTAAACACACTCCTTTAAAAACTTCAGTTAGGAAGAAGAGTTTAATTCCTTATAAATGCTGAGCACTCTAGATTTCTGTCAGCAATTTTGATGCACCAAGACCATTAATTGTCATAGACAAGGTAGGACATTGTGTATGTGAAAATCATGTTTTCAGAAACTCAGAATGGCAATTGGAAATGCTGAAATGATAGCTTACGTATAAAAACAGACTATGGAACAATGTGAAGCATATGCTTCTAATTTTTTTTAAAGGAAATGAACCAAATTGTCAAGAATCACTCTGTGAAGGGAAATTACAGACAATTTAAATTTGCTTCTCTTTATTTTATGTGATGCTCAAATTTTGGGTAATAAATATGTAGTTATACAGTAAACAAATAATAACTATTTTTTTAAGAAAAATATTTAACATTACAATTAAGTCCAGGATGTGCTGACTCTGACTTAGTTGCCATGTGCCATGGCTTGGGCAGGAAAACAGCTGCCCCATCATTCCAGCCATCTACCCCAGACCCTACTCAGGTGTGTCCTGCTCAGATGTCTTCTGCTCAGGTACATCCTTGCTTGCCCCTCAAGTGTTCACCTTCTGGTCATTGGTCACTGGTGACTTCATCAGTCTGTGATTTTGAAGACTTTTTCCTTCTTAGCAAGTCAGACAAAATTAACATTTCTCTTCTTCCAAAATATGCTTCCATTTCCCTAACATCATCCCTATTCCTGCACCCCTGCACCCAGTGTGCTTCTTTTAGAGAAGCCCCACATAATTTGTATTACTGAGGGTGGAAGGAGAGGCAGAGAAAGAAGGCAGGATTCTCCAAAGAAACAGCCTTGAAAGCTATGAAAAGATCAGCCAGGGTAATTCCCAAAGAAAGGGCCTTTGTTTGTGAATCTTCACTGATTAATTTGGTTTCAGTCCAGAATAGAAAAACAAATACCACAGGTTCTCATATATAAGTGGAAGCTAAACCATGGATATGCATGGTCATAAAGTGGTGTAAAAAAGCACAACTCAAATATATGCTGTCTCCAAGAAACCAATTTAAGTTGAAAAGATTCAACAGTAAAAAATGACAAAGATGGTCATTATACAATGGTAGAAGGATCAAGTCAACAAGAAGATATAACAATCCTAATTATATATGCATCTAACACAAGCTCCCAGATTCATAAAACAGATATACTGTTAGACTTAAGGAAAGAAATAAATAGCAACATCATAATAACTGGAGACTTCGACACTCCACTGACAGAACTAGACAGATTATCAAGGCAGAAAATCAGCAAAGAAACACTACAATGTGACTCTAGAGCAAATAAACCTAACAGACTTTTACAAAACATTCTACCCCAAAACTGCAGAATATATAAACTTCTCATCAGCACATTGGACATTTTCTCAGATAGATCATACCTTAGGCCACAAAACAAGTCTCAGCAAATTGAAAGAAAATCAAAATTATATCATGAACCTTCCCAGACCACAGTTGGATAAAACTGGAAATCAATTCTAAGAGGAACTCTCAAAACCACACAAATGCGTGGAAATTAAACAACCTGCTGCTGAGTGATCTGTGGGTCAATGACAAAAATCAAGATGGAAATCCAAAAATTTTTTAATTGAACAACAAAAGTGATACATGCTACCAAGAATCTCTGGGATACAGTAAAAGCAGTGCAAAGAGGGAATTTCACAGTATTAAATGCCTACATCAAAAAAACCCCAGAAAGATCACAAATTAACAACCTAACCTCACACCTCAAGGAAGCAGAAAAAGAAGAACAAACCAAATCAAACTAGCAGAAGAAATAGCAAACAGTAACAGAACTAAATGAAATTGAAAACAAAATATACTACAAAGGATCAATGAAACAAAAAGTTGGTTCTTTGAAAAATAAACAAAATCGGTAGACCTCTAATTAGATTAAGCAGGAATAGAAGAGAAAGGATTCAAACAACCTACTGAAACATTTTAAGCAAAGGGTGACATGATCAGACAGTTTTAGAAAATAACACGGCTATAGTAGGAATAGTAAGTGAGATGTAGGGGCAAGAATGGACGTGGAGTCACCAGCGAGAGTACCCAGTGGAATTGTGAAGGTGGCATTAGAGAAAAGTGGACGGGTTTAGAAGACAAAAAAAATCACACAGGACTTTTTAACTGGGGTGATTTAACACTCCAAATTCAGGATACCTTTTTGGTTGTTACAACCAGAGGGAGGTACCATTGACGTCTACCAGGTAGAGGTCAGGGATGTTGTCAGGGATGTTGGCAGGATGGCCCCACCACTGAGAACGTCACTGGTGTTGCCAGTGAGAAACCCTAGGTCAGCAGGACTGAGGAGGGACAGGACCCCGGGACAGTCCCGTTTCCTGGTGGTGTACAGGATCGGTGATGATGCCATCACAGAGGGAGAAGACCGGGTGTGCCAGGAAGACAACAGGGGTGAGGGTGTCTGTCCCTGGTGGCCTCGCCACTGCCGTAATCATCACTGACGCAGTGTGTCAACGTCTCTATCATCCTTCTGTGTCCAGTACAAGAAAGCAGTTCTCTGGCTCGTCCGGCCCAGCCCAGCACCGGGAGTGTCCCGCACAGCTCCACGGCGTGTGTGGTCCTGTGCATGTGGCCGCGGGGTGGCACCAGCAACCACTGACTGTGTTCATGTGTGGGGCCACACGAGGCTCAGAAGAGTGAGGTGCCCATCAGATGACAGACCTTTATTTTATGTTCAGTCTTTCCAGAGGGGTGAGGGTCCTCAGGAAAGACTGAGGAATCGGGGGACACCTGCTTGGTCCTGGGCCCAGAGGGGAAGTGCCATTGTGAGCACAGTCCGCCCTGCAGGCCCCCAGAGCCCGAGTCCCTGGGACTTGTCCCTGCCGCCCAAGGAGAGGGGAGCGCAGCGCAGCTGTTGCCCGAGTGCCTGTAGGTGGGCGCCCTGTCTGGGGCACCCGCTTCCTACTTTCGCCCCGATAACTCAAGCCCAGTGCTCTCTTCCCAGCTCTCCCCTGGGGAGTCTGGAACCCCCAAAGACAAGGGGGATGTTCCCTCTGCTTGTCCCTGTCAAAACACCCATTGTGTCATCCATCCTGCTGGGCCCTTGAGGGCAGGGGCCGAGTTTATGGGTCACCACATCCCCGGAGCTCCCGAGGGCACTGCCCTATCAGGGGTGGCCCCATGGCCCGGAGGCTCCGAGCCCTGCCTGGAAAGTCTGCAGAGATGGGGGCACAGGCAGTGGCAGCCCCAACCTGGGCGTGGCGGGCGCTGGCGAAGACGGCCCCCTCGGAGCCCCCGCCCCCACCCCATCCCCAGCAACAGCAGCTTCCAGGCTCTGCCCAGTGACAGCCGAGAGGGAGGGAGGGAGGGAGGGAGACAGCCGGCGGGCGCCGTGTGGTAGCCAAGCCCATGCTGTTCTCCCCCACTGCTGAGACAGCCCTGCGCCCCCTTGAAATAGTTGGGAAAGGAGACTTCTAGAACACGAAAATGGGGCTCCCAGAACAGCAGGTGCAGGGGGAGCCCCAGACACACAGGGCGTGACCATTATCTTGACCTGATTGTACCAAAATCACCTGTTAGTCATAGTGCCAGGACATAGTCTCTCCATCAGACAAATTGCAGCCCATTGATAAGACTGAGATGAGATCTTGCCTAGGCTGCGACAAGAAATTAAATGTAAATGAATAAAAAAATAAAAGACATTTATTCATTAGCTGATGGCCAATAATAATTTGTCAATTTTAAATCTTGGATAAGTTTCTGTTTTGCATTTTGTTGTTGTTGTTGTTGTTTTGTTACTTTGTCTTACACTGCGGGTTTGTGGCAGAATCCGCCCAGAAGTCAGGGCTGGGGAAGGCTGGAATCACTCACCGGAATCACTCGCTGCGCCAGACCAGGCCATCCGGCCTCCCCAGGGAATAAGAAAACACCCCTATTTTGGAGGATGGGAGAGAGAGCATGTTGACCAGCAAGCTTAACATTCCAGACCCCTTGGTGGGCTTTCTGCTTAGCGTAGACAGATTAGCCCTGGACTTAATCCACCAGCCTCTGAAACTTTGTCGTACTCTCCCAGCGCCGTGCCTTTAATGGCGCTGCAGCCTCTTCCTGGAACTCGGGCCTGTGTGTCTGCTATCAAGACCCACCCATCAGCCCCCCTGGGGAGCCAGCCCTGACCTGGAGAGTCTCAGGCAGGGGTACCAGGGCGCCTCCTGGGTCGGCTGGGCAGGAAGGCTGCGGGAGGGGCAGAAGGGGAAGCCGGGACAGGGCAGGCCCAGCCGACCCCCTGGGGCATTCTAAAGATCAGATGATCCCAGAACTTCCACCTCGAGGGCACAGAATAGAGGGAGAGAAAAATCTCAGAGACAGAAAAAAATGCTGAAAAAACAAATAGGAGTTACTCAAGGGAAATAAACTCACCTTGGCTTTGGGCAGTGAAGTTTGGGGGAAGCATCCTCCTTTTGTGCCTAGGCAAGCACAGAACACCCAAGTCTGTCCTCCGGCGGTCCCCAGTTCATTCCATGACCCCAACGCCTCTTGGCCCCTCACTCAAGCTAGGGACATTCCGGGGTCTTTGCCTCTTTCCCGCTCTCCCCACATCCAGCGCATCAGCAAGCCTTTCTGGCTCGAATTCCAAAGTAACCTTTAATTGTAAACAGGCTGAGTGCCAGCTACCCTCACGTCACCTGCAGTCACCCGGTGAAACAGGCGTCAGTGTTTCCGGTTTCCACGATGCAGTTTCTAGGGCTCTGGTGGGTTCGGGGACTGTCCCAAGCTCTCAGGAGAGGCCCCAGCCGAGCCAGGTGTAGCCTGGGGCCTTTGCTGCCGCCCTGACCTGCCTGTTACCTGCCTGTTGCCTGCAGCTCCACCGCCACACAGTCAGGACGTGACAATGGAATGCTACAACTGTTTCAGCCGATGACGCTCACCTGAGTGGCACCTCTGTACAGCGGGACTCATGTTGTTCTGGGTTTTAAAGAGTGCCCCTCCCCGTGTGACAGTCACCCGCACAGACGGGACCCTGTGACTCCTGTTTCCTTCTCTCGTCACCATGGTATCAAGACACCGTCTTCACCAGGCGCAGAAGACAGACTCGGGTGTCCGTGACACCCCGCCGTTGTGTGGAGTGAGGCGTCCCGTGCCAGCAGTGGGTGAGGTTTCTGGCCTCGTGTCTCTCGGTCTGGCTCGATGGCCTCTGTCCCGTGTCTCTCTGGCCCGATGGCCTCTGCCTTGTGCTCGCTCACGCCCTGCCCGTGCTCTACCAACACGGGCCCGAGGCAGGAATTCGCCCTGTCGCTTTAGCTGGGAAAGCGCCCTCCCCGATGGCTTCCTCGCTCGTTCATTCATTTCTCAATTTAACAAAACAGGAGGAAGCGCCTACTGTGTGCCAGATGCAATGATGTCCTCAAGGAACTTCAGCTGGATGGGCGTGAGAGGAGGGACAACTCGGGATGGGGGTGCAGCGTCCCGCGGGGCTGCCTGCGGTAAACCCTGTGGCGTCCCCAGAGCTCCGGCCGAGGGAAGGACCCAAACCGCGTCTTGCAGGAGACCTGGGAGTGACGCCGGGAGGCAGAGGCAGAGCAGGACGCTCTAGACAAAGCAGCCACTCGCTGTGAAGACAGACGCCCCTGGGGAGACCACGGGCACCACCTGTTCGCCGCCCGTTGGGGGTGCACCGCCTGCTTTGGAGATTTCCTTCTAGACGAAGGTGGCTCCATGACATAGCACTCCTGGCCTCTGTAGGCCTCTGGTGGAGGTCAAGGCATGCATCTGATTGGTGAGTCAGGAGAGGAACAGGTAGGACAGCTGCCTGCCCCTCCATGGAGGACAGAGCTCAGGTCTCCCCGAACTCCCCCCTGCAGAGGCACGGGCTGCCCGACTGCCGGGGCTGCGTGCCCGTCTGCTCTGCTGGGGTCCAGGATCAGGAAGCCCCTTGGGCCGCACGCCCAAACCCCACTCTCTGCAGTCAGCTCCATCAGTACTAGGGTTCGCCTCAGAGCTCTCTCTACGCCTCTTTCCTGTCTCTTAGTTGTTCCAAACTCGGGGTGTGATTTCCTGGCTCCCCCCGCCCAATCCCGCTGGACAGCTCCCTTGCTGCGGCTGCTCAGGTGGCCAGTCCCCTGCCCCTCCTGGCACGTGAGCGGAGCACCTGCTGCAGACCTGAGAGAGGAAGCGCGAGTTGCCGGGTGCCCAGGTGAAGGCAACGAGGCAACGTGATGGTGTGCTCAAGGTCACACAGCCCACGGCGATCAAAGTCCCATGTCGGGACCTGCACCTGTGTGTGCAGCCGGTGAGGTCACACAGGGACACCTCCTTGGTGATCTGCTGGCACCATCTTTAAATTCTTAGTAACATTTGGACATGAGCTCCCACATTTTATTTTCTGCGCTTGGCCCTGCAAATTACGTAGTTGATCCTGGAGGAGGAACCAGGCTTAGAACTCAGGCCCCGAGCAAGGCCGGGTGCATTTCCCGCCACCCGGCTCTGATGACTGAGTGCTGGCAGGAGGCCCAAGAGCCCCTGTTGAATGACATCCCCAGATTTCCTGGCTGCTATCTCATTCCGGCCCCAAGCTGAGAGCTGCTGCTTTTTCTTCTAATAAAAGTCACCTCCTGGGGCAATTGATTGCTGTCCTACCTGGGGCTACAGACAGCGAGTCTCAGAGTCAGCCAAAGGTCAAATCAGCACCAGGGCCTGGAGAGGAAAAAGGTCAGGAGAGCTCAGAAAGGTTTAGGAAAAATGCACCAGGCACAGAGAACCTGTATACTCACAGACAGAGCTTCGGGAATTGGGAGATGTTTACAAGCCTAAAAAATGAGAGAGAGAAAAAAAACCCTCTGCACCAGCTTCAATCCACATCTTTCTCAAGAAAACTATGGCACCTGTCTCTTATTAAGGACATGCTGATGAAGAGAAGCATGTTTCTTTCCACCCCAATGACAGCACTTCTTAGCTGCAATAGTTAATCTGCAGCAAAGCATAAGAAAAAGGGTGTTTTGGGTAGAATTTGCCACAAAGGAAGGTTTTTCTTAACAAGCTTATCTGTACAAATGTTCTATATTTCGATACATACATATATAGAGAGATCCTATATATAGATGCCCATTTTCTGTAATACCTTGGACTGCAGGCTTATTCTTGTTGCATTATTAGATTGAGAGTGAATCATGTTTCTCACCACGATGGGACTCCCTCCTCATCAGCCAAGACCCCCTCGGTGCCCAGAGTAACTCAGAGGCAGAAAAGGCAAGCAGGTTCACAGAGGCCCAGGGGAGTGTGGTGGCTTGGTGTGACCTTGTGTTCACCCCCTGGGGACCAGGTGTGGGATTCTGGCCCAAGAAGCAAGATTATCATTCACATTTTAGAAACCACATTTTATACTACCTGCTTCTCAATTGATACTCAATTAGCTTAACCAGTTAAGGAACAAATCAATGGAAAATTTCAACAGTTAAAAAACATACAACCTCTAGCTTCCCAAATAAAACACACCAGAAAAAATGTTAAAGTTTTTAATAGTTCATGTTCTGTGTCACGCTTTAGAAAATTCGAGTCTTGCTAAATTTTATATGTTGGAAGAGCGGCATTCTGAACAGGGAAACACAGAGTTGTATAGGCACAAGGAGTGGGAATACAGTCCACGTCCTGTTCACGTGGGCCTCAGAGAGATCAAGTAGAAAAGCAATGATTTGGCTGGACGTGGAGGCTCATGCCTGTAATCCCATCACTTTGGGAGGGAAGCCAAGGTGGGAGGATCACTTGAGGCCAGGAGTTCAAGACCAGCCTGGGTAACATAGCAACACCCTCTCCCTACAAAAACTGAAAAAAGAAGAAAGTCAGTGACTCGATTGCTTGGTGGGTGAAGGCTATTTCCCCTTAAAGAGATCCCTTGCTAGATCCCTTGTTAAGACTCAGAGGAAAATAAACAATGATGCCTGATGTCTACCTATTCCTTTCCAATTCTGTTTCAATATTAGAATTTTATTTTGCAATTATATTTGATTAGCATTAAATCTCTATAGTGGGCCAGCTTACTTAACGCAGCAACAAGGTCTCAAGCCCACGGCAGCGTTCTGTTCTCTGAAGACACGGGCGCTTCCGAAGCAGCTCGCTGACGTGGGATTCTGCAGGCCTCGCCCCCAAACTCCCAGGAAGCCGGGGCACTTGTGTGTGGGTGTCAGAGGTGACAACTGGCCCTCTCCACGCCCATCTCTTCCCGTGTCCTTTCTCGAGAAATCAGTCCCTCCTGCCCCACAGTGATCCACTAACGGCCTGCAAGTCGTCCCGTATCTCAGGGCCTGCCTGGGCATGCTGGCAGCACGACCTCTTAGACCGTCACGCGCTAGACCGGTGGCCAGTCTGCTGACTAGACGGCACTGGATAAGGAGGGGACAGGAAGGCGCAGCGATGCCCCTCCCTGCCTGCCTGTTCTGGGGTGTGCGTGCAGGGCGCTGCCTGTCCTTGGGCAGAAGCAAAGCGCCGTGTCTTGCGAGACACCATCGTGGGGGACCTTTCTGCAGAGCCTCTGGGTGGTGGGCGGGGCCCGGGGCGCTCACTCTGGCTGTGCGCAGCAAAAACAGCTGCTTGGAAACCCAAGACGGAAGAGGCATCTGGGGAGGGGGCACGCAGCAGGAAGAGCTAAGGCCGGGGGTGGGCGCCGTGCCACACACTATCTCGCTATTCACCGTCTTTGCTTAAAGACCAGGACACAGGCTCAGAGAAGAAAAGCAAGCTGGGCGAGTTGCACGGGACGGCCATCAGCGCTCTGCCCTGTCACCCTGCGTGACTGTAATCCCCAGCTGCTTTCCTCTGTGAGGAGCCAGCGGGGAGGAGGGAGGAGCACCTATGCCTCAGCCTGGCGAGGGGAGGAGGGAGGAGCACCCACGCGCCTCTCCAGACTTGGGACCCGTCCACGGGCTGCGTGCGGCTTCTGGCCTTCTCGGCCTCTGTCTCTTGTGTCCCTATCCCCTGTCCCCCTCTCCCGTGCCTTCTCTCGCCAACCTCGTTCAGTGCCTAGAAGGAGCAGCTCCTTCTGCATGGTTCGGGAGAGTGGGGGACAGCAAGGGAAGAGGCCGGGGACCTGACATCTGTCTTTGCTGTCCCTGGTCCCTCCCTCCCTCCTGCCCCCTCGCTGTGGGCTCACTTGCCACCCACGGTAACAGCCATCATTTGTGGGGAGGATTGAAGTTTGGGGGAGCTCTCCATTCATATTGTTGGGTAGTTGTAATAATAACGTGACCCGGAGGGAATTCTTAGCAGCTAGATTCTTATCGAGGGCACAGGGCACTGAGGCATCCCAGCTCCTGTTCCCGAGCACACTTGCTTCTGCTCCGGAGATATGGGATCAGTAAAATACTTTCAAGCATAAAATACTTTACATCAGATGAGATTATGTGGGAATGGAAATGTGAGTTCAAAGAGAAAAGAAAGGATGTAAAATTTTCAACCGCTCAGGAAGAGCGTGTCAATAGTGGTTTTGTTTTAATGTTTGAAAAAGTGTGTAGCAAATTGCTATGATATTTATAGTCCACTGGATAATTTAAAAGAGTGATACAACCATCTTGTTTCTGAATGTCGGTACAGTTGACCCCTGAAAAACTCAGGGGGTTGGGGCGCTGACCCTACGTAGTTAAAAATCTATGTGTAACTTTAAACTCTCCCCAAAGTTAACCGATAAGAGCCTGTTGTTGACCAACAGCCTTACCGATAACATAAACAATTAACACGTAAATAAAATAGTATCTATATGTATTTTATGCATTCATGACTAATGAAATTTTGCCTAATTTCTTGTTAACTTTTTCAGTGTTTCTAGGCTATGTGATTCATCTGTAGGTTTTTCAGATTGTCACAAATTGCCAAAAAAAATTTCCAATATATTGACTGAAAAAAGTCTGTGTATAAGTAGATTCGTGCAGTTCAAACTTGTGTTGTTCGAGGGTCAGCTAGTTGTGATCCACTAGAAATTTCATCCTTTGTAGCTATTTAAATGTGTAACAACAAAACCGCTAAACTTAAAAACGTGCGAGGCTTACAGATTCTTGTGTTGCTGCAGCCGCTGCTCGGGGCGCCCCGAGGCGGGCGTGTGGTCAGGCCGGGCTGAGCAGCCCAGCAGTCAGACTCGGGCCCGCCTGCTGCTATGTTGGAGCCTGAGTCCCATCCCAGCCCTCCCCACGATTCAAGTGTGTGTGGAGGGGGTGAGCTTTGGATGCCTTCCCGACTGCCATCGTCTTGTCAGGCCCGGTGGCCGCGTGGTCTTTACATATATAAATAAAAAATTAGCCAGGCGTGGTGGCGCATGCCTGTAGTCCCAGCTACTCGGGAGGCTGAGGCAGGAGGATCGCTTGAGCCCAGGAGTTTGAGGTTGCTGTGAGCTAGGCTGATGCCACGGCACTCACTCTAGCCTGGGCAACAAAGCAAGACTCTATCTCAAAAAAAAAAAAAAAAAAAAAAAAAACATGCAGTACTAAATTCTAAGATTGTTTTGAGTTCTACGTGAGCTAGCGTGTGCCACGTGGTACTCAGTAAGCAGTACCTACAAGTAGGAAATCTGGGACATGGGGATTCCTAAACTTGACTTCTTCCCTTCTTTCTCCATGAACTCAAAATTTTATTGTTTGGTTTGTTTCTATTTTGATGTCTCTGCAGTGAGTTACTTCAGGTTAATCATAATCCTTGGCTCACAGTACAGTACGATTTGTCCATGTTATCTTTTAGTTACTTAGTTTCTTTACATGCACGCTCTAAACGAACACGTATGAATTAGACCATCAGTTATACGCTTCATCTGGCAGCAGGTTCCACTCACAGCCCTCCCTCCCAAGTTCCTTCTAGAGCTTCATAATGACCACACCTTTCCTCTGAGACCCTAGATAGCAAGCAAGTGACCCCATTGATGGGCTTCTGACTCACCTCCCTCTCACAGCCTGCTCCAGGGGGCTCTCCAGAGTGAGTCGCCAACCTTGTGACCCACCCACCAGCACCACTGCTAGGAGCGGACAGCAACTCCTGGTCAAAGCCCCAGTCTGATTTCCTCTCCTGGGAATTTAGAATTTGTCCCTTGAAGTTCTGAGTAATGGCTGCAGGGCATTTGAACCACCGAGTCATGAAAAGTTGTGCCTGGGTGGTCACATTTATGCTGTGTACAAGAGGGACAGAAAGATCTGTTCCTCATGGAGAAAGATAGGCACACAGCAAAATGGGTTAGAGGGAGTTGGTGGCTCCCCAAACAGAGCTGGAGAGAACAGCCTCTTGTCCCTGATTGCTTCCTAAATCTTGTCCCTGATTGCTTCCTAAATCGAGATTCTGCCACCTCCCAGGGCTGGGCTGTCTGTCCTGCCATTGAATTTTGGAGGAGCTCCTGCAGTTTGCTGAAGCTGCCCTGAGTGGGTTGCCCCACCTGCCAACCGAGTGATCAGAGAACACAACCACCCTTGTATGTGACGAAGCCACACCTGTATCTCATATGCAAGCATTGATTTGCTGATTAATCCAGGACTTTCTGAATCTTCTGTCTCCAGGCTAACCTGACAGAGACAGAGGCAGTGTGGAGTGGAAGAGCCAGCCATTTGACCTGGCCCCAGCCACTTGTGAGCTCTTTCTGTTCTAAGAATTTACCTAGTCTTTCTTCAATTATGATTGCCTAAAATAGAAGTAGTGATTTTGGACTCTTTATTACTAAAATAAGAGGAGAATATTTACAATCCACCAGAATTGTACTGCGCAGAGAAGATAAAATACATGCATGTCAACTCCGGGCTACGCAATCCCAGGGCCACACCTGGAACTCCAGGCTACACAGTCCCAGGGCCACACCACCAGCCACCAGAGCCACATCAGGAGCCCCAGATGCCAATTTCTCCTCTTGTGTGTCCAACACGAGACCTTCTGACCACAACCAGCAGGACAGGCTACATAATTTGCAGGAGCCAGTGGAAAGCGAAAATGCAGCGTTCCTTGTTCAAAAAGTATTAAGAATTTCAGGAAGATGACATTAAACCACACGCAAGGCTCTTCCCTCCTCAGGGCCCCGGGGGGCTACACTGATCACACCTACCCGTGAAGCTGGCCACGGCAACCAGAGGACAGGTGCACGGTGCGCCGCTGGCCAGGAGACACATCCATTTTAGTCTCCTGCAAAGAAAGACTTTTTTGAGCCTTGTAATATAGTTTCTGCACCACCTGGGAGCTGCCATTCAACATGTGTTGAATAAATGAATTGCCTGTGGCATGAGCTAATGGCTGACGTGGGAATGTAAAATAATTAATTGCGTCTCCAAACACCAACAGGAGGAAAGGAATGGTGAAGAAGTCAGCTGTTACGGGGACTCGAGGCAGCCTCAATAAATAGGCCGAGGCTGGAATTGGCTGCTACCTGGCCTTGGAGAAAGACAAGCATGAACAATGCTTTAAAATGTATCAGCGACAGAAGGAAGGATGGTCCCCTTGGTTGGACTGGAATTCCCATCAGGTGCGGAGAGGTGATTACAAGTCAAGAAATAATAATAGTGCTCCTTAAACTTTTGGCCCCCGATTGATCTGGCCCAACTGTTTAAGGTGTCTCTGGGCTCACTCCAAAGCCACTGTGGCAGAGCCCTTACTGGCGGAGCCCTGGAATCTGCATTGGTAACAACCCTTCCAGATGATTCTTGCTCACCATACAGTTTAAGACCCACTGGTGTAAGAAAACTGTAAATCCTGACCTCAAATTTCCTGAAGACCATTCCTTCCCAGTCTGTTCCAAATATCATTCACTGCTGCAAAGATGAGGCGGCACCTGCCCCCATGGGTGCAAAGAAGAAGAACATGGGGCTGTGCGTGGGGAGAGGAGTGGGGGGGAAGGGGAGCACAGGCAGAAACCATCCTCTGGAGTGGCTCAGCTGCCTCTTGGCTTCTCAAAAATCCTTTCCTGACGTCCCAGGCACCATGTGGAATAATTCTGCGCTTTGCTCTGAGAGTTAGAGAAACACTAGGCACAGTCGCAAGAATGTTGTTCCAGAAGCGCAGCCACGTTCAGTCGTCTGCGAAGCATGCTCCCTTTCTTCCTCCGAGCTAAGTTACTCATCCGGAACCAGAGAATTCCCAAGGCTGCCTCCACCACGAGCACGTGGGAGGAGCCGCGCGGCTTAGTGCAAAGGACACTGGCCAGACGTCGGGAGACCCAGGCTGGGTCTGAGCTCCAGCGCCCCTTCCCTTGGAGTTCCAGGAAGTCCCTTCGCTTTCCCGAGCTTCTTATTTATTCCTTGTGAAGCTTCGAAGTGGGATAACAACGTTATCACCAAGAGATTTTGTGAGAATTAAATGAGAAAGTGCCAGTGAAAATACTTTGAAATGTTTATATCAACACAGCGTGAGTCGTGGTCACATGTTTGTGAGTGTAACCGGGGCTACGATGAACATTTTTGGGTGCATCTCTCATCGCTCCAAGAGGTAGGAGTGTTCCTGGGTAAAAAGCATTATTCCCCAAAGTGGAATTTTGGGGTCAAAAGATGCAAACATTTTAAGGCCCACGATGCATATTGCCAAATTACCCCCACAAAAGTTGCTCAAATTGAACTCAAACCAGCATTAGGCCCAGCGTGGTGGCTCACGCCTATAATCCCAGCACTCTGGGAAGCCGAGGCGGGAAGGATCGCTCAAAGTCAGGAGTTCAAAACCAGCCTGAGCAAGAGCGAGACACTGTCTCTACTATAAAAATAGAAAGAAATTAATTGGCCAACCAAAAATATATAGAAAAAAATTAGCTGGCCATGGTGGCGCATGCCTGTAGTCCCAGCTACTGGGGAGCCTGAGGCAGGAAGACAGCTTGAGCCCAGGAGTTTGAGGTTGCTGTGAGCTAGGCTGACGCCACAGCACTGTACCCTGGGCAACAGAGTGAGACTCTCACTCAAAAAATAAATAAATAAATAAATAACCAGCATCAGATGTGACTAGTGTTCCCCACCATTCTGGTCACCAATGAGTATTACCTTTTGTTTGCATGTTTGTAAATTTGGTCTTGTTATTTAAGTTAATATTCCTTAAATCTCTAGTGATGCTGACATCAAGCGTCACACGTTTATAATGCATTGGCATCTCCTCCTTTGTCACGCGTATCCTCTGAGCGAGATGACTGCAGAAGGCACTCAGCTCAGGTCAGGAAGGTGAACGTTAGCCGCTGCCACACGGTTGCGCCTTTTCTCTAATTTTCTATCGGCATGGCCAGTATTTTTCTGAGCTTGTTATTTCACTCGCAATTCTTTATGACATTTCTTGACCATAAAAAAAAAAAAAGCTTTTAATTTTGTGGTAGTTAAAACATTTTCGGCAGTGGGCGTGAGGTAGCTCCCGTTTATAGTGTCGCAAACACATTCCTCAGGACACGGACAGCGTGGCTTTTCCTCCCTTTCCCCGGCCGCCCACACGCGTTTTAAAGCCGTGCTTCAGAGCACTTTCCGTTGAATGCATGTCGCAGGCTTTTTACATTTTAAAGTAATAGTCACAAGTTGAACTGCCTGGTCTTAGGGTCTTACGGAGTTTCCCATGGGTGTTAAGATTATGGACTTTTTTTCTTGTGAACCTCATTTTGATAAATGTTATTTTCTACCCCATAAAGGTTTTTAAATTTGAAGAAATATTTTAATTTTCAATTCCCTGTCATGTTATCTCTACATTTTTTTCCTTGTTGAATTTGGGTAATTGTAGTATTTTATCTTTTCATTATTTTTTCACATTATACATCTATTAATATCTTAATTGCTTCAGAAAGTAATTACTGACAACCTACTAAATTCTAGGCGGCGTTTTTGGCGTTGAGGGTGCACCAGTGAATAAAACAGCAAGACTCCTGCCCTCATCATGCATGTACAGTCTAGTGTCTGTTTTGTTCATTGCTTCTCAAAGATGTATTTGTCAAAAGTTTTCCTAAATTTATTAATATTTGAATTTTCCTTCATTATTTCCTTTCTACTATTTTCCCATCTTTGTTTTCTTGAATTTTTCTCTAACATCCTTTTCTGAGTGCTTAGTGTCTTTAATTCTTTTCTTAATTAATAATAAAAGAATTTAAGGCTATGAATTTGAGTCTGAAAGTAACATTAGTTTCAACATACAAATTTTTATTTGTAGCATTCTCACTTTTTTAAGTTATACATTTACCTTTTTCTGATTCTAAAAGTATTGATTATTATATTTATAAATCTTTGCATTGTTTTCACATCTGGAAAGTTTTTCCTAACTGGAGATAAGAAAATATTACAGTTTTTATACTGTAAACTCTTTAACTTGTTACTCTAATTAAAGTTTATTTTAGACTATATCGATAAGTTTTTTTTTCTTTGGTAAGTAGCTAAGCATGCTCTCAGTGCTATTTATTAAATAATTCTTTTCTCACTATTTTATGTTGTCACTGATTTCATTTTAAGTTCCCATATATTTTTGGCCTGTGAGTGAGCAGTCACCTTTATTTAGGTACTTTGTACTTTAATTACTTTAAGTTTATGATATGTTTTAAGGGCTTCATCATTATTCATTTTTAAAATAAATTATTATCTCTTTCATCTATTTAACTTTTCAGATTATCTTTAGAATCACCTTATCACTATAGAAAAAAATCTCATACAAAGTTATTGGACTTTTATTGAATCTATAGTTAATTGGGGATAAAACTGGCATTTGCAACCCTGATGAGTTTTGGCACCCAGAAACATTACAAGTTTCTCCAAGCCTCTCCAGCTGTTTATATTTAGGTGTCTTTTATTATTTGTCTGCTTTTTTTTCCTTGAATGGGTTCCTAGATTTTTTGCTAAGTTTATTTCTCTCTATATATTATATATATATGTGTGTGTGTACCTATATACATATACATGATTGCATACACACACACATATGTACACACATACATACAATGGATCTTTGCCTTGTCAGTTATTGGCATTAATAAGGAGGTTAAATATTTGTTCACATTTATTTGGTTACATCTCACAAATTACTGAGTTCTTTTTCCTGTTATAATTCTAATTTTAGTAATCTTGGGATTTCTAGGTAGATAATTATGAAGTCTCCTGACAATAAGCATTTTCTCCTTTATTTAAGCTATTTTTCTTACATGTCTTATTGCATTGGTTATAATTTCTAGAAGAATGTTAAAAAGGAGTGGTGATAAAGGCCATTTTCTTCTGACCTTACCTTAAATGAATCTTTCTAGAGCATTTTAACTTTGAGTATGGCTCTAATCATTGCTTTGAGGTTGATATTAAGTATGCTTTAAAGGAAATAGCCTTTCTAGCATACAGTAAAATATTTCATATTTAAGGCATACCAGTTGTTGAATTCCTGCTATGCGTTAATGTTATACTATTAGAGAAGAGAATAGGGGCTCCGCAAAATGAAGTTATCTGCCTATTTCAAGCTGGAACTAATACTTTCATTTCCTGGAAAAATGAGGTCTGCACTTTTTTTTTAATCTCAAAATTCAACCTAAATTCTCCTGTAAATTAAACCTGCAGTGATTCTGCCTTCAATAAAGCTGTCTTCTCTTGATTTTATTTACTAAATTTGTCATGTAATGATCCCTGTTTTCGAACTTTCATTGATCAGGATTCTGAGTTTTCCAAACCATTGCCTATAAAGAGGGGAAAAAATAGTAAAGGAAGAAAGAAATAAGGAGAATATAAGATATTCCTGCTTACTCCCATCTTGGCCTCCTTCCCAGCCCCCCTCTGGCCTCCCTGGACTCCCCCAAAGCTCCTGTTCTGGGGTGAAGTGGTGCTGTTTGCCCCGCTCTGAGGAGGGACCCTCTCAGCGTTACCAGCTCTGATTTCTCCAGTATAGTACAGTAGAATTCGGAAGGTCACAGTGTGAATTTTCTCCTTTAATGAGATTTGCTATTTATTGAAAAGGAGGCTTTCTTCCCCCTGTGGTCATACAACTTCTTTCTGTAATTTGTAGACCACAAACACAAGTCAGATTGGTTTTTATTTTGGTTCTTGAAGACACACAATAGCAGCTTTCTTTTCTCCATTATGTGTTTTCTGAATAGGCGAGTATTTTGTGAGTGGTATGTATAATTTTTTTTTAACTTTTAGTGTTTTATTATTTGTACCAGCCGCTCGCAGGGTTTGGACAGCATCTGTCATCCTGCTGCACAAACGCGGAGTGGCATTTGTGTCTCCCTGTCAACAGGCTGTAAGAACTATAGAGTCAGATAACCCGGTGTTTCCTAGAATCTATCCAGGAGATGCTAATTTTTAAAGATGACCTTTGACAAAGGGGACTAGTAGACAAGTCCACAGATTCGCAAGGAACAAAGAGAAGTCTTGCGATAAAGAAATGCATTCCACTCAGTTTAGCCCCGGGTTTCCCAAACACTCTATCGTATAACCCCTTTCCTTGCCTAACCACAATCTCAGGTCTACAAAACACTTTTAAAAAACACACTGTCCTTACCCACGTCTCACAGAAAATCCCACCATTTCCCTCATGAGCAATGCATTAAAAATGATATCATAGCACCATGTTGATCACTTGAAGTTATTTAACATTTCGACTAAGTTTATGATGCAATCTATATGTGAATATGACCCCATCATGTCTATATAGATATGCCTCTTTCCTTAGTGTGAGTTCAGCCAATCTGTGCTTTTGTTTTTTCATAAACCATGAATCCTTCCAGTTAGTCTTGAATGCTTGAACCCTCGTTGCTCGTGGACACCTGCACGGTGTGCTCCTTCCTGACTCTCGGGGCCGTGCCAGGGCCGGCGGGGCCGCTGTCTGGCCAGGTGGATTTCCCTCTAGGTGCGCCACAGCTCCATGGGGTTCTTAGCGCACAGTAAGCCTGAGTCATTTGCCTGTGTGGACCAATTCCATCTCCTCTCCCAAGCCCAGCACTGAACCTTGACCTCAGCTAGCCAGGCGCAAAGCGCTTGGAGATATTTTCCGGTAAGGAGGAACGGATCTGTGGCGACCTTTATCTTCCTTTCTCGCATCTCCTTTTCACCACTGGGAGCATTCCCAGAAAGCTACTGGGAGTTCCGAGTCCGGAGCAGAGTAAGCATCGGCCCGCATTGGAAGGTAACAGCTGCCTGTGGCCAGGTGACCGTGGTTTGGTCCCTGGGACCCTGCATGCCTCTAGTTGTATCGGGTGCCCCTGGCCCAGGAACTTCAGGCACCAGCTCCCTGGTGTGCTGGGGCTCAGTGCAGATCCCTGCAGACCTCCCGGATCAGCAGCTCTCGGGTGTGTGCCGGGAATTGGCCTTTTAAACAAATGCCCATGCGACTGTGAGATGTTTTTTTCTCAGGGGTACAAATCATCTTTTTCTTTACCAAGTCTTTGAACTCCAAACTTACATCAGATAAAACCTCTTTCTGTAAATATAAGACCAAGTGTTTTTTTTGTTTTTTTTTTCTTTTTCCCACAAAACAAAGGGAGCAGCAGGCTCCCCTCCCAGCCTCTGAGAAAGGCTGAGGACCAAGTCCTGTCTCTCCCTGGCTCCCAGAGCGGGCGGGTTCCCCATATTTTACTGCACTATGACACGCGTTGTTACCGTGCAAAGCAATCGCCAGCTATTTGGGGGAGAATGCAGTTAATAGAACGGCCATCAATTTAAAGTCCAACTTCCTTAGAGAAAATGTAGACAGAATCATTTCATTCGTTCATAAATTATACAAATATCTCCAGAAAAACCAGCAAATGGAGCTCCTTTATGTATACATTTATTAAGGACTTTGGCTCATGGATCTTTCTAACAGAGTGTGAGTGTTAACTTTTTTATAGACCCATAGGAATAAGAAGTATTTGTTGAGCACTGACTGTATACCACATGTCTAAGATATGTGCACCATATATACACTGATTATGGGGCGGGCACTGTGTTAAACCGTTTACGTGACTTACCCTACTTAATCCTACAACAAGCAGAGAAGGTTCTAACATAAAAGAATGCTCGTTTTACAGCTGGGAAGATTGAGGCTTACAGCATTTTGAGGTTGCAGATTTATAAGCTTCTGAGTTGGAAATAAAAGCCGAGCCTGTTGAAGCGAAGGTTTCGTTCTCTCCATGCACGCACGCTACCGTGTACAGTAACTTACCCGGCCGGCACTTGTTCTCGTGGCTGAGATATTCCGTGGCCGGGTGGGAGCAAATCAGGACTGGCGGATCCCTACAGAGCTGCCACGGCAGGTAACCCGCCCTGCAGTCTGTTCCCAGGGCTGAGCGAGGCTGGATCTTCTGGTCTCTAGAAGGGCTGCTGAGACACAGCATCCTTTTTACTTATGGGTGAACTGCGACGCCCACCCGAGAACAAGGACGAGGACTTCAGAAAGGAGCCCAGTGGCCGGGCGCGGTGGCTCACGCCTGTAATCCTAGCACTCTGGGAGGCCGAGGCAGGCAGATAGCTCGAGGTCAGGAGTTTGAAACCAGCCTGAGCAAGAGCGAGACCTCGTCTCTACTAAAAGTTGAAAATAATTGGCCAACTAAAATATGTATATAGAAAAAATTAGCCGGGCATGGTGGCGCATGCCTGTAGTCTCAGCTACTCAGGAGGCTGAGGCAGGAGGATTGCTTGAGCCCAAGAGTTTGAAGTTGCTGTGAGCTAGGCTGATGGCATGTCACTCTAGCCTGGGCAACAGAGTGAGACTCTGTCTCAACAACAAAAAAAAAGAAAGGAGCCCAGTAACTGGAGTCTAGAGCACAAGGCAGGTGCCCTGGGAGAGGGCTGCCTTCCTGCATATAGGTCTTTGAAAGCCAAGTTAGATTGACTTTTTTTTTTTTTTAAGACATGGTCTTGCTCTGTTTCCCTGGCCTGGAGTGCAGTGGCATCATCATAGCTCACTGCAGCCTCAACCTCCTGACCTCAAGTGATCCTCTCCCCTCAGCCTCCCAGAGTGCTGGAATTACAGGTGTGAGCCACCACACTCACCCAGACTGACTTTTTTATAAACTCCATCCCTATTTTGACTTTTTCTTCTCATATCAAAGAGGATCCCCAATAACAATCACTTTCCAATTTAAGTCCACCGTCGATTGCTAAACAATCAGTGCTCTAGATCCCGGTCTCGCCACCTCTGAAGGTGGCACAGGTGAGCCCCTCTTTCTACCACTGCAGGAACAGGCCAAAGAGAGAGGACGTCACTTCCCATTGCTGCCCACAACGCCAGCGGCCCCGTCCCACACTTCGGGCCATCCTGGCGTGATCATCGTGCATCAGGCCCACTGGGTCAGGAGTGGGAGTTGAAAGAAGCAGCAGGTAGAATTTCTCCCGGAGCTCTCCCTCCAGCGGGGAGGGGGGATGGGGGTGACAGTCTGTGCTACCTCCAGCCTGAGCAGCAAAAAGTTGGTTCTTTCTATGGAAGTTGCAGACCCCCCACCCCCACAATAACAGAGGGACGCTGCCCCGCCCCAGCACGCACACCCCTGCACAACCAGTCAGACTTGGGATCAGCCCTTGGCCAAGGGGGCCCAAGGAGGCCACACTCCTGGGGCTTTGTCTAAACACAGGCCAGATTGAAAGGGAAGGGGCCAACAGCCCTTTGATGCCAAAGAATGGTGTAAGTTCCATTCTTTACCATGGAGAGAATGGGAGATAAAAGGCAAGTCTGAGAGGGCAGGGAGCTGTATTTCACTGCCTAGCGCACCAGTCCCCAAACGCATTTCCCCAGAGCCGCAGAGGCTTGCGTGGGAAGGGCCTTCAGCCTCAGGCCACACTGGGGGAGCAAAGTGTGCAGGTTTCTTTGCGGCAAGACTACTCCTGAGTCTTACCATGAACTGTCAATGGCACAGTGAAGTTGTATTTGGTTTGCAGGTTTTCCAAACTTGCTTGAGCAGAGGAACCTCGGGGGGGGGGGGGGCGCATGTGGGAGAGTGTGGGTGCGTGTGTGTGTGTTTGTGTATGTGTATGTGGGATGTGGGGTATGCATAGGTGTCTGTGTGTGTAACATGGGTGTGTGCATGTGTGTGTGCATGTGTGTGTGGGATGTGGGTCGTGCATGGGTGTCTGTGTGTGTAACACGCTTGTGTGCATGTGTGTATGTGTGAGTGTGGTGCATGTGTGTGTTTGTGCATGTGGATATGGGATGTGGGGCATGCACGGGTGTCTGTGTGTATAACATGTGGGTATGTGTGTGTGATGCATGTGTGTGTTTGTGCATGTGGATATGGGATGTGGGGCGTGCACGGGCGTCTGTGTGTATAACATGGGGGTATGTGTGTGTGATGCATGTGTGTATTTGTGCATGTGTATGTGGGATGTGGGGTGTGCACAGGTGTTTATGTATGTAACATGGGTGTGTACATGTGTGTGTGCATAAGTGTGTGGGATGTGGGGCATGCACGGGCGTCTGTGTGTATAACATGGGGGTATGTGTGTGAGTGTGATGCATGTGTGTGTTTGTGCATGTGTATGTGGGATGTGCACAGGTGTTTATGTATGTAACATGGGTGTGTGCATGTGTGTGTGCATAAGTGTGTGGGATATGGGGCATGCACAGGTGTCTGTGTGTATAACATGGGGGGCTGTGTGTGAGTGTGGTGCCTGTGTGTGTGTGTGTGTTTGTGTGATGGGATGTGGGATGTGTAGGTGGGATGTGGGGCGTGCACAGGTGTCTGTGTGTGTAACGTGTGTGTGTAACGTGTGTGTGTGTGCATGTCCACCTGGGTGCGTGTGGCACCTCCCGGAAGCTCTGCTGGGAAAGGCTGCGGTCGAGGTCTTCATCCTAGGTGCTGAGGCCAACGCCGCCTTATTCTCTCTGGATCAACATTTCAGCCCCCCATTGGCTGCTGCCCTCGCAATTCACACAGCTGACACCCAGGAAAGGACTCCAGGATCAGCAACATCTTAGGTCAGTTTTCACTGAGCTTCTAGAAAGCCTGTGGGAAGATGGTAGCTTTGAGCATCTTGTCCTTGCTCCAGAGGGGTGACAACGCACTCCAGCCTCCGACCCAGTGCGCGCGGCCTGCTCCCGGCGGGCAGCAGAGGCAGGCACAGAGAGCCGCCGCGTGAGGACCGTGCGGGCCTGCACAGGGAACTGCGAGCAGAAATAACTGAATATTGATGTGGATGCAATTTCTCCCTCCACTCCCTTCCCAGAACCCTAAAAAAAGAAAATCTATTTTCCTCCAGAGCAGCGCTAAACAAAAAAGATTGCTTTGATCCTTCAGCAAAGAATTGTCTTCTCATCCTGGCACAATAGCCACCCGGCAGCGCTTCCATCCTGCCCCCTGGGACCAGGTGCAAAAGCCACCACGCTGCCGGCCAGTCTGGCCCAGCTGGCTTGGCTTGTTTGATGGGAGGGCGGTTTACTGCCTCCCCCACTGCTGACCATCCTAAATCACAGCCTTTCCAACCTGTGGGGTGGGAAACTTCAAAGGGCTGGGCCCGAGCCCTGCTCAGCATTTGCGAATGCCCAGCCACTGAGAAACTTGAAAGGGAATCTCAGCAGCTCCCTTGAGAAACTGCCATTAATTCCGTAGAAAAGACTCAGGAAATGTTTGCTGCTCATCTTCACTTTTGCTTAGGCTTTTAGCGAGCGTTAGACACTGCACAAACAGGCACGGCAGTCCCGGTGTCTGGAAAGGTCTCTGCGGGGAATGCTCGGGCCCGGGAGGACGGGCTGCAACTCAGGAAAGCAGACCACAGGCAAGGCTGAGTGCGAACACTCACAGATCACCTGGGGAGTCACATTTATTCACCAGGAAGCACGCCAGAAAACGTGAGCAGGTTTAAACTCCGAGGTCCTGGGTGAGAACCCGTTTCACGGACAAACGCACAGAGTCCAGGACTTCTGCACGGTGGAAAACTATGTGCAAACTGTGTCTGGACCTGAAAGCGGCTTTTCCTTTCACGGGAAAGATACAGCGCCCTGTGACTTCTAACCTCCGACCTCCCACCCTGCCAGCCGTAGGGGTGGAGCCGAGAACTCCATCCTAGGAGGCAAAGCAGAAAGGTGCTTAAAGGTCCTGGTGGGGGAGGGAGGGACTGGCCTCCCCGACCTAACAGCTGGTGACGGGCCTCCTCTTTGAAGTCTCTTTTGCTGAAAAGCTGACGTTTGAGCAAATGCAGATCACCGGCACAGCAAGAACGTGCTGGCATCAGCGATTAGGCTGATTAGGCCAGGCTTTTGAGAAGGCACACACCACTGTCCCCTGGCCACCTGGGGTGTGGGTGACCCCAGGAACCTGGGCACTGTCTGCGTTTATTATCTTTGGGGCATCTTTATGCAAACTCTTGTCTGTATGTGAAGACGGCCTGGGTTAGACGGTGCCCAGGTGTGGCAGGGGTGGGTGGGGATGGGTAACAGGATGAGCAGGGAGGGCACCCCCACAGCACTCAGAGAATAGGCCACGCAGCTTTGGGAAGGGAGGATGCCACCGTCACCGATCTTTGCACACTGGAGGTCACCTCCTTGGCACTTGGGGGAGCAAGGCCCCCGTTGCAAAGACAAACAAGAACTTAAGAGTCACAGCTTTTTCCTAGAACTGAACCAAACAAGTGTTCATATAACATTACTTTGGGTCTCATTGATTTTTATCATATTGACTCCATTTCTATGTGCAGTTTTAAATATATGGTTTCTTTTCTAAGAGACCTTTAGTTTTTCAGTAAGCCCTTTAGAGAACCTACAAATTATCCCACTGAAACAATTCTGGTCACGAGTTTTTGCTATTGTTGTTCTAGCGTGGGACTATAGTACAGTTGTCCCTGTATCCGCCAGGGACTGGCTTTAGGACTGCCCTGGACACCCGCATCTGTGGATGCTCATGTCATCCCTGCTATAAAACGGCGTAGTGTCTGCATACAACCTATGCACGTCTCCCGTGTGCTTTAAGCCATCTCTAGGTTACCTGTAACACCTACTGCAACGCAGACACATGCTACACTGCATTGTTTAGGGAACAATGACAAGAAAAAGTCTGCCCATGTTCAGTGTAGACACAATCACTTCTTTTCTTAATATTTTTGACCTGCCGATGGTTGGTGGACTCCACGGAAGTGGAACCTGCAGATACAGAGGGCTGACTGTATTTTATTATTGTAACATATGGGAATGAACAAATCAGAGAAAGAATGTCTCCTAATTTTATTCCTCAGAGGTAACCACCATGAACCTCATGCCAGAAAACTTTCCATGCATGCGAAATCTTTTTTTGTGTGTGGAGATAATCTAGGCAAAGGACTTTAGAACTGGCTTTAGATAAATAAAAAATAATATACACATTTGAAAATAAAACAGTGCCACAAACTGGATCACACTGCATATGCCAATCTGCAATTCACCTTCCTGTGAATGGCGTCACAGTATCTCGCTGAAGGGACGTTTCGGGATTGCTTTATCTAATTCCCAATTGATGGGCCTTTGGGTTGTTTCCAATTTGTTGTTGTTTTGCTATTAAAAACAATGATGCAGTGAGCTTTCTAAAACCAATATCTTTGCATATTTATGCTATTAATTCCATAGGATAAACTCTGAGGAGTACAATTGCTAGACCAGAGAATATGGGCATCTTTCGATTCTGACAGCTGTAAATGTTCAATTTCCCACTATCCCAACATGCACAACCGACTCCCTGAGCTCTTACTTCTCACTCTTGTGCCAACCCAATCAGGGGGGAAAATACACCAAATGCTGACATTGATTATCTCCTGAGGTGTGGTTATGTGTCTATCTCATTGTTCCCTCCATAATTTTCTTTAATTTCCAATATTTCCACTATAATTATAAATTATTTTAGAATTTACCAAAATAAAGTTTAAGTACTAGCTTTCAGAGGTGAGAGAAATTACTTCCAATTAGAAATTTTAAAAGGTTTCGTTCATGCCTGTAATCTTAGCACTTTGGGAGGCGGGGTCAGGAGGATCGGTTGAGCTCAGGAGTTCGAGACCAGCCTGAGCAAAAGTGAGAGCCCAATTCTCCTAAAAATAGAAAAAATTAGCCGGATGTGGTGGTACAAGCCTGTAGACCCAGCTACTTGGAAGACTGAGGCAGGAGGATTGCCTAAACCCAGGAGTTTGAGGTTGCTGTGAACTAGGCTGATGCCACGGCACTCTAGCCCGGGCAACAGAGTGACACTCTGTCTCAAAAAATAAATACATAAATAAAAGGTTTAGTAAAGACTGTAATGCAGGAAAATGCCTGGCTCCTAATAGGCGGCAGGATTCCTGCATGGGCAGGAAGGCGTTAAAGTTGAAGCTGAGACCCAGAAAAACAAGATGATGTGGACAACAGACAGCGATGAGCAGAGATTTCTGCCCAGGGGAGACTGGCGGGGCTGGGCTGTAGGAAGAAGAACATTGCAGCAGCTGTAGGAGAACCCGGGCTGGGCAGAGACAGCCCTGAAGCAATTGCACGTCCAGCCTCGGGCAAGAGGGGGTGAAGTCTCAGCATCAGATAAGGAAGGGGCTGGACGGGGTAGACAACTGAACCCAAAACCACGGAAGCAGCAATGTGAGGTTCTGTGGGGCAGCTCTTTCCCTGCGTGAGCAAACAGAGCTGCAGTGGCCCTTTGCAGAAGCAGCTCTCCAGGACCTGAGCAGGTTTTTCTAGCTCAGCTGTTTGTGAAAAATAAATCTCAGCTTGGAAGGCTGGAAGCATTGCGCAACCTCTCGCTGGAGAGAGGTCGTGCTCGGGCTAGCAAGGAGAGGGTAATTTCCACCGCAGCCGGCGCCTTTTCCCCCAGGAATGCTGGGTTCCTCCAAAACGACAAAAAATGTGTGTGTTGTAACAATTGCATTTCTAGATCAATATTTTTTCAAGGAGGGAAAGAAACTACAATTTAGGGAAAACAGAAGAGAAGGGGTTGAAACTCTCCCACTGACCCTCTCTCTGTTCAATTACCAGGATGCGGGGGCAGGGGGCAGGGCCAGGCGGGTTCCCAGCTCTGCAGCTCCTTACAAAAGAGCCACATGAAACGGCCCCATTAAATGCTTCAGTGCAGATCAGGGAACTGGCTCACAGGGGTCGCATTTTTAAGGTGAGCCCGTGGCAACAGGACAACCTCCCAAATCAGTCTCTTTTAACCCCAGAGGTTTATTTCCTGGCCAAGCTACAGGTTGGCAGCGGGTTGGCTGTGGCTCTGGCCCCCACAGTCCCAGGGCTAGATTCAGGGGCAGCTGACGTGGGGGCGGGGGTGTTCTCATGGCAGAGGGGAAAGATAAGAAAGCTAAAACAAAACAAAAACAAAGAAACCTGACAATGGCCCTTAACCGTTCAGCCAGCAGGGAACTGGGGAACTGGCACACTGTATGTATGACTTCTGCTCATGCTTCATTGGCCTGAGAAAGTCACTCCCCAAGGCCGCTGTCAGTGGGATGGGAGGGGGACTCCACCTGGGAGGTTCTCTGCCCCCTGCTAGTGGAGCGCTGTGTAGACTTCTTGTAGGGGAGGGGAAGCCCGCAGCTGGGAACCACTGCTAGGCCTGCCCTGGGTCAGGGTGGAGGGGCTGGAACTTGTAGCCCCAGGCCTGCGCTGTCTGCTACAGGCACTTCCTGCCAACACCCCACCCGGACCCTGGCCCATCTGAGTGGAGCTCTGATTCCAGAACGGTGCCCTGTGCTCCCCTCTCACCTCCGGCTGGCCTCCTGTTCCACCTTGCAGAGGACCACTAGGACCATCAGGCTTCTGCCTCTGAAACACCACCTGTGCACGGTGCCGCTGAGCCCGGAGTAACGCACTTGCTGGGAAATGCCGACTCGAGTCCAGGTCAAGCTCAACAGGACCCTTTGTGGATGGCTGGCTTTTACCCTCCCGGATCTACAGCCAGATCAGTGTCTCCCACTATAACCCTCTGCCTTCCCAGCTTCTTCCAAGTCTCCCTCCCCCCACTGTGAGGTGCCAGATACTTTGCAGCCAAGGGGCAGAGGCAGGAAAGAAAGAAGATCTCTACCCGAGAGGCGCCTCCCCTCCAGTCAGTCCGCGGAGGGGCGTGTGCCGGCAGGTGCCACCCGCCCTGCTGGAGCTCAGTGCCAGTTCTGCCCTGCTCCTGCTTGTTCTTTGCCTATGTAGTATTAGCAAGAATCCGTGTTTATGAGCTGCAACAGTGAGGTCTGTGCAAACAAATTCTCCAAGTAATAACAACCAGCCTAAATGGTGTGCTCAAGAATAAACGGAGATTTGCAACCTGCAAAATCAGCTTCTCACATCTGAGTCCTGTTTGTAGCACGCTTGCTCTTGGGGAGCAGGAGAAGTCTTGGGTGGCTCTCAGGGGACCTGGAAATGTCACTCTTTGACCTGACACCCAACAGGCAACGAGAGAAAACAAAACAACACACCAACAAAAACAAACAGGGTTACTTACAACAAGGAAGGCAACATAGACAACCCCAAATCTAAGAAAACAGGCGAGGCAAGGTGCCCACTGCCCCACCATCTTGGCGGTCATTATTTAAAAAGTTTGCTCCAGTTCCTTTCCATGAGCTTGTAAAACTAAATGATAGTTTTTACCTAAATATTGGGATCCAGTTTTCCTTTTAAATTAATATCAATAGATGTTCTTCATTATGGTTGCTTTTGGGAGCTGAATAATTTTCCATTTACTCAAAGGATTGGATGCGTGTTAGGTCATTTAATTAGCCAATCCGCTTACTGCCAAACACTTAGGTGATTTTTATTTTGTATTTTTGCAATGAGAAAGAATACTATAATGAATATTTATGCATTCGGGTTTGTGCATAAATATGAGGTTGTGGCTATCTGACTTGTTTAAGCAATGAAGCTAGCGTCACAACAGTAGGGGTAGAAAATGATACTGCGTATTTACAAGAAACCTAAGAAAAATGGTGCCAATTTTCTTCTATGTTTTGGAATCTGTAGGAAGGTCCACCCCTTTAGGAGCTTATGCAGCTGACAAGGGGGTGTGCTGTGAGAATAAAACTTGGATGAAAGTGTTATAGGGGAGGAAGAATATCTCCTGCTAACTATCTGAGGTTCACTGGCTGGGATTCCTGTAACAGAAGACAGATTGACAAGAGCAAACCCTACAGACTAATTCAATTTAAATGTTACGTGACAGGGAGCCTTCATAAGGAAATGAAGACCTGAAGAAGCAGTTAGGCCTGGGTGTTCCTACGCTAGCTTGATGAAGAGTCGCAGAAGCATGGGATAGGATAAAGGGTGTAAGTACCCTGGGGACATTGTAGGGAGGCCTGTGCACTCAGATTCCTCTCTGTGCCCCGTGTGTGCAGAGGTAGGATGCTCCCTGTGTCTGGGTACAGGGAAGGCACCTCTCACGTGGGGGTCTCGTGACCTACTTCAGGGGAAGGTCAGACAGTCCCTCCGGCACCTGCTGCTCCTCAGATTTCTTTGGCTTAAAACATTCAGCATGCCCACGTGCCGTGCCGTACTCTAGGGTACCATGTCCTGACCCTTACCAGTGTCTTTCATAGCTCTCGTACCCAGGCCTATTTGCAGGATAAGTAGATCTTCCCCAGAAGGACCCATGGAGGAAATTTCCCCTCAGGTGTCAATATCTGAAAACTATGGCCCTCCTCTGAAGAGCTCGTTAGGTTGTATTGTATGGACATTGGGAATCCTGCAAAATAAGTAGTCTCAGCTCATAGGGAGCTGGTGCACTTGTAGGACTCTTCTAGCAAGTACTTAGGATCCTTCCTTACACATTTCTCTGCTAATCTCCCCTTTAACTTTATTTCCAGTATGCTCTTTCTATTGAAAATGATGTTAGAAAGAAGTTCTTGATAATGTGCAAAAAGAAAAAAAAAAGAACACAATAATGTACACTACAAAAAATAGCATTAAAAAAAAAAAAGAATAGAAATGTATGTGAAGTTACGAGTGAGTGCTGGAGTTGGGGGGATTATAGATAGTATTTTCCAAGCTGGCTTTTGTGAATTTTTTCTGACATGACCGTGCATTACCTTTATAAAGCTATTAAGAAAACCATTAGCTTTGGGAACCGAAAAGGAAACGCGCGTGAACTCACTCACTCCGTGCCCAGGCAGCGGCACCATTTACCTGTAACGGCGTTAGGAAATTGGAAGCAGGAGCGTAAGCACTTGTACGATTTAATAATTTGCTGATTACTGCCATGCATTAGACTTTAGCTATTTTGTCTACAAAGCATGAGCACCCTTTACGTAGTCAATGCAGCCACATTAAACATCCATGTGACGTCTATATTCCCAGGACTGGTTTGTTTCCATTTTTTCACATCATGGGCTGCTGCAGCCGCTCTGCACTTCCCTGGAGAGGTGCTTGCACTTGGGAGGCATGAAAGCCTCCTTTGTAGGAACGCCAGAACTGTAGTAGCCTGCCACAGGCACAAAGCTTTGCCCTATATTTGTTTTTTCCCTTTTCTTCTCCCCTCCACCATTGTGGGGCATTTCCTGGGCTTCACGCTCTTTTCTCATTTTGATTGACGCTAATAGCATTTTCAAACTGCAATTTCCCCAGGGTTACTTAAAAACCACACTTGGAGATTGTGGCAGCAATGTTTCCAAATAGTGCAACACTTTCCCCCCAATATTTTTAGTACTTTTAGAGTGGTTAATGCCTGGAAGATGAAGTCAAAGGCTTTAAGAAACCATTTTCCCTAAAACAGTTGTGCCTTGGAAACTTGATAAAAGTTCTGAGTTTCTAAATACATCCTTCATGAAAATTATTAGCTCCATAAAATGAAACTACCTTTCTTATGCCTCCTTCTTTAGGGTTGCCAGAAAAAAAGTGCATGGCATCCAGTTAAATGCATGACATAAAATGCATGGCATCCAGTTAAATTTGAATTTCAGGTGGATAACAAACAATTTTTTAGTATACGTATGTCTGTTACAGCAAGTGTTAGAGCAGGTGGTTCCCAAACAGCGGCACATGGAGACCCGGAGAATCAAGGTTTATTCACTGGCAGGCTTGGGGTCTCGCCACCAAATTCTGACCCCATCTATGGGGTTTTTTCTACTTTTATTAGGTTGGGGCGGTCCAAGGGGTGGGGTCTCAGGTGACTGACGTAAGCATGATTGCAGAAGCCAGGTGATAGGTTCGTATGAGGTCGATGGGGATCTTCCTTATCATGTCTCGAGTGTTGCATCCTCTTTTCTATCCCAAGTGAAGAATCCTTCGTCTCCAGGTGGAACTACCGGTCTCCAGGTGGAACTACCGGTCTCCAGAAAGGGAAGTCTGGCTAGGGCCTGATGGCCCAGGTGGTGTAGGTGAGATCAGCTTTGGCAGTTTGGACAAAATAGCTCACTTGATACCTTTCTTTAAAGACAGGGTGATTTTCACTATATCACAAAACAAAATTGGTTTCAAAAAACTTGGTTTCAGTTTAGAGACGTGGAACTTCAGCACGAGTGTCTGTTTCGGTTTGGTCTGCCCGGGCTTCCTGCGGGAGCCCAGCCTGAAACAAGGGGCTCCTGTGCATGAGGTTCACCAGCTCTCGAGGGGCTGCCTGGCAGACCTGCGCCCGTACCCCAGTGCTCCCGCCTTGGCGTGGGTGGAGGGAGGTCGTGCAGTGTGGCGGCCTCACCTCTGACTCAAAGTTCCTGGAGCAGCAGAGAGAACGGGAGGGGCAGGAGAGAGAGGGGGAAAGAGGGGTAGCTTGCGATCCCACCTCTAAACCTCTGCTAGCCAAGTGACCCACGTGGTCTGAGCAGACACTTTATGTGACCGGTGGAGTGGCTGCACTTTTCAGCCTTGTGTCCCTCAGGATGAAACAGAAGAGCTCACACAAACTCAGGGACATTTGGGACAGAAGGCACCACGAGGAAGGAAGCCCCCTGAGAATGTGCAGGGGTGGCGGGAGACTAGAAAGTCCCTCTGATATCTGAGTCACACTTTTAGAATAGACAGAGCTCTGTGTTTGGTAACCAACTGCCTCAACTCCAATCTTGCATCCAAGCTACCACATACTAGCTGTGTGATCTCAGACAAATAACTTAACCTCTCTGACCCTTGGATCCCACATCTTTAAAAAGAGAATGTCAACACCTGCATGCAGAGTCTCCTTGAGACTTGCATGAGACGTGAGTTGATGCACCCAGTGCCTAATATTCATCTCCAAAAAGTCAGTCCTCTTTTTGTCTTAGATCCACTATTTCTAGGGCATGAAAACACTAGGAAAAGTCTGTAGAGCTGAACAAGTAATCACTCAAAATAACGTGGGGAGCAATTCTTTCCTGCCTCCCCATGACTTGCTGGCTACCGAGGAGAGGAGGAGAAAGAGCTGCTGACGCCACGAGAGCGTCACACAGACAGATGCAGTGTTCTGGGCACCTGCGGCCCCCATTGCCACACATGTGTGTGCGTGTGCGTGCACACACGTACCACACGCATACCCTGCTGGGTCATCATCCGCAAAACCAAATTTTATTATAGTTGTCTGAAATTACTCATAGCAAGTTTTTTCTCTATTTTTCTGCATAATTGAATAATCCACCTACTTAACAAAGAACATGATGTCTTTTTGCATCCTCAAGGACTTCAAAACAGAACTATACAAAATGTATACCGTTCACCAAAATCTATCTGGAAGTACCAATGTGCTCGCAGTAACTGGGCTTTCTTCCACTCGAGCTCGCTGCCTTGTCCAAATCCGAGTTTTAATTACAGACTGTCTGCACGGAGACATCCACGAACACAAATACAGTCCTCACTTTGGGCCTCAGGGCTGCTCTCGAGGTTTGGGGAAAGTTGGATTCAACGACAGCCTTAACCCAGTGCAGCACAGCCAGGGCGAACCTGAGCTCTTGCCCTGGTGAGAACCGGCCTGAGCGGCGTGCTGGGTGGCGCTGCCCACCTCTGGGTGCTCGTGGGCATCTCCAGGGGAGCCGCCTGCTGTCCGGACGCTGAGAGACGGGGAAGGCGAGCTCAGCGCCAGCGCAGCCAACACCGCACTCTCGGGCCACGGGCAGAGACAGGCACCCAAATGGCTGTGCCTTTGTCCTCTCCCCGGGAACCAGGAAGACAATGTGTCCCTTGTCCTCTGCACCCCCTAAGCCACCTTGCAGGAACCCGTAAGAAACACCTTTGTCATCACCTAAAGGAGGCGAGGGGTGAGCTATCACTCTCAGGTCTGGTGTAAGTAGATGACGTTTGCGGCAGGATAGGACATTTATCGATTTCGAGAGCAACGTTCCAGTCTTTTTTCAGATAGGAGCTCTGCACTAGCATGGACTGAACCCAGAAATTAGGGATGCAGACGGCTGGTTGTACCCCCGGTGGCACTAGCCAGAAACAATTACCCACTTGCCTCATTAGAACGAGTAACACGTGGCTAATTGTCTCCACAATTACCCAAGCGCAGTTCAGCTCCTGGCGCCTGTGAACTCGGGACCATGAAGAGGGGCTGGCCAGGACAGAAGAGGAATTAAAATTCAGACGTAAATAGGGGGTCTGCCACTCTATTTTTAATTCCCTTTCTCTGCAAGGGGGAGTACGGGGCGTGGGGTATGAAAAGAGGGAGGCTGGGCGGGGTGACCGGCTGTGCCGTTTTCTGTCTTTCCAGTGCTGTGATCCGTGGCGAAACAAAGCACAAAGACCCGCACAGGATCCGTGCTCTGTTTCAATAGCACCCACTTTATCAGAGGAGAGAAATGGGGGTGGTATGTCCTCCCCACACTTCTGGAAGTTTCCTGAGGCCCCGCCTGGCTTCTCTTCAGGAGCGGATGGGACCCGGGGGGGCAGTCCAGTCTTGGCGGTCAAGACTCCGGCTGGGCACAGGCAGCGAGGGGACTTGGGTTCATGCCGTCTGTGTTAGTCCGTTTGGGCTGCTGTGACAAAACACCGCAGAACGAATAACTTATGGACAACAGAAATTTGTTTATTGCGGTGCTGGGGGCTGGAAAGTCTAAGATCAGCGTGCCGGCAGAGCTGGTGTCTGGTGAGAGATCTCTGCTTCATAGATGGCACCTCCTAGGCGTGCTCGCATGGTGAGGGACAAACCAGCACGGGCAAGCCCACTGGATTCCCAATGCCGAGGGCAAAACCCTCGAGGCCTAACCGCATCCCAAAGGCCCACCTCTTAATGCCATTGCACTGGGGACCAAGTTTCAACGTGAACTTTGGAGAGACATGAATACCCAGACCTTAGCAATTCCTTCTGAAATCGTGCATGCGATGAAACTCTGGCCTTCTGCCTAAGCACCTCCCTTCTTCCTTTTATCTTTCTGCGTTTGTATCTAGTTTGACCTTCTAATTCCCCCAGATCGTCTGAGGGCCCCATTGTGTCAGTGAATTTCCAGTGGTGAAGCACCGAGAGCCTGCAGGTTTTGCACAGTCAGGACGGGCTGTATTCTCTGCTAAAGAACGCTGCGAAGGCACACTCCAGCGCTCTTATAAAGAGACATCCTTGAGAGCAAACAAGGAAAAGGAAAGGGATGCTAATAAAAATAAATATGAGGCAAGAAATAACAAGAACTTTAAAGAGGGAGAAAGAGAGAAAGGGGAGGAGGGAGACGGTGTCACCTGCCGGCAGGTCAGATTGGTCGGTTTATTCTGATGTGTGATGATTAAGGAAGGTTAACACAGCAATCAGCCTAAAATATTGATATTATAAAAAGGGATAATTAAAAACGTCCTGATTATCTCCCCCAAAAAGAGGTCCACAGTAGTGAGCATTCAGGTAACCCAGTCCTGGCTTATGTCTCAACTTCAACAGCCCGTGATTGAAGACACTAACAATGTGAACATTGAGTTTGTGCCTATGACTTAGTGCTGAGTTTTCTATTTCATGTCATCATTCATATGGAGAAAATGCATTCAGCAAAGTGCATCGACGAACGATTTAATTCGTTGGGTCTTTGTAAAACTTTTCATGGGCAAAGTTTTGCCACTCACAGTTTTCTGAAGAATCCGTCTTGCTCTGTCATTGCTTAAATTTTTCAGGCTTCCATTGGCAACCGGGAAAGCCCTCGGGATTGTCGAGACATTTTCCCCTTTTATCGGAGGCGGCTTGGACCACCCTTGAACTCCGGGGAGGACAGGCAGACTTCGCACTGGGCCGCTGGGCTTTCTCTCCTGAAAAGGAAGCAGTAACAGATGCACAGGCTGGCGGGTGGGAAAAGGGTCAGAAAATGGTGTGTCATCTCCTGGCGGGTTCGTCTGGGTGTTCAGGGTGGTGAGTTAGTGTTTTTGAATCCGTGCGTTTTGCGGACGCTGACGCCGTAAACGCCACAGGGGCAGAAACTGTAACCAGGCTGGGCTTTCAACCCAAGGATGACTGTGGAGCTCAGGCTGCCTGACCCTTTCAGAGCGACTCCGGGTGGGATGCTGCCTGGAAAAGAAGCCCTCCAGGGCCACCAGCGAGGGTGACAACGGTGACCAGTTTGTTCAACTTCTCCCCTGATGGCAGAAGGGGAACTTCCAGGGTAAGCTGTGACGGGGCAGGACGAGCTCCTTCCGAGAATCTCTTCCAGGCCTGTGCATCAGCCCCCTACCCCCACCCTGCCCCCCACACACCCTCACCCCCACACCCACACTCCTGCAACAGAATTTCACAATATTCCCTTCTGAGGTCAGCATTCCTAAGTAACAGCTCTGCAGGACATGTGAAAGCCAGAAATCACCCTTATTTTCTTGGGAGGAACGTCCAAGACCAAAAGCCACACAGCTGCCAGCCAGTGCTGTGTGCTGGCACATCTGAGACTTCCGCCCTTCTCTGCTGAGCACGGCACCGCTCATCTCACGGGGCAGAACGCCATCTGCCGTGACGCGCCCCCAGCTCGGACGAGCCTGTCTCGGCAGGGGAGGGGTACGTAAGGGCCGTCAACAGCAGCCCAGTTTCTTATTCTAAAAGTAATATGGGCCCGGCGCAGTGGCTCACACCTGTAATCCTAACACTCTGGGAGGCCGAGGCAGGAGGATCGCTCAAGGTCAGGAGTTCGAAACCAGCCTGAGCAAGAACGAGACCCTATCTCTACTAAAAATAGAAAGAAATTAATTGACCAACTAAAAATGTATAGAAAAAATTAGCCGGGAATGATGGCGCATGCCTGTAGTCCCAGCTACTCGGTAGGCTGAGGCAGAAGGATTGCTTGAGCCCAGGAGTGTGAGGTTGCTGTGAGCTAGGCTGACGCCACGGCACTCACTCTAGCCTGGGCAACAGAGTGAGACTCTGTCTCAAAAAAAAAAAAAAGTGATAAGGAGAAGTCCTCCTGTCTGAGGCACTCAGGGGGCTATCTATGATAAAACAAAAAGTTTGTTAAGAAATCACAAAATATGTAAAACCTTTTACTTTAACTTAAAAGATACAAATAGAGTTCGTTGGAAATGGAAGCCCTCTTTTGACGTGAGAACCAGGTTCTGTCTTTGAGTGAGGTCTCCTCACTGGAATTCAGAACGATCTTTCTTACAAAACCATCCCTTTATTGCACCATCTCAAATTTTCAGATATGATTTCTTTAATGTGGAGCAAGGTCTTAAGAATACTTAAAAAAACTATATGTGGGTAAAATGTTTCTAGGTATTTTTCAATCTCCACCCCACCCCCCAACTTTTTACTGGGGTCATGGTCACGTCTTTAAAAAAAAAACTATTTTTAAGAGATTCATTTTTATTCTTTCCGGAGCATTCATCTTTAGCTCTCTTTCCCTTTGCACTGGTATTTCATAGGCCCATGTGGTATTTACTGAAATGACATGCTTAGGACGACCAATACAAGTAACATAAGCAGGCTTGAGAGCTGACCTAACTCAGTCTTAAGAGGGTTTATTAGAGAGCAACCCACTAGCCTCCAGCTGTGGGCACGTTCAGCCTGTTTTGCAGAAGTCATGCAGAGCGTTGGTTGATCTAGCAGAGGTGGTTAAGGGAAGTTTGGTCCAGAGTGGTTTCGCCAAAGCAGATACAGTCAAACAAGACTCCCCTCTCTCCTCACTACGTAAACTGGTTGGATATGTAACCTTCCCGTGCGAGTCACAAGTGGGTGCGATAATTTCAACACTCCAAGGCAGTGGCCCCAGCTTTGCCGGCAGAGCCAGGCCCTTGACCTCCCTCAGCCGAGTCTCCTCTGGTCATGGGCTGTGGCTGGGATGGCCCCATGGAATGTCTTAGAACATCCTGGGACTATTCCCACTTCCCTTTTTCCTTGTTCTCTCCTGTAGCAACCAAAATGTTCCAACGTTTCAGACGTCAGAACAGCACCTGCTTCTGAATAAATCCATGCTGAAGGTTCACCTAGAATCCCGATATGTCTGTATTTTTCTCCCTTAAAAAAAATAGTGAAAACATCTTATGAAATTTGGGTACCAGATTTTTTCTCATTGAAAAGTATGTGATAGGCCGGGCACGGTGGCTCACGCCTGTAATCCTAGCAGTCTGGGAGGCCGAGGCGGGCGGATTGCCCAAGGTCAGGAGTTCGAAACCAGCCTGAGCAAGAGCGAGACCCTGTCTCTACTATAAATAGAAAGAAATTAATTGGACAACTAAAAAATGTATAGAAAAAATTAGCCGGGCATGGTGGTGCATGCCTATAGTCCCAGCTACTTGGGAAGCTGAGGCAGGAGGATTGCTTGAGCCCAGGAGTTTGAGGTTGCTGTGAGCTAGGCTGATGCCACGGCACTCGCTCTAGCCTGGGCAACAAAGTGAGACTCTTCCTCAAAAAAAAAAAAAAAAAAGAAAAGAAAAGTATGTGATATCTAAATTACCATTGCATTAAATATTATTTTTTATCATCATTTTAAATGATTGCTTAGAATCCTAATGCATGGAAATACAGAGACAAATTAATCATTTTCTCTTTTATTCTTTTACTTTCTTTTTTTATGCCACAATAATAGCCCAGCTATTATTCAACACTATCCTGAAAGTTCTAGCCAATTCAGTAACATATAATTACTGGAGAAAAACTGAGATTATCATTAGTCACAGTTGTGATACAACTGAAAAAAACACTAAGAGCAGCAGGATTGTGGTAAAAAAAAATTAAAAATACGTGTATATATGTGTATATTTGTGTACATTCATATATATACAAACACACAGTCATGCACACATATATAGTTTTCCTACGTGACAAAAATGACCACCTAAAATATAACATAAAGAGCTGTAAAATTATAACTAACTATGATATAACTGAAACCAAAAACTGTTAGGTCATACAAGAAGATCATAAGACTTTGCTGGGAGACATAGATTTGGTTATTGTCAAAATGAATGTTATAATTTTAATATGACTCCATTCAGACTCTCCCTGGGATTCTCTGTTTTGGAACTTTGGACATAATTTTAAAATTCATCTGGAAAAGTCAATGGGAAAGGCTGGGCAGACTCTGCAGCCCAGGTCCCACCCCACCCTCCCGTAAACCCCCCCCCCAGTCCACCAGCCCCCACCCACCCCCCGCCACCCACCAGTGCTGTGGTGCACTGTGGGGATGTAGTGTTCTAGAATAGCACTATGATAGCTCAGCCGCCTGCAAAGGAAACAGGACAGAAAGTCCCCAGACAGACCCAAGTGTGTGGGAGAATTTAGTATTTGATGAAGACCAGCTCAGGAACTAAGGTAATCCTGGAAGTAAGCATTAGTAACTCAGGCACATGCCCAATTAGGCCAGCCTTCGTTTCGATTTCTCCAGGGAGATTTTCCATGGCATTTTCATCGGGGTTCTTCTCCTGGTGGTACTCGCTCAATGTTTTCAGTTTAGCATAGTGACTCCGAACTTGGGCTTGGAAGCCTGCACTGCTCAGGTTCAAATCTCTACTTACAAACTAGGTGACTTGGGACGAGTTATTGAGGTCTGCTGCTTTCTTATTCATCACATGGCATAGGAGCAGTCTTAGCTCGTGTTACTAGGTCTGAACTCACGGATTGTATGATCACTAAAAGACTAATCTCTGTGAGAGGCTTAGAACAGTACTTGGCACCCAGGAAGTATCATCTAAGAGTTAATGATTATTTTTATGTCATGGCTTTCCTTAAAAAAACAAACAAACAACAACAACAAAAACAGACTTTACACAAATTGCTCTGAACAAATTCTCGGAACACTTAGAACGTCTCCTCCCATGTTGGGGAGGAGGCCCCTGTTTCCTGGCCAGACCCCTAACCGCACTGCAGGTGTAAGTTGCCCAGGGCGTAGTGTGGGCCACTTTATTTTAAAATTAGTCACTGTATATTTTTAAAGATGTCATTTTCTTCATCAATTTATTCTAGAAAACGTGATAATCTTGTGAAAATTGAGAGGTGGGCACACACAAAAAAATGTTAACAGTAGTTATCTCCGATGTGATTATGTGTGATCTTTACTGTCTTACTTCTCTCCAGTTTCTCTACGTTCTACATTAGAAATGTTTTATTTTACAATTAGAAAACGTATATATTAATACGACGACAACAGCAAAGACTTAGAGAAGGAAGCCTCATCTTAACGGTCTTGACTGGATAGGAGTCCCTGAGCCCTGGCTTTCCTACTTGTTAATAAAAATTTTTTTAAAAAAAACCAGACTGATCAGATGCTCAAACTTAACCTGTGAGAGGCAGGAAGCTAGCAGAATTTCCTAGCAACCACTGGGCTTCGGGTAGCCCTGCCTCCCATTGGCCGGCCAGTGGCAGGAGGGTCAGAGTTTGGGCTGCGGCGTCTGATGGGGCAGGCTCAGGGCTGAGCTCTGAGCACCTGGAGTCCTGCAGGCAGAACCGGGCTGGGGAGGGGCTGTGGGCCCAGGAATGAGATTTGGATGAGGGCACAATGGAAACCAGCGAGGGCCCCCATTTCAGGCTCTGGCTCCTGACAGCATTGGGACTGGCTACTACTGGCGCTGGTTCTTCTGGAATCTCCCCCTGAAGCAGGACTAGCTCTTTGCTATTCTTTCTGAGCAGATCTCTCGGGAATGTCGCCAGTCCGGTCTAGCGTGTCTCCCAGTCCAGAGCTAGTGACTGTCTGTAAGCACCCTACCGCCAGAGACCGCTCTGCCTCCCCCAGGAGCCCGCGTCCACATGTGCACACGTGCCACAGTCCTCTCCAGCCATGCCTCGGCTCCCTCACCTCCATCCGCAGGTGCTTATGCAACACGGCCACGTGCCAGGCACTATTCTCAGCCCTGGACTAGGCAGACACCGAGACCTGACTCCCGGCATCCACCAGGTTACCTTAAGACGAAGGAGGGTGTTCTAAGGATATTCTGGAACAATCAGGGAGCGCTGAGGCCGAGTAGCACTGCAGCGCCAACCCCAGCGAGCGTCACTTCCGCCACAGTCTGTGTGAGCTACTGTCCTAGTGCCGCCAGTCAGGGCCTGACAGAGCAGAGGCCACGGCCGAGTTAGGTGTGTGTGTTAGTCTTCCGGAGCTGCCCCACCAAAGCACCCCCACCGGGTGGTCTAAACCACAGGCATGTGCTGTCTCACAGTCCTGGAGGCCCCAAGTCCCGAATCCAGGTGTGTGCAGGGCTGGCTCCGCCCGAGGCCTGGAAGGGAAGGTCTGTGCCAGGCCCCTCTCCTGCCTTCTCGCAGCCCGCAGGTTTCCGGCTCCCAGCTGGCCTTCTCCTCGTGTCTTCACACCACCTTCCCGTAGCTGTCCTTCCGCCTCTGCCTCCAAACGCCCCCGGTTTTTATTAGGACACCAGCCATACTAAACTAGGGCCCCCACTAATGACCTGATGTGAATCTGATCCTCTGCACAAACCCTATTTCTAAGTGAGGTCACATTGGTGGTGCCGGGGTATTTGCATGGGGAAGGCTCCTCCAGAGAAACAGAAATGACCACGCAGACACAATAAGGAATCGGCTCACGTGATCGTTGAGGCTGGCGAGTCCCCAGTCTGCAGCGGGCAAGGCTGGGACCCAGGGCAGCCACCGGTGCAGCTCCAGTCTGAATGCCATCGGGCTCGGACCCAGAAGGGGCTGCGGTTTCAGGTCAAGTTGTGCGTCCGCCCCTCGCAGAGGCACCTGCCGCTGGTCCCTGCCCTTGCCTCCTTCTCAGGGCTAAAATGCAGTCCTCTCCGAGGTGTCTCCGGAAACCTACCTAGAGATGACGACAGTGAGAATTAAAGGTATAAATCCCAGGTGGATGAGTGAGGCAGCGTTTCACCCACTTTGCCCCACCTGCTACTCCCAGTTTTCTTCTCCTAGTTTTGTAGTTGAAGAACCTGAAGCTGTAACCTGCTCAAGGTCACATCAGATAACCTTTGATAAGAAAAAGGGGGGTGGGGGACCAACCGCCCAGTGTTCTCCATAACCCAAGTAGCGTCTCTTCACAGCTCCCCAGCACGTGGCCACTGCTGCAGGTGCAAGCACGCCTAGTAAAGTGCACGCTCACCAAAATGGCAGTGAGTGTGTTGGAGACACTTTCCTTCTTGTGTCGTCCCTCACGCAGAAACAGGTGACTTCCTGAATTGCAGGGAGGCCACTGTGAGCCAGGCCCTAGACAGCAATTGTCACTTTGAATCTTCCCAACAGCCCCGAGGAGGAGATGTGCCCATTTTACAAATGAGGAAACTGAGGCTCAGAGGAGTCGAAACCCTCCTTAGGGTATGGAGCCTGCGAGGAGAGGGCAGGACGGGGACCCAGGCCCTGCCTCTGAGCCCACTCACAGCCTCGGGCTCACTGCCTTCCCCAGAAGGTTCTTTGGACGCCTGGACATTCGAGGAGATCACAGGTCCCCTCACCAGGGCGCAGTCACAAGGTCCCTGTGCTCCTCTCAGGACAGGGCGACAGCTACTGTCCTTGATTTCTCATCGACCCTAAACAAACACAAATCAGCCCAATAACAATCCCCGGAGCGAACGCCCCGTTTCCTCTTCTTTCTGGCTCCATGCATGTTCGAAGGCCCTGCGAGCTGCGCCGGCTCTCTCGGGCTCCGTCTTGGGTCCGGACGGGCACCGGGCTGTTTGCACGGCCCTGGGGGAGCTGCCCGTCTGCGCACAGAATCGTCTGCCGGCGACTCTGCCCACGAGAACGCGGGAGTCAGGCCGATCTCAGCGTCTCTCCCGTAGAAACTTGCCCGCCTGCCGGAAAGCGTCAGGGCTGCAGCGTAAGCAGGAGGTTAGGGGTCCCGGCTGTGACGTGGGCGGCCCGGTTCAAATCCCAGGTCTTCTATTCATGGCTTAACAGCCGCGTGGCCTCAGGCTGGCTCTATCCCTCCATTTCCCCACCTGCGACGTCGGGGAGGGATGGCACTGAAGATAAAATCATTGGCTCTTGTGAGCTTTAAATGAGATGATGTAGGCCTGGAGCCCAGCATCTTAGAAAGCACCCCAAAATCTCGCCTCTGTTTCTGGAGACGGAGTTAAGAGCAACTGGGTGTAAGAAATTGTACGACGCAATTTCTCAGAATGAATTCGTTACAGATGCCTTCCCGGTGGAAACTGCCAATGCCTACAGCGTGGTCCGCGTGTCCTCGGGCTTTCATGTTAGGGTTTGCGATCCCTGTGGGCAGCCTGAGTATGCGTGACACATGCCAGTGTTTAAATGCATGCGGTGACAACCACAGCTGCTACGGGCCAAGGAGGTCGTTAGGGATCGAGCCACCCGGGGGGTTCTCAGGAGACCACTGGGACCCCTGACCGGGCCTTTCCTCCTCGTCTTCACGTGTGGTAAGCGTCCACACGGAGCATATGTTGACACGAGGACACATTTTGCACGCGGAACGATTCCAGCTAGAAAGCAAACGTTTGGGGACGTGTCATTGTTCCAGAAAACACCCAGAGGCTGATTTCCTAAAGATGGCCTAGAGCACTGATGATGCTAAAGTCAGGACAGGTGGAGACTGCACCGAGGGCAGCCTCCTTTTCCTGCCATGGTCAACTCTTAATATTTGCTCACTCTGCGGCTACCATCCATCGTTTTCCTCTCTAATTTGAAATACAGAACCCACCATTCAGCTTCCACCCGTGGAAACAAAATCCAATTGAATGCACAAACATTTCTTAGGAAACTAGGCTATGAATAGAAGTTTTTCCACATTTGAAAGAGCGACTATGGAGGAAAGGCAGTGAGATGATCCCGGAGCTCCCGCGTGGCCTCTGGTCCGGCTGGATTCACGCCCAGGGAACGCCTCACCCCGGCTGTCGCTCCCTCCTTGAGCTAAACGCTGGGAGTGGCGAAGACCACGGGGCACCGAGAGGCACGGCCAGGAAGGACAGGGACCACAGACGCAGCCAGCAACTCACTCCCTGCCCCCCGGGATCTTCCTAACACGTTGTTCAGAGGCTGTCCCGATACTTCCCGGCGTCAGCCTCCCCTCGCGGTGCGGGGAGACGAGCAATGATCGCATGGCGGCCTGCCCACCCCCTCCCTGCCTCTCCGTCTCCTGCTCTGTCCCGGTTTCCGCGATCCTGCAGATCCTCAAACTCGCCCAGCTCCTTCCAGCCTTGGGGCTTTTGCCTCTCTGGTGGGCAAGCCTGTGTCTGCATTTTCCGCCCCAGTGGACCTTTGTTGGGGATGTCGCCCAAGATCTTGCCACGTCCCCAGATGTACACAAGCCATCACATCCTTCAGCACGGGCTCCGCAGTGGGAGAGGCCGGCCGGGGACCAGACGGTCTGAGCTGGGGTGGAGGCAGAGCTCGGGGGTCGGCCCAGCTCGCCGACAGCCCAGCGACCTGGTCACGCTGCAGCCACACCGTGCGTGATGTCGGTCGGCCCAGGCTGTCCCCACTCCTGGGGGGACACAAGTTCCTCCTTTTCATCCTGGTGCGCCATCACCCCGGAGCAGCCTTCCCAGTTCCCGGCCACCTCCCCATTCCCCCCTGTGCTTATCTCACGGCTTGTCACTCGGTGCCTCTCGCTATCCGAAGCCGTCCCGGGGCCAGTGCAGGATGAGGGACGGGTGAGCGGCTGGCCCGGGAACAGTCTGCGCTGGGTGCGGGCCCAGCTCCTCTTGCGCGCTCTGGATGCGACTTTGCACAGACAGCTCAACCCCCTATGCCTCAGTTTCCTTACGTACAGAACGGGGGTGATGATAGAAGCCCCTAGTTTGGGGAGTTATTGTAAGAATTAGATAGAATTACACACAAGAGCAGGAGGTGATGCACATGCGAGAAACAGCAGCTGCCACCACTCTGGTCTGGGGTGCAGGAGAAATTCTTCCTCCCCGCCCCCACCCCCAGGAGGACACACGCGGGGCTCCTCCTCTGTTCGGTTCCTTCTCCCTGTGAGGCAGTGTGGGGCGGCAGGAAGGCGTCAGTTGGATGGAATCGCTCCAGTGGACTCACAGGCTACGAGATCCTTTCCGAAACTCGTTCCACAGCTCTGTGAGGGGAGTGCTCATCTTGTCTCACAGGGGTCGCGAGGGCAGAACGAAGTGACTCGCTTTTCTGAATACGTACCATGGCCCTTCCGCAGCTGCTTCTACTGGAAGACGTACAGGGCTGACAGACAGCGAACCTCACCACGGCTGCTGCCACTTCGGTGGCTCAAGAAAAAGTAAAGCCTCACTTTCTAAGTGACACGAAGTATAATATTAGATTCCTGGGCAGCTCTTAGAAATGCCGGTAAGTCTTACTTAATATCTCCGTAGAAGTCTACCACTTACCTTTTCATGGCCCCTACATTTGAAAAAGTTTTGTGTTTCATTTCACTGGGGTATGTTTTTAAATTTTCATAATTACTAGTGATGACACTGTGTTGTTTACGAGATTTTTCATTAAAATGGTCTGTTATTAGACGTTAAATTAGACAACCTTCTGGGGACCTAAGTTTCTACAGAAAAGGGGAATTCCGGTCTCCAGATAAATCAGTTAACAAATGAATCTTCTGAAAATTTGCCTGTGTAAGGAACTCACGTGAAATTTTCTTCTCTGAATTCCTGCCAGCCTTTTTCATCAACTGGCTGGTTAGAGGTGACTTCTCATCAGAAAATAACCAGCGGCCCTCCCCCGGGATCGCTGCGGTAGATCCAAGCGATGTCATCGGATGGGACGTCACTGTCCGCCAGTGGACGCCCTGTGGCAGCGCTTCTGTCCCTCTGGAGACTCCTGCGAGGCCCCAGGGCTCAGCCCCACTGGGGCAGGGGACCGCCCTGCCACTCAGGCTGGATGTTTGAGCAAGGAAAAATCGCAGCTTGACAGGAAATAGGGGAATCCCTACACAAAAGAAGGAAGTTGGAGCACAATCAGGAATGAAGTGAGCCCCCAGGGAGGAAGCAGGAGCCTGCTGTGTTGACATGGAGCCTGGAGAGAAGCTGCCCTGGACTTGCCCAGGGGAGGAGGAACTCCTGCAGCTTCCAGCCAGCCGGGTGGGGATGGCGCCGGCCACGAGGCAGAGAACGACCCAAACACCTGGTCAGTCCCAGCACCGTGTGTGCTGACCTGCAAGCAGGGGGGGGCGCCTGGCCAGGCCGACCTCAGAGCACTGGGCCATAGCTAATGCTGCCAGGGACTCCCTGGCAAAGGGAATGTGCACCTGTCATCGCAGCACCCTTGCAGCCAGACTGGCAGCATTCGGGCCCGGGTGTCACCTGGACAAGGTGCTTCTCCTCAAAGCACCAGTCTCCGCTTCACAGGCTGGGCCCCCAAAGGTGCCTACTTCACATACTAAATTGTGAGGGCCAAACTGTGCATGAATATCCAGTGCTCAGTGTTTGGCGAAGGTCAGCGTGACGACCACGAGGCCTGCTGGTCGCACACCCGCTGCGTTCAGTGGTCTGCAGAGGGGCCGAATCCGGGAAGAGGGAGGATAAGAAAAAGCACGACTCAAGGGCCTCACAGTCCAGCCACCGCCACAGTCGCCTTCCCGTGTGACAAGTGAAGGGGTGTGCCGTTCACCTGGCCGCACCTAGAAGGGAGAGAGCCAGCATTTCCGCAAGGTGGGGCGATCCTACCTGGGGAATGCATTTGGAGTTCCGGGGTGGGGCCAGTGGGAGAAACAGCATATGTGAGCACTTAGTTCATGACAAGGATGGCATTCCGCAGCAGTGGAATAAACGGCAGTCGTGGCCATCAGTTATTCCAGGACAACTGGATATTTATAGAAGACAGTACAGAGAGCTGGGACAGGACCCAGAATGTAAACCTGGGTCATCTGGAGCCAAGGGAACAATTCACGGTCACTCTGCCTACATCTACCTATGATTTCACTTTTACGCATATACCTGAAAGAGATGCGGGCACATATTTGCATTATTTACGGTAGCTACCAGCTAGAAACGACGCGAATGTCCATTAGCCACAAAATAGACGAATGAATTGTGGCGTCTACACCCGGGGGAAGACAGCAAGCACTGTCTTCATTGCAGAAGCTTTATATTTTAGCAAGTCTTTTTTTTTTTTTGAGACAGAGTCTCACTCTGTTGCCCAGGCTAGAGTGAGTGCCGTGGCGTCAGCCCAGCTCACAGCAACCTCAAACTCCTGGGCTCAAGTGATCCTCCTGCCTCAGCCTCCTGAGTAGCTGGGACTACAGGCATGCGCCACCATGCCCGGCTAATTTTTTCTATATATTTTTAGTTGGTCAATTAATTTCTTTCTATTTTTAGTAGAAACAGGGTCTTCCTCTTGCTCAGCCTGGTCTTGAACTCCTGACCTTGAGCGATCCTTCCCGCCTCGGCCTCCCAGAGTGCTAGGATTACAGGAGTGAGCCGCCGCACCCGGCCTATAGCAAGTCTTTCTACCGGGTAACACTAAGTCCTCCAACTCTGCTCTTCTTCAAGACTGTCTTAGTTATTTTTTTTTATTGGCCCTTCCATTTCCATATAAATTCTAGAATCGCCCTGTCAATTTCCCAAATAGTTAAGGGAAAGAGCATGGTGTGTGTGTTTATTTATATAAAGGCCCCCAAACAGGAAGAACTAAGCTAGAGTGTGCAGAGATGCAGGTTTAGAGGAACAAGGACAAGGAAAGGGAAGGTGCTGTTGCCTGGAGAGTCAAACAGCGCGTGCCAAGGGCGGTGACCGGGAGGCGGGGACTGACAGGGCTGAGGCCACCTCCTTTCCCCCAACATGAACGCCACGGCAGGTGTTCGCTTTGTGACAGTTCACGGAGCTCTACGTTTTTTGTGTTTTGTCGGGTTCTTTTTGTTTTTCGTCTAAATGTGCTTTATTTAGCAATAAGGCTTTTAATCTGTGGACATAAAATGTAAAGGTTTTGTCCCACAGGAGGCACCATAGAGACCAACTGTAAGACGGCGGACGGTATTTGTTAAGCATGTATCTGACAAATGATGGTTGTGCAGAATAAATAACGGATCCCACAAATCCATCAGTGATACAGTCACGCGTTGCGTTATTATGTTTCAGCCAAGGATGGACCACACGTATGATGGTGGTCCCATAAGATTATAATAGAGCAAAAAGAATGCCTGTCACCTAGTGAGTCCTAGACGTCCCACCCTAACTTCGTAGCACGACAAGCCACTCACGTGTCTGTGCTGATGCTGGTGTAAACAGACCTGCTGCGCTGCAGCCACATAAAAGTTCAGCACACGCAATGATATATGGTACGTAATTCTCGATAATGATAATAAGCACCTATGTTACTGGTTTATATATTCACTGTACTACACTTTTTATTGTTGTTTTAGAGTTTACTCTATAGGTATTATTAAAAAAAAAAAAAAGTTGGCCGGGCGCGGTGGCTCACACCTGTAATCCTAGCACTCTAGGAGGCTGAGGCGGGCAGATCGCTCGAGGTCAGGAGTTCGAAACCAGCCTGAGCAAGAGCAAGATCCCGTCTCTACTAAAAATAGGAAGAAATTAATTGGCCAACTAATATATATAGAAAAAATTAGCCGGGCATGGTGGTATATGCCTGTAGTCCCAGCTACTCGGGAGGCTGAGGCAGGAGGATCGCTTGAGCCCAGGAGTTTGAGGTTGCTGTGAGCTAGGCTGATGCCACGGCACTCGCTCTAGCCTGGGCAACAAAGCAAGACTCTGTCTCAAAAAAAAAAAAAAAAAAAAGAAAAAGAAAGTTACCTGCAAAACAGCTTAGGCAGGTCCTTGAGGAGGTGTCCAGAAGAAAGCCTTGTTATCACAGGAGGTGGCAGCTCTGTGAGCTCCATGCGTGTTATTGCCCCTGAAGACCTTCCGGCGGGATGAGATGCGGAGATGGGAGACAGTGATATTGGTGATCCCGACCCTGGGCAGGCCTAGGCTGATGTGTGTGTTGGTCTCTTAGTTTTTAACAAAGTTTTTAAAAAGAAAAATTAAATTTTTAAAATAGAAAAAAACTGTATAGAATAAGGATATTAAAAAAATATATTTGTATAGCTGTAAAATGTGTTTGTGTTTTAAGTTAAGTATCATTACAGAAGGGTCAAAAAGTTTAAAGAAAAACAAAAAGTTTATGAAGTAAAAAAGTTACAGTAAGCTAAGGTTAATTTATTATTGAAAAGAGAAATTTTTTAACTTAGTGTAGCCTAAGTGTACAGTGTTTAAGAAGTCTACAGTAGTGTGCAGTAATGTCCTAGTCCTTCGCATTCACTCACCACTCACTCACTGACTCACCCAGAGCAACTTCCAGTCCTGCAAGCTCTAGTTATGGTATATATGTGTACCTTTTTAACCTTTTATACCATGTTTTTACTGTACCTTTTCTATGCTTAGATGCACGAATACTTGCCATTGTGTTGCAATAGCCTGCAGCATTCAGTACAGTAACGGGCCATACAGGTGTGCAGCCCAGGAGCAATAGCTATCCCATATAGCCCAGGTGTGCAGTAGCCAGACCATCCAGGTCTGCGTAAGCACACTCTGTGACGTTCCCACAATGATGAAATCACCTGGGAACACATTTCTCAGACTGTATTCCTATCGTTAAGCAACTCATGACTGGATACATATACACACATATATATGGATGTATATATAGATGCATAGATATACACATTTATGTATATACACATATTTCCATGTATACAAACATATGTAAAAATTAGACAAAATCATGAGCAGTCATCACAGAAGGAGAAAGCAAAGTGCAAGGAGGTTATTAAAGACTCGAGTCGGGCCTCGAGGACTCAGCCGCCGACTTGAAGAGGCCCCCACCTGCCTGAGACACAGCCATCTGTGCTTTAATAAAAACCATACTGCAGGCCGGGCGCAGTGGCTCATGCCTGTAATCCTAGCACTCTGGGAGGCCGAGGCAGGTGGATTGCTCGAGGTCAGGAGTTCAAAACCAGCCTGAGCAAGAGCGAGACCCCGTCTCTACTATAAATACAAAGAAATTAATTGGCCAACTAATATATATAGAAAAAATTAGCTGGGCATGGTGGTGCATGCCTGTAGTCCCAGCTACTCAGGAGGCTGAAGCAGCAGGATTGCTTGAGCCCAGGAGTTTGAGGTTGCTGTGAGCTAGGCTGATGCCATGGCACTCACTCTAGCCTGGGCAACAAAGTGAGACCCTGTCTCAAAAACAAACAAACAAACAACAAAAAAAACCATACTGCAGTAGATGAAAACTCATCAAACATATTCAATCTACGAATTCCTAATGATGCCCCCAAAAGCTAATCGATCCCCCTTAGAGGATGTAGTGAATATTACATAACAATTTTCAAATAAATAAGTGCATGCGGAATTCACTGGGTGCATGGGCCATAGACTGCGGAGAGAGGAGGGGCAGAGGCAGCGTGGTCCCGGGTGTCTGAGCACACTCTGGTCTTCCAAAGGTGGCAGGGCTGGCTTTTGAGCAGGGCACCAAAGGATGGGGTCAGATTCCTCAACAAGGGCTGGGGTGGCTCCCTGGGCAGAAGGTCGAATGTCAAGCCACAGAGCTCGGGGTTCTGGAACTCGGTGGGCATGCCGGGAATTTTAGGGGAAGCAGCAGAAGCCACAGCATAAGGAGCCCTGGGTGACACTGTGAGGCGGCAGGTTTCAATGGAGTCCTCAAAGATCCCTCTGCCCTTGGCCCGGAGAAGTGGCCACCAGGCCAGCAGCCGGCGCTGTCTGGGGAATGCTGTCCACCCCCGACCCCCAGCAGTAATCTCCTGGCCCCAGTGTCCCTCCATCAGCAAGAGAGCCTGGGCCTTTGAATTTGTTCCCATGGGAGATACTTGGGACAAGCAGATCTAAGATTTGAATTGCTTCTAGATTTCAAGATAAAAGGGTTCAGACTCCTCCAGGCGTATTTCATGGTGTAGTGGGAAAGTCAGCCCGACCGCCCAACCTCCGGGCTCCTGCTCAGCCACCTGCAAAATCACCGCTCAGCATCCCGGGCAGGCACGTCCCTTTCTAAGCGCCAGCATCCACCGCTGTGAAAATCTGAGCAGATGGTGGGGGCGCCGGGACACGCAGAGCGCAGGCAAGGTGCTCCGGTGTGCGAGCGCCCCCCCACTCACCCGCCCCAGGGCTGGCCAGCCGCTCGGCCTGATGAAGGCCCCGCCCCCCGATCCTGGCCCTTGCTCCCCGCTCAGTTCCCTGACATCCATCATGTTTATCTCCTGCTCTCAAAGCGCCGATGCCAGGGATGTCTCCTTCTGACCCAGGGGGCCGGGGCCAAGAGGTGACACATTACTCCCTGGCTTCTCTGCATAGCTCACATTCTTCTTCGGAAGCCCCTGCTCTGGAAAGGAGTAGAATCACCTCTCCACCGGGGGAGACAGCCTGGCCTGGCCACGCACCTGGAAAACCTGGTCTTTGACATTTGACTGCATCTCACTTCCATCGCCGTGGCTGATTGAAATTTATAGGATTTTGCTCACACATTCTCAGATATATTCTAAATACTAACTTTCTACTTTCTTTTTTTTTTTCTTCTTGTGTTTATTTTATTTTATTTTTATTTCAGCGTTTTATGGGGGTACGAGTGTTAAGGTTACATATATTGCCCACGCCCCCCCTCCCCCCTCGAATCAGAGCTTCAAGCATGTCCATCCCTCAAATGTTGTCTACTTTCTAATTAAGACTGCCAGCCATCCTCACAGTTGGTTCATGTCTTATATTTGTACCTTTTGTGTGTCGCTCACGCCGATTCCAATTAGAATTAAGAACTTAATGCAAGCAGCATAAGGAATCTATTCATTCATCACAAATAATGGTTAAAATTATTTTCCCAAACATCAAAAATGCATTTAAAAATGATTATGTGTCAAGTACCATGAACATGTATGATTCGGTCACCTAGTAGAATAAAAAAGAAGAGGTCACAATTTCCCTCTTATTTAAATGACTTTCCAGCTAGCCTAACAACATTCAGCAAGTGCTTAATGTGTGCTGAAGCTTTGACTAGGATTATTAGTTTAGCAAGTAATTTTTTCTAAGACTTTTGTGTTATTTTTCAAATATATTTCACTGCCCACTGCCCGCCCCTAAATCAGGCTTCCAAATTGAAGCTCTGAGACCAAAATGCAAATGCAAATAATTATGTTGTAATTTATTGGGGCCGCAAAGTAACTGATTTAAATACCACACCTACTTTTTAGGGACATCTGGGATCCTTGGAGTCCCCAGGGAGCCATCATTTGATGAGCTTCATTTTCATGGTGGGAAAGGTTTCGTCTCTTGGAGAGAAGTTATTAGAGAATTTAAGCCATGCTGATGCAAGTTTTCATAAAATGTAACAGAAATGTCCCTTCCTGTCTTAAGTGAGTGTGCTGTACATAACTGAACTATTTCCCATGTAGTTCTGCGAAGCCGTCGACTAGCTGTGTGGTCCTGGGCTTCTGTTTTCCCTCAGAGCCTTGAGTGAACTCTGAGGCCCCCACACATCTAAGATGCTGAAATTCTCTGGGGTTCCCTCAATGTGACCGACCATCAAAACATCCCGGAAGGGTGTTGCATGGGACCGATTTCTGGGCCTGGGGCGGCAACAGTGTACTGAATTCTGGTCTCGCTGGCAGAGGGCCCAGGAGCTGTGTGTGTGTGTGTGTGTAAGTCCTCAGGTGCTGCAGGCCTTCGGGAATTGAGGAGGCAGAGGTTTGGGACCTCAATCGTTCTGCACCTGGCCGCTAAATCCTGAACCAATTTAGATTCGGAACGGATGGATGGACATAAACAAAGCCAAGAAGAAACGTGTGTGGGCTGAGGTATGAGTCTTTCTTGCTGGAGGCAAGGACTCAGGCACGGTCCCCCTCGACCCCCACGAGTAACAGAAGGTCCCGCGGGCCGGGACACTTTCTCAGGCAGACCGAATGGGCTGTGTCTTAGGAGGAGCGTCCTGAAGCCCCCTGTGAATTCATTTTCATTGTGATGACCCCAAGAAAAAGCTGGGGGGAGGTTTTCCTGCCATCACCACACTTTAGGGGGTGGAGTGGGGGAGGCAGATGGATTCAATGCCTGCTATTTTTCCATCAAGAAGGAAAGGCAGAGAGGAAATAGCAGTATACGATATAAAAAAACGAGAATAACTCTGAAAGCGTATGTTCTCTAAGGTGGGGCACGTTCCAGGAAACGGGAGGAAGGGAACCAGCTCCTGTGACAGTCTGATGGGAGAGGCTCCTATCCCGGAAGGGATGCGGACCTCAGACTCCCAGATACTGGCTGGAGCAGTCGCTGGGTGTGAACCCCGTCTAAATGACTGGCTTCCTGTCGCACGCTCAGATCCCGTGCCAAGTCCAAGGATGAGCTCCTGCACGGTCTCTCTGGCATCATGTGCAGATACCGACGGTTTGGAGAGAGAAACCTGAGATGGGCCACTGGGGGTAACATTGAACCATAGAGGCTACCCCGGTTTGCCCACGGCCGCCAGAGGCACACCCAACGCCACGGGTCAGGAAGTCCGTGCATAAATGCAGACAGAGAACGATGTAACCTAACCCTTTGGCAGGGTCTTCTGGCTAGAGGAACAGTGCCAGCAACAGAGACAGATGGGAAGTGGTCAGTGTCATCTATGGATTAATTAGCACTGCACGTTGGACCCCAGTCAAATGGAAGGCTGCCGAAACGTCACAACAATATTGTGTCGCTAATGCGATAAATGATTTAGACGGCATGCCAAGCATGCTAACGTGGATATAAATGGCCAACGTGTTTTATGCCTGCCCACTTATCCTTGGAAGGATTGAAGATCAGAATTACAAAAAAAAGAAACACAATCAAAGAGTCACAAAGCTCTAGCTTTACAAGAATGTTAAATTTAAGGTTGCAACATAATTTGCTTTTGCAATGGATTAAAAAATTATTCATGCAACCAAATTGTCTTTTGTTGGTGAAATAGTCTCGGGTGTGCAAGGATTCAAATAACAACCCTTTAGATAGCCTTTCTGAATTAATTATTAAAGATGACACATAGATAATGAGAGATTGGCAAATATGTCATTAAAAGACAGACAATGTGTGTTAACACAAATAAACATGTATAATTGTTGTACTTTGATTACAAAATATAATAGGCTAGAAAAATTATTTGACATAGATTGTATTATTTAAAAAACAAAACAAAACTTAAAGCAAGTAAACAAGACAAACAAAAACAATTTTAAAATGCAGGCTATAGGCCAGGGGCAGTGGCTCACGCCTATAATCCTAGCTCTCTGGGAGGCCGAGGCGGGCGGATTGCTCAAGGTCAGGAGTTCAAAACCACCCTGAGCAAGAGTGAGACCCCGTCTCTACTATAAAAATAGAAAGAAATTAATTGGCCAACTAATATATATAGAAAAAATTAGCCGGGCATGTTAGTGCATGCCTTTAGTCCCAGCTACTCGTGAGACTGAGGCAGCAGGATCGCTTGAGCCCAGGAGTGTGAGGTTGCTGTGAGCTAGGCCGACGCCACGGCACTCACTCTAGCCTGGGCAACAAAGCGAGACTCTGTCTCAAAAAAATAAAAAATAAAAATAATAATAATAAAATGCAGGCTATAATCTCAGATCGCATTAATGGGCTGTGGAATGTTGCTTAATTTCTTATATTACATAAAAACAATTCAAATTGTTATTTTATTTACAGTGTAGATAATTAAAAATGTATGGGTTCAAGCATGACTTTGAAAGGCTTTGCTCCCCTGTTAGAATTTAACAAAGTATGAAACTTTCTCTATTGCTGTAAAACATAATGGTGAAGAAAATTCAGCATGTGCAGTAGCATGCACGCCATGTGCAGTAGCATGCATAGCATGTGCAGTAGCATGCACGGCATGTAAGTAGCATGCACGCCATGTGCAGTAGCATGCATAGCATGTGCAGCAACAGCAGAGAAAGGGCTCTGAAAACGTGGAGGAGCGGACCAAACGGTGGTGCGTGTGAAACACCCAGTAACACAGGCCCTGACATTTTACAGATTGGAAGTGTTATAATTAGGTCGTCTCTAAACCAGAGTACATCTCCGCTTGCCCTTCTGATAAGCGCTCCTCCGCCTGGCATGTGGAGCTACAGCCAGCCTGTCGTGCTGAAGCTAACCACAACCCTCGCCCGCCTTATCTGTATGAGTAAGCAACGGACACTGCGCTTCTTCTGTAGTCTCGCCCGTGGAGACCTCTTTTGGTGAGAGGAAGACAAGGGCTGATGCAAGCCTCGCGTGTCAGGAAAATTTCTGTAGGCAGTGAACCAACATGCACCAAATCATCCCTTTATTTCACCATTGCTTTTTGACCACTGACTGACACTGGGTTCTAGAGAGAAAGACCCCTGCTCTGTCTGCACAAGCATCGTTTGCCGTAAGACACCCAATACACAAGCAACCGGCCTGACAGTAGACACAGCAGTTGGTGACAGGGGCTATAAAGAGAACTACAGCCAGGTGACATAATGGAATGCTGGTGGTGAAGGTGACACTCTGACTCATTGATGGGCAATTAGCAGAATTCCAAAGAACCAGTGCCCGCCGGGTAAAGATGCAGGGGAGAACGTTCCAGGCAGAGAGAAGAGCTAATACAAAAGTCCCAGGGAGGGAAAGAGCTGGCCGCGGAGGAAGGACGGTGGAGGGCCAGAGAGAACTCAGAGCATGGCTGGGAGGAGAATAGAACAAGCGCACAGAGGGAAGCTGGGGCCAGGCTGGGCCAGGGCTTGCTAAGCCGAGGAGTTTGGCTTTTGTTTGTGTTCTGTAGATCCGTCGGGAGGGTTTAAGCAGAGGAGTGTCATGATGAAATTCCAATGTTTTTAAAATGTGCTGACCACTCTTTGGCAGGCTGTGGGGGGCAGCAGGGGATGCAGGAGGCCAGGCAGGAAGCCCCTTAAATAGGCAGGTGTGTACGGATCGCGTCTCAGACCAGGCCGACAGCAATGGACGTAGAAGTAGATGAGTTTGGTGGATGCTTTGGAGGCGTTCCCCAATTATGAACCAGATAGGGGAGTGAGAAAAGGGAGGTGATCAAATATGGGGCAGGAGCAGGTCCGTGGGCTGGCAGTCAGGAGCTGCTTGGCCATATTTAGCTTGAGGTGGCACCTGGGCATTCCTGGGAGATGCCAAGGACGTGGTGAGACGCGGGTCTGGGCTGTGGGAAGGGGAGATAAGAAATGTGGGAGTCATTTGAGAGTCCTGACACTTTTTAGAGCCCTGACACTAGACGAGGATAGGGGTATAGACAGGGAAGACAGGTGAGTTCAGGAGAGAACCCAACTCTAAATCAAGAGAACATTCAGCGGGGGCCGGGCGCGTTGACTCAGGCCTGTAATCCTAGCACTTTGGGAGGCCCAAGGCGGGAGGATTGCTAGAGCTCAGGAGTTTGAGACCAGCCTGAGCAAGAGTGAGACTCCTTTCTCTACTATAAATAGAAAGAAATTAGCCAAACAACTAAAAATAGAAAAAAATTAGCCTGGCACGGTGGCGCATGCCTGTAGTCCCAGCTACTTGGGAGGCTGAGGAGAAGGATTGCTTGAGCCCAGGAGTTTGAGGTTGCTGTGAGCTAGGCTGACGCCACGGCACTCTAGCACAGGCAACAGAGTGAGACTCTGTCTCAAAAAAAAAAAAAAAAGAGAACATTCAGAGGGAACCACAGATGTGGGACCCAGTGTGGAGGACAAGAAAGAAAGAACAGCCAGTGAGTAAAACGGGAGACCAGGAGCACGTGGTGACAAAGAACGCAAGACAAGGAAGCATTTCCTGTAGCACAGGGACCTGAAAGTTGTGTGCTGCTAAGAGGATGAAGCGATGGTGCAATGTCACCACTCGTTTGCCGTGATAAACATTTGCAAAGTCTATGTTTGTCACTTGATGGCAACAAGAGATTGATATCCACTTAGTCTTCAGAGGAATATATATGTGTTTCCCCTATTAACTTTGGCTGTAAAGTGAGGATTTAGAAAAACAGGGAAAGTGCTATGAATTGAAAGAAAAATACTTCCTTTAAAAGTTCACTTTAAAAAGCTGGAAAACCCAAGTCTCCCCTCCATTCCCCATAATTAACACCCACAGACAAACACACACACACACACACACACAGAAAGAGATCTTTAAATAGGTGTCTTCATTGCTCGCATGTTTATAAAGCACTTCATGTCTTGATAAAGTCTCTGTGGTGTGGTTTACTAGCGTGCAGGTTTGGAAAGGGTGTTATAAAAAGTCCGAGCTGGTGTCCTGCAGGAGGCCGCCGCCCCTCTTGTGCACCGTGGCAGCAGAGGCCAAGACCCCACTCCTGGGTTACCCACAGGTGTGCCCCTGCCAACTGCACCCCGCCAGCCACTCTGCCCTGAGCAGAGTGGAGCCTGGGGGTGGGGCGGCCTGTGGTGCTGCCGGTTTTGCTGCGAGTTCCCTTTTCATTTTTGTTGTTGTTGTTGTTTGAGACAGAGTCTCACTCTGCTGTCTGGGCTAGAGTGAGTCCCGTGGCGTCAGCCAAGCTCACAGCAACCTCAAACTCCTGGCCTCAAGCGATCCTCCTGCCTCAGCCTCCCGCGTAGCTGGGACTACAGGCATGCACCACCATGCCCGGCTAAGTTTTCTATATATATTTTTAGTTGGCCAATTAATTTATTTCTATTTTTAGTAGAGATGGGGTCTCGCTCTTGCTCAGGCTGGTTTCGAACTCCTGACCTTGAGCGATCCGCCCGCCTTGGCCTCCCAGAGTGCTAGGATTACAGGCGTGAGCCACCCGAGTTCCCTTTTCTCGACAATCTGACCTGCTTCGGCTTTCAGACAGCGGGTAGCTCAGCGGGGAACCTCTCTAGTTTCCACACCCATCTCCCCATCATCCGTGGTATCAGTGTCGGGTGGGGAATGATGCCAGCCTGGCGACGACCCTGACGGGTGGGCAGGGCTGCAACCTCTATCCTACCTCCCAGCCACCCCCGGCCACCTCGCAAAGTCGACAGAACAGCGACTCCCGTCAGTGGAATACTGGAGTTCGTTTATTTATGTTGGATGTACCCAAATGACGAAATGGTCTCTTCTTAAGTGAAACAGTAACATGAGCAAGAAAGAAATGTCATGATGGAGAGGATAACAGAAATGAAGACAAATGTAAGCACACTTCCGGTGTTCCTCTTCCGTGGAAAAGGTTAATGTCTTTTCCAGCTTTGGGAAGGATGTTTGCAGTGTTTGCGGCACTTCACAGAGTCATTAAGCTCCCGCCATATGAGAATGGCCCACAGTGACTGCGACAGCCATGTGCATATGACCCCAAAAAGTGAGATTTGGGGCCTAAACATGAAGTTAGTCCAGTCGTCGAGGGCTATTTAACGGTGCATCTCAGTTCACGTGGAAAACACATTTCCAGAATTTTATCAAGCAGACCTAACAGGGACCACAATGACGTTAATATAGATAGAAAAGATTTACATACAAGGAGACCCATCATTATGTCATTTACATGGGCAAAAACAAAAGAAAACAATAAAAACAGGGGAATGGATAAATTTTGGCATAGCTCTATACTGGAAAATTATGCAGACAGAGCATTTTGTAGACTATTTTAGGTTATGAGAAAATACTCGTTATATAATGATATATATATTTAAAAAAAAAAGAGCAAGAAAAGAGAAGAAAAAGATGGCAGGAAATATACCAACAGGTAAACAAAAGTCATTTCAAAATGGAGGGACTATGGATGATGTTTTTTATTTTTTGTATTTTCCAAAGTTTCAATAATGAATGTGCAGTCTATAAACCAGATTATGCCACCCTAGGATGGCTTGCTGCTGCAGGGGGGCACACCCTGGGAAAACATTCCACGGTGGGAAACGTGGTCTGCAAGACCCCCGCGCCCCCCGCTTCTCCCTTCATCTCTGCCCCGTCCCCTCCCCGTCCCCCGCCGGCCACACTGGCCTTCCTATTTCCCTGCGAGCAAGCTCGGCTCCAGGGAGGCCCCCCGCACGCTGTGGCCTCCGCTGGCAGCAATGGCCCTGAGCACCCCAGCCCCCCAGCCCCTCTCCACGTCTTTGCACGGCTGGCTCCCCCTTACCCTTAAATTCCTTAGATGACTCTTTTGGGGGCCGCCTCATCTAAAAGGACACCTGACCTTTGCTCCACGCCTCCCTCACGCTTCTCCTGTTCACCTGTGGCCTCCTGTCCGTGTCCCTTGCCGACTACGAGCTCCCGGAGGGCAGGCTCTTTGGCCATTTTTGTCACGGCTTTAGTCAGCATGCGGCTTCCCGTCTGGTACTCAGCAAGTGTTCAATCCACATTTGTTGAACAAATTACATGTATGAAAAATAAAATGATAAATGTTTTTTTTTTAAAGTACACTTACCTTAGAATAGTTTTAGATTCGCAGAAAAGTTAGTACAGAGAGTTCTCATATACCCGCCTCCACTTTTCTCCATTATTAACATTTCATGCTACTGGGATTTACTTATCACTACTAATGGACAAATACTGATACATTACTGTTAACTAAAGACCACAGCTTGTTCAGATCGCCTTAGTGTTCCCTCGTGTCCTTGCTGTGTTGCAGGGACCCACCTAGAAGGCTACGTGACATTCAGTTGTCGTATCTCCTCGGACTGCTCTTGGCTGCGATAGTTGCTCCAACGTTCCGTGTTTTTGATGACCCTGATGGTTTTGAGGAGCACTGGCCAGAAGTTTTATAGCTTGTCCCTCGATTTCGGTTTGTTTGACGTTTTCTTATTACTGGGGTTAAATATAATTTTGAGAAGAAAAATGTCCTTGAATGGTCTATTAGTCAGAGTTCTCCAGAGAAACAGAGCCAACACGATACCATCTATATCTATATCTGTATCTGTATCTATATCTATGTCTGTATCTGTATCTGTATCTATGTCTGCAGACAGAGTGGGGGAGAGGTTTATTTTAGGGAGCTGGCGCAGCGGCTGCGGGCTGGCAAGCCTGGAGTCCGCAGGGCGGGCTGGCGGCTGCAGGCAGGAGCGGAGGAGCGGAGGAGCGGTCCGCGGGGTGTCTGGAGGCAGACTGTGCACTTCAGGAGGAACTCAGTCTTTTCCTGCCAAGCCTTCAACCCCGGCGGAGGCTCACCCACGTTATGGAGGGTCATATGCTTTACTCAAAAGCAGCTGATTTAAATATTAATCACATCGGAAATGTACCTTCCCAGCGACATCTAGACTGGTGTGCGACCAAACATCTGGGCGCCTCAGCCCAGCCCACGCTGAGACATGAAGTTAACCTCTGGCGGGGCAGTCCCTAGGAGCGTGGCTCCAAACCAGAGAGAAGGAAAGAGGGCGGGGGCGTGGCGGGAAGGGAGATCTAGCAATGGCGGCACCGCCCAGTGGGAGAACAATCCGCTGCCCCCACCCCGCTGGTCACCTCTGCGCTCCACGGCTACCCGGCCCAAGTTAAACTGCGCTTCATTAACTGCAAACCAAGCATGACATCAGCCTGCCTGCGATGCAGAGGCTGCAAGGAGATAATTTTTAGACAGAATTTCCTGGAAAAAGAGATCAGAGTCTGAACTGATGGGAATATAACTCCAGAAATGTAGACTCTGTAGCTTAAGGGGACACGTGGAAAAGAAGGGCTCAGTGTGGGCATGGGGGACCCCAGGACTCCCCTGCAAGGGTTGCCAGTGTCCTGGGAAGCCACTCTTTTGCACTTCTTTTTTTTTTTTTTTTGTGACAGAGTCTCACTTTGTTGTCCAGGCTAGAGTGAGTGCTGTGCCGTCAGCCTAGCTCACAGCAACCTCAAACTCCTGGGCTCAAGCAATCCTCCTGCCTCAGCCTCCCGAGTAGCTGGGACTACAGGCATGTGCCACCATGCCCGGCTAATTCTTTCTATATATATTTTTAGTTGGCCAATTAATTTATTTCTATTTTTAGTAGAGACAGGGTCTCGCTCTTGCCCAGGCTGGTTTCGAATTCCTGACCTGGAGTAATCTGCCCGCCTCGGCCTCCCAGAGAGCTAGGATTACAGGCGTGAGCCACTGCGCAGGCCTCGCACTTCTCAATTATTTCCTGAGTGGAGCCCCCAGCCTCCCTCCCTCGCCGTGAGGCTTGAGTCGTAGTCACTGCCCGGCCTGGCGTTGATGTTGAACGTTGGGGCTTCCAGATGGCTTTCGCAAGCACAGTTTTATTCTGCTTCTTGCATGGTTTTCCTAGGACTACTCACACTCACGTGGTCCCAAATAAGAAAGGCTTAATTGTTAAAAAAAGAAAGAAAGGAAGGAAGGAAGGAAGGAAGGAAGGAAGGAAGGAAGGAAGGAAGGAAGGAAGGAAGGAAGGAAGGAAAGGATTATGCTGATTATGCTAGCAGGATCCAATTGGTTGCAAGTAAGAAAAGCGAAACCCAGCTTGAAGTGGCTTAAGCAGTAAGGACATTAATTTTTCTCCCATAAAAGGAAGTCGCAAGGTAGGGTGGGCCAGAAGTTTCCAGCAGGGCTAGGCCCAGTCCTATTCGAGGTGCTGACAAGAAAGTTCTGTCCAGCATGGGTACGACATGCTGAATAACGGCCGGTGGGACCGCTCATATCCTCTTTCACGACAGATTTGGACTGGAGACGCGTGGGCCGTTCAGCACTAGCAGCCACGCGCGGGGAGGCCACGGCAGGGGCGTGGTGAGCAGAGCCGCGAGGTGGAGAGAGCTACGTGAGCGGGCCGTGGCACGCGCAGAAGGGCCAGGCAGTCTACGCGGACGTGGACTCAAGCAGGAAACGCAGACCTGTGCAGCATTCGTGACAACGAGGTTACAAGGACCGATTTTAAGCCTATAAACCAACCAAAATATGAGGTCGGCCTGACTTCCACTGGGTGCAGCCTCCATGGGAGAGCTTGCTTGCACTGGCTTCCTTTTTTCTTCTTACCCACAGACCTCTTTAAGATACACAAGCTCAACACCATTAAATATGGTCACCTGCGCTTTGCTGTCTCTGTTCCTTGAAATCAGATAAGAGCCCAAGCAGCTCACGAGCACGTGGCCCTGAGCTGAGGTGCAAACGTGCCAACAGCTTGCGTTAGTATTTATGGAATGGATGAGTAAGTCAGTGATACATTCCCCGGGCTTCAGCAGGGCGCGCTTTTCCTGTGATCATTACTCACCAAGTGTAAAGGCCAATTATACTGGGAAGGAAAGGCTTCCGCCATCGGTGCCGAGGACGCTCAGGAATGCTTCCCCACGCTGTCGCAGAGCGTGGCTTTCTTGTGCTCATCCCTGCAGAGGCCACGCCCATTCACGAATGTTGGCATTGACTGGAAGGTCAAGGCTGTGTATGTGGATTCTGTGTGTTGGAGAGATTACTGTAAAGCCTTTTAAAATTTGAACTGAGCAATCCCATAACATGTCATTTCAAACACGTCACTGATCTTGATTTCACCACGGTGCGTAAAAATATTTCCAAGACTTGCAACTGTTTCTGCTTATTTAAAGGGTTCGATATGCGTTTGGGCATTCGTTTCCTTATTCGAAATTCAGAAGCTCCAAGAAGCATAAAGATGGCTGAAAATCGGCAAGAATTTTAGAAACGACAGAGGCCATTGAAAATAGCTGACAAGTTAGAGAACAAAGCAAATAGACTGTGAGATTAACAAAGAAGTTTCACGTCGATGAAGCTGGTGGAGACCCCCAGTCAGGGCAAACAGGTGCTGGGATGGGAAGAGCAGCGATGGGGGGAGGGGGGCTGGATGCTCCCGGCCGTGGGGGGTGGGGGGCGTCCTCACAGCGCTAAGTGCCACACTGCAGAGCGCCACTCGGGGACAGGAGGTCAACTCGTGGAATCATCACAACCATGTTATTGTGATGGGCAGGATAATAGACCCCACGAAGATGTCCGTGTCCCAATTCCAAGAACCTATGTATGTGTTATGTGACGTGGTAAGGAAGAATTAGGTTTGTAGATGGAATAAGGTTGCCAGCCCGGTGACCTTGAAATAGTGTGACATTAGCCTGGATTCCCCAGGTGTGCCCAGTGCAGTCACGACAGCCCTTCCACACGGAAGAGGAGGCAGGAGAGACAGTCAGAGCAGTGAGATGAGAAGGAACCTCCCGCTGGCACTGGCTTTGAACGTAGAAAAGGTAAGGGGATGATTCTCCCCAAGGCTTCCCCCAAACGCACGGCTCTGCCCGCACCTTGATGTCAGCCCCGTCAGACTCCTGACCTGCAGAACTGTGAGACAGTACATCTGTGTTGTTTCAAACCACCACGTCTGGGGCACCCTGTTACAGCAGCGATAGAAAACTAGCACGATTATGTTAGTGATTTTCAACAAGGTATGTTTTGCCAGGTAGGGCTAATCATTATTTTTAGCCTGTAATGGGGATTCTAGTGAGTCGTTTTGGAATCTTCTTTCCCTAAGACCTTGAGTCCAGAAGAAAATTTATTTTAGGGAATGGTTTAATTGAAAATTGAAACATGAAAGTTCCTGGTGGCTTTGGAGGTCTTTCCTAGGCCTGGGAATCTATAGGTTTCCCCCTCCCACTTCGGAATCAATGTAATCAGGGAGGGCAGCGCTTTGATCCTTTGGGCGGGGCAGGTCCCCTGTTAGATTCTTCTGTCCCGTGCCGCACGCACCCTGCCCCTGGCCGTCCATGACGGCCTCCCCCTGCACTGTACCTGCACTTTCAGGTCACGTACGCCTTTGTCTCATCTTTAGGACCAAATGCAACATCCAGCCGATATTGGGGCTTAAAATGTGTATTTGTTGAATGAACATTCCCAGTGTCATTGATGCAATATTCTGACCAGTAGAAAGGTCGAAGGTGGGAAGGCAAGGACGGGTGGAAGGAAAATGAATGACTTTTTTTTTATTTTTTAAAGGAACAACACTTTGGATAAAGGAAGCTTCAAATCTTCTCAGCTTTCTTGCGTTTGATCTCTACAGAGCTGGACTTCCGCGCTCAACTCAACAAGACACGCAGTGGCACAGAATGGATCACTAACTTATTGTCAAATCATGTCCCCACACTTACTAACAATTGCCAGAAATTAACTACAGCATCTGTTGAACGTTGGACCAAGTCTAATTATTTATACAAATGGACTTTGCATAAGAGAATGGAAACCACACCACCACATACAGACATTTAGCAGGACACCTCCCCTTTTACCATTCCAACAAGTAAAAGAAAGTAAAAAAGAAAGTATTACTTTGGGAGAAATATGCATTTCAATGCTATGTAAAATAAGACCCTTTAAGATTAGGAACTGGAACCCACTCTTAAGGATCAAAAAGAGCTACCCAAGAAAGGAACTCTAGGAATTCCAGAAATTCCTAGAAGTGCCTGGAGCCAGCCCCTGCTACCCAGGTCCCTGCACACAAGCCCTGGAGGCCAAGGCCACAGGCCCTACTGTAAGGGGAAGAGAGAATGCCCTCTTGCAGGAGACTTGGCTACCGAGATGATGGCTGATGGTGTTGGGAAGGGGCCCAGGCGCATGCCAGGCCCAAGCCCCACTGGTGCTGGTGGGTGGAGTGGTGAGAAAAGCCGTAGGAGATACCAAGGGAAAACACGGGGCTTGTGGCAAGAGCAAGCTGACAGCCGCCCAGGGAGGGTTCCCTGGGTGGTGGAGCCTTGCTGGGAGGGAGGCCAGACTGGGAGTGACCAGGAGGTCAAGCTGAGGCCAGAGAGCTGGGAAGGGAGTGCAGGGAACTCACTCTCTGGGCTGTACACCTGGACACAGCACAGGTGAGGCCGGTGGGAGGGTTGAGCTGCTGAAGGGTCCCTGAGGACCTGGCTAGTGGCCAGGACTCCCTGGGGTTGAGTTTGCAGAGTGCTGCTCTTCCTCCACGACCTTGCCAGGCTTTCCCTCAGCTCTGGCATTTACATCTCAAAGAAGGGGGCGGTTTGGCCACCTGCTTGTGGCCAGGGAAGGAATCCACCGCCCTTAGTTCTGCTGGTATCTATTCAATTAAGCAGGACAGTTCACTTCCCTGGGAGTTTCTGTTCCACGGAGCTATGTGGAAATGAAGACATCAGGGCAGTAAACAAGGGCACATTAGGGTGCAGAGGGCAGGACCGGGGCACCTCCCTCCCCCGTCCCAGGGGTTGCACCCAGCCCACCCCACCCACTGGGTATGGGGTAGGTGTAGACCCGCTACCGAAAGTTTGGTGCTGGTCCCCAGGCCAAATCTGTGAGAATGAGGAACAAGAACAAGTTAGTGGTTTGAGGGAAGGACAGAGAAGGTTATTCATCTGCTGGCAAAGGAGCAGGGCAGTGGACTGGTGTCTCAGGGACCGTCCTCCTCACTCGCTGACAAATTGATAAACTTCTCTTTCCTTTCCTCAAACCACTTGTCCTCCTCCTTTGTCCTCACTGATTCCACCTCAGGGACGAGTACTGAACTTTGAGTGACAGACCCAGCCCCTCACCCTTCTGGGGTGCAGAGCCCCACCCAGCCGCAAACCCACTTCCTCAGGAGCGGCGCCCACTGCAGGTGTCGTGGGGGGAGGGGGCTGCACAAACCACCCAGAGGTTTCTCGTAACCAGCCAGGAGCCCGCCTTTTGAGGGGGTGCTAATAAGAAGAAATGAAATTGATGAAGATTACAAAGATAAAGTGATAAAGTGTTAATGAACCACAAATCTTTCTTTCCCCACAAGGTCCTCCTTTGTCTACTAAAAAGAAAAAAAAAAGTGCACACACGAATACACTGAGAAAGGAAGCACTCTGTTTTTCTGCCCTATCTGAGCTCCGGGGGACAATGGAACTGCTGAGTTACCTGTTCTGTCGCCCGGCTCTGGTGCATCTCGGGCAGAATCACACTTTGGCCACTGCAGTTTCTCCTCCGCTCCCTGAGAGACGGGGCACAGAATCCAAGGAAGGTCCTGACTCGGGAAGTCACCTGCCAGTGGGGGTCCCCGGGAAAATGGAGCATAAGCACCTAACCTGTGCCAGGAAGCACCTCGCCCGGCACCCAGGACCCCCGATCCCATCCTCGGAAGTTCCCAGAAGGGGCAAGAGATGAGGGAGGGGTTGGCCACTCTCACCCTCCAAACTGGACAGTTTTCCCTTCCATCCCCCTAGCGAGCAGTGGCCAGTGTCTGCCTGAAGCAGGTTTCCAAAGCGAGGCAGAGAACAAGCTTCTGAGGCTGGCAGCCCTCGGCTCAGGGTGCGGTCAAGCTCAGTGACAGCCTGTCCCTGAGCATCCCGGGTTAACCCAGAGGCCAATGCCTTCTGCCCCGACACAGAGCGGCGCGATTCTCTGTGACTCTGGGCATCGATATTCAACAGGAGCCACGAGAGCAGCGATGATGGTGAAGGACCGCTCAGTCGTGTAAGACTTGATTGTTGAAGATGTGGCTGAGCTGGTTCAGCTCGGGGCCGATGTCCACAATCAGCCCCACTCTCTGCATTTCTCTCCACCAGCCGGTGGCCGCCTCTTCTGGGCGTTGCCTTTCCCCAAATGCCTGGCACCGTGGGGTGTGCGCTGGGAACCCGCTGGGTGAATGAGAGAGTGGACACGTGCACACGTGGTCTCCTTCTGCTTCGTACTAGGAGGACCACTGGGAGGAAGGAATCTAATGTAGGGTGTGTCTGTGTCTGGGAGTGTGTATCTCTGTGTTTCCAGAAGTTCTACAGAACTCATGCTAACTTGGAGTCTGTATGTCCAGCAATAGGGAAATAATGAAATAAATGTCAATAAATGCACACGACAGGCCGGGCGCGGTATCTCACATCTGTAATCCTAGCACTCTGGGAGGCCGAGGCGGGCGGATTGCTCGAGGTCAGGAGTTCGAAATCAGCCTGGGCAAGAGTGAGATCCCATCTCTACTATAAATAGAAAGCAATTAATCGGCCAACTAATATATATAGAAAAAATTAGCTGGGCATGCTGGCACATGCCTGTAGTCCCAGCTACTTGGGAGGCTGAGGCAGGAGGATTGCTCGAGCCCAGGAGTTTGAGGTTGCTGTGAGCTAGGCTGATGCCATGGCACTCACTCTAGCCTGCGCAACAAAGTGAGACTCTGTCTCAAAATACATAAATAAATAAATAAAATGCACATGCAAACAGCTATAAAACTTTTTTCAGGAATTTTTAATGACAGTTAAACACTTATTCAGTAAAAATGCCAGGAAATAGAATTTGAACTGCACAGCATGATCTCAGGTATGTAAAACACATTGCAGAGAAAAGACTGGGTGTAACAGAAGGGTGGTTTCGGGTGAGGGTGAGGGCTGAGGCTTCCGGAGGATGGGTGCCAAGTTCTTCAGTTACAGAGCACCCCTCCCCTCCTGCCTTCTAGATTGTTCTGAGCTATTTCCTCTCACCCTCCAGACAGGCAGCCACTCACCTGAAGTCCCCCTTCTCAGAGAGATGATGGGCCCAGATTTCCAGAATGAATCCAAGGAAGGTCCTGACTAAGAGCCTCCTAGACCAGAAGGTTCTGAGGCCCTGGGGTGTGGGGCTGAGACCCTGCATCTCAGACACATCCCTGGGGTGTGCCTAAGGGCTTAGAGCACTAGCCCCTCTCTGGCTGGGCTGCCCTGCCTCAAGGGCGTCCTCTTTATTTCAAATCAGTTTTCCCCTCCCCCCTTCTAAACTCTTAAATGTTTGCTGGAGATGAAGTTTACTCCTCCTCCTCCTCCTCCTCCTCCTCTCCTGACACCTACCCCTCCCTTCCCCCTCCACCCCACCCCCTTCTCTCTGCTTTCTAGTCTAGCTGTTGCTAATACTTCGTAGGATTTCGCCTTCATTCAGATGACCTCTTTTTTTTCATGAGCTTTAGTTAAGATAATCGATTGCTGCTGAGTAAACCAGTTCAGAACTATTTCCACGTGGGGAGAGGCAGAAATATGCTACTCAGAGGAACCTGCTAATCTAGAGAATCATCCAGTCGACAGCTGCTGGGGACCTTCAGCAGCAGCAGCCCCACCGGGAATTGGTGACTTCCACCACCCGCCGGGCAACCTCACAGGGGAAGTGCCAGGAGAATGGGGCGCCCATCCTCCGGAAGCCTGGGCCCTCACCCGCACCCACAACCTCCCTTCCCTTGCACCCAGTCTTCTTCCTCTGCATACGTGGGAAGCCGCCCTTCGCAAATCAATAAAGGGGTGCGAGGCGAGAACTGCCGAGAATCGGTTGGGCGGTGACACGTATTTTACATACTTGAGATCATGCCGTGTGGTTCAAATTTCTTGACATTTTTACGGAATAAGTTTTTAACTGTCATTAAAAATTCCTGAAAAAAAGTTTTACAGCTGTTTGCATCGTGTGCATTTATTGACATTTTTTATTTCATCATTTCCCTATTGCTGGACACACAGACTCCAACTTAGCATGAGCTCTGTAGGACTTCTGAAAACACGGAGATACACACTCTCAGACACGGACACACCCTAAATTAGATTCCTTCCTCTCCATATGAAGTAGAAGGAGACCGTGTGTGCGTGTGTCCACTCACTCACTCACCCAGCGGGTTTCCCAGCGCAAACCCCACGTGGCAGGCGTTTAGGGAAAGCCAGTTGTCCAAAGACAACTAAGAGGTTGAGTATTAATCAGCAAAATTCAAGCTGGACAACAGTCTTTGAGAGTGGGAGGTAAGAGCTGACTTGGTCATAAACTGCTCACTACAGAAACCAATTCTGCCCGGCAGCCCCGTTCCTTGAACAGCGAAAAACAATAGCGCTGACTTCTGGCTCCCTGACATAGACAGTCCCCCACATTCTTGAAGGTAAGGACTGAGAAAGAGGCCGGACGTGGTGGCTCCTGCCTGTAACCCTAGCACTCTGGGAGGCCCAGGCAGGAGGATGGCTTGAGCTCAGGAGTTCCAGACCTGCCTGAGCAAGAGTGAGACCCCCGTCTCTACTAAAAAAATAGAAAAATCAGCCAGGCATGGTGGCGCATGCCTGTAGTCCCAGCTACTCAGGAGGCTGAGGCAAGAAGACCGCTTGAGCCCAGGAGTTTGAGGTTGCTGTGAGCGAGGCTGATGGCACAATACTCGAGCCTGGGCAACAGAGTGAGATTCTGTCTCAAAAAAAAAAAAAAAAAAAAAGGGCTGAGTGGGCCGGGCTGTTCATGTTCAGGGCGCTGTGCCCTCAGAACTGAGCTGTCTGAGGTGGAGGGGCAGGAAATGTTCTGGAAGAAGCATCATCACCCCTCTGCAACCTCCCCCTCCCGACTCCCTGTCTGCATCCTCCAGTGGCTCCCAGACACAGCCATCTGGACGGCCTGCCTCACGCCCACCAGACAGAGACGCAGCCCTCCCCCACAGCTCCCCTATGGGACCTTCCAGCAGATTCCCCCTTGTAGAGAAACGCACCAGCCGACAGGCTGGGCAGCTCCAGCCTGAGTCATGCACGCTGCCTCCTCGCCTTCTCCTCTAAGTGGACGGGTTGCAGGCTCACCCTGGCTGTGGCTTCTCAGGAACAGGGAGCCCAGCACTTCCGCTCCCTGTGGCCCCCAGGCCTGGCCCATCCTGCTCCCTCACTTGGTTTCCCAGGACTACCTGCCGGCGGGTGGGGCCTGGGCAAGCACGAGCCTCTGTCCCCACTGGGAGGCCTTCTGCACGGCCGAGGAGGCTCTTGGTCCTGGCAGGCTGCATTTGGTTGTGGTCCTTCAACCCTGGGACATGACCAGCCTCTTTGAGCCTGAGATGTCCCCTCTGTACACCAGAGATGGCCTCCTCCCAGGGCTGTATAAAGATAAGGTCTGCAAAGAACTTAGCAGGAGGTGTAGGAAGTACCCGACTAGTATAATTATTGTTATTCCTCAGTAGGCTGCCAGGCCTGCTTGCCGACAGCTCTCTGAGTTCCACCAGCTACAGAGAGAAGTCAGTCGCTCTCCGCCCCTCTGTCAGTGAAAGGGCTGGACGGACGGTGCACTGTGTTTGGTGCCCACTGTTGCACTTGCTTTATATCACAGGAGGAAGGATAATTTAATACTAGTAAAAATACATATATATATATATATATATATATGGAGTATAGTAACTTTATTATAAAAACCACAATCATATGCACGAATGCAAGGAAAATAGTAAAATCCCACATCCGTGTCTTTCACTCTGACCATCGTTATTCGCAAGTATCTTGGAAGTTCTAGTCACTTCCAAGAAGACATAAAAAAAAAAAGTTAATAATCTGAATTAAAGGTGCAAAATAATCACTGTTTGCATATCTGTGTAACAGTATGGCCAGAAAATTTGAGAGAATCAACTGAAAGTCTTTTAGAATTGACGCGAGGTGGCCGATGCAATAAGGACATGGCAGACAGCCCGGCTCTGCATCACAGCGGCACTGCGTGGACGTGGGCAGGAACGCCGTTCTCCGTAGCGCCCGTGTGTTTACGCTTAGGACACGGAGATACTGTTGGAAAAATAAAGACTAGAATTTGTAATGAGACATCAAAAAGAAAATTTGACTAAGTGGAGCAGTGCGTCACAATCCTGATGGGAACGCCCGAATATCGTAAAGTAATAAATTCTTCTCACTTTCTGAGTTTAACAAAACCTCAAACTAACACTTCATCTTGATAAAATCATTCCATAGTTTAGCTTGAAGACTAAAATGAGTGCCAATAACTTTTTCAAGAACAACGTAAAAACGCTACTCAGTTCTAAAACTTAATAAAAAGGGAAGAAAATCACCATGTTTGTCACACAAGAGAAGTCAGATCAACAGAACTAAAGACATAAGCCAGACACACGCAAAGTACCTGTAAGAACCTCTCATATCATTAAAACCAGAGTCATCGCAAATCAGTGGGTGTCTGGGAGATAAAATTAGATCTTCACCCATACCATAGGAAAAATAAGTCCTAAATGCATTTTAAAATAAAGCCACAAAAATTAGAAAAAAAATTAATATTTCTAGTTTACATTTGAAATATAAATATAAATTTTAAATATATTTTTGATGATTGTTCCACAGTGAAAAAATTTTTATTAGAAAAAATAAGTGAAGGACTATTGGTAACAAATAAGACAGACAAAAGTTCAATATCTTTAATTAATGAAGACCTGGCATAGGCTGGTAAGTGCAGTGACTAACTCAGTGGACACAGGGCGTTGATGGCCACACTGGCAAGGCCTCTGGGGACCGGCAGTTGCTACCAAGAGCACTCCACAGGCTCACACCTTTTGACTCAGTGACTCCATCCTGGAAACGCACCCCAAGGAAAGCCCAGGTGAGGACAGAGGGCTCTGCACACACGCTGCTGAGCTCCGCGTTATTTGCGATGTGGAAACACGGCAGCCAAACTAAATGACCTTCAAAGGGAATGTTTCTGTCTAGTGTGACACATCTGCTAGAGGGATGTATTATTTTCAAAGACACTTAAATTTCTGCATGAAAAATTCTCGCCAAAATGTGACAATGCTTATGATACAACTTTAAGCAGAATAGGCTACAAAACCGTGCAAGCATGATATTCCAGGCATGAACCAATGCAGGGGAGAATGTGGAAAGTGTGATATATACGAATGCCTCATGTCTGTGTGTGCCCCGCTCTGAAGCAATGGTGGGAATGCATACATGTTTCTCCTCCTCCTCCCCCTCCTCCTCCTCCTCCCCCTCCTCCTCCTCCTCCCCCTTCTCCTCCCCCTTCTCCTCCCCCTTCTCCTCCTACTCCTCCTCCTGCCTCCTCCTTCTTCTCCTTTATATTTCTCTCTACTTTCAAATTTTTCAAAAATAAGTATATGCTGCTTTTATCATAATAAAAAAAGAATACAAAGTAATTAAGACTGGAAGATTATGGGCCGGGTGCGGTGGCTCACGCCTGTAATCCTAACACTCTGGGAGGCCGAGGCGGGCAGATTGCTCGAGGTCAGGAGTTTGAAACCAGTCTGAGCAAGAGCGAGACCCCGTCTCTACTAAAAATAGAAAGACATTAATTGGCCAACTAATATATATAGAAAAAAATTAGCCGGGCATGGTGGTGCATGCCTGTAGTTCCAGCTACTTGGGAGGCTGAGGCAGCAGGATCGCTTGAGCCCAGGAGTTTGAGGTTGCTGTGAGCTAGGCTGACACCATGGCACTCACTCTAGCCTGGGCAACAAACTGAGACTCCGTCTCAAAAAAAAAAAAAAAAAGAAAGAAAAAAGACTGGAAGATTATGGAGACAAGTGGGGACAGTTATTCTAACAAAGCATGGGGGCTGAGCTGGAGTGGAGCATGTGTGCGCCCGCCAGTGCATTCGGGCTCCTAGCGTGATGGGCGAGACTCCACCGTGCAGGACATGAGGGATGGAGTCGTGGTTTGCTGTGGCGGTATTAGCCCTGCCACATGCAGGAGGAAGCTTTCCTTCCCCAGAGACTGAAAGAGAAAGGGGAGAGGACAGCAGACGATGTCTCCTGTCGGGGACAGGACGCTGAGGGAATTCATGCTTCAAGCCTCAGCTGTCTCTCTTTCAGGGTCCCAGTCGCCTGCCCAGCGGGGCATGGGGACACGGAAGGGCTCGGGCTTCAGGATATACCCTGCATAGGGTAAGTTTGTGACGGGAGAGGAGCTCAAAGGGACAGGCAAACGGTGGGGGAAGGATGTGGTGGCTCCGTGCGACAGGGAGACCACAGATCACACCAGCACCCCTCAGCGAGGCGGTGCGATTTCGGGGAGCCCAGGGGCACGGGTGCGTGGGGCACAGAGGGGCTGCGTTACTGGACTGCGCTGGGCTCCGTGCTCCACCGTCCTGCAGCGGAGGCTTCCGGGAGGCGTGGGCGGGTGCAGGTTTGGGAGGCTGAGGGGTCTGCCTGGCACGGAGCCAGCAGTCCAAGGCAGGCAACCAACAGGGTGAAACGGAGGCTCCATTCTGGTGAAATGTGGCGATTAGACCTGTATGTTCAACTCCACCCACTGCCTTTGAGTCCGATAACCAAATCCGAATAACTAAAAAAGTATTAGGGTTTTGGCCGGGCGCGGTGGCTCACGCCTGTAATCCTAGCACTCTGGGGGGCCGAGGCGGGCGGATCGCTTGAGCCCAGGAGATTGAGGTTGCTGTGAGCTAGGCTGATGCCATGGCACTCACTCTAGCCTGGGCAACAAAGCGAGACTCTGTCTCTAAAAAATAATAATATAATAATAATTTTAAAAAGTATTAGGGTTTAAAAAAAGGAAAAAGGCAAAATCTGCCTGGAACCCAAATAAGACTGTCAGCCACAGCCCCGGAACTCCGCGGCAACTCTGCACAGAACACAGGAGATGACACACGCGGCGTGTAACGTGTCCCGGATTTTCTCTCATGCGGTGGCAAGGCGGGGGCTGCTCCCCTCCGCACGGGCCCCGGCGACTCTTGGAGGATCCCGAGCTGCCCGTGACATGCAGCAAAGTGAAGCACCTGTCTGATGGGCGGAGTGGCCCTGCTCTGACGGCCATTGTGTCCCCGGGCCCTTCCGTCCGTGCTTTCTTTCCAGGGGCCTCCGCCATCGGCCCCCTCCTTCCTCACCCTTGCTCTGCCTGTTCCCCCCCTGGCGCTGACCCCCGTGTGACCCTCACAGGGCGACCGCTCTGTCTGTCTGCCCCAGCCCCAGAGCCGTTCCCTGCTGTCGCCTCCTATGCCCAGCGCTGGGACACGGTAAGTACCTGTAGGATGGAACGTTCTAGTTCCCTCCCCTCCCAGCGCTTGGATTCGAGCCAGAGAAGGGCTGGCAAAGACGAGGAGAGAGGGTGGCGGCAGGAGTGAGTGGCCGCTGCTACCAGGCAGAAGGCTAAACCCGAGGAGGAGGATTTCTTATGCTAATGTCAGTCCGAGCTGGTGCCTTTCTGGAATGGGCTGGCAGGAGGCCTGGGGGTCTCTGCACATGGAAGGCTGAGGCCTGGGAGGAGGAGTCCTCTCCCAGGTCCCCCGGCTCTGTGTTCTCTGCCCCACCAGGGCCGTTTCCACTCCCTGACTCCGCGCCTCCCCGCTCCCCCCGAGGCACGCCCCGCACAGCCCGGCCGCAAAACACCCATTTCCGTGCCCGCTCCCGCCTTCCAGGTCTCCCCAGGCTCCACTCCTCACTCTTAAAAAAAAATAGTAATAATACTCCCCTTTCTACTCACTATCAACCTTCCCCTCTGGTTGAAAGCCGCACGGGGCGTGTGTGCGCACTGTGAAAATGCACATTGAGGGCTCCAGCATACAAACACGTGACCAGATTCAACGGCGCTGTTCCCGGAGAAGTAGGGCAGCGCCGAGAGGCTATTTTTAACTCCCCATTCTGGTGGCTTGGTGACCTGCCTGCCTCCTGCGCTCCTGCTCAGCGCCGGTGCTGAAGGACGCCCGTGGCCCCAGGTTTGGGGCCCAGCGGAGCCCAGCACGGCCCGGGCGAGCTCGGCGCGTGGCCGCCTTCCTGTTCCACGGAGGAGTCAGGACGGGGAAGCCTGTGCGGCCCCCAGGCGCTGGTCCCCAGGGACGCAGAGAGGAGACCCGATTGCCACTGAGCTGGACGATGTCGCTGGGGCTGTGGGAGCACCCAGGGGTGCCGGGCTGCAGAATCTGGCTCCTCACAGCCCGGGGGGCTGGAGAGGGTGGAGCGTTCCTGGAGAACCACACCAGAACGCCACCTGCCACCCCCAGCAAGTCTCTGCTCCCCTCCCCTCTATCACAGAGTCCCAGAGGTGGGCCCGAGACGTCGCACTCACTTTGGCTGCCCCGCAGGCCCCGCAGGCCCTGTGCAGTGTGGGGGGGGGCCCTGGAGTCCCTGGGTCTGTGCTGAGGGGTGGGCAGGCCAGCCGCCCGGGATGGCCAGTTGCTCCGAGGACGTCCCTCCACAGAGGCCCAGTGGCAGGTGTCTCTCACCTGCCCTCTTCTGCACGCACGGCCCTGTCTGCTCATCTGACACACACTGGTTTCTCTCCTCCTGTCGGAACGGAAGTTCCACATGGGCAAGGTTGTGTTTCTGCTTACCACTGCATACACAGCTCCTAGAATCACCTTCGGCATACAGTAGGCACTCAATAAATGTCTGGGAGGGGAAAGGAAGGACAGAGGGAGGAAAAGAGGGAGGCGGAGGAGGGAGAAGTTTTGTTGGTTTCTCCTTGTGTGGTACCACCCACCCTGGGAGCAGCTGGAAGTCCACAGCTCTGCCCCTCCACCGTGGCGAGGGCCACCAACGCAGCAGCTGCTGGACCCCACTGCCCGCCTCCTAGGACGTCAGCCCCAGCCCGAGCCCCCCGGCCCTCTGCGCTCTGGCTGGTGCCCTGGCCCCGGTCTCCCCAGGGAGCACGACCTGCTGAGCCTGCCGGCTGCAGAAGCAAGTGAGACCTTCGGGCATGAACCGGGGCAGCCCTAGCGCTGCTTCTCCTTCCTGGCGGAGGCAGAGGGCGGGGGAGGCCTTGTCAAGCCTCCTGTTGGTCCTTGCTAGCAGGCCGGGCTGCTGCGGCCACTCTCCTGCTCCAGACCCTTCTCTTTCAGGGCCATGAGCAGCTGTGTGCGGCATCTCCCACCCTGTGGACAGTGGCCCCTGGGCTCCACTGTTTGCTCTGTCCCTTAGGGAGGACGTGCCCCTCGGCCATCGGATCCTGTCACCAAGCCCTTGCTCCCTGCACGGGGTGGTGCTCCGTGAACATGCGGTGGCTCTGTGCTAGAAGCAAAGAGGACAGGACAGAAAAAGCCTGTCCCAGCCCAGGAGCCCGGGAGCTGCTTCCGACAGCCGCCCTTCTCCGCCCCTTCCCGCACCAGGACGCGCCTCGTGCTCCAGCCGTTCAAAACCAAGTGTCCCAATGACGGCTCCCTTCGGGATTCTCTTTGCAACAAAGGCAATTTCCACTAAGGCTCTTCCCCCCCCCCCTGGATTCCCTCCACCTTTGTGAGCCGAGCCCCTCCTGAAACGAGACGTGTGCACGCTGCAAGGCAGCCGAGCCGCTGAGGCGTGTGCCCGCGCGGATGCAGGCACCTGCTTTTCTGGGACACTGGCCATCTGGCATCGGGCGACTTCCTCATTGCATGCCTATTTCCGGACAAAGAAGAGGAGGGCTGGACAAGAAGCAGACCTCCCCTCCGCACCCTCCTGCCCGACGGAGACACCGCTCCAGCTCAGGTGTCCACACACGTGGCCACAGCGAGTGGGGCGAGCACGCAACCGCTTCACCCCAGCTTCCTGCTTGGCAGCATTAGCTGATCAGACGCTCGGGTCCAGCACGAGATGTCCCAAAAGGCATCCTCTGGGCCCAGAGTCCCTGCTTGTCCCCACACCACCAGAGTGGCAGTGTCCCCTCTGCAGGCTTCAGGGACCAGAAGGGAAGGGGGTCACCCCTCCCATAGCCAAGGCTCCATCACCCGGTCTCCTGGCACACGGTGGGCCGGGGCCGTCCCTGGACAGCAGCTGTCAGGTGGAGACGGGGCTCTGGCCATGGGGACAGGAGCCGGCTGCCAAGACCTTCACCAGCAATCATTCGGTGAAGACTTTACTGTTTACAACAACGCTTTTTTTGTTTACTATGAATAGGTAAAAGGTAAGACAGTGAAACATAACATAAAATAACCCCACAAGAAGCAGGAAGCTCAAAAATTTAGATCGGACAAGTCTTCCCACCTGGGTCTGGTGGAGGGCTGGACGAAGGGCCGACTCTTTCACGGGGAGAAAGCGGGGGTGAGGGCTGCCCTGGAGCAGGCGGCACCTGCCCAGCACAGACCCAGGGCGGAGGAGGCTGGCAGGAAGCTCGGGGCGGAAGCAAAGCCGGCTCCGGCGCCGAGGTGAGAAAGGTGAGCTCACCTGTTTCACAGACAAAGCAAACAAGTGGAGCGGCATAACATGCCTGATAACAAATATTTGGGAAGCAGAGAATGTCAATTCTGCTCAGACTCTTACTTATAACATAGCACAATATTTTCACATAAGACATGGGTCTGGAGTGAGTTGTCTTAAAAAATATCAAATTGTTAAGTTTTTATAAATTGTCTTTAGGAGCAATTACATAAATGGTACAATGTTTTGAATAATCCAAGACCAAAATGCAAAGACAATTTAATAACATTAGAGGAAACAGGGGACTGTATTTGGGAAGACCTTATTATTCTTGGTGGGAAATCATCGTATACAAGCAACCATGCACACGTATTTATCCTCCCTATTATCATATATACACACGCATCCATCATATAAGGAAAGACACAATAAACCTAATCAAAAGAAAAATCATAGATTGGAAAAATATTTTCAGCACACGTCAGACAAAAGTTAACGGGCCTGTTATACGAGAGACCTCACGCACTGATCAGAAAAAGGCACGGTCGCGTACAAGGTGAAGGGGAAACAGTTCACGCTTCCTTAGCATGCGCTTGCGCACGGGAGGGGCTTGGCCTCACGGAAGCACTTCGGAGCCCTGTTGGCTATACAGGGGGGACCCCAGTGGGATCGAGGGGGAGACTCTTGGAAGCACCGAGAGTTTGGGCAGAGGGTCTGAGGGAGGTTTCCAGCAATAAAGTCATAGGGAGCGGGCGTCTACCGGGAGAACGTGCTGGGCAGAAAGCAAGTGTGTGTCCCGGAGCACAATACAAGGAAGTGGACACCTGTGCTCTCGCTCCCTTGCCTACAGCAACAGCACCTTTCCCCTGTTCGCCTCCTTTTGGAGCCTCTGCCACTGTGGCTCGGCCACCCTGGGCGCTCCGCTCTCCCACTCTGGGACTGTGTCATCAGTGGCTCGGCCACCCTGGGCGCTCCGCTCTCCCACTCTGGGACTGTGTCATCAGTGGCTCGGCCACCCTGGGCGCTCCGCTCTCCCACTCTGGGACTGTGTCATCAGTGGCTCGGCCACCCTGGGCGCTCTGCTCTCCCACTCTGGGACTGTGTCATCAGTGGCTCGGCCACCCTGGGGCTCCACTCTCCCACTCTTGGACTGTGTCATCAGTGGCTCGGCCACCCTGGGCGCTCCGCTCTCCCACTCTGGGACTGTGTCATCAGTGGCTCGGCCACCCTGGGCGCTCCGCTCTCCCACTCTGGGACTGTGTCATCAGTGGCTCGGCCACCCTGGGGCTCCACTCTCCCACTCTGGGACTGTGTCATCAGTGGCTCGGCCACCCTGGGGCTCCGCTCTCCCACTCTGGGACTGTGTCATCAGTGGCTCGGCCACCCTGGGCGCTCCGCTCTCCCACTCTGGGACTGTGTCATCAGTGGCTCGGCCACCCTGGGGCTCCGCTCTCCCACTCTGGGACTGTGTCATCAGTGGCTCGGCCACCCTGGGGCTCCGCTCTCCCACTCTGGGACTGTGTCATCAGTGGCTCGGCCACCCTGGGCGCTCCGCTCTCCCACTCTGGGACTGTGTCATCAGTGGCTCGGCCACCCTGGGGCTCCGCTCTCCCACTCTGGGACTGTGTCATCAGTGGCTCGGCCACCCTGGGCGCTCCGCTCTCCCACTCTGGGACTGTGTCTTCAGTGGCTCGGCCACCCTGGGCGCTCCGCTCTCCCACTCTGGGACTGTGTCTTCAGTGGCTCGGCCACCCTGGGGCTCCGCTCTCCCACTCTGGGACTGTGTCATCAGTGGCTCGGCCACCCTGGGCGCTCCGCTCTCCCACTCTGGGACTGTGTCTTCAGTGGCTCGGCCACCCTGGGCGCTCCGCTCTCCCACTCTGGGACTGTGTCATCAGTGGCTCGGCCACCCTGGGCGCTCCGCTCTCCCACTCTGGGACTGTGTCATCAGTGGCTCGGCCACCCTGGGCGCTCCGCTCTCCCACTCTGGGACTGTGTCATCAGTGGCTCGGCCACCCTGGGCGCTCTGCTCTCCCACTCTGGGACTGTGTCTTCAGTGGCTCGGCCACCCTGGGCGCTCCGCTCTCCCACTCTGGGACTGTGTCATCAGTGGCTCGGCCACCCTGGGCGCTCCGCTCTCCCACTCTGGGACTGTGTCTTCAGTGGCTCGGCCACCCTGGGCGCTCCACTCTCCCACTCTGGGACTGTGTCATCAGTGGCTCGGCCACCCTGGGCGCTCTGCTCTCCCACTCTGGGACTGTGTCATCAGTGGCTCGGCCACCCTGGGCGCTCCGCTCTCCCACTCTGGGACTGTGTCATCAGTGGCTCGGCCACCCTGGGCGCTCCGCTCTCCCACTCTGGGACTGTGTCTTCAGTGGCTCGGCCACCCTGGGCGCTCCACTCTCCCACTCTGGGACTGTGTCATCAGTGGCTCGGCCACCCTGGGCGCTCTGCTCTCCCACTCTGGGACTGTGTCATCAGCTTCCTTCCCAGCAGCACCGTGAACTGGAGGGACGCAAGTGCTGGTGGGTCTTAGCAGGCAGGAGAAATGGCGTCTGGGAGAGTCCAACTCCCATGGGACCAGCATGTGGTTCCTGAGTGAGGAGATGGCCAGGGAACTGTGGCCACAGTCAGCAGGGAGCCCCGGTGACCACGTGACTCAGCCAGGCCTGTAGCAGCACCCACAGTAGGGGACAGGACAGGTCTTTACCTACACCGGTGGGCATCCCGGACAAATGCCATTACCCCTGAGCCTGCAGAACCGCCCGACGCATTTCTCAGTGGCACTGGCTGTGACGCAACAACCTGCAGAATCCTGACCTTCTCCCACGCTCACTATCTCGGGCGATGGCACTGCGTCCTCCCAGGTGGGGAGGGTGCTGGTTCATAGATGGCTGTCATTTCACCATAACCTCACGTGGCGGAAGGGGCGAGGGCTCTCTCCCTGGGCATTAATCCCATTCATGGGGGCTCCATCCTCATGGCCTCATCAGCCCTCAAAGGCCCCACCTCCAAATACCATCACCTTGGGGACAGGTTTCAGCACGTGCATTTTGAGGGGACGCAAGCATTTGACCACAGCAGAGCAGCAGTGAGTGACTGCACTGAACCAACAGGCAAACCGGGACTGTCCCGGCAAACGGGGACATAGCTGCCCAGCTCAGGGCCAACCCACCAGGTAGTCCTGTGGACTTTCCCTCACAAAAATCTCCCAAATCTACCCTCTTTCCTCCACCACCGCCACTTCATTTCAATGACCATAACCTGGTCCCTAGACTGAGGTCCACCCCCACTCACACTGTGTTTGACCCAGCGGTCATTTCAGGTGCAAATGTGCTGACGGTGTCTACCTCACCGATTTCAACACACTGTTGGGACGCTCTGCTCTCGGGACACAGTTAGGACATCTGGAGAGGTCTTAATGTCAGTTTCCTCCACTGGGACGTCTCCAGTGGAGACGGGAGGCTCATCATGTTACCCTTAACACCTGGCTGTTGGCTAAAGTGAACCGTGTCATGGCTGACTGTTGGCTCACCATGTCACCTTTAGCACCTGGCTGTTGGCTAAAGTGAACCATGTCATGGCTGACTATTGGCTCACCATGTCACCTTTAGCACCTGGCTGTTGGCTAAAGTGAACCATGTCATGGCTGACTATTGGCTCACCATGTCACCTTTAGCACCTGGCTGTTGGCTAAAGTGAACCATGTCATGGCTGACTGTTGGCTCACCATGTCACCTTTAGCACCTGGCTGTTGGCTAAAGTGAACCATGTCATGGCTGACTATTGGCTCACCATGTCACCTTTAGCACCTGGCTGTTGGCTAAAGTGAACCATGTCATGGCTGACTATTGGCTCACCATGTCACCTTTAGCACCTGGCTGTTGGCTAAAGTGAACCATGTCATGGCTGACTGTTGGCTCACCATGTTACCTTTAGCACCTGGCTGTTGGCTAAAGTGAACCATGTCATGGCTGACTATTGGCTCACCATGTCACCTTTAGCACCTGGCTGTTGGCTAAAGTGAACCATGTCATGCCTGACTATTGGCTCACCATGTCACCTTTAGCACCTGGCTGTTGGCTAAAGTGAACCATGTCATGGCTGACTGTTGGCTCACCATGTTACCTTTAGCACCTGGCTGTTGGCTAAAGTGAACCATGTCATGGCTGACTGTTGGCTCATCATGTTATCTTTAGCACCTGGCTGTTGGCTAAAGTGAACCGTGTCATGGCTGACTGTTGGCTCACCATGTTACCTTTAGCACCTGCCACGTCCGAGGTGCTCTTTAAATATCAGTTCAACGAACGAATGAGCAAAGGAATGAATCTGCCAGGTTTCCTGGGCCCACAGTCCCTGCCGTGACGGAGAAGGCCGCATGCCATGCCTGATAGGCTCATGCTCAGTGAGTCCACATGCAGCACTTTGCAGCTAAAATGCCCTTTATCTAAAGCTCCGGTTTGGTGTCCACTGATGACAACACCCAATGCCACGCACCCTCCGTGCTTGGGTTTTCACTGGACTTCCAGTGGGAGCTTGGAGATTTGTATAGTATCTTCCTCACCCCCTCGAATCTGCTGCTTAGTCCCATAAGCTTTAAGGACTTACTTGAATTCAAACAAAACGACAAAAACTCCTATGTTTGTTTCCATCTTTGAAACACAAATTCTAGATTTTAATGGAAAAATCTTTTTCTCTTCCAATTACCTCTCTAAGGGGAGAGCTGGCAAGGGATAAAGGAGCTGCAATTTACCAATGTTCCATTTTCATTTAATGAACGTCACACACACGTAGCAGTGTTTTAACAGGTAGAAACGAGCGCTACTATGACTTACAAAGGTTAACAATAGAAGGTATTATTACCAGAAATCTACATAACATCTAAAAGAAATGAAAACTGTTTTATAACTCTGAAGCACACGTTTGGATAACAGCAGCGTTTTATAGAGTAGGTTAAACATATGCCCCCGTGGCTGATGTGCACGTGTGTGTTCTTAAACACCAAGCACATTCACATTTAGGAGGGAGGGGGAGGGTGGAACTCAGCAGAAATGTGCATGTAAATAATGCATGGTCATGGCTCCAAGGTAAAACATGCTGTCATCAAAACCATTTACGAATAATAACCTAAGTGCTTTTGATAGGAAAGGTTTTGAGCAGTATTTCTTAGTTTATTGTGATCAAATTAGCTATGAAGAAATTCTACACATGTGCTGGGGTGTTTCCCCTTATAAGGGCCAAAAGCTTTTCATGTCAAAAGCATGCAAGGGGCCGGGTGCAATGCAATGGCTCACACTCGTAATCCTAACACTCTGGGAGGCCGAGGTGGGAGGATTCCTTGAGGTCAGGAGTTTGAAACCAACCTGAGCAAGAGTGAGATGCTGTTTCTACTAAAAATAGAAAAAATTAGCCGGGCGTGGTGGCACCTGCCTGTAGTCCCAGCTACTCGGGAGGCTGAGGAAGGAGGATAGTTTGAGACCAGGAGTTGAAGGTTGCTGTGAGCTAGGCTTATGCCAGGGCACATTAAAAAAAAAAAAAAAAGCATACACGTTACTCTATACCTCTAGCTACAGCACTGCCACGGCAAGAGCCCACAAACGGCAGAAGATGGGACAAAGCCAAGCAGATGCCCTCAGCTCTGGGTCCCTGGCAGTCTCTTCTTGTGGTTTGTTTCCTGTCCAGATGTCACGGCTACTGGGATGTGCAGGTCTCACCAGATTGATACAGTGACACTTTTAGGTGTCATCACCAAGAAAACAACAAATACAGATTGAAAAAAACGAACCTCATAAATGACAACTACAGCAGGCTGAATAATAACCACCCCCGCAGATGTTAGGTACTGATTCCTGTTACCTGGAAAGATTACCTTATACGGAAAAAGTGTCTTTGCAGATGTGATTAAGTTAAGGGTTTTGAGATGGGGAGATTATCCTGGTGGTGGCCCTTAAACATAATAGCAAAAGTCCTTACAAAAGAGAGGCGGAGGGGGAGTGACAGGCAGAAGAGAAGGAGGTGTGGGCACAGAGGCAGGCATTGAAGTGCTGTGGTCACAAGCCGAGGGACACGGGAGCCACGGAAGCTGGAGGAGGCAGCGCTGCCTGCCCTCACCTCGATGTTGGCCCTGTGAAACGATTTTGCACTTCTGGCCTCCAGAACTGTGAGAGGACAAATTTCCCTTGTTTTTAGCCACCAAGTTTATAGTTATTTTTTGCAGCAGCTCCAGGAAACAAATACAACTGAGCAACTCGGGCAGGACTCTAGGCTGCAAGCAGGGGCGATCACTGCCAGCTGACTTCAGCAGGAAACTCAGGGGCGTCTGCCGGAGAGCTCTGAGAACCTGCGGGGGTCACAAGGGCAGGGGACAGATGCCCCGCGGATGCCGTGTTGGGGACTCTGCACTGGAACGCTGTGCTCCCGCAACCTGCCTTTGCTGTCACGTGTTCTGTGTGCGGGCACCACGCGAAGACCTTAACGTCACTTCTAGTCCTCACAAAAATCGGGCGGGGGGGGGGGTGCGGCTAAGTCACTCATCTAAGATAACACAGTTAGAGACTGAAGCAATGCCAGGACTCGGCTTCATCAGATCTTTTTCCATTGCATCAGCTTGCCTGCACTTTCAGACGTGCAAACAGGATCTGCTTAACACCGAGCTTGGAGCCGCAGAAAGCAGTGAGCCAAGATTTCACGGGATTTCCTAAAGCCCAGCTCCCTCCGTTAAGATGCTCTAAAACCATGAAAGATAACCCTGGGCTTCAGGAGTTTTTGGCATGGCGTGACTCATTCATGCAGTGCCTTATCATGGGACTTTGGCCTTTTTGCAAGATCAGGGCTTCCTCAAGTGTCCCCGAGTGTGTTAGGGTGGTGCCTCTGAAGACTGAGTTTGACCTGCAATTTAAACCCTTACTTCATGTGGGCCTCCTCCTTCTGTTAACCATCATAAGCCTATTTCACTATAGAGAAGCAAACCACTGAATTCCACACTGATACTGAGAGTTTACATTCTGATGTGTTGGCTTGTTCGTATTAATAGGTCTCATTCTGCCGGGCGCGGTGGCTCACGCCTATAATCCTAGCACTCTGGAAGGCCGAGGCGGGCGGATCGCTCGAGGTGAGGAGTTCAAAACCACCCTGAGCAAGAGGTAGACCCCGTCTCTACTAAAAATAGAAAGAAATTAATTGGCCAACTAAAAATATATATAGAAAAATGAGCCGGGCATGGTGACACATGCCTGTAGTCCCAGCTACTAGGGAGGTTGAGGCAGGAGGATTGCTTGAGCCCAAGAGTGTGAGGTTGCTGTGAGCTGGGCTGACGCCACGGCACTCTAGCCCTGGCAAGAGTGAGACTCTGCCCCCCGCCCAAAAAAATATAGGTCTCATTCCAGCGAAACCTGAGTTCAGCGAGAGTTTCCCCAGCTAACGGTCCCCGCCCCGGCCCCGTGCAAGTCAGCAGCCCGGGCTGGATGAATCACCCCGCAAATGGTTTATGCCGCTGCACCGCTGCAAGCTAAACAAATTCTTTCCACGTTAGGCTTAGGGTTAAAAAAAGAAGTTCTATTCTAAAGGAGAGAGATGTGATTTTGAAAGGAGCGCTAGAAAGAAAATAAAAAGGAAATGAGAGCTCGGTGGGCCGTGTGCTGATGGCCCTGCCAGACTTCCTTCCTCGGTGACTTCTGTGGAAGTGGGGGCTTTCCAGGGGCAGCCGTGGGGCCAGGGTCGGGGAGGGACAGCCCTCCCTCCCCGGACTGTGGCCAAGGACCGAAATTCACGGTACTGAAGAGAAGCCCCGTCAGACGGTGAGCTCTGAGCTCTGTACTAAAACGCTCCTTTGGAGAGGGCTGGGGCTGGGAGAGTGTAAAAGAAACAATTATTCCCGCACTTTTGCAAACAGCCTACACTACTTCACTTAGGACGGCTGCAGCAGGTGTCCAGATTATCACACAGGGGCCAGATCAGGCTCCGCTCCCAAAACAAGAACAAGGGGACTTACAGCAGGCCGAGGGGTCAGCGGGTGGGAAGTGACTGCAAGGAGACATCGGGGTTGGGAGTTCTTGTTAAAAGCGGGTGATGGGATATGGAGGGTGGAGGGCTCTCCCTAAACCGAGGGCGGATTCTTGCCACCACTGGGCGGTGCAGGCCCAGCAAGGACGGGGACCAAGCCCAAGGGCTCCGAGGAGCCTGTTACTTCAAAAGTGATCAAGTCCCATCGAGGACGGAGTCTCTGGCAGGGCTTAGGTGGGTTTTTCCTCCCTGTTCCTTTTCAAGGAGGGTGCCGTCTCCCACACCTTCCTCTTGGTGTTCGAGTGGCCTTCCGCCCAGGCTGCCAGCGTGCTTTACGTAGCTGCCAAGCATCGGGGGCCCAGGACGGCTGGTGACCTGGCCGTCTTCAGACCCAGGCGTAGACATGAGGCGGCGAGACTGGCTCTGTTGGGGGCTGGGCGGGGGTGGCAGGTGGAGGTGGCAGTTCCGGTTCCTGGCTGGAGTCGCTACTGCTGTCCTGAAGTTCCCCTCGCCACGCAAACGCGAGTCTGCCGCCCCTAGCAGAACAGAAACCTGCATCCTTGGAGGCCACGCGGTGCCTGTCAGCACAAGCCCTCGGGTTCCTTCTGCGTGGTCACCTCTGTCTCCCCACGTGCCTGGGGCTCCCCCGCACCGCACTGCCCGGCTCCCTCGTCCTCCCCGGACAGAGAACGGTGGTCCCTTCCCTGCGGGTCCCCCAGGCCCTGGCTCCAGGCTTAGTCCTGCGTCACAGGCATGTCACGGGGCAGTTCGCTCCACAGTCTCTTCTAGGCTTGCCCTGAGCCACAGGCAAGGCCTTTCAAATGCAGTGAGGAGTTTAGTGGGGGCCTTTTTTCTGTAACGGTAATAATATTTGCAGTGATAGAAACAGCTATTAGAAGTTTAGCAAAATTCCATGGGAGAGTTGAAGAGTCACGATGGACTGGGCTGAACAGTGTCCCCCCCAAGACACCTGTCCACTGGCATCTCTGCATGTGACCTTATTTGGAAATAGGGTCTTTGCATATGTAGTTAGTTAAGATGAAATCATCCTAGGGTTAGGGTAGGTCCTAAGTCCAACGATTGGGGTCCTTTTAAGAAAGCCACATGAAGACTCAGGAAAACACAGAGAAAATGCCCTGTGACAACAGAGACAGAGATTGGGGTAAAGCACCTACAGGCCAAAGGACATCAGGATTGCAGGCAGCCACCTAGCTGGGACAGAGGCCTGGGACAGATTCTCTCCCAGGGCATCTGGAAGATTCCTACCAAACCTGACCACACCTTGATTTTGGACCCCTGGCCTCCAGAACTGAGAGAGAGAATCATTTCTGCTGTTTTAAGCCCCCCAGTTGGTAGCGATTTGTTACGGCAGCCCCAGGGCACTAACACAGGTAATCAGACGCTTGGGCTAATTCCCATGGCAGGTTGACTCCTGGCTACACCTCGTATCACAACGAAGCCACAGCCAAGGAAGGGTCCCCCCACGGTGACTCTCATTCCTAAGTGTCAATAAGGCAGTGCTGAAGACGGTGGCATTTACCCAAATCGGACAGCCTGAAGAATCTTCCAGTCTGAAATAGAAACAGCAAGCGTTTCCGTGGCCGGAATTACAGGCTAGTGGAGATGCTTTCCCCACAACAATTCAGTGGTTGAAAATTCTTTTGCAGCAGAAAATTTAAGTGGCAGCCTGAATGTTTAATTTTCCCAGCGCTAGCATGCCCCAGCCCCCACCCCGGGGACTTGAAGAGTAACCCAAGTTGCTCTGGGAACAGCAGTAGGATCTCTGGTTCAGGGGAGCTGCTTCCTACCCCTTCTCCCCAACCCCCAACCCCAGTCATATCTCATGTGTCTCTTGGTGGGTTGCAAGGAAAAGAACAGCGTCAGGGGACAAGGCAGGTCTACCTGCAGCCAACTGAAGCCCTGTGGTCAGCTGCCTCCCACCTGCAGCCTGAGCCCACCCCCCCACCGTGTAGCTCGTCTCTGTGCAAACACGGACCTTCGTAATCACACTGTGCGTGTAGTTCTTCCAGTTGTGTACACAAGAGGGTGGGAGCTCGGCCGGGTTGAAATTCTTCCTTTCAACAACCTGATGAGCTTCTCTGAAACACCAGCTTTCCAGAAGCTTCTCTGCTCAGTGCCTGTTAATTCTCTATGGAGAGCTGATAATGAGCTGTTATGTTGCTTTTTTTTTCTTTAAATGGATAAAAGGAACTTTTCTTTTCTTTTCTTTTCTTTTCTTTTCTTTTCTTTTCTTTTCTTTTCTTTTCTTTTCTTTTCTTTTCTTTTCTTTTCTTTTCTTTTCTTCCTTTGGCCACCAGTATCTATGCAAGTTATTTTTCAGTCTGTTAAAATGAATCATGGTTTATCACATTGGTTTTCACATTTCACACGATGATTAACAATTGACTTTCCTTTGTTAAAAGAAGGGGAGTGTCTCCCCTTGGGCAATTGTGTTCAGAAGATAAGCCCTGACTCAAAATCCACTCTTCGTTCTCTTCACACTTGTTTGGTTTTTCCCCCCATTTAAGCCAGCCGCTTAAAGCAAACTCTACAGCCAGCCGCTGCTGAATCAGTTGCTTATTACTGCCCAGTTAAAGCAGATAACAGTGACTGCTTTTGTTTTTAGCTGAGACCACCTCTGCATGGGCTCCAAATGCTGAGCTAAAGCCTTTTTTTTTTTTTTAATCTTTTCAAAATTCCTTTGAGGCCAGTAAAGGTAAACATTTTACCCCTCAACTCGCTGAGGAAATTCATGCTGTTGAAGAGGATTAATAGAGAAAGGGGTGGGGAAGGAAAGTCTCTGGGCTCCTCTCTGTGCTTCATTAAAAGGTCACAAAGCGCTCTGTGTTCTCTCCCTCCGAGGGACTAACCCCAAACGTCTTTTTATCTGCGTCGTGTAGCTCTGCACGTCCAGCCGGGCAGCCAGGAGCCCCATTCAGCTAACTGGGCACTTGAAACGGGGCCGGTGGGAATCGAGGTGTTTCGTAAGTGGAATAATGACGCCAGCGTTCATAGACTTAGTACAAATAAATAAATTGATTACAATGCCTCGTTACTAATATTTTTAATCAATGACCACCTCGAGTGCATGCATTTGTGCATTTGCCTGTTGGTTTATTGTCTGACTCACACTGCCGGGACACAGACTCCTCCCTAGAAAAAGCAGATTCCCCAAGTATCGCAAGAAATGCTAGTCTGGTGATGTTCAGCGGGAGACAAAAGGGGTCTGGGGTCAAACTGGGAAAAGCTGGCTGAGTTCCACCGAGGGTTTGAGAAGATGCGAGCATGAGCACATAAAAGGCTCCTGAGTCCTGCGGTAGAGACCCCCACCCCAACCCGGGTCTAGCTGCGTCAATGTCTCAATATGGCGTCTACAGTAGAAATGCACACCTGATACCTGTTAACATCCCCAGACACTGCTGCTCAGCAGGCTCGGTGGGGCGAATGTGTGAAGGAGGGGTACCCGGTAAAAACGATGCTGTTGGGGCTCAGAAAACAGTACCCCAAAAAGCAGGCCTCAGAGGCAGACGTATTTCTCTGCTCTTCTCCTGCCCTCCTGTCTCCCAGTCCCACTGTCCCCAAGGCTAGCCCTGGAAACCAGATCCCTTCTTCCCCAAGGTGGGTCCATAGAAACCAGAACCCCTTTTCTCCAAAGCCAGCCATAAAACCTAGACAAGTTACTCTAGTTTTTCCTCTGCCTGTCTGTGTAAACTGGCCATGAGGAAATCATCTGACCTACACTGTTGGACTGTAGGTCATAAGACCCCCATTGAGGAGAGGGCCCTGCCCCCACCCAGAAGGAAGGGAAGCTGCTCAGAGAGGCCAAGAAGAATCTAGACAGACAGGCCTCGCTGGGTCTATTGGCATTGGGCCATACCCTTTTTGTCCAGTCGTGTTTCTACATGGCTGTCCATACTTTGCCGAACATAAGCAAAAACATGGATAATTTCCCCTGTATCTTCGGGTCTTCATTCTGAAGGCTCCTATATACATGCTGAATAAATTTATATGCTTTTTCTGTAATTAATCAGCTCTTTGTGAGTTGATTTTTCTTTGAGACTTCAGAGGGCAGAGGAGAAATTTTCCCTTGGCCCCCACAGTCCAAAGGTAGGAACTCCTTTTAATCCGATGGCTTACAGAAGGAGCGTGTTGGGAACTCGCATCTGGGAATCGCAATGCCCTTTTCATCTTATAAACAGGTCCCCGTGCCTAGAGGCCCCAGCTACAGGGACAGACACTCCAATCCTTGACCTCCTCACCTGTGCATTCCAACAGGAGTTCCTACGACTTAAAATCAATGAAGCAAGTGCTTCAACAATCCACAGTGAAGAGGAACGTTTGAGTTTTGTGTTAAAGGTCATTTTGGTGGCGTGGCGTCTTCCTCAACAACACCCAGCATCGATGAGCATCTGTGTCAGCAGAGATGAACAACTCAGAGGTCTCAGAATGAATCTGAAGCCTGAACCTCTGTGGGTGGGAACAGGGGCTTGAAGGATGGGACGTTTCCATCTTAAATACGCAGGAGGGGAGTGGAAGTTGGTGGGTCCACTGGAGCACAGAGGAGGACAAATGATTTAGCAGCTGGGGAAGGCGCTCTGCAGGCGTCTCCCACATCCCCAGAGAAGACCTGGTGGCCCGGTTCTCTTCTCAGGGCCCGGCTAAGACGCAGGTGAGTCTGGGGGGAAAGTCAGCACACGTTGGGGTGTAGGAATGGAAAAGAATTCTGTGAAATTCCTTTTTTGTAGCCTGATGTTCACTTGGGTTTTGAGAACAAAAACCAACCCCCCCCCAAAAGAAAAATCCCAAAACACTTGGTTTTATAGTTGAAAAGTGTAATTGTCGAAGAACTATTTCAAAGGATTTATTTTTACCATTCCAATGCACATACATGTATATTTAAAAAAATATCTCTAGTTGACTTCTCACTTGATCTGAATAGGATTGAAAGGTAACAGGCCACCATGCTTCCCTTGGATAGAGACGAAAACGTCTGCGCTCAATGTCCTCCGCGTCTGACGGATTGTGTTCGCTGGTCTTGGGGCGATCTCTCACAACCACGTCCACAGGAGGTCCCCGGAGTGATTCTCAGCCTCTTAATTACAGAGTCCCTTCTTTGGAGTGTGAATGAAGGATGGGGTGCATCTTCTCCCCACGCGGCTGCACTCAGGCTCCTGCTGTAGGGGACATGCTCTGCCCCAGCCCACCCCCCCTAGCACGCCGGCTGGTTCACCTCGGCGGCACCGTCGTCTCCAGCACCGTGCTTGTGCCTTCCGTTACCTGAGACTCGGGCGCGTTGTGGCCTGCGGACTTACCGCCTCTCCTTCCTCTGAAGGTTTCTCCCAGTAGCAGACCCCGCAGTGCCAGCCTCGGGCTTTCTTTGTTTCATTCCAGCCGCCCGTGCTCACGGCCACACCACGGAGCTCGTGATGGACGGAACAGCACTGGCTGCAATGTCCAGCCCGCTCCCCGCAGATAAGGCCAACCGTGGAAGCCGAATCCAATCGGCTCTCACCAGGTGACCCTGGGGCAGCATCGGGGCGGTGGCAAGGCCCCGGGGTGTGTGCTGAGCTTTCCTGCTAAGAGATGGCAGGGGAGGTAGGTTGAAACCCTTAAATCAGTTCCTGCTGTTTCCTTGGCATGTGCTATGTTCTGCTGACCGCCTGGAGAGCGGGTCCCTGCCTTGTCCTGGTTTCCCTAATGCCTGACTGAGCTCCTTGCGTGGGTACAGGCGGCCTAGGTGTCTAGATCATTGCTGGGACCTGACTCAAAATCCTGGACCAGGAGCCCAGAGAAAGATCTTTGGCCGCCTCCTCCTCCTGGGCTCTGTTTGTTCTTCCGGCTGCTCTCTGCAGACTCCTGCTCTGTTGCTTGGGGGGCGTCCAGGTCCCAGGACGTGGGAGACCTCCGTCTTCAAGTCTGCACGTGTGACTGGCGCACTCTCCCGTTGATAAGGAAGAGCCCCATCTATTACCTGAGACCCCAGCCCTCGGGCCACCCCAACCTAATGAAAGTGGAATTTGGTGGTGAGAGCCCTCTGAGGGGTTTGTCCTCCCCGCTGTAACAGCGTGGCCACTTAGCAGAGCTGGCTCCTCGCCCCCAGCACTCCTCAGAGAGGCCCCTCGAAATAACTGACCAAAACCGGCCAGCCCGTGTGGCTCACGACCAACCATGCCTCCTTGCTTATTTCCTTCCAGAGCCCTTGTCACTTATCAGGTTTGCCTGCTTCTTTTCTGCCTAGGACTTCCTGAAGGCGGGGCCTGCTTTCCTTGTTATTTTATCCCACGTCTAGCACGGTGCCTGGACTAACTCAAGAACTATTTACTGAAGGCGAAAACTTACATATGAGACATTCACAAGAAAAGTGGTAGGACTCGGAAAATAAAGAGGTCGGATCAGTCAAAGTCCTCGCTGAGCTTGGTGGTATCCTCAGAGACAGGACAGGGGGGAGAAAGGGGCAGTTTCTTCAGGAATGTGAGGAATGTCACGTGGCTACACTGCATCTCTGCCCCTCTGGGGGACAGCCAATCAGAAACAGCCCCATAGGAGACGCGGGACAAGGACACAGGGAAGACAGGCAGGATGGAGAGCAGATGCATTTTCAGAGGCACAGACAGAGGCTAAAAAATAAGAACCGAGAGGGGAGGTGAATGCTGTGGGAAGAGAGAGGAAACTTGCTCTTTCCCCTGAAAGTTCACGATCAACTCTAAATTAAGGCAGATTAACAAAAGGAAGAGGTTTATTTACCTTGTGCATGGGGAGAATCACAGAGTGATTACCCAACACCCCGATGGGATCCAGATATTTTTATGCATGCCCTTAGAGGGGAGAGGGAGATGAGGAATACAGGTAATTCTGTTTAGGGGCAGTAAATGGTGGCCAGGAGATGGGGGAAACAGACTGACTTGTAAATTGACCTGAGAGGCAGGTATTATGTTTTAAATGATTTGGGCCTGGTCTGGTTGCATTCTTGACAGTCTTTAGGGAGGGAAGCGAAGTCCTTTGCTATTTTAATGGTCCCTCTGGTTATGCAGATAGAGGGAAAACCCCTTCCCAGGGGCTGTTGATCTCTAAGGGCCTTTAATTCAAAATACTCTTTATACCCAGGAGCCATATTTTGGGGTGACATTTCCTGAGCTCCTTCTACACCAACAGAGCCTCAAAGGAAAGAGGCAAGGGCCGAGCTCTGGACCGTGGCCCATCAGGCCTGGTGCCCGGAGCAGGGACAAGCCTGCCAGAGGCTCCACGTGGCTGTCAGGCGGCACAGACTTCTGACTCCCCAGTTTAGCCTCACCCAAACCTTGACACATTAACTGAGAGAAGGAGCCTAGATGGGGTTTCCTCCAGCGCTCTTATTTTGCAGATGAAGAACTAGGAAGACAGAACGGTTACTGGTTAGTGGCAGAGATGGGCCTGCAGTCTGACTCCGACTTCCCAGCCCAGCACTGCCCGTATTTCGTAAACTTTGAATTAAAACAACCATATTCTGAATGCGCCAAACATCTGTCTACTGTCTGTAGGATTCATTCCTCTTGGGTTTCCTAGCAATCTCTGGGGCGGGAAAACAGCAAAATCAGAATGACATGCAATTTATTCCAATATCGAAACCACACTTTGAGACGTTCACTAAACCAAGTGAAGAACCTAAGCTGGTCCATTAACTACAAGTAGATATCACACGTGAAAACCAGAACATTTTCCAGATGATTGACGCTGAATCCAACTTTGGCAGTGAGCTCATGTCCGGGGGAGCTAGTTACCTTGGTTTTACTAAACCCTAGAACTGGACTTCCAGTACTGGTTACTCAAACTAATGTGAAATGTCCCTCCCCCACCACTACAAATATCTAAAAATGTTAGATAAAATATGACAAAATATCCTTAAAATACATAATTGAATTAACAAGAAGCAAGAGAGACTCTCAGATGGTGGAAACAAAGAGAAAACCAAAAGCCATAGCAATGCGGTATGAATCAAAGGTTGAGTCCCCAAGGGTAGAATTAGGGACTTGTTTGACCCAGAAATAGGCCCTACAGCTAGAGTCTTAAATTAGCATGCACATGAAGGTAGTAGAGGATGTTCTGGAACTCTACCCACCAATGTGCCTCTGCCCAGGGGCTCTGAAAAAGAAAAAAAAAAATCTGATTTTATATTAATTTTTTGTGATGCAGCAAACTCGGTTAAGCTTCTAGTGTATACATTGGTCCAGGTTGATAAAACCCCTGTAGCGATACAAGACCTTGAGATAATAGAATTATCTCAAACAACTAAAAGAATGAGTTTGTTTAAAGTTATGAAAGAGATTTTAAAGAAGCAATGGAAAGTGAAAGAAAGAGCAACACATGGTGAAAACAGGACAGACAGGCTGATAAAGGAAACAGATAGAAACATAAGGGATAGTTTGAATTAACAACAGAATGAATTATGCTCTTCATTCTTAGTTTATGACTAAATTTTCCTTTGGTTCTTTGGTTTCATAAAAACTCTCACTTAATAAAATTATTCAGGCCAGGAGTGGTGGCTCACGCCTATAATCCTAGCACTCTGGAAGACCAAGGTGGTAAGATCGCTCAAGGTCAGGAGTTTGAAACCAGCCTGAGCTAAGAGCGAGACCCCCGTCTCTACTAAAAATAGAAATAAATTAATTGTCCAACTAAAAATACATAGAAAAATCATTAGCCGGGCATGGTGGCGCATGCCTGTAGTCCCAGCTACTCTGGAGGCTGAGGCAGGAGGATGGCTTGAGCCCAGAAGTGTGAGGTTGCTGTGAACTAGGCTGACGCCATGGTACTCTAGCACAGGCAACAGAGTGAGACTCTGTCTCAAAAATAAATAAATAAAATCATTCAAATGTTGAACATTTTACTGGGTTGCATAATATTGCCCCCAAATTCATGTCTACATGGATCCTCAGAATGTGATCTTTACACAAGGGATCTTGGCAGATGTAACCAAGTAAGATGAGGTCATACTGTAAAAGATTGGGGTCGGCCCTGGTGTCTTTATAAGAAAGCCACACGAAGACACAGAGACCCGGCAGTACGGAGATGTGGGGAAGAAACCACGTGACAACGGCATGGAGTGACGCAGCGGCCAGCAGAGGAAAGCCAAGGGCTGCTGGTGTGGCAGTGAGGGGAACTTCCCTGTTTTGAGTCTCTGGAATAAGCGTGGTAGTAGATAGACCAACAGGAGAAAAGACATACACATTTATTGCCTGCATAACACATGGGGGTCCCACAAAGTAAGAGACTCAATTAAGGGACAGATGGGTGATACTTAAATGGCATTTCGAGCCACAGAAATAGGGGCTGGGTGCAGTGGCTCCTGCCTATAATCCCAGCACTTTGGGAGGCCGAGGCGGGAGGATGGCTTGAGGCCAGGAGTTTGAGATCAGCCTGGACAACATAGAGAGATCCCATTGCAAAAAAAAAAAATGTTTTTAAATTAGCCAGGCATGGTGGCACAAGTATATAGGCCAAGCAACTTGGGAGGCTGAGACTGGAGGATCACTTGAGCCCAGGAGCTCAGGTTACAGTGTAAATTAAAGGTTGTCTCGTTATGCAGATCTATTCCCTGAGATAGCAGCTCTCAGAAGAATGAGGAGCACCCAGTGGGCATCTCTGGGCAGGGTGTCAATATGCTCTTTTTAGATTTACCTCTAGGCTGAATGGGAGTGGGGGGCTCAGAGAAAGCCTGTGCTTGCATGAGCTGTTTGCTTTACTGATGCAGAGAGATGGAAATTTCTTTTACAAAAGGACAGCTTTTTAGAGCTATTCCTGTGCCCGCAGTTTCTTTGAATAGAAACTATATATGCCAAAGAAGTGTATTTCGGGTGGCATATTTTGGTCTCCCACGCTGGCAGTCATGGGAAGCGAGGGTTCTTCCTTAGAGCCTTAGGAGGCAGCATGATCCCACAGACACCTTGAGTTTAGAGTTTTAGCTTTCAGAACTGTGAGAAAATTAATTTCTGTTGCTTTAAGCCACTTGGATTGTGGGACTTCGTTAAGGCAGTCCCAGGAAACTGATACAGATATACATTCGGTAAGAATTCAGGAGGTGGGAACAGGGAGGATTGAGGCAAGGCAGTATTTGAGGAGCTTATGGCTGAGAATTTTCCAGATTAGATGAAAGATAAGAATTCTCAAATTTTAGGTTGCCAAATTCAGGACATGAAAATATAAGATTTCCAGTTAAATTTGAATTTTTAGATAGGCAAAGATAATTTTTTTAGTAGAGATATGTCCCGTGGAATATTTGGGTCATGATTATCTGAGATTCAAATTTAACGGGGTTTCTTGTATTTTATCTGGAAATCCTACTCAAATTGGACAATCACAGAGAGTCCTGAACAGGGTAAATAAAAAATAAATTTATGCCTGGATGGATCACCGTGAAACTGCCAAGCAACATAACAAAGAGAAAAATCTTTAAAAACAGACACACAGTCAAAACACAGAGGACAGCAGATTGCTCTTCAATGACAATAGAAACCAAAGAATAATGGAATTAAGTATTCAAAGGGCTAAGAAAGAGCTGCCAACTTAAATACATTTAGATAAATTACCATTCAAGTGTAAGGAGAAAATAAAATATTTTATGACCAAGGCAGAGAATTTTCCCTTCCCAGATCTTCACTTGGAGGAGTATTAATTGATGTACTAGGAAGTAATGGCAAGGAGAGAAATTGATGAGTAAGTGGTTGCATTTAAATATTGCTACAGACAGTCTTCGAGAGAAATTGATGAGTAAGTGGTTGCATTTCAATATTGCTACAGACAGTCTTCGAGAGAAATTGATGAGTAAGTGGTTGCATTTAAATATTGCTACAGACAGTCTTCGAGAGAAATTGATGAGTAAGTGGTTGCATTTAAATATTGCTACAGACAGTCTTCGCATGGCCCCCAGTGATGCAGCCTCTGGTATTCGCGCCTGGGTGCACCCTCCTCCCTCTGAGTGCGGGCTGCACCTGGAGACTTGCTGCTAACTGGTGTCATAGAATGCAGTAACAGAGGTCACATCCGAGTCGGGCTATGAAAAGGCTATGGCCCCCACCTCCCCCCGCCCCTGCCCCATTCCTGCAAGCTGTCCTGGTGGGACCCGTCCTGTGGAGAGGCCCGCATGGCACAAGGCAGAGCTGTGCCCTCAGTCCAGCGGCTCACGAGGACCTGAATTCCGCCGAACCACAGGCGTGAGCCTGGACTGAGGTTCTTCGGCCCCACCTGAGCCTTGAGACGCTGCAGCCCTGGCGACAGCTTGATCTCAGCCCCAGGAGAGGCTGTGAGCCTCAACCTCCCCGCTAAGCTGCTCCTGGATTTCTGGCCCACAGAAACTGAGATAATAAATGTCTGTTGTATTAAGCTGCTAAGTTTTGGGGTAATTCACTATGCAGCAATAAATACAAATATTATAATGAATACAAATATTATAATTAATATAATTATATTAATATACTTATATTATTATAATTATAATACTATCTATAAATAACAATAGCAATGACTAATTGTGGAGCCACAGAAGCGAGATGTCACTAAAATACTAGGTAACATAACATGGCAGATACTGCAAGGGACTAGAGTTAATGTGTTCTAAATTCCTTGTATTATGGAAGAGGGTAGAGATATTTATTTATTTTAAAATTTGCTAAGCAAGAATGAATATTTAAACTTTAAGAGTAACCAGTGAGGCTGGCATTCGGTGGCTCACGCCTGTAATTCCAGCACTCTGGGAGGCCGAGGCAAGATTGCTTAAGGGTAGGAGTTTAAGATCAGCCTGAGCAAGGGCGAGACCCTGTCTCTACTAAAAATAGAAAAATTAGTTTGGCATGGTGGTGCACACCTGTAGTTTCAACTACTCAGGAGGTTGAGGCAGGAGGATTGCTTGAGCCCAGGAGTGAGAGGTTGCTGTGAGCAATGATGACACCATGGTACTCTAGCCTGGGTGACAGATCAAGATTCTGTCTCAAAAAAAAAAAAAAAAAAAAAGATTAAAAAAAAAAAAAGAATAACCAAATAGGAAAAGAAAAAAGGAAATAAAGAAAATCATTAATTCAAGAGAAGGGCAGAGAGAGAGAGAGAGAGAGAGAAATAGAAGCAAAGAAAAAGTATAGTAAAAATCAGCTGTTAGAAATTAATACAAATAAACTAGTTATCACAGTAAGTTACCTCAATAGCTAAAAGACATGTCTCATTTAGATAACGTAAATGCTAAAGCTTGTGATTTCGTCTTTTATAGCACTCAGAGGAATTGCTAAAATGCAATCTATTCATAAACTGTATTGTTTTGAGGAGAGAAGGTGCTGGCAACAATCAGCACTGACGAAATAATTAAATTTGCTACGGCCAATTTGAAGCTTGGAGTGGGGAAGGACGAGTTGCAAGCAAAGCCACCAACTGGCTGCGATACTATTTAGCTCTGTGACCTCGGGCGAGCATCTCAGCTTCTCATTCGTAAAACTGAGGGTGATCCTTGCCTTAACCTCTTCACTGGATATTTGTGACCCTCATAAAAAGACAACTATCGGAACACAAGTAGAAAAGTTCTGTGCAAAAATCTGAGTTATACCGCCTTGAATACAATCTAGTTCATTGCTAGAAGCATGACAAATAATCTATGATGTTTTTCAGTCTTGGTTTTACTTCCAGTTAAATACCATCCTGGCCATCTCAGGCTGTCTTGGAACCGCTTTAACTCAGATGCCATTTCCATTTGTGTGTGTCACAGCTTCCCAGGGATTGGCAGTGCGAGACTCCGGTTCGCTAACTCTCGGGTCCTTCGTTCCTTCCTCACTTATTAATCTACCCACAGAGTGTGCTGCACCCACGGGGCGGGACGAGGAGGTGGGTGTGGGAAGGCGCCAATTCACCGCACACGTGGACCCCTTGGACCAGACCCTATCCTCGCTGTGGAGGGCTCTTCGCCCTCACCACCCCGGGTTCCTCCTGCCAAGTCGACGTGTTCCAGGCTGTGCAAAAGATCCTCAGAGGCACTGGAAACTTGACTAACTTGTTTAACTACAAGTGCAGGCCTGGGTCCATCCTAAATTCTCGTAGACGCTCTCCTTTCCTTTAATTGGCTAAGTTCCTCTGAGAGTTATGAAGATAGGACCTGTTTGGCAGCTTCTGCCTCCACACAGCCTGAAGCAGCCCACACCTCTGCACCTATACCCCGGGCTTCGGTATAAATAGATCAACCTTTCTTCTGAACTGCGTCAGGGAGCTGCCAGGGCCTGCCCATGCAGTGGACCCTTGTGACTGGATTGGCCTTCTAGAAGGAACTGGAGGGGGTGGAACTCAAAGAGTTCAGATGCTCAGGTGGTGTCGATGTCCTCAAAATTCAGATCCATTCTCACTGTTATTCAAGTTTTTGTAGTGGGCAAATTGGCTAGAACTACCACCAAAACATGAGGAAATGATGGTCTAGGAACCGGCTGCATCCTTTCTTATGATGGAGACGTTTCCCCAGATCCTGGGGGCAAGTTTCTCCTGCATTGCTCCCTGCTGGACAGCCTCCCAGGCTTCCACCGCTGCCCCCATGGCCCCCAACCCTAGGGCTGAATAGCTGCCATGTCCAGCTGGTCCTTGCAGTATACCCTTGAGGCCATTCTCTGAGTCTACCCAATCTTCCAACCTAAGAACACTGTGCAGACATTGCTCTCGTTGCCCAAGGTGGGGCATTAAACTTTTATTGCAGGTCACCTGACAAACATAAACTGTAGCCCAGTGGCCTAGAGAAGATGAAAGGCAGCCGTACCGCCCAAGGTGGAGCAGAGACATGGGCTTGTAGAAAGGGACACCGTGAATCATGCTGTGGAGGGAACAGGTGCGTGAACAGAGGAGAGCTGGAGATGCCAGCCAGGCACGGCCAGGGGTCGGCGTCCCCTGAGCTCCTCTGTCCATTTGCAGAGGCGGCACTCATCACAGTGTCTCCTAATTCATTACTGTTCTGTCTGCAGCCTCCTGCAGGCTCCCAGGGCATCGCCCCTGCGCCTGCTTCAGCCTTCTACCTCGAATCCAAGTGCAATGCTTGAAACATGGCGGCCCGCCATCACCTTGTAATTCATTGAATGGAATCCGTCTCCAAGCTCCACTTCCCAGTGAGAATCGGCCATTCGTTCCTCAGACTCTCTCGCCCCGTTCCTCACGTGGCTTCCCCTTGCTACGGGGAGGAGCTCAGGGAGGGGCGATCAATTCATTCTGACTGTTGTCAGCTTCAAGAAACCAGTGGCCCTACCCATGCCACCCAGGGGTTTCCCCGAAAAGACACTCCTGGGCTCCAGCTCTTTGAGCTAATTTCTAATTTTTAACTTCCTTAAGCCTCACCGTGATAGGTAAGGCGGTCTCTGTTTGGATTGAATTTCTGCAGGCTACCGCTGGAGACATCCCTTTTCCGTCCCCGAATGGCCGGGCAAACACGTGTTCACGTCAGCCACTGTCTTCTAGGGAAAGTTCTTCTGAAGAACTATTAAAACTCCGCTCCTCCATGTGTAATCCCTTGCTTTTCCTTTTCCCCTCTCGTAATCGTCGACTGTGCTCCGAGTGTTTGCAAAGGCACAGGTGGGAGCCGCCTCTCAGGGGTGTGGGGGTTTATCACCCAGGTGCACTGTCGCCGTGCCGCTGAGAACTGACGGTGTCACGGCAGCAGCATCGCCAGGGTGTCCGCGAGCGTGCACAGAGGAGACAGGCCGATTCTCCGAGCTCCTCCAACCAGGCAGGGCAAGCTCGGCCTCAGGTCACCGCGTGCAGCTCTCTTCTGAGCATGTGCGAGGCGTCTGAGAGCCTGGCTTGAAAATGCTGAAGCGTGCAAGGTGAATGTTTTCGGAATAAATCAATCCACCTGGTGCTCACAAACCTCTCCACGATCTTCTGTGGCATAATCTAAGTCATAATATTAAAAACAGGCCTGGCGCGGCGGCTCACGCCTGTAATCCTAACACTATGGGAGGCCGAGGCAGGAGGATCGCTCAAGGTCAGGAGTTCGAAACCAGCCTGAGCAAGAGCGAGACCCCGTCTCTACTATAAATGGAAAGAAACTAATTGGCCAACTAATATATAGAGAAAAAATTAGCCGGGCATGGTGGCGCATGCCTGTAGTCCCAGCTACTCGGGAGGCTGAGGCAGGAGGATTGCTTGAGGCCTGAAGATTGAGGTTGCTGTGAGCTAGGCTGACCCCACGGCACTCACTCTAGCCTGGGCAACAAAGCGAGACTCTGTCTCAAAAAACAAACAAACAAACAAACGTGAGCCACGTCCATTCCACGCAGCTGGAGGTGGGAGCTGAGGTCAGGACGTGGCTTCATTAGCGTCCTACTGCCGTCCTACTGAAAACTCACTCTGATGTCAGCGGCGTAAACAACGCAACTTACCTTTGTGCAGTTGTGGAGGTCGGGAGTCTGACTCGGGTCTCCCGGGGCTAGAGTGAGGGTGTCGCCGCAGGGCTGCACCCCTTCTGGAGGCTGGGGACAATCTGTTTCCAGCCTTTCCCAGCTGCCAGCTGCCACCCTCTCCCCGCCCCAAAGCCAGCAGCAATGGTGCAACTGTCCTTCCAGAGGCCCCCGGCCTCCGGCTCCCCCATCTGCTCCATCTTCCCCTCCTATTAGCCATACCTCTGCGCGCTGGGCCCACCTGCGGAACTCAGGATGATCTCTCCCTTTTCAAGTGAGTGGATTAGTAACTTTAATTTCACCTACAACCTTATTTCCCCCTTTCCATATAACATGACATATTCACAGGTTTTAGGGATTATGACAGGGACACCTTTGGGGGCCCTTGTTGTGCCAGCCCGTGGTGGCCAACTTGCTGCCCGGCCGTGCTGGAACCAGCTGTCAGGTGCCAGTTTGGCGTGAAGGTGAAGCAGGTGCTCGGAACCAAAACTGGCTTCGCCACTTGCTGGTAAATAACCTTGGGCGAGTGACTGCTCTTCTGTCTGTCGGTCTGGCTTCCCAGGGTTTGGGGTGCCAGCAGTGTATCTTGGAGGTGATCCCAGGAAGCAGTGTGGGGCAGTGGGGACATGGTCAGGGCAGAGGGAGCGTGCTGTGAGCAGGTCGGCCGTGGGGGGCGGGGCTCAGGCTGGCGAGGGACTCTAGTTGGTCGCCCGCAGGGCAGAGATGCCCTTCATCCTCCAGCCCCCGTCCTGGCCTGGTGTGGGCCGAGCCTGCTCCTGGGGCCAGAGCACACCCTGAGGGGGGAGAACACAGGAACCTGTCCCCAGTCGGCAGGTGGCTCTGGGCGGGCCCGGCAGATGTGGGTGGGGTGGGTGCTGCCAGCAAGTGTCACATTCTCTCAGCCTCAGTTTCCTCAAGCTGTAAACGTAGGAGGATAATGACAGTATGTGCCCACACCCGGGGTCATGGCGAGGATTAACCATGGCAGTGTGAGTTCATTAATTATCCCAGTGCCTGGCAAGAATGTACATCGTGGCTATTATTCTTCTGACTCGTGGCTGTGTGGCCCCAGGTGAGTCACTCTGTCCTTGTTTTCTCTGCTGCCTCACCTGTGACCTCAGGGAGGTCACTCACTCATGCTACCCATCCCTGGCGAGAGGTAGGCCCAGCACAAGAAGCTAAAGAGCCCTGTGAACCTAGCAGACACCCTCCCTGCTTACGTGGCCCTTGCAAGTCGGCCAGGAGGGACAGATGGCAGCACAGAAATGATCCTACAGATGGCTGCAAGTCGAGGCTGAGATGGGGCTGGAGGGAGAGGCACACCATGTCAGCAAGGCGCTCCAGGGCCTTCTGCCGCTCAAGTCAAGGTCAGTCTTTATCCGAGGAACAATGCAAAGCCACTGAAGGTGGACCCGTGTTCTAGAGGGTTCCTTCCAGCTCCAAACCATAGTGGGTTATGCAACATCTAAACATTCGCCTATAATGCAAGACAGAAGGAAAGTACACTCTGCTCTGTTGGTGTTTAACCCGACATCACCATGCCAAGTGCTCTAATCGTCTCACACCTAGCCCAAAGCCCGGGGAGCTGAGCTCAACCAAGCAACCAGTCAATCATTTTTTTAAAAAAAGCAAGAAGCACAACACAGAGCCCCCTCTTCGACTTTTAGCTCCACGTTTGATGGGCAGCGACTCACGTGGACATCCACAACCTTGCTGCGGGCTGGGGAGGCCGGCCTGGCGGCACTCACTGTCGCCATATACGTGCTGTCTCTTTTCTGACCCGGTGCTACACCTGGGTGCCTGTTCTGTTGGGCAGGTCCTTTGTCTTTGTCTGGGTTCAACTCTAATCAAGTCCATAACCTTTTACCGAGCAGCCTGTGCCTTCCCACGGGGCCTGGGAACTCAGACCAAACCACCACTTAGACTTCAATCCTAGTGGGTTATCGAGAGTGTTCTGGCCAGATGGAAAGGCGGCCTGTTTACCTGTCACAACCCCACAGGGTCGTCAGGTGGGCCATCTGGGAAGACCATGCAGCCCAGAAGGAAGGGAACCTCTCAGACCAGCGGGTGCAGCCACGTTGCAGCCTGCAGTTGGAACCCCAGGGCCCTCTGATGTGCCTGTGAACATATCAAGAAGGTACTGGCCTTCTGTGGATGACATGAAAATCACAGAGTTATGGGCTGCATGTTTGTGACTCCCCCAAATTCATATGTTGAAGCCCTAATCTCCAATGTCAATGGAGATGGGGCCTTTGGGAGGTAATTAGGTTTAGATAAGGCCGTGAGAGTGGGGCCCCAGAATGAAATTAGTGTCCTTCTAAGGAGAAGAAGAGGGACCAGAGCTGGTTCTCTCTCTCCTCCACGAGAGGACGCGGTGAGAAGGTGCCCGTCTGCAAGGCGGGAAGAGAGCCCGCACCAGAGCCTGACTGTGCCGGCTCCCCGATCTCGGACTTCCAGCTCCGGAACCTGAGCAGTGAATGTCTGCTGCCTCAGCCGCCCAGCCTGTGGTGCTGTGTTATAGCAGCCGGAGCTGACGCACGCACACGGATGCGTAAATCTGCCAGGATAGTTACATTTTATTAGAGAGACTGATTCCAAAATGGCTCAACTTTGTGATCTTCGTTCTGCTCAAAGGGGGCTGCCTGTTGTCTCCATGATGCTGGAGGTGACAGTGGCAATGAAATGCTGGGATTGGGCTTATTGGGGCGGTCAGTGTTCCCAGTCCCCCTGACACCAGGGCTGTCTCTCCATCAATGTTTGCAAGAGAGCATGGCGTGGGACATGCCCACAGCCAAGCTGCCCCGCGGGGCCCTGCACACCAGCCTCAGCCTTCTGCCGCCCTCCCGAGACACCCCTCTGAACGGGAGCAAGGGCGGAAGTTGGCGGTGAGTGACATGCACCGTGCGGGCCCCACGCCTGTGGGACAGCGGGTTCCCCAGGCATCCCGAGAGGCCTCCCAGACACCCTTCCCATTCTGCACCATCGACGGTGACTCGCCATAGTCCTGGGGCGTCCACACGTGGGGCGGCAGCCAGCGCAGTCACGAAAGGGACCGAACATGACAAGGCCGTTGCTTCCTCCTGAACCAGAGTGGCATCGTCCAGAGATTCCCGAGGATGAGTCTCACCGCCAAAGTCCTTTAAGTCAAAACGTTCCGTCCCCAGGCCCCAACCCAGACTGACTGCAAGGGCCTGTTAAGATACGCATTTAACAAGCATCCCCGACACCTTTATAAGCAGGGGAATTTTGGAAACACTGAACCGGGGCATTGCTGCACACCAACATTCCCACGTTTGCAGCTACATGTCTTTTATAAAACTCCCTTCTTTCCACCCAAAGCAGCCCAGAAGTCAGGCCTGGATTTCCCAACTGTCACTGCACAAGCCTCTTTCCAGGCCTTGCCGGGGGGACACTGGTGCATCCTCCTGTAGGAAGTCATCCCCTGCTGTCTGTACCCCCAAGAGCTTAGGGGCCCCCAACTCTACCTATGGCTCCTGGAGGCCCCTCCTGCCCTCCCAGTGAGAGGTCCTGGCCCCCCTCACCCTCCCTGCCACTTGCCTCCTCCCTAGAGCTTTGCTCCTTCACCAACACAACTCTTTGGTGGCCAACACTGAAGATAAATGCGTGTTGTGGGCACTGGACACACCAAGAGGAAGAGCGCCCATCACGGAGCCCCTGCAGCTCCCGGGGAGACGGGCACAGTCCTGGCAACAGCCAGGACTCCGTGGGACGGACTGTCTCCTTAGGGGCGTGAGGCAGGCCCACGTGCACGTGGGAACTGTCCCAGCCGTCCTGTTTGGAAGGGAAGAGATTGGGAGGATCCAGAGGTCTGACACTGGATTTCTCTGGGGGACATAGTCACTGTTCATGTTCGATGATTCCAAACTTCATTTGAGCGCAACCAAATGCAACACGTGCCTGCCCTGTGCCAAGCCATGAGATCAGGACACAGACTGAGGAGCTACTCTCCCCGAGGGACTTACAGCTTGTGGGGGAATCGCACAGACAAGGACCATCCTGGGAGGGGTGGTCAGGGCCCTGATGGCAGTGTGGACAGCGCCCTGGGCACCCTGACCCCTTCGGGGAAGGGCACTGGTCATCCATGGTCTCAGCTCCCTCTCGGCAGGTACGTCACTACTATGCCCAAAGAGGGCGTTGAGGAAATTCATGTTAAATATGGCACTCGCCTAAAAGAGGTGTAAATGGACATTTGGGATAAGATGCATATCTTTTTCTTTTCTTTTCTTTTCTTTTTTTTTTTTTTTTTTGAGACAGAGTCTCGCTTTGTTGCCCAGGCTAGAGTGAGTGCTGTGGCGTCAGCCTAGCTCACAGCAACCTCACACTCCTGGGCTCAAGCAATCCTGCTGCCTCAGCCTCCCGAGTAGCTGGGATTACAGGCATGCACCACCATGCCCGGCTAATTTTTTCTATATATATTAGTTGGCCAATTAATGTCTTTCTATGTATAGTAGAGACAGGGTCTCGCTCTTGTTCAGGCTGGTTTCGAACTCCTGACCTTGAGCAATCCACCCGCCTCAGCCTCCCAGAATGTTAGGATTACAGGTGTGAGCCACCGTGCCCGGCCAAAATGCATATCTTTTGATGTGAATTTTTGATTCCTAGAGTCTAAGTATCCTCAGAATTACTGTAACATAGATTTTACAGGTTGTACCCAAGACAAATTGGCTTTAGATTAGAGCTGTCTGCAATAGGGTAATGAGAGGGAACAGCCAAAACAGGTTGGGCGGGTCGTAAATACTTTACCTGCCGGGCTCAGCAAGCTGCGGGTAGGCACTTGCCCTGGTAAGTAAGTATTGATTATGTCCCGGTCTGGAATCAGGGCGCATAATTGACAGTTTGAAGATTGGAGGAATCACGCTCTGCAGGTGAAGTTACTTGGGGAGCACCGAGGGACACTCACCTTATACCCAGGCCCCAAGGTGAGCAGGTCAAAGGTCGCGGTGGAGGACCTGGCAGAGTGGGTCTCCGTGACTGCATGTAAGCCTGGAATCTCAGGGCTGGAAGGTTCCTTGGGATAATCCCACCTAGTTTCATCCTCAGACACGCACGGTTCCCAGATACCCAACTTACGATCATCCACTTGTGAGCATTTCCACTCTTCAGACTCCCACCTCTGCGTAGGACAACAGGAGGCAAACCCTGAACGAGCCCGTATCGAACAGACTCCTGGTCGAGGCCTTCACACCTCGCCTCTCCCGCCCGAGAACCACGCGCAGGGAAGTCTCCTGCCAGCGCCCCAGAGCCCGCCAGCCTAGGCGAACGCTTCCGCTGGCCCCTTGATTTAGGGTGCAAACTCAGGACACTTCGAGACTAATAACGAAGTCATAGTTCCGGTGGAAAACATTCTGTCTTCCAGCTCTCCTTTTTGGGCTTCACAAGGATATAGTTTTGAGGAAGAAACCTGGGGTCAAGTCTACACAAACACTGGAGCCAGGGACACGCCGCCACGATGGCCTGTGCTTTGCCAAGACCCACGGCTTGGGAGGAACGTCCCTTAGCAAGGGAATTATTCACAGATGCGCCAAATGAGGTCGCGCTAAGTTTGGCCTCCCAGGTGGTCTGGCCTGTGTCCCAGGGCCACAGGTGCAGCACTTTGTTCTCCTCCCTTCAGAGGCACCAGGAGTGACGAGGGACCCGGGTGGCAATGCCGGAACTCTCCGAAGGACAGTGCAACTTTACTCCAGTGACCACATGTGACTCGTGGGGAAGGCAGAGATGCTGACCGTGTAGTAACAGGGGCCACTGGTCATGGCAATTTTTTTTGACAGAACTCTAGAAAAGCCACCCTACTCAGGAATGAAGTCCACATGGTCTGAGCTGCATTTACAGTTGTTGAACCAAGAGGGCCCCGGTCACCTCCCGATGAACACCAGGCAGGCACTCAGCCTCTCTGAGAAACTAAAAGACAAATGCCCTTTCAGAGGGGCCTATGTCCCACTTGGAAGAATGCAAAGGGACATTCCAGGGTAGGTCACTGGCCGTTGTCTAGAGAGCCATCTTGCTGCTGGCAAGCGAGACGGATAAGCAGGTGTGGTGGGGGTGTTATCACTTCCTGGGGAAACTAAGCCCAGGGCCAGCTGTGTGATCTGTGGGGCTGGGGCAAGGCGAGCACATGAGGCCGTTGTACAAAAGTTATGAAGAATTTCGAGACAGCACCGGAGCAAAGCATTAGAGTAAGCGGGAGGCCCGTGTCAGTGTCCTACAGCTGCTGTAACAAATGCCACAGGTGCGGTGGCTTAAAACGACAGAAATGTATAGCCTTGTGGTTCCGGGTCCCAGAGGTCGGAAATCCAGGTGTGTGCAGTGCTGCTTTCTTCCGCAGGCTGAGGGAGGTCCACTCCGCGCTTCTCTCCTGGCTTCTGGTGGCTGGTGGCAGTCCAGGTGTCCCTCGGCTGGTGACTGCATCACACTGATTTCTGCCTCCGTCATTTTGTCACCCTTCTGTCTGTGTGGCTTTGTGTCCCAACTTTCCCTCTCCTGTGTCTTAGTGAGTTTAGAGCCCACCCTAAATCCAAGATGACCTCATCTCAAGATCCTTCCCTTAATGACATCTGCAAAGATTCTATCTCCCAAATAAGGTCACGTTCACAGGCACCAGGGGTCAGGACAGGGGCTGTCCTTCTGGGGGCCACGGTTCACTCCACTACAGGGTCCTTCCAAACACCACACCTGAGCAGCCGCACGAGTGGCACGCCCATGAAGCAGGCCCTGCCCAAGTCCCCGGAAACCTAAGCTTGATGCAGGGCATTAGGTCGGAGGCCGCATCTCGCGGCCCCTGTTTCCAGCCCACAGCCTCTTGCAGACTCCATTTCTTTCCCGCAAGCCCAGCCCCCAGCCTCTCCTGGCTGCACAGGGCCCGCAGCCCTGGGGGAGGGTCCTCGGTTGCCTGAGGGGCCCCCTGTCGCAGGCTCACCTCCACCAAAAGGAAGAGCCCATCTCTCTCTTCCGGAGGCTGTGCTTGTAGGACAGAGAATTCAGTTGCTGGTTTCTTTGTCACGTGGGCTCCCTCTATCCATTACATAACTGAGCCCCCCTGTCCCAAGAAGCCCCAGCCCCAAGGGCCAGGACAGTGGCCCTTCTCCTATCCAGACCCTCCTCGCTCTGGAGTCCCTCTGCCTCCAGATCTGGCCACCTGGATCCAACCTGGAACCCTGATGGACCCCACCGAGCCCCTCATTCCTGAGCTCCAGGGCACACCTGCCTGCCCCGCCCGTCCCAGGCACACGGCACAAAGCTGGCTCCAGATTCAGCACTACCCGCCTCCCCACAGACTGCGGTGCCCGCTTGCAGCACCCCTGCCTGCCTGCCAGCTGGTGCCCCCCCATAGACACCCCTGCAGGCCGGCTGTCGTCAGGACTAATCCTCAGCTGGGACACACCAGTACTGCCGTGCCCCTCCTTACTGTTGCGACGTGTCCCCTGCCTGGTGCCCCTACCCTACCGGGGACCTCCCCAGGATCCAGTAACTACAGCGTAACACCTGGCCACGCAGAGGGCCTTCAGGACCCCAGCCCAGTGGCACAGGTGACCCCTGCTCTGATTGGTCAATGCCTGTGGTGGGCAAGGTAGTGGCTTCCAAAGATGTCCACGTCATAATCTCCAGAATCTGTGAATCTGTGCCCTTCCATGGCAGCAAATTACCCTGCAGATGACCCTGTAGTATCTGGTGTGGGGGGGAGGGGCAACATGGTCTCAAAGGTCTTGCTAGGAGAGAGAGGGCAGGGTCAGTCAGAGCAGCGGGTTTCAGGGTTACCGTTGGCACATTGTATTCTTTGGCCATTTTGGGGGGAATCCTTCACTAAACACATTCTTGGATATTAAGTCTCCCCAAGCTTCTGATCGGTTTATCACAAATTTCACACACATTCAGTCTACAGTTAAAGTAAATCCTCATGAGGCTGGGCACAGTGGCTCACGCCTAGAATCCTAGCATTCTGGGAGGCCAAGGCAGGCGGATTGCTCGAGGTCAGGAGTTCAAAACTAGCCTGAGCGAGAGCGAGACCCCGTCTCTACTATAAATACAAAGAAATGAATTGGCCAACTAGTATATCTAGAAAAAAAAAAAAAATTAGCTGGGCATGGTGGTGCATGCCTGTAGTCCCAGCTACTTGGGAGGCTGAGGCAGGAGGATCTCTTAAGCCCAGGAGTTTGAGGTTGCTGTGAGCTAGGCTGACGCCACAGCACTCACTCTAGCCTGGGCAACAGAGTGAGACTCTGTCTCAAAAAAAAAAAAAAAAAAAAAAAAAAGGACAACTGGAAAAAACCTCATGATGGGAGCCAGATTTGCTTGTTTTTTCGTTGTACAAAAACATTCCCACTGTACAAGAGAAAAAAAAAAAAGCTGACACTTACGGGAGCCGAGCTGGGGCTTGTGCCGACTGAGACACACTCCTGCTTTCCAGCCCCTCAGATGCCCCGGTTTCTGGGGTTCCTCCTCCAATCCTCTGAGAAACCCCAGGGTGCTCCAATCATCCCCATCTCGAACGCGACCCAGTCTGTTTCCTGTAACTGAGGGAGCCCTGACCACTCGCTGCCTCCCAGGGCTGCGTGAAGATGACATGAAATAAAAGTACAAAGTGCTTAGCAAGTTCTTGAGCACGATGCGGCCGCAGTGAGTGGCGGCTGTTGTTACCCCAGCACCAGACTTCCCGGGATCCCCCGACACCCGTGCGCCTGCCGGAGAACCCACGCCGCAGGGTTCAAGGGCTCCTGGCATCTGTCCCTCGGCTCTGCCTCCTTGGGGCCAGGCTTTCGGGCCTGCTGGCCTCGGTGGTGCCTTCTGCGGCCACCCCAAGCCATTCCAGAGACTTCCTGCCCATCCGTCATTCTCTCCTGCTCCCACAGGCCTCTGTCTTCGTTGGAGTGACACTCCCCAGCCAGCTGACCTTGACCACAGACATGTGGCCGATTCAGATGGCCCCAGGCCAGACTCTGAGTTAGCAGCAGGTGCTTCCTTCGTCCATAAAAGAACCCCAAGTAACCGCCAGCAGCTTCCCCTCTGGGACATCCCCAGCCTCCAGCGGCTTCCCCTCTGGGACATCCCGGCCATTTTTAGGACTGAAGGAGAGAGACCTTTGCTGGCATCCTACTGGGATAGGGGCACCCAGGTTCTCCTAACGGAGGCCCATGCAGTGAGGCGTCCACGGCTGCACAGGACACGGAGATATTTATTGGTTAGGAAGGTGAATTGTAAGGGTCCTCACTCCACATTCGACATTGGGAGAGATCACGCCTGTCATCCTAGCACTCTGGGAGGCCGAGGCGGGCGGATTGCTCGAGGTCAGGAGTTCAAGACCAACCTGAGCAAGAGCGAGACCCATCTCTACTAAAGATAGAAAGAAATTAATTGGCCAACTAATATGTATAGAAAAAATTAGCCGGGAGTGGTGGCACATGCCTGTAGTCCCAGCTACTCGGGAGGTTGAGGCAGGAGGATTGCTTGAGCCCAGGAGTCTGAGGTTGCTGTGAGCGAGGCTGACGCCACGGCACTCACTCTAGCCTGGGCAACGAAGCGAGACTCTGTCTCAAAAAAAAGAAAACACAAACATTGGGAGAGAACGAAAATCCGTCCAGAGCACAGGCATCCTTCCTCACACGGTGTTCCTTTTGTCAGCCATCTTGCAAGATTGTCATAATGAACTTAAGTAAAATTAAATTTGGAAAACTCGCAGTGACGTCGTGAAGCCATTGCACTCCAGTTTCAGTGAGAGGCTGGGACCCGGCTGTCGCTGGCATCGCAGCCCTGCCAAGTGTGGGCCCCGCTCACCCCTGATCCTGGGGGCTTAGCTGCTTGGAGCAAAAGGCTTCTTGACAAAGGTCTCGGGTGACCCCGAGGGTCAGGGCAGCCTGTCCTGTTTCCCTCCACTCGGAGAACGAGTTCCTGCCTCTCCGTCTCGTGTTGACGCTCGGATCGGCTTTCCCGGAAACACAACACACACACAAACAGAAGCCAACACAAAGACGGCCATCACCGCGCGCACTGCTCCTCCGGCGGGGGCACACCACGGCAGCGGTGCCTGGCAGGGACTCACAGGGAGTGACCGCCTTGGACACGCCCTGTCGGGACACAGCCGGCCCTCTGTGTCCGTGGGTGGGTTCCACACCTGCAGATTCAACCAACCGAGGACTGAAAGTATTTTTTTTTTTTTTTTTGAGACAGAGTCTCACTCTGTTGCCCAGGCTAGAGTGAGTGCCGTGGCGTCAGCCTAGTTCACAGCAACCTCACACTCCTGGGCTCAAGCAATCCTCCTGCCTCAGCCTCCCGAGTAGCTGAGACTACAGGCATGCGCCACCATGCCCGGCTAATTTTTTCTGTATGTATATTGGTTGGCCAATTAATTTCTTTCTATTTATAGTAGACATGGGGGTCTCGCTTTTGCTCAGGCTGGTTTCAAACTCCTGACCTCGAGCAATCCACCTGCCTCGGCCTCCCAGGGTGCTAGGATTACAGGTGTGAGTCACCGCGCCTGGCCCTAAAAGTATTTTTGAATAAAAATAATATGACAATAAAACTAATAAAAATTCAAAAACAAAATGGTATAACAACTATTTACGTGACACTTACTTCGTATTAGGTTAGGTATTGTGAGTAACCTAGAGATGATTTGAAGCACATGGGAAGACGAGCGTAGGTTATCTGCAAATACTATGCCGTTTTATAGAGGGGACTCGACCATCTTTGGACTCAACCATCTTTTGGGGACACCCATGTGGGTGTCTGCAGGGGGTCCTGAGACCAGTGCCCCCCTGTGGGACATCGCGAGGCACAGCTGTGATTTAGAGATACACAGAATGGGCGTGAGCCACGCAGAGTCCCCGGCTTACAAAGCTTTGACGTCAGTCAATACTTCGGTATCCCCTCCAGGGCTGCGCCTGTCTGCACTGTGTCCTGTTGTGGCGGAACGGTGGTCCCCTAAAATATATGCCCACCTAGAGCCTGTGAGTGTGACTTTATTTGGAAAGGGGTCTTTGCAGATGTACGTTAAGGGTCTGGAGAGGACAGCACTGTGGATTTAGCGTGGGCCTTGAGCACGCTGACTAGTGGCCTTGCAGGAGAGGCGCAGGGCGGGCACGCGGGGGGAGAGGCGCAGGGCGGGCGCGCGCGGGGAGAGGCGCAGGGCGGGCGCGCGGGGGGAGAGGCGCAGGTGAAGGCACGCGGGGGGAGAGGCGCAGGGCGGGCATGCGGGGGGAGAGGCGCAGGGCGGGCACGCGGGGGGAGAGGCGCAGGTGAAGGCGCGCGGGGGGAGAGGCGCAGGGCGGGCAGGCGGAGGGAGAGGCGCAGGTGAAGGCACGCGGGGGGAGAGGCGCAGGGCGGGCATGCGGGGGGAGAGGCGCAGGGCGGGCACGCGGGGGGAGAGGCGCAGGTGAAGGCGCGCGGGGGGAGAGGCGCAGGGCGGGCAGGCGGAGGGAGAGGCGCAGGTGAAGGCGCGCGGGGGGAGAGGCGCAGGGCGGGCGCGCGGGGGGAGAGGCGCAGGGCGGGCAGGCGGAGGGAGAGGCGCAGGTGAAGGCACGCGGGGGGAGAGGCGCAGGGCGGGCATGCGGGGGGAGAGGCGCAGGGCGGGCACGCGGGGGGAGAGGCGCAGGTGAAGGCGCGCGGGGGGAGAGGCGCAGGGCGGGCAGGCGGAGGGAGAGGCGCAGGTGAAGGCGCGCGGGGGGAGAGGCGCAGGGCGGGCGCGCGGGGGGAGAGGCGCAGGGCGGGCAGGCGGAGGGAGAGGCGCAGGGCGGGCGCGCGGAGGGAGAGGCGCAGGTGAAGGCACGCGGGGGGAGAGGCGCAGGTGAAGGCGCGCGGGGGGAGAGGCGCAGGTGAAGGCGCGCGGGGGGGGAGGCGCAGGGCGGGCGCGCGGGGGGGAGAGGCGCAGGGCGGGCAGGCGGAGGGAGAGGCGCAGGTGAAGGCGCACGGGGGGGGAGGCGCAGGGCGGGCATGCGGGGGGAGAGGCGCAGGGCGGGCACGCGGGGGGAGAGGCGCAGGTGAAGGCGCGCGGGGGGAGAGGCGCAGGTGAAGGCGCGCGGGGGGAGAGGCGCAGGGCGGGCGCGCGGGGGGAGAGGCGCAGGGCGGGCATGTGGGGGGAGAGGCGCAGGTGAAGGCAGGGCAGAGGCTGGGCTGGAGAGAGGCCCGAAACAGAGTCTCCCCCGGAGCCTCCGGAAAGAACCAATCCTGACCTACTTTGATTTCCTGCCTCCACCTCCAGAGCTGTACGAGGACACATTTCTGTTGTCATAAGGCACCCCATGCGGTAATTTGTCTTGGCAGCGCAGGAAGTGCATATGCCTCCCAGGGCCGACTCTTGCTGCCCACAGACACCCCGCACCCCCTCTGCGCTTAGTCCCATTTTGTGCCGGGCAGAACGATAGCCGCCTGCCAGGGAGACTTAGGATCTCAGTGGACTTGATGTTGCCCCCGGCGCCGAATACGGAGAGGCATCGGCCCTGACGTCCAAGGGTGAGAGGGCGTGGGAGGGCCTGGAAGTGCCCGTGGGCAGAGGCACTCGGCTGCAAAAAGTGAGAAGTACAAGGCAGCCGAGCAAGACCCCCGAGAACACGTGCCCGAAGACCGGAGGAAACTGTGCAAGTGCAGGCCCGCTGTCACCGGCTTCCCTGACGACCAGCTGCTTGCCTGGTGCTGCGGTTCCTGGCTAATGATGCCAACCTTTGCTTCGTCAACAGACAAACTCGGAAGTCCCGATGGTAAAACACAGCGGAGATCCTGGTCCAGCTGACACTACAGTTGGGCGCCACGTGAGCTGCGGGGCTCGGCCCACTCAGGCTTCCCGGCTGTTCCCACTTTGCACCCCCGTTATCCTGGAACCCATTGCTTCTGGGCCTGCAGAGAGGGCTGAGAGTGTGGAGAAGGGACATCCTCTTGGAACTGCCCCTTTCCACTCCAGTTACAACGGGTGAGAATCGAGGCAGGACCCCACCTCACCCCGGGGGCGGAGAAAGGGGAGAAGCCCCGGAGAATGCAGGAGCGCGGGGGGCTCTGCCCAATGCCACGGAAGGGACGAGGAGGCGCCGTGCAGGGGGAGGAGGGACCGGCTGCCCCTGTGTTGCCTGGGCTCATGCAGGCAGCTAACCCAAGGCTCCTCAAGCATCTTAAAATTCCATAAAAAAGAATCAGGAAGGCCGGGAGCGGTGGCTCATGTAATCCTGGCACTCTGGGAGGCCCAGGCCGGCGGATTGCTCGAGGTCAGGAGTTCGAAACCAGCCTGAGCAAGAGTGAGACCCCTATCTCTACTATAAATAGAAATTAATTGACCAACTAATATATATATAGGAAAAATTAGCTGGGCATGGTGGCGCATGCCTGTAGTCCCAGCTACTCGCGAGGCTGAGGCAGGAGGATTGCTTGAGCCCAGGAGTTTGAGGTTGCTGTGAGCTAGGCTGACGCCATAGCACTCACTCTAGCCTGGGCAACAAAGTGAGACTCTGTCTCAAAAAAAAAAAACAAAAAAAAAAAACAGAAAAATCAGGAAGCAACAGAAATCAAGCCAGTTGCGGGGGAGGGGAAGGGGGATGGTGAAGTCATACCTAACAGGTACCATGGACACTATCTGGGTGATTGGCACACTTATAACTTCGCCTCGGGCAGTACAGAAGCAATTTATGCAACTAAAATGTTTGTACCCCTATAATATTCTGAAATAAAAAATAAAAATAAAGGTAATTTTTGGAAATCCTAAAAGAAATAATCAGGAATGTCATTGCTACTGAGGACGTCCTGGGAATCTGGTAAATTAAGGCTCACGAGTGCGTGAGGCTGCACCAGCACCAACCGGCACTGCCGTTCCCGTCCCCACCCAAGTGCTGGCAGAGGCCACCGCAGCGTCCGCTTGACGGACGCAGATCTGTGCATTTCCGGGGGCCTCTCCTGGCACGCGCGTGCGAGTCCTTTCTGCAGAGTTCCCCGTCTACACCGGTCCAGCACCTGCAGTGCAAGGGCAGCGTAGCGTGCATCCCACCCGTCACCTACAGCGCGGAAACCACGGCTTTGGTCCTTGCTTCCCAAAGTGTGGCCCAGAGACTAGGAGCATCGCATCACCAGGGAGCTTGTCGAAAATGCGCAGATCTGGGTCCCCTCCCCACCTATTATTAGCAAGACTTTGTGTTTTCCTTAGATGAGTCCTGTGTGCATTCTGGTTTGAGATCTTCAGAATCTGCTCATTGCAGAGCCAGCCAGTAAGAACAGCAAATTAAGGTCTAACTCAAATGGTGGTGATCGTCACCTTAAAGGGGGGCCAGACAGACAAGAGTTAATCCGACCAGTGTGAAGACTGGGACTCAAAGGCCCAGGCGCACAGCAAGGAAGAAGGACTCAGAAACTCAAGGGGCAGAACCCTTCCCACGGCCTGCGGAGCCCTTGACTGAATCCTGACTGTGCACGAGCCCCTGACAGGGGAAGGAGTGTAGATGCTCACGCAGGTAGATGTTCCCACGCTTGCCTCTGACAAAGAGCCTGAAATTAGGATCGGCGTCCTGAGCTCACGGTCAGACAGGCCGCAAGATGGTAGCAACGTGGAATGCTGTTGGTAGCAACATGGAATCAATGCACATTCCTGGGACTGTGAAAACCTAAGATCTGAAAAATTAAAGATTTGTTAGAAATCATGGGTCAGTAGCATCGGGCTGTTTTTTGTTGTTTTTTTTTTTTTCCTTCTCCTAGACCTGTTTGACCCCTGGGCTTTACCAAAGGAAGCCTCAATTGTGATTGAGTACTCAAGAGCCCAACTGTAGCAATTAAAGTGGATCACAGAAGCTCAGACATGCCCTCATTAATAATGTAATTAAATCTGGCTGTGATATTGTTTTCCTCGGCTGTTCAAATGTAATGGTATAAGAATGGCACTGTCTGTTGGGAACTGAAAAGGAAACACTGATAGAATGTATCGTTTTATCAAGATGGTTAGAAATAAATATATTCCTAAGGATTCTTGAAGATGACTCCAAGTACCCATCAGATAAGGGTTCTTTAAATCAATTTTAAAAATGGAGGTATAATTAACATAATATAATATGAGATTTATGGTTTTAAAGTGGACAATTAAATGATTTTTGGTATATTCACAGTGTTGTGTACCCATCACCACTGTCTATTCAAGAACATTTCCATCATCCTAAAAGAAACCCTGTACCCATTGCCATCAATCTCGCCCACCCCCAAGCCCTCGCCAACCACTCAGCTATGTTCTGTCTCCCTGGATTGCCTGTCCTGGGCATTTCATGTAAATGGCATCATATGCTATATGGCCTTTTGTGTCTGGTTTCTTTTACTTAGCACAATGTTTTCAAGGTTCATTCTAATACACACCAGCTCCTCATTCCTTTTTATGGCTGAGTAATATTCCATCATACAGATATGTTTAATATCACATTTTGTTTATTCATTCATTAGTTGATGGACATTTGGGTTGTTTCTACTGTTCACCTATTAGAAATAATGCTACTATGAACGTTCGTGTACAGGTTTTGCTGTAAACATATGTTTTCAGTTCTCTTGGGTGTATGCCTAGAAGAGGGATTACTAGGTCATATGGTAATTCCGTTTAACTTTTTAAGGACCTGCCAAATTGTTCCTATGCCACTTAACGTCCCCGCCAGGAATGTATGAGGATTGCCAATGTTTTTCTTCCTGGATTTCGTTTTTGTTGTTTATTTTTTAATCATGGCCACCCTACGGGGTGTGAAGTTATATCTCATTGTAGTTTTATTTATAATTTAGAAATGACTTATGGTGTTGAGCATCTTTCACGAGTCTATTGGCCATTGGTATATCTTCTTTGGAGAAATGTCTATTTGAATCCTTTGCCCACTTTTAAATTGGGTTGGCTTTTTGTTGTTGAAGGGATTTTTTTTTCACAGTGTCATAATTGGTAAAATTAGCTAAAGATAAATGACCTTTTTATTTTTAATATCCCCACCTTTAGCAGAGACATTTTCACCAGGCAAAGTATATGAGAGACAACATAATGGCTGTTTGATACACTGGGTTTCTATAGCCACATCTATAAGTTTCTCTTGAAACTATCAATATCTTATTGAGTTGAACAGGGAGACATTCATAATGAGGATTAACTTGATTTGCTCACAAAACAATGTTATAACAAATAACGTTACTAATAGGCAAAGTGATCTCCACATCTTAGTCTGAGAATGTTCGTATAGAAGCCTGTTTGCACGTCTCTTCTGAGCACATCTCACTGGCAGACCTTCGACTCTTGTTGAAGAATGGACATCCCCAAGGTTTTGGGGGTTGTCACAAATGTCACATACATGGTCTTTCAGGGGGTGTCTGTGTCCCCCAACAGGTTATTCTTAGTCCTGAAGCTCTATGGGGCAGGTCCTGTACACCGTTTAGATATAGGGAGACAGGCTGAGAAAGTGTTAGGTAACTTGCTTGAAATCACACAGCTAACGAGTGACAGAAGTGGAATGAAAATATTGCTCGTTATTTATTTAGCATATTCTATGGACACAGACTCAGAGAAGTTAAGAGACTTACCTTGGGTCACACAGAAATTATGACCCCGAGCAGCAATTTGAATCTGCACATGCCTCAGAGAAGTTAAGAGACTTACCTTGGGTCACACAGAAATTATGACCCCGAGCAGCAATTTGAATCTGCACATGCCTGATTCCCAAACTGTCACCTGCTCTGAAGTTATACTGTCTCTCCTGGCATTTTTGTTAATTCATACCATATTTCTCATATTAAAGAAAAACATCTATCTAAGAATGGAAACACGTAAATCTCCAAGTTTTTTGCTAGCCATGGAATTTGACCTTCTCCTAGGATAGCAGGCTTGACTTTCTGCATCCAAACATAAATGCCAATATGCTATATGAGGTCTGTCTGGAATTGTGTCCAGCCATTGTTAACATAACGAGAACAGTCTTCACGACTTTGATGTCACCTGCCAGGTGAGTGGACTGGGGTGTGCATGCGTGAACAACGGCAGCCTGGCTGTACTAGCCAGCGGGGCGCTATACACCACTGAGCGAGCACGTGCACTGCCTGGCCGTCGCCTTCGAAATGGCCGAGCGAGTAGAGCAAAGAATCTCCATCCAGTTTTGCATTGAGCGTGAACATTCCTCCACGGAAACCATTCGGGTGACTCAGGCGGCTTTTGGGGACGATGCAATGGGTGCAGCGTAAATGAAAGGGCGGCACAAAGGCTCCGAAGATGGTGGGGAATCTGTGGAAAGTGACCCGGGTTCTGGAAGGGCTGCAACAAGCAGAACGCCCGAGAGTGCTGAACGTGCACAGGTGAGCGTAAGAGACGCTGGGAGAACCGCGTGAGGTCCCAACGCGCCTACTTTGAGGGAGACTGAGGCGTCCTTGTCATATTTACAATGTTTCCTGTATCTTGTATCTTCTTTAATAAATGTCTCTATTTTCCCTATTCCATGGCTGGTTACTTTCCAGACAGATCTCATCTATCAGGATAGCTTCTGGCACTGACTTTCACCCTGAAACTCGGCTATGAAACAGTATATGGTATGGACGGGACGACGACAGTCCTCTGTGAACGCCAAAGGCTGAGTGGCAAGTGGGCGCAGGACCAGGTGCAGTAAGTAAACAGCCAGCTGCCCCCAAGGCCGCCGTTCCACCGTGGATTTCCCCTGGTTCGTGGTTTCCTAGGTGTCCCAAAGTTACACAAGCTTGCAGATTCAGAATCATGGGACCTCAGTTCACAGAAACCTCGTGTTACAGGCTGAATTATGTCCCCTGCAAAAGACACTGAAGTCCCAACCCCCAGATCTGTGAATGAAGCCTTATTGGGAAATAGGGTCTTTGCAGGTGATCACGACACGGTGAGGTCCTTGGGGGAGCCCTAGTCCAGCATGACTGTGTCCTCATAAAAAGGCGAAATCTGGACAGACAGGCACGCATGCACGCAGGGAGAAGGCCGTGTGAAGGTTGGAGTGAGGCCGCCACGCGCCCAGGAAGTCTGAAGGCTGCCGGCAACCACCAGAAGCCGGGGGAGGGGCCTGGAACAGGGTCCCTGTCCGCCTCAGAAGGAACCAGCCCTGCTGACGGCTCAGTCTCACACTGTCAGCCTCCAGAACTGTGGGACAATGCATTGCTGTCGTTTAAACCCCTCTGTTTGTGGCCCTTTGTTATGGCAGCCCTAGGAAACTGATGTATGGATGCACACACCAAATTCCAATGGATTAATTTGCAATTAGAGTTGTACCTGCCAAAGGGGCATTTAGTTGTGTCATCTCTCCAGGTCCTCCACCCATGTACCAAACCATGACGCACTGGCAGCCACATGCATGTGGAGAGTGTGCGTCCCTGCTGCCAGGGACCTGTTTACTTTTCCTTCCTTCCTTCCTTCCTTCCTTCCTTCCTTCCTTCCTTCCTTCCTTCCTTCCTTCCTTCCTTCCTTCCTTCCTTCCTTCCTTCCTCCCTTCTTCCCTCCATCCCTCCCTTCTCTCTCTCTCTCTTTCTCTCTCTCTCTCTCTCTCTCTCTCTCTCTCTCTCTCTTTCCTTTTCTTTCTGAGATAGGGTCTCACTCTGCCACCCTGGCTAGAATGCTGTGGCATCATCACAGCTCACTGCTGCAACCTCAAACTCCTGGGCTCCAGCGATCCCCCTGCCTCAGCCTCCCAAGTAGCTGGGACTACAGGTGTGTGCCACCACATCCAGCTAATTTTTCTACTTTTAGTAGAGACGGGGTCTCACTCTTGCTCAGGCTGGTCTGGAACTCCTGAGCTCAAGTGATCCTCCTGCCTCAGCCTCCCAGAGTGCTAGGATTACAGGCATGAGCCACCATGCCTGTCCTTACGTTTACTTTTTATATACTGATTTTCATCCACAATAAATTGACTTTACAGTTTGACTCTTTACAGCTGAACCTTATTTGTTTTGCGAGGAGTCTTCTGTTGCTTCCAATTTTCTTATTATTTCTTCTGAAAGCCAAGGGTCATCGGTCACTCAGTAAATTAGTGTTCCTAAACACCAGGCCCTGCTCTAGGCTCTGGGGATTTAGAAATGAGCAAAGTGGATAAAAATCTTTGCTTCCATGGTGCTTTCAATCTAAATAGGGTGCAGTGGGCAGAATAGGGGACCCCAGAAGGCTCACATCCTAATCCCTGAAACCTGTGGACACGATACCCCACGTGGCAGAGGGGACTCAGCGGATGTGATTAAGCCGAGCACGCGGCGGTGGGGAGATCCTCCTGGATTGTGTGGGTGGGCGCGACGTGATCACAGGCGTCCTCGTAAGAGGCAGGCGGAGCGGCAGGGCCAGCGTGGCGACTGACCGCGCTCTGCCGCTGGCTCTGCAGGTGAAGGGGCCATGAGCCCAGGCCTGCGGCAGCCTCTGGAAGCTGGAGGAGGCAAGGGACGGATTCTGCTCTAGACCCTGCAGAGGGACACAGCCCGGTCGGCACCTTGATCCCCAGATCTCTGATCCCCAGAACTGTTCGATGATAATAATAATAATAATAATACATTTGCCACTGAGTTTGTGGCAGGGATTTGCCATAGCAGGAGGCCAGCGCACGGAGGAAGACAGCAATGAATAACCACGAGGAAAGGCGTGTTGCCTCCGTGGAATCCCGCGCAGTGGGGAAGGACACGGCAGGGAAGGGAGAGAGAGGGCCGGTGCTTTGCCGCGTAGAGTAGGAGGCGGGGGCAGTCCAGGCTGAGCAGGGGCTGTCCCAGCGAAGCCCGGAAGGTGGGGAAGGATGGAACCAGGCGGCTCCCTGGGGGAAGAGTGTCCTAGGCGAGGGACCTGCCAGTGCAAAGGCCTCAGAGCGGGGTTCCCCACTCAACCTCAGCACTGCTGGCGTTCTGGGCCAGGTCGTCCTTTGCTTTGGGGGCTGTCCCAGGCACTGTAATAAGTGCAGCCGCAGCCCTGCCCTTCACCCACTAGGTGCCCGACCACCCTGCCCTTGGTCGTGACAACCAAATACGTCTTGGGACAGTGCCCTTGCACCTGGGGAGCACAATCTCCCCCGGCTGAGAGCCACTGCCTTCGAGGGACTGGAGCAATGGGGCTCGGGCGTGAGGCTTTCCTGGGGCACTAGCACGACAGAGGGACTCCCGAGGAGCGGATGAGTGCTTTGACACTGCGTTCAGGAGCAGCAGCGTGGGCCTCACTGGGAACTCAGGGCTGGAGCAGAATCTCAGGACACACCCGGTCCTCGCCAGTCGGGACCCCCAAAGTCACGGGACCCCCCCAGGAAGCAGCGTGCACATTCGATTGAGGGGCACTGGTTTGGAGAGCCCTGTGCCATCTTCCCCAGCTGCACTGGGGTGGGGGGACACTCCACCAACCAGGAGCCCCTCCACTCAGCAAATATTCTGGTGCCCACCGGATTGCCTGGTCTGGCTCCGGGCCGTGTAGGGCTGTCTCGTGGCAGGCGCATGGGCGGCGAGGTCAGAGCACCTGCATGGAAATCCTCGGGTGCTCAGTAGCTCCGTGACGCCGGCACCTGCCACCCCCGAGCCTGCTTCTGTGTCTGTGAAATGAGGGTGATGGTAAAAATAGTCCCCGTCCCATGGCGTCTATCGGGGTGATAGGAAAGTCCCCTAACACGGTTCAGTGCCTGGCACGCCAAAGCGGCCCACCCTTGTGCTTAAGATGATCTATCTGTGGGTCCGTGTGTTCACAGGAGGTGGCAGGTGCAGACGGGATGAGATGCTCACCGCAGACGGGATGAGACGCTCACCGCACAGCGCTTCAGAGGGGATTACATGACACGACTCTGTCAGGCGCCTAATTCAGCATCTAGTATAAAAAATACTCCACAAATGGTGGTGATTAATACTAGCATCTTAATCATTTCTTTTGAGAAAACGAGTGGTGGTAAAGGGCTTAACACTTAACGACGTTCCCAGCAACGTTCTCTGAGTCACACTCTCCCGGCCAGGATGTCCTTGGCCTTCGGGCGCCCATCACCAACCACGACGTGAGCGGCCGGTCCTTCCGCTCCCCCAGCCGGGCTACGCAAGGCGGGTCTCGATCTGCTTGTGACCTGTGGGCACGGAGGTGGTGGAGAGCACCCACAGCAGCTCATGCGGGGACTCTACTTGTTTCGCAACATCAGGGTTGTGGTAGCTGAGGGGTCTTATCAGTTGAGAATTTTTAGGTGCAAATAGCTGAAATCCCAAGTAAAAGATGCTTTACTTTCTCATATAATCTCAAGTCTTGAGGTCAGGCAGCCCCAGGGTTGTTTATTTCAGCAGTTCAATGACATCGTCCAAGACCCAGGTTCCTTCTATATTTCCTTTCTGTCATCCTCAGTGTGTGGGTGGCTCTCCTCGTGGTGTCAAGATGGCTGCAGCCACTCCAAGCATCACTTCTTTATTCACTGAAATTTAAAGGCAGCAAAGGAAAGCTATGTGGTCCCTGTGCCTCATTTTACAACTCAGAGAAAATTTTCCAAAGCCTAGTCACTCATTCCTCTCCAAAAAGCCTTTCTTTCCATCCTCATTGATCAGAATCATGTCACATGGGCCTTCCTAAGCAAATTGTGGTCAAGTGGAATGATTAACTTCATGGCTCAGACTAATCCCCCTTGAAGATGGGGGATTAGTATATATTCTCACACATTCCCAGAGTCCACAGCCATGAGGCAATAGGTGCTTTCTAAGCAAAATCAGGGTTCTATCAGCAAGAACAATGACAAGACACTGATTTGTGTGGGTTACCACGGTGTCTCCTTCTGAGGCCTCTACCCCAAATCAGACTCTTTAACGCCTGATCCCAGCACCCCAAATGTCTACACAAACAGATGCAGGAGGAGTGGAATTAAGGCACAGAGTGGATTTCAGGGGGAGGAGGTCATTTCCAACACTTCTGCAGGAAGCTCCTGACCCTATGAGAGCAAACCGATTGGAGACAGAAGCCCCACCTCCCTTAGGTGGACGGGCTCCTGGTTTAGACACCTGGGCCGGGCTCACACTAGGATTCACACCTGTCTCAGGATTTCCGACCAGCAGACTCCGTGGAGGGGATCAGCCGGCTGAGACTCCCCAGGGAGGCCCAAGGAGAAAGGCCGGGTGAGGCAGGAAAGCGGATTCCGAGAGGGCAAAGCGCCCGCCACGCAGGCAGCCCCCGGCTCTGCAACGCCTGCGCTCCCGCCCGTGAGAGTGCACAGTAAGGGGCCGCGCCCCTGGGAGATCTTTCGGACGTGGCCAACGCGGTGGACACGGGTGGGGTCAGCAGTATTTGGGGCCACCGTGCTGGTCATGCTTTCTAGAAAGCCCCAGAAACAGACACAGGGCAGGGAAGGAGAAATGGCGCAAGCAGGGGATATTACTAGCACAGTGACCGCCCCCACCAAGGGCACCTCAGAAAGAGCCGGAGAAGGATGATTTGAGGGAGTACTTGTGACAGTTAGTCCTAGCTTTTTCACTCCGAGGCCGGTGTGGCTTGCACCCATGGATTTGGTCTAACGGACAACTTTCTCTTTGGTAAAACTGGGCATGCTGCACCCGGGAGTGAGGCACCTCACCTGAGACTTAGCCCCGGTCCCCCCAGAGTGTCAGCCCTCTGAGGACAGGCACTTCTACCTAGACTGGGGCGCCCCCAATACCGTGTGTGTCGCCGTTAGTTACACACAGTGCTTTTTGGAAGCGTTTTTTACACGATGAACACAGCATCCCAGCACGCTTCAAATTACACGGCAACGCGAAATTTCGCCCATGTAGTAATGGATTCAAACACATATTTATGAAATAAACTGCTGCAAGTGTCATTACTTACCGCGATGCCTTTTAAATTATACATCGGGATTATTTTAGTGTTTACGAGACGCCGGCAGTGGAAATGAGCCGCGCAGTGAGTTGGCACTTAAGGAAACGGAGGCGATCGGGAGCAGCCATTAGAAGGATGAGAATCCCGGAGACGACAGACGGGGGAGGTTTATTTTCCCCAATGGTCACTTAATGGAAACTTCCGCTGAAGGCTCTGTGTCCAGAATCTCACAAGGAGAGATGGTTTCCATGGCGCAGTCTCCTTCGGTTTACTCTGTGAGCTGGAAGTTTTCTTTATCGGGGAAAATGAAGAGGGAGCACCGGGGCTGCTGGCCTGTCCCCGCAAACGGGACAAGCAGAAACCCCCCACCAGCGTGAGCCGGCCTCCTGCCCCCCTGGCGGGGAGACGGCAGGGCCGGAGCAGCACGCGCCCTCCGTGTTGGACTTGCCGTGCGGGCCGCGCCGTGCTTCCCCGACTCTTGTTTCATGTTATCTTTAAAACCCCCCCCGATGGGTAGGCAGGGCAGGGATTCTCGGCCTCATGGTGTAGTTGAGGGATCTGAGGTTGACAGGGGTTAGGTGGCTCGGGCAAGATCGCACCCCCAAATGCAGACGCCCTGGCCCCCCGGCACGTACCCGCCGGGGCGCAGCTCTGCCCCTGTGTGAAGCAGGGGGCACCGTCCCCAACACGGACACTCTTCTGAAAGGAATGCCGGAAACGGAGTCATTCAAGGGCAGAATCTGATACAAGAGGGATCGTCTTTTTTCTAGACTTGGGGATGTGTTCTCTAGGGCGCGTCAGCAGAGCCCTGGGCACGGGCGTGCAGGGCGGTGGCCCTTTCTGTCACCAGTGTGAGGGTGGCGGTGCAGGCTGTCAACACAAACCCTTCATCCTCTTCTTCCTAGATTCTTCCTAGATTCGGAGCCCCAGCTTCCTTCAACTGCAGAACCCTCCCGGGGCAAGAGCAGCGGGTCAGTGGAGTCCCCCGAGCCCAGCCGCTGAGTCCAGTGGACCCGAGGTTTAAACTGGCTCCACCGTCACCCTCGGCTGGTCTTGGAGGTTACCTAATCCGCCCTTAACCTCGGTTTCCTCATCTGCACCTGCAGATATAAAATTAATTGATCTCTCGGGGCCCTTGGGAGGGAAAAACAAGACCGAGCCTATGCAACACTTAGCATGGTGCCCGGCACGCAAGAAGCACTCCATAAAGGTTGCAGTGGCCATGACCAGGATCACACAGGACTGACGGAATATAAACCAGGCTGTGCTCCACAGTAATTTTAATCAACAAATGCAAACTTGTCCTCTTGAAACCATGCTACAAATACAACCTAAAAAATGACTTGTTTGGCTGTTTCTTTCACGCCAGGCTGTCATAGCCCAGAGTAGACAGCATTCCCTGCTGCACTCTCATCAGAAGCAGCTGATGCCCAGAGAGGTGCACGTAAGGGCGGAACATTCAAAGAAAGCCACTTCCTCTTCTGAAAACTTGGGTGGGGGAAGACACAGCCCTCTCTCACTTCTAATCTTTCGGGGCAGAAACAATAGGCTGCTTTCTCAGAAACCCTCACATTGCAAGTTCCTTTCCGAAACTGATGTAGCCCCACTCTTAAGTTCAGAACTGGTACAAAACAAAAGTATACAGAGCCCCAGCATCTTGTGCAAATTCTATTTTAAACAGGTTTCAGCTGAGCCAGGGAGAGCCAGAAGGAGGGAGCTGTTTTAAGGATGAGTGAACACGTACGAGACAGCGAATGAGGAGAGAAAAGAAATGCCAGCACATCAGCTGAGATGGCGGAGTCCCTTCCTGGCGGGCAAATGCCAAATTGCAGACACCAGGCCAGCATCGGGAGCAAAGGAGGGAGGAGAGAGGTTATTCAGCTGGACGGGGAGAGAGCTGTTAAATCAAGGACTACCAAGTTCTGTGTTTGTTCTCTTCCCACTGGCTTCATCACAGCAGCCCTTTATCTTCTGCTCTTTGTGCGTAATTGTGTGCGTAATGTTGTGCTTCCTTGTTACTGCATGACTGTGACATCAAAACAGCCTATCGTGTTGGTAATAGGATTGTTCTGGAGACAAGAATAAAGACACAAAACAGTAAAGGCAGATGTCCATGGTCTATCGGAAAAAAAAAAAAAAAAACAAACCCTTACAAGTGAAGAATTAAAACCTTGAAGGACAAATTCAGATTGGGGAAAACAGGGCAGTTGCTTAGGACTCAATCAACCTCCTCACTTGCCAGAGTGAAGGGGCCACTTGTGGTTGCTTTTCTGGAAAACAAAATGTACACTAGCATCTAAACATCAGAAGCCATGTGGCTGTCCAAGAATTTATTCGTTAAATCCAGGTTGAGGTTGTGCCATAAAGCAAGGGTTTTGGTCTTTGCTTCTTTTGACTTTAAATATTTTTACTCATATAGGACCATTACGGTTCCTAAATGGTTTTTAAGCCATTTTTTAGGTTTCAATGCTTAACAATAGCATCCGTACCCTTTTGATGCAATGTAGGCCCTAATAATCAGCTTCTGTAGCAAAGTGAATGATAAAGTCAAGCCTTGCTCAATTTTTAAGAAAAACGTCTAACTCCACAAACGTGTTTACTGATGTGTGAGTTTCAATGCACTTCTACACTCAGAGCAATGATTTATCTCATAATAGTGATCTGGAAGAATGATGATAATTTGTCTATTTTCATTTAAATAGTTGATTGGAAATATTTATTTCATATAAGGGCTATTTTGAAGTTTACAACTAAAAACAAATTGACATGAATTACATCATTTGGTCGAGACTTACTGAGCACCTACTATATGCTCACATGCTAGGCAGCAGCGATGGAAGATCTACTCTCTGTCTAGAGTTGCTCACAGCCTTGTGATATGGGATGTATGGAAAGTAATGGGGCCGGGCGCGGCGGCTCACGCCTGTAACCCTAGCACTCCGGGAGGCCGAGGCGGGAGGATCGCTTGAGGTCAGGAGTTCAAAACCAGCCTGAGCAAGAGTGAGACCCCGTCTCTACCATAAATAGAAAGAAATTAATTGGCCAACTAGTATATATAAAAATATTAGCCGGCATGGTGGTGCATGCCTGTAGTCCCAGCTACTTGGGAGGCTGAGGCAGGAGGATTGCTTGAGCCCAGGAGTCTGAGGTTGCTGTGAGCTAGGCTGATGCCACAGCACTCACTCTAGCCTGGGCAACAAACCGAGACTCTGTCTCAAAAAGAAAAAAAAAAAAAAAAAGTAATGCATTCAAGAGCCTGGACACCCAAGTTTGACACCAAATTCAGCTTCTCACAGCTTTGGGTGAGTTCACTCTATTTTGGCTTCAGCCTGGAGTCAGCAACCCATGTTTTAGCAGGATGGGGACTGCAAGAGGGGTGGATAAAAGGGAGATAGTAATGATCTAAAGGCATGCTGTAAGGTTAAATTACTATGCATTCTACCTATTGTTGGTAGCCGATAACAATACAAGCTAAAGCTACTGAGTACTTGCTCTGTGCCAGGTACGGGGCCAAGCACGTCACCTGTATCATGCTTCATCCTCCCAAAAACCCTCTGAAGTACCATTATGATCCCATTTTACATTTAGGGAAACTGAGCCTCAGAGGCTAAGGAACGTGAGCAAAAGCACAGGGCCCAAAGCACTTAAGCCAGAATTTGGAACTGGCTCTTTTGGCTTCCAGACTTAAGAGACCCCACTGGGGTCTTAACCATCCCTTAGGGACTATTAAGCTTGTTGTTTACCGTCTGCCAAGTGCCTACCACCCTGTTGACGGTTCCATCCGTTCTGGCCCAGTCACTTTTCTCTTTAGAGAGTGGACCTTTTCTCTGCAGCTTCTGCAGAGTGTGGTGGCCTTACCACGCCTACTATTTAAGAGAACCCCAGTCTTGGGCTCAACAGGGATGGGCAGAGCCAGACACTGAGCAGAGAGATGCATCCAAGACATGGAGCAGCTTGGTAATTTTCACCGTTGTTATATTAGCAAATAACTATTTCCAATTTTATGTCATCGACAACACTCTTGAAACAAGTAACAATTCATGACCTTTTTGATAAATGAGAGTGCTGAGGAAAGGGGATGCATTGAGGCTACTCTCCTAAAGGATTTGAGGTGACTCGATGGACAGGCACCCTCTAGGGGGATGGGCACAAGCAGATGGGCCTCATATGCACGCAGACTCCCTCACTTGAGCCTCTAAATTCCCCACTCAGGGTACACCTAGACCCTGACACCAAGACAGCAGAGATGACTGGTTCAGCCCCAGGACCTCTTAAACCCCAGGCACCATCTTGTGATCCATCCCTCACTCAGCAGAGACAGAGAGAATGAACCCAGCAATGTGAAAAACCAGCCACAGAAAATCTCCCCAATCATTTGATTGTATAAATAATTTATTTCTGTTCACAGCATCGTATATGCATTATAAAAGGCTATGGAAACAAAAGAGGAGGACGGTCAAGACAGAGAACTACAGCAGTAGAAAGGAAAACTGAAACCGGGGGACTCGGTCCCAACACCATAACAGAGAATCTGTGAAGAAAATTGTTCTGAAACAAAATTGGCCTCCCTGTGTCTATTAGAAAACATTTCAAAAGCTCACTTGGGGAGGCCAGCTTCCTCTATGAGAAACCCATTCATTCTCCAAAGGGCAGAAGGCATAATAAATCACTGATTGACATATTGTGGGGACTACCCCCTCCGTGATTACTCCAAGGTGATTTTATCTGTGCTTCCTCTGGTGGGTCAGAGACAAAATGGGCTACTATTAGGTCAAACATTACAGAAATCAACTGAGACTCTTAACTATTAGTTGATACACCACAGGGCTTTACTTTACTGCACAATTACTAACAGTTGATTGCACCCTTAAGTATCGATAATGCAAAAAACAAAATCATCTTGCATCATTTTTAAAGCATGACAGGATTTGAACAGTGATCTTGAACCTAAGTATCGTTAGCACAAGAAGGTTACAGTATTTGGCATCTGCAATGTCACAAAATAAATATATTATTCTTTCAATAGTGTGGAACTACCAAAATGTCAAAGTGCTTAAGAAATTGTTGCATGTGAAGAAAATAAAGAAAGATGGATTTTTTTTTTATAATTCTATACAGAATCTTCGATGATGGGACCAGCCCATTTAGAAATCAGTGACTATGCTGTCGATATGTAAACTGAAATCTGGCAGGCTTTCAACATTGCGTAGCTATACTTTCTCTACTGAGTTTCTACAAAAGACCAGCATTGGAGGGGTACCAAATATACTGACAAAAGAGAAAAAGTAGATGGGCTGCTAGATTTCTGCTTTTACAGAATTTCATATAAGAATTGGGTTTCAAGCAGGAAGCCAGAACTTCTGCCTCTGGTTCTTAAATTAACTTTCAGAGTGTAATGGACAATAGATATGGACTTATAATTTGACTAAATCACATGCTCAGGCATGACCATGTCCAATTTCTATGGGCCTCCTTTGTAAAGAAATGCGTAACAGCCAGGGAAATCATAATTCTATCTGAAAATATAGATTCTAAGAGGAAATTTAAAAAACCAAACAGTAAGTTTTAAGTTTCCCTTTTGATACTGTGTTGCAGCGTAAATGACAGCTTCTGCAAACCAAGACTCAGTCCTGATTATAAAGGATTTTTTAAATTACATTATTAAAAATATGTATTTATTCTTCTTTCACTTTACCTATTTTCCAAAGCTTCTTTCAAGTAAACTGTAAAGTGCCTGAGTACCAGTGACCATTACGTCACATGCTTTCTTTTATCTCAAGCACTCATTGTTGTTTGCATTTGCCCAAAGTGCTGGCTGGCTAGGAAGGCCAGTTCCCACAAGGATGAATTCGGAGGGGCTTCATCCTTGTGTTTTTCCTTCCCTTTTAAATCCATGCAACGAGGTCTGGCTTTTGCAACAAGGTGGGGTTTTATTTTTTGGTGCATGACATCAAATACTCTAAGGAGACATTTTTAATGAAATACTTAACGAGATAGGCCACAATGAACCAAATTAGAATTGTGAACATGTCACCACTTGCCATAAAGGGACATAAAAGGGCAGAGCAAAGTCTTTTTTCCTAAGGTGAATATTTCTAAGGTAAGTATTCATTTGTAAAAGTTTTTTTTTTTAAAACGTGTCTGAAAACCCATCATCACGCGGTTAGTACTGCAAGAGACACCCCTTGCAAAAAAAAAAAACCATCTTGCAATTCAGCACACATCTGCAGCTGGTGTGCTCACCCAAACCAATCAGTAGGCTAAGAGAATTTAAAATCCACACATATAGGTCTAGGTATTTATGCCAATTACACAGTACAGAGGGAGGTCCCTGTATCCACACACACACACAATCCATCCAGCATTTACACCAAGAGCCTTGCCCTTTAAACACCTTTAACTATCCTGCAAACAGTAAATGCATCATTTGCCACCACCTCCAATAGTTTTTTTTTTTTTTTTTTAATTTTTATTGGTCTCTTTGTGTGATAATGACCTACACATGGACAGGGTCCAAACCATCTGGAAGATGTCTGATTCCAGGCTGAAAAGCAGTTCTCAACAAAACTGGTCTTCTGTAGCCACCACAAAGCACCAGGAAAGGGGCATCTTCGAGGCCATTCCCAGCCAAGGCCAGCACAGTGCCCGGTGCCCCCTGGCTGCTGCATTGTCCCAGGCAGTCCTCTGATGGCCCAAACCACCATCTCCTCTGGGCCCAGAGCAGGACAAATGAAATTTCAACAGGGGCCTGCCCTGTGACATAAAATTATTCAGCTTCCACAGCCCCTGAAAGCAAGGAGAGGTGTCCTGTCCAAGACCCCCCACTGCCGACGTGCCCCCCACATGGGTAGCTCAGGGTTCTGGGAATGCATACCTCAGGTGACTCCCAGGTGCGATCCCCCAGCGGGGGCGGGGCAGTCTGAACTTCTGGCCCCGCAGGAGTAGGAAGAAATCGCTTTTGTCTCTGACATCTGAGCCTTCCACCTGGGGCCGAGCGCGGACAGCAGCGCCCGCACTCGCACTCCCGCCGCGGCCGCCCACCCCGCCAGCAGCTCTCGCGTTCAGACAAAAGGTCCCCTGAGCTGGGGGTGGCGGCAGGCCGAGCAGGCTAGGAAAGCAGCCTCCACACCCAGGTTAAGTCATCAATCCCGCATTTGGGTGCGGGGATTCCGTTCTAAAAATTCGAAGCATCGCTTTGGTTCGCTGTCTTTGTTCGCCGGCGCGGGTTCTCGCGCACGCATCCATCCATCCATCCACCCGTTCATTCATTCATTCATTCCCGACTCACTCGCCGCCGCCCCTCGCTCCGGGAGCTGCCGGCGCATTACCGCTTCTTCTTCTGCTTGAGGGACTTCCTGCGCTTCAGGATCATCTCATAGAGCTTGTCCATGCCCTCGGTGAGGCCCTCGCCGATGATGGCGCACGCCGGCTGGACGTGGTAGGTGGTGGCCGGGATGAGCTCGTGCAGCGCCAGCTGCTTCTCGATCTCGGCCACCGGCAGCGACTTGGGCAGGTCCTGCTTGTTGGCGATGACCAGCAGCGGTGTGCCCTGGTTCTCGGCGAACTTGGTCACCTTGTGCAGCTCCGTCTTGGCCTCCTCCAGCCGGTCCACGTCCACCGAGTCCACCACGTAGATGATGCCGTCCGTGCAGCGGCTGTAGGACTTCCACAGCGGCCGCAGCTTCTCCTGGCCGCCCACGTCCCAGAAGTGGCAGCTGATGCCCTTGGCCGTGCCGTTGCTCAGCTTGATCTTCTCCGTGTTGAAGCCGATGGTGGGCACCGTGTTCACGAACTCGTTGAACTTGAGCCGGTAGAGCACCGTGGTCTTGCCGGCCGAGTCCAAGCCCAGCATGACGATGTGCAGGGACTGGAAGGCCGAGATGTTGGAGGAGATGTTGCCCATGGCTCCTCGCTGCGGCGCCGGCCACTGCGGCTGCGGCGGGAGGGCGCCGCCCCCCGAGCAGTCACGGGCCCGACGCGGCCGGGCGCACCTGGGCCCCGCCCGCCGCCCGCACCCGCCCGGGCCTGGGCGTCCCCGGGACGCGCGCGCTCAGACGCCGCGGGCTCTGCGCCCTCGCCGGCGGGGCTCGCGGGCTGCGGGCATTGCGCGTCTCCCGGCGGCGGCTTTGTCTCCCGCCAGGCAGCCCCGGCTGCCGCGGCTCCCCAGGCCCGGCTAGCTCCGCCGCCTGCTCCGGCCGCGCCCCGCGCTCCTGCGGCTGCCGGCTCCCCGCGGCCGGCCGGCTCCGGGCTCTCGGCGCGCTGCGCTCCCCTCTGGCCTGGGGCGGCGCCGCGGGGCCGCTCCCGCTCCCTGGGCGCGCCGCCGAGGCGCAGGCGGGCGCGGGCTTCCCCGGGCGTCGCTGCTGGCACGGCCGCCTCGCTGTCCCCGCAGTCCCCGCGCCGCCGCCGCCGCCAGCCTGCAGCGGCCAGAGGGCGCCCGGCCCCGCCCCCGCGCGCCCCGCCCCGGCCCCGCCCCCGGGCCCGCCCCTCCCGCGGCCGGGGTCAGCGCGGGCCCGGCCCCGCCGGCCGTTTCGCGCGCTTCGGGCCGTGTCCGCTCGCCCCTCGCGGCCCCTCCCGCCCCGCGCCCGCGGAGACAATGGCCCGAGCCCGCTCTTCCTCCCCAGCCGGCTGACGCGTCTTACGAAAATAGCTCCGGCTCCCGGAACCCCCGCCCGAGCCGGCGCCCTACCTGGCCGGCCGCAGCCCGGAGCGCCACAGCCTGCCTGGGGGACTGGGTCCCGGGGTCCCCGCTCCGCCCGCGCCGGGAGCGGGGCGGGGAAGGGCAGCGCCCGGGGGAGGGCGAGGGTGCCGCCGGGCGTCAGGGCGGTGGGAGCAGGCTCTCCCACCCCCAGCAGAAAGGACAGGAAGGTCCCGGCTTCACTGAGCCGCCACCCGGGACGCGTCCACACCCACCCTCGCGCCCCTTCCGCGCCTGGGCCTGGTCCCCTGTACCGCCCGGGCTCGGCTCCTGCCTGAGCTCCAACAGGCTCCGCCGGCCAGCGCCGTGCTCGGGAGCCCGGGCCTGTGTCCGGCCGCCCTGGAGGCCCAGCTTTTCCTGCCTGGTGGCGGCGGCGGTGGGGGCAGGGGTCCGGCATTTGTATCCTTGGCTGCGATGGGGATCAGGGGACCTGCCTGCTCCTCATAACTGCGGACACCCAGGGTAAGCGTTGGCACCTTGGGAGAGCACCCGCTGCCACCCCACTTTGGGAGTCGAGAACCACCTGCCGGCAGGCGCACCCTCCGCAGGCAGGCTCAGCGTGCGCCTGGGGCTCCAGCACACCTGGGGGCTGAAACGAAATGTGTCTCTGGCTTGGAGCTGGTGGCACCGTGATTACACACACTGATAGTCCCTGGGTTCCACCTTCTGTCGCCCCAATTCAGTAATTTCATTCTGGTTTATAAACAGGTAACATGCACGTCCTCTCTGGGTTTGGAGGAAACAGAGTGCATTAAGCATAACCCACGAATCCGGTGTAGACCAGCTCGGGGAAGGCCAGGGGCAGAATGGGCAATCACATCTTCACAGCCCTGCTTACCAGATAGAAAAGATGGAAACCGGATCAAGGGGGAAGAATGAAAATGTTAGTTACTTATGAATAAAACCCAAGATTTTATAAAAGTACTTTTTCCCTTTGTTTTCACAAGCTATTGTAAAATATGTGATGTCATTGGTACCAAAACATGTGAGAAGGCCACATCTGTAGAAGGAAGGGCAAGCCACCCACCTTTGGGATTCCCGTGGTGGCAGCGGCCCCTGCAGTCATCCATGCTCCAGAGCAGGTCCAGGGACTGGAAATGGAAGGTCAGGTTGGGAAGGATCCTGTGGATCGTTCCATCCAGTCCTCCCAGATGAGAAAACCAAGGCCTGGGCACTTGCGACTTTGCCAAAATGGAACCGAGCTGCAGACTGTCTGTTCCAAGACCAAGAGTCTGCCTGCTGGCCTCCGCACACCACACGCAGCCTCACCCTGTTTCAGTTCAATGGGGAGGAAAGTGAGCAACCTGGATTCGGTTGCATAGGATAGACGTTCAACTCAAATGGAGTTGGACAAAAATGTAAATATATTTCACTGATGTCATTGAAAAGTCCAGAATAAGAGTTAACTTCAGGCATGGCTAGATCCAGGAACTTAACCCTTTGCGCTCGCTTGCTTTTTTTCTCGGTTCCTTTATTCTACTCGGGATTTAATTTTTTAAATACCCCAGATTTTACAAAGCGCGGCAGTAGAATAAAACACTGGTGTTTCTTTTCATACAAACTTATTTATTTGGATTTTTTTAATATTTCAAATTATTGATACATTCAAAGAGTTATTTTAATCTCTATACTTTTTGCTAACCGTGTTGAGTCACACTCGACATCCGAGTGCAAAGGGTTAAAAGAGTCTTTAGACCAGATATCCTTCCACCTCTCCTCTGTTTTCCTGTGTTGATTCGTTTTCCTACGGGCAACCTTGCACACACATCCTTGGTTTAGATCCTGGAAGGAAGAAAGCATGCCTTTCCCCCACCAGCCCCAGCAGGGCCTGAGTGCACACCCCTTTGGCCTGCCCGGCCCGCCGTGACTCAAGCACGGCTGTGCAGGACGGAACACACTGACTGATGTGGCTCAGGGGCTAATATTGGGAAGGGTGGTTCACAAAGAAGAATTAGGGATCTGTTGCCAAAAGGGCAGCTGACAGTAAACAAAAATGACAGATGTTAGCGTAATTCACAATAATGTCATTTCAGTTATTGGGAACCCTGGGAAGACAGGATTTTGTGTTTTTGGAGTGATTTTCTTGGCTCTCTCCAAGGCCTGCCCCATAGATAGCCACCTTTTGATGAGACTGTTTCCTCTTCTCTGCCACAGGTAGGGCTGGGGCTGGGTGACAGCCCAAGATGAGACTGTGATCAGTAGCTTGAGACCTGGGCATTTGGAAAGGGACAGACCAGACTAGAGGGCTCTTTGTCTGGTTGCCACAAATGACCTTAGCGTGGAACTCCTTTGTGGTCACTTGCTTCTACCCCATAGTCAGCACTTGCTTCTATTGTAAAGATAGTAGGAGGGAATATTTTACTAAAACAGCCAGCCTGTTTCCTTGGCTATAATAATTACTAGCAAGAGCCTCAGTGGTTTTGACTGCAGCCCCCACTTTTTGCACCCCCACGATGGTGTTTAGCAATAAGGAGCTGTCTGCTGTCCAGTAGGAGAAGCAGATTAATGAACATTACTAGAGCTTTCCGGAACAGCCATGAGACAGCAACTCAGCGTAATTGAATAGCAACTGCTCTACATCCTAATTTCACTCACCAGGTGACAAGTTGATTTTACAGTTAATAATTTAACTTCTAACACATAAAAATGTCATTCGGTTGAGTCAACTAGTAACTTTCCTTCAAATATGGATTTCTGTTGAAAAACACTGGAATTGTAAAAAGGAAAGTAATGCCTATCCCTGTCAGACAGTCAATGCCTACTTCGAGCCTGTTCCTTCATCACATGCATCATGGCTAAATTCCAGCAAGTGGAAGATATTGGCGACACTATGCCACCGCCTTCGTTTTAATTAATCAGAATAAGACATTTCTCAAAGAATGGCACGCGCTGGTGTCCCGTCTGAGATGATTCAGTTCCAGCGGCAGCATGTTTCAGGTCCTCCTCTCCTTTCTGTTCTGCATCAGGACGACTTTATGCCTGGAGAGGAACTCAATCATTCTGAGTAAACAAAATGTGACACCTTGGCAGTGATTTTGAAATTGCACCCTCAAGTATTCTTTTCTCCCCCCTCTGATGGCTTAGAAATAAAATATACCACCAGTTAAAATAACTTTTGAACGAACCTAGCGAACAGAGAAATACATTGCGCCGTCATTATCTTTGCCTCGGTTAGACGGATAACGCAGAATGCAAAGGAAAGCAGCCGTCTGTACCTGGGCACGGATGAGGACAGAGATCGGAAGGTGGGCGTGTGTGCCCGCGCGCGCACGTGGCAGTGTGGGATTGGTTGCAGGTTCTCACTGGAAACCTCCCTTGCAATGCTGGGCCCCGTCCCAGCACCCAGGCCCAACTGCTGTGGTGCAGGACTGCCCTCTACTGAGCGTCTCGGGTAGCAGACGACGGCCTCTACAGAGACACAGGGCCTAGTGCTTAGCAAATGTTCAATACCGTATTTATGCAATGAGTGGACAGAGATAAGTGGCGCCCTAACCTTGTTCTCTCTGTGGCGATGGAGGACTAGTTCTCTTAGAGCCCCACTGGTTAAAGTGAGACGGTGTCAAGTGCTCATGGATGCTTCTGTCTGGGACTCAGAGCTGGGGGCCATCGATTCTCAGACTCCGGCTTGGGTCTCGTCCATGAGACCCATGGAGAACAGGGGCCCTGGGTGGCAGGGGTGGAGTGGGGCTGAGGGCTGGGGGTTACTTGCAAGGAGAGGAGATCCAGGAGACCAGCAGGGCAGGAAAGGGCTTTACCAGGAAGCTGTTGAAAGAATCACAAATCGATGGAAGGGATAGAAACACAGCACCCAGGAAACCCAGCTGAGATTAGAGATGGGGGAAACCGATCTTTGCATGCAGCTCGTGGGCAGGGGTGGGCAGCTGGAAGCGGAGAATGAGGCCTGTTGGACAGAGAAGCATCCAGCCTGCAGCAGCTGAAGCAGGTGGTCCAGGACTGCAGCCCTTATCTGACGGGACGGGCTCCTTAACGGGGACCCACACGACACTCTCAGAAGCCCAAGGGTGTGCAGGAGGACCTCATCCCCGCCACTGCCTGGTTGCTGTGCCCACTCCAGCAGAGATGCTGGCCCCCCAGACACCGGCGCCGAGGAGAGTTCTGTGGACGGGGCTGTGGATTTGGGGGAAGACAAATGAGAATCAGGGATGCCTGCAGGCGTTTGCTTCATTCAGGTGGTCCAAAGCCTGGAAATAAGCAAAGCACTCCTCTATTGTCCATTCAAGTTCATGGCTTTAATGGAAAAAAAAAAAGGTCAAGGTGCCTTATTTTTTATTTTGCTCAGCAGCGGGATTTCATTTTTCCAACAACCACCACTACTAGTGTTTTACATTGTTGTTGTCACTATTTTTTGGCCTAAAATAAAAATAGCTTAAAGACTTTTTCTCTATTCAAGTCTTCATTAACAATCATCAATCTCTATCACAGGACTGGCCGGGGTGGGGACCCTGTGGCCTCAAGGCCACATGTGGCCTTCTGTATTCCCAAGTGCGGCCTTTATTAAAAGGATTTGTTCTGTAAAATTTTGATTCAGTCAAGAGGCTGCACTCAAGGATCCAGAAGGTCACCTGTGGCCCCAGGGAGGCAGGTCCCCACCCCTGCTTGGAACCCAGGACTCAGGCATACAAAAATGACAGAAAAGCATTAATATCAGTGCCAATATCTTTTCAGTTCAGAGGGAAGAGAAGGCTTGGTATGCTGAAGTTATTTCTGACTCCTTTAATAATTCAATCTCTGTAATTAAATTTCTACTCTAATAGCTACAGTGGAAAAAAACCAAATCAACTAGTAACAATAAATATCAGATGATTAGAGAGCTGCCCCATGAACCAAAACATATTTGATGGAAACTCAGAGAACTTTAGTCTCCCCCTCCCTCCCCGACAGGTGAGCTGGGTGCCTATCCCTTTCATTTAATTAGAACCTCGTTGTCTGGACCTAGGAGAGACGGAGACAATCACGCCTTTGTGCTTCTCCTAAGCCCCGCTGGCTCCCTCAGTCCAGCGGAGGAGGACAGGGTGTGCTGCCAGCTCCCTTCTCTAATGTGTGGTCACTCAGGATGACTCTGCCCTTTTAAAGCAACAATTGGCTTTTTGTGGCACTATCTTCTATGTGAGCATGGCACAAGCATCTGAAAAGAGCCCTTTGGCTCATTGCTGCTTTTGTTGGTGTTATAATAGCCACTCGAGATTATTACTCCTTCCTCATGGGTGGCACTGGGCTTATGCAACCTGATGCCTCGCTCCGTCCACCACAGAAAATCCCTTTCATTCTACTCTCTTGCTCCCACCCCCTTCAGTCTCCTAAAGCTGCTTTCCTAAGGTGATTGGCAACCAATGGAAAAATCCGAAGTCCTTTTGGTTCCCTTCTTTCCTGGCCTTCCAACGGACCTGTTGATCCCTCCATCCTTCTTAAAATTCTTCCCTAAGAAACCCCCCCTGGCAACTGGCAGCATTTCCCTCACTCTTCGCCACTCTACACGCTGCTCCTAAGACGCAGGATGGACTCGTGCTAATGACCACCCGGAATGGAGATGCTCACAGGTTCAGGGTCTAGCCAGCCGCCAGGGCCTGCAAACTCATGCCTCTGCAGCCACACTCTCCCCACCTTTCCCATCTGGACTAGTAGGCTTGGTGTGTGTCTTCTCATTAGTCGTCAGCCACAGAACGCTGGCGGTCCGCGGTGATGGGTCTTGGACATTCTCTTCCTCTCTTCTCTCAGTAGTTAATTCCATCTGCCTCTCTTGATATCTCAGTTGCTATCTGTCAAAAGCCAGAAGAGCTCAACATGGACTATTGAACTCAGAGCACTCTCTCTGTCTCTCTCTGTCTCTCTCTCTCTATATATATATGATAGTACATCTTCACCAAGATTATGCCGCAGCACGCCAAAGCAGCACCAGATGATACACAAACTCATTGCCTTTCTCTCCCTCTGATCACCTCCGACCTCTAACCATTTCTGATTCTATTTCAGAAATGGCTCTTGGAATTAAAACTGTGAGTGCTTTTAAAACATATTTGTGGGGTTTTCCCCCTTTGGTTCAAGATAGTTGCCTTTATTTATGCTTTGATGAATACAGTATAGACTTCCATTTTTCATGTGGAAAGGAGTGAATGGCACCTCCTTTATCCATTCTGCTTGAGTACCGAGGATGGAGGCAGCTTATCTGATTGATCCAAATCCGTCCCACCTCATTAGTAGTCAATGGGTAGGCTCAGTGGCCCCTTCCCCACCTGTCATGGGGCAGGTAAGCTCCGTGGGCTTGGCCCTCTTATGATCCAGGGCTGAGAAGGCTCATATGGCTTAGATCCCTGGCCTAAGCTGTTTCCTTCAATCCAGCGTTTCCTGGAGAAGAAAGGCTGGGGAGCTTGGACATCCGTGTTTGCCCGGCCTAATACGGCACTGCCCCCCGGCCCAGCGGGGACGTGGTAAGTGACGGGATTTAGGCCTCAAACCCCACCCCTTAACCTCTCCCATGACCTGGCAGGACACGCCGCCAAACGCCATGGAATCCCAAACAGATGAAGAGAAAGGCAACAACAGAGAAAACGCTAAGGCAAGAAGAGACCCAAACAGAAAGGCCCCGAGAAAAGGCGCAAGGACACGTAGGGCAAAGCATGAAGGAGGAGACTTTAGCTGCTGCTCCTTCTCAACCCTTCCTCCTTTTTCTTATTTGTGATATTTTCCTTCTGGTCAAAGACGTCACGATTTTTGTGGAGGATCTAGACCATTATTTGTTCACCGCAGAGCAAACTTTTCTCTGTTCAAGAGAACTAAGAAATGACTGGGTGGATCATTTTTTGATCAGGTGAAACACTGACGTGGTACCATGTTACAATGTTCATAAGGAGCAGCAGGTATCCGCTGAGGGGACGCCCGTCCTGCCTCCTCGCGCCACCTCCCGCCCACTACAGCTCCTCTCCCGGAAGGCGTGAAGGTGACTGCATCCATCGGGGTCTGCGTCTCCTTCCAGAGACTCCGTTCTGCTTTTCCATACCTTAGAATGTATTTGTGCATCTCTAGAATCCAGAGCAAAGGGACAGCAGTAGCATAAATTAATTTGATCTTGGGTAGTCTGGCAGAGCAAAGATCTGGCCATGAAGCACCAAGGTGAAGAAGCACTCCAGGGAGAAACTACAAGCTGTTTCGAGAAAAGAAGTAGCCACTAGAACTCTCCCGCTGTGGCTGTAAAGACCTTCAACCTACAGCCCAGCCCTGCCTAACCCTGAGCCCAGCAGGACCTCTGCTCCCAAGAGCAACTGGGTTCTGAGTTCCCTTGCAGACGAAGCCCCACATGCGTCCCTTGGGCACCGTCCCCTGGAACTTCAGCCTCGCCCCAGTGCACTGCACTCCCGCCGCCCAGAAGACCTGGCTTCTATCCCATCCGCCTCAGCTGGAGCCCCGACAATTGACTGGCCATTTGCAGCCGCCTCCCTGTCTCCTGCATCTGGCCCTACAGCTGCTGCCTGGCGGCCCCATGTTGCCCGACTGGCTCAGATGGAAGGAGCAGGGCGAACTGAAAACGGTAACTCCAGAAAACAGGCTAGCAGTTTTCCAGCTTGTTAGGGCCTAGAATGAAAAGACAAAAAAAAAAAAAAGCAAAGAAATGAGAATAAATTTAATTTTGTGATGGAAGAAGTGTACTTATCTCATTAAATTCTAACTTATGATCTAGTCTTTCTTAACTTAATTTCCAGTCTGCTGTTCATGGACCATATCATTGTTTTTATCTAGTGATAAATGTGCAAAATAATTAAAATAAAAACAGTCTTAGGTTTTTCCCTGCCAAAAAAATTGTAAGGTCAAATATGACAATTGAGCCTTGATTCTGGGCAGAGTGAGAGTCAAGAAACCAGTATAAGGCCGGGCGTGGTGGCTCACGCCTGTAATCCTAGCACTTTGGGAGGCCGAGGCGGGCGGATTGCTCAAGGTCAGGAGTTCAAAACCAGCCTGAGCGAGACCCCGTCTCTACCAAAAATAGAAATAAATTAATTGACCAACTAAAAATATATATACAAAAAAAAAAATTAGCCGGGCATGGTGGCGCATGCCTGTAGTCCCAGCTACTCAGGAGACTGAGGCAGGAGGATCGCTGAGCCCAGGAGATTGAGGTTGCTGTGAACTAGGCTGACTCCACGGCACTCACTCTAGCCTGGGCAACAGAGTGAGACTCTGTCTCAAAAAAAAAAAAAAAAGAAACCAGTATGAAAATCATATGTAGCCATAGGGACACAGAGTTGGCTATCAACAGGAGTCTTCCCTAAAATGTTGATTATATAAGCCAGAAACTGGAATGACCACCCGTAGCTATATTACTAAATAATCTAAATAATCTAAAATACTGCCACCCAATATAAAACTTCAGAAGTATTAAGAAGAATAAGATGGCAGGGTGAGGTGGCTCATGCCTGTAATCCTAGCACTCTGGGAGGCCAAGGTGGCTGGATCTCTTGAGCACGGGAATCTGAGACCAGCCTGAGCAAGAACGAGACCCTGTCTCTACTAAAAATAGAAAAAAATTAGATGGGCAACTAAAAATAGAAACAAAAACTTAGCCGGCATGGTGGCTTACGCCTGTAGTCCCAGCTACTCGGGAGGCTGAGGCAGGAGGATCACTTGAGCCCAGGAGTTTGAGGTTGGTGTGAGCTAGGCTGATGTCATGGCACTCTAGCTCAGATGACAAAGTGAGACTCTGTCTCAAAAATAAATAAAAATAAATAAATAAAGAAGAATGAGATGAATTTGTGTGTGTTGATATGGTTAGGACTATCAGATATTGCTAAGTAAAAAAGCATGTACACAAACACTCCCATCTCTATGGAAAAAGTGTGTGTGTGTGTGTGTGTGTGTGTGTGTGTGTGTGTGTGTGTTAGATAGATAGATATTTGGTGTACCTGGGACTTTTCCAAAAAGATACACAAAGAACTCTTGGGGATGGTTACCTCTGGACAATGGAACTGAAGATGAAGAAAAGAAAGGAGACTCATGTTTTATTGTAAACCTTTCATACTGTTTGAATGTGTTTTCTATGTGCATACAAATATTATTTTCATAATAACAAGAAATGTCAAAAAACCCCATTTAGCTAATGAATATATGCACCAAAAAGAAAAAAAATGCCTGCACACATGTGCAGATTTGAGAAGCTATAAATTCTGTACTGCATTCTAGACAGAAAGAATTAAAATACATACAGCAAGTGCCCAGAGAGTGAATTAGCAAACCAGCAAATGCCAAATCGCTGTAATCAAGGGATTCCTGTTCGGCCGCATGAGGTCCATAAAAGTAGCCTTCAAGCATGGCTGAGATGTGGGGCCTGGGAGGCACATCCGGGGCGAATTTATGGACAGCATCATCTTCCCCGGGGCTGCTAGCCTCCTGCCTCAAGGTCAGGCTGCCAAGGTTAAATGAAACATTAACATTTAGAGGTACTTTCCCGCGGAGGTGGAGGTGCAGAAGTTTAGCTCTTCTGAAACCTTTAACCTTTCGGGAAGGTGTCATGCTGCCAGCATCCTGAGTTCTCTGCAGGTTTTCAAATGATCCTCTGCAGGGCTCACCCTGAGATCTAAAACAGTGGACTAAAAACACGCCTGGGAGACTGACTGCAGACGTTTGGGGCCATGACTTAAAAATGAAATTTCTCCTTTCTGCTCTATGTGCATGCGAATTATCTTTCATAATGACATTTAATCTACATATCATTAACGCCTCATCACACGAAAGCATCTTCCCAGCAGTTTCTGCAGGTAGTGGAGA